>NC_141363.1:34209041-35681541 GCF_057382095.1 Aulonocara sp. 'chitande type north' Nkhata Bay
CATAACTGAGTAGAATAGAATAGAATAGAATAGAATTCAACTTTATTGTCATTGCACATGCACAGGTACAGGGCAACGAAATGCAGTTTGCATCCATCCAGAAGTGCTTTAGTGATATAGATATATTACAATATATATTAGCAATAATATAGATATGTGAGTATATTACAGAAATGGGTCTATTATGGTATGTTATAATGTACACGGTATGAAGTATGTTGTGAATATTCTATAACTATAAGTATGTACAGGCTGTAGTGAGTACAAGCTATGTACAGGATATGAACAGGATATAAATATGAAAAACTATACAGAATATGAAATAAATAACTTTACAGAATCTGGGATATACAGCTATACAGAAATGGGAACTATGCAAGTTGTAAACAGTTGTAGGATTAAAGGTTATCGAATGTACAGAATGATTATTTACACAGAGCTATACAGTAGTGCAGTTAAGATAAGTGAGGGTGTAGATAGTTTCTACAGAGGCTATATAAAGTGCTAGTGGTTGTGAGTGGTGGTTCAGTCCATGTTATTATTGTGTTTGAGGGTATTTATTCTGTCCACACAATGTAAGGAAATTAGCAATTTTATTTCACTTTCAGTGTAGTGATTTGTTTTATCTTGATTTTTTTCTTTGTTTTGAGAAGTAGCCTAAGGTAAATAATATTACTGTACACTTGCCCATTCTTTTTCTTAAATGCTTATCTGGTTCAGTGTTGAGGGTGGGCTCGAGTGTATCCCAGCTGTAATAGCACAAGAAGCTGGGTACTGCCTGAGCTGGTTTAAAACATGCTTTTTACATAAAAGGAGCAAATTAAGTCTGAGAATCTGAATTTAAAACCAAATTTACTTTCTTGTTATATTCTAGTAAAGAAATCACAATATATCTGCTCAACAGCTCTAATGTGATTTTCCTCACAAGCTATTTACACATAAGATAATTATAAATGTTCATTTTATAATGAGCCAACATATATCCAGTGTATAAATCACTAGGGACAGCTTTTGTTTTATTAAGCATATTGTTCGTTTTAGTTTTACATTAAATCCATACATTTATCAAGTAACTTCATTTGCTTTTGAGCAAGATTCTTTAATAATATTCTGTGTTTTCATTCAAAACACTTTTTCTTTTCTCCTTTGGGATTTATTTTTAATTTCTCCCAGCTATTTGGGGTTAGTTGGACCTGATAAGTATAAAAACTGAATGTCATCTTTGAAAGGGAAGTAATTGTTTTTTAAACAAAAGCATGTCCTCATATGGATACAACAAGTTTATTTCACAGTGTAATACAATAAAGTTTAACAAAGTATGCCAAAATGTAATGTAATATGAGGCCTGGGGTTTCAGGACGATAACATGCAAGACTTACAGGTGTTTTTTCAAATACAGAAATACCGTACTATACACCTGACTCTAACTCTCATACATTCTGACAATTAAAGCCAATTATCACAAACAACACATTCTGTGTGTCACATCTCTTTTCGTATTATATATAATGACGGTTGTGGCCTTCCATAGTTCACTTCCAAAACCCTTATGGGACCAGGATACTCAAAGAACAGTAAGATCACTTACCACACTACCTAAGCAGACTACAGCTGTAGCTAGTATAACACTGACAGGTCACACCTTAGATACTGAATGACAACACAGTACCTGGAAATGCTAGTTAAAGACATTTCCGTCACCCTGTGACACCCAGTTCTCTGTTCAGCAAGTCACTGCTACATCCGTGTAGTGTGTGAGCATGTGAAACAGGTCAAATGTGCTATCTTCATTGCAGTCTAAGGATTCATTCACCTTGTAATTATGCAGTAGCCTTCTGGCCACCATCTCACAGACAGACAGACAGACAGATGCACTGAACCTGCGACAGAGTTACATGAACTGTGAACAGTATTTCTTTCTCATCTTCCCCTGTGATGCTCAACACTTGACAGGGTTTCGTTGGTGCGGTGGATGGGTAGGTGGGCGAATTAGCACGTTTCTGTGTGTGTCGGTGTGCCAGCGTGTGTAGGTGTGTGTCAGTTTGTCAGCAGTGGCACCTACAGGACGCGAACACGTGGGGCTACAGTCAGCTCAGGCGAATGAATTACAGCAGGCTGCGCCGTTGTAAAACGCTGGTGTATTTGTCAGCACACTGCTGCGCCCGTCCAGGAACACTGACTCAGATAAGTGGCTGCTCCCTCACTGTAAATTGTGTATGGGAGGTCGGAGAGATGTAAGAAGTGACAAACCAACACAGCAAAATGAAAATGTGTGCAGTTAACATTCTGCATTCAGCTCCCAGGCAAGATTTCATGCTTGCTGTGGGAGAGGGCTCTTACCATTGACTGATCGGTGAGTCACTCCACTCTGATACAGACAGCATCTGTTGGAGCGAATTTAATGCAACATGGATTTCTGCTTTGTGAATTATGAGTTTTCATAACCTTGATGCAATATTACTGTCTTTTCATAGTGAGCTTTGAGGATGAATAAACCTGTGATAGAAGACACACGTGACAGTCACACTCAAATATCTCTCTTTCCTTGATTTGCTCTCTATTGTGTGTCTGTTTTTCTGCTTATGGTCATCCTGCTGATGTGTTGCTGAGGCACTTTATGACAGAGATACATCTTATGCAATAGATGATGAAGTGCTGTGTTAAAATTATCGTTGTTGCACTGGAAACTGTGGTGTCTATTGTTGACGAGGAGGCTACATTAGATTTAGTGTTACCCCAAAAAGGCAGTAAAAAAGCAGCCATTAGCTACACATCAGAGCTGTCATCCCCTGTCAGTTTGCTGGTTATAGCTGTGACATGGGCATTAGAGTGAAGTTTTATTTTAGATTGCTCTCTGTTTTTATTTCCGCTTGTACCCAATATAGTTTCCTCTGAAGTGCAACCGCAAACTATTTGCTTTGTCTCAAAATTCTTCTTTTAGTGAGCTTTAGGGAAGATTTATTGTTCCCTTTAGTTAGAAAAGAAAGAATCACAATTCCTAGTACAGTAAGTAGATTTGAGAGGATGGCAAAGGACCAAAAATGATTTGTGGAAATGAGGGTTTATTTCCTGCTTTGGAGACAAATGGTGCTTCTTAAATATAAAGCTCATTTACATGTATGAGTCACAAAATCGTTCTCCTATGCACTGTCAGTGTAGTATTTCCTGGCTGTACATCATAATGATGTCTTATATTGGGCCCTTGGCTGTCTAGTTTCCTGCTTTGCTGAAACAATTCATACAGTAAGCTGAATAGCTTCTTCTATTCCCTGTGAATAATATGTGATTTACTGTCTTTTGTTTTTTCAATCTTGAGGCTCTATTGCACTTATGTATTCAGCGGCAGAATAATAGAGACAGTGATTGAAGGAAAACTGCTTCTAAAGTGTTCAGAGCGTTTAAATGGCAATAAATTTTCTATCGCGTAGTAGGATTGTTTTAATATTTCATACACATATACTTCGTTAAAGTTTGATATATTCAATTTGAAGTGTACTTTAAGAGCCAAATACAAAATGTGTGTGTAAATTTCCCCTCAAGCAACACACTGTTATGTAGGCACTTGCTACTGGTGCTCCACCTAGTGGTGTGTTGTTTTAATCAACTTACAGTATGCAGGAACTTACAGTGCTGTAGAGGACAGTAGATCTCCTTTCCACATTATTTTCATTGTTGTGTTTCTTCTGTGAAATGCACCACACATATATTTTTTTCAGTTACTCCTCTGATAATCCAAGGACACAGAGGGATTAACACTTCTAATTGTGCTCCAACTCTAATTTGGTCATTAGCTTTAAATATGGGAATGTAGAGTTACTTCTATGCTTTTATGAAGCTTAAAATTGTTCACAAATGGCTTGGTGGACTGTCAGCAATCCCTAGAATGGGAATGTACATTTTAAAAAGAAAATGAAACATTACTTTTAGAAAGGGCAGCTAAAAAAAGTTTAAAAAAGAAAAGAAAAGAAGAAAGAAAAGCTAGTCAGTCAATGGAAGTAACAAAAATATGGCACAAATGTGCCCTGAAGTCTTGACATGTTTGTATTTGCTCTTTTCATTAACAGACTGCATGTACTGAGTATCAGCATAGAGACTTGAATTTCTATTGTTTAATCGGATGTTTTCTCTGTGTTTCATTTTTCTGCATTGCAGAATGGGCCCAGCAGGTCAGTAGACCCGCGCTAATTGGAGACATGTTTTAAGGACAATACCTCAGCCACCATGAAAGGGTTAGGAGCCAACCGCAGTCGTCACCTGTCTGACTCGTGTGAACCAGCGGGCTGTTCCCAGAAGCCTCTGTGTCCTTTGACCTCTGACCCTCACAGCTCCTTTCTGTTGAGCCCTACTATAAACCACTATGGCACTCTGGACCCCCATCTCCACCAGTGCCCTCCCACCAGCCCCACCACCTTGACTCCTGACTGCTTGCTGCCTTTCAGCCAGATGTCCAACAGCAGCACTTTCCCTCGTCTGCATTTTACCTCTCAGACTGACCAGGTTGACTGCTCCCAGGCCTGTATGGCTACTGGTGGTGGAGTTGGGCAGGGGAGCAGGGCAGGGGCACTATCCACATCCTTGTCTATGGGTATGGGCTTGGGTCTGGGCCTGACTGGTGCCCCTATGATCACCAGTGGATCGGCCACTATCTCGTCTGCAGCAGCAGCAAAGATGAACCGGTTACCTTCCAGCCTACTGGATCAGCTAGAGAGGCACCTGCCCCTACAGCGTGATGGCTTCAGTACACTGCAGTTCCACAGAGGCCGTATGTCAAAGCAACGCAGTGAGAGCCCAGGACGCATACGCCACCTGATGCATTCTGTGCAAAAGCTGTTTGCCAAGTCTCAGTCCTTGGAAAACTCTGCAATCAAGGGTAGCTTAAATGGGCGCTCTGCAGGAGGAATGACTGGGACTACAGGAAGTGGTGAAGATAGTGGTAGACCAACCCGCAGGAGCAAAAGTAAAGACAGGGCTAAGACTGAAGGGCAAAAGCAGAGACCTAGACCTAGTACACTAGGCCTCTGGGGCTCAGATGATGCCCTGGACACTGACACTACCAAAGCTGGCACTATAGCTGTAGGTTACCGCAACCCACTGAGCATGATGACTCTTGGCAGAGCGGTGTCAGACAGCCAGGCCCCTCCAAGACATATTCCACAGGGCTATAATACAATTTCTGCACATACTCTCAAGACCTCCAAAAGCAGCAGTGACCTCAAGTTCCTGGCATGCCCAGCAACACAAGTAGGATCCAAGGAAGAGGAAGAAAGAACTAGGGGAAGCAAGGACGATACACTGGTGAAGAGGGGCTCTTGGTCCACTCTCACACTTACCCAGGCTAGGCAGGTGTTGCAGAAGGGCTCTGCTACAGTCAACAGGACCATGCTTAAATCAAAGTCATGCCACCAAGACTTGGCACAACAGTTCCTTCAGGTAGGAGGGCTTGTGAGTATTCATCTCCATCATCATTTTTTGGAAGTTTGCATGGATCTGTTTATAATTTCTCTGTGTATGTCTTGTTTTTTTAAATGTTTGAGCACCGGGAATCTTTATTGTCACATTTGCAGAGTTTCTCACAAGTCGTGACAATCATATCACCTTCTTTAAGCCATTGCTGCACATCCTCACAATCATATTGCGAAATACTAGGAAATGCCAGCAGGGATACTGTATTATCCTGTATTTTAAAGTTTTTCACAAAGCATTTGTTTGCATAATCCAGGTCCCCCTGGGCGACTGGGCAGGAACTTTGGGTCATGGAAAGACCAAAGGAACTGAGATCCCTTGTCGAAGGATGCGCAGTGGCAGTTATGTCAAAGCTATGGGAGACGTAGAGGACAGTGATGACTCAGAAGGAAGCCCCAAACCTTCGCCCAAATCTGCAGCTCGTCGCCTGAGCTACATGAAAGCCACCCAGCAGTCACTGAGTGAGCAGCAGCCGCCACCGACGCCACGCAAGTGAGTCCCACAGTGTAGTGAGTCAAAATATGACCTTGTTTATCATGCTCATTGTTTTGCCACTGTTGATTTTGTGCCCTTTTACATTACATCCATTAAAATATTATCAGGCATTGAAGGGGTATTTGCTATAGGGGTATTTTTCTCATGCCTCCAAAGGTAGTCAGCAGGTGGCAGCATCCTGTCATGAATAAATGTCAGTGTGTGCAAAAGTACTTGGTCAAAACAAGATCATAGAAGATATACATTGGAGATAAAGATGCAGTCTAAGGAAAGGGGACAAGAAACTACATACATTCCATTTTTATGTGCTGCAAAAGCAGTCGGTGAACTTGTTGCCATGTGTTTTACCTCTACATCCAAACGGACAGGCCTCGTTGCTACGCTCTCATGCGGGAGGATTATCTGTGGTCTCCTCTACAAAGTGCGTGCTCTATGCAGCATCTGAGGTCAGTGTAACCTAGAGGCAGGCAGTGTGGCCCTAACCACCCCAAGTGATCCTTCCACTGTTTTCCATCACTTTTTTTGCCTAACCCTGCCAGTAATTTTCCTCTCCACCCACAGTTCCATCTTTCACCTTGCAGGTACCCTGAGTGGCGTGTTAGTACTTTTACCCACTTTCTCAAGTCCTGATTTCATAATATGTAAACTTTCCATGAAAATCACTCCAGCACACCCTGTTGCTTATTGCACACACATTTTCACTAACACCAGGCGCCAACTCGGCAAGGCAGAACAGAGGAAAAAATTTTTAAAAATAAACTGAAATTCAAATCTCTCAAATTCTATTTAGCAGTTTTGCTCTTGTATTGTTATTTCCTCTGTACTGCTATTTAAGCACTAGTACACATCACTATCCACACATCTCAGTCGTGTTTAATTTGAAAAAACCCAGGGGAACATTTCCCTGGTTTAGGTTACTCCTGGATATCATCAATTAAACACAGCCCCTTACTTATTCCAGGCTCTGACTTCTGAGAGGCTGATTATTACGTTCACTTCCACAGCACCCTGCCGTCCCTGAAAGAGCTGTCCACTAATCGGAGCCTTGATAACTTAGACTGCCTGGTGAGTCCTTTAGAGGCCCCTCCACGCCACAGGAACAATGATTTCAGCCAATGCTCTGGCACACTGGGCAGAGGCTCGGGCACTCAGGTATGTCTATGATCTCTTTATTATTTATTGTTGTTATAATTGACAAAGATAATTTTAATCAGTCTGTTTGAATTGGGTCTTTTATTAATAAGTTCCCACAGAGAAGTAGTTTTATTTAAGTGAGCAGTGTACAAAATAATCGAAAAAACCCAACAATCGTCTTTTGAAAACAGTTAAAATATTAATTTAATGAAGGAAAGATTTAAAGCTGGATTTAATGCAACAATATTTAAAGCATACATACCTTCTAAAATTTCTAAAATTGCATAAATTTGATTGACTTCAAGAACCCGTGTATATAAAATAGACTGCCACAACCTTTACATTTTGAAGCTACTGTGAGAGAATATTTAAATGAATGTCTATAAGACTGCAGAGATGGTTTATGAATAAACCAGTCGGGAATAAACTTGACGAATCAAAATGATGCCTCAGAGTGTTTGCAGAATTTCAGAGTGGAAGATATGACTCAGTAAAAACCTGAGGGAGCTTGTTGTACATCTTCATCAGCAGGATTGGAGGTAAAAATACCTTTCATAGAGAAGGAATGGCATCACTATCTTTGGAAATGAAATGTTTAATATTAATGATAGAGAGACTCGATTTAGGCCAGAGGTAAAGTCAGTCGGACCTAAAGGATTTCTTGGTACTCATGCACAGCTTTTGGAATGAGCAGGCCTAATTTTTCTTGTTTATATGCCACCCACAACACTTTCGTATTTGGTCCTGAAATGCCAAATATAAAAATAACTGCTGATGCTTGTTTCTGCTTCTTTTTATGTCGCTTGATCAAACATTTCAGTTGCTGCCGGATGTCAATGCTTTTTCCCATCGTGCAGTGACAACACAAATCCATGCAACAATGAAAGCTATTTTAGGCAACTCAGACAATGCATTGTGATTTACTTTCATACTGACCCTGAGGCAAGCACAAAACGATTAACCTGGTTCTAGGTTTTAGGTGTGTTCAATTTTTATACCACTGAACACAGATGTTAAAAATGCCATATCTCTTTAAAGTATCCTACAGCTTTATTACTTAGTATAGACTTTTAGACTGCCCACACACTTCAAATTTCCACATTTTTATTTCCAACCCCATCACTCATCTCACAACCCCACAGATTTGTTTTGTTAGTCTTTGGATGACACCCAAGACCCAGTTTTAAAACCACTGCATAAAATACTTGAATGTATAAAGCAGTTTTAGGAAACTCCTCACACGACCACAGGGACATTTTTACCACATCTCTTTTGGCTTCATTTGCTGTTGATGCTTTGGTTTTACTTTAGTAAGATTTTTATATCTGAGCAGTTTTTCCATCATAAGCATAGGTCTGTTTAATGCATGTTTATCAGTCTGCCCTCTGCCCTTAGCGTGTGAGTCTGCACACGTTCTTTCAGGTATGCGGGCAGGGCTGTGGGCACTCTGTACCATACTGTGAGGGGGAATCGCAGGCTGTGGAGGCTCTGGATCTGCCTGCGCCTACATGCTTCCGGTCGCGCAGCCATAGCTACCTGCGGGCCATCCAAGCAGGCTGCTCCCAGGATGAAGATACAGCTTCTGTGGATTCAGAGTCACCACCACCCACCACTCCAGGCTATAGCTACAGCTCCAACACCAGTGAGTACCTGAGAGAAGAAGGTGGTCTTATATGATTGCAATAAGATTACAAAGATTTGAAATTACCTTCGAGTCATTCAATTCCTTTTGAATTCATTTATATAGCACCAATTCACAAAAACAGTGGCCTAAAGGTGCTTTACACTATAAGGAAAAGACCCTACAATATTAGAGAAAAAACCTCAACAATCAGACGATCCCCTGTGAGCAAGCAAACCAGCCTAAAGGAGGGGCAGTCATCTAGGGTCACTGGCTTGGGAGATGAGAAGAGAGAAAGAGCATAGAGAAGAAGAAAGACAAACTATGGGAGAGAGGACAAAGGTAAATGTATCAGGAGTATAAAAGAGGAGCGTAGAAGAAAGTGCATCATGGCAAGTATGAGCCTAAAGCAAGCATGGTTCAGGGTCAGATGATTTCTGCTGTATTTACTCCGCTTCATAATAGCAAAAATAAGTATTGTCTGGAAAATTGCCCCTTAAAGGAAGAGGCCACTTTCCTGAAATCCAACTTGTTTTACTGTTTTTGAAAAGTACACCGAGTAACAATTTCACTGTGTATATTTAGTGTATGCAAAAGACACCACATGCGCTGCTATTATAATAGTCTTGACAATACTGTACACCTTAACTATTATAGGTATAATTCAAATAAATAGTAGGTTACTTTCCATTGTTAAAAACGTAAAGTAAAAAGGTAGCACATGCAAAAAAATCCCAGCCATTTTGTAAAATTTATAATAATTTTTTGTGTGTATGTGTTACCTTTTTACCTATGGGGTTTAAGTGTTAACCCTTGTATGGTGTTCGGGTCTGTGAGACCCGTGTTCAGTTTTTTTCAAAAGAAAAATTAAACAATTAATTATTTTTTCACGTGTAAATGTGTTGTGTCTTTCCACTCACTCCACTTGATTATAACTGATTTATTTATAACATTTTATATAAAAGAAAAACGAGAAGCACATTAATTCATAAATGTGATCTAACAAAGGTAAAGGGAAAAAATTAACCATGTTTGCTGTTCATATGTCTTGTAATTGGGATGAAGTAAACATCTGTTGAGTAATTTAACATAAAATTGTTTGATAGTGTTAATTTGGAAAGCCAAAACTCTAGCGGGTCCACCAGACCCATGAACACTGGCTGAGTAACAAAAATACGAACACCACACAAGGGTTAAACTTAAATGACTGTGGTTTAGAAATACGGAAGGCAGATCCTTTTAAAGATCTATGTAGAGTATTCCTCTTGTTTTATTGCAATAGATAAACACATATCTACCAGAGTACGGGCTTTTGTTATTAAGGTACTTATGCTTTAACAATAAGAGTTTGCAGCATATTCAGTCTGCAGCTGGATATTGCAAGCTGCTCTCTTCTTTATCGCTGAGAAAATGGATGGAAGATGTACAGCACCTTTCACATAGTCATTATTAGATGGAAAACTAAACTCAAGAACATTTTGCTTGGCACATTTTTTCTGTATCTTTTTACATTTATGTGTAACATTATTGTTATGTTTTCAGGGAAAAGTGCGCAATAATGACTCCTCCAGGCTGACAGGGTGAAGGGTAGAGATGCTGTTTTAGAGAGATAGAGAGATTTGCAGCTAAGCAAAGAAAACTATCTATTTTTTCGCCTACAATTCAGTTCAAGCATTGTTGCAGTAAAGAAGAAAAAATCTGAACATTTCATAAAAACATCTACTGTGTCTATAGTAAATTCATGCGGTAAATCAAGCTTCACTTCTGTTTTTATGGTGCATGTGTGTATATATTTGTGTATTATTATTATTATTGAACAAATTGCCCTGTAGCTTAAAAGTGTCAGACTTGTGATGTGTGGTTAGTATTTTTCTTCTAAAGAGTTCTATATGACTTTGATGTTAAATCATAAATTCATACTTATGAGTATTTTTTTAAAATTTTTTAATTATAGTCCGAGATACTTTTAGAGGTACTTTTAGCTATTCACCACAAAGATCTGCATGTTTGATTTGGCAGTTTTACACCCTCCCTGATGCCACCCTCCGATTTATCTGGGCCAGCATGAGGGACACACAAGCCTCTGATCTCCTGAGGCTGGTTTTATTTCCCTTTGCGATCTCAAGACAGGGATCTTTCACATGTAAGGCAAATTTGTTAACTACTACAACATAGAGGCAGGTGGATTTTTCTTAGGTCAATAGTGAATCAAAGTTTTAGGGACTAAAATTTCTGATTATTAATGTTTTAAATTTTTATCTGATTTGACTTTTGCTTCTGTACATATGCGAATGGGAAAAAGCTGGACTCTATATGGACTCAATGTATTTTAAAAAATAGTTAACAAGCTAATGTAAGAACAGAACTTGACTCTGTATCACCACTGCTCAGCTGTCTACTCTGCTACATGTACTGCAGAGAGATCTAATCTTAAATAATGAAGATCTTGAATAATGACGCTGGAGCTATTCTGCTGAACAAACTATGTGACTTTTTTTTTTCTAAATGACCACAAACATCTTTTTTTCTTCTTCTTTATGTTCTGTAAAGAAAAGGTTTTCATCTCAGCAGTGTCAGGACAAGGTATTTGCCCCATTTCTTATTTCTTATTTTTTTATATACTTGTTCCACTGGAAGTTTCCAATCATCAAGCAAAATGTAATATTAGACAACGATAACCTGAGAAAATATAAAATGCAATATTTAAATTATGATTTCATTTGTTAAGGCAAAAGAGCTATCCAAACCTACCTGGTCCTATGTGAAAAAGTTATTGCCCGTCTTGTTAAGTCATTAATTAACTGTGATTAACCACATTTTTTGAGCTAACATCAATTTCATTACCTATACCAAGGCCTGATTACTGGCAGACCTGTTGAACCAAGACACCACTTATATAAAACCTGTATGACAAAGTGAAGTATCTTATAAGACCTTAAAAACTACACACCATTCCACAGTTATTATTATTACAGTATAAAGAAACTCAGGAACAGACGAGAAACAAAGTCATTGACATCCCTCAGACTAGAAAGGGTTACAATGGTATTGCCATTTCTAAGGGTTTGGGACTCCAGTCAAACACAGTGAGAGCCATCATCCACAATCGGAGCAAGCTTGGAATAATGGTGAACCTTCCCAGGAGTGGCCAGCCTACCAAAATTACTCCAAGAGCACATCGGCAACTCATCCAGGCCACAAAAGAACCCAGAACGTCAATTAAGGAACTGCAGGCCTCACTTGTCCCACTTACGTTCAGAGTTCATGATTCAACAATAAGAAAGAGACTGGGCAAAAATGGTATCCATCAGAGAGATACAAAAAACCCACAGCTAACCCAAAAGAACACAAAGGCTCTTTCTCTCATTTGCCAAGAAAAAAACATCTTGATCATCCCCAAGATTTTTTGGGAAAATATTCCGTGGAGTTTTGAGACAAAAGTTGAATTTGTTGGAAGGTTTGTTTAGGGTAAAAGTAACACAGTATCAGTACATAAAAAGAACATCATACCAACAGTCAAACATGGCAGTGGTAGTGTAATGGTCTGGGGCTGCTTTGCTGCTTTAGGATGGAATCATTAATTCTGATCTCTACCAGAAAATGCTGAAAGAGAACCAACACCAACAAGTTCAACCATCAATGGCACAAAAAAGAAGAAAACAAGTCTAAAAAGAAAAGTGGGCCAAAATTCTTCCACAGCAATGTGAAAGACTCATTGTTAGTCACTGCGAACGCCTGACTGCTTCCAAAGGTGGCACAACCAGTTTTACAGTTTATTGGGGCCCTTTTTTCATGAAAGGTCAGGTAGGTTTGGATAACTCTTTTCCCTTAATAAATTTAAAAACTGTATTTTATGATTACTTTTGTTATCTATGTCTAATATTGGTTTGTCGGACGATCTGAAACATAAAATTGTGACAATCATACAAAAAATAAGAACTCGGGAAATACTTTTCAAATACTTTTACCTGTGTAGCGATACAATATATATCTGTGAAAGATGAATATAAGCTGATAATGTTGGTTGAGCTCTACGTGCCACCCAGCAATTTAGAAATGTTTTCTGTCTAGGGTATCTATTTGATATACTGCAATTCACATGTCTCATTGCTTCATGTACCTAATTCTATTAAAATCTTATATATGAAAACCCTATATTTATATTGTACTCTTGCCTCAAAGACTAATTTTTCTGGTTTCTTGCAGGGTTTTTTTTTAATTAAAATCACAGCATTATAGCATGATTGTAATAGGAGAATAAGGCTATATAATAATAATTATAATATATATATAAAGTAGGGGGGACATAGGAGGAAATAGCTCAGTTCACTCCTTTGTTGGGGTAACAATAGATCACCACATGCTGGATATGTGCTTATTTTTTTATGTCTAGACTTAAGTCCGTTCCCGCGGCGCCGCAGACAAACTGAAGCGCACCTACCGTGAACACATTCATAAACAACGTAATACCCAGACATAAACCAATCACCTTCGTGTTCGATTAGTTTGAGGTCCGGCTCTGTCCAATCGTTTAGAGAAATCGGTTACGGAGAAAACGTGGACTCCAATCCTCGTCGTCAAGGGCGTGTACTACAAATCTTTTCTTCACAGTGTTCGTTGTGTGTCTCCCAGGCACTACACCCGTGTCCATCTCGTCCGCCGTTCATGAATGAACAGAAAATAAGGATTTCTCCGAGTCCACCACTAACAGTAAGGTCTTTGTCACCTTTTTCCCGGTTGAGCGTTATGGTTCTGACAACCAGCTGCTGTTTGCTACGCTAGCAACAGCGAGCTAACGTAAGCTAATGGTGTGGTAGGTTAACTAGCTAGCTAACGTAGATGAAGAAAGAGGATGAAACCCTGATATAAGCTGTTTGAGCAAGGCGAGGAGCAGCAATGTTGGCTGCCTGTTTTTAGAGTGAAAAGCCATCTCTTTGTTGCCCCGCTGATATCAACTATACAGCGCCTCCGGGTAGCATTACTCAACGTTAAATACCCTGTGTGATAGCACGCCGCGGCAAGCCCTGGACTGGCTAGCAGCAAAGGCTAACGGTAGCGGAGCCGTCACCAGCCCGTTAGGGACATCCCGGCGCGGGCTTAGTTTGGCTAACCAGCCCGTTTATTAGCTAACCGTGGCTAGTGGGTTGTGTGGGTGAGTGATCTTATATTTCCAAATAAGTTTTTATTAGAGACTGTTGTAAGTCGTAATCCACTGCCACAGATCGTTAATTAAAACGATAAAGAAGCTCAGCGGCTCAGTGTGCTTTAAATTGAGCTCATTGGGTATTTAATTTATCTCCCCGGTGGTCTTTTGGATTAACGTTAGATGAGGTAACGGCTCTCTCTTATCCCGGGTATGTGACAGTGATGTGTGTCCAGAGGCACGAAGAAAGCTATGATTCACGTTTATCTGAACCCACATGTACAATCATATTGGTCTACTATAAAATGCTTCCCTATAGGTCAGAAAGTGAGTGCTGTACTAAAGCTCATAGTGTTGTTTTGTTGACAGAAACTAGGTAATTTTTAAGTCGACTCCACTTGTAATGGTACCGGTATATTTATTTTCTAGACGTCCTGTGGTGTGAAAGGAACAAGTAATTGTCTGGACAATCCAGCTTCTTGAAATGATTTTATCTCACCTGGCACAAGTGGCTATATTTGGTCCAAAGGGCCATCTTTATTCATTCAAGACCTGTGGCACAGTCAATAATTTATCAGCTTCCTGCACTCAGTAGTGCTTCGCATTTCGGACACTTCTGCTTAGGCTTTTTAAGGACCCCTGAAACAACTAGGATGTGCACATACAGCACTGTAACATTAGAGCGAAACACAGTAACCGTACTTAGTGTTTAAATTGACTACCATTGTAAAGTTAGAAAGTAAAAACTTAAATCCTGCTTAACATGTGACCAGGTGTAATCAAACTAGGTGGCTTTGAAGCTTCAGAAAAAAAAGGTGTGTTCACTGTATCCAGAACTACATTAAACAAGACTTGGTGTGGCTGTGTTTTATCATGGACAGACTATGAGTCATTCTCCACAGTATTACACACTCTTCCTCTCACACTCATTGATGAGGTAATCTCTTGACTGAATGGCAAAGCAAGTGTAGCTTCTCAATAAGGTCAGCAGCAGACGGGCTTTCTAATGATGAATGTGGAGCTATTTGTTAACACAGTTGGACATTACAGTAAAGGCCAGTCCCATTTCCTGCTCTAATGGAATGCCTTTATCTGAGAACTGCTTTCGCATTGGTTGAAATACTTTTGTTCAATCCAAAATCGCCAGCTCCTAAAAAATACAGTTGATTTTTAACTTTATGTTGTATTTTGCGTGCTTAATACAACAATGTGTCTCAGTGTAATATACATTTTGTGTATTACACTGAGACACATTTTAGTTGTGTTTAGTCTAGACATCAGACATAACATGTTTACTGACACTAACAATCATGTATGTGTTTCTGTGTAAAAAAACAAATCAACCTCAGGTTGTTTAATTTATTTCAGTTATATTTCTAAGGGGCACACTTCACTCATGTAGAGCTTAGTGTTTTTAATTGGTCATTATTAGTTTGAAAGAGAGTGCTGTATTTTGCAGTGAAAATTATGGAGTTGTGAAAGAGCTAATCTCAGAGACTTGTGGCATGCGTCCTTGATTTAACTGATTAGCTTCCAACCCAGACTGTTGACGTACTCCAATAGGTCAGATGTAGAACCACAGATGGCCTTAAAGATGTCAGACATTTCAGTAGAAAATGATCTCCAGTAGTAGGACAGTTGGACATGTTTTTGTCTGTAGACAATTATGGAACATTTAATCTTATAATACTAGACAGAATAATGAATAACCTGTAACTGTAGTATTAATGAACCCATAGCTGTTTGTTTTCATAATGTACTTTTGGTTTGATGTTGCAGTCTGTTGATCTGTGTTTTGTGTAAGCGCTTTTGCTTTTCCTATCAGTATGTAAGCTTTATCTGTTTAATGGCTGGCTGCCTTTCCTTCTCAATAGATGGTTTTCTCCCATGAAGTCTGCCTGCCCTACCCAGTGATTTACTGTGTCTTCACTGACACCTTTAAGCCTGTTGCCCTTGTTTCTTAAAGAGTTGTGGAAAAGCACTATGTAATCCATACCCGATTCTTGAAACTGTGGTAACAAAATTAATACATGCCACATAATGGAGCTGTAGAAACCAGCAAAATTACAGTGCAAACCAACCTGTCATTTAAATATATACAAAAACTAAAATTTGCATGAAAACCTTACAGTAGGCTGTATTAAGCTCTACTGTGCAGGAAAAGATCAACTGTTGGTGACTGGCTTCACTCCAAGTGTTGGTTTTCATGAACGTTATACTAACCTGCTGTAACCTTAAAAGTCTAAGAAGTTCAAGGCTTTCTCTTTCTAAATAACATTTGAAATTCCTTTGTTATCCTGCTATGGTAATGTTTAACTAAAAACTCTGACACGCCTCCAAAGAGTACCTCAAACAATAACAGGTTTAAGCCTAGACACACTCAAACTCAAATATCCTCCTATTTTGTGACGTCTAAGATCCTTTTGATGCAGAATCCGTTGTGTAAATATATCCATAATTTCAACAGATACCCCATGCCTAATTCAAATGTGTTATAAAACTCAAACTAATTTCCAGCTTACATGTAATTGGTTTTGATCAGATGCTCCATTTTGCATTTAATGGTTATTTAATTTGATTTAATTCATTTTTTTGAATCTCTGAATGCCTTCCTGTACATGTGAACAGTGTTTGTTTGTTTTTTCGTCAGAAGTCATGCTCAGCGTGTGTCCTGCTCTAATCTTTCAGTCTGTGACTCCCACAGTCTGTCTGTCTGTTGTGCAGTAACACTGGCTAATCTTGGACAGAGCTTCCATCTCTTTTCATGATACTTGGCTCATGTCCCGAAAGGTTTATTCACAATAGGCTACAATATTGTTTGTGAGGGTTGGTGTGTGCTTTGCTTTTATGTACACCGAACTTGGTGCTTCAGTAGAAACTAATGTTAAAGCACAGTTTCTCCCCTTGAAGTTCACTCTGCAGCAGCCTAATTAACACATCAGACTGTAAGTCAGAACTCAAAATGAGATCAGCTGTGATCACAACTTAAATCCCAAACTGGCACACCAGATATCTTAAATTAAAATAAGAAAGTAAATCAAAAAAATAAATAAACAGTTCTAATGGCATCAGTACACAGCTATGAGAATAGTCAGTCATATACATGGATGTTTTAGGCTGGTGTTCAGGTCGCATTAGTGGTCATCTGATAGCACTCAGACAGACCTGCTGATGGAGCCAGAGCATATTATGGGTCAGAGACTGCATAGCTCTCATAAGGGAAGCAATTTAAGAATTGTTTGATGATCATAGTGGTGTTGACAGCATTGGAATTTATCTAAATTGTTTTCTGAGTAAGAGAGAGCACCTCAAATAAGTGATTTGAAGACTCCTGCTGTCCATATAACCTTTCAGACTGGCAATGGGCTTTCTGAGTTCTGTTAGCTTAGTGGCTTTTAATGTCTCAAATAGCTATACTAAGAATAGAAAATGTAAAAAGTAAGAGAGTAGATGAAATGTTTGAGCTTTTAAGCCGTTCAAAGTGGGTACATTGAAACTACTATTAAATGAAAAATTTGTTTTACTATAACAATGATTACAGTAATAACAGTGTATTTGATTAAATATTGGAAACAACTTGAAATATATTTCTTGTGTTGATGAATCTACAGAGAAATGTAAGTAAAATGTGTAACTCCCCTAGTTTTTATGATACTTAAGAGTTTCAACTCATTGTTTAGCTAACCATCCAGCGGTTTTATTGTTTTGGTTCCCTGTCGGCGCACTCACAGCACTAAGTTTGGCCACACAGAGCTTCGTGCTTACTTTTTGTTTTTTTCATAGGTGCACACGCTCCAAAGTTTGAGATATTTGGGAGGCCATTATGAGTTTACGTCCAACTTCTAGTTTGAAAAAAAAAAAAAAGTAATAGTCTATAGCATTCTTTATACTTCTACTTTAGCTTTTTGTTTTGTTTTTTACATGTGTAAAACAGCAAATAGGCACAGCAGGGCTTTTTAGACTTGGAGGTGCTCTTGGTTTGTCATACACTGGCTGAAGTTCTGGAAGCAAAGATAAACCATCATCAGGCTATCAGCTGATCTTGACCCAATGTTTCAGGCATCACAGACCTCGTCCATCGCTTCTCTGCACTACCCCTGTAAGGCACATGAGGGCAACTGTCATATCACATACTGATAGGGCTGCCACGATTTGTCGACTAGTCACGATTACGTCGACTATCAAAATCGTCGACGACTGATTTAATAGTCGACGTGTCGTTTGAAGCTTTGTAAGATCGCAAAAGACGCAGGAATAATAGCAGGATTTAAGAGTGTAATAACGGACTGAAACAGAAGATGGCAGCACTGCATGTACAAGGATTCCAGCTGCCGTTAAACCCCGAAGAAGAAGAAGTAGCTGTGTCCCAGAATTCATAGCGCGGCCCAGCTTAGTTTCCAACAATGGCGGTAGCTAGTTAGTTTTAATATTACTCTTATTATTCTTTCTGGGTCACAAAATAAACGTTTAACATATTTTCAGGCGAGAATGTAGCTGTGTAAACCTCAAATATCGGCTCAGTTTATCAGGACACCACCACATATTTTCAAAAGCGCTCCGACGTTTTCGGAGACGTCTGTTACCCACTAGCTCGATAGCTAGCCGGGGGCTAGGTCACTAGCGCCGTGAGAACAAATTGTTTTCAAACCCACCGCCGTCTTTCGCGACTCAGGTTAAATATATATGAGTCACTTAGATAAATTAAAAATGTTGTTGTTTGGCTTTTTTTTTTTTTTTTTTTTTTGTATTTTATTTGTTCCTGAGTAAATCGGTTTGGCTGAGATTAAAGTTATAGTTTTTACACAGCTGAATAAACGTCAAGCAGACAGCTGATTATCAGAAGTGTGAGATGCTGGAGAATATACCCCGGTGTCCTGTTATATTTTAGATAGCAAGGAGTTTATTAAACTTTACCGAAACAATCTGCAAATTTCATTAAAATTGAATAAACTATCATCTTGTCTTTATTTTTAGTTAGCACCTTAAAAGCTTAAAGCTGTAAGCTAAGGATAGTTATATAAGCTGTAGTTTTACGTCCAGTGGATGATGATCTGATTAGTCGACTAATCGCAAAAATAATCGGTGACTAGTCGACTATCAAAATAATCGTTTGTGGCAGCCCTACATACTGACAAAGGATAGCAAAATAGGTTATGCCACTTGCAAGAGGTGTAAACAATCTGCAGTCAGCCCCCTTCACTGTGAGTGAATGTTTGTAAAGGCCTATTAACTTATTTGTTGTTGTTACTTATAAATTGGGCTATTGTTGAATTGAATGAAAAGTGCACATGTGTGGTTAAGTGTTGACAGATATTTGGCTTATGATCAATTTTATTGCAGTGTGCAGTTAAGACCCAGTGCAGTCACCCAGCAAATGCAACTGAGGCATATGCTGTGACTCTGTATGTAGTACGACACAATTAACTTTGGGAATTTCATGCATCTAAGCTATGAGTACTACAAGAAGTGCCTTTCTTTGGAAATAATAAATGTTCTGTTTTGCTCCTACGAAGGCATGGTTTCTAAGTTTGACACTGCTCGCCAGGGCTGCATGAGTGACACATAGGGTGGATTCCAATCCACAGACATGTTTGTGTATGTTTGTGGGATTTAATAAGGGCTTTACTGGTTCTGTGAGTCACAGGCTGATGATGGGAGTGCAGTGCCTACAGAATTACAGGGTGATAGGTTGCTATTTAAATTGAAACCACTACCCAGTAGAATAAATACTGCATTTTTATTATTGATTCAAAGTGGTGAGCTTTAAATTACTTGGTCAGCTAATTTTAAAGAAATATTTCATCCATCATGTGTGTCAGTAAATGCTGTATGTGGGTAGAAGCATTTGCTACTGTGTATTTTGCAACTCTTTGAGGCATATGTTGCTGATTATCGCACTGTTTAAATAGCATGCTTCCCCTTATTTCTTGTAGAAAGCCTGTGGTTTTTCCTGGTTCCTTGCTTTTTTTCCCCTTTTTTTTCATATTGTAGTACATTCTATATCATGCACCAAAACCCTGCATTCAGACTGATGACAGAAAAAGAGGTACCGTTCCTATTCCTTCACCCTGAGTCAGATTGTCTTAGTTCAGTGGTAATCCACTTTCAGGCCTCATTTCAGTTTCCCTTGAAAGAATTTGTAAGCGCATAGTTCATGGGTTTCGGAGTGCCAGAATATGAAGCTTTATGTAAAGAAGTGCTCTGCTAAAGGCAAACAGTGTATCGGTCCAATACTGACCTAAATTAGTGGATCGGATATCGGAGAGAAATAAAAAATGTAATCCGATCCATTAAATATCACGAAAGCACCTCACAAAACTTGTAACATGGCGTAACTCAGCTCATAACCTTAGCACGTCGGAGCAGTATGTGTCACGTGATAGAGCAGCTGTGGCATGCGAGACCTGTCGGTGGTCTGGTTGAGCAGTTGGAGCCTCGCTACCAAACCGGCATTTCATCTCCGAGAAAATTATCCCAGAGAGAAGTAAAGCAAGTGTGTAAGTTCATCTCTGAATGTTTGTAAAGCATTCCTGCGTTAAGCTTAACAACTGATACTGAATAAGGAGCAACTGCCTCTTCTCTCTCCCACCCTCTCCTGTTGCTACTTTAGTCATGAAGCTGATCAATGATCGGCTGATCGGCTTTTCTGTTCTCTTGTTTGTTTTTGGCCCACTTTGCACCAGAAAGAGGAAACTAGCGGCTGAACAACAGCAGCACGTTTAAGCTTGATAAGCTGTTGTTAGAATGTATTTAATATTACTTTCTACACCAGGATCCTTTTCTACATAGCTGACAGCTGGTAACTGTGCAGGGGCGGGTCTAGCAAAGTTTAGCCAGGGGGGCTGGTAGGGCATTAACAGGGAAAAGGGGGCACAAAGACATACTTTTCTTTCTTATTCTCATTTAAAATGTCTAGCTTTTAACAAATAATTATCTGAATCTTACACCCAAAGTTTTAATCTGATATAAGATGTATAGAAGTCCATTACTGTATATAGTAACTATTAAGTCTAATATACCCTAGTAAGCTATAGTACTTTTTCCTTCAGGAAAGTACCTTCTGTGCAGTCTGCACAGTCTTTCTGTTGAAGAAAGATGTTGAATCTATTTAATTATTGTGGAAAAATAATTGATTTCTGTGCATTTTATTTTATTTTTTTTGCATGTGCATTAAATTAAAGTTGATTACGTCGATTAAGCATCGATGTAATCAACCTAACCCTGTTAGTTAGGTTGCTTAATATTTTTGCCAAGTACTCTTTAAAATACCATAATAGGGAGGAATGTGTAGGTTTAAGTTTATTAGATTGATCAGTATTGCTGAACTATGAAATATTTTGGGTGCAGTGTATTTTTTGCATACGGGTATAACAGAATAGCTTTAGTGTTTTTGTTTTTGTTTTTAAACTTGAGTTTGAACTTGAAAAACAGTTTTATTGATTAAAAAATACACTATCTGATTCATATCGGTATCGGCAGATATCCAAATTTATGATATCGGTATCGGACATAAAAAAGTGGTATCGTGCCGTCTCTAGTTTTTACTTACTAAATACTTAATTATAAAATAGTAATTGTTGAGTATTGGATTTGAGTTTGTAAAATGAAAAAGTCATTATTAGGGATGGGTATCGTTTAGGTTTTATCCGATACCGGTGCCAAATCGGTACTTTTGAAACGGTGCCGGTGCTCAAACGGTGCTCAAACCGGTGCTTAAAGAATGGAGAACACAAAATTGGTCCAAAAACCTCTCATGTTCAGCTGTTTTTTGTAAAAATATAACAATGTTAGCCTTTTCTGCAGCTATGGGGCATATATGGTATCACTCTTGGCTGGAAGCAGTGCTTAAACAATGGAAAAAACACAAACTTTGTCCTAAACCTCTCATGTTTAACTGTTTTCCACTTTTTCTTTGGTCATTTTAGCCTTTTTAGCCAGGGTGAAGGGAGTATCTGCCATCAAACAAGAAGACAGTCGCATGTAGCTATGATGATGTTTGCTAGTTCACCTTGCATGCATTAATGTAATAACGTGGTTAGCCTACTCAACGTAAATTAGCTACTCACGCAGAGAAGAACGGCTGCTGCCACCATCATCCGTCATCATTTCTGCTACACTGGCAGGGCTAGGGGCCAGGACTCTCCTCTTCGTGTTTTTGGGGGATGTTGCATAACAGGCAACCCACCCGCAGTAGATGCGCTCGGTGTGAGGTCTCGCAGCAAGCTATCAAATACGGCGCATTTCTGGGCTTTTAAAAAAAACGCTATGCGTCGCCAGGTGTTTCATCGGATTTGAGGTGTTACCTCCTTTGACAGTATCACAGTATCAGCTTAAAGCACTTGTTGCAGGCTGCTGAGTTTGCATATTTTGCTATGAAGTACAGCCCGACTTTTGACCGCTTCGCCTTGGACATTTTTAATCTGTAGCTCTGCTCTAACAGAACGTACGTACCTGGGCCCGCCTACTATCCTCGGAAACGTAAAATGATTGGCTAGAATCTAAAGTGTATCACAGCTCAGGAAAAAAAAGCACCGAAATAAAGCACCGAAATGTGCGCTGCTTTTCGGTCTGGTTACTACCGTTTATGTCAGAACCGGTGCCATGATGGCACCGGACACCGGTACCCATCCCTAGTCATTATTGAAAACACTAGTCGTCGGTGGAGTTTCTCTCTGATCCATTCTATCCTGTTTGATTTGAAAAATTAAGAACTAGTAGCCAAAAATCCATAGGAGGAAATGATGATAAGGACCAAATTCTACGTATCTATGCATGTTGCTGCCGATATAGTGTTTACAAGGCCAGTTGTCGCTGATTGGTCTAACAAAGCTGAATGTATTGAGAACAAATGAAAGAGGGAGGCTCAATGGTAGTTGAAAGAACAGAGCAAGTGGAGGAGGGGAATAAAATACAATTGTTTGATTCCTTTTTGTTATGCTGTGGAAACAAAAGAAAAACATCACACACACAGATAGCCAGTCAAGTTTTGAATGTTTTCCTGCTTCCT
Organism: Aulonocara sp. 'chitande type north' Nkhata Bay; assembly: GCF_057382095.1. Taxonomy (NCBI): domain Eukaryota; kingdom Metazoa; phylum Chordata; class Actinopteri; order Cichliformes; family Cichlidae; genus Aulonocara; species Aulonocara sp. 'chitande type north' Nkhata Bay. Next base: position 34,231,905 of record NC_141363.1, read on the forward strand.
TTCCTATTCATACATTTACTGAAACATGTCAAGCATGACTGGGGAAAAAATGCAAAATGCAACAGGATAACTTTATTTATATGACTAATCTGTACTTCAGATGGGATGAAAACACAAACAAAAGCTCAAAAATAGACTGCTACCCTCAGTTCCTGGATCCATAAGACCTAGAACTGTTGAGCTGAATATCACTAGAGAAGGCAGAGTTGTCTGCCTGACAGTCCCCAGAGCAAAAGGCCTGTGAAGGTGTGGCATATAAAGGAAGATCTCCAGAGACAGGCTGACGTCAATGGAACACAGCCACCAACAGAAGTACATTACTGTAAGCATAGAGGTAGCTTTTAGTACGGCCCAATAGAGACAGCAATAAGGGCAAGGTACACGTTTGTTTTTCAGATAGCCATGTTAATAGTTTTATGTTTTGGCATTTGGTACACACCAGCTGGCTTAGGGCTGGCTTAGTCGTGCTTTGTTTCAGTAGTCTTATGTGACAAAGTGCAGGATTCCCTTTCTAAGCCTTATGTTTTCATTCTTTTTGTTTTCTTTTTTTTTCTGTTCTTTTTTTGTCAGCAGTCAGCAATAGGAAAGCTCCACCTCCAGTCCCTCCCCGTACCACCTCCAAGCCCCTCATCTCAGTGACATTACAGAGCAGCACCGAGTCAGCCCAAGACACATACCTTGACCAGCAGGACCGTGGCAGTGAGGTCAACAGCCAGTCAGGACGGAGCAACTCCTCTGACAGCCTCTGTAGCATACGCACGGGTAGCCTGGCTAAGGGGACCCAGCCTCCACCAGCGCCTGTCCCTGCTGCAACCCCAGCACCATCTGCAGGCTCCATACCTCCTGTTCCAGCCCCCCGTGACCTCCCAACTACCACCACCACAACCACTACTGTTGCTACAAGTACCACTTCCACATATACTCAGTCCCAAAATGACACCCTAAGCAGTGGTACCACTCTAGAGCAGCCCCCGACTGCACCCAAGAGGAAACTTTCCTCTATTGGAATTCAAGTAAGTTTCTTTTTTTTGTTGTTGTTGTTGCTGGAGATATAATCAAGCAGAGACAGACAGACAAACCGAGTTGCATTTCACTGATATATTGTGTTGTTCATTTTTCAGGTTGATTGTCTTCTGCCAGTTCCAAGAGAAGAACCCCTGCTGCTGGCTAAACCTCTTAAGTTTCAGTCAATCGGAGTTCAAGTTGAAAACGGCAGGCCGTAAGTATACACTCATGTTTCCAGGCTTAAGCCTGATGTAGAGTTCTGTGGTAAATTTATGTCCTAATTTATGAGGTAACTGGAAATTGCTTTCATTCCTACACTGGAACCTGAAGTTACTAGGTAGATCTGATGTAGAAGTATAATTATAATTGTAAAACACAATAAAGAAAGAAAATAGATTTTTGTGACAGAAGATGTTAATTTTTACATCTTCTAATTTTTGTCATTAGTGGTTTGATTTGAGTTTCATTGATCAGCTTCCTGCAGAGGTCCATTTTATATGCCCAGATGGGTCACACCTATTTTTGCAGTACAAGATGGGGAGGGTTGGATAATGTTAAATAGGCACTATAGATGTGCTATAGTTATATTATTGGCTTTAAAACAATGGTATTCTGGTGGTGGTGTTTGGTTTTTTTAACTCTACTGTCAGGCCTGGTTTTAATGTGCTGTAGCTCTTGTACTTTTCCCTTCCTAACTGCATGCACTTACTATCTCATTATTTCATCTCTGTTGCTCGTGCATCTGCAGCCTATACAGCAGTGAGTGGCTAAGGTCATTCAGCAGTCAGCCTGGCAGCAGCATAGCGCTCTGATTGATGGATTTTTACTCTTGTTTTGACTGTAGTGAGCTGAACATAGTGAGAAAGAGGCCATTTAAACTTTTGCAGAACACTGTAATTTCCCGTAATCACATTTGTTTGACAGTCCACTCTTTTTCTCCTGCTCATTATCTGTGAAGCCAGTTGTCTGATAAGCTTTCATGTTGTATACCTGATTTGTTGCTAATATCTGTACTGTCACATCCTCAATGCTATCTTTCCGAGTCTTTGCAGTAAATGATAATGCACAATCAGCTGCCACAGTCTTGTCAGTCAAATGCACTGACCTAGATCTGTTACTGTGGAACATGTTTGCCCCATCACTTAATTGTCTTTTTTGTTGAAGTTTGTCAGAAGCTGATATTTATGCATGTGTCTGCAGTCTCAGCCGGGACAGCAGCATGGCCTCCAGACAAAATACAGAGACTGAGCCTCAGGAGCCTAAGGATGCCGCACCCATAGAAAACAACACAACCAACTGCGCCAACAGTCAGACGGTGAATACTGCGCCGAACGGACGGGACAAAGCCATGGAGCAGCAGCCACTTAAACACAACTCAGCACCATCCAGGATATCCATCTCACCCCCAGAGACTCTCGACCCAGCTTTAGACCCCTCCTCGTTGCCGCCTCCAGATCCCAGCCTCGAGTCTGGAAACTGCAGCAGCCAGGGAGATGCTGTTCAGCCTACCACGCCAGCATGTCTCAGAGACGGCAACTGGTTTCTGAAGCTACTGCAGGCTGAAACAGGCCGCATGGAGGGATGGTGTCAGCAGATGGAGCAGGAGACCAAAGACAACAAGCTCTCAGAGGAGGGTAGGTGACAGAAATGGATAAGGTGGCTATCAGCACATTTACATAGGCCCCATTTTACTTTTGTCATGTGTCCTGTTTTCAGATAAGATATAATAATCTCATTTGCCCTTTGCCACATATGCTGTATGCCTGTCTGTTGGCCAGATCACAAATCCCTTTGCAATCTGTCTTAATTTTCCCACGCAACATGCAAATCAGGGTTGGGCCTTTTCCAGACTGGTGTTATCGCTTCTGTCGCTCTTACTCCCTCTCACTCACCCATGCAGATCAGCACTATCTCTGTTGTCATTCAAGTGCAAAACAGATCAAGGGCCAGATAAATCCCACAGCATGTGAGATTAATGTCAGTTTACACATGTAAGAAAGTGCTGTGTTTACGCACAGTATTTACTTGGTACTTGTTTTTTTACATTTTGAACATTTGGCTTGAATCCTCAACTAGTAATGAAAAATTGAAATGAAATTATTAAAAAACTAAGCATATTAGGTTGATTTCAAGAGTATCTTTCAACGTTAGATGTTAATGTGCTACAAAGAAAGATGTTTATTTTTTTTTAAAAGAGCCACAGTTGTATAAAAATTGAAAGAAATCTGCTATCAGTTAATTGCCAAGAAGAATTGAGTTGCTGTGCTTGTTAGTGAAGTTCACCGACAGGACACTAGGTCAGGTCTCATCCCTGTTGATTAAGGACACAGAGACAAAGCATGACAGTCATTACTGCCATTGATTCACAGTACTACAGCTTATTAGAGAGGACGGGGGCAGGGTAAGCATTAGTTTAGCTATAACAGAGCCACTGCAGACTCATTTCACTTATTCATGTCCCAAAATACCACTCAGGCTCTTAAGTAGATCAATCTCTGCAATGCCTTAAATATGAATGAGCAAGAAGCAGATGAGCAGTGTAGGCTCCTTCAGATAATCATTCCTCCTACTCTCTGTGGACCTGAATTATGAATTTCCATTTACATGCAAATACATGACTGAAAGAATCTTTTGTTGTCAACGCTATAAAAGAGTTTATAAAATACTTGTAAGAAAATTATTTACTGTCAAGCAAGGTTAAATGGTAATTGTTAGTAAACACATTGCATCACACATCTTCACGTCTTGACCCTTTATGTACTTGAACTCAGACATGCAAAAAGACTCGTGTATTAACTCTAAAACTCAAAGTTTGTTTCTAATGTGTCTTTTTATTCTAACTGGAAATGTTTGTTTGCTTGTTAAGGGTTTGTCATATTTGTGTCTTTGTAGTTTTGGGGACGATCCGCAGTGCAGTAGGGAGTGCTCAGCTCCTCATATCACAGAAGTTTGAGCAGTTCAGAGGGCTCTGTAATGAGAACTTGGTGAGTGGCTTCATTATGTCCTGTTGAGTGTGTGTGTGTTTGCTGTCCTTCTTTTGTTGCCCAATTGTAAAAGATCATTTGTTTTCCATTATTTGACCTACGTAAAGTGAGATCTCATTATTTTATGTTAATTAGGAAAGTTTCAAGCAGAAATGCAAACTTCACACCGATCTTACACGATTGTTCACTTGTCCTACTGCAATATTCTAATTGTTGATTGGCGTCAAATGTATTTTATTTTCATCTATTTGCTTAAAGGCAGGCTGCCCGGGAAGTATTTGTGTGGGTAAGGATGTGACTAATTTTCTCTGTTTGGTCCAAATCTATTCATCTGTCTCACTTTCCTTTCCCTAGAATATAAATGCCAACCCACGACCAACATCGCAGGACCTTGCAGGGTTCTGGGATCTGCTACAGCTCTCGATAGAAGACATCAGTATGAAGTTTGATGAGCTCTACCAACTTAAAGCCAACAACTGGCAGCTTCCTGAGAAGAAGGTGATGTTGGGTACCTTACATTTTTGTTTCACTTGAGATTTTTAGATTGGTGCCATGGGTAGAGTTGTCATAATTAGTCATTCAGCAAAAAGTTAATCAGCATAATATTTCTTTGGTAGTTTTTCAAGTAAAACTGCTAAATGTTCTCTGGTGCCAGCTCCTTAGCAGTGTGAATTTTTCTGTTTTAAATGGCTAGAAATTGGACACCATTGTTTTTTTTGGATAGTTGGCTCATTAAGCCAAATGAAGTTGAAGATATTTCAGAATTTTCTGACATTTTAATTTAATTGACAGCTTGATCAATAATGAGTGTTAATTTCAGTTGTAAATGCAAGCCTGGAGGATTTTAAATTATTTCCTAAGTGCTTAATGGACTACATATGACACTTAATCATCACTACTGGAAGTGTGTTTTGCTAGTGCCACACCATATCTCACTCTTTTCCCCTCTTGACATAATTTCCTCAGGATGAAAACAAGCAGCTTCCATCATCTGTGCCAAAGAAGCAGAGTAAGCCGCGGCTGTCAGCAGAGAAGGACAAGAGCGTGGACTCTGCTGCAGACAAGCAGCGGCAAGAAGCCAGAAAAAGGTTGATGGCAGCAAAGCGTGCGGCATCAGTACGACAGAACTCCGCCACAGAAAGTGCTGACAGCATCGAAATCTACGTCCCCGAGGCCCAGACCCGCCTCTGAGAGCAAACCAGCACCGATCAAAAAATTGCTAACGCACTTCAGACATTCATTGACACAACACAAATCTGAGACACACACAAAATATATATATATTGGATGCACAGCACAGAGGCCAATCCCTCATAGCTGCACAGGAGATATGTGGGGATCACAAATAATCAAGAAAAATGCAGATCACCAACCTGCTGCCATGGGACAGAAGTAACCTTGACAGATGTTAAATACTATTGTTATTATTGATATTATAATAATTATTATTATCTCCTAAAGTATTTCAAGACTGTCTTAAATGTGCAAGTATCTTCGATAAGGACATCCTGTACCTTGTGAGCTGAAGAATCTTGGTATCCCAGAAGTTTACTCTCTTAAAAACTCCCTTCACTGCTGAGTCTACCGGCAAGTTGCGGCTGCCAGGTTTACGAGCTGAGCGACCATCCACACACACTCAGGACACACATGCAGGTGTACTCACTGTCCACAGAGTCTTCCTGTTCTCTCTCTTTGTATTTGGCTGCCACTCGTTGGGTGTGGTGTGTACGCTTTACTGTGTAAGAATTATAAGATGGCGTTAGTGTACTCAGAGGTTTAAAATGCAGAGAACCAGAGGAAGGCAGTAGCATATATATTATAAATATCACACTATTACAATGTTCATTTTGTAAATGTTGTATACCAGATTATTTGTTAGAAAGAGGTCAGTGTTCAGTACCAAGGTAGTTTTTTATAGATCGAGTACATTTACTGTCATGATATATTAGCACTTGATGCAATCATTCACTCCCCATTTATCTTCCTCTTCTTTTCACCAGTGCACATTACACAGTCTGTGGATACCCATTCTTAAAGTCTTACTTTGGTTAGTTTTTGGTAAGGGATATGAGGAAGGATCGCCCAGCCAGTGAGGAAAAAGTGGAATGTATGAAATGTATGCGTTTGCAGCTCATGTTGACTTGATCACTGCACTTTCCATTCACCTCAGATCAAGTTTGCCCACCTTTTGTTATCCTAATCATTCTGACCTTCACTACATCCTCATGCGATGTAGGGGGACCAAGACATTCACCACTTGATATGGCATTCCCATTCAACCAGACTTGTGTGTGAGGGTGGGGGTTTCCTTGCTTCTGGAAAGAAAATGGAATAGCATAGCAATAATAAAATCCTATTAGAACAAGCAATGCAGTAGGTACCCAGTCTTAAGTTATTTAATCAACATTTCCAGTAGGACTTTATTAGCATGAAGGATGAATGTTTTGGGGTTTTCTTTGTTCTTCTATGAACTAACTTTCCTTAAAATAACAAGAATCTCAGGTTGAACACTTAAGCTCAACAGTGAAAACCACTATGGATGGAATATTTATTATACAGCCTCTGGGCCAAAATCTTGGATCCTTTGCCAAATATTCCATAGGACTCCAGGCCTACATGGTGTTCTTCTATAAGGAAAAGGACTTTTTAGTAAGGTTCGGTGATGTAACGAAAGGGGTCAGTTTGACTCCTCTGAAATCACCATTCCTTTACGACCCTTTCTAGCAGCTAGAACTCCCACCCCTTTTGAAAATGAAGAACTGTGGTACAATGTTTGTTTTGGGGGGTTTTTGTTTGTTTGTTTTTTATGCCATTTGACACATTTTTGTGACATTCATCCAAAATGAGATCAATCTAAACATGCGTGGACGTCTGTAATTTACAATAATAAATGGTGCTGCGAGGGATTTGATATTGTGCCAACGTGGCAATGATCATCAACCTTTTAGTTTCATCTTATTAGGATTTTATTTAATGTTATTATTATTTAATCTGCTCATGAATTCAGTTGCCTGTGTGTGCATTCTCAGAAAAGTTTGTGTTTGCATCCGCTCACTCCAGATATGCTATGCCTCATCTCTGTATAAGCTCATGACACTTTGGCTATGGGACTGGAATAGTTTCCGTGTTTCCAGTTTCTTAAATGGAAACTCAAGTGCCAAGGGTATATGAGTGGAACAGGGCATAGCACATACTCATGCTAAAGTGTAGGCAGTGTAGGTTGACTCACTTTTTCTTTTTCTTTTTTGTTGCAAGAGCTGGCTCTCCCCCTACTGGTCAGTTTTTTGCATGACACTCCAGACATTTTGTTCTGCTCCATTTTGAATTTTTAGTTGACGTCCAAAAAGACACGAAATTGAACTGGGAATGCTGACACAACACTGCGTTGTCAAATTTCTTATTCTCTTATTTGTATTACATCAACAATGGACATGTGCATTTCATTGTCCAAAGAAATCATTAAACATCCCTTTGCTACATGTCCTGTCATCATTCTTGCTGTCTTTTTTTATTGCACTCATTCATGAAACGGTAGTAATATTAGCTGCGAAGTTAATATTACACAGATAAATCACAAGCATTAGAGTAGATCTTTTATTGTTACCGTGTAATCTCTAAAAGCATGGCCTTCTTACATATAAAATATACAAAGATCCTTGCCAGTGAATTTTCAGTATTCCATATCATGGGTCTTACAAATTATCTGAAGCTATTAAATCTGTGTAAGGCATTCAGGGTATGCACTGTACGTAAGTGTTTATTACTGTGACAAATGGTGGAAAGTCCTTTACTTTTTATCTTCTATCATTTGAGAGCTGGATCCCTTTATTTGCCTGTGTACTGAACTTTTAAGAGAGCAAGACCTGATCAGGGATCTTCAGACAGTTTGTTTACCAGTACTTCCTGAGTTTCAAAGGGCTACAAAATGGACACATGATGACCAGAAGGTGCAACTCTAGAGGCAGGTTATGTGGATTTGCTATTCAGCCACCATGTGGACGAGGCAATATTCTTCGGCTAAGACGTTTCTAGAAGTTTTTGAAGACACAGACATTTTGGGTAATCTTTTGGGTAAAAATTGGGTCATTGGTTGTGCTTAATGGACAGAAAGCCCATTCTGACTTCAGTGCTCACCCTTGTGGCCACATATCTGTCCTCTCAGAGACCAGCCAGGAAAATGAGCAAAAACTATGTAGTTCCAGATTATCTCCTACTGACAAACATTATTTTACAAAATAAGCACATATCTTGCAGACAAAGGGTTGTTTAATGTTATGGTGTATTAGTTAGACACTGTGAGGCTAGTTTCTTTTAAGAGAATAAAGAATTGTGATTCCCATGACTTATGAGTTGGCACTTTTTCTGTGTTAATTAAATGTAGAATTAAATGGGAATGCCACTCATATTTGAAGTTCACTGTATGTTTTTTTTTCCTTGGAAATATGTTTTTAAAAAGATACCACAATTCTATCTTGGTTGTTCTTGCAGCTTTTTAGTCCATCTAGGCATGTTGTCCTGGTAACACTAACAATGACAAAGGACATGTAGAGAAACAAACCCTTAACCCTTCTTGTAAGATATTCAGAGGTATCCATCCTGCTGGGGGCTTTTTGATGGCAGGAAGGTTCTGTTCCACTTGTGTACTTGAATGCAAACACACTGCAAAACAATACAATAGCTAAGATTACCTTTAATCTATGATGAAACATTTCTATATTAATGGGAGTGGCCTCTTCCACACTGACGATGCCTCCATATATGGGACACAAAGAGTCACTGAATAGTGATCATCAAAACACAATTTAAGGGAATATCTTCCAGAAGAGTGCCAGTGGAGTACTTTGTATGTCGTCAGTTTTTTTCAGTTCAAGCGTTGGGTTTTTCTTACTTTATTTGTCACTTTTGTCTGCTTTTTTGCTTTGTCTTTTATTTTTGGTCTTTTAGTTAAAATGAATGGAAAATAATCCAATATGTTTCAAATAGTGTCCAACTTTGTTTTAAGTGCTGGGAAAGGCTGTTTCAGCACGACACACTAAACCAAGTCAGTTTGTTTGTTGAGCAACTGGACCTGCTTCCACAGAGGCTTGACATAAACCCCAATCAAACACTGCTCTAATTAATTTGAACACAGACTGTGAGCAACCCCGTATCACACAACAAGACTGGCCAACCTCACAAATGTTCTCATGGATTAGTAAGAGCTAATCCCAGCAGCCAGGCTTCAAAACTTCATGAAAAATCCTCCCATTACTGTAGTTGCAATTCCAGTGGTACATCCAAGCTCTTAATTGTATTCCGAAAAGCAATAACATATAAGCATAATGTGAAAGTGTCAACACACTTTTTTGCCATATAACGTTAACACATGGAAACACAACCAAAAAAAAAAGCATGTTCAAAGCAAAGACGTTCTTACTGCCCTGTTGCATTGTGCTGCATCACACTCATACTTCCTGTCATTTGATCCCTGTTACTACATTACAACTACAGTGCAGAACGGACGAAAAAGAGCAAATGAAATGAGGGAGAAACATAGAGGAGAGTGTTGTGGGTGATAATAATTAAAAACACAGACTCTAGTAAAAGCAGAAGAGGTTTTAGAGACATTCTCTGTCAGTGAACACTTGCAAGTCTTCTGGATTTGAGTTTTCAGCTCATATTTTATTCAGCAGCTTTTTGTACATTAATAATATGTGCTTCATATTATGTTAGTTATGTTTATTGTTAACACTGTCAGTGAAACTGAAAACATATCACTACCAAGACAGCAAGTACAATAGATATCTTCTTAGGCACTTTAAGCGTGAAATTCTGGGATGATAAAAATGTTTAATGAGCTGATAGTTGCTGTCATTATATTTTTGTGTGTTTATTTTATTTTTGCTGTCATTTACACCTCCTATACAAAATAACTGAACTATTTTAAAGCCTTTCAACTCCATAACAACTATAATGATAGTCTATGCAGCCAAAATCACAACAGCTAAAGGTCAGCCACTGCATAGGTAAAATGCCATTTTATCTGGCATCAGGGCAATAGCAGTTAACAAGGCCAGCAAAAGGGCCAACATGACACTAATAGGTCAGTATTTATTAGTATAATATTAGTATGTGGCTCCACTTTTGAGATTATACAGTTAGGTCCATAATTTGCTGGACAAAGTAAACGTCTCAGTGGATTTTGAATCAAAACATCAATATGTGATTGAAGTGCAGACTTTCTTTTCTTAGGTGGATTAAAGATGTTTAAATGTTTAATAAATAATAATAATAATAAAAATGTTTAATAAATAAAGCTATTTTCAGAAGCTCAAAATTAACTGGACAGACACAATTTTGAGGATTGTTTTTAGAACTTGTAAGAACAGCAGCTGCCTTAAAGTGCTGCTTTTTTCTCTTTTTTTTTTTGGAGGTCTCTCTGCATTAAGTTTTATCTTGATGGGGTTTTTTTGCCTTAAGAAACTCCTGGGTTGCTTTTGCAGTATTTTTTGACTCATTAGTGATTTGCATTGACATCTGTCGGATCGGTTTTGAAGCATTTGTCTGAGTCTGAGCAGAGAGCATAGCCCTGTACACTTCTGTCAGCAGTCACATCATCAATAAACATCAGTGACCTACGTACCCACGCTATAACATCGCCTTTCACCATGTTGAACAGATAACGCAGTATGTTTCAAATCATGAGCTCCGAGCACGAGCTCCATATGTTTCTCTTCCTGCTAATCTAGTACAAGTTAACCTTGATTTCATCTGTCCAAAGATATTTTTTTTATTTATACCTGTGCAGGCTCTTTTAGATGTTTCTGAGTGTAAGGTCTTGATTGTAGACCTTGACATGATGATACATCTACGTCCTTGACGGTGTTTTTGACTTTAGACGTTAGATGCTATGAAGCTGCTTTTCTTAACCAAGGAAATAATTCTGTCATCGTGCATTTTAGTTGTCTTCTGTGGTTTTTCAGGCCTTTTGGTGTTACAAAATTGGCTTTCTTTTAATTAATACACCCGACTGTTGCATTAGCTGCTCATAAACTTAGCTACTTTTAGTCTGATGGCCTACCTAATTAAAAGCTATACAATGCAAATTCAACACTTGGAAACAATTTCATATATTATGCCTGCTTCAGTTGTCATGAAATAACATGGGGACAGGCCTCATGTGATCGTGAAACACCTTTTCAGTTTAAATGTCCAGTTATTTTTGAACCTCTTAAATTCAGGAACTATGTATGAAATGTATTTTTTGCAAAATCTCACGAATTAAAGCTGAAAGTCTGCACTTTAATCACATGTTGATTATTACTTTTTTTTATTTACCGGTAAATCCACTGTGGTGGTGCACAGAGGCAAAACTTCAAATATTGTGTCCTTGCCTAGCCAATTATGGACCTGTTACCATAATGGAGTGTAAATGCATTTTTAATCCTATGCAGTGCGGTGCATTATTTTTTACATTGTAGTAAATAATATCTATATTTATGCACTTGTTTTCTCCTTAATATTTTCTATTCTCACAATAATCTGCTCAGTGGCTTATCATTGCTTTCCTTCAATATAACAATAAGGCTTTTATATAAGTTATTATCAACAGCTTTCTTTCTACAGTGAAAAGTAAACAAATTACAGCAAAGCACTCAGTTAAGTCAAGATTAGGAGACCACTGAGTAAGTTGAAGCTTTATCCTTTTTGCATAGCATATTATGGCATGAAGCACTTTCAAAACTAAATTTAACAGGAAGCACTTAGAGCATAATCCTCCGCTAAAGCAGCCCACACTTGAGGCACTATTTACTTTTAGGAGTTAACAGTATTTATATATATATATATATGTATATATATATATATATATATATATATATATATATATATATATATATATATATATATATATATATATATATATATTGTTTTTCTTGTTCTTTTTAAGCATACTTGGAGATGTTTGTGGTGCAGGAAAAATCAGAAAGAGCAGCATGACAAATGTTTACTTTGATTACATAATCATTATGCAGGGCTAGGTAATGGATAATAAGTAACGATATGTAAATGATTGGACATGAATATAACTTGAGCTTGTTATACTGCAGTAAATGTTTACCTTACTGGGCAGCTAATTCTCTTTCTTTTATTTTTAAAAATATTCTTCTTCTTCTTGAGAGCTGTCTCTTCTTATTTTCTTTAAAGAGACAACACATTTTGGTGTCCACTTGAAAGAAGCAAAGATGAAATGTAAAAGTCAGCTCAAAGATCAAATGTGACATGATATTTGGATGCAAACTATAATGTGACATTTAGAATCCCTATATACTAGTATAATTTCATAAATGTTGCCAATACAAACAAATGTATTAGAATTATAAAAATGGTTTTAAAGATAAAATAGATTTTAGGAATGTTTGACCTTGAATAAAAGGTCAGAGGTCCAAAGTAACATGAAATTTAGAATTCTGGTCTATAATTCCGTGTCCACCTACATGTTGTCAGTAAAAAACACGGAGAGTTAGAAACATAGTTTTAAATAACTCTATATTGCATTATTATTATTCCTTTGAGTTTCAGATCAATCTATTGAACCTGAAGGAACGCAATGTGACCGAAGCGCTTTGAGTGCTCATGTAGAATAGAAACGTTCTACATAAGAACCAATCCATTTATATGTTGACAATGCACACTTCAAGTTTTTTCCACCAATAAATCAGTAAGTTGACCTGGAAGACCAAATTTTGATGTATTGTTACCATGACTCCCCTCTACACCTCTACAAAGTTATTAGAATTCATTCAAAACTTTTTAAGCCATCACCTTTAAACAAAGATTGACACACACGGAAGTTATTGGTCATTTAATAGTTAACGTCTTTTTTGGAAAATAGAGGCCCTAAAATATTTTATTTTGGAAATCATAACCGGAAAAGAATCTTCCTTGACACTAACACTGAACTTCCGGTATCAGAAACCGAGGAGGAGGAGCTAAAACGTCCGTGAAGAAACAGGAACCGTCTCCTGTGTCGTTGAACGTCAACTGATGACAGCCCTGTGAGAAAGAAAATAAAACGAAACAAATCCTTGCGCTTTGTTTTTGGTAAGTTTATACATTTGTTCGCTTTATCGCGGCTTTTCTGCAACCAGTTTTTTCTTATTAAACGACATAATATTGAAGTGAAAGCAGAAGTGATGAACTTTATAGGCCAAGGGCAACCAGAGCTGTACCTGTTTGGCAGGATGACACTGATACAAGCTTCTGCTCTCACTGTTTTGCATATCCTGTATCCGCAAAATTCTCCTGTGATAATATCAGAAAAGCTTAGTATCAGTCTGCAGTTTTGAATTAAATCTAACTAGCTTGAGATTTTTAGCGTATAAGCTTCACTAATCATATATCTGGTATATTTGGCAGAAGAAGAATGTATCTTGTATTGCATGAATTTAAGTACAATTGAGTTCGTTACTTACTACATTAAGTAGTTGATGAATAGATATTCTTAGCAGAAAATCATTCGTCTTTTTGAATTAATGAAAAAAAATCCAACTATTATAATATTTCCAGCTTCTCTGATATGTGTATGTGCTTGTTCTCTTAGTATTAAATGAAATTTAGCTATTATTAGTTTTGAAGTTCGGTTCAATGTAGGACAAAACAAGACATTAGAACATACCTACTATTTTTTCCTGACAGGACCACAAAATAATCAACAAATGAATCAAGGGGGAAAAAAATAATTCACTTGTATGTTTTGGTTTAAATGGTTTTCCAAAATAAAATATTTTTTTCACTCAGTCATCTGTGTCACCTTATACATATATGCACACTGTTTGGATCCTCTTTATCAGCTGGTGTCTGACATGTTTCACTAGTGACCAGTGCTCCCTGACCAAGACCAGTTGTGCCAGGACAGCAGGGCAGACATCAGACGCCTCATGGCTGCCAGGCACCAGAGACCTGTGGCTGCTTCAGACAGCTCAGCGAGGACCAATGAGAAGAAGTGCTGTGAGTGGTTGCCTTTCTGTCTGTGTTCTTTAGATGCAATATGAAAATGAGAGGTGTAATTTACCCTCTATTAACGAATTATTATGTTGTTGAACTTTCAGGCTTTAATCTGGTTATCTTCAATCTGGAATGTGGGACAGGGCCTAACGTAGGAATTCAGCAGATCTCTTTAACTACACAGTGTTAATGGGATGTGCTGTGACAAATTCCAGTCATGTCTGTTCTTGCCAGAGAATGGCCTTCCACAAACAGTGATGGAAAAGCAAGGGGGAAATGTTTCCATTTCATGCTCGAGCAGACAAGGTTACGCTGTGATATAGAAACATTAACCTGCAGCAAAGAGATGACGACATTGTTACGTAAAATAAAGGTTAACTAGTTAGTGAACTTTGCAGAGGTGACATTTTATTATTACAGAACACTCCCACTCTTTGCTGTCACTGTATACAGTAGGCATACCTGCCCTTTTATTTTGAAGGGTAGATTTTAGAGGGGGCTGGTTTTGAAATGTCCTTGAATGATTAATAAAGTTTATAGTTATGTGTATCTGTTTTGGTTTGTTTTTTTGTACTTATGCAAACTGCAGCTTGGGCTTCCTACATGACCAATTCTCCAACTATGATCGTGATGATCGGATTGCCCGCTAGGGGGAAAACCTATATGTCCAAGAAGCTCACACGCTACCTCAACTGGATTGGAGTACCAACAAAGGGTCAGTAATCAGGCAATGCCTGTTTCAAAAAGTCAGACACCTTTTCGCAGGAAATCAAGCTAGTAAAACCGGATATGTAGGTTAAAAAAATAAAACTGTAGATCAGTCAAAGTTAGGGTGGTTATGATGGAGTCTATGATCATCAAGACTGCAAAAATATCCATCTAATAAAAATCTTGATCTTCAGGCAAATTATTTAATTTGTAGTTGTATATGTCAACATCTCTCAACACATGGCTCTATTTGTTGTTGTTCACCTATGTTTCAATGTACACGTAATGCAGCAGAACTGGTTTGACAGATACAGCTGGTTAGGCAGAGGCAATCCTTGTCACTTAGTTTTATTGTCGTTCTCTGACTGTTTGTTTGTTTGTTCCCTTGCAGTTTTTAATCTTGGAGTGTATAGGAGAAATGCAGTGAAGTCGTACAAGTCCTATGACTTCTTCAGACATGACAATAAAGAAGCAATGGAAATTAGAAAGTGAGTAAATTAAATCCTATTCATATATGAACGTACTTTCATAAAGTAGTTCTTGTCACTAAATGCACCTGGCTACTTTCCATGTAGGACAGTCATGCAAATTCCTTTGTTGAGCCGCGTTGTGTTTGCCTAACAAAATAGCGGCATAGTTATTGCAGCACATCACGCGATGATGATAACATTAATGAGCTACTGCTTTGATTTCCTGCTTATTTTTCCACAGAAAGTGTGCCATAGTGGCACTTGCGGATGTGAAGACCTATCTGAGTGAGGAGGGAGGGCAGATTGCTGTAAGGACACCATAAAAAACCCTGAACATTATTTGTATTACGTAATACATTTAAAGCAGGGTTTGATTTATGCTGAATGCTCCATGTTGTCTCTCAGGTTTTCGACGCCACCAACACTACCAGAGAGAGGAGAGAACTCATCCTTAATTTTGCAAAAGATAATGCATATAAGGTTAGAACTGCACTTATAACTGAATAATGAAACAGTTTCTGATCACCAACCTTTTGTTGTCAGATCACAGTAATATAATGGAGCATGCGATGGCTCTTCTTGGCAAGTCTTTTCTTGGAAAAAATCCCATTTACAGCCAGTTTCCAAGAAGCATATCTCAGATATTTAAGACACCCAGAGGTTACCAAATCTTCATGACTGGACAGGCTGAACATTCCTTTCTGAACATTGTTTTGGTTTCAGTGCCTTTTTCAAACTGTATAACAGACAGTAGTTAATTTGTGTTGCAGTCATTTAAAAATGTAAAATGACACCTTTCCCCCCTAATTATGCACTTCTATTTTTTTCAGGTGTTTTTTGTTGAATCAGTATGTGACGATCCAGATGTCATCGCTGAAAACATTATGGTAAATCATACATTTACTTGCTTTTTGTCTTCATGTATCAGCAAGCTTGTATCCCTGAAGTAACGAAGCTCATGATATACCGTAAATGTCTCGTTCACATAGGACGTGAAGGTGTCCAGCCCAGATTATCCTGAGAGGGACAGAGAAAGCGTCATGGGGGATTTTCTGAAGAGAATCGAGTGTTATAAAGTGACCTACCAACCTTTAGATCCAGACGAACACGACAAGTAAGAATACCCCTACTAGTTGTATTGTTCTAATCTAATAATCTAACTCTAATTTAAAATGGAAATATTTTTTTCATGGGAGTTTAAAGTCAAGGAGATATTTTATGTAAAAGAGCATGTACCTGCAGAAGTTGTCCAGAAGATGGAAACAGAAGCTCATTTATAGTGCAAAGCAGTGATTCAGAGGTCATTACTTCCTGAACTCCTACTAACTTAGTTTTAAATTTGGAAGCTTAGTGGTTTGTTTAAAGTCTTTGATAATTACACTGATAATATATTTAGATTTTTATTGATCTCACTGAGATAATACAGTGTTCTTTTAACTGTAATAAGCAAGAGTAGTTGTGGATCCTTTTACTGCTTCTCACTTCTTATGACCTTGTTAACAAGCTACTGAGAGAGAATTTTCCAGTGTATTTACACTATACCACAAGTACAAGATATGTCTTCTTTACCCTTAAGTTTTATTGGCCTGAGATTTATGTGATTCACTTATTGTTATTTTTCCTCTGCCTTACAGGAACCTGTCCTTCATCCAGGTCATCAACGTTGGCCGTAGTTTCTTGGTCAACAGGGTGCAGGATTACATTCAAAGTAAGATAGTCTACTACCTCATGAACATCCACGTCCACTCCCACTCCATCTACCTCTGCCGACACGGAGAGAGCCATCACAATGTGGAAGGACGTATAGGGGGAGACTCTGAATTGTCAGAGAGAGGAAAAGAGGTGCTTTAGTTTTTTTTCTTGTAAAGAGTTAGATGAGATTGGTAACAATGCCCATATTTATGTTTTAAATTTAATATTAACACCAACAGGCTATTTTAGCATAAACAGATAAATAGAGGGTAATGGGTGATTTGGCTCTGGCTAATATCACCTTCAAAACAATAAGCTTTAAAAGGAGGTGTGATCAAAAAGTTCTGGGAGAAGGACGTCTAACTCAAAACTTAGACGTTTCTCCAGTTTATCAACAACACTTTTACCTTGATTTTTATTTATGTGATGTGGAGACAAATCTGGCCACATTATAAGTGAAGATATTGTAGGCAAAAAAATAAAAGATTTCACTATGCATTTATACAGCTCTCACCACATAATGATATGGGATACAAAAATTTGAAGACAGGAAGGGGTGTTTTCTAAATAAATGTGAAGACCGTTGTGAAGTCATCCATACATCCATTTTCTGCCATTTATCTGGATTTGATTTATGAGGACAGCAATCTAAGTAGATGCCCAGACCTCACTTTCCCCAACCACCCCCTCCATCTGATCCCAAGCCAGCTGAGACACATAATCTCTCCAGCATGTACTTGGGCTCTTGCTGGTAGGACAGTGTGCGAACCAGCTTACCTAGAAGCCATCCAGGAGATATGCTTGTTAGATGCCACCCTCACTGGTATCCAGCAACTCATGATTTCAGTCACTACCAAGAGCTTGTAGGCTAAGAATGTCAATCGACTGGTAAATAATTAGCTTCGTTCACTTTAGACTGCAGTTCACATTTCAACCATTGCAAACCACCTTGCTGCACACTGGAGGTCACTGCCTGACCACATCATCTGTGAAAAGCAGAAATGTGAACAGAATCATTGATGAAGGGCAGCCATGGTGGAGTCCAAGTCTCACAGAGTCTGACTTACTGCATGCAATCCAAACGAAGCACTTACTAGTCTGACTCTTTCTTCACCTCTGGTGTCCATCATCTGGTTCAGGGGTTACCACCGTGCACTTTGTAGCCACAGCGCTGTAGCTCTCAGCTTCGGCAATAGAGCTGCTTAACATGGTCCACTCATACTCAGCTTTTCTAGCCTCTAGTTTCTAGCCTTACTTGTTTGGTGCACAAACCTGTCCATCACGACAAGGTGGCAATTGAAGAATTTAAGGAGGGGCATCGTTGTGAAATTAAAGAACACATGTAAGTTGTCAGAATGGAACTTGCAGAGAGTGATCTAAAAGCAGCCTAAACATTTTAAATCAGGTTAGGTTTTTGATTCTTATGGTCCTGCTCCTTGAACCTGTAAAATACAGTTCAACTGAACGTGAGAAGAATGACTTTATAGTCAGTTCTTAAACATATTTGTGTTTTCTTATGCTATGTTTGACAGTTTGCAGCTGCACTGAAGAGGTTTGTGAAAGAGCATAAATTGTCAGACCTGAAAGTTTGGACCAGCCAGCTAAGACGCACCATTCAGACAGCAGAGGAGCTGAGTATTCCCTATGAACAGTGGAAGATTCTCAATGAAATAGATGCTGTAGGTATTACTTAAGTTTTATATATACAAACTTTTGTTAAACTTCTTGAAATACAGCTTAAAGTCTGCACTTTAATGACTCCTTGATTGTTGTGTGCAACTGTGATGTCTACAGAGGAAAAACTACAATAAATGTGTCATTTTCATGTGTGAAACTGTATTTGCCTGCATATATTGGAACGGACACAGTGAAAACATGATAAGTCTCGATCTTATTACTTTGTATTTTAGGGAGTGTGTGAAGAAATGACCTATAAGATGATTGAGGAAAAATACCCAGAGGAGTATGCTATGCGAGACCAGGACAAGTATCATTACCGCTACCCTGGAGGAGAGGTAAAAGGTTTAATTTTATCCTGGAGTGTTGTTTGACCTGCCATATATTACCACTGTGAGTTTGTCAAGTTTATGCAACAGGCTTTAAATTTCAAGTTTATTTTTTACTTTTTATTTCTCATTATTCTTTTACCATAGTGTGAATGCCAGAGGGCTGCGGATGAATCATCAGTCAGAAAAACAGAAGTTAAAAATGTTGTCAGCTGCATGAATAGCTTCTTTTTTTTTTTTTTTTTGGACACTTTTTATTTGTTTAGGAACATTTTTATGCAACAAGCTTCTTTTTTAACTACAAATGCATCATTATATGTGACAGAACAGAAGATTTTATGCTGAGATAAATAGAAATACGATGAGCTCATATTGCAGAGGAGAATAGAATAAAGACACGTCAGCTATATTGTTGCTGTTCATCATAACTAACACTGACTAATAAAGAAAAGGGAAAATTAAAATAACAGTAAGCACATGACAAAATTAGATCTTGCAGTAGTTAGTCAAAGATTTTTTTGATGTAACAAACTGAAAAATGTGAAACTGAATGGACCTCTTTCATTTGACTCTCTCCATAGTCCTATCAGGACCTGGTTCAGCGGCTGGAGCCAGTGATCATGGAGCTGGAGCGACAGGCTAATGTTCTGGTCATCTGTCATCAGGCTGTCATGCGCTGCTTGCTCGCATATTTTCTGGACAAAGGCGCAGGTGACATGCTCAGAAATAGGATATGCTAAACATGCTAAAGCACCTTCTCAGATTACAGGTTTACAGTGCTGAGTGATCCATTTCAGCCAGCATTGTCATTACCACAACTAATTTGCCCAGATAAATAAGCACTCATTCATACAAGTTAATTCAATGCAATTTAGTTGTATTTAAATAGTGCCAAATTACAACAACAGTTGTAATACAGTCAGCAGAAATACAAAGTTAACAGAAATACACTAAATGACTCATGCACGTGCAACTTTAATGGATGAGAAGCAGTTTCCAAAGCACTTACTATTTTTGTTTCTTTATATTTGGAGAAATATCACATGGGGCACTAAATTTAGATATTGTCATGACTTTGAAATGTGCATTTCCACATTACCAGTTGTTTCCTTATTGTAGATTATGCACTTGGCATTGTGTGAATGGCTGCATAGCAGTGCCAAAGGCCACCAGTGTGCAGGTTTACTTTTTAAAAAGCTGGTTTTACTTTTCACCAATATATCCTAAAAAAACTATTTCATTTCAGCAAAATGAAAATAAGTGATTTTTAAGGAATAAGTGGGCCTGTAAAAGAGGTAATCTAAACAGAACCTTTTTCTAATTTACTGCTTAAAAAAGTGAGAGACAGCTACCTATATATTCGTGGATGAAACCATTATGAAGGGAGAAACCGGAGGGACAGTAACTAATTCAAAACAAATAAGCCCCATTCCTCCATGCTCTCACAACAGATGGTTTCATTTCACTCATTAGGTCTCTGTATTTCAGCCAGCCGCACCCTCAACCCCCTCTTTGGTCTAACCAGAAAGGACTAAGCCAGGTACCTCATAAAGCAGAAAAAGTAATTAAAGCAACCATCATTTAGAATTTTAGACTACAGTCTAATGTAATAAAACGTGTGGAAAAAAGAAACACAAGCTAAACAAGCTAGGTGTGTACAATGCAACTCCAGTGACTGCAACAAAAATATGGTAATAATGTAATGATGTGGGAGTTTGTGAAACCATAAATCTGGTTTATGTGTTGAGAGTAGTGTGGCTGAATATTGCAAAAGGGTCATTTCAGCTGTTGTGCGGCTGTGGGCACAGCAATCGCAGGCTGAGCAGTGAGAACCGCACATAACTGCCGGGAGGTGTTTTCTGAAGAATGAATAGTAAATTTATTTTAAGCCTTTTTAAGTGCTGCACACTTTCAACCAATCACAATCTAATTAATTATTATTCTCAATCTCATCTACAAATGGCGCCAGACTATTGCGTCACACACTCTTTAGTGCTCAAAGTGCAATTCATACTTTTATAGACATCAGCCAACTGTGCGCTGTTAGTACGTGCATCTCTAATTCATATAACAGAATTAAGCACAGGCTTAGATGGATAGCTCAGTAGGTAAAGTGGTCGCCCCATGATCGGAAGGTCGGCGGTTCGAATCCACTTAACGGCTACCCTGAGGTACCCCTGAGCAAGGTACCGTCCCTACACACTGCTCCCCGGGCGCCTGCTTAGTGGGCTGCCCACTGCTTCACTGAGTGAATGGGTCAAATGCAGAGAAAAACAAGTAATTTCCCCATGGGGATCAATAAAGTATCCATTATTATTATGTTGTGTCCACCCACCATGTTTTCTGTGCCATGAGCTCTAAGTTCCAGCGAAGAACCTCTAAGAATAGTACAGCTTTAACTGCAGTATACTGTGTATTAAGCTGTGTCCCAGTGCAGTAAACAGGGTGGATGTTATTTGGCAGAGCAGAATCACTGATATAAATATTTTGACCACATTAGACAGTGGATGGTAATGAAACAATCAATCATTTAGTTAGACTTTCATTCTGTGATTGTCTTTTTAATGCCACCACATGGGGGAGTCTAAGTCACAACCTTTCAGATCAACTTTTTCTGCATGTATATTTTTTAATGAATATAGGGGGAAACAGCCACATAAAAATGCCGACTGTTTCCAGATTAATCAAAATTTAACATAAGGAACATCTGCTAAACATGACGCAGTGAAGAGAGCACCACTCTTTGCAGACTACTCTGTTTTTAAGACATGTAGGAGATGATTGGTTTTAAAGTAGCACCATGTGCCTGATAATGCACTGAGTTATGTCTCCAGAGATTTAGATATTCAGGTATGTCTGTAAAAAGTGATGTAAATAAGTGACGTCTGTAATGACGTACTTCCTGATTGCCGCTGTCTTCTCCAGTGTTTGGAAAATAAACAGATCAGAAAGACGCCATCAACAGCAGTAGCAAGAGTTCAAGCTATACAATTAGGACTCCCCGTGATATAGAAATGTGTTTTTAGTGTCCCTCTATATTTTCATTTATGAAGGTAAATATTATGACATAACGAAAATGTTGTCTAGAAGGGTTAGAAAAAATAAATGAGAGTGAAAATAAAATAACAAAAACACAGGACAGGAAAGACTGATGTTGTTATTATTGGGCACAAACAAGGTAAGAATGTCGTATATGTGAACGCCATTGGCAATCAGAAACTTGGAAAGGGACAGATTAGATCATTATGTGCTGAAAGCTTCTTTATGTACTTGATCATGTGACGTGAGCATTACTTTTGGAAAATAATTAGTTCACTCACTACCATAATATGGCGTGGGCAGAAGTGGTTCTGTCAGTCAGCAGAGGAAGTGGTCAGTGCTCCTGGATCGGTTTAAAAGCTCAACCACAGTCTGACTGCAAAAACCAAAGTGTGGGTGCTGCTTTGACTGGCTTCATGTCCCACTGCACATGAGACATACAGCAGAGTTAACAGCAACATGCACTGTACCTCCATAAAGCGCAGCATAAGTTTTACAGCTGGCCTGCCACTTCAGACATGACAGTAAACTCCACAAACATGTAGGAGAACATGAAAAGCATGACTGGGTGAAACCACAGTAATCTCACTGGCCACTTTTATTCATGTTGGTACAGATGACCTGCCCTTCTTGAAGTGCCCCCTACACACTGTCCTAAAACTCACCCCTGTGGCTTATGGTAAGTCCCTACTTTGTTGTTAAGTCAACTAAACATCCTCACTTGTTTTTGTTGCCTTGTTGTAATGTATTTTGGTTCCTTCTCCTAGGTTGTAAAGTGGATGTATTTGACCTGGGGGTGGAGGCTGTCAACACTCACAGGGATAGACCATTAGTAAGCTTCTGCCTGTTTTCTAGTGTTTCGTATCGCAAACATGTGGTCAGTTTTCTGTAGAACCGTTCATCCTATTCTTTGTCACGTGTTTGTCCATAGTATGGAGTCTGAAACATCAGTCATCTGTGTTAACCAGCGCCATGTTAAGAGTTATTCTTTGGAATAATTGTTCCTCATTCTCGAAAAGCCTTTCAGAATTGCACTTGTAATTTCGATCCAACAGTTAGATAAGAAGATTTATACCAATCATTCCAATCATATCTGACTATATCTAGAAAGGAAGCAGTGGAAACAACAGCTAGCCTGTGTTTAAGTTATTTACAGTCACAAGCCACTTTGTTTGGTTGCTAGTATACCATTCTAGGATCGGGTTGGATCCACTTTAGCCTTAAAACCTGTCTTAATTCTTTGTGGCATAAATTCAACAAGGCACTGAAAAGATTCCTCAGAGATTTCGGACTATATTGGCATGATAGCCACACATAGTGGCTGCACATTTATCAGCATGGTCTCAGTCTACTGCTCCACCACATCCCACAAAACATGGTCAGCAACAATAATGAGCTAGACTATGGTGTTTAATCAATGCTCGACTGATAATAAGTAAGGAAAGTATCCCTCCCACCTTTACACCACCAACAGCCTGAACTGTTGCTACCATCTGAATGTTACAGTAGGAAAGCTGACTCATCAGATAAGGCAATATTGTGTTGTCCAGTTTTGGTGAGCCTGTACAAATGGTAGCCTTGTTTTCCTGCTCTATCCTAACAGTACTAGCACCCAGTGTGGTGTTCTGCTGCTGTATTTGTACATTTGTTTCTCGGTTCCACGTCTTAAGCGTACAGAGATACTCCTCTGCATATCTTGGTTGTAACTAGCAGTTATTGCAGTTACAGTTCTCTTCCTCTCAGCTCAAATCAGTTAGCTGCTTTCACCCAGCAAACTGCTACTTACTGAATATTTTCTCCTTTTTTTTTTTTTTTTGAGAATTTTCTGTATTTGTATTCAAGTTTCGGAAATACTCAGACCTGCTCTACTAACCATGCCACCTTAAATCGCCTTTCCTCCCCATTCCGATGCTCTGTTTGGACTTCAGCAGGCTGTCTTGATCAAATCAATGAATAGCAGTGCTGCCATGTGATTTGCTGATTAGATATTTGTGTTAACGAGCAGTTTACAGGTGTACCTAATAAAGTGGCCAGTGAGTGTAAATCTTTGTCCCAGTTTTTCTAATGTAATGTGTGGGACTATTTCTTGATCAGGTGCAATGAATCCTGGAGTTTTGTCCTCACTGTGCGGGTACGGCCATTGTCTCTGGTGGGAGATAGGTCAGTGCAAAAAAGTTTTCCACCTCTCCTAGTCCATCTGTTGTTGGCTCCAGGTGGAGGGGAGCTCTTTGGTGACTCCTTTTTAGTGTTTCTTAGTTGGCCTTTCCTTTGTTTCCCTCAGAGATTCCTTTAAAGGGTATATCTGCTAGTGCTACTTTAAAAAGCACGTGGCCCATCATCCTCAGTGCCTTCTCTTTACTTGTTCAGCAGGTAGTTGGTTTAGTGTTTCTTCTACTAATGTCAGCAAGCAATAAAAACTACAGGAAAGTCTGTGGTAAGTTATGTGTGAGGTATATTATTAACTCTGTTTCTGCTTTTATAAACACCTGTTGTGTGGGGAAATACATCCAAACTTGTTTATGTACTCAAACACCTTTATCGCTTTTGGGAAATTCTATTTAAGGAGTTCCCTTAAATGTTCTGAATTTTAAGAAATGTATCAGGACATCCCCTTGTAGCACTCATCAGTGAGGTCCATGTCTGCTCTCTGCCCGTGGAGCTCATGCTGATTAGTTACAAGTATTTAAAGTCTGAGTCCTGAGACAAAGTGGGTGTTAACACATAAACACGTTTACTGAGAAACCTCTTGTTAACTGTGGTGAGAAATATCCTGTCCCCTCAGACTAACATGACAATGGCTCTTCTATTTATGGTTGTTTGTGTCAGTGGCTGTCTTTCCCAAACATGGAACGCACTGATTTTAGACCAAGGAGAGGTTTAGTCATTGTAACATAAAAGTTAGTCCACTTTCTCTTTTTGTTCTTTGCTGAGCAGAATAAAGGCCAAACAGATGCCATACCAGCTTTCCTTCGAAGAAACAGCTTCACACCGCTGTCCAGCCAAGACCAGATTAAACGACCTCGTCTTTACAGTGTGGGGAACCCTTCACATACTCGTATGTCCCAGGCCCCTACTTTACCCAGCATGCAATTCTCTGAGGCATCTGAAGGGTCAGAAACGGTACAAAGTGAGGTCAGTGCCTTTCTCACACAAGATACTGTGGTTATAGGTCAGCTGGTATGGCTGAATATACAGATAAATATTATATATTCATATAAATATCTGAAACAGACTAAACAATCAGCAAATTATGTTAGATGAGTCAGAATGTATCAGAATAAATAAAGTGATTCAACCAACATTTACTATTGTTGCTCACACAATGGATGATGAGATGTCCATGTGGACATGCACTGGCTTTTTGTAACAATTTAGCTTCAAAGTCGGCTTGGCTAATAATGATAATTAAAAAGCAGTGTGACGGTGTAAAAAAACTGTGTTATTTTATCCACCATTTACTCTGACACTGAATTGCGTGGGACACTAACAGTACCAACGTTGCCTTGCTTGTAGCCACAAAGGTTCATGTGAAAAATGGAGATAACAAAAAGTCTCAGTAGGCACAAATTTGGAGGCCATCCTTGCTTGTCTTGTAACAGTGAAGACACATGACACAACTGGCTGTGAAAAATTAGCAAAATGAAAACTGAACTAACATTTGAAACTAATACTGTAGATAGGGCTGCTCAATTAATCGAATTTTAATCACGATTACGATCTGGGCTTTCAACGATCATTAAAAATGACTGAGCCGATTATTAGCCCCTCCCTCATTTATCCGCGACACCTTAAAGGCCGGTCATAAACCGGTCCGTGGCGCATATATAGCTTTGCAAAAATTGCATAAAAAGCGCTTGCAGGAACAAAAACATAATATTCCAGAAACACGCTTTGCCGATCCATCAGCTGTTCGTAACACTTCCCACAGTGAAATGATGCACCTGCTGTTTTCTTTGCAAATTTGCATCATAGGATTGTTTTTTGTTTTTCCTGCAGTATATAAAAATTGGTGTATCTCCAAAATAAAACTATGAAGACACTCAAAATAAATTTCCTGTTGTTGTAAACTATTTTTTGCAACTTTATTGTATTTAAAGTTTTGAGGGATAAACCTCTTAAATTTCTCCAAGTAGAAATATATGTAAACAAAACAAAAGCAATTTTCAATTTTTTTTGTAGTTTATTGCACTTTTTTGCAATTTATGTAATTACTATGGACTTAATGCATACATATTATTAAAATATGGGCTATAACAGTTGTATTGAAATGCTCCCACAAATGGCACTACAGCATGTAAAAAAAAAAATAATAATAATAATATAAGCTCTGGTGGACTTGGTTCCATAGTAGGTCTTAAAGGGTTAAATAAATATCGTCAAATAATCGTGATCTCAATTTCAGTGAAAATAATCGTGATTATCATTTTTGCCATAATCGAGCAGCCCTAACTGTAGACATGATTAATATAGGAAAAAGTTAAGTTGAAAGGTTAACAGCAGCATACAGTGAAATATGATGACTGAAAAAAACTCAAAGCAACTAAACCAGTCTTATCATTATTTTTTATTATGAAAAGTGTTAGACAAACAGAACCTTTGGTAATCAGTTATTACTGGAATATAACGGAACAATGTTATCAAGTGCTATCAAGATTGTTCTTTAGTTTGTTCTAACGTGTTTATCACAGGTGCAATGCACCGTCTGGACAATCACTGCTCTGCATGTACACATATGCCTATCTTTTCTCATACCATACAGCATGAGGGAGGATTATTTATCTTTTTATTTAAATAATTGATTCAAGGTTTAAATAAAAGTATTCTGTATGTACAAATGTACTTTAAGTGTTAAGGTTTTGGGCTGGCAGAGGCCAGCATAAGCAAACCCAGGATGGTTTGTTTTTCATGTTCATGGATGTTTACAACAAGCAATGTTCCTTCATAAGGATGTTGGATGTGTATACATGAATATAACTTTTTGTTACCCAAAAAGTGACCTTTTAGCTGTAGTAGGACAGAAAATCAGTGTCTCACTCTGAGCTGTGACCTCAGATTTTAGTATTAGTTCAAGTTCAGTCGGCGCCAGTCAAAACAAATAGCTCATTCCTGTTTGGGTTAAAGCAGTCTACTTTCTCTCCCTTGCTTTTCCCTCTTGCAGAACTCTCTAAATGGTTTCACTGGTGCAGACACAGATGACTGTGTGGAGTTTAAAAACAGAAGTACATAAAAAGGTATTCATAACCTTCCTCTTATCTGTTACACAGAACATTATACATATATCAGTATACTTTATACTCTGTACTGTACTTTACAATACTATACACTCACTGGTGACCTTATTAGTTACACCTTATTAGTACTTGTTTGGATCCCTTTTGCCTTCAGGACTGCCTTGATTCATGGACACATCAAAGATTTTGGTCTATATTCACTTGATAGCATCAAACAGTTTCTACAGATTTGTCAACTGCACATCTGTGATGCAAATCTTCCATTTCACATCCTAAAGGTGCTTTCATGTTGTTAACACCAAGTTCTGACCCTACCATCCAGATGTCACAGCAGATGTTTGTCCAACTTTGTTGACTCTGTGCAAATTATAGCCTCAGTTTGCTGTTCTTAGCTGATGGTGCATTTAGAAATGCTCTTCGGCATACCTTGATGGTAGCAAGTGGTTATTTAGCTGCATAAAATAACATAGCAACAATCTGTTCTCAAACCACAGTTCCAGAGATCAGCTCTTTCCAAAAGCTTAACAATAAAAGTATGTCTTCAACTTTAATTTAGAGGCATTCACTCACAGTTGATGGTCACTCAGGAGTCATTCTACAGCAGGGGTCGGCAACTCCAGGCCCCCTGGATCAACACACCTGAATCAAATGACTAGTTCATTAACAGGCCTCTGGAGAACTTCAAGTAATGTTGAGGAGGTAATTTAGCCATCTGAATGAGCTGTGTTGGATCAAGGACACATCTAAAACAAGCAGCACACCGGCACTTGAGGCCTATAGTTGCCTAGCCCTGTTCTAGAGCCTTGGTGCAACTGCAGCAAAGGCTGGATGGATGGATGCAGGTGGAAGATCATTTAAGACCACTGGATTACAGCAAGTGCTACCAAGGCTGGTAGCACTGGAGTAATTTGATCTCTCTCTTTTTTTTTCTTGAGAGTGTTCGAAACTGTGGTTGACCACAGAAATTTGTCAATTTTACAATTTGTGTCAGAGATTTTTTAACTTGTGTTTTAATGAGAGGACATTAAAGTGCCCTTTCAACTATTACCCTCCCAGTTAATAGTTGAAAACTAATGGAAATCCAATTTCTTATAGGCAACATTACTTTTGCTGACTGACGCTCACTGGGTATTTTGTGTTTTTTCTTTTTATAATCATTATCTGTAAAGCCTAGAAATCATTGTGTGGGAAAAACCCAGGAGATCAGCAGTTTCTGAAATACTTGAAATAGCCCATCTGTCACCAATAACTCTGCCACATTCAAAGTAACTTAAATTACCATTCTTTCCCTTTCTTTTGCTTAGTTTGAACTTCAGCAGGTTGTCTTGCTCTTGTTTTCATGCCTCAAAGCAAAGATTACTTGCATTAACTAGCAGTTGCCGAGGTATACCTAACAAGGTGGCTGGTGAGTGAACTGTATTACAGTTGTCTCATTGCTTCATTTTTGTCTTTTATCCCAGGCTTTTCTCGACAAGTCCAGTACTGACCAGCAAGGACCAGCAGAAAGAAACCCAAAAAGCTTCGGTCATTATGATTTTAAGCATGGACTTGCAAGTTAGAGCATGTGTGTACATAAATGAAGTCAGCGAATGTGTGATCCATTCAAATATACAAATCAAACACTTGTACCAAAGACACTCTCAACACCATCCATTAGTTGCTAGCACACTCCATATAATATTGCAGATTACAGTCATGGTGTGCTTTATTAGATGTCGAATATGCTGATTGTGAAATTTATACCTCAACCTTTTTTCTTCAGTGTAGTATAAGAGAATTTCTGTCTTGAAGGAAGCCATGTGCAGCCTTATTTTGTGCTTAGATTGTTTCACTTTTAATTTTAAGGTCACTTAGTTATGTGCATTCTCCCTCTGACAACATGTAGCAATAAATGTATTGTGAGGTGCAATTTAGGTATGCAGAAGTGCGATTTAGTTTTCAGGGGGAAGCCATAAGCTGTAAACATTAATGACATGTTTCGTCCAGCCCTATAAAAAGTGCAGGATCTACTGTGTGTCGACTTTAATCTGTGACAGTTAGTTAATCTTCTCTCTTGAGATGTGTACTTCTTCTTTTATTTTGTCTTCCGTATAAATAACAGCTTTGATATAGAATCATGGCACTGTGATCATGTAAAGCTGCTCACCTTTGAACTGCATAAAATTAATGCAGATTTTCTAAACACAGAGGTTACTTGTACAGCAGTATTGGATGTTATGTTG
Source organism: Aulonocara sp. 'chitande type north' Nkhata Bay (assembly GCF_057382095.1). NCBI lineage: Eukaryota > Metazoa > Chordata > Actinopteri > Cichliformes > Cichlidae > Aulonocara > Aulonocara sp. 'chitande type north' Nkhata Bay. The sequence goes on from NC_141363.1 coordinate 34,261,246, forward strand.
GTTTGTAATGCTTTAGATTTCGTCACGGGGAAAAACAAATCAGGGCCTTTGTAGTTCTACCTTTACTGTCCATATGGAACGACAAGATTGAAAAAGGGTCATTTAGGAAAGTACCTTTATTTACAGGAATATAGGCTTTGACCCAGGTAATCAAAGATATGATATGCAAAATTGTTTCCTTGAATGGAAGGAAATGGAATTGACGACACATTTGAATGTCTTAAAATGAACTTGTAGCTAATGTAGCTGCACACATTTTACCACAGTTACACTGTTTTTACACAGACTGTCATTTGTATTTAAGACTGACTTGGAAATAAAGTCTTTATTCCAGTAAAGAAATCTGTGCAATCTCAGTGGGAGTAACCTTCCTGTTTGCTAAACTCCAGAGACATGCATCAACAGAGTTGAATGAGGGAGCAATCTAAGGACAAATCTAAATCTGGGAATGAGATACATTTAGATTGAAATGTAACAGTTGGATGATACAAATCTGATATGTTGCTTTTGTGACACAGCTTTTCACTGCGTGGTCTGTTCTGCTTCTACTGTAATGATAATGTTTTCTAATATGTAAATCCAGCAGTTTTGTTTCAGAGTTCTAAAGAAAAAGGAGCTCTGTGCAGCACATTCAGCTCTGAATTGTGAATTGTTTTTGTTCTTATTTTAAATAAATAAATCCCAACTTATTTGATTCATGATTTAAGATACTGATTTGTATTTTTTGTGATTACTACCAGGAAATCAGGGAAATGCATGAAGAAAAAAGAAAGTAAAAGCAGCACTGCTGAGAAATGACCCTCACATTGCTTTGACGCCTAAATAAGGCCTTGAATGACTGGAATGAGATAAAAAAGCCCTGGAAAACTCAACAACTGATTACAGAACAAAATATTCCAACGGGTATTTGAAAACTAGGAATGTACACCAACTTTTGTTTTCTTGGTAAAAAGATTTTAAGTGGTTTTTGCATGGTGGGTCACTGTTGCATCTCTCTCATGACTTCAGTCGTACATGACGATGATTTGAACCCAGAATTCATCACTCCATCAGGCCCGTTGCCACAGATTTTCAGTGCAGTTCTTAGCTCTTGTAATTTGGCCTACCTCAACCTTTTCTCACCGCCTCTCTTCCATCCCTGACGAGGCTTCGACAAAGAAGACTGATCAACTGAAGGGCCAAAAGCATCTCTCAGGTCCTGTGTAAAATCATAGCTAGATTTTTCTCCTCATTTCTTAAGGACGTGGGTTTCAGTTACTGTTCTTATTTTCATTTTTAAGGTCTGTTATTTCTCATTTTGTCTTTCACTTGTCCTGTTTCCCTGATTTTTTTTTTATGACATACTGAGATATGCTAAGTATCTGGCTAATAGCTCTAATAGTCCTAATAGCTCTTCTGGGAATCACATTTTTGGTGTAAATTTAAAAAAAAACAAACCCCCAAAACATTACAAACATATATTATGCATGGTAACGTGGTTGCAAATCAGTGATAGCATTAGCATTAGCAAATACACTGTGGGACGCAACTTGTAGTGCACAATGACTCAGACCCAGGGCTGGACTGGGACAAAAAATCGGCCCGGGCATTTTGACTAGAGACCGGCCCACCAAAAATGTGACGTCATTCAGGGGTAAAACCGCAAAGGATTCTGGGAACTTGTGGCAAGAGGTACTAGCGCATGCAGGCTTTCAATTGAGTTACACAGCGATAAAAAGAAACACAAAAAATGGCAAGAAGCTGTTGTATTATTAACTGCAATAGCCGGTGTTGTGCCAAAAAGTCTGCCAAAAACTGATTGCTGGTATTTAAATTGCTATGAGTAACTTGTTGGGCTATAATATGTGAAACATATGTCAAATGCATCCCTCATGGATGACATGAAGTCATCTCTCCATCTCTCTCTGCTGCTCTTCTGTCTCCTCTGTCACAGACTTCTCCACTTTAGATGATAAATCAGCCTGGTGCAACATGTAAGGATTGGCACAATTTGTTAAGATTTTGAGGAGTTTGAGAAACTAACCTGAAGCATAAAATAAAATTTACTATCAGTAACTTCATAGCACCCGCCCAGCAGTATATAAACTCCATCATGCTAGCTAGTACGCAGTACCAGTTATTCTAAGCGCCTGTAAAAAGTCAGCACAACGAAAACAAACTACAACTAAACTTGGTTTATATCTGACACAGATAGACAGCAGGTCATAACTTCTTGCCTGAAGTTCAGTTCCTCTGCCACTATGACCAGCGGCCACCTCGGTCTCTCCTCCTCTTGCCTCCCCTTTCCCTTATCCACCTGCTGGCCTCCACCACTTGCTGATGTTGCTAAATCTGTGGAAGCTATGCCATAGCTACCGCCAAACAATTCAGTTATTTTTACACATTTGGCAGCGTCTGCCTGAAGGGCTCGTTTCTTTTTGGTCCTAATTTTTTCTGCACCTTCTTTCCTTTTTTTGTTCTCCATTTTCTTTAGTTCGTCTATAAGATTGCTAAACAAGGGGGAGGGTGCATCCGACCTCCTCGGCTGTAATTGGTCCAGCCCAGAGTCAATCATGACCAACTGGCCAATCCAACACCTTTCATTATTTATACCCTTCCAAAAAAAAAAAAAATCGATCGGCCCATAAAAACAAAAAATCGCCAGCGGCCCATGCCCGATGGCCAGTCCAGCTATGCTCAGACCTCTAACTCTACCACCACCAGCAGCATGTCCTGAGTTTCATAACCATTATTAGAGTTGCTGAAATTTTTAATTTTGGTTCCCTATGCAGGAGGGAATAATTAAAACATGTTCCAAACTAGCAGATTTTCAAATATAAATTTTACTCTCCTTCTATAAATTTAGCCATTGTATACAGTTCTCTGAGAAAACATTTTCCCCTTTTTTGTATATTGTCACACTTACATGTTTCAAATCATCGCACAAAGTCTTTTCATTTCAGATGAGACTAGATAAATTAAGTAAATAAAAATGCAGTTTTTAAATGGCAATTGATTTTATTAACTGTTATTATTAACAATTGCATTTATTAATTCATCAATGACTCATCCAGGAGCTAAAAAACAAACAAAACAAAAACAAAAAAACTAGGGAATGAAAATGTCACTTGTCTCAGTTAAGGTCAGAGTTCATAATGGGGTGCTAACAAAGAGACTGGGCAAAAATGGTAAGGTTCCAAGGTGAAAGCCACAGCTGACCACAAACAAACAAACAAACAAAAAACACAAGTGTTCATCTCACATTTTCCAAAAAAAGAAAAAAACATCAATCATCATGATGATCTCCAGGACATTTAGGAAAACTGTTGTTGACACATTATACGATCATTTTGTAAAGGTGGTGTTTTGGTTGGTGTTGAACTGCTTTGGATTATGAGGACAACCTCTGCTGCACCTGGAAAGGGAGAGGCTGCTTGTGGCTTTCAGAGGAATCTGTTGTTGCTGCTACAATAATGACTTTGCCGGATTTTCCTTCGCTCACCCACACTCTTCTTACACACGTTACGTCATGGCTCCCCTGTTATTATGGGTGTCTGTGCTTACATAAAAATACTTTGTTACGTCTTTTATCACGTCTGTGAACTGCCATTTGCTGGAAGTCTTAAATCACGACTGGATCACCTCGGCATTGAAATGGATTACACAGAATAAAAGAAGGTCAAGTCTGTAACACGACAAACAGCTGAAACACAATGTCAGCTTCATCTGCAGGATTAAAATGGTCATACAGTTAAATTCAATTCCAAAAAAATAGCGTCTGTATATTAATATTGTAAAGGCAGGATATGGTGCAGGTCATATTAGAGGACCAAATTAACTAAACCAGTTTAAATAGCATTCTTATACTGGAATAATCCTTTTTTGCTATGAAAGCCCATTATAAATGTATTCTGTTTCTAAAGCCTCGTAGAACCTTCATCTCTTTTTAATCTTACACGGTGAATAAGCAAATAACCACCTACTCACTGAAAATAAACCTGTGCTCCTGCTTAAAATGTATAGATATTACTGTTACGCGTGAGCTGTATTTGGGCTGTTCAGGGATTAAATCATAGATACTAAAATGAAGATTATAGGACTTTTTTTTTTTTATAGTACAGCTTTATGTTTTCATGCCCATTCCCTGATGGGCTGTCCCAGTCTTCCTCTATAAATTGCTTCACTTGATCCTCCTGTTGGCATCTGCCTCTAAGGACAGCCTACAAGCAAGACAACATGAGGACTGTCGGTTGGAGTATTTTGGTTTTCATGTTAGCCTCACCGGCTTCAGGTAAATAGTGATTTGTTCATTTATTATTTTCGTATATCATGTAAATGATGTATTTATTTATAAAACTGATGGTATGATTTCCCAAAAATACAGGTCAAGTATCACAGGATTGTTCAGCACCAGATAAATACCCGAACACCAAACTGGAGACGAAATATGCCAGGAGACAGAAATTCAGCCACAGCGAGAAAGTTTACTACAGCTGTGACGACGACTTCACTGCTTTCAGAGGCAGCAGGGTTGTGCAGTGTGTTGATGGACAATGGACCAAACTGACTTTAAAATGCGAAAGTAAGAATTTGACCATTTATTTGTTTTCAAGGGCGGAAAAAAAAAAAAGAGTCGCTTGCGTGTTGTTTCACTCAGCAGCCTGTTTACTGAGATATTCTTAGACCTGTAATTTACTTAGATGGATTTAAAGCAGCGCAGAAGCCCGCTAACACCCCCTACTGGGGAAGGTGTTTAATAGATATACAAGTAAAAAAAATTTATCAAGAAAAAAGTCGTTCATAAAAAGAAGTCAGAATACACACAGGTTCAGTTCAGTTCATTTTTATTTCAAACATTTCAAACATGTGCCTTCACAATCATTACAAAATATCATTCCATTATTTGTTTGAAAAGGAGTAGGCTGAAGTATTTACTTATTTGTCCCTACCCCCTCAAGTTTTACCTCTCATTCATTTAATTTTTTTTTTGTCTTAAATTAAACAAACAACATATGAAACATATGAAGTAAAACAAAACATAACATACATAAATCAAAAACAAGAAATTAGCAAGCCCCACCACAGTATAGTTTCTTGCATATGAAAAATACAGAATGTGTATATTTGCAGATACACAAGTTATGGAAAAACAACAAACCAAAACAAAACAAAAAAACAAAAAAGAACCGCAACACCATTACCAGCAACATTACCGTCCTGGGTTAACCCCGTTTTCTTCATTCTTATACTTATTTAAAATTAGGTTTTTATATTTTACTTTAAACTGTTTTATGTTTTGACTGTCTTTTATTTCTTCTGTTAGACTGTTCCATAATTTAACTCCTGCAATTGAGATTGACATAGTTCTTAAAGTTGTTCTAGCACTTTGTATTTTTAAATTCCATTTCCCTCTTAAGTTATACCCACCTTCTCTTTCTATGAACAATTTACAGATTTCTTTGGGAAGCAATTTATTTCTTACTTTATACATTATTTGCGCTGTTTTAAGCTTCACCAAGTCTTGGAATTTAATAGCTTGCATTTTGACAAAGAGTGCATTTGTATGGTCCCTGTACCCCACATTATTTATTAATCTAATGGCCCTTATCTGTATTATAGTTATTGTTTGTGTGTTACTTTTGTATGTGTTTCCCCAGACCTCTACACAGTAGCTCATATATGGCAGTAGTAAAGCACAGTATAAAATGTGCAGTGCTTTCTGATCCAACATATGCTTTGCTTTCCCCAGGACGGCAATGCCCCGTGCCAATTTCCCCCGAACATAAGTAATGTGTGGCTTCCAACAGAGCTTGTGGTCAATGATCACCCCAAGAAATTTTATTTCATTTACTCTTTCTAAATATACATTGTCCACACATATTTCTACTGCGATGTTTTTCTTTTGGTTTCCAAACAACATAAATTTGGTTTGGGAAATTTACTGACAACAACATTTCTTACAGCCTTAAAGGTCGATTCACATTTTTCAAGTCTAAATCAGTTGAATAGAGTCATTTAATTTACTTTGAATAACTTTTTTCCCTTACTAAATAATTAAGAAAAATAAATGTCTAGATGCATGCTAAGTTACCCAGTTAAGGAAACAAAAACTTTGTGAATTAGAAAAAATGTGGGGCATGATCTCTTTGGCTTTCTTTGGTTTGAGAGTCACGTGCCGGTCTAAATAACCATACTGCAAACTAATTTTTAACTAGATTATAAGAGATAGTGTACTAGTAATGTAATTGCCTCTGTTTTACAACCAAACTGATTAATGCAGTTCTGTCTTCATAATCAATGGCCTTTTTAAAAATGGAACTGATTTTAATCATTGCCAAACTACAAGATGCAAGATGGTGCTAACAGAGCAAAAGGAAACTAAAGAAATACGTTTTGTCAGATTATCAACTGAGGGTGAAAATTCTTTGAAGAAAAATGAATGTAACTTACATGATTCATCACTCTGCTCTTTTTGAGTCATTTTCCCCATAAATAGGCTTGTAGTTCACCACATATTTTGGCTTGAAGGATAAACTGTGTTTTACAGTTGATCTCTGCAGCCTCTTTAACCATAAATGATCATTTCATGATTTAAAATTCTTTTATATTGCTGGTATCAAGACCAGTTCTGGGCTTCTTAACCTCAGACAAGCATCAAATGACAAGTCCTCTACAGTATCAGTTTCTTCACATGTTCCAGTTTTTTTTCTAGACCTCCATAAAACATTCCAGCGAAATCAGCCTTGGTTGTGGGCTTTTATATTTCCATCTAGAAATTAAACTGTAATGTGTCATTTACACGCTTACTATCTTGCATTTAACAGAGATATCATGTGGCAATGCTGGTGATCTACCCAATGGAGAGTTCCAGTATGAAGGGAATTCATACATCGGGGAGAAGGTTTTTGCTGTGTGCAATGAGGGGTAAGTTTTACTTTGAAGAACTCCTAAAACATCAGAATAAGACTTTCAAGTGGTGTTTGACTGCATCTCTTATCTACAGATACACTCTGAAAGGGCTGAACTACATGATATGCAAAAGGTCTGGATGGGCTGGTGAATTCCCATCATGTGAAGGTACAGTGATGTGGTACATTGAAGTACTCGAACTAGCTTGTAAATGGAAACCCAATAGTTGTGAAACTGTAAGGGGTGGCTTTAAGTGGTAGTGTTAATGCGTAACTAATCCCTGAATGTTATGTAAGTTGGGAGTTTAATCTCTTAACTCAGTTGAAGCAAATTTCCCATGTTTGTTTTGGACAAATTGTTATTTGCACAGAAGTCCACTCAGGTTCAGATCAGGCAGGCTGTTCCTCCCAATCATGCTCCTCCAGGTCTCACTGTCATTCCGTGTGTGAGCATTAAAGACTCCCAGAAGGATAATTGAAGAGCACACTCCAGCCCTCCACCCAGTAAATTCAAGAAGGCTGGGTAGTCTGAACTGTCAATGGGAGCATAAGAACAAACAACAGTCAGAACCCGTTCCCCGACCCGAAGGTCCAAGAAAACAACCCTGTCATCCACCGGCAAAACCCCCAATGTACAGTCCCACTGCCTCAGGGCAAGTCCAGGCACAGTCCTGGAACAATCCAGCTCCTTTCCACGAAACTGTTTCCAGAGCCTGACGTATGTGACGTATGAACCCAAATATATCTAACCGATATCTCTCAACTTCATACAACGCACTTTCCCTGCCAGAGAGGTGACAATCTATGTCCCAATAGCCAGACTCGATAGCAAGGTTCCCCCTGTAGGTGGTGGGTGTACAGGAGCAGGCTAAGTGGAAAGCAGCTCAGGCAGTAGCTAAAGCAAAAATCTCAGGTGTGGGAGGAGTTCAGTGAAACAATTGCTGTTGGTGTCGAAGCAACTCTGGAAAACCTATCATGTGATTCAGCAGGGGAAAGCATTGGAGCTCCCCACTCCCTCTACTCACATGGTGTATAGAGTGAGTGGGGTGTTTTTGACTTCAACTGAGGGCATAGTCGGGCAGTAGAAGGAATACTTAAGATAAGATAATAAGATAAGATAGGACTTTATTAATCCCTCGGGTGGGTTCCTCTGGGAAATTCGACTTCCAAAAAAAGCACAGCAACGACCGAAGTTACAGTTACAGAATTGTTATATATATATATATACACACACACACACACACACACACACACACACACACACACACACACATATAAATACAGAGACATATATAAATAAAATATACAAAGGGGATAAATAGAATAAATAGGAATAAAAAATAAAAATACAAGTGAATTGCACATTTCAAGTATTGAGTCTATTGCACTATTGACTATTTACAAAAAGTATTGCACAAGGTATTGTACAGTGAGGTGAAGAGGCACTACAGCTTAGTTGTTCCCCCCTCCTTTGTCCTCCTGTTTCCCCTCCCTCTCCCCTCCAGAGAGGAGTTAAACAGTCTGATGGCGTGTGGGACAAAGGAGTTTTTAAGTCTGTTAGTTCTTGTCTTGGGGAGAAGCAACCTGTCACTGAACAGACTCTTCTGATTTACTTAGAGGACCTCCTCCCATTGGCATGTCTTCTGTAGAGGAAACAGATTCTGGGTATGATGGGGACAACTTGCCTATCACCAGAGGTGAGGTGACTGAGGCAGTTAAACAACTCCTTGGTGTCCAGGCCCCTGCATTAGATGAGGTTCACCGGAGTTTCTAAATAATCTGGATGTTGTAGGGCTGTCTTGTTTGACATGCCTCAGCATCAACATGTGGAAATCTTAGACGGTGGCCCTGGACTGACCTTGGAGTGGTGGTTCCAATCTTTATGAAACAGGACCGGAGACTGTGTTCCAACTACAGGGGGATCACACCGCTCAGCCTCCCCAGGAATATCAATGCCAGGGAGCTGGAGAGGAGAGTTCATCCATTAGTCAAACCTCAAATGCAGGAGGAAAGAATGTGGTTTTTGTCCTGGTTGTGGAACAGTGGATCTTTATCCTCTCAACAGTATTTAAGGGTGCATGGGAGTTTGTCTAACCAGTGTACTTTTGTGGACTTGGAGAAGCTATTTATTCGCATACCTCACAGTATCCTGTGGGGGATGCTTCAGGAGTATCGGGTGCTGGCCTGCTGCTGAGTTATTCAGTCTGTGTACAACTGTGTACAATTTCTAGGTGGAGCCAGTTGGTGGAAGGCTTTCACTTTGGTGGCCACAGGATCTCCTCTGCTTTTTGCAGATGATGAGGTTCCAGCTAATCTGGATCAGGGAAGAGTTGCTCCCCCAACTGGAGGAGTTTAAGTATCTTGGGTCCTTGTTCACAAGTGAGGGGGAAAAGGAGCAAGAGATTGACAGACTGATTAGGGCGGATAGCAGGGTCAGAATTTTGGTGTAAACTACATCAAAGCACGGATCCAACCTGCCTTGTGACAGCAGTTCAGACTGTAGTTAATGTAATGGTGTGGGAGATATGTTGTTGACACACTTTGGGCCTCTTAGTACTATTTGGGCATTGTTTAAACACCACAGCCTATTGTAGTATTGTTTCTGACCATGTCTATCCCTTTATGACGACAGTGGTCCATATTCTGTTGGCTTTGGCAATGAGTTCACTGTGATTAAATGGCCTTCATGGTCACCAGATCTCAAACAGAGCTCCTGTGGGATTTTATGGAACAAGAGATTCACATCATGGTTATGTAACTATGGGACACTTATCATGTCAGCATGGACCAAAATCTAAGAAAATTTTTTTTCATTTAACTTATTTAATCTATGAAAAAGAGAATTAGAGCAGTTCTGAAGGCTAATGGTTTCAGCGCAGTACTAGTAAGGTATATCTACTGAAGTGGCCAGTGAGTGTATAGCCAGTTTTTCTAAAATAAGTATTTAGATTTATTAAATTCTAACCTTTGTTCACTTGTACTTAAGACATGAAATAAATGTTTCTTATTTTTACTATCAGAGGGAGGCATCACCTGCCCAACCCCAGAAGTAGCCAACTCTGTGCAGAGAACTGGAGGTGTTTCTGCATACCAGGTGGGAGAGAACCTGACCTTCATCTGCAGTGAGGGTTTCCAGCTGAATGGAGCTCAGCAGACCACATGTGACTCCAGTGGCCAGTGGAAGCCTCAACCTCCTCAATGTGTTCCCATACCTGATGATAAAATTCAACCATCACCTGGTAAAGGGTTCATATTTTTACCTGATACGCCACTTACGCTGCATTAGCACTATGAAAAATGGCCTTCATCTGAGTTTGCTAAAACTAAAGTGATATCTTCCCCTGTGGAAAATGTTTTCAGCAGGTAGCTGTGGTGTGCCACCAGCTGTCAGCAACTCCAATGTCCACCTTGCTGACAGGTTCATTACAAAGACATCTTTCTTTTCTGGGCAAAAGGTCTATTACAACTGTGATGTTGGATACATTGCAGCAGGCGGCAGAAAGTCTCGCCTCTGTATTAATGGGAAATGGACACCACTGAAGCTTAAGTGTGAGCGTAAGTATATTTGATATTTCTTTTTGATCAAGTCTTTTTATAAAACCTAGTTTTTCCACATTTTATCCCATGACCAGGATAGGATTATTGTTGACATAAAAAAATATATTTTAGAATAGCATTTATTAATGTAACACTCTTCAATTAAATTGTAAGTTGCACCCTTGTCCATCAGAGGATTTTAGTGGCCCTTCAGAAATCAGAAATAATTCACTCCATATCTGTTTTCAAATATCCTCCCGGAAACACTAAACAGTGAGTCCTGGACAAACCTCTACCACCTGGAGTTGACTTTTCTTACAGTGGAATGATTTAGATCATATAATATGGATTTTTAAGCCTCTTTGCTTTACTTTTTTTTTCCACGCATTTACATTTTACCATGGTATCACCCCTGCGGGGAGTGCTTAAAACATTGCATTTCTATTGCATACTTAAAAAAAAAAAAACCCTGTAGTCTAGGCTGGGTTACCACTGAGAGTAACCTTGAATTGGACAGGATTACTGCATTATCTCATTTGACTAAGTCTTGAGGCTCAATTGAACTTATCCATGGTGAGATGAATGAATGTGTTATCCAAAACGACAGCACCACATGATGATGATAGTTTGTCTTGCCTCCTCATTACAATAAAAATTCTTGAAATGCAGTACTGTCATGTTAAATTATTTCTGTTCTTTGGCTGTAAAGGAAAGCTTTGTGGCTCAGCTGGAGATATTCAGAGTGGACAGTTTGTATATACTGGAGTAGAATTTGGAGATACCGCTACAGCCGTCTGTGATGAGGGGTAAGAATTTTTAAACCTCCTGCATTCTCAGTGAATGCAACTTTGAAACAAAAGGGGTTTCAGCCTTTTGGAGTTATCAGAACTTCTGCATTTATTACTCGCAAAATGTTTTCTGTACTCGAGTCACAATTGTTATTCTACAATTGTGTAACATAACATACAATCGAGTTACTCACTGTGTCCAATGTAGAAGTGGAATTTTAGAAATCATTTCGAAGATGTGGTCTTTAAATGAACTCTGCGACCCATTTCCTGACATTTAGGTTCATGCTTGTGGGACGTGCAACCAGACACTGCATGAATAACGGCTGGAGCGGACGCAACCCTGTTTGTGAAGGTTAGGTTGCCTATCGCACAAGCACACCACAGCTTTTAGATGTCAGTTGGTTTTCCTGAATCTCAGCATCCTAAAATTATTGTATTTCTTGCAGCTGCGGTGTGTGAGGACCCTCCTGAAGTGAGCAACGCAGAAATAACCGGCCTTCAACGTGAACCTTACACATACAAGAGTGTTATTCGCTATTCGTGTCGTGCAGGAACTCTTGTTGGAGAAAGGGAGATTTGGTGTACTAAACATGGGACATGGAGTGCACCTGCACCAGAATGCAAAGGTCATATTCTGACAGAGCAGATTGTAGTTTTTATTGTGTTTATGAATAATCATTAAAGTTGAATTCTTTTCTTTTTTTTCCCCCACAGAAATAACATGTCCTTCACCAAATGTGCCTAATGCTTACTGGACAGGAAACCACAATCAGAAGTTTCAGTACAGGGCCACTATATATATTGAGTGTAACATGGGTTATGTCATGAGTGGGCCAGGTACAGTGTACTGTGAACGTGATGGCCGATGGTTACCTGAGCTTCCCAAATGTCAACGCAGACGTAAGTAATCAGTACTTTTTCCTGGTATGAGTAACCTGAAGTACTGTTCCCACACTAAAACTATGATTGCCTTTTTTTTCCCTCCCCAGGTTTTGTCAACCAGTGGGGCTAATTCCCCAGCTCTCAAACCTCAGCGCTATCTGTCAAAACTATTTAACAGCATTCAATGGATGAAAACAGTTAAGCTAACATTGCATTCTTACCAAAATGCAACTTATTTAAAATCAACCTAAGCCATTTGGGATACCTAATAACCTAAAAATGTATTATACATTACTATACAGACATTAAAACATGTTTTAAATGAAGCTGAAGTACAGTTTGTTTATTTTGATACGCGTTTGGGCAAGAACAGGTACAAACTTTTCATTCACATCTGTACATAGGTTGGGTTTTTTTCTTTTTATTCCTTACAGTTGATAATGTTATGTGTATCATCTCTAGACTAAACGGTGAGTGAGCATTTCATGAACAAACAAGCTACAAGAAAACAAGAACACCAATTCCATTCATTTTAAAAAGACAATACAAAATCCAGACATTTCTTTACATGAGCAATAACAATTCAAGTGCAAATATCATTATCAACTCCGATACATCATAGCAAACTCTTATTTTAAAAGGCAACAATTAAAAGGGGGGGAGTAAATCAGGTTGCAAAAAGGGAAAAAAGAAACAAGCTGATTTAGGTGGGATGGGTCAGTTTTTGGCAACGTGGGCCAAGTGAGCGCATGGAGAAGTTGCATATTGGATTTTAAGCTATAAATCAATGACTGAAGCTGATAATAAAGTGAGGATTTTATAGCTGACGAGTTGTGTTACTTGGCCCAACATCGCATTTGAGTCCAATATGTTCAATTTCTTTGTCCTCCTAAAGTCTGAGTCTTAAAATACATGGGGTGACAGTGCCAACCACTTCACCAAGATGCCACCCCTTTGTTACATTTCACCACACATAATGCATTTTTCTAAAAGTAGTTACATTTTAGAAGTTAAATATCTTCACAATGACTTACATTTAATACAAGGAGTCGCAACAAGAAAACAACCCAAAACACATTTCACAAGTTTTTGTGTCACACTTGGCTTTAACCAAGAATTCATTTTCAATCATTGCACTCTGTATTAAAATAAAGGGAAATGACTGACTGCAAATCTAGAGCCCAAGACAACTACACATGCCTTCTCTTGGGAGGTCTTTGGAAGATCTGTCTTCTTTAGGACAGAATAAAATTTGAGCAGTCTTGGGTGTCTTTGGACTTTGGCGGGTCGGACATGAGGGGCAAAAATTTATTTTGGGGGCCCTGTGTAAGAAAATTGTAATTACAGAATTCAACCCTCGTCTAATTTATTTTCATTATTTACAAGACTAAAAAAAATAATAAAAATAATAAAAACAAATTATAAAACTGGTGGAATATCAATTTCCTGGGTGTAGAAACTATAGTGTATCAGATTCGGAGCTTCCCTTTGTTTTTAAACCTATAGATTATAAATGTGTAGCGTACATCAGAAAGACAATGAGACTGAAGAATTAAAGTGACCTTTTAAAAGAAGCAGCAAACATAATGTCCCTCAAAGACATTTCTTTCTCTCTGAGACATGTTCCACTAAGCATCACATTATCTCATTTCTGTGGCTCCCAACAACTTTTTTCATAATATCCACCACGTTCCTAAAATAGCTAACCACCCTTTTTTTTGTATTTGCTTTAAGTTGGCTTGGAAAAGAGCAACAGAAATAATCTGAAGGTTGGAAAATGCTGGTACAGTCTAAACAGACAGAGAATAACTGTTTTAACAGTAAAACCCTTGGAAACTGCTCTAAGAGCTCAAATATAGTCGGGCTTTGAATGAGCTGGACCGCAGCTGCGACATGAATTTTACAACTGCTCCTCCTCGAGGACAGCACACAGACACTGAAGATGGAACCAGAGTTACACAACACTTGCACAACACTTACAGTCATACTTATTGGTAGGAGTTGAGCTCATTTAAGCAAATACAATAACAAGCTCAGACAGCACGCACAAAACATCACTCCTACTGTCTGAAATAGGCGTTTCTATTGTTTGTTTTCTTTTTTTGTGTGTGTGTGTGGTTTCATTGCACAACACAATAGAAACCAAACCCACTCACAATACTCTATATCCCCACTAAATGTTTGAGCTCAGGAATGCAGACCTGTGCTGAATGGTAACTGACCAAAAAAGAAAAAACAAAACAAAAATGGTGTTGGAAAATTTCTCAGGTCTGCATAGTGTTTATTGTCAAAGCCTACAAAAAAATAAGAGGGTAAACGTAAGAGTATGTCTCGTGTTTTTAAGTCCTGTGAGAGTTGCGCGATGTGGCCTATAAGATGGAGGGGGATATCGGGGGGGAGGGTCGCGATCCGGCGTGTCGGCAGCTGTGTGGCTTTTACTTGTATGGTCGCAGAAAAGCAGAGACTTTGCTGCTTATGAGACGGATGAAGGAGCGGGGAAGCAACTCGTTGGACTCCCGAGTGGTGTACTTAAAGTAGTTGTGTGGGTGAGCCAGCACATCAAAGAGAGTCTTTATCAGTTTTTTATCCTGTGAGGAAAAATCAACAGGTATAAAGTCTTTAATGAAACACACTTTAGTTCTCAGTTACTGCCTTAATCACATTTGAAGGTGTTGCTAAATACTGGGAAAAAAATTGCAGCTGTAAGAGAACATTAATCTCGTCAATATTAACGCACCGCCTGACTCACAACAACAGCTTTGTTTATTCTTACGACACCTTTCCTCTTCAATGAATCACCTTCGCAACAATGAATGATGCCAATGATGCATACAGTTAGCAGGAAAAGGAAAAAGAAAAGGGGGCTGGGCTAACCTTGAGGATTTCTTGATGGTTTTCAGAGGCGTAGAGCCTTCCGTCTCGCACTATGTCCTCTACGAGCTGTTCGTAGTCCTCTGAATTCATAAAAACAACAACGCATAATATAATCACTGCTTGCTTTCTCATAGCATGCTGAAAACAGGTCATGCAAAACAAGTTAGGTGGTGAAAAAATAAACACAAACATGGCAAAAAAACTCATTCATATACTGGAAAACTCCCTTTGACTCAACTTAATGTCACCTTTTTGTAAAGGGAAACTACAGTGTAACATTAAAGGTGATTCATAGGCAGGTGTGTGTTTGGTACACACCTAAGCCATCAGGGTGGCAGAGAAACTGATTAATCTGTCAGACAGTCACGTTTTCCAGCCTCTCTGTAACATTCCTTTCCTTTGTACTTTGGACTGTTAGCCATAAAAAATTATATTTTCCTCTATTTTACAACTTTTGGTTTTTCTGAATAATCGATCATTTAAAAGCAGATGACAAATATATAATAGTAACAGTTAATTGCATGTCCACCACAGTTGCACTCTGTTTTTGGTGCAAAATATGTAACATTTTAGTCATGACGGCAGATATGTTTTTTGTGCTGCAAGCGTTATTCTCATTAAAATGACATTAACGCCATAACCGCGTTAAACCGGCAAATCTCCAGTTACGCCGCAAATCTCCGTTGTGCAGCCCCACGCACGGGGCGACCCGCGCTAAATAGCTAACGGAGATTTGCCGCATTAATGCGGTTATGGCGTTAATGTCATTTTAACGAGAATAACGCTGACAGCACTAGTTTCCATGTACAATAATTAGCCAATCATTCAAATTAAATGTTGTCCATCTTTTTGCAAAAAAAAAAAAAAAAAAGCTAATATGTGTTGTTTTTACACAGCTACACTGACAAAAATAAAAAGACTGTCACCTGCCACGTTTATTAAAAATAATACTATATAAGATTTATTTTATAAAACAACCCTTTAAGGTCAGAAAAATTTTAGACACATAACAGTTCACAATCTAAGCCATCTGGTGAGAAAAGTGATAATGTTTCATACCATCATAAGTAACATAGGGGATCTGAAAGCCTCTGGCGCTGTTAGCCTCATTAGACTTGAAGTTAATCCAGAGACGTCTGGACCGAGCTGTGAAGGCGATGGGCCGCTCATATGTCTGACATGTCTCGTAGGTGGTGATGGACGTAGCTGACCCTTGTATTAAAGAAGAAAAATGACCAGGTTTATAGTGTGATTAAATTACTACATTTCAATGAAAGCTAATGAAAGAGGGCCACTTACAGTTCTTCCTCATAACCAGCACATCTCCACATTCATCCTCTGAAGGCAAGAAAATCTCCGGCACAACAATTAGGATCTTGCGCTTGCTGGGTGGGTTGATGTTCCAAATGCACTCCACATTTGCAGGGTAATTACCAGGATAGTTAGGTGACTCAATATAACCCATAAACTCGCCCATCTCCCCGCCACATTGCCTGTCTAGACGCACACAAACATATCAAATTAAATTCAAGCCCATGTCTGAGAAAAATGAACAACACAAAACAATCATTTTCATACTCACTCTTGCACTGCGAGACACTTGTGGCACCATCAAAATCAGTGGTGGTATTTCCAGGACAGGAGATGCAGTAGTTTTGTTTAAACTCTGTCTGATAGGTCCCCACAGGGCAGCGGATACAGCGGTGTACTGTGGTGTTGTAGTAATGACCTGGAGAACAATCAACTGCAGGGAAAAAGTAAAAATATTAAGCGAAGAAGTTTGGATTTCTTCCCCCCAGCAAAGATAAAAAGTTGACCTTTGACTTCACAGTCGTGGAAGGAGCTGGCCCCTTCCCGCTTGGTGCTGAGACCTCCCCCACAGGGAAAGCACAGGGTCCGTCCCAAATCTGGTTGGTAATTGCCCTGAGGACATGGCAGGCAAGGTTTGAATCCACTGCTGGAGTAGTACCCTGTTGGACACTGGCCTGGATTTGATGTGAACAACACAGGGATCAGGCTTTTTAATGAGTCAGAAATGGATGTTTAACATAGTCCGTGAGACTTTAAACAAGGCTACCTGCACAGGAGGAGATGTTCCGTGCGCCCACAGGCCCATGGCCATCGCTTCCAGGACAGAGGTCACAGGCCAGCTGCCCCTCTTTCTCCTGGAAAGTGCCGGGTGGACACTGGACACAGCGTTCCTGCTCACCGTGGTAGTAAGAGCCTGGCAAACATCTGACTGAGAGAACATCCACAATGGCTTCAGTTAGAGATTAGGACACACTTAGCTATAACTCCTCATTAACTAAATGTGTAACGTGGATGGATAAAATATGCATTTGTTATTTGTATCTGGGATCATTTCTATTAATTCTGGTGGTTAATCTTTGTAACACATGAGGAGAGCAAACCAGAGCAGATGAACACAGTTGTTTTTTTTTTTGTTTTATTGTTATTGGCACCCCAGGTGATAGTGGGTTCCAAAGTAGCTTGCAGGGGCAGAAGCAATTGGCTAAAACAGCTTAACTTGCATGTCCTTTATTACATTTGCTAATTGGATGCAGAGCTGGATTATAGTAGAGCCATCACATGATACTGGATGACACTTAAATCAGCTGATCTCCTAGGGTTGTGGCTGGGTCTGATTGGGTGATGACTGATTAGTTTTATTGTGTAGAGACCTCACCTGAAGACTAGCTAAAGACACACCTTCTATGAAACAATGATGCACAATGTGACATTTCATAAGGTTATATTCTGACATTTAGGGTGTACTAACACTGGGCACAATTGCTCTGTAATATAACCAACAGTCCAACCAATCTCCGCCTGGGCCCACCTGTTCAAGCAGCCCAGGACAGAGTTAACCAGACTTGACGCTCAGGTATGACCCAGTGCTCCCGTTAGTCAAATTAACTGAACTTTGGAGCTCAGACGTGCTCATGTGTGGTATTTATTGGCTGCTGTGAGTACATCCTAAGTTTCTAAATACATCCTTGCAGCAAAATTAACTTATCCAAGACTACCATTTCTGCTCTCTGGTCTTACCACATCGGCCACTGTCCCTCTCCCAGCCTGGACCACAGTTTTCCTGAATAGGAGCAGCCTGGGGAAGTTTTTGGGCCACCTCATATTCCAAACCAGCAACTCTGATGAGGAAGCGCTCCTGGTTGATGGACTTCTTCAGAGCCTTGATATAGGTTTTAACCTGCTTCTCCATCCGTTGTCTCAGGCAGCTGAGATTACAACTCCCTGGATTGGAGTCCATAAAAAATGTAAATAAAATTTTAAATAATTATGTCTTAAGCACCAACTAAGTTGATCAAGGTTTTCCTTTGGGATGGAAAAAGAAAAGTCCAACCTGTAGCATCTGTAGGTTTGACCTCAGCTTCCAGCTCTAATGTAATGCGTG
The DNA here is from genome assembly GCF_057382095.1 of Aulonocara sp. 'chitande type north' Nkhata Bay. Classification (NCBI taxonomy): domain Eukaryota; kingdom Metazoa; phylum Chordata; class Actinopteri; order Cichliformes; family Cichlidae; genus Aulonocara; species Aulonocara sp. 'chitande type north' Nkhata Bay. The sequence continues at coordinate 34,279,629 of NC_141363.1, forward strand.
TTACTTCTTTGTTGGAGGGGTTGCGAGCACGTCGCCCTTTAGCTTTCTTGGAGGAGTCACATTTAAGGTTGACAAATGTTACAAGGCAGTTGCTGCAGGGCTGCCCTCCTCCTGTGGACACACAATATCATATAATATCTTTAAGGCAGCACCGGCATACATTGCTTGGATCTGTTATAGAGCAGTCAACCTTTAAATATTAAAATAAATAAATAAACAACACATCTGTAAAGGAACATATCCAGTTAAGGACTGACCTTGTCCCAGTGTCCGTCCTCTGTCCTCAGTTCGGCCAGGCAGCTTAGGATGCAGGTGACATTTGGCGTTTTTGATCTTGAAAGAAGCCGTCTGCTTTACTGGAGGGGCCAGAGCCTCTACAGACAAACACAGCCCAGTGGGTAGGAGGACACTGAAACATCACACTGCCATCCCTGCAAAGACAGCTGTCTGTGCTGTTGTGATTGACATGTTGGGTCCTCGAAAACTCTGCGACCATATGAATATTGAGAGTGACAAACCTATGCAGCTCTGACTGCTGTTGGAGTTCAGCCTAGTGGGGGACTTCCCTCTGAGGATGGGGATACCACAACTGACAGAGTAGCTGTTATCAGATTCTGTAAAGGTTCACACAAAAATAAGTCCATAAACTAATCTTTTGGATCTGAGATAATTTGTGACTCGACTCTGAATTGCGGTGACATACCTGCCAGATAGTGAGCCTTAGAAGCACATGTAAGAGAGCAGCTCTCTTTCTTGCCAGTCTTGCTGCAGGTCAGTGTAGCCTTTGGTGCTACAAGCCCAGGAGGACATTTCACAGGCTCTGAGAGAAAACACAATCTACAATGTATCACATAATGTTAACACCAATAAGCTGGCGTAGAGAGAAAGACTGCACAAGCAGTATGTGGAAAAGGCCCGCTTCGAGTGTATGTCAGTGAATCAACCACTTGGGGGCAGTGCTGCTACATACCAATACAGTCTTTCTTATTCCAGTGCAGCTTGTACCCCGGTGGACAGGTACACTCATAACTCCCCAGTGTGTTGACGCAACCGTATTTACAACCTCCACGATTTATACTGCACTCGTCGATATCTGTGAAGAGAGGTGTTAACATAAGTACAAATGTCCTGCGGACATCTGAACATGCCTGGAGAAGATCAAAAAATATCAAAGGGAAAAGGATTTTTATTGACAAATACGGCAACAGAAATATAAAAACAAAACAAAACAATGTGATTAGTCCAAAACAATCTGGAGTCAATTCTGCTGATTTACATGAAAGACAAGCAGGCCTCTTATAAAACAGCACAGCTATGAATGACGAGTTCCTGTAAGCTCAGTTCCATTCATCCTCACGCTCTGGAAAGATTAATGCGTTTGCGTGTAAACAGAAGTGATTTCTCGTTTTGATGTCACCCACATTCAATTTCATGGTCAAAATTTCTCTGCTCTTCAAGGAGAAAGACTTGTGGCAAGCAGTAAATTATAATCAACTTTTCAAACACATGCTGAGCTAAAACCACTAACAGCATCCGGGATCCAGATGCAGTCTGGCTGCCGTCGATGCCAGACAGAAAATTAGTTTAGTGAGTGGAGCTGAGGATTCGGCAGGCTACGGACAAGTGGCACTGGGAAAGAAACGGAGATAATGGCAGTGATTGATGATCTTGCTTGCTGATATGAAATGCTCTTTCTTGTCTCATTCAATTATTCACTCTGAATACAAACAGTCTGCGTGCCACTGCACTCCCCGAAGAAGATGATGACTTCATCAGTAGCGCTCTGCTGTTCTGAAGCCAGAACTGCTTGAAAATGTTGTGAGGGATGTGCTGCTTATCCTCTGCATCAAAGCACTTCATTTAAAGGACAAAGAGCTCTAATGAAAATCTGATGGAAGCAGAGCTCATCTGCCAGCAACTGTTGTTTTGACTTCTTTGTTCTTCCCAAATTTGAAATGTGACCAAATAGACTTATTCTAACATTTCTCCAGATCGCTTTAATCTTTTTTTTTTTGCTTTGCATGCTCTAACAGAGCCGATGTAGAGACGAGCCAAGAAAGGAAAGGGCAGAACAAAAAGACGATCTGACATTTAGACTCTGCAACTGCTTTGTATCATGTAGCAGAAATTTAGGGTTCATAAAAATGTCAAAATCTTTTAACTGTAATCAGTTTTGTGAGCTTAATTGCCAACTGGCCCATGTTGCTTTTAAGAAGAATTTTTCCCCAAGCGCAATCTGGGCAGTGTTTTCTGCATTGGACAAATATTTATAAATCACCAACCCCCTCCTTTTATTTTCTTTAAAACAAAAAAAGAAGAAGAAGAAAGTTCCACTTTAATTTGTCCTTTTTTTGTGGTTTGGCGAGCAGCCATGCAACGGATAAATCCAAATACTGGAGTCGAGGGGTGATCATATGTCAACTCAGAGCAATTTTTAGATTTACTTTTACATTAAAATTGATTTTAGTTTAGGTTACAGTTAGTTTTGGACATTAAGAGTTTTGTTTCATAGTATTTTTTTTTTTTCATCATTTGTAACAAAGGAAAAACAGCAAAACCCCCACATTTTTTAAGATTGTAAGCACTACAAATATTTCAGCTACATCCTATAAACATGACACCAAAGTGAAAATATGCAATTTCAAAAATAACAAAAAATAGGACTAATTGTTTAAAAAAAAAAAATGTAAATGTTAAAATTGAAGACATATTTATTGTGCAGTACATACCTCTCACTTTGCAGCTGCATGAATATAATATGAGTAATTTGCACGATTTTTTAATGACCATTTGGTGATTCCAGAGTTGTCCTTGGAATAAAAAGGCACTTACGGTGCATGATCCTACATTACATCAGCAACACTGTTTGTATTGTGTGATAAAATTTGTTCCTTTCTTTATAGCTTAAAAAAAAAAAACATTCTGTAGCTTAGATGAGTATCTTATTGTAAGCAACAGAAACTACGAGAGGCATTTTATTCTGCATTATGCAACAATCAACCCTCAAAGCTACAATAAAGGAATTTGTATTCATGTAGCACATTCAGGATGAGTAATGATTTATTTTTTAAAGAGCAAATTTCACCGCTTCGAAAGTGTGACTACCTTTTGAGCTTTAACCTGTTCAATCAATCATTTTTCCTGACACAGCAACATTCGGCCATAATCGAATGAATTTAAGTGGAATTTAACTGGAATCCAGCCTTCAACAGGCAGGTTATTGTAACCAACAAGATTACAGTTTGCAAGGAATTTGTGAATTGAATGATCGTTTTTTTCTGTTCGCATTATTTATATACTAGGATTGCATTCATTACATGTATTGATGTCAACCCTTTGTATTATGTGTCCCACATTTTCTTTCCAAGATTGAAAGCATTTGGAATTTTACATTTACTCCCTCAAATGTTTTTTCAGGTCAGATTAAACCACCCAAAGAGTACATGGAAGTTTATAAAACTTCAACAAAAACAAATATTTGCAGGGTATTTAGTGTCCAAGTAATATATTTCATATATTTCAAATACAATTCATAAGGTTAACATACGTACAGAGCACCATAAATGCTTAGTTTATGACTCTTTTGCCTAATATTGATCTGCATATGGTAAACAACCTGCTTTTTGGAGGTTTGCAAAAGAAAAACTGGTTTAGAGAGAAGCTGACTAGTAAAAGAGGGTAAACTGGCTTGGTTTAGAGGGGTGGATGAACTAAGGGGCTAACTTCTAATTATTGAAAGCTGCTCTATTACAGCCCAGGAATACAATTAAGGAGCTAGAAATAAGCCTAATAAGCCCCCTTTAAGTATTTAGGTATCAACTGGAACCCTTTTTGATGTTTAGAGATCTTTTTCATAGATCTATGTACAAACATGTTTTTCGTAGGATAAAAATGCCTTTCTGCCACGGTAAATGCTGACTGGATCAAATTAGGTAAATTCAAAAATACTTTAAAAGTATTTAGTCACGAGCAGTTTGAGTCTATTTTTTAAAGCAGATAAGCAAAATGAGCAGATTGTTTTGCTAGCCGAGAGGGAGAATGGCTGGATATACTCTCACTTGGGAGGAATGTTGACATGCCTCGGCACAATGCTTAACAGCAGGTCACTGACCTAATTGGGTTTGTTTAGGGTGAGTCTATTGTTTAACACCAGATTTCTGAATTGTTTGGCAGCCATAATGTCCGCTGATAAACCACAGAGGGGATAACATAACCTCATACTGTTGTGGCTGGGGACGAAGAAAGTACAGCAGCGATCACCATAAATCTCTGGGGTTATCTAACAGTTCCGACAGCGGTGGTGGTAAAAAGAGGGGGGGGGGGGAAGAAAGAGGGGAAATCATTCATCACTTGCGCTCTATACAATGGTATAGAGAGTCATTTACGCCTGACCATCTTCTTTCCTTTTAGCAGCTCAGTGCAGCCTGATCACAGTCCATCATGTGAGTAAAAGCCTTACAAATCCAATCCTGGCACATTTATTCCCTGAGCTGACAGCTAATACAGCTACCCATGTGTGGAATGGATCCCGTGAACCTATTAAACTCTTCTGAAATACAGCAGACTATGTAATTCCAGAATTACATACAGTGGGTGGATAAAAATAAAAGTAACCCCTTACAATGTATTGCAACCCAGCAGCACTGCCACCACATCTCTGACTCCATTGAAAGTAAGCATTAAAAAAAAACAAAGAAAGAGTAGGTGGTTCACAAAAAATGTAAAACTGTTACTCCTATGCAGTTTTTGACTAACTGCACCTCCTGATTACAAACATCTACAAGTTACCACTCTCTAGTCTCAGTATAGTCAATTCTGTTGCAACATTCCCGATCAGTCGACCTGTCAAACTACAGACAAAAACACATAACGAGTCACTTCAAAGCTATGTATTTCAAGTGCATATGCCGTCTCTCTATGTCTCTCCCAAAACTACTGTGAGGCCCCGAGGTGCAGGAGACAGCAGCAGATTCTAACTGGTGATACACGCTCCATCAAAGGATCGCGGCAACACCCTGATGTGCTCTGGCGGGCCTCTTGGCAGATCTGACGTGCCCTCACACACCTCCTTCTGACACCAAAGGCTGTTTCTCCTATCTGTTCTACACCAGAGTACAGTAACTACCTGCCCATTTTTGATGGACATACTCCACCTTGAAGGACCATAACCTCCATGATATTATTTCATGTTTTAGTACATTAAGTACAGCACAAATTGTCTGCACTTTATATGACTGCCAAGTGTAGCGTAAGTTCTTAGATTGAGTTCTTGCCTTCCAGGCAGCCACCTGTTTCAGCTCATTTCAGTCCATTTGAAAATCGACTTGTAGAGGTCTAAACCTGGCTTGTGAAAGGTAATCCATCAGAGTGAGCATTTAAATACACTTCAGTTTTACCCAAGAATGCAGCTGCATGTAGGGACGTTTTTTTGTTTTTCTATTTTTTAAGGATGTTGTCTCCAGATTAATGAGCTTAGCTTGTGTAAACACCAACAGTAACTATACATTGACACTTAAAAAAAAGTTTAGTTTGTGCCTTAAAAGAAAAGAAAAGAAAAGAAAAGAAAAGAAAAGATGTCCCACAGCAGTCTAAGCCTATAGCAGCATAGCTAAGGGATGGTTCAGGGTCACCTGATGTAGCCCAAACTACAAACTTTATCTAAAAGGAAAGTTATGAGTCTAAACTTAAAACTGGAGGGACTGTCTGTCGAATCCAAACTGGAGCTGTTTCTACAGTAGAGAGGCCTAATATCTGAAGGCTCTACCACCCATTCTACTTTCAAACACTCTAGAAACCACAAATAAGCCTTCAGTCTTTGAACAAAGACATCTGAGGTCTTCAAGATATGAGAGGGCATGATCATTCAAGACTTTGTATGCGAGGAGATGAATTTTAAATTCAATTCTGTTTTTACCAAGGAGATGATCTCTTTCCAGTCCTGATGATCTGACAACCTGATAATAATAAATCATAAGAGTCCAGCCTAGAAAGTGGTCAGAATACAATATGGTTTAAAGGCATTTGTTCAAGTAATGGACAAACGTAGCTGATGGTAGCATGAGAGGAAAAGCAAAATGAAATCCAAAGTCATTATAATTCATCCTAAGGGGGATATAAATATAATGCACAAAACGATTTTGAAACATTTCATTCAGACCCACAAACTGTGACATTACTTGGAAAGTCAGAGGATCACAAAGGTTGTTAGGATGCATCATTAGGAGACAATGGGTGTCTGTAAAAATGTCTTGCCAGCTCTTCTAAAAGCTGCGCAGACATTTCAGTCACTGTAATGCCTATGGCTAAACTTCCTGCAAGTCTTATAACAGTTACTGCAGAAATAAAACACTTTGTAAATTAGTCATGTAAAATCTATAAAATCTCTCAGCAGTGCTTTATTAAAGCTGTCAGTAGGCATGTTAAAATTAATAACATTTTTAGTATTTCTAGTGTTTTTTTTCCCTGCCAAACATAAGAGCAGTAAATGAAAGGTTAGCACAGAAGTGCTGGCTCTAGAGGAAGAGTGACAGACAGGAGATTTACACCCGGAGACAAGGCAAAGAAGAAACAGACATGCTGGCTCACCTCCACAGTGTGCCAGTCCGTAAAGGACGTAGCCCTTATGACAATGACATTGGAAACTTCCGGCAGAGTTGACACAAAAGTGGTCACAGGCACGGTCAAAAGAGCATTCGTCAATATCTGTGTAGATAGAAAGACATGCTGTTATAAACTTTTCAAACAGTTCAACAAATTACACACAAAAAGCCTCCAATAATAATGGGATCTGTCCTCGTTTCATCTTCTGTATTGTATTTCTTGGTTGTCAAGAATTGCAATGGGTCAGAAAATATGTCACAAAAAAAAAGTATTTTCCAAGAAAGGCGTCTTCTGTTTGGTGCATGGTATAGCGCTTGACCTCCTGCAGTCATGCAGTTTTCCATTTCGATGCACTGAAATGAAATTGTCCAAGTTGTTTTGAAATAACAAGTGGCCACAGCAGGAGACAAAAGAAAGCCCACTCTTTACCTGATAATAGGAGCCTTTGGGTTGGTTTTTCCACGCTAACGTTGGACCTTGGGAACACTTTCCTTCTCTTTCATCTTAAGCATGCTAAATGAGCCAGAGTCGGTACAAGTCCTAGAATTTGACTTGTCAGTCTGTTACTTGGACAACACGTAAATGTGCGTTTAAACATCCACATTTTTTGCTATAGCACGTAGATATACATGTCACAGTACGAGTGCAGATAAGAAGACGTGGATTTTCAGTTTCTCTGGTTTTCTCACCTTGTCAGCTTCACTTGCAAATCTACATCAAATCAGCTCCTTCCTGCCTGTCTCTGTCTCTCTTACACATGGATCCTGATAAGTTGCTTAAATGTCATGGGCTCAAAGACCATAAGGACAGACACATGAAGCTACAGGAGACTGATGACATTTGGTTTTATTGTGATCAAGGCTCCCCTTAATGTCAGTAATGATCTCTGTCAAGCCCAGACAGCAAATGCTGGTGGAAAATGGGGATGTGCTACAACTTTGCTGGATCAACTTGGCAAATAAAACAAAGGTTTCTCAGGACTTTCCCAGGAATATCATGCTTTCATCAGCTACATCTGAACCTCCTCTGGGTTATGAGGAAGCACACGCTGCCATTAAACGGAGGTCACAGGTATTTCACAGCAATTAAGTATGTTTGGTTAAATGATATGCTGGCTTAAAGAACGCAGGAAGACAGACTGATAAATATCTGCTCAAATCTTGCATGGTTTTTGAAAAAATAAAAATAAAACATTGACATTTGCGCACTGGGCATAATCCAAACTAGACAGATAAACCATATGAGGATCACTGAGGTTAATATTTGGCAGGCATGTTGTAAGAGCAACCAAAAGATAAAAATGTTCTGAGATTAATAGCTTATTAAGATATCAGTTTACAAAGCTGTACACAAGCTTTGAAGGAAACGTACAAGCTGATGTTTTAAAGCTGGAAAAAAACCAAAATGTATAATTGGTGCAGCTTATCTTTTACAAAATAAATCTTCTAGAACATAATTTTTTTTACCACAAACCAAGTATTAAAAAAAAAAAATGACAACAAGCTCATACAGTTCTTGCCATTTGTCTCCTGCGGAGGCCTCTGGAGATTCATAAAAGCAATGATAGATGAGTGAAGCGTGGGTTGGCACACGCTGGAAGAGGCATTGCAAAAGTGATTGTTTTTGGAGTGTTAAGGATAAACTCGACTCAAGCGCACTTTTAAATAAAAAGTCTAAAACCCTCTAGGAGTTAGGCGTGGTGACTGAGTTTATCCTTAAAATATGCTGCAACCAGTGACGCCAGAAGTCAATCTGCAACTTATCATTACACCGTTTTGTGTGATATCATGCTACAGAGCATAAGTGTTAAGACATCTGGGACTCCCACAACCCTTATTTACAAGACAGTTAAGGTGAAGTATGCAGTGGGAGTGCAAAGACGACATCATGAGGTGATGTACGTGCAGGGGGATAGCAGTCACACTGAATGCAGATGAGAATCGCAACTCAGAGCTCCTGTCACTAACTTCCTTTATGCAGTCTCACATCACTTTAACCTTGAACCTTACTCAAAATAAAACGGCAAATGAGATCGACTGCAATGAAAACACTGGCAACTATTGTTTATCCAGGACAGATAAGGCCTCCATCACTGATGTTCCCTCTGGAGAAAACACAAGGTCTGATGAACATCTGAGTGCCCTCATGTGGATCACGAGTGAGAAGAGGAGGAGGAGGAGGAGGAGATTCTGGAGGGTGTTGTGGGTGGTGGAATGCTGACAGGGGCTCAGCAGACATGCCCCATCCTGACTTAGGGACCATGGTCCACTGAAAGCAGGGAAACACCACGACTGTTTAAACCAAGATAAACCAAGAGTTCAGTTTACACATCTCAACACCTCACGGTGACTGCAAATGTGTAAGAGTAACTGATACCAGAGAACACAGTGACACGCAACGAAGCACCAGCAACTATTAGCAAAACCAGGAGAAGGATGGCTGTAAATTTACTGCAGGTGCACCTAATCTTCTTAGTCTTTCACTTCAGGATTTATACTCTATATGCACTTTAGTGAGCTCGATGATAGGATTACTCCTGGCTGTTTAGTCAAAGTAATACCTGTTAGACCCCAAGCTATGTCCAAAAAATTTAGAGACCTACTCCACATCTCGCACACAAAGGTGATGAAAACAGCACAACGTCTTCTACAGAGCTAGAGAAGTCATATTAACCTTTACAACTGACAATATGAACCTTATGACCCTTGTAAATGCATTACTGCATTATGGGAAATGTAGGATGGATTTTTTTTTGCTTTTGGAGCACACCCCACATGAAAGACTAAAATTACAGATCTGTGGACCTCAGCTGTTTTGATTTTAATCACTCTTTTTTTCCCAAATAGGTCTCTTGCGAGACAAACAAGAGTCTGGAAGTAATACTAAATAAGCAGTATGCCCCTTTAACCACACATCTACATTCCAACATGAAGGGTAAAAAAAAAAAAAAAACTAAGACAAGCACAAAGGAGCTACATGAACAAAAGGGCAAATAAAGAAGATCAACTTTAACCTTTACTAAGAGGCACTCAGCTTTTATTTTGCCCCGATCCCCTTCCAAAAATGAGAAAACACGATAGGAAGGACAAGACGAGTAGCAGGCAAGTGACTCAATAGTGTGGAGTATGCAAGCATGGCAATACCTCACTCAACAGCAGGCGAGCTTTATCACAGCCCTTCTCACCAGACAAAACACACAGCGCTAAACAAGAACAACCCTGTTCCAAAGTTGACTCCCTGGCCCAAAACAGCACACGGCTGAGTAGGTTAAGGCATGGTGCCACATAAAACAAGCTGTGATTTACATTCCGACATGCACAGACCGCATTTTCTCAGTTATCTGTGTTATTCTGGCAAAATAAACTTTGCATTGTTTGGCGACAAATAATGAAAGAAAGGCATCCACCGAAAATAGATTTAAAGAGAGAAGAGAGTGGCTGCAAAGAACGGCGACAGAGAGTACGTTTTCATCAAACGCACACGATGCTTGTGTACCGTGTTAGAGTGGTGTGATTCAGTGCAGCAATTCTGAACCAATTGCATGACGTTGATGTGTACCAGGCTGAATATTGATTGACCACATCAATAAATACAAAGAAAGGAAAAATAGCATGTCATCTGTTTTTCACTTGGAGAGAGGCTGGATTTGGCTCCATTGTTGCAAGCTGTCTGTCTTTTTTCAGCGTATTTTTCTGTGGTGGCTTTATTCATCCAAGAACCAGAGATTTAAGAGTTGGAGCCCCTAATTTCCTACACCTGTGTTCAGCCATTGCAAATTCTTATTTGTTCTGTACTAGTTCTCCCAGGTCCTGCTGAGCAGCAGCTACCACTAAATATAAGGGACAAACATGCCAGAGAGGCCTGGTTTGGCTTCTCTGAAGGACAGAAATCTCCGAGCGCATATTTTTGTGGCATCGGGAGGCAACTGCTCTTTTGTCGTAGTTGTCATTTAATGCAAAAAATCTCAGTCTATGAGACAAAGAGTGTTTAGCAGAAGCTTTGGAGTAGGAGTAAGTAGAGACAGTTTGTTTATTTAAGTGGCAAATGGCAACGAAACGGGCTACGTACCTTGGCAAGTTCTCTCATTGGTTAGCAGCTTGTAGCCTTTCTTGCAGCTGCACTCAAAGCTACCCACTGTGTTTCGACACACATGATCACACCCCCCATTGTTCAGACGGCACTCGTCAATGTCTGTGAACAGAAAACCATAACGAGGAGCGGATACATCAAATCACTCATCGCAGCTGCAAATGAGAGAGCGCTGAACTTAAACCTACAGCATGCAATTTTTTTGTCACTTGGAAGTAGGAAAAACCTGACGATGCGTTAGCACAGAGTGGCCTATTTACACACTCAGCAGACAAATAGAAACATCATCATTTATCAGTTTTCTGGGCTTATAAGAAAATACACACACACACGAACGGCTTTAAAAAAGTTCTTAAATCTGAATAGTATGTGGGAGATGTATGTAAATGAGGCAGCTTGGACTAACAGTGCAAAACAGGACAGTCATTTCTGTGGAAATAAGCTTCAGGGGTTTCCTTGCTGGTCCTCGGATAGGCTAAAAATCAGCTTGCGTGTGACTTTAATGGAGTGCAGCTCTCACACAGTAAAGCCCCGAAGCAGTAAGGCCTCTAAATCATCATTGTCCATCTCCTTCCGATTATTCTGCTCTTTATTTCTGTAGCCAATACTGAATCGATATGTCATGTGCTGATCCCTGCTTTTCATGTTGCTCTGCCTTGGCAAGTTTGGCACCAGCTCTGATTAATTCTGAATCATCATCACAAATGAGGCATCTGTCTCTTGAGGGAGTCTTCATCATCTGGTTAAAATAAATGCATGAGAGATGGAATTAAATAATCCCATCCTTGCTTCATCTTTGTCTCAACTCCTCAGAAGTGCCTGGCCCGAAGCGAGCGTCTGTCTTCTTGTGCCAGTGCTGCCTGTGTTCATTTTCCTCTTGTTTCCTCTCAAACTAAACGAATACAAGCCAATGTATTTTTATTAGAGTTGTTAGTCTAACACTGTAAGCACACTGACACACTGCTATCCTGCTTTTGTTCACCTACATCCAATGTTTGTTTTCCCCAAGTCTCGATAATTCCACATAACATTCGGAGAGGATTAGAGATTGCACGAAGAAAAAACCACACACACACACAAAAAAACAAAACAAAAAAAACCCAGCAAAATTATGCAGGTTGCTTGAGTTGAGGATGCTCTGCCAACACTCACAAAGATGGCAGTGCAGAAGAAAACTGTCGGGAAAGCTGGTGCCATGACAAAATATTTCTTAAAATATGTTGTTGAAAAGCAGAAGGTAGTGATAGATCTGTGACACCTGTATGGATACAGACAAAATAACTTGTAGTTGCAAAAAAAAATGTGGTTTCTGCAGAAAATCTAACTGGCAAGTTACAAGGGGTTCTAACTTGGGTAGGAGTGAATAACTATTTAATCATTCCTGTTGGCTGCATGTGGAGAGAGAAGCTGGAAAAATGACAAGCAGGAGAATAATTTAGTGAGAGCTGGACAGGTGCAGCTTGAATGCTGCCTGCATCCATGGGCGATGGGTGGGAATACCTTTGCAAGTCTTGCGGTCTGGCTGCAGAGTGAAGCCAACAGGACAGCTGCAGCGGACTCCTGTCACTGAATCATGACATGTGCTATCACAGCCGCCATTGTTCACTGCACAGGTCTCTGCAGGGAAACACGCATTCAGTTAGATAAACCCCACAGAAAATACAAAGTAGATTCAGTTGTGACCTACTTATTTCTTCCAATTGAAACAGCAGACATGCATACTGGTGCAACTGCAAAAACTACAAGAAACACCATTATATACACCATTACTTTTGTGAACAGGCCAAGAGCAGCATGCTGATCAAGTGTTGAGTGGTAGAGAGGAAAAAAAGAGAGTAAAGATAGAAACAGTAATGAATGCAGCCAATGAAAGAGATTACCAGTCAGAGAAACAAAGAGTTTGTCAATAATGAAAGGAGACAAGTCATTAGGAAATATAGCTAACACAGCCAAACATGGGAACTTCACTTGTTGTGTCTGTCTGTGCATGTGTGAGGTATGTGAGAAGGTTTGTTTCTCTTTGGTAAAAGCAAATTATGACCTCCAAAAATCCTTTTGTACTGTAGGAAATGTCTCCCCTCCATTATAAAGGGAGAATTTTCATTTGCAGACACATGTGGACGAAACCACCAGTTCCTTCCTGGCTTTGACAAAACCTTCCAGGCATTTTGGGGATAAAAAAGCAATTTCAGCTCCCCGGTCCCTATGTTGGCTAGGCTGATTTGAAAAAGGCAGGTAGTCAGTAAGGACAGGATAGCTGAGGTCTTTTCTCTAGACAGTGACAAATTTCACACAGACTTTAATTTTAAGTAACCGTACAAGACAGAGTCGCTCTAACATCCAAGATCAGTGGATGCCTACTACTTTTGGCATCCTTATAGATGGGCTCACACACTTCAGAACAACAGCAAAAAAATAATAAAACAACAGCTATCACTTTAACTTTCTGTAAAGAAACCAGTCATGTACACATCTCATCACTTCTTTTTAATGGGCAGTGGGATGTTGGCTGGCAGCCCAGCACAGCTGGAATAGTCTAGGACTTCACGCTGGTAAGACGATGGCAGCTAACACACGCCACTAAAAAGGGAATGTAGCTGTTATTTCTTATTTTGTTAAATGAAGAACAAGCAACCCTTTGGGAAACACTTACCCTTGTCAGTTCTAAAATTAAAAAACTCCCTCAATATAAACTGCAACAGCCATAATCAAACTTCTCTCAAATTAAAATCTCAGTTAGAGACTAGAATGATGCATCAAAGCAAAACAGGTGCTAAAAGTGATGTAATTTAGTGTTTTACAGCCGTTTCTTGGAAAAAACACACAACACACAAGTGAATGCCATCGCTCAAGGCTAGACACGCTGTATCAATATACTAGGACAAGCTTGGAATAAATGTCAGTTCAGATGAAGCCATAAAAACAAGGTTTAAAAAAAAATAAGAATTTTGACATTGAAATGACTAGGTCTAAATGCTAAACACCATTATAAAGGATGGTTGACATTTAGCTATACTTGTGACTCATTATATAAACCTGACTATATATAGTCTATTCTTCAGCCTGCTTGCTGGCTTCAACATCTGCCTGTTGCTGTACTGTATGCTGACATGAAGTCTGCTACAGGGTTTCTTGGATGACAAATAATTTTGCTATAATCCTTGTCAAGTAAGCCCTCTACCCAATACAAAACCCTACATGTGTTTTTGTCATAGTTTTTGGAGCGGAGTCGTGTAAAAGATGAAAATGTAACCAATAAAACTCACCACTGCTCACTTCAGTACATTCTGCAACATAATAACGTCTGCTAAAAATACCAAACTTTGATTAGTATTTGCTTTTCCTATGTAAATGACATTACTGAATCACATTTAAGATTTAATTTAATTCAATTTATAGAGCACCAAATCCTAACATTAGTCATCTCAGATCACTTTACAAGAAATCTTTCAATATTTTACACATTAACCATTCAGCAAGCACTTGGTGAGACCAGGAAAAAGAAGCCAACTGCCAAGGTAAATAAATGTTTATACAGTAGTACTGAGGTCTAATAGGGTTAGACTTTTATAAAAAATTAGCCCTTTGGCAGATTTTGACTTATTGACATACCATTTTGTCCATTATTACATCGTCCTATGGGTTTCCTTCTTTAGTCAGTTTTTCCAGTGGAATGCATTTCTTCTACTGTTTCCAGCCACTGATCTGTCCTCGGAGCATCACATTTTTGCCAGTTTCCTGTTACGGCCCTTTTACATGCAACAGTCAAAACTTTGAGGAGAGGTATACCCTTCCTTCGATCATAGCAAGTATCGGTCAGAAACAAAAACATTACTCTGGGATTATTAAGAATATACAAATACATGCTCAAAAATGAGAAGAATGTTATCCCAGAACAGCTGTAGTTTTATGCATGACCAAAAAATAAAAAATAAAAATCCCTTTGCCTGCATCGTCTCCAACATTGTGGTGTAATTGTTTACTTTCACGTGAGCGGTAATAAAAAAAACCGATTAGGCTTTTTCATCCAAATTCTCTCCATCATTTAGAAGGACTTGAAGATTGCTTTGCCAATCACTCTCTGGCAAGTCAGAGATTTTAAAGAAGACCAAGCATGTGCCTGGATCCCCTGTTCGCTTAGAAGCCATATAGAGGAATAGAAGATGCCACGGTAAACCTGTTGAACTTAACTGCTAAAACATTTAGAGGGAAAGGTACTTCTGTCGACAAGATTCAGCCTCATATTTTAATCAAAAGGCTTATAAAACAGTTTTCAGTCTCATGGGTTGGATTTTTGACTTCTTGACTATTCCACTTGTCTCAATAGTTTATCCTGGAAGAGCAGAGCCGAGCGTAGCCAATCAGGTCTGCTCCTCGACTGGCTCCCCGCTGGGATGTGCGCTTTCACCTTTATCATTTATCTTGTCTGAAAACAGAACCATTTTAAAGTATGCAGATGGCTCTGTTATCTTTAGTCCGCCCCAGGATAATGAGAGCAGCCATGATGAGTTTGTTAAAGGGTCAGACAAATCCTACCTTCAATTAGACGTATTTAAATCAAAAGAAATGATCACTGATTTAAGAAAATGTACGTACAAAAGAGATCAGGTCCATTTAGAAACAGACTGGAGAATGCATTCAGTCTTATAAAGACTGAACTTTGAAGCAAACTGTGGAGTTATGTGTTAAAACGGGCACCAGCATCCGTCATGTTTGAAGAAACTTCGATAAACTTTTGACAAAACAACAACCATTTCATGTTATCATGCTTTCACTGAGACCAAACCATCTTTTCTTGGTCTCGTGGTTTGGATATTTATCTTTAAAGAACAGAAACTCACTCAGTAAAACTGTTAAATGGTCTAACAGGCTTATTGGTGAGCCACAGCTGAACCCAGCAACCCTGGTATGGATAGATTACAGCAGCTGGCTGGTTTGATTTTACTTGATGACTTGCACCATTTATATAGAGTTTCAGTTTCTAATTAGCCATCATCCAGAGAAGAAGAAAAAAAAAAAAAAATGGTTTTGCCATCTACCTGATGCTGTGTAAATTCTCCATTATCATTTCTTCATCTCTCTCTCTTTATGTTGAGTTACGCTTATCTGTTGCCCATCATCTTAGTTTATTTATTTTTATATATATATATATATATATATATATATATATATATATATATATATATATATATATATATATATATATATATATTTTTTTTTTTTTTTTTTTTTTAAATTTATTCATTCGAGGATGGATGACTCACTTACTGCAGGCCAGATCTACTTAGGACTACAAGTGAGGCAACGTGAACCTGAACCTAAGAACGAAATGAAAGAATTCTTATAAATCTTTATAACAATTTATTTTTCTTAAATAAGACTGAGGTGGAATTTCTTTTTGAATGCGTTTCCATTACCATGTCTTCTCTTTGTAGTCAGTAAATCAGAGCGATGCTGCCTCTGATCCTCTGCAGGAGAATGATGGCTCACGATACGATACCCCAGTCACAACCCAGACTTGCGCGTGTAACACTGTGGGTTCGCATAATTGCAAAGTGCGAGCAGAGACGGTTGGCAGACGAGACGACAAGACGCTGTCAGGACATGCCTCCAAAACGCTTAGTCAGGCGGCCATTTCACCAAACTGTAATGATCATGTGTTAAGAGAGCAAAGAAATATTTTTGACATTATGGTTTTTGTGAAGAGAGGGGAGAGACGCGCACTCTGGTATGTTTGTCGGTTTGTGTGATTTGGATGCACACCAGCCACATCTACAGTGCGCTGGGCTGGGAGAGGCAATTACAGTAACAGTGGGCTGACTTTTCTAAATATCCTTCATTATAATCTGCAGGGTGTTTGCTCTGATGCTGGGCCTCTGTATTATATCTCATACAGAGAGCTTCAGCCAGTGTACACAAGCTTTTAACAGAAGCCACATGATTTTAGCTGTAGCACGTCTTCAGTTACAGCTTGTCATCAGACATTTATGACGACTGCAAACAAAAGACATCAAAGGATGAGGGGATAGAATTTAGCAAAACGCACAAGGCGAAGCCCGCTTTGGTGTTGATCGCTGATTATCAGGTGGACGAACAAGCAGAAAACCATGCAGCCAGAGGAAAGTTACTCACATGGTACAGGGTTTCTCACATTAGGGGAGCGCTCTCTCAGTAAAATAAAGCCCACAATAAGAAAATAAAACCAAGGCTGTAAAAGTTCTGGCGTCTCGAGAAAGTTCTGGATTTGCAACCACAAAGTGGTACAGTAACAGAGAAAATTAGGAGACAAACCTTTTAAGCAGCATGCAAAAATATGTTTCTGGCTGCGTATGTCTCCATTTCAAGAAAAGAAAGAACCCTGAAACTGGGACACAAATATCTTAATATAGGTCAGACTGTTATACTGGAGAGTGTGAGGAACTCTGTGTTCGTGTACATACAACAGCAACAACTAGTAACTTAAAACACTCCCGGTTTGCTTCTTACCTTGAACGGGCTCCTACTCCTCTGAGAACAAGCCTTCTCCCTCAGTTTCTTACATGGTGTAATTAAATCGTAAATCTCTTTGATGTATCAAGGTTTGATATGTCTTCACAGATTTATGAGTTTATTTTTCCTGGCATCCTTGCCTGCATTTGTATTAAAACACAGCTCGTCCCGGAAATTGGGATGAATTGCATTAGTGATATTATCAAGGTACAATACCGATTGCCTGCTTTCCCCTCGACACGTGTTCCATTGTTCATTTTACAGCAAATGTAGTGGAACAAATTACTTTTGGCCACAACGTAGAAAAAGAAACACTGCAATTGATCATTTTCAGCAATTTTAGACACAAGTTTACATGTGTATGAAAAATCAAGTTGGGGAGTGTTCTGTGTTTTATCTTTTGTATGAAGCAGTGCTGAATCACGGACACGTTATTGGCTCCCTAATAGGCCGTGGTCATGGAGTTCGGGAACACCAAAGCTGAGTGTTTGGAAAAATTGCAAGCTTAATTTCACTCACATTAAAATACAAATAAAGACAAAGTCTTTGGTCTGTGCTCTTGATGTTTTGGAGTTTTAAAAAAAGACTACTTGCATTTGTGCTGGTACAGTACTGTGAACGAATAAATAGTTCACTCTTTCTGAAGGCCTTTCAAAGTTTGCCTTTGGAGATTGACTGCTTTTGAACTCATACTCACTCCAGTTCTTGTACCTAACCATTTTCAGAGGAATTTTTACTTTTATTTTTGGCTGTTTGTTAGGCCACTTAAACACCGACCTATGAATTATTCAAGAATAAAAAGGCAAGCGATCAAAGGAATAAACCAGTGTTGTGTCTACACATCACAGAAAAATTAGCGAAGACACAATTTTACATTGTATTTTCATTTATTATTAGGCTGCTATTGCTTATTATTCCTAGCAGCCTGTCACAAAAACATACAATTTGCTATTTTTTTTTTAAAATGCCACAGATAACTTAGTTTGACAGGTGTAAAATAGTATTTTTGCACCAACGGGGGGATTATCAAACACCTATACCCAAGATGCAGTTGGCACTTCAGCTGATCCTTCTACTGTTCACTGACGCCTCATCAAAAATGGTTTCAGTGGAAGGCTAACTGTCAAGAAGCCATTCGTAAGGAAGGCAAAAAGGGAGAAAGGCTGACTGTATGTCCAATTAGGTACACAAATAGTATTTTTGCCACCCCCCCAGAAAGAGATACAACAGCGCGTTGCAGCCATCTTTAAAACAGGGTGGTTGCAGCTGTGTTACCTTGCAACATTGTCATCTGTCTTAATTTTTCAGCCTGTCATTGATCCCAAACACACTGCCAGTGCAGTAAAAGCATACTGGGAGAGGGGGGGGGGAACCCACAGGTGAATACAATCAGTTATGGATTGGCCTCTCTAGAGGCCGGACCTCAACATTATGGGATCATCTTCACAGAAAACTGAGCAAAAGGCAGCCAACATCCATAGAAACGCTTTGAACATCTTTAACGAAGCCTGGAAAATTATCCTTAAAGACTACTTAAAGAAATTAAAGATGGCTTGCTTCAGAGAATAAATGTGATCATACCAAATATTGCCTTTCAGGCTTGTTAGAATTCCCCAAACTCTGTACTCTAGACTTTAAGTTACTGATTATATGGAAAAAAATTGTCCCCATGTGTGATTTATCATCATCATATACTATATAATTAGGTTAGATATAATTAGATGGTTAACATTTCATCGAGAATGCTGCTTCATGGAGAATGTTTTGCTTCACCCAAAAGCAGCATTATATGGGTTTTCATTTTGGCATAAAAAGGAAATAGAAAATCTGCCGGTTATTAACTTCTTAATGAAACCATTTGAGAATTACCGAGGGGAAATTTCCCGATTGTAGCGCCTCATAATTTATAAGCATATCAGTTGTTGGAAGCATCAGATAAATATAGCAGAGCAAAAGCTACAATACTGGAAGGTGGCAAATATTAACCACCTTTCTGTATCTCTATAATTTTGTATCTTGCTCGTACTGCTGGTCAGTGGCTCCCTGTTTGCAGCTGTGTTTTGAAAAGGAGTGGTTTGACACAGGCAGTGGGTGTTATTGAGAGGGCATTCACAGAAAGGAGAGGAAGGTGATTAGGTCAAGGGTCAAAGGGACGATGTGGTAAGGGGAAGGGCCTGATCAGTGTCTTCTAGGTTAGCCTCCACTATTCACCACACCTACATACCCCCAGAGAGAGAGGAGTCAGAGGAGCACATATTTACCATTAGGGAACAGCTGTGGGGCTGCCTGGGACTGGACACTCCTCTCCCCTGCATGCACGTACACACACGCATGCACACACACACACAGTTAAAACACCACTTTAGTTCTATGTACATTTAAACCACAAAGGATTTGTGTCTTACACCAAGCAGTTCTCACTCCTGACTCGTCACATACTGACACTTTGTTAAGACCCATTAATGTCACATTTTAATGCACCGAGTGTCATTCTGTCATTTTTTAATACAGAGGGTAATCTGAAAGATTTCGATAGGTTCCTCACCTTCTTATGTCTGGTTTAGGCTACATCGTATCAACTGTATTATGGCCCAAACTGTACAGAAGATCATTTTATCCTGAAAAATGTGTCTTAAATCTCTATGACTGTTGAGTTATTTCTGTAATATGAGCACAAATCTACACCAGTCATTGAAAAACTAAATATAATGAAGCAAAAGAGGAATTAGGTTGGTGGTGTAGCAAAGTGGAACTGCCAAATGGTGTAACACCATAGACAAGCCAGTGTCATTAACGTCACTTTTTATTTTTTTACATTCCTTCCCCCAAAATAGCAAGCATATGCCCTGCTCCCTAATGACATCACAAATGTTGTGGAAAAACTGCAAGCATGACTGATCACGGAACAGTACCTAGTCTGTTGTGTCTCTCAGTCACACAAAAAAATATATATTTTATGACTATAATTGCAAAATCTGATGAGTGGCCAGACAAAAACACTGTCTTGTCTGAAACTGGTCTGAAGTAGACGCCATTAAACTGTAGGCAAATGTGCTCTGTTGGCATTGTTACTGTCGCAGAATGAAAAACTGATGTAACCAAGAAGCAGAGATGCTTTTTGCAGACAGGAAAAGTTTGCCTTTGAACTTTTGGCAATTTTGCAAAACACTGTATTTTAACCTTTAATCACCAACCATCATCTTTTCCTAACCTTGGTTAGTTAACCCTAACCCATAAGCCAAGTTTATTGCCCTATCATTGCCAAGAAGCTACAGGGGGAAAATAAATCAAATCAAATTATAACAAATTTATTTTAAAAAAAAACAAAATGGCCCATAGACTGTACATAAATGATGGATGTATCCAGACTGAAGTATCCGTTCTGCTTTGGAAGACTCCGCTTGGGCATTTCAGTCTCCATCACCATAAACTCATCAGGAAAAACTCTACTCAGGTCATAAATGAATTTTGACAAGGATGATGTTTATTTATTTGGACATTTCTGCAATCAAATGAGTCGCCCCCTGCTGGTGATTAGAAACAGTAGACTTATGGCACTTTGTCACTGGCTTCAATTTATGCCCTTTAAAATGTGACCAAAATGGGTCCTGAAAAATCATCATTATTTGACGAGTTGCCAGCAGCAGTGAGCTGGCTATGCAAAATGAGAACTAATTTGATGCTCTGCACCTTATTCCCAGCATCATGGTAACTCTGTTTCCCAATCCATTCTTACTGGAAAATAAATACTGTGTGAAGACAGCCTAACACCTTTAATGGGAAATGTGTTTGTTTCTTTCTTTATTTCTTCTTTTACAGAGGGATGGGGGAGGGGAACACCCTGAAGACATGGCCTTTACCACCATTCTCCTGCTGCACAGTTAATGGAGGGGATTGTTTTTACCTTGATAAAGATGGGCATATTTTATTAATGGCATGGAACACAATCTTGTGTATTTGAAAGCAGACACAGTGGAAAAGTCAACTGAGAGCTGGATGTTTTGGTATTTATTTTTTTATTTTTTTTATTTTTTATTTTTATTTTTTTTAAACGTAGGTCATGAAAACCGTTACTGAATAAATGCTTTTCATTTTTCAGGTTTGACACACTGTTGCCTCAGCACACATTGAGCTTAGCCTGATAGTTGGCACAGCCACAAACGGCACAACTTGTTTCTGATCTCCGCAGCATGTCAGAAAAATGCTACAAGGCCACTTTTTCAGGTCATCCAACTATCGCTGGGTAGTAGGAGGCTGAGGTATGTTCACATTATCCCATTTACCGAGTGACAGGTTGTGCTCACACGTTATATATTTCCAGAAGGCTTCAGAACACTCACCAACTCATACAGAAACCAGTTCAGTGAAATGAATAACGAGAATTAATGAAAAGCATCATGGAGTAGGGAATAAGGTGGATTGCATGGATGATAAGGGACTGCCTCTCTTGCATTAAACAAATCATTAATGTTCATTTATGCTGGAAGGTGATAATGACATTAGAGAATGACATTATGCTGTTGCAAAAGAAAACAGGCGCTCGCTGGTAACAAATGAACAAACAGATTAATCATTTCCAAATCCTGTCAACAAACTGATAATGAAAGTTCTTGCTCTAAATTAAAGGGTGACATTTCAAGGCAAAAGTGTTACCTTGCAACATGCACTCATGCAAATACATATTCCACATAGCGCAAAGAAAAGGCAGCAGGATCGTTTGTGTGTGAGATGAGGCTTTTGCTAGTTAGTATGAGCACTGTGAGCCTTGACAGACAGACAGCGAGTGGTGGTTAGTGCCGCAAGCTGAAAGTCAGGGACAGCCAGATTCATTTCTGCACTTTATAGGGTCTTTTATGGTCAGATCATTTCAGAATTAATGTTGTTAGGCTGTTAAGTCAAGTCTCTAAACACTGTCAGTGGCCTAGCCATTTAATTTATGTGGTGCCAATAAAAATAATTTCAGAAAGCATTACTGTCCTTTTGTTTTCATCTCCTCTGTAATTTATGTCAAATTATGACTTTTAATTGACTGGCTTTTACTTCAACAAACTGCTCCAGCAAAACTTGCTCAGCGAATGCCATTTCTACAGTCGTCTGAGTGTATATTTAGCTTCAACTTCACACTCAACTACAGGCACACATTTTAGTATGCAGTCCATGCACACTCACCCATGATATAGCTAGGGTGGAGGACTGGGTGCACATTGCCGAATAGAAAATGGCTGTCTGAGACTAAAATTGCAGGAAGATTTTTGACTCTTATCCCTGCATGAATTATTTTAAATCACTCATGCACACCCCTGTAATTAAAGCAGGTATTCTCTGAATTGGTCACTCTAGAGTCCACAGCCCTTTTAAGGTGCCAGATGAAGAAGTAGATGTTAGATGCACAAGTCAAACTGTAACACTGTAAAGCATGCAGACTTCACACCTAGAGCCATGGTTCCACCAATGTGTCCCAATCCCAACATGCAGCATCCAGAAACAGTAATTCTCAGCGCACAGAGGACAGGGCACAGCGAGACACGTCTGAATACACCGCAGACCACCCGAAATGAGAGCAATGTGTTTATGTTATGGGCATGTGCCTGAATACTGCATGTGTTTACATGCATGTGATGCATGCATGCAGGATATGTACTGTATGTTTGTGTGGTTGTTTGTATAGCTTTCACTTTGTATTATAAAATGCATCTCTCAACTCTCTTTGTGTGCGTGCGTGTGTCTTACGTAGTGTGGACAACTCTTCAGATGATTGAACTCCTGAGCATGTCTGCATCTGACTGCGATTTGTGGATGTTTATGATTTGCTGTGCTAACATCATGAATGCTTCCACATGATGGCCGCTCCTTTCCGATACCTGGACTTCACTTGATACAAAGACCGTGAAGAAAACGGGTTTTCTAGAACTGTTGTGAAAAATCTGACTTTAAGGAGCGTGTGTTAGTGTATGTGTGAGTGAGAGGGGATGTGTGCCACCCGTCAGCCTTCCTGATACAAACATTTTCAGCTAGAGCATCATCAGAGGTGAGAACAGAGGGATAAAGAACAAACACTTCCAAAATAGAAAGGCATATGGTGCATTATTACAAAATGCATCACTAAGCACAGGGAGGGAGATTCATCACAAAAATGAATGAAAATGTGCAGAACTCGTATGAAACACCTGGGAAAATAGACTAAAGAGTGAAGGTAAAGCATACTGAAAGAGCCCACCTGCCTAACAACAAAGCCACTGACAAGGCAAAAGCTGCTTTGCAATAATTTACTTTGCTGTTGCTTTTGGATGAAGTATGAGGAGACTAAATCAATCAATAGTGAGGCTAAACAGGCGTGTATTTTCACGTTGTGCTGTTTCTATGGATACCCTCTACTGTCTATAAATCATTTACTATTGCTGAATGCGTTGGCTGAAAGGGTATTATCGCTGCATGTCATGCAGACATGGAAAAACACAATAAACCCAGTGCGCCCTTTTTTCTGACTTTAAGAACAACGATGTTAAAAACAATGCAATATTGTAATATTAATTTAGAATTTAAATTGATCCACTGGCTCAAAGGCAGATTTTTTGCTTTTATACACTGAAAAATTTTTTTTTTTGAAAATTCTGTTTAAAAGCAGAGCTGTATTTATTGTGTTTTGTTTTCACTGGAGGGATAAAGTTATTGTATTATTCAATTTATTTATGAATCTTTCATTGTCTTAGAAACCCCCACAGAGTTACTTATAGTGCATAGCAGCAGTGCCTCATTGAATAGCTTCCAACCTTCTTGTCAATCACTCTCTCGCCTGTGGTTCACGATGCAGAGTGTTTGTTTTATTGAGGTTTTATTCTCTATTATGGAGTTTGTCAAAAGAAGCGCCCCTGTGCCCTCTCTCCACCACTGTAACTCCAGAGTCTGTGGGGGGAAATCAGAGATTTTAACTGGCTGACTGCTTCCTAATCTGGCAAACCAAATGTAAATTTCTTTCTGCCTTGAATAAGACTGGTAAAGACGTATAATTTTGTTGCGGACGACTTTGTGGCATCCTCTTGGCCTAGGACAGTACAGCAATAATGACAGGTTGGCTGACCAGACCTTGACACAGGTCTGGCTCTCATCAGGGCTGCGGTATTAAAGGAGATCCAGAAACACTGAAATGATCAGCCACTACCCAAACCAGGCTCTCAGACTTAGCAGCCACCGAAACCGAGCAATCGCCTCACCAGTCTGCTCTGCAGGCGAACCTAAACATGCTTTTCTTCATAGGAATACGCCTCATCCAAATTACTTAGGCTCCAATTACAAAAATTTGTCCTAAATGGGTTTGTAGTGTAAACAGAAACTATTAATGACACTCTGGTTAAATAGGTGGATAAAATAAAAGGTCTCTCTGCAGCAGCAGTCAGTCTCAGATTTACACCTGAACAAGTTTTTAATGTTCCATGGTTGCTGATGAAAAATCTGTGCATTTCTGCATGGCTAGGCTAGATACATGTTTACATAGACCTGCGCTTCGACTCTTCTGCAACTCACAGCTCCCATCTGATTTAAAACTGCCCTTCACAACAGCTCAATATGCCTGAGTAGCTGAATGATTTTTACTCAACATAAGTCAACTGAGGCAAACACTGATAAATGCCAGTGGAAGGTTAGGTCAGGCGTTTGAGTTAATCCCCAATGGGAAGCAGTGGAGGAAATGACCCAAGGGCTAATAGAAGGTGTGTGTCTGACATGGCTGAGAAAAACAGAGGAAAAGGCACAGTGTCCAGTAAAAAGGAAGAGGAGAAGCCAAGGCAGATGCAGGGGCTGAGAGGTTACTGGAGCAGCAGTAGGAGAGGGAAAAGCACAGTGGGTGGTAGCCTTTTGTCCTTGCATGTCACAGATCAAGAGAAAGGCTCAGGGATACAGTTATTTTAACGAGGCCTGTTTCTCAACTTGCATTTTATCACATAAAACTCATTTCAAACGTTAATTAAATTTGCTGTGGGAAATTGGGTGCCAAGCTAATCATTTGTAATTTCACATTTTCTCATTCAAAAACTATTATTTCTTCCCCTTGGTAGCTGCATTGGGGTGAGATGACTCACCTACACAAGTCTTTCCATCGCTGTGCAGGACAAACTTCATGTGGCAAGAACACTTGGGGCCCTGGTCAGTCTCCTCACAGATGTGCTGGCAACCCCCATTACCGTAGTTGCACGTCACTGGGAAAGGACACGTAGTTAACACAAATGGTACTTTGAGGATTACGCACAGTCTAAGTTATTCATTTGAAAGTCAGTGTGGAGAGGAGAGAGGAAACAGAGGGGGAGAGATGGCATGACACGAAAACAAAATATGCACATTTAGATGGGACAATCTAACACACACTCTTTCTCTGGGCCATATGCTCTGTGACGTAAACACTGCAGGCTCAGTTTAGCCCTCTTTAAAATGTGCACAGAGTAATGTTTCCGATGGAGTTTCTCGAGGTGAGCTGAAAACTGAAATGATTACAGAGGCAAGAATGGCGCTTGGAGCTACCATGATTATCGTTTAACCTCAGAAATTGTACAATAAGACGCTAACAGCGCAATAAGAGCTCTGAAAACTAATGCAACCTCTAGACATCCAACAGCATCGTCTTTGTTTATTCAGTGCTATTTACACCTGGACTTAGATTAAGGTCAAAATCTGTGCAGCATAATACTAGGTAGAGCGTGTATGGATTTCCATATTCCCCACCTCAGGTTCTGAATCCATGTTAATTAAATAAACTCCTCTTGGTTAATTAATTTATATCTCCCACTTAATCTTTTTATCCTCCTGACTACACTGAAGGTTGGAGTTGGAGAGGTCACGTTTTTAAACTCACCAACACTCAACGAGCAAGCAGCTGAGCTTTAATCCTTTTCATTCATTCTACAAAATATGCAAAAGCTTTAAAGTCATTAAAACACTATACACGTAATGACATTTCATAAGTACTAAGTAAAATTTCCGGTCGAAGTTTCTGCGTTCAGGCGAGGGGAGCGTTAAGTTTGGCACTTTTAACACACCTGTGATGACAGAGTGAAAAAGAGCACGAGCGAGCCTAGGCTTCTACCGCCATCCTGTCTGCACCCTACCATCCCTGCGCCTTTTGCCCTTTTCCTGGGCTGTCACAGAAAAACTATAGAATAACACTTCTCCAATCCTTATCCAAACACAGACAAATCCCCCATCAGCCCTGGCCCCAGCTCTGACAGGATGATCTCGGTTGCACAGCAACAGGAAGTGTGCACTGTCCGTCAGAGCAGTCCCCTTCGAGTAACCTCCACATGCTTGCCCCGGTTGTGTAAATGATTGCTACTCATCTGATAAACATGTTTTTCTTTACAAGGACTATTCCGAAGATTAGTCACGGCTTGGTAATGCAACATAAATGTCAGTTGCCAACTTCAAATGTGATGGAAGGCATTTGTGGAATGAGTGCAATTATCCATAATCGGCTAGTTTCCAACCCAATCACCTTTTCATGAGGAACCTATAAACCATCCTTCTGACGTGTTTCCCTGTGTGTGTGTGTGTGTGTGTGTGTGTGTGTGTGTGTGTGTGTGTGTGTGTGTGTGTGTTTAATAGAGGGAGTAACTAAAAATGCTTCAGGTTGAGACGACTTACGCTTGCAGTCCTTCATGTTACGTGTGAGCTGGAATCCCGGTCGACACTCGCAGGAGATGCCACCCTTCTGCGTTTCCCTGCAGATGTGTGCACACCCATGATTCTTGTCCATACAGGTGGGTCCCTCGTTTTTTGTGCCATCTGGTTGCACTACGAAGGAAGTTTTAGACAGAATTTTAATCGCAACTGCCCAACAGACAATTTTTCTAAAGCCAGAGATCACTGACTAAACTAAGAATTTGACTTTTAATTAGAAAACACAGAAGACATAAGTGGGGTGGAAAAGCCTTGCTCAGATGCCTTGCACACATTCTACCCTTCAGTGCCTCATGTGCCTACTGGTGGTTACTGATATGCCCAGTTACCCCTTTACAAAGACTCAGGCCCTTGTTGGAACATGCAGGCTATAAAAAGGAGGCTGCCTGCAGAAAGGATAAAACTCCCAGCAGGAGCTGATCCCGTAGACCTGTAATTTTAATTGAGGTAATCCCCCATAAAGAAAAGAACACAATGAAAAACCCTTCTTGGTTAAATTCTCCCTGTTGAGACTGAGATCAAAAGGGATTGCGCTAAAGGAGGGGTGTCAGTGCACATTTTCATGAGTCATCAAGGTTGAAGCACTTCAGTAAGAGCACGACAAAACCCCACATACAACACAAAATAAAAGACACTGAAAAAAGTGCCTTTCATCATTTAAAGCTTTACTTAACATGACACACAATGATGCGTCATTTCAGTGTGATGTATAAATGGTTGATGAACGGGCACAACAGACACCCAGCATACATTTCCATCCCTCGTGTCATAAATTATAACACAAATGGTGCAGTGCTCTCTGCATAAAGCTGACATCTTTGCAGAATACGACTGATATTCGACTTATTCGTTGTGAAACCTTTCCTCCACTACAGATGCAGTGACAAACCTCAGCTCTCAGGCTCATTAAAAACCAAACAGATCTCCATCCTTTCCTTTCCCTTTCCTTTCCTGGGGTACAGGGAGGCAGTGAGCAAAAGACATCTCCATTAATGTCTCATTAAATCTGCTGTCACGCTGAAGGGTGTTTGGAGGTCTAACTTTTTTAATTAGCCAACTTTTTGCTATATATTGATGCATTTGCATATGTGCATGTAAGTGTCAACAGCTAGTAAAGAACATATAACCTTGTGCACTCTTCCTGAACACTGGAAATGTAGAGGCTCAGTTTTGTAGAGTGTATGTAGAGTCTTGCCAGCTATATGCTGTCATATAGTAAACTCCTTGTTCCTGCCTCAGGGGTTATAAAGAGAAGGCAATCTCAGTTTGACAGAACAAGTTTTTACATTATTCTGTCCCTAACTACCCATTTGTCTGCCACAATAACCTCCCCTGATTATGCCCTTTTGTTTTCCAGATGTTTTGCCAAAAAGAAGTACCCTCTTATTTTATACATTTCCACTCATGGCTGTTGTCAGGAATCCATTCCGAGTCTCTCTTTGCTTCAAGGAGCTGACAACGTGAATGTGATAGACAATTCTGACCCCCTTGTTAAATACTGTCCATCACTTTAAGTCTGTCAACAAGTGTCACAAGGTCATGCAATCCTCTCAGACTTTCCTGTCTGAGCTGTTGATGTTCTGGCAGACAGGGTGAACTATTAGACACCAACTGCAACAACAGCTTTCCCGGGAGCACAAAGACTCGGCGCTAAACAAACACTGAGCCAAAAGGAAAAAGGGCACGGCTGAGCGAAGTGAACATGAATGAGCATCAATAGAGCAGCTGCTTTAAAGCACTGCAAATTTCCCCGTGAGTCATGTGGATATTTAAGTAGGATATGGAATTCAATGGTCCCCTTTCTTGACTGCGTCTATCTGAGGCCAGAGCAAGAAACATACCGCTCTGAACTTAACAAAGGATTGAATTTCCAGCTACTCCCAAATGGACCAAAGATTATTTACTAAGGTTGTATTATGAATCCCAAACCTCACTTCACTCTCCCTTCATTTTTATGCAGCCCCTCTACCCCAATGCTACAGACCCATCCATCAATAACATATCAGGTTGGGGCCAGAACCTAGGCCTTCGACTCTCTGAGGACCAATAAAAGGCAAAGTGTTGACACAATGGCCCTTTTCTCCAGGCTAGTCTCACCTATCATCCACCATGTGCACTTTCTTCTAACTTGCTGCCAAAAGCCTCCAGTTTTTATCATTACTAAATGATGGGAAGCAGAAAGAAAAACATGCTTTTATATGGAGTTGGACAGGAAAGCAAAGAAGAGAAATAATACGACTTAAAAAAAAAGAAACACACATGCCATCATCCACTAACACAATGTGCTGAGCCATAAAACATTACTCTATATGTAGAAAGTAATAAAAACTATCACAGGACACTTTATAGGCAGAAAACTGGACAGGAAATAGAGTCTAAAGTCTTGGAACAGAGCAGGAGACACTCAAGATGTGATGGTTTTTCACCCAAGCTCAAACAGGATAGGCATTTTCAAAAAGGAAATATTTCAGGATAGGTATTTTCTTCCCTTTGTGCAAGAAAAGAAAACACAGAAATTAAAGAAAATGAAATAACCCTAGTTTTTTCTATTACAACAATTTGTGACCTCAATACCAAACGTTTAGTTCAGCGGTCCCCAACCTTTTTTGCGCCACGGACCGGTTTATGCCCGACAATATTTTCATGGATCGGCCTTTAAGGTGTCGCGGATAAATACAACAAAATAAAACTAGTACCGGTACCGAAAAAAAGAAAATTTATTCATAACACACGTGAAAAGACCAAGGAAAACCGAGTAAACGATAAAAACGATAACTAAATAACGCTGAAAACCGATAAAAACCCTGAAAACTATACATTTCACACCTGAGCATCAACTCTCGCGGCCCAGTACCAAACGACTCACGGACCGGTACCAGTCCGAGGCCCGGGGGTTGGGGACCACTGGTTTAGTTCATTACTAGAAATAACGCATTAGGAGCAACAGCAGATGTTGAAGGGATAGCGAGGGATTTAGAGGAAATATACTCTCTATAAAAAGAAGGCATATCCAACATCTAATTATTAATTCATTTCTTTGGACGGTGGGAGGAAGCCGGAGTACCAGGAGGGAACCCACGCAAACACACGGAGAACATGCAAACTCCACACAGAAAGACCCCGGCCTGATGGTGGAATTGAACTCAGGACCTTCTTGCTGTGCGGCAACAGTGCTAACCACCGTGCCACCGTTGCCACAAGGTTGCTTGTGTACAAAGAGAGCCTTTTTTCCCCTGTGACATCCCCTTTTTTTCTGAACATGTGAACTTATTCTGATCTATGATTAGCAGAATATAATAATAATAATAATAATAATAATAATAATAATAATAATAATAATAATGGCATTATGTCGGATCATATTCAGGGGTGGGATAGCTCTAAAACAATCACTGAATGCACATTTGTAAATATAGCTTTAGAAGATATATATGGTATTATAATCTACCTGGAGTAGTCAGTTGTTCATGTCTGGTGAAAGCTGCCATGCTTAAAAATTGTTTAACTGGAATTCAATCAAACTTCTGAGGTTTATTTTATTCATATGAGTGAGCTACAATCAAAGTTAAGAAAATACATAAATATATATATAAATTAAGGCTCTAACCATGGCCATAAAAAAAGTATATATTGGGGGTAACTGTGACCGAGGACCTGTCCTGGGGCAACCATATCACCTCAGTTGCACGGAAAGCCCAACAGCGCCTCTACTACCTGAGGAGACTGCGGAGCGCACACATTCCCAGATCTCTGATGTTGAACTTCTACAACTGTGCCATCAGCAGCGTTCTGACGTATGGATTTCTAGTGTGGTTCCCCAGCTGCACCAAGGCCGATCAGCAAGCACTCCAGCGGGTGGTGAAAGAAGCTGGCAGAATTATTGGAATAAGTCTGCCAGAGATCAGTAATATCTTCCCCACTCGCTGTCTGAGGAGGGTGCACAGTATCCTGCGGGACCAACATCACCCTGCGCGCCACCTTTTCCACCTGCTTCCCTCAGGGAGAAGGTACAGGTCTATACAGGCCAGAACATCCAGACTGGCCAACAGCCTGTATCCACAGGCTGTGAGGCTCCTGAACTCTCTGCCCCCCTCTCACGGACAATAACCATATCCAACTTCTTAATAGCACTGAACTTACTTGTCAGGTTCTCATGTTTACTTGTCATGTTCTCATGTTGTTGCTAAGGATTGTCTTATTGCACTGGAGTCACACTGGGTTAAATATTTACACTTGGGTTTTAAGGGGTATTTATTATTTTCTTCATTATTTTATTTACGGGTTGTACGGAAGCCCCAAATGCAATTTCATTGTTCTCTGACAATGACAATAAATAAATAAATACTAAATACTAAATATTGACTATAACACAGTTTTATAGAACCATTACAGCTCTAATCCCAGTCCTAATCTCATCACTCATTCCAGGAAGCCGATAAAGAAAAAGTAAAAAAAATGTTTTTACATTCATCAGGTCCCATCGTTCCAAATATCAAAGAGAAATTAAAAATGAATCCCATGGAAGAGTTCAGGTCTTAGGAGGTTAATTGCCAGTATTCTTACACTAAAGTAAATGAACAGAAACCGCATGATCCTCCAGGATAAAGTCTCACTCGTTTTGTGTGTTTGTCAATAAGAGGAACTTCAGCTTAATATGTGAGATCAGCCACAGTGCCTGCAGGACACAGCTTTAGGTGCAGGTCACATCCAAAAGATACCTTTCTGAAAACCATCAGTTCAGGACAATGAGTAGTGAAGGTACCTAAGGATTTACTGATGATAGAAACTCCACTGGACAGGTCAGTCTAAATGGATAGCTGTGTGGAGAGACTGACTGGCACTCAAATCATTTTCTAAGCCTGGGGCTTGCTGGCTTAGACAGTGCAGTTAACTCCACATCTTGCGAGCTACAAATGAACAAGCTATTTCTGCTGCCCTCTTATAACCCAGACTGGCTCTTTAATAAATTGCAAAACTTGACTTATGTACCATTTTTTTAAAACATCTCTATCTTGCCAGAAACAATTTTACTGGACTGTATGTTACACAACGGAGCTAGGGACTCTGTAGGAGCCTGCAGCTCCTTTGAGATAAAACCAGCCTATGAAGAAAATAACCATAAACTATTGACAGCAGGATATGAGTTTTAACACAACATGAGAAACTAAGCCAAAAAAAGAAGAAGAAAAAAATAACACTTAACAAATCCAACTAAAGTGCCAACTTCTATGAACTTCAAACAAAAGATTGAAGGAGGCCGCAAGTTCTTCACCACAGCGCTGCAAACCCTCTTAAACCTGAGAACCATGTAGTGGGGAGACTGAAACAATGGAGATGAAGTAGTGGAAAGCATGCCAAGGGTTTATGGTCTGCTCTTAGTGCCCCAGGGCAGTGAAAATAGGGCTCGTGGTCCGTGCTGAGCTGCTGTCATACATATCAGAGGGGAGTCGGTCCCCCTCTTTTGGGGAGAACGTTAAGCAACAAGCTAGCGTTGGGTGGATACAAACTGAAAAGAAGGGGCCTAGCGATGGAGCCACCACACTATTAAAGCAACATTCCTTCCTCTTAGATAATGGGCCCTTAAAAGTTTTAATAGGAGGATAAAAATGTCAGCGCATGGAAAGGAGAATGGGAAAAGAGTCGGACTGGGTTGGGCTGAGCCGCAACGCAGAATGGTCAGACAGAGCAACAGGCTAGTGAGCCGGTCAAGGAAGTAACTCTTCCCCACTGACTCTAAGAGCAGCGAGTCCATCCAAGTGCTACTGTTTGGGTTTTCTGATTTTCTGCAGCTCTCAGAGGCCTTGTTGAGGCTTCTTATTTCACTCCCTTTTTTCCAGAGAGGAGCCACTAAAGTCATAAACAAGCAGAAAATGGAAAAAGATAGCAGACATCTGGACTGATATACCTCACTGCTTGAGCGCTTGTTGTACATCTTAATATATTGTGTTTCTAGAGTAAAACAAAGCGTGGAGAGCTACCATGATGAAAAACAAAAAAATAAGAGGAGAAACATAACCTAAAACAGTTACATTTATAGACTTTAGAAGACTAAAATAGACAAGAATGTGCTAGATATGATTAAAGCTCTTGAGAATCTCGATTTCTACTGTAGAAAAAACATATTGAGGAAACCGCGTGTGCGTGCGAGCCTGTAAGCGTACGTCTATTAAGGTATGTGGATGCATTGACACACAGGTGTATTTGCATAATGTATGCATGTGGCACACACATTTGAGAGTGTCGGCCCATCTGTGTCACACACAGTTGTGCAGCACCTGCTGTGGATGTGCCACTCTCCCCTTCACTCCTCCCCCATTCTATCAAGGTCACCTCACTGTGCAGTCCCAAAGGAGCCAGGCGCCCTCCCAGCAGAACAGACAACACAGCAGAGCACATCCAGGCTGCAGGTTTTCTTCGATACGGAGATACAAAAGGCATGAGATACAGTATGTTATTACAAAGCCCAATTCTCTCCAAAATCAAACCAAGAGGCAACTGCAGAAGGCATCTGTCTCTGCAGAGCCTAGTCTGGCCCTCTGGTTAAGCCCATGATAGCCAAATGTTAGTGGAAAAACCCCACTGGCACTCTGGCAGTCCGCACCAGCGAGCTGGGCTGGCCAGCTTAGAGATGGCCTTCAACAAACCCACGAGGAAAAAGGATGCCCGTCTCAAATGAGGTTCAAAGAATTCGGTGGCAAGGCAGCCAACATTTGCTGAAGCTCAAGCCACTGATGTATATTTGTTAAAGGGTGGGGATGGAAGGGAGGAAGGGCATGGGTCCTGTGAAAGTCTGGACAAATAGCTAAGATGTGGGAAGATAATATAGGAAAGAGGCAGAGGAAGAGAAAGGAACGAACAGGGAAGGAACAGAAAGAAAGACACACACACACACAAGTGTCCGTATGTCTTCATCTGTGCAGCTCGAAGTCTCTGCTCTACTTCCCTAGAATAGGAAAAGAGCCTGGTTATACGGTTGGGCTGCAGAGCAATGAAGCAGCGACTTTTGCACTTGTAAAAACAGTTCTGCGGCCAATGCACAGACAGGCGGGCAGACCCACTGAGATCCACGAGAGCAATGATGAAAGAACCGTGTCGGCTTCTGCACAATGGGACAACCACTGTTACATAAACATATATTAAAAGCATACAAACTTTCCTTTTACAAAAACAAATGGATGCATAAAGAATTTCTCTTTGCAATCTTAAATAAGAAGCATCGCATCACAGGAACAATGGAAACTGGCCCTTTATCAGCGCATTACTTCATGAAATTAAAATGTGAAACAGCCTGATAAATGGATATTACAGTCCAGGAACTTGGGTTATTTTATCCATTTATGTAAACACAAAAGCAATAAAACAGGGTTCAAGGACTCTGTGCCTCGTTTCAAACTGGAGGAACACTAACTGAGAATATAATATAAATATTACGAACGTGAGCTAATTTATCAGAAAACTCCTTATTGTGTTGCAGTTTTAGCCTGCACATAAGTGCTTCTAAAGTCAACATGCCACAATCTGCATCTAAATGTTAAAAAAGGACATGCCAGGATGTGCCTCTATCGGAATAAAACTGGAAATTATTAACCTGCCTTCCTGTGCATGCAAGTCTGTATGTGTGTGTGACGATTATTGTGTAACTATTTGAATCTGAGAAAGAAAACGTGAGAGAGAGAGAGATTAGCTGCGCAAAGGGAAAAAGCCAAACCGGGAAGCTAATGGAAGCTGTAAACATAGGAAGAGGTTTCCACTGGCAAAGTAAACATTTCATGGACAGAAAAGCTCTACTGTAGACAAAAAAACATCACCAATCAGGTGACTGTGAGATACATTTTTAGAAAAAATTGCTCAGTTATTCTTTCTAATAGGATATAGGAAAATGCCGATTTGATAATCATGTTGGAACATGAAATGGAATGTGTAAACGTGGCCCATATTTCTTTTTTCTTTTTTTTAAATGATCGCTTTTCCATTACAAGATAATTTTTGGATGATACATTTTCTTCTTGAGTGCAAACTCTGCTTGGAGGTAATGCATGTTCATCTGTTTCTGATTTAACACTTTGAAGACTTAAGTGCAACAGTCTATTACAGTCTCCTTCAGCAGTGAAAGGTGACAGTAAAGCCTCGGGGCTCATGTAATCAAATTTTTCGGCGCAATGAGCTTTAGACACTCTGGAACCTAATCATCAGACTACTGAGAACTTTCAAACTCCATGTTGCCGCTCTGCAGCTTTCATGGCATAGTCAACCACATTTATGTCATCACACTGATTGGCAGTGACAAGACGTTGGATTCAGAAGGCTCATTTTCTCTTTCAAAGTTACATCACCCTGCTAACTTGTGTCGGTTCAACTTGCTTCTTGAGCTGCACCGTTTCTAAATCATTTCCTACCAGTGGATGAGTCAACTTTCACATCCCGTGTATCCTGTTTTTTGTATTCAGAACTAAAGATAAATATACTGAATACTCAAAGCACTATACATGACTTGCATAACCAACCATCAGTGTGCACTTAAGGTAATTGCCATACCGGATATTCAGAAATGTATGAGGCTGAAATTATGGATGTGTGGGTTGACTGAGACTGAGATTCCTGAATTCCAATGTGCTGGATCCCATCTCACGCACATACGTCCCTGTCATCCTCCTATATAAAAGAGATAATAAATCAAACGCAGAGCAGTGGAGCCCTCTTGACCTAAATGGCATTCCTATC
Source organism: Aulonocara sp. 'chitande type north' Nkhata Bay (assembly GCF_057382095.1). Classification (NCBI taxonomy): domain Eukaryota; kingdom Metazoa; phylum Chordata; class Actinopteri; order Cichliformes; family Cichlidae; genus Aulonocara; species Aulonocara sp. 'chitande type north' Nkhata Bay. The sequence goes on from NC_141363.1 coordinate 34,315,191, forward strand.
AACCACTAAGCACCTTGGCTGGCCTTTGAAAAGCTTTATTTCTTGACTGGAAGAAATGTTTGGAGAGAATAAATGAACTGTTACAGCTAGACGATGGAGCCTTCACTTGGTCATAGTTATTCCTGCTGAGGGGGCAGGGGCAGGTCTAATAAGAGACAGACCAGCAGCAGCCTTGTCATTAGCTGAGAGGCTGGCAGACCCCTGCTGCCTAATTGGCACAGGCTCACTGCTAACAAGGGCTCGCTACCAGCAGGGGAAACAGACCGGTAGCAAAAGGCACTGCAGTGTCCAGGTCTGTGCTGTCCTTGGAAAAACTGGTAGAAGTTACCCAGGGAACACCTGACCCATTAATGGAAGAAATGGAAAGCTGATGTCTTTTTAATGAGAACAATAAAGCTCATGAGCAAACTGCACCCCAGGCTTTGCTCTTTAAGAGAAGGGCTGGCTGAATGGATGGAGGGTTGCATTTAAACTGGCTTGGCTGGGTGATTAAATCAGCTTTCATTTTCTCAATCATTTTTTTCCCCCCTGAGCAACGTGTGTAATTTTTCTGTAAACGAGCACGGTGAAATTTGCTGAAATTCTGTGGGGTTCTTGTTCTGTAACAAGGCAAAGTCACTTCCTCACCAATTGCATTTTCATACAGACACATACTGTTGTAATAAGAGCAGTAATAATAAGCAGATGAGTAGCTGCTCTGTCTCTTTGTCTTCCAAAAGCAATGAAACAATGACTAGGCGTCTATCTGATCACTATCGGAAGTTTGTAGATTTATGGCAGCTTTAATCTCTAGATCCAAACGGGTCTCATCTGTAAGCAATAAAGACTATATTAATATTAACAGGGGAGATCGACAGAAACGAGGTGCATTTACAAAAGAAAGAAAGAATAAGCACAAAAGAAAAGAGAGCTGGGCAAGAACGGACTTGCTCACACGTCTGTTTCTGCATCTATATAGTAGTAGGCCTTTGAAACACATGATCCGGCTTTTCACCTCACTCAAAAAACACTACGTTTATGAAATGTAAACACTGACAGTTCACTAGGCCAGACTAAGCTCATAAACCAGACTTCCAAGATCCTCATTTCACCATCCGGGGAAATTAGGAACAGCACAATCTAATGACTCCCAGCAAAGGCAGGCGTCTCACAAGAGACAGAAGAGGGACGAGGAGGTCACCGACCCTGCTGGACGTGTTGTCTGCACCTTCTGGATAAAAGGTGCTGTTGCAAACCATAGGAAACGAGAGAAAAGATCCAACACAGACCCAGCCCAGTTTGGCAGAACTAAGGAATCTCTCAGACAGCTGGATAAATACCCCTGGAATACAGGTATGCGTTTTGTGTAACTACATGCAGCCGAATTGTGCGTCACCCTTTACAGGGGCAGGGTGCTCAACACAGATTATATTCAAGTTGAGTTAGTTCTCTACTTTGGTAGCAGACCCAAGCCGACAGTATCCAAACCAGCTGTTGGGCTGACAGCTAAATCAATGTGTGAGCACTCCCTGTGTTAATCTATCCAAAGATAAAGTCTGGAGGTCAAAAAAACACTCACTGCTGTGAGTTTTACTATAACTGCACGAAGTCTGTTAGCATTTGGATTATTTTGTTTGATACAGAGCTATGGTGTTATAAATGTATGTATGTCCGCAGTGCCCCTGAGTTTGGTAACTAAGCCTCAGAGCTGGTTGGCTCATCTTCTTCTGTCATGTCTCCATCCCACAGGAATGAACACTCTATAAACAAGAGGTGTGTCAGCCCCAGGCTATACCTTTAATTGTTTTCTGTGCTCACAGTCCCCCCCGTAAGCCACTCATGCCACAGATACCTTAAAAAGCTGCGAAGCACTAGATTGGCTCAATTTGAAAGGGTGTGTAAAAAGCAAAAAGTGATTTATCCCTTCTTCTTCTTCCCCCTTCAGACTTTGACTTACCCTTTTTCACTGAGACCTGTCAGGACTGATTCCTTTCTCATGATTAAAAATGCCTCAAATTCACCATCATCGCGTGTCACAAAGAGGCTTAACAACATCCAAAAATAACTTTAAATTTGCATTTAACATGAGGTGTCACCACATATGGTAATATACAACGTTTCACTATTGAACAACATGTTTGTGCATGCGCGCATGCGTGTGTGTGTAACCTTTTGGCCTTTGGATACAGGTATGCTGGTTGTCACTCAGGAGAAAGCCCTCTCTGCAGCGGCACTCATAGCTGCCCATCATGTTGACGCATATCTGCTGACATCCGCCGTTGCCTTCAGAGCACTCATCCACATCTGCCCGGAGACACAAAGCAAAATTAACAAGAGTGCTTTGAGACAGACCAAAAATTACAATGATTAACAACTGTCTCAAGTCATCTGGGAAAATCATTACCCATTTAATAAACAAACTCGAACATGGATGATATGTATGTGAACAACTATTATCTATTTAAGAGTGCAAATGAAAGGTTTCTAAACACATTTTACAGAAATTTCAGATTTTAACTGTATTTTTTTACTGATGAAGAGTCTACAGCCATGCGCCTCATCTGTCCCACATTTTCATTTATCTCCAGGGATTGAAGTAATACTGTCACCCTGTAACTAGCTCTGGCTTATCATAATAGTCATTCAGTGGAAAACGGTTCACAAATATAGCTTTAGTAATTATCCAACTAGTGTCTCTTGCCATACTTGAAGCTCTCTTTCTGTGGCTGTAACTGAACCACAGAAATGCTTTTAGTAAATTGTCAAGAGTAACAATGTAAGAATGGTGATAGTTAGCATTTTATATCTACCATGTTCCCTGCCTTTGTTTACTGTGTTAGAATAAAAGTTTGTAGGTACGTGGTAATCAAAGTATTAGACAAATCTCAATTTTCACCAGATGATAAGGGCGAGGAGGACAAAAACACAAGCACAACATTTAATTCGCCTCAAAAGTCATATGTAGAGAAAGAAAAAAGTTAAGCAATACATTGAGATATACTGGGATTGTGAAGATTGTACCAGTTTTAATGATCTCTACAGATGCAGCACTAGCAGGGCTTAAACAATATATCATATTTTATCTAAGAATTAATTTAAAAATATATAATTTTTAATTAAAACATCTTCATCCTCTCAAAAAACCTGAGGTTATCATTTAAGTGCAAATGTCATACAAGAGTTTGTCTTAAGCTGAGGAGTTTGAATCTGTCATAATGGTTATCTGACATTGGAACCACAGCAGACTTGCACTAAAAACCTCCAACTGTGCGGCACTAAGCCGTAAAAATGCACATGCAGCACAATCCCTTGGCAACTGGGAAACCTGATCCACCTGGGCCAGAGTACCTGCTGATGACGAGTGTCTGTCAGCCCCGTGACGGGAGGAATGCAGAGAAAGGGAGGAATGAGGTGGGGGGAGGATGGTGAGGAAAAGAAGAGATGGAAAGAGTAGAGAGCAGGGGGGTTTTTGCATTGGGGGAGGTGAGGAGGAGCTGCACCACAAGGGTATATGAAAGCAAAGCATTTACAAAGGTGTCAGTTTCCCTTTCTTTTCACAAAAAGAAAGGGAAACTGACCACAAGCAGGAGTTACTGACTTTATTTTCATTGGTAATAAATTGTGCTCTTCCAGCTGTTCTTTCTGAATATACAACTCCCATCCAGGCTCATTGTTCTTCTTGACAAAAGAAACAAATGAAAAGTAACACAAATGAAATGACGGTGCTTGTGTGTCATGTTTTGCTGCTTATTTTTGCCTGGAGTGCAGCAGAGCTTTGCTCCTGTCGCCCTCTGTGTGTCTGAGGTGTAGTTGTAGAGATGACACTCCATATTCTTCCTTTCCCTCAGATATGGGGTCCTGGTCCCTTTTTACTGACCACGCTGGAACCTTATCCAGTCCTCTGCTCAATCCATTAAAAATCTGCTGTATATACAAGCCTTTTTTTTAATAAACCGTCATGCGAAACTAATTTACTGTCTATTTGTCCAGTCTGAGAAGGCCTCTGGATTAAGTTTCCTTTCTGGGGAATTCTCAGTACGGGAAGAGCTAGAAATTAAACGTACTTTTCTTTTTTCCTTTATTTCCACTCACAGACTTGGATTCACTGGTGTACAAAAACACAAAGTGGCACCTGACTAGATGGAAACTTCTGGGGTTTATAAGTAGGTCAGTGGCAGGTAGCACTTATAAACCTTGTCAGCTTGCCAAGTGTGCTGTCCTGTCCTCACATTCCATGAGCAAACATGTCTCTTTTCGCTAAAACAAAAAAACAAAAAAACAAAAAAACCAAATGTGTCACATCAGTTAAGACTGATGGTAAAAACATTACTCTGCAACCAGGTGAAGCATCGTTATCTGAAAAACAAACTTTACAAGAAAGTTCACATTTAGGCTTAAACTCAAGAGTAAAAGACGGAGAATTTATGAAAAGCTTGGCGAGGCTTTCATTCAACTGTGTGGCTGCTTGGTGTTGACCTCGTGGTCTCATCTCTTCATCATGAAAGTGGCAGCGACAGAGGGAAGACCTTTGAGCTGACGAAAGCAGCCGGCAACCTACAGCTGCGCCTTTGCAGATAAACTGTTAGCACGTAGCAAAAAAAACTTTCACAACTCACAGAGAAATTTGTCCAAACATATGCAAAAGTCTCTTTTTCTGTTTCTTTCCCTTTCCTCTCTTCCTTCAACACACACACACACACACACACACCTACCAAAACTTCGGAAATATAAAGGCTACATAAACACAACAGTCCTGGATGCATGAGCAAAATGCCCATGAGATATGCAACCAGTCTCCGAGGACCTGTGGGAATTCTCCTTCCATACCATCAGCGCATCAATGAAGGTTTAATTTCCTGATTCCTTCATCCTTCCAAATGAGGCGTCGTCTGTAGGTAGATCTCTCCTGTTTAAATAGCTCCCATAATTGCCTGTGTTGTGTGCTGGGCAAGGCTGGCGTCCAAAGCAAATATTTCCAAGCGGAAAGGGGTTCTGGCATGGCCAGGCGAAGTGCTCATGTTATTTGGACTTAAAACATTTTTTAAAAATTCTCTAGAGAGGGCAGGAAAAAAAAAGTCTTAATCAAGTTAAAAGGGCTGCCTTCCTTCTGAAAAATGAGACATGTCTCCGCTCCATCCCTCCTTCACTTTAGGAGACGAAGGAGAAAGGAGGGCTCAAACTGAGAGAGATTAAGAGATTGGTTGTGTTTGCGGAGGCCATGTCCGTTGGTTTCTCAGATAGCTCTGCCTGTATATATAACATTTGGCCTTGCACAGAGCTTTAAAGTCGTGTAAACATGTTGGCTAGTGATGGGATTTCCGGCTCTTTTTAGAGATCCGGCTCTTTAGGTTCGGCTCACTAAAAAGAGCCGGCTCTTTCGGCTCCGAACCGGCTCTTCAGGTTGTTTTGTTGCTTTAATTAATTTATTATTAACAATAATATAAAATTATGCACAAAAGGAATTACTAACGTAAAAACAAGTGGTTTTATTTATATATGTTTATATATAAATATATGCGGTGGCCCCTAGAGACAAAACACGTACAAACTCCAAAACACATTTCTAGCATGAACTGAACTTCCAAAGCAGAGCTACTAGATCACTTAAATTACACAATTGAAAGCATGTGTGTATTGTTTGTGTATTTATACACAGGCACTCATATATATATTCAAATAATTTAAAAAAAAAGTTCATTTACCTGTTATTACCACACACCAAATCCGGTCGTTGGTACTTGCTGGCTTGTGTAGCCACAAGATAACAAAGGCTCAACACTGCGCCCAGCATCCTGGAGCACTTCTGTTGTCTTTTGTACGTGTTTTGAGTTTTTATGTGCTTCTGAGTTTTTAAATGCTTCTGAGTTTTTACGTGCTTCGGAGTTTGTACGTGTTTTTACGTGTTTTGGAGTTTTTACGTGTTTTGGAGTTTGTACGTGTTTTTACGTGTTTTGGAGTTTGTACATGCTTCAGAGTTCGTACGTGATTTGAAGTTTGTATGTGCTTTGTCTCTAGGGGCCACCGTAAATATACTTTTATTTATTCACTCCACATAAAATGTAATAAATAAATCATATAATACAAAAATCAACTATTCACATTTCAAGTTTTAACTATTTAAATTTTCAGCTTTTTCCTTTCACAAATTTAAAGTGAAAAGAACACAAAACACTGCAAACCACAACACAATTAAATATAAATTATAATATGAAAACTAAAAGAACATGCATATTCTCTGTCATATGGACCTGCATGAATAAACTTTCTCAATCCTTTATCATCTGCAACCGAAAATAGTTGTGGATGATTACTATACCTTTCTAATGTTGCTGTCCCTGCCTCTCTTTCTCTCTCTCTGGCTCTGTTCCTGTGCTACTGAGTGTAACTACCGCCCCTCCCCCCTCTGCCCAGCGTAAAGCACAAGGCTCGCGTGCAGAGTGAAGCGGAAAAAAAGTGCGAGAGAGAGAGAGAGAGAGGCTGAGAGAAAAAAAAAAAAAAAACCCCACGTGACGGCTCGCGATAAGGAGCCGGCTCGCGTCGTTCACGTCAAAGAGCCGGCTCTAAGAGCCATTTCGTTCGCGAACGACCCATCACTAATGTTGGCTGCTTTACAGAAACCCCTGAACCCCCTTTTTTGAAGAAATACGCTTTTCCTTCTCCGTTTTCTAAAGGTTCAGTGTCTTTTGGAACATTATTGCTGACAAAGACTTTTTTTTTTTTTATTCTAGCGAGGAGTGTGGAAAAAAAAATGCTATCTGTGAGGCTGTCCATGTATCCATCCCAGTCCTTGGCCTCTATCTGAATCAAACAGAGCTGGCTCTGTAGTCTAGGAAGACCAGAGACAAGGAGATGAATGGACAGACATTGGCCTCTTTGCACAATTCATTCACAGGAGTCGAGTTGGCTTGCGCTCTTTTAAAAAGGCAGCAAAACAGGGCCATGTGCAGCGATGGGCAGCAACAGCTGGTGGGCTACAGGAGCAGACTTTGCTGCTCTCATAGATGAGCAGAAATCAGCTTGGCTTGACTGAGCATCAGTGGGGAAGGAGTGGCACATCCACAGCCAGCTTCAATTAAAACAAGATCCCTTCTCATTTCAAACAGGATTACAGGATTTCCTATTTTTCTATGTTGCTTCTGGACTTCAGTGCCACAGCGCATTCATAAACCCACTTGACTTAGCAGTGACCATGACGCCAGTATTGAACATAGTCTGAGAGGACAAACTGAAGGCGCAGATGCTGAAGCTGCACACATTCAGCAGTACTCCAGCACCTGTCAGCTGAGTTTTTCTAAATTGATATAATGCAGGAAGTCCTGATCTTTCATCTGCAGAGCACACAATCTCTTAAATCACCAGAAATGTGTTTGACCATGACAGGGTGGAAGCCTTAAACGCTTATAGCGCAGAGCAATTTATTAGTTCCAGCTCTTCCTGTCCTCCCGACGCACTGTTTCAATACAGCTAACTGATTCACATCTGCTAAGCAAACATGAATTAATTCCGTTAACTATAGCATTTCATTCTTAAATCAGCAGCAAGGTTTGATTTTTTTATGCCATTACATAAACAACGCTAATAAAGCAATGATTAAATTCAGAAACGTTTTGACTTCACCCGTCTCCCAGGTAACCATTGTTGCAAACAAAGCACAGACTTAGATTTCAGATCCAATCACCCGCCGAGCTATTTCCTAAATGAAAATCTATGAGCTAAGCTCATGCTTAACAGTGTTCGTCTGCTCCTCCAAAACAAGTCTGGAAGTATTTTAAAAAGAAAACCTCAGGATAAATGTTTGGATGGACACTGCTATGTCAAGGAGACAAGAGGCCCTGCCATGATGGCTCCCAGTCTGCTGCATGCTTACATCCCTAAGACCAATCACAGGCTTGAGTTTCCCCCCAGAGCCCTGCCAGTGGGCTCAGCTGGAATTGTTCATTTCATGGTGGATGGGACTGAACAATCCTGAGAATGGAGAGAGAGAGAGAGAGAGAGAGAGAGTGGGCGATAGCTAATTCACCAATCTCACATCTATCCTTTAGCTCATCACTCCAGCTCCTCTGAGCTATGGAGAGACTCTCTCGTCCCAGCCCTTATCTGTCTGTTTCACAACAAAAGCAAAGTGACTTCTCGCTGGGGAGAAAGCTGGATATTTGCATCTGCAGCAAGAAGTCAAGAAGGGTTAGTGCTAAGCACAAGAAGTATCCGTATGGTCCTGAACGCCCCCTGGGTTTCATGACTGAGGGGTTAAACGGATAATCATTGCCCTGACTCATTTCTACACATTCAGGAGTTAAAAGTGGTAGTAAACCCAAGCTAGTGTCGAGTATTTTATGTCAGTGTCAGGGGTTTGGAGGTTATCCTCACTGCACTGGAAGAGTGGTCAATGCACTTAAGGAAAGCATTTAATAGGCTGCAATGCAAATCTGCGTGAAGGTCTTTGATGACCACCTTTTTCCATCAGAACCTGGTCAATAATACATCAGTCTGAAACCTCCCGTTTCATTAGCTTTCCTTGCAGCATGATCCCAAAGGATTACATAGATGGGGATGTGGTTCAGCCAGGAGACGACTCAGACACTTTTGTTTGATGGAAATGCTTCCTGTCATCTATGAAAGCAGGAGAAAACAACATCGCTACACAATTACAGCCTTTAGCAAAACACTAAACAGTGTTAAATGACATGACCTTTCCTCAGTTGCTACTTCAAAAGGGTCCTTCAAAAGCTCTTTTCAAGGCTGTAATGACATTGCTTTTGTGTTACAGTTCAAGCTACGTCTTTGGGGAAGGTTAAAGTAAAAGGGAATTCATTTCCCTACAGATTGCCCGAGGAATTGAGCTCTGCCAAATCAATACAAATCAAATCAGTGTTGGTCAATAAAAATCAAAGGAACATAGCATGCTAAGCTGTGTGTGGGGAGTATGTGGAGCTGGACAAAAAAAAAAAAAATCAATTCTACAGAAAGAAGGATGGACATGTTCTGGACTGACGGAACAGGATGATGAGTAAAAGCAAATAACACGATGACAAACACTTATCCTTTGCAGTTTGATGGTGCTCTGTCAAACATTTGTAATGTCTATTTCAAGCCTGCCTTTGTTTCTCCCAGTGAGTCACACTCGGGATGCATGTGACTGTGGCATGCCTACTCTTGGGAGCAATAGAAATATCATTATTTGGGTGTATTAGCTCCGGAGAGAAGTGAAACGTTATCATTTGTGGTTTTAAGGAAGGGGTATTTATGCTGATACACATGGCATTATGCTTCTCGAGAGAGTTTAATGAACTAGCAAAGATAAGAGTGCATTTTGGTTTCTGTAGGACCTTAACCAAAACACATAAGTCATAAATGTGGGGACGCTGGTGCTACAGTGGGGAACTAATAGCGGTCCTCCATCTGGTTTTCATTGTAAAGAGGATGTGTGTTTTGGATTAAATTGACACCGATTCCTCTGTTTTTCCTCAGACTCAAGAAATCCTTTACAGCCTTGCCATGAAAGAGGTGCAGTGATTAAAAAGCACCCCTCCCTCACCTCTGCGAGATAATAGCCGTGACAGTTATAAAAGATGTAATCGAGTTCTTATATGCTTCACTTACTCTCCCTGTGATTTTTGAGAAGGTACAATAGCTCCCTCTGAGGTAAATTATACAAGAGTGGCATCTCACTCAGGACGCTGTGATATCGCATCGCTTCCACCTTGCTGACTTTCTGACATCTTTGTGGGGTTAGGGCAGACGAGGGAGACCTCAGAAACCAGAGCGTCCCCAGTGAGGCACACAAGGCAGTGTTCTGCTTCATGCTCCGCTGCCTTCTGCCACCGCCCAATGTCATTATGCTGCCAACACATCCAATTACAAGGAGCTCTGTGGCATGTGCGCCAGAGAGCAAACAAAGAAGACGCTGACAGGGATGCATGTGCGCTTGCCTAACCGGTGTCCCTGAGGTGACACTCGCACAAACACTCACACACACACACACCATTGCCTACTGACTGCAGAAGAACCTTAGAGACCTGAAATCTCCTGTGGGAGTTTAAAGTGCACTGTAACCATGGGAAGAAAAACAAAAACATCAAATCAAATCGCTGGAGCTTTGTGGAGGAATAGCATGAGGTGAATCCAAAGGGAGCACCTTAAAGATCTCAGACTCTAAACTCACGGTGAACTTTTGAGGATCAGGTGAGTGTCTCCTCCACTGTGGCCTCGGGCACATCTGGTCTATAAGGGCTCTGAGGCTCTGACCTCGTCTGGGAACCAGCTGCTTAGGCTCTCCATTCCAGGGCCAAGGGGACTAATCTTTTCTCAGGGGCCAAAAAGGAGCTTAAACCTGGAAGAGGAAGCTGGGGGCCTTAAGATGAAACCTCCGCTATTCCTCTTCCTCTCCTCTCTCTGTTTGTGCTGAGGATTATTCCCTTAGCAGAGCAGAGCACGGGTATTAGAATGAATTAAATTCTCCAGAAAAAGCAGTCTCTAGAGCACTTTAAGGTCTCAAGACAAGAGCCGAGATTTGCAATTGACAGCTGCATATACACAATTCAGTCCGTCTTCAAACCCTCTTGGCTATGTTGAGATCAAAAAAATATATTTATTCATTTAATAATTGATAGATCGTTCAAAGAAATGCAAGAGAATTTCTGATACAAATCTCAAGCTTTTCAAAGAAGTCTTTGCCCACTTTCAAACGGGTCTCTTGCGAGAAAAAACAAAAATAAAACATGGCAGCAGAATAAAGCAACAGAATAATAAAAAAAAGGAAACTTGAAAGCTCTCTCTGTGTTTGATCGTGTGTGTTTCACTATGACAAATTATATCAAAGGGATCGATGGACGCAATTCCGTTTGATGCGCCAGCAGCAGCCACACAAACAATGTATCGCAATTACACACCTGCACGCAAGGCACACCAAATGATCCACGCACAACTGAATGCCATTACTAAATGGTTTGGAAAATAACCCGGCTTTACATGATAAATACAAGCGCACGGGTGATAAAGAGGCAGAGAGCGAGAGAGAAAGAGAGACGGTAAGACTGAAGGAAAGAGGAGGGCATCGTCAAGTCAGGACAGGTTAATTATCGATCTAAAGATGGGAGTATTTTCCATTCCATTGTAGCTTAATCCCAGCATTACATGCAGTTCATCAAGTAAATGCGGGGCTGATTCGAGCATGATGCCTTTCGTGCCCGCATGCAGAGTCTCTTTCACAGCAAATCGTTAGGTGCTGATAAGTTTTTCTGCCATCGCTTCATCTGAATGTGAATTCTGCTGTGATAGTCACATCTAACTTTACTCCACAACAAAATCACAGCAGCTCACAGGACTAGCTGGCTTTCAGCATCAAGTGAAATGCATCGTGCTGAGGCTGTAACCAAGATGGAGATGATTTCTTAGGAGCAGCGAGGTCTCACTTTGGGATTTCAAATCAAAACAAAAGGAGCGAAGGATGAGTGGATGGGGTAAAAGGAGCGAGAGGAAAGGAGGGAATGGAGGTGGATGTGTGATGTCTATGTTTAGCAGCTCCAGCTGCAGAAAGAAAACTATGTTTTGCTTTATTTCATAACCTTTTAAATGTAATACATTCTCAGTGAGGCCAACATGACTGGCACTTTGGTGAAATATGAAACCATGGGAAAACATGTCGGCTGACGGCTCACTCAGAGCTCGCAGCTCACGGTCGAACTCTTCATAAATTCTCTCCTTTTCATCAGAGATATTATAAATAAGGGCTGCATTTTCCTTTTGTGAAAGCACATGTGGAACTACCTGCTATGTGAACAAGGGAATGGCAAAAATATCTGAAGCAGCTGTCTAATAAGAGCCAAGTTTGGCCTTGAGACAGACATAATACCATCCATACTGGGACATTAAACATTCAGAGTGAAGGATCTTTGCAACTACACGGGTTAAATTATGGTTAGCTTGAAATTTGACACATGTAGCTAATTATATACAAGTTCTTCTGACAAAAGCCCGTTATGGAAACAGTGTTTGACCACATGATTGTGTGACACGTAGGAGAAAAAGCAACACACAAGATCACTTCAAATACTCACACATATACACTCACCGAGACAATTGTGCCCATCATGCGCCAAGCGAAAGCCGTCGTAGCACGTGCACCTGTAATTTCCCGGGATGTTGATGCACTCGTGGACGCAGCCGCCATTGTATTCAGTTGCACACTCGTCGACATCTGCAGAAAGATGACAACATGAATGTGCTTCAGAAATGTAGCTATAACAAACCAGTTGATTTTCAAAGTATGACCACGATTAAAGAAACGTTTCAACATTTCAGAAGTACGAAAATGTCTTCTTTTGCTGAGGGTTACTTTAGCAGAGTGACATGACTTTAATATTTGCGCATTCACTGTGAACATACAGCCAGGCAGTGGTGAGCTAAGCGTACAGCCTGGAAAATTGGAAACTTTTGGTCAAACTAGATCCAAATTAATAAAATCCACACCATTTTTCTAAACCTGTAACCTCCCTGTAATGGTTTACAGACAATAATATCCACACCTGCTGCTGGATCAAGGACTTCCTAGTAGCAACCTCACTCGTTACAATAAAGCTCTAATAAGCCTAATACATAAAGTCAAGCCAAAACCAATCATGTGTATAACCTTTATGTTTTTATCATTCTTGGCACAGATTAGACAAAGCTTGTTCAAAAATGATTAATTATTCCCTTAAAATAAACACATACACAATTAAGCAATCAGGTCAACTTTTAGAGGGCCCAAATCATCTGGTTTTGTTCCACCTCTGCTTTCACAAGTGCACTTTCAAGCTAAACATGGAAGAGACATCAGCTGTGGTAATTGGATGATTCACCTGCTACTGACATAACCTGGGAATCTGCCACAGACTGCTAATATTTTTCCTTTTATTAAAACCCAACAGCCTAAGCTTTTATGACAAAGTATCCTAAAATTTGCCAGTTTCCAGTTGCCAAGACATTGATTCTTACTCATGGAATGTTATTTCTGGCAACATGTTAAAGCATCAGAAACCATTTTTGTTCAGTCCAAGACACTAAAAACCTTTCTACCATGACCTAAAGTATAAAGTCAGCAGCAAAATATGTAGCTATTTATACAAAACACATACCTAACTATTAAGTTATCAGAGCAAGTTAAACTGCTTTGTCACCAGGAAGATATCTTCATGAAATCAGACAAGGCATTGATTTTAGTGACCCACTGCTAGTCGATACTGGGAAAGAAAAATGCTAATATTGATCTTATGACTAATAAAACCAACCTAACTTCAGCTCAAGTAGCTAAAAACTAAAGAAATGTGACACAGAAATGAGACGGAGGCAGAAAGATAAAGAGACTGCAGACTGCTATGACAGTTTAAGTGGAGTTGTCTTTTATGGTTATGATGATGGCTGAGGGGCCCATACTGAGGAGACCCAGACAAGGTGGATGAGAACACAGAGTACTTCCATTTCGCACTTACTGTCCCATTTAGGGCCAATGATTCTGGTTATTCAGCTCCTGCTTCAGACTGCCTCTCTCAGGGCTTAATTGGACTTGACAGCAGAGGGATGGAACTAAAACATAGAGACTCTCCTGCACTCTGCTTAGTCGCTTTCCACACGTCTGCGTCGTTCTCCGATCGTAGCACACGATCACCCATCACTTTTTCACTCTGTTCTAGAAACACCCACCACATGTTGATGAAACACTGACTCTCCTCGACTAACTAGCTTTTATTCAGAGCTGGGCACATCTGACCATGTCAGCGCCAAAGTTGTCTTCATTCATATCTAAAAGACCTGAAAGTTTACACAGTGCTGTGTAGGCCTTTATCATGCAAGAGTAATAGGTAAATATCAGATTATTGGCATGAGATATCGACACCCAAAAGAACCATGTTCAGTGACAAGAAGAACATGGAGTCCTGCGACAGATGGTATGATTCCCACATAGCCGTTATCTCAGCATCACGGAGTCAGTCTGGGATTACATCGAGAAGAGAGAGACTCAGACAGCTTAAATCCACAGAGGAACTGTGGCGGTTTCTCCACAAAGCTTAGGGAAAAAAGTCCCCGTAACAAGAACAACTTAACGATCTCTGACTCCAAACTACAGAAGCTCCCGGCTGTGCTAAATAAATAGATTTTTCCATTAAAAGGGAGGGCAGGAAATATTGTTAACTTCCACTGACATCTAAAGTCTAACTAAAAAGATAATAATAAAAACAAATCTATTTTTGTAAAGGAGCTAAAGTGAAATGTGAACAACTGCCCAACATATGAAAACTACACCTACAACACAGAGTGTGAAGCAACAAGCAACACTACAACCGCAGTAAAAATAAAGCGTGTTTAAGTCAAGCTGATGGTGATTTAAATTAGGTCTGCAAGTCAACACTGGAAAATAGTATTGGAATTTATGGAATTTAGCTGCAAAGTCATTTGTAAAGTCCAAAATGTTAGATCAGAAGGAAGCACATGTTTTCAGAGCTTTTGTTGAGTTCAGCTTCTTTAAGATAAAATGCTAGGAGTACTCGACCAATCAGCCAAACACCTAAAATTCGCCCAATATGAAGTTTTCTTTAGACTTTCTTTCTTTTTTAATTGAAAGGTAGCTGATAGCATTTTAAACCACCCGACAACCATTAGGGTATACTACAAGCCAAGTTCACCACAGTCAGGGTCTCTTTGTGTTAGAGGCCTTAAAAAACAAACAAAAAACATCTTCAGTCAGAGATAACAGGTATCATGTTGGTTATCAACTTTCTTCATTAACTCAGGCATTTTGCCTCAGGCATTCACATAAAAGGATTTGACTCTTTTATGCACAAACTGGATCAATTGAGCACCGCCTATTCCAATCAGAGACATTATTAGAGGAACTGATGTTGGAGCTCTGTAATTACATAACTTAGTTAAGCACCTTTCTACTGCAAGTCTCAGTCACACAATCACACACATACAGTCATGCAAAATTTTTAATGTATGCCTTTCTAAGATTTGCTCACACACTTACAGTCTGGTCAATGCAATGAGAGCAACTCAGAGGCTCAGTATCTTGCCCAAGGATACTTTGGCATGCACACTAGAGGAGTCAGTGTCATCAATGCACCAACCTTCCAATAAGGAGACAACTCGCTCTACCACCTGAGCCACAGTCGCCGAGGAAAAAGTAATTTGTTATACTGGTCGTTACTTTGCTTTCAGGTAACTCTGTAAAATAGCTGATTCTACAACCCCCCGCACACCAACACAAATCCCTAATTAGGACACACATTTCTAAAATCTTTTTCTTAGTAGAATACAAAGCTGACCACACAAAGTACAGATGAAAACCAGCACAAAAACGTGACTGCCACATTGATTCTGCTGTAGAAAGGTGAACTGGTAGCAAGGGAGGGTGCCTGATATGTTGTTACCTGTTGAAGTTAAGGGTCTGGCTGCTGGCGCCACCACTCACTCTGGGATCTTGGCTAGCTTAGCGTTAGCATGCTGTCTTGGCAGATGCTTGGAAAGAAGTGAAGTTGTTTCTGTCCTGGGTGCAGTTTTCCACTTTACCATTTATCTCGTCCTTTTGTGTGAGGCAGGCAGACTAACAATTCCAAGGAACTGTACTACTGACTGCTTAGGGAAACAATTGTGCATGTAATAAGTGTCCTTGTGGATTTGTATTGCAGTGTATTTATTGGTTGGGGAATTGCTAAAATAAAAAATTAAATTAAAAATAAAATACAGTGTAAGTGTCATGCTGGTGACAGCAAGTTATCAGGTGATTGTTACAGTGCTGGCAAGTTGCCAGGGTGGGGGGGGGGGGGGGGGGGGTTATAATTAGTGGCCTTTTATTGTGATAGACTAATTTAATTAATTTTCAATTTAAGGAAAAAAATAATAAACCTGTATACATTTTTGGCTGATATTATCCTCTTGTTCCGTTTATTCTGGACTCGTCCCTGCATGATCTTTTGACTGCAAGATTTTATATGAGTAGGATTGAGGCCTCTGCACTCACCATGTGCACGTGTGATCACCACATAAACATCAAAAATACTTCACTTTTCTTGTCTTTATGCTTTCTGGTGCCCTTTTTCAACACAAGTAGGTGTTAACTTGGTGCAGCACTCAAAAATTACTATGACATTCAACAGGCAGCAAAGAAGTATTGAAGAGGCGGCAATACAAGTCACTGTACTCCTGCTTTTGAATTTTGTTTTACAAGTATTATCAACCTTGAGTTCAATGGAAACCCAACCTTGCACATATTTTACAATAAATTCAATAAAAGCAAACTTTTATGACCTACAGACAGAAAGCCATGAAAAGCACTTGGTCAAGTAAATGAAAGAATAATAACAGTAAGAGAAAAAAAATGGCACTTTGAAATACGGTTTTGTAATAATAGTAATAAAAATTGTGGGATATAATGATCCGGAGGCTTTGGGCCCATTGAAAAGGGCTAGAAAAACAGACTTGTGTCTGACAGTCTACAAGGCCTGCCTCCGGCTGTGGAAATATCCCTTACGGCTTGGCAGAGCCTTCGACTGCCGTTTCAGCCGCTATCTTAATTTTCTCCTCTAACATGTGTAGGAAATTTACTGCTTCATTTCATCTTGTCACAAAGGAGCACTCTGCACCTGGCTTTCACCTTCCCTCCATTTGCAGCCCTCTCTCTTGTCTTGCCTCCATTTTCAGGAAGTCTTTAAACTAATGAGTTATATTAACTGAGACATACGCTCTCATCACACCCGTCACTGGCTCAGGGACTTGCATTCAGAGATGTAAAGCAAATTAACATTCGAAACATTGCATTTACTTCAGTGTATTGTACAAATCCTCCCCAAGCACCAAGTCACAGTTGAAAATAAGCATATTAATGCAATGACACTTTTACCTTCACAATGTTTGCCATCCCCTTTATAGCCTGACTTGCAGATACATTTGTATGACTTCAGGGTGTTCTGGCAGATGGCGTCAATGCTGCAGTTATCAAGTGCCTCTGCACATTCGTCCACATCTAGAAAAAAAAAAAAAAATAAGAGACACCAATTATATGGTGAATTTAAAACATTCTTGGTGATAGCATTGCATTTATACCACACAAAAACATCCCCAATTTCTGAATGTAATGGGCCGCGCTCAGACACAAACAATTAAAATGAATACAAACCAAGCTTTAGTAAAAAGGCGGGGACACTTTTGTGGTAGGGCAATAACCATTATTTGTGCTTCAAGCAACCTCTAAATGAACACTTCATCTCAGAGCCTGAAAACAACTGGGATGCACTGGCCACTGAACCACAAATATCCCCAGACAGCCAACAAAGCAGCTCTGTGAGGCTGCATGTAAGCACATCAGCATGCTAAGACAGTGCAAATATACAGATTAGGAGCAGGTATGCTAATGTATAAGCATGTAAACATTTGTGAATTAGTACTAAAGGGAAGTGGAACTGAGGCTTTTGAGCATCACATTGCTTTTAGAAAGATATAGTACAGTAGTGCTGCTGACTTACATCTCAAAATAACTCTTATTCATCTTATGCTGGGCATAAGTGCATGTTCATTCACTGTCTGAAGCAAGCCAAGCTAGCTCCTCTCCCTCTAAGCAAACTTTCTTCTGATTGGTTGCCACTTCCAAACACTTCTGCATTCACAGGCAGAGCTGACATGATTGTAGAATATCTGCTCTTGCTGGCATCATTCAGATCCAAGAGTAGAAAAAAACATTGTAAGAAACTGAGCATTCAGAGCAGACTGAAGATTATTCTGGTCTCCTTGGGATTATATACATATAATGCTGACCTCATTATTTATTTTGAGCATTTACTGTTTTGACAGTAGAAGAAAAACCACAATAGTTCCCATTAAAACATTTAATGTCATTGACAGAATTATGCTAAGAAGAAATCAGGGATCATTAAGCCAGTAGACAACACAAACACCTAGCTTTGACCCGCAGCCTTTACTAAGCTAAAAAGCAAGTTTTCAGATGTACTTAAACAAGTCTTTCAAAGCCCAGTTTAACCAAACCCAGTTACACTTATTTGTTGCTCAGGAATGAATAACTGATTTTTGGCATTGATAATAGTTTTGTACAGAGCAATTTTAACTGTTGTGCAACCAAACAGAGTTTGGATTACAAAGAAGAAAAAGCAAAA
Organism: Aulonocara sp. 'chitande type north' Nkhata Bay; assembly: GCF_057382095.1. Lineage (NCBI taxonomy): Eukaryota > Metazoa > Chordata > Actinopteri > Cichliformes > Cichlidae > Aulonocara > Aulonocara sp. 'chitande type north' Nkhata Bay. The sequence goes on from NC_141363.1 coordinate 34,333,313, forward strand.
GATAAGAATGGAAATGGATTTAACCAGAAGGAAGATCAGTTTGGCCTTCACGGAGCCCCTAATCCAGCCAAATCCCAGTTAACTAGCCCAGGTGTTTAGGATTACCCCCCTTCACACAGGGGGAGGGCAGCTTAACAAGGTTTACATAGCTTCCAATATCCACTCTTATCACAAGCCCTCTGCAGGAGCTGGCTAATCCCACTGGGAAATGACCAGGAACCCAAACCCCTGAGCTTAGCATTTTAGCTATATCTGCCTATTACTAGAGGATGTGAAGTCTGCACTGGAAAGGAGGACAGTGACACTGCAGAATTCCCAGAAATGGAAGATGAATGGAAAATGTGGAGAAGAAAACAGAATGCAATATGGTCACCGTGCAAACATCACTAACAGCAATAATACCACCACTAACAAAAGTCTCATATGCACATACTATAAGCAAGCATATAGTTTCTGAAGTTTAGCTTTAATAAGACTGTACACACAAACTGCGCAGAGCATACACAAGGCAAAAAACTCACAAACACAAATTAACTAGAAATTTAGGGATGTTGTGGCTCAGGAGATAGGGCGGGTCATCTACCAATTGCAAGGCAAATGGTTTGATTCCTGGCTGCTCCACTTTGCATGTCAAAGTGTCCACGGGCAAGATACCGAACCCCAAATTGTCCTTGATGCATCCATCAACTGTGTGCATATAGCATTAAAAGGCTGTGCGATTGTGGTTTGTAGTCTGAGTGTTCACAGAGAGTAGAAAAGCACTGTTTAAATTACCAGTCCGTTTGCCAGTCTCCAGACAAGTACCTGCTCTCATGGGCTCATTCAGACTTTATAGATTCTGTGATGATGAACCGAATCAGACATGCCTTGAGCTAAATACCCACAATGACAGCATTCAGTAAACTTTAGAAAAAACACATAATAATTTAGTAGTTTAAACAAGGTTTGCTCAGTATTTTAGTCGTGGTCGTCATTACTTAAACATCGCAGAACAGCATGAAAAGTAATTTAATGAGCATCCTGAGGATACACAATTCAATAACTGTAGGACAGAGATGACTAAAACAAGAGGCAATTATGTGAATGTATTCACAGATTCAGAGATTCTGTTCTCACTTAAATTGAAAGAGTTGTGATTCAAAGGTTCAGGCTATGCTTTTGTTGCACATTTGCTTGCTGATCCCAAGAGAAAATGTTGTTTAGTCCACAGACTTGGATTATGCTGTCTGAGCGACATGTCGGATCATCATACATCATTAGCAACTCCTACCCTCAACAATCTGTTTCAACCATCTGTAGCTTCCCAAAACCAACTATCCAGTATTCCAATATTTTCCTCTAGTTACAGGTATAGTCTGTATATAAAAAGTTAATCTAGCCACCATGAAGTCACCCACTGGTTTGTGAAGATCTGTTTTTTGGTGTTTTTCCAGTTGATAAGTTTAAAAAGTCATTTGTTAGTCTCTAAATCATGAATCATTTTATCATCTTTCTGGAAACCATAATGTATAAGGTGAACATCATTCTGTATTCAACTAGATTTTGAGGCCATGATAAAAATTAATTAATTAATTAATTTAAAAAAAAAAAAAGGGCCATTTTCCCATAGACTTTCTACAATTGGACTTCTAAATGCATCCAGATCGATCGGCCTTCCCGGCCATCACAAAGTTTGTTTTGAGATACCATAATCCGACAAACTGCTTTGGTGTTCTGAAAAAACAATTAACAATCAATCGTTCAGATATAATGTTTGGATCTATGAGATCGATCGATCGATCGATAGATAGATAGTAGCTCTGTAGTGCCAAAGTTATGTGCCATTGCTATATCTACAAAAATAAATAAATAACACATTACAATGTTTTGCTTTGCATTTTTAAATAGGACTTAAAAGTGATTTATTTAATTTAGAGAAGTTGTGCAGAAAAAGACAAAATCATGATTTTGGCTATCCAGCAGTTTAGGTCTCACCATATTTGTGTGTTAGCGTAACATTTGGCAATTGTTTGGTCATTTAAAAAGTTATAGCTATAAAACAGAGTGGAAATTTTTCAAATTGTCAAAACAGACTGACCATCTGCTCAGTAACCTTATAAAAGCTGAGCATCAACACAACGATGAAAATTTAAAAAAAAAAAAAAATACCAGCGTTTTCCAGCAGCAGCATTATTCTTGTAATGATATGCCATGTTTCACAGGTCTGTTGGGGAGTTTAGCATCTGTGCAGCATTCAGCAGGGGAATACAGAAACCTGGGACAGTTGTGGCTTATTTTGCCAAGTTTCCACAAACACATTTAGAGTTGCAGGAGGTCCTCAAGACCCTCCAGTGATTTATATTTGGTGAGAACAATATAAATTCTTCCCAGGAGCCTGGCTTCTTTCTCCTTACAGATTGTGTTCCAGGGTAAGAGCAAGAGAGGCTGTTTGAAGAAGTGTTTTTCAATAGACGAGGTATTAATCACAACAAATTATCCGTCCTATTGTCAGGTTTCTTGGTGCCAAATCTTTGTGGTAATTAATATTCATTATGACAGAAACTCAAAGAATCCCTTATTTCATCATCCTATTAATGTTCCCATCTGGAGAATCAGTTCACTTTATCTTTCCGGTCCGCAATGCTGCCGACTCTTACGCTTATACTTTGGGACACACATGCGTACAGGTTTGCACACTCACACTTTCGTCTCAAGTCAAATTTGCATTCAAATTGATGCAGTTATTTCTCCAGGCTACACTTGGGTGCGAGAGAGCAGAAGCAGATATTAGGCTAAAAGTGTCTCAAATGTTACATAACTGCCATGTTGTGATATATAATGTCTTTACCGACACTGACAGGCAGCAGCTTGCTGTGTGTTTAGGGTTTTAATACAACAGCCTTAACTTCTGAAACTGTAAAACTAACTATACAACACATGCACAGTACTCGAAATCCTCCAGGCAATTTATGAGTTGAAAAATAAAATGAAATGGATATTTTTGCCAAAATTACTTACAAATTTAGTCATCTTTAGACATGACAGAGTTGTGATACCAGTAACATTTGAGAAACAATGACAATGAACAACAGATAACTAACTTAACAGCTAGCAAACTGTTGGAATTCAGCTGAAAAGCAGGAAAATAGTCAACACAAATGTGTTTTAATTAAATTACTCTCTCACAGTCCCATTGTCTCTTTGTTGTGAGCTAAAGAAAATGAAATAAACATCAAAATTAAGAAATCCTGGCCCACAAACTACAATAGCCCATGTCTGTCAAAGCAATGTTTAAAAACCCACCCATAAAAGTCACTGGGAGCCTTCCAGTAGACACATAGACAACAAAAGCTAAATGCGATGGTCTCTCTGGAAACCCCACTGCCTTTGCCATGGAAATAAACATGTCAGAATCAATACACTCTTTGGTTCAGTCCAGGGGATGATCCTCTGAAGGCTTGAGAAAAATGTACAGGGCGTTCAGTAATGCCGCCCTGGTAATTGACTCATGCCTAAGATGAAAAAGATTGTGTTTTTCATTGAGAGGTTCTTTCATTCTTTTGTGTTGAGGAATCACATTTGTTGGGAACAAGTTAAGGCAGCATAGAATGAAGCCGGCGCTTCGAGACAAGGATGAATAAACAAAGTCAAAACAACAAAACCAAAGACGAGAGATATGTTGGGCAATGCTCAGATGTTTAAACAGTTTCCTCTGGGGAATGTGTCAGTTGGAATATTGCTGTCTTGTAGCTCTCCTCTGGTTTAAGCACTTGAGCATATTAAAGCCACAAATAGCTCAAGTCTGTGTTCAAACACACTGACATTTGTGGAATATTGAATCCAGTGACTACTCTGGATGAAACCAAGTCATACAATAATAAAGCATGTTTTCTCTCCCTGATTCCACTTCATTTCTTGCTTACATGGCATGCTCAATAAAACTCTAACCCCCACCATGCGTCAGACTTCTAAATCCCTGCATGGATTGTGACATGCCCTTACTCAGAAAGGCACAATTTGGAATTTTTTATTTTGGCATGATGGAACGTTGCGGGGTAAATTAAATGGGATTTTCTGTAATTGTATTCAATTCGCTGGATAAAACACGCTCCTGTCCTCAGAAGCGGTGATTAAGAAAGTTACTCCAAAAGCAGGCTCCATATTTAAGTCAAAGCAGCCAGCTTAATGCTGCTGGCTGTGGAGGTGAGACTTTGTCAGAGGTGCTTTTCCTCCCTGATTTATTAGAAAGCCCTGGGATAAGCAGTGTATTTAGCTGGGCCAGCTCAAGGGGGGTGTTAGCAGGAATAAGACTCAGAGGGGAGAGAGCGCGAGTGTGTGGGAGAATTGTAGGGCCGAAGGTGTGTAGTTCAAACATAGGGTAATGTTGACTTTGAGTATTGAGACCCTAGCTGTTTGCTTTGCCCCAAACCTGCCCGCCCCCTCAAACCCATCAACTTTCCTTCAAATACAGAAATAGACTGATTGGAGCTGGGACACCCAGAGGTGTAGCTTTACTTGTGCCGCCTGCAGTCAACTGTGAAATAATCGTCACAAATACGGAGCGAGAGATGCATTCAATAAGCGAAAGTAATAAAATATTCGGCCGTGTTTTCCTGACAGAATGATTTCGGTGCAATATTTGAACATTTGTGGTGAAGGATTAGAAACAAAACATTCCTCCTGACAAAGCCATTTTCCGATGAACTCCTTGATTTTCATGAGCCTTTTGCGACAGAAGAGGAAGGGTGCTGGGTTCAATGCCATAAAAATGTGTTCTTGGGATCACAGTGTTTGTCATACTGTGTATAATTACAAAGAAAAGTATTGTAATTATCCATCTTAGAACCACACTTACACTATAGTTTGGGTTGCGGTTGAGCAGGATGGGGTTAAGGTCAGGATAATTACTTTAGGTACAGAGCAGCTGTCAGAATGGCTGTAGCGCCTCTTTTATCTTCACCGTTGTAAATGATCCATATGATGTTTAACTCACAAGCCAACTATTTGTTGTGAAGCAAAGCAACTGGTGTGGAAAAACCAGCAATCATTTCTTCTCCATTGATTTGTGCTTGTAAAACACAAATGTGCATTTTCTGTATTAATAAAAGGATCCGGGCATGTTTTAAAATATTTTTAAAAAGTACTCCGATTTGAATAATGTGTGTTTTATACGCTTTTCCCCTAGAACCGTGTATTTACTTCCTTATTTGGGTGAAAAATGATTAGAATTATATCAACACCCTTGACCTCAGAGAAAAATACAAAATCTCTAATTATGTAAATAATAATCATTTTAGAAGTTGGAAACATTTTACAGTCCACTCTCACTGTCTGTGCAACAGATGCGCTTTGTTTGCAAAAAAAAAAAAAGAATCACACTGTTACACACAGAACCACAACCTTTCAAATTACTTCCAAAATGTCCAAAGAATAAACAAAAATGTTAGTCACTACGACATATACTGGAGGATGTCAAAATGCTCAGGAAAATCTCGACAAAGAGCCCAAGGTGTTAATCCAGCCTCTAGAGTCTTTAGCTCATTATCCGACCAAACACCAAAGGAAAACGTGCACATTTAATGTTGTATACAGCACATTTCCCACACTAATGTAAGGCTTTGTGATTCTTTCCTGTAACCTGGGAGTCACCAACGCAGCACTCTGGAAAAGCTGTAGCTACTGAAGTTGTGCTGGGGCAGCAAAAAAGTAGACCTCGAAAAAAAAGAAATCGTTTTGATGAAATGCAGACGTCAACATTAACACAAAATTTAGCATCTCGCCACCCTTCTTGCCCAGATCTCCTTTCAGCTAATGAAGGGACACAGTGTTGGCTGTCCAGCAAACCTCTAAAAAGTTGTGAATAAAAATATCCACTGCTTCCATTCGGGATATTTACACTCATCCTTCACACACTCTTAATGTTTAGGAATCATGACCACTGACTGATCCTGTGCTTTCAGAAACTGTGATCACAACTTCAAAACCCTGCGGGTCCCTCGCTGCTTATGTCCACCAATCATGAAGCCTCAGATTAATGTGAGGGTAAAAACGTACAAGAACCTACAAGATAAGTTTCAGCACCCAAGTCATGTTAACATGAAAGACATGAACTGTGTCCAACACCCTTAATTTATTTAGACATCTAGACACTTCATTTCTTATTGCTCAGGGCCACTCACCATCTGTTATGTCTATTAGGAGCACATAATAACACAACAAGGGTAGACTGACTGACCCTTATAGTGCTGCTGTATCCCGTAATGGTGTGCTACACCATTTTTTACACTGCCTAATGTTAGAGGTTGTTATATATATTAAAGGTGTTAATTTTTTAAAGTCTGGTTCTTTGCAAAAGAACAAATCTTTTCTTGCATTTCTTTTTTTTTATAACAACAGCACAAAAAAATAACACATCTGCATTTTGTACAACAGTGTAAAGAGCGAGTAATCCTCTGATTATTTAAGATATCTAATCTAATGTGTGCCTGTATTATGTGAATTATTCTAATTCCTTTTCTAAGTCTTTAACAATCTCTTTTCACCCTCTTAATCCAAATTAATGTGCTCTTTACTTGTTATTACCATAGGTAAGAAAAAATGATCCTCTGATACTAGTTGATATTAAAAATTCATATTGGGATAGGCATGTATTTGCATTTCTTTATTGATACCAACTTCACTTGGTCATACGGACAAAAACTTCAAACAGCACAGCCCCTCCCCTTCACTAGCAGCTGAACAGGTGAACAGCAGCACAACAAACAAGGCAAAGGATCTTAAAGACACACCATGGCCTTCATGACCAATTTTCTGACTTCAGTAAAGCTCTCAACATCAACAACACTGACGTATTAAACACTAATCATAAATGTTAACCTGGCGAGCGCACATGTTGACATTAGCCTTTTAACTATTAGCAATTATCCAAATTACCCACCCCCAACTGTTAAATTATCATTAAGGCAGCGGCTGGCGGCTATGGCTAATAATAAAACGATAATGTTAATGAGAGAGCTGGGGGGGGGGGGGGGGGGGGGGGGGGGGGGGGGAACTATATTAGTCCCATTTTAGTTTAACCAGATAATTATTTGTGACTAACAAGTGTTATTTTTTTTCCTTTAGTCACATGTTGAAGTAAAGAACAGTCTACCGGAAATTAGACAGCAAGAGTGGCAGTCTACCAACTTTTTGATCAGCAACGAAAATATGGTGCCAAGTCACCAGAAGCACAGGAAGTACACAGGGCTGTAGCTGAATACATTTGGACAAACCAGCATTGTTCTAATCTAATCTGATATTTTTCTGGGCAATCGGTACAGAGTTTGAAATTTTAGTATCGTGACAACCCTCCTACACGGTGAGCTTCTTCTTCAGCTGAAACGATGTATAATGGATACGTATTTGGGGTTCATTACAACATTTCAACTACTCAAGCCAACTCGTACACAATCTTTCTGTGTAATTCTTCCATCTGTTCGCTCCTTCATGAGCGTTTCAGAGTGTCTGCGCCTCATAGCATACATAAAGACAACCGCAGCGATGAGCCTGGAGACTGCAGAGTAAAGAGCAAGTGGATTCACCTCGTGTCATTTATAAAACATATCTCAAGGTAGCTCAAGCGCAGGCTTTGTGAATAAATAATGTCTTTTCTCTGTGATTTTGTTCATAGGCCAAGCATCTGGTGTCTTTACTTTAGCATGTGTGGCCTTAATAGACTATGACTCACAGACCTCCGGACCACCTCCAGAAGGAAAACACTTATTACAGTAATTAAGTGAATCATAGAGTAATACTAAGAGAGAACAGAGAAAGAGAGAGACTGACATGACACTCTGTTAAGTGTCAGAGGTCTAATACATACATACACCTCTGAATAAATGAGCAGAGCTTGTAACAGATCTCATTAGGAGCCCACTGACAAGAAATTAATCTGTTCTCTTCAAGTGATTTTTCAACCGTCTTGGAATGTGTCCTCAACTGTTAATGACTTCTTGGCCTCATGCAGGATATTTTATATGCGGGAAGGGTGGCACTTAGTCCAGCTGTATACCTTATATTTATGCAGCCAGAGCTAACTGACATGACACTCTCCACTCGGCACACAGCAATTGGTGGTTCATGCCAGATACAGTACCAACTTTAAAGATGGTAACATAGCAATTACAGCACAAGTGTGATATTTTTAGTTGTTTCCTGTCAAACTGAGGGATAAAGTGAATGGTTCTCTGTGTAAGCCATGAAGCGGGCATTAACTGCTAAAAGTTCAGAAATGTGGACTTTAGTGGGCTGGAACTCACTGGACATATATACCTCATTTCAATCCTGACCATGCGCTCCTATCAAGCGTTTAAGGGGCCACCGAGTCACAGCACCTACTGTATCTCAAATCAGATGGCAGATTTTACAGTCACATAATTACAAAAAAGACCAAGTTTTCCACAGAAAGAAAATGAGTAACCAGGGTAATGACTATACTTTCAAAGTGCTAAAGGAGATGGGAAAAGAAAGTCTTTAACATTTCAATGAATAATTGATTGGCAAAGTAACTGACAATTAACTTTTTGAATCAAATTATTAGAAAATAAACAAGGCGACCCGTGTTCAGCCCAAAACCGATTAAGATAAAGCGACTCTCGGCGGCTCCCTTGTCGCATGTTTGATTTGGCTGAGAGACATGCTGGATGACCTTCCTGATGCAACCCCAGAGGGGGTCTAAGTCAAGCTTTTACTTGCCAAGTGAAAGTCTCACCCACTACAGCAAGGAGCCAGTTTCAAAGCCTATTAAGATATTTTCTTAATAACTGTTCCGTTCCAGGTGGGTCTGCATCTTATTACTTAGATACATTGTTATTTTCTCTTTTTCTCATTGTTCTGGTCATGAAAGGTCAGACAAAGTTTTTAAAATCAAATACACCCACAGTTTTTAAATCAGGCCAATAGTCCAAACACAAATGTGAGATTAACACGATAAGCTCTAAATGCTCACGTGTAAAAAGATGGTATTTCTGCTTTGTGAGACAAAATTTAAAAACAGAAAAAACAACTGAAATGTAATCATTAAAACCCACCAACTATTTATTAAAGCCACCACATATTTACTCAACTGCAGCCTTGCAAAATGATAGATGAGAGCATACCTGTTTTTTTTAAGCATATTCACTTTATTTTCTTTTTTTTGGTTTAGATTAAATCATAATCATAACAGTTACTGATCAGTGAAGCACTGCACTTTGTGTGGCAACTCCTGCAATATCACTTTAGAAAAACATAATATAAATCAACATTTCTACCATCTAACACTCAGTCGCTACAAAATTACAGCAAAATCCCATCAAAAACCTGCCCATGTCATTATTATACATGTGATTATTCAGCTATGGCCTCATTTAATTGGAAATACAAATCAAGATTCTTGGGGCTATAATAATGGTTTGTTGTGGCACCAGCAAGAACACTACACTAAAAGGACTGAAGCACTATAAAGCTCCAATGATTAGTTGAGTAATTGCAAGTTAATCAACAACAAACTAAAGTAATGAAACAACTTATTTTAACTTTTAAATGTAAAGAATTTACAGTTCCTGCTTTCTTCCTCTTCTATGTCTTTGGAGTTTGTACTACTGGTTACACAAATTAAGCTCCTCTGCATTTTTTGCAATTTGTTGACATTTTATAGACCGAATGATAAATAGAAGAGATAACTGATAGATTAACTGACAGTGAAAATCTTAGATGCCTCTTTGATTGATAGTGCAGTGATTAAGCCACAAAGAACAGTATACACTATCAGGGTCTGCAATAAATTTATATCTAGAGTTCACCGGAGGTGACTAAATACTTCAGTGGGTCATATGGTTTTTCCCATGCCTCTGTTCATTTAGGAAGTCTCACATTCATCAGTGAAGTCATCCCCCTTTCTACCCAGAATGCACTGGCCAGAAATAAATAACCTTTTTTCATTTGGATTCCTTGATGTATTGGGTTGGATTTTTCCATTACTAAGCAGAATAAGAGCATTTCCTTTAACTTCCAGCAGTCTCTAAAGCTGGCGCTCACCATCAGGAATGTAAACACACACAGTCTGTAAACAAGGCTCTCTCTAACCCCCAACCCCCCTCGACAACGCTGACCACCGCAGACCAGCCTAATGACGTCCCTCCCTGACCCCGCCAAACTTTCAAAGACAGACGCAGCCCCATTATTGAGCTCAGGGGTCGCAGGAGGGAACCCAGAAGAGGGTGAAAGCTGAGAAAGGACAGTGTAGCGTTACAGACACAGAGATGACAGGCCCTCTGATATCTTCTCCTGAATCCTCGAGTCCCCAATCAGTGAGTAATGGAACAGAAAAACAAATGTGGGCTCTGGGAGGTTAGTGGATTAATGATATAAGAGTCGCTGCAGCTGGCTCAGGGACGATACTGAGGTTCCTCAGTGAGCCATCAGCACTTGTGAAGGGGGCTCTAGAGGTGAGTCAAAGACTCGGGGGGTCAGAATACCGTCAGCGCTGACTCAATCCTCCCCCGAAACCAACGGGGATGTTGTCAGCACAGAGAACAAAGGCCAGCGACAGGGTGAGAGGGAGCAAGGGGAAGAGATAGGGAGCAGGAGAGGGAGCTTTCTAATTTTAACCACAATGCCACAGTTGAGAGAAGCATCACAGGGCTCATTTGGAACATATTGTTCAAATTAAAGCCTTGATAAATAAACAAGCCTCAAACAAGCACAGCGCTCTGTACTCCTGAGTGTGAGGGTTAGAATGTTTCTTTTATACCAGCGGACACTGGTGTGGCATACAAAGCCATTACCCTCAAAAGTTTGGGAGATTTCAACCACATTTTTCCCCATCCTCTATTGTACCTGAAATCTATAGCTTTGTCAGCCCTGCAACCATTTGAAATTAGGGGACAAATGGTGCTCACAAGGGCCTCACCAGCTGCTGATAAAGTGATTTTCTGCTCGAGGAAGGCAGAAAAGGTGCTTTGACAGAGGGGCTTCAGTAGCTGATGGGTTCCCCTGGGCAGCAACAGAGAATCTGCAGTGTCTACAGGTTATGGTTTTGTGGTTCTGTGACCTGACATTCATACTGCCTATAACATCCACAAAAAGAGTAACCATTCATAATATACATGTAAATTCAATGATGATAGAAGGCAGTTTAACAAACATAAGTGGGTACAAACTTGATTAAAAGCAAAAATTATGAGCATACTTTTGCCATGATCTTAATCTGTGCAGCCATTTTTGTCAGAGTCTTTACGCGCTCCTACATTTGGAAGTATATAATGATTTTTTTATTCATTTTCACACATCTTATTTCACCAAATATCAACTTCACTTGACCACACATCGCACCACATCTGGTTTGTGCTGCAGTCAGTCCTCACATTACAGTATAAAGTTAGATCCACTGGATAAACTGTTGATGCAAACGTCTGTTTCTTCATTGTGTTCTGTTACATTTTTCTTATAATGGCAAATCAGTCAGTGCCAAATTTTTTTACCAGAGCAGATAAGGAATGAGAGCGAGACTATATGATGAAACATATAGTCTCATCATATAGTCCAAATACACAGGGCAATGGCAGCAGTGGCTGAAAATAGGTTTTGGTGCAGCTATGCTTTTCAAAACTCGACCGAGACATTGGCAATGCTCTCTGCAACACTCACTTTGCAAAATGCAAAGCTGGCCATGTCAGCATATCAATTCTGAGGAAACTCCTGGTCAGATATTAAAAAAATATATACATCTACAAGCTGAAGAGTATATCCTATAGCCTGAAAGGACCCAGAGCTAACATTATGAAATATTATGAAACAGTAAATCCAAGGACGATGATGATGATGATGATGAAACTTTTAGTACATCATCGGCAGCTTCATCGACATCATCTTCAGATAATTAGGTAGTTGGGCAGGTTTTGTCAAAGTAACTGAGCTCGTTTTCATTGTGTTGGCATTTTTGCACTGCATTTCTTATCATGCATGCTATTTACAGGAAACAAATACATCATGTGAGATTGACAGCCCACCACTACCAATAAGACCGTAACATTGCATACTATAATATTAAACAGTACTGCAACAGTGATGTCAACAGACGCTGTCACACAGAGACCAGGGCACCTGATATGGTTTGTAAAATATTTTTCATTTAAGAAGTATGGACTTATTTTCTAGGAGAAGACAGGACAAAGAAAAATGCACCACTGCGTGAACGATGCCCAACCCCACTTATATGTCTCTGAGAAAGGTCAATCAGTGTATGTATAGGAGTGGTCACTACCAACATTTGTTTTTCTCTTAGGTTTTTTTTATTTTTATTATTATTATTATTATTATTATTGCCTTTTGTTTGCTTTGGTCTCATATAAATTGGTGAAAGTGTTAAGGTTTAGAATATTCTGTGAAGAAAAAATATATTATAAAAAGGTAGATGGAATATAATTTTTCATTGATGTCACTTATTTTTATGGACATTTTGGTTGTTGAAAAACTATAAATAATGACTGAAATAAAAGTCATTATCATCATCATCTGACAGCTGAGCTACAACGTTGTGCTAAGCAAAGGCAACAAGTATTCAGATGTAGCCTTATATTTAACATATAGGTATGAAAATGGGATCCAACTATCCAAAAGGAATTAAGGGTGCTTTCCAGTATACCCCACCTTTTAATTGTGAATTAGAATCCTACATGTGAAGCAGCTAACTTCTTATTTTTTCTGAACAGAAACACAGCTAACAGGGAAATATTCTTCACCATTTTAACAAAGAAGCACACCCTGGCAAATATGCAGTTCATTATAAAAAATAATTACCAAGGGAAACAGACTGATTAAAAGCACATAAAAAGTCTCCTTGAGAGGGAAAGTCCGATTTCTTAAGGTGAGAATCTTTGACACTCTGTTGCAGACTGAAAAATGTCTTGCTTTTATATTCCATCAGCCAGGATGAAAGTGAGCAACTGTCCAGAACGAAGCCCCGCTGAATCACCTCGGGTTGCAGCTTGGGCCAGACAGCTTTGACTTTATGTGTGTCTGTAAATATGGCACTCACTCTGCAGCCAACTTGCCCCCAAAATGTTTGTATCAAGCGACATCTTGGCCACAAAGAAACCAGGGAATTAGAAAAACTAGACACAATAAAAGGCTGATCTGTTCCCAGTTTAAGCGATTCCCCGGCTATAATGGATTCTCATTTTTGTAAGTGAAAGCACTTTTGCCTTTTAAGTGCAATCATTAATATCCAGTCTAAAAATCACTCATCGCAGTCATAGACATTCACCCACAGATCAAAGTCAATTTTGTTATTCATACTGCATTGCTCTTGGACAGAATTGTTATCAGGAGTTTTCACCACTCAAGTAATGCCAAGATAATAATCTCTCTGCTCTCTCGGCTGCTCTGTAACAACATGTATAGTGGTATTGGAGCACCACTTGTCAGGCAGATGCATTGCGAGTGTGTCTGCTGAGTGGTACAGTGAAGCCGGATTGGTCCCCTCCACCCACTCATCAGCGAATGACCGAGGGCTACCCCGAGGCTCAACGTGCCTCAGAGTCTCTGATCATAATAAGAACACAACTATCTGACACTGCATGCCTGTTGCAGAGAGTGAGGAGACAGACTGAGACAAGCTCGGCTCTTATCAGCACCAGAGTATTTTTGCTTAGGAAAAGGAAGATGTTTAAAGCTTAGAAGCTCGTCTGCTTTCACTGGGCTTGCTAATAAGCAGGTAGGATAAATTAGCGATTGATAAATTAGTCAGCAAGTGACTCATATTCCAATGTCCTTTATTCATTTAAAAAAAAAAAAAAAAAAAAAAAAAACCCCACAAAGAACCTCAGTCAGAACAGAAAAAAAAAAGTATTTTCTTCGTAGTTGACCTGAATACATAGTCTAGTCGCAGGCTGTTAAAAATTACTTTGCCAAAAATTGTGCTCAGCACCTTGGCACACAAATAGGGACTTTTGTGCATACTTGTTTTAAGGCACATCCAGTCTCTGAGGGGCTAAGCGTAACCACCCAACAAATACCACTGCAGGAGCTCGTAAGGACTCTGGGGCAATACAGAAACCATGCAGCCTAAGAAATAAGAGTGAAGATGATGAAAGAGAAATGCCACCGTGGTGTCAAAACGCTGAAGCCAAATGACTGGCCACGTTCATAGGAGACAGCGCCACAGTCTCTGTCCGCTTGTCTTTTTCTCCCCCTTTTTCCTTTCTGCTAAACAGCAAACTCTAAGAGAAGTTCAAGGCCAAAGGGGTAGGCAGAAATAAAAGCTCCATTTAAATGGTTCTTTCATGTGGCTTCACATACAGTTTCAAAGACTTGTACAAATTACCATGCACTGACACAGCCCATATACTGTCTCCATCCCAGTTGCGCATATACATGCACTGACATTTGCAAGCTTACCCAGACCTGCAGCACATTCAACCTTCCATCAAGTAACAAAAGTGGGCTGGACAGGATGGGAGGAAGGGGCGAAGGGGGCAGAGGGTAGCTGTGCACATCTTTTTTTTTTTGTTGTTTCAAAAATATAATTAGCACACTGGCTGACAGGGAGCTTTCTGATATGGTCAGTGTAATGCAGTCGTTGCTTCTGGGTGACAGAGAAAAAGCACAGCCACTTCATTAAGTGCAAAGGAAAGGAAGCGAGGACAAAGCAAACAAAGCAAGAGTTGTGTGAAAAAGGAAAGGGGCAAGCGAGCGAGCTGGGGGATTTCTGCTACCCTTCCATCTTGCTCATCGTGTAGACTCAGGCAGCACCTCTAGGTAAGCCACCCCATGACTTGGGCCTCATATTGCCAAGGCTGCTCGGTTCCCACAGTGTGTCAGGGCCTGCATGTGGCCTTCCTCCCTGCTTGGGCAGCCCTGCGTCTTTAGACCCCCAGGCACCGGAGCAGAGGTTACACCAACACAGCCAGCAACAGCAGCATGTCAGCCCCACACCAACCGTTGCCTTGGTGCCGCTGCATTAGCAAAGAGCTCCTGACTCTGTTCAAGGGAAAGTGATTTGCCATGACGTCTACGGCTCCCCACTTTTCGTTCTCTTTTTCTCGCTTGTTGCTGCTCGCTCACTAAGAAACCTCCTCTCTCCCAGTCTTCTCTCTGCACATTTAATCTCTCCCGTTTCCCCTGGTCTCATTTTTCCCCCTTCGTTGTCATTCTCTCCACCACATCCTCAAATCTTCCCTTTCACTTTTTTTCCCCCCAGAGTAATGACTGATGCCTAAAACACAGTGCCATGATTAGACTGACACTGATGAAAGACAACATCTGTCTTGAATAAATATTGAGCTGACAAATGATGCTCTTCCCCCCAATCATTGTTCATCTCAGTTTCTTCATTTTTCAAAATTGTTCCCAGCTTGCAGACTGAACAGTGCCACAGAGTTGCCACCAACACCAAACACAATATTTATTTTCACTTCAGCACAAAAAATGATCACAAATAGCGACAGAGCTAAACGCAAATAATATGTCACTGCAGAGCTGCACTGATAAACAGGAACTGGAGGAGAAACCCATCAAGTGGTCACTGCGTTTCACTCGATGACCAACAAACAGGTGCATGCCATTACAGACCAGCTCTCATACAGCAGCATTCCACAGCACAAGGAAGTGTGTAATCGATGTTGTGGAAAATAAAGTGAGAAAAAAGTAGTTCTAATTGCAAAATGTAAATATTGAGTTTTCCCACAAGTGGGGGCAGACCACCCAGGATGCAAAATAGTCACCCACCCCCTTTCTCTTTTTGCCTTGTCGACCGCCCGAGAGATGTCTTTTTGTGAGTGCAAAACATCTCCGACCACAATCAACACTCACACAGAAACCATGATGTGTCTTTGCATGCAAATACTTCTGGCAGCTCTGGCTTGGCATTTGCATTGTGGGAAAATTAGGTGATGAAAACCTTGAGGAGAAGGCTGAGTGGATCAGAAATTTAGTGTATAACACCATGTCTGCCTTGTTCCTGCAAGGTGCCAGACTTTTTGATTCAGACTGTTCCTGTCTGCTGTGAATAAATTCTCACAAGAAAAGAGAGCAAGAGGGCAGCCGGCTGGGCAGGACAACACTGTAGCTGCAGTGTCTGACAGAGACTCCTCCATGTGTATGTGTGTGTGTTACAGGCCAGTGTCAAATACTTGTCTGGACTGTGACAAATACCTCCCAGTAGCCTCACCACAACTACCTGCAAGATTAGAAATGAAACATAACTGTTGGCACTGCTAATGCTGTTTGAAGATCAAAAGCAACTGTTTTTCTGACAACAGCGAGCGTTCAGCGAAACTTAATTTAAGCCTTATTATGTTTCCACTATTTGTCTTGGCAGGTCTACGCAAATATATGCAACTGAGCACACTGACACAAGAGAAAAGCAGTCAAATGATTGCAAAATAAGCCGCTGAATCAACAGACGGCATCTGCTTGAATCAAACAGAGAATAATAGATGGATCAAAGTCTGGAGAAAAAAAAGAAAAACTTCACTTCTGCTCATTAAATTTCAAAGTATTCTACTTTAAACTTTGTTTTAACACGCATTTATTTAGGCACACGTTTGGATCTTTCCAAAGGCATGCAATAAATCTATTAATTAGGCACTCCGACATTCAACCAATTCACTCAAAATAGGAGGTATTTCGAGGTGAAAAGAAGGCACAAAAAACTTACCTTGAGTGGTTTTACTTCCTGAAGCTGACTGTTGGACAAAGGCGACCAGGCAGAAACCTACAAATCCAAGGCTCGCGCGTATCAAAGCGTGCATATACATGTTAACTTTCACTGTAGTTTAACACAAGCACTTTCTAAGATCTACGATGCGCAAGAACACATACGAGGGTGTGTGTGCGTGTGCTGTTGTTATTCCCTGTGAGCACCCCCTGACAGGACACTATGCGATCCTTTTTTCCCCTTTTAACGCCTGCTCATTTGAGTTTCAAGTGATCGGGGTTGAGGACAGCCCGACAACGCGGAGCGGAGGAAGGCTTTTCTGTTATCATGTTTCGAGCCAGACCGATGTCAATTTAAGAAAGGGTGAGAGAGAGAGAGAGAGAGAGAGAGAGAGAGAGCGGGGGAGAGAGAGGGGGAATGAAGGAGAAATGGAGAGATGGAGTGCAGTGGCGGGGTCTGAAGGGGGAGGAGAGAATAAGGAGCGTCCGTGCTGCGCTCCGGACTCCTCTTGCTGCTCCTTCTCTTTCCTGACTGGCTCTCAGTGCTTCGTTCCTTTTTTCTTTTTTTTTGTTGTGCAGGAATTTACACACAGGTGTTGGCTGAGCTCAAGGTGGACAAGTTTTGCCGTGTGCACTGAGAGTGGGGCTCACAGGTCACCTGGCTGCTGCCACCTGCGCGAAAAAAGGGGGGGGAAGAAAGAAAGTTGCCGTCACGGCAGCGTGGTAAAATCATCGCCTTAAAGGGGGACAAGAGGGCGGATGGATTTATAAAAGACTCAGATGGAAAAAGTAATAGACCGGAGATTGCATTTTTGTTCTTATCCAGCAGACTGTACAGCCCATCTAGTCTCTCAAACAAACCAATAAACGCTTATTTACGGATCATGTGTGCAGCATCGACGTGATCTCGTCTGCTGTGCTGATAAAAGATTATAGTTGTCGTTTAACGATTTTACCGAGAGCACTTGTTGGCATTTAGAAATAGTCCAATCGAGACTAAAACACTGAATATTCTACAGCACTCTTAACAAAATTATTTGATATTCTTTATCCCATCTCGGCACTGAATTGAGTTCAAGGTCTACATCACAGACAAAATTGCAAAACTTCTTTGAAAATTGGAAACTGAATATTGTTTTTTTTTTTTTTCCAAGTTTCAATTGACTTTCTTGAGTAACATCCTTATTCCAAGGTCAATTGAGGGCCTTAAGCAATTTCATGTCCTTTTTTAAGCTGGAGCTGGACCTGTTTGAAGAACTTCCGAGTGAACCTGTGAATCTCATAAAATATTACTTTAATAAAACCGCGTAGATGATTATGTTGAACGATTAAGCTACACCAGCTGTTAAAAATACAGTTCGAGATGAAACAGTTCCTCAGGTATGATAGCTTACAATTGGTATTTGTTTACAGGAAAATTGGTGAAAGCTTTATGAAAATCATCTGGTATATTGGGGAAAAACAGGATAGAAATTATATCTCGAGTCATCTGGTTCCAAAACCTTAACCAACACCACATTACCAGTTTGTCTTTTCCTGCAGGAGATTAGCTCAACTGCCACATTTCTCTCAGAGATTTTTCCCCCTCCCGGCTTTGAATAAGCAAGCCCTGTCTAGTGACAGTAATCAGTAATACTGAGATTCACTGAGGTATTTGTGAAGCATGTGTTAGAGGGAAAAACATTAGAAGGCAGCATTTCCTTGAACCAAATAAAGATGAGACAGCTTCAGCATGTTAAAACTTTTGAAGTTAAATTCGGGGGTTGAAGATGAACAGCCATCAGGCATTTCTGCAGATCATGAGTCACTCTGTCCACACCATTACCCCCAAGACCTGAAGAGAAATGAGGCTTGAGGAGTTACATGAATCAGAACAGGCCTTTTTCATATCATCGCTATCACAACCCACTGAGCTACTGTGCCACATTTCACCAGCAATGACATATGAAGCATTTGTTTCCAGGAAGTGTGCAGCGAAGGAAACACATCTGTATCCCCACACCTGCTACCTCCTTCTGCATTATCACTTAAATTAACCAGCTGTGTCGATGCATTTATGTTTGCATTTCGCTGTGCGAGCAGATCCAACACTGTAATCATCACGCCTGCTCCCATGTGTAATTTTTTTTTCTCAATCAAATATAATTAGGGCATCACAATGAGGCTGATTGCAGATAACAACTCTGCTTTCTTCAGATGATGCAGACACACACATTATGATGGGGTTGAGGGCAGAAAGGAGGAGAGAGGATTATTACTCATTATACTGTGCATTATCTCTGTCTATCTCTATTTTAAAAATTACCAGTGAAATATTCATTATTTTGGATTCAGAGACAAGAAATTTCATAAACAATGTCTTTTAGTGTGGATTCCCATGCTACCCCACATTTCACCAGAGACTAGGGGACTCAATAACTAAGAGATTCAGTGCAACAGAATAACCTTCCGAGGATCCCTCTTTGCATCCACAGAAGAAGAAAAAACATGTAAATCCACAGCTCAAAGTCAAGCAGTTCAGTGTAATTAAAATAACATCCGTCAGGGATATGGAAATATCCCATGTCCCCGTGTCCAAATCTCTGGGTAATTGTGAGCACTTGTATAACCAAATGAGCTCAGAGTCACATAGGGAGTTTGAGAAAGTCAGCACATGGTTGCCACAGAGCCCATGCACAAGTCACACTGGTGGATCAGTACACTTTTCATGGCAACACTTCATTAAAGGCAGAGGTTTGTGCACAGGCACTACACTCAGCACCAGACCGAGCTATTTTTACAACAACAGACACACAAGGGAAACCCAGGCCATGTTTAATTTATGATTCTTGTCACAAAAAGGACTTTGGCTTCATACTGGGTAAAGAAAAGTGGGAGAGTGGAGAAGGTGAAGAAGAAGAAGAAGAAGAAGAAGAAGGTGTCAAGAGATCTGTAAGGATCTTTCATAGATAATGAGACCAATTGAGCTGTGTTTCACCAAGACTGAGACGGTCTTTATGCAACATGTTCAAGAGATTTGCTGCAGAGCGGCTGACCACAACTTGCTCCGACTTGTTCTGCAGTGAATGAGCAGCACCATTTTCCCCCCTGAATCTTTCTTTTTTTTAATCTGAAGGCAATATCTTTTTGTAATGTCCTTTGAAAGATCTGAGGCAAGTTGCTGTTTGGCACTATATGAAAAATGCATGATTGTCAGAGACACAACACATCAACACAATTTAACAACAGCTGTTCAAGCTGTTCTCACCTTGCAACTCCAAAATATCCACTTCTCAGAAATTAGAGGGCAAAAAATATGCAGAAACCAGTTGTTTTAAGACAGTGTTGGTAAAACCTACATTTTGGCTCCAAAATATCAAAGTCAGACAATATTCCAACAGCTGTTTCTGTAAGATAAATGCGACATGGATGCATGTTGGGAGGCAACTGTGGGCCACCCCTTTACTATACTGCATGCTAATGAACTGTGGAGTTAGAGGCCCTGCAGAGAGCCTAATGTGTTCTTCCAGATGGTCATACACAGGGGCACATCACCTCATTTACTTTCTTCCAGTTCGACATTTATGCTCCCAATTGTCTTAAAGAATTACGTGTGAATATGTCACAGCTTGGAGTGCAGAACTTTTTCCGCTTTGTTCATATTTTTTTTTACCTCCTTCTTATGCTAGGTTACCAACACTACCACAGGCCCAGCAGGATGCCTTGGTACTCACCATGCCAGCACCACAGGGGACCCGAGTGGCTTGCTGAGTTCCACACTTTAGTACAGGCATCCCAGCGAATGCTGTGGGCTTGCCCCAGGAATGCCTCCTGACCACAGCCTCAGTCACTGGCAAAAACAGGGAGCAAGAGAGGGAGAGTGAAGAAGGAAATACACTAATCGAGTCAGAACAAACACAGATTTCACATAGTCACCCTGACCAGCTGAAAGACTTATTCGTCCCTATCGAATACCACGTCTCCTCGAAGAAGAGTAATCGGCGAAGCTATGTTGCATTTGTAACAACACACCACAGAAAATGAGCTACTAATGAGAGTTATCATCACCTTGCTGTCAGGCCCCGAGTCATGAAGGCTTGGTTACCTTTCAAGTGAGAGTCCTAGTGATATTGCCCGAGTCTTATTGTTGTTGCAGCAGGGAGGTAAGCAAGATACAAACAGCTTGTTAGCTGCATGAGCATAGTGCGGGTACTAGGGGAGATACAAGAGGGTGCTCGTTCTGTATCTCCTGCGTCTGAGTGTCTGTGAATACCTATAATCAAGTGGACTCATCATGATCAAATGAGACAGAGTGGAAGATTTGGTCCTGTTATGGTCCTAAATGTAATCCTTTCTATGCCTGCATCTTTCAAAGTATCAGCCATCATTATACAACTGAATTGTATCACTGTGCTTAGTGGCTATCTGAAAGCACACACACCCAAACAGAGGAGCCATAATAACCATGAATTTTAAGTAAACTCTTTTGATGACACAGAACTGGGCTGGGCATGCTTAAACCCAAGCACACTCAGCAGTGGCTCTTTGCCACTTTGTCTTCACTAATCCTCAATAGTTTGCTCATATACTGAGAAAGGGATGAGGATTTTGGCCACAACTTTCAGACACTATGAAAGAAGGTAAGTACAGAACAGGTCCAGGGTGGTGGGGAAGTCCCATGAGCTCACTGTCTAGCCAGATAGTGCAACAGCTACGCCTACCTGCTCCAACCACTTACACCAGGGAGTGTCTACAAGGAGCTTTGTGGAGATTTAGCTCATCTATGCATCATAAAATAAAAAATATAACTAAACCTTTGAGATTTTACTCCATGTATAACTGGTAAAATATCAAACTTCAATTCTCCTTTAAACTGTTTCAGGCTGAAATGTTGATGAGTAAAAACTTCCCGCAAATCAGCTCCATTCATTTCTCCCACTATTTGCTAATACTCTGACATGAATCATTTCGAATGAATCATTTTGTCTAGAAGAAAAAAGAAAATATAACGGGATGTTGTTGCAAAGATAAAACCCATGGTTACAGCTGCCACCAAAAGTGTTTTTGTTCCCCTTAAAGAAAAAAGGGTTTATCCATATTTATGGCCAAATAATCAGTTAAAGCAATCAAATGAGGCACAGAGGGAACAGGCAGCTCTACACAAGAAGACCTCAGGCGCCTAAGCAATCTAAACCGAGAAGCAATGGTAGAGACAGTGCTAACCACCGCACCGCCATGTTACCCCGAAGAAAGACAAAACATCTAAGATGCAACAGGTCCAATTTTCCACAGAAAAGCATTGTTAGTGAGATTGAATAGCTCAGTTAATTGGTAAACTGAATCCTCCTCCCACATACGTACACAAACACACACGCACACTTTTAATAACTAAGCTTGAAACTAAAACTTGAACTTTCTGGTTCACATTTTTGGTAGTGAAACCCCCTTTGATGCAGACTTACTTTGTCCTGGTCTAGGCCTACAGCAAATGCATTTTAATCCTCACTGATGTGCCATAATGTCAGATTATCTGGTGGGATAGTCTAATCTCATCCATAAATGCAGTTAGAGGGCTTTTCAAGGATACATATAAAAAGCAAATAAACAAAAGACAACCGTTATTACAAAAGTGAATGGTACACAGAGAAACTGATCCGTTTTCACTTTACTCCATATTTTTTTAAATCGAAATATTTAATTAAGCACTTTTTCTGTGTGCAGTTTATTTGAGAAATAAAAGGAGAGAAAAAAATCAATCGCATCTGTGCACAAATTCAAATGTGCAACAGCAACATATGGCCCTCTGCCATTATGGATACAGCGTAAGCGGTTGCGGTTCTACCCACATATGAATCTAGACTGCACTCTAGTGGCTGCAGGTTTCAAAGTGAGAAAGTAATACAAACGTGAGGTTTTGACTCGTCAGAGCAGAAGGAATAAATATGATTAATGAAGAGTCAGTTTTATTAAATGTCCTAGTATGCGTACACACATGTACACACACTAGTAGATCCTCTCTTTAGTGGATCCAACAATCACTACCAAACTTGTGCTCCTCCTGCTATGACAGCTAAAACGTCCTCCAGGATTTCAGAAAACAAAGATTGTCTCAGTGTTACAGTGATATAAACACACTCTAAAATTATATATTGAAAATTTTGGATAATTATCATTCTTTTTTTTATTTTTTGCATCCAAATTTTAGAACTATGCTTTGCATAATTTGATATAAACTGAAAGAATACATTATCCCTGACTGCAGTGCACCCATGAATGTTCAGAAAAATATCACAGGATTGTTTTTACACTGAAGAAAACACAAAAATGTACAATACTCAAGCCAGTTGTTATGTGGGTATTTTTTTAAGAGCACACATGGACATCGTGATAGGTAACTGAAGTCTTGTACATTCTGAAGTTTGGTACTTCAGCATAGAGCTGTGTGTCACATGCAAGTGCTAAACGTATCGCTGCCCCCTTCGACTCTCCTGTGCCCCACAGTTTGAACATTACTGCTGTAGTATGATGGACAGGTGTTCGCTCTGTAGACTCTTGTTCACCTCTGTCACATTTCATACCAATCACTAAAAGTTTTCATTTTCTCTGTAGGGAAAATTTTATGGTATGTTTCTCATAGTGGCTGTTTCAGGATCCTAGGAGAAGAACTGTGAAAGCTGACAGTTGCTGTCATTGAGTCCTTGTCAGTCAGGTCTGCTGCACTCAGGTGGAAAGGAAAAATAGCTCACATACCAACACGCCACAGTGCAGCACAAAGCTGCCTGTGTCAGTCTGACGGCACCTACTGTAGCTGCTTTCTCTTCTCTTGGGTTTATAGGGAATGAGGATGTTCACTTTGAGCTAAACAAAAATAAACCACTGATACTTTACATACTAGCTTCTTGGTGTCTGGAACAAAACAGTGAGTACTATTCAACTCCGAATTAAACAAATGTGCTTCATCTCTTGATGTAAAATATTAAAAACAATATTCAAATTTCCACTCGGCTCGTATAAAAAAAATTGCGACTGGGAGATCGACATCAAGGATTTACTTTCTTATAAAAATATTTTTAGACTTTAAACAAAAAAGCATGGAAATATTCTGAGTGTAGAAAATGCAAACTAGAGGCTGGACTTTTTAAAAAAAATGCTGCAAAGCTGTCCTAGGCGTTATCAGGGTCAGAACAAAACGATTTGTGAGTTAAGGGCTGGTATCAAGGGCAGGGCTCAAAGAATTACAACAATGACACAGTACCATTGGCACTGATCCAGCCATGCAGAGACAGCGCACCTTCACCTTGCTAATTTCTAATTGGACAATTAAAGAGGAGTCATTGTTATCCGCCTGGACACGCCAAGAAAATTTTAATTTTGCTCATTTTTTCCATCAGTACTGTCTGGAAAGTTTAGTTCCAAAAATAGCCAAATGTGTTGATCCAGTCCCTGCTTTGTTCTTTATTAGCTCTGTAGTTCTGCACCCTGCTGTAAACAGCTGCTCAGATAAAACACTTTTTCAAATTGAGCTTGCGTTCACAGAAGTAGGTGACCTCACCGGCAAATTACAGGAAAGAGCAATTCTATTTGTCTAAAAAGCCTGCAGCAGCAATAAAATGTTTTTCAGACAAACCGTCGGCTCGTAAATGAGCCATCATGAGCAGCAAAGATGTTCCATGAAGGCTGAACCGCGAGGTGAAAAACAGGTTGTACTAGTTCACTCATCATCACATCAGATAAAGTTGCTGAGGCTGAGCCACAAAACTGGTGCCTCAAGTTTCGATTCGATACTTGAGGTCATTTTTTTTTTTTAAAAATGACCAAAAGGAGTCAAAACAATGACATTCAGAAAGCAGTCAGTTTATGGTTTAAATAAAAGATGCAATAAATGCCTGCACCTTGTCGACCCATTAACTCCAGACATGTAGCTGCTATGTAACAAGCTTATGCATCATTATTCAGCCATGCAAAAAACCTTTTAGATCCTTCTCACCCAGTGCTCACCGACTATGTGCTTTGAGTTACGGTAAGGTATGTTCCCGAACATCCCTACCCCATATCCACTGATTTAAAAAGAAAAACAACATCTTCTAGTTATGATACAAACTCTACAAAGCAAATAGGTTCAGTGCAGTTCACAGTAAATGCACAAATCTGAGTACTAGCCAGCGGTTGGTAAAAGGAAACAAAACCAGACAAAAAGTCTAACAGACTGTAGGAAGTGAAAATCAAATTACATAACACAACAGCAACACATGGAAGTACCTAAAAGGAGAAGTACAAAGAGACCCTTTGAAAGCACACAGCGAGGGACATTAAGAAGGTTACTTCACAAAATAAACTGAAATGACTAAATAACTCGCTATTGTCTCATAAAAGCAACATCATTTACTTTACAAAAGTACATATATCACAGTGACAGTTAATGAATATTAAAAATATCCTTGACTGCTAGTGCTGTGGGGAAAAAACATTGGAAATAAGGTTGTACAATATAGGTAAAAAGTACATTCAATAATGTCCTTGACAGTCATTTAATTCCAAGTTTTGTCAATGCAGTAAAATAAAAATGCATAAATATGTGGTTAAGCTGCTTCCTGAAAGCTTTTTTTTTTTTTTTTAAACTGTCCATATTAATCACGTAGAAAACTCTGGTATGTCTCTTAACATACATCATCTTAAAGTAGTCTGACAGACAAATGAGGTGCATATTCAATCTCTTAGCAGTCCGAGCTTCTTCAGGGCCCCACGGCGGTCCTCTTCATTTTCTGAACGAGGGCAGATCAGCACGCTGATACCTTGTGATCGAGGCAGTTTCTGAGTGTCTCTGGAGTGATGCAAGGCAGTGTGGGCAGGCAAGGCCTTCTGTGAGGCTGGCTCTTTAGTAATGGAAGGCTCTGCCTCCAAATCCTCTCCTTGAGCACTTGAGAACTCCTTCCTACTCCCAAGAGAGGCGGGGCGCGGTCGATGGTTACGCAGCTGGTTGAGGTTCTGATTAATGCTGGTGCCCTGACTGGCCTCACCGTAGTCTTGACCTGCTGTATATCTGCTTATACCCACCTCAGTGCGCCCGAGGCTGGCTGATTTGACCTTTGGCGGTGTCAGCTGCTTGACCAGGCCAGAATAGGTAAGAGAAGTGGCATCTTTGACAGCAGATGGTTGATTTTCTGAAGGAGAAAGCTCAGTGGGGTCACTGAAATCAGCAGGTGCTGGGAGAATATCAGGATCCAGAACTGTAAGAGCAGTAGAAGTGTTTGATGGTAATATAGCACCAGGGTTCAAAGGCTGGACAGTAACAGAGGCAGGGGGAAGGTTATAAGACTGTGATGATGGTGGTTCATTTGGAGCTGCAGGGCTGATTGGAGGAGAAGAAGAAGAAGATGAAGCTGCCCAAGACACTCTGGTTTTGAGAGGAAGTTTAGAGCTCTGGTTTGAGATCGATTCTTCCTCCTCACTGCTTTTAAGCAGGCCGAGCTTTCTGAGAGCCTCCATGCGAACTTTGTGAGGATCCAAGAATGGCCGCTGTTCACTGCTGTTGAGCACTGGATGCGCTGAGTTTCCATCAGAGTTAGTCATCTTGTGAGATTTCAGAATAATGTTGGGGGGCAGCTTTTTAGGCTTTGGGGCCACAACAGGTGGACTTTTGGGCTCTGCACTTTCAGGAGACGCTGGAGCAACAATTTGTGAACTTGTGAGCAGACTGAGAGACTCAGGCTGAGGTTTGATTTGAGGCACCTTGGTCACAGGGCTTGTCAAATCTTTCTTGACAGAGGCCCTCTGACGAATCTGCTCCAAATCAAAGGTTATTCCCGGCTTTTTCCTGGAAATTCCCACAGCTGGAGTAAGGTCTTTTACGTTCACAGGCTGTGAAGGAGAGTCAGGTTCATCCCTAAAGTTTAAGGGAGGTGGAATTACACTCAGATCAATCTCAGAGGTGTCAGTAGATGGTCCTGGACAAACAATTGTACTTTTGACACTCTCAGGATCAGCATCTTCATTTGTGGCTGAGCGTGACATCTCAGTCTGTATAGCTGATGAGTGGATTCTGGTATCAGTAGAAGATTCAGGGATTAGAGGACTGACTTGTGGTTCAGAGATTTGATTTAGCTGAGTTTTTCCTTCTGTGGCTAATGCTGTGGATGCAGGTGGTGCTGTGGGCACTTCATCACTTAGAAATGATTTCTGGTCGCGTTTGGAGCCATTAGGCATCAAAGTGGAAATGTCTAATTAAGAAAAACACAATTACAACAGTTAGTGTTGCAGCACAAACCGTGCATCTGCGATGCAAATAAAGGTACACAAGAAAATATACACAACAGCACATCACATACCATTTACTCTCATCTGATCTGCTTTTTCTGTTAGACTCTCATGATGTGATTCATCATTCGATACGCCGCTGTCCTCCTGCGTCTCCAGCGCTTCGATTGTTTCTTCCAGATACGTGAGACACGCCCTCTCCTCTGCAGATAAGTGGTCCATGCTGTCTTCACTCTGCACAAAAAATGAAATTAGATATTTTTTCCTATCATGTGTATTTTTCATGACTTTCTCAATTTGGTTCTCATATTTTCACACAACTGTTTCGCATTTCTTAACGCTTTTTTAAAAATACCCAATTGTCCCCATACAGTTTTAATAATATAACATCTTATTCAGTTTGTCATAGGCTCTAATTTAAATTACCACACAGTGCTGGTGTGTGGGGCGGGAGGAGTCTGCCAGTCATGTTAGAAGAAGAAAGACTCCACTACTGCATTTATTAGCAGGATAGGGAACCTCCCAGACTGGACGTTATCAGAAATGAGAGTGTCACGAGATCTACCTGAAACAGCTGAGTTGTGCTCTGATCACGCCACAAATAAAAAGCTATATTGCAAGCTCCAGTCTCAGCAGCAATGACCCTTCTCATAGCGTGAAAAACTCCACCTGCTGATGTCCAGCATTCAGCTGGAAAATCCCGAAACAAAGACAGGCGGGCAGAAACTCCTCCAGTCACATACCAGCATGCCCGGAGCATAGCATGAGGCAAACTAGGTGTGATAATTGCCTGTATTATGTGTTTAGCTTCATTAGTTTGACTTGTTTCTAGTGACAGCTTAATTTGCATTGGCAGCAAAAAGTCAGACTTGTTCCTGATGGGTGCTGGACTCCATCAGGGCTGTCCTTTGTCAATGATTTCTAAGGACAGTCAAGGGGTAGAGGGTGTTGAATTCTGTAGTCTCAAGTTCTCATTTCTGCTTTTTGCAGACGATGTGGTTCTCTTGGCTACATCAGCCAGCGGCCTCCAGCTCGTACTGGAGTGGTTTACAACTGAGTGTGAAGCATGAAGAATGAGAATCAGGACCTACGAGTCTAAGGCCGTGGTTCTCAGCCAGAAAAGGGGGAAATTCTGTGTAGTGACTCACTAGTCTCCTCCAAAGGGTGTCTATGCTCACCTGTAGAGATAGAGTTGGGAGCTTATCTGGGAGGGGCATTGAGTACAACTACTCCTTTTCCTCAAAAGAAGCCAGTTGAGGTGGTTTGGCCTTTGACCAGGATACCTCCTAGACAAGGTGTTTCAGGCATCTCCTAGAGGGAGGAGGCTTTAGGGCAGACCCAGAGCAAACTGGACGGATTACATTTCAGGGATACCAACTGATTTTTGCGTGTTTATTTCAGTTATTTTATATTGAAGTCAAAATGAAACTGAATTGGTTTCATCATATAAATTCACCACAAATAATGATTAAACTTACTGGCACCAGAACCAAAGGATGATAAATAAGCTTTTAAGAAATAATGTAGATTAAATCTGTAAGATTAGGCACAAAGTATGCAAATTAATTGCAACTTTGCCATTTTTTACCATATCTAACAATACTCCAAGAAGAAATAACGTTTACTATTGTGATTTCTTCTTACAGTAAATAATTCTTGGGAACCCAGCTGGTAGTCTGTGTGTTAAATATGCAGTAGTTCAAACAGATCCAAAGGAACAACTCCCATCCATCTCCTAGTTTTCTCTTATTCTATATTAGCCTGTTGGAAAAAAATTATTTCAGGTGGCTGCTGGTGTCTGAGGGCTTCAGATTGTTTATACTTCATTTATGAAAACATGTGCTGAAACCCTTTGAAAGCTCCTCACTGACTAAACATGAGAACCTTTCACCAATTATAAATTCAGTTCCTCTCATCTCTCAGACTTCACAAATCTCAATTATTTCTTTATTCTCTTCCAGTCGAGGAGAGAAGCGTTTGTGTTTGTTCTGTACAAGAGAGTCAGTAATACAGACGACTGAGATAAAGCGCTACAGCGGCACTCACATAGCCAGAGTTCGTGCTGATTACGCTGTCCGAGCTTCCTGCGCTGTCCATGTTGCTACGGGAACACCACCTGGCCACGTGTCACTCTTTGGCTTTGCACATGAAGGAAGATGAGGGCATCACATGCTCTTCGCGGCCCTGTTTCGTTTGTGTAAATCTCACTGAAAGTCTGTCTCAGGAAAAATCTGAAATGTCAAGGACAAAAGCATGAAACTACAATCAGATGAAATTTGTGAGTCACTACTATCTCCACAGTGGAAAATGTTCATTTCTTTGACCACTGACTGATGAAGCCTTAGTTTGAGGCTAAATATAGCTAGAGAATTAGTTGGTAAACAAAACAGCATCTTTACAATTATTGTGATAAATTAAGGTCATAAATTACAGCTGATAGTTTAATGATCCTCATAATGTAATGGCCGTCTTATTTTTGTAACATGATTCAAATGTGCTGTCATGGTCACTATGATATATTAAGCAAATCTAGTTATGCTAATTGAGTCATTAAATAAAATAATGGTTGAGCTAAAACTTTTCGCCTTTTTTTTTTTTAAAAACAACGTGGATCGAGGCACGCATTAAAGGAGAGTAGCTGTGAAATGGAGAATATTTTCAGTTATGCATATCTGTCATGCATAGTGATGTCTTTCACAGGAAACAGATTAAATGTTTCATTTATTAATAATTAAACTCACCTGTATGCCAACAGAAAAGACCTCTTATGGAGACCTCTCGCATATTTTTAAAAAAAATTAAATTTTTGAGTCAGTTTCTAGCAAAAATGCCAAATATCTCAGAAATTTGGCATCTTCAGACTTATTAATTTTGCTTGTGCTTAATTGTGCTTTCCTTCTTTTTGCCACCTGTAACAGTGTATTTATGTATTTATAATTCATTACTGGTTTGGTCTTTAAGATATTTCTACAAATCAGGAAAATGAACTCGTCATCGCAAGCAGACAGTGCTGTCAGCATCCCTTAATAATCAGTATTTCAGCCATTATGATATAACAATCAAACGCTCTTACTTGCAAATACACACGGTATACCTCACATCATGGCAAATTTGTGCTAAGAATCCAGATATGTTGTGTTACAGCATGCTTGTGCCTCCGCTCCCTATCTTTTGCGTATCACTACTGGCAAGTCAAGGCATGAGGAAAGTATGCTAGTCGCAAAAAAATAAAAAATAAAATAAAAAAATCAACCAAACCAACAGGTTGATTCTTAATGAGAGCGTAAAGAAAAGGCAACTTCAAGTAGGTGTTTTTTAGGGCTAGAGGAAAAATTGTCGACAATGGTCGTCAAAAGTTTTTTAGCTAATTAACTATAAAGCTAAATGGGTCAGACAAATTGATAATTTTACTTAAAAAAGCTATTTTACGACCTGGTATAGAACTTCTTTACCACATAGTGCTGCAGCCAGTTCAGGTATGTTTGTGAAAGCACAAGCAACACCATTATGTTGATTAAAAATACAAGAGTAACAGAATTAAAGTTTCTTTTCATACCCTGCTGCGCCTGCATGCAAATTATCCCCCAAAATAACATGCTGTGTGTCACAGCTTTAGTTTATTTGTGCAATAGTAAATTAATGTGGTTCGAGAAGTGAGAGAAACTCAGACACTCAGAGGCTCATTCAGCAAAAAAACAATACATAACTCTGTCAGAATAAGAATTACAATGTACATCGAACATTCTCATAAAAACAACACTTAAAAAAAGCTTCCTGTGGGCCCATAAAGAGCATAATTTTATTGCTGCAAGTGAAAAATATTAGAAATATTACTGAACAGTAAGATTGGGTAACAAGTGGGGGATTTTCTATGACTTTTGTTTTGAAATCTTGCATCTAATTAAAAAGCATGTTTTTTAAAAGTAGCATTAAACACTACATTGAAGAAAATGAAATACATTTTTAGAGGACATGTAACTATTTTTCAATTTTACCGTCAGCTTTTTCACCTCATTACTTTTAAGATTTGAGTCATGCAAAGACAGTGACAGACTTTTCCTTTGTTCACTGAACTTATCAGCTCCATCTTCTGTACATGGCACTTTTGACCTGATGACATGAAAACTTAGCAAAGGCAGCTGATGAAAAACCTGATCATCAACCCCCACATTCCCACATGTTTTCTGGAAACAAAAGCTAGTTGACAAAGCACACACCGGCCTCCCACAGTAAGCAGCTAATTATTGTCCCTCCCTTTGTCCAAACCTGAGCAGGCAACACCTCTCAAACTGGAGCACTGGCAAAGCACACTGCACCCACAGCTGAGTCAGGATTTAATAGTGACAGGAATGTCACTTTGCCTGCTTCCATGTCTTCGACACAACTCTTAAATGAAGCCAAACACATGAGCGGATGAAACCTTTAAAATATTAAAAGGGAGGATCAGCTCCAGGCCTTAAATGTGAGAACAGCTGCACAGTTTGTGAGCTAGACTTATTAAAAACCCAGGATAATGATTGATAGCTTTTGATAACAAATCACAGTGCCTTATTGAAAAACTCAAAAATGTTAAGTATGTATTCAAGGTTAGCCAGCCAGAGCTGGTTTAATGATTAACAATAAACAAAGATTCATGGTTAACATTGGGTTGTGCAACTCACAGCCTGTTTGAGAGAACAAACATGTCTTTAATGTTCACACTTGTTCCATTAAAATGACTGTTAGTGACATTTATGAGCAAATATTTGCATTAATCCTGACTCAGATAACCAGGGTCTAAACACTATGGTCAGTTGTGTTATCTCTAAAAACAAATTTAGAGCATAAAAACTGATAAGTAATGCATATCGGAGCATTTCTGATACTGATGTTAGTCTTTTGCTGAATATCTTACCCGTCTCTCTATTCCTGCTGCACTCTCCTCCACCCGAACAGACACAAAATGACACTCCAGGGTCAAAACTTACAAACTAAGTAAAAAAACAAACAAACACAAAAACATTATGTTACACCTGATGGTAAAATCTGCTCTGAACAAATCGAGCGCACACACTTACACACACGCACCACTCTAAATGATCACTGTATTTTCATAAAGTAGACTTACGAGCTTTCACACAACTTTATTTCGTCGTTGCCTCCATTGTAACCCATGATTTCACCCTAAACGAGCACATTACGCTTTTAAGAGGACAGTTTCCTGATAACTTACCAGATATGCGCGAGAAAGGTCGGTGAAACTGCGCTGCTGTCAGTCCATAGCTGCGGTGCACCTCACTCCCCCGACAGTGCTGTTCCTGGAAGTAAAACTATGCGACTGGTAGTGACAGACGGGAGAAGTGTGAGAGGCTTACGGCCAGGTGAGGCAATTAACTTCCGCACAGGTTGGTTTGTGGCCAATCAGAGAACTGGGCGACTGAGACTTTTCCAAGGAAGAGCCAATAGGAGAACAGCAGTAAAACGAGCGAAACCTCAAATGATTTTTCACCTTTTACTTTTCTGTGTGGAATACTGTCACTTATATTAAGTTATTATAACACTATATATCACTATATATACGCATGTTAATAACATATTTAAACCAATGTACTGTAATTCAATTGGATTTGCATAGCGCCACATCACAACAGTCGTCTCAAAGCCCTTTACTTGTAAAGTAAAAGCGCTACAATAATACAATATAATATAAAAAACATGAATAATACAATATAATTTACAATAATAGCAAAACCCCAACAATCAGATGAGGCTCTATAAGCAAGCACCTGGCAAAAGTGGGAAGGAAAAACTCCCTTTTAAAACCTTTTAACAGAATCAGGCTCAGGGAGGGGCGGCCATTGTCGCCACCTGTTGTGGATGAGGAGAGGGAGGCAGGGCTAGAGACAAGCTGTGGAAAAGAGCCACGGTTTAATAATAAGTGATGATAAGTGCAGAGCGGTGTATAAACACATAGTGAGTGAAAAATACTCAGTACATCCAAACCTTCCAGTTTGGATTTGTGAGACAGACACCATCTCTACTTTTAAGATTAGGCTTCAAACTTTCCTTTTTGTTAAAGCATATAGTTAGGGCTGGATCAGTTATGCTGCAATAGGTGTAGGCTGCTGGGGGTTTCCCATGATGCATTGAGTGTTTCTTCTTCAGCCACCTTTCTCACTCATTATGTGTTAATAGACCTCTCTGCACTGAATCATACTTGTTATTCATCTCTGGCTCTCTTCCACAGCATGTCTTTATCCTGTCTTCCTTCTCTCTCCCCAACCGGTCATGGCCGATGGCTGCCCCACCCTGAGTCTGGTTCTGCTGGAGGTTTCGTCCTGTTAAAAGAGTGTTTTTCCTTCCCACTGTCACCAAAGTGCTTGCTCATAGGGGGGTCTTATGAGTGTTGGGTTTTTCTCACAATGTATTATTGTAGGGTCTACCTTACAATATAAAGCACCTTGAGGCAACTGTTGTTGTGATTTGTCGCTGTATAAATAAAATTGAATTGAATCGTGGGAAGCCCCTGGAAGATTTGGCCTATTGAAGCATAACTAAGGGAGGATTCGGGCTCACCTGATCCAGCCCTAACTATAAGCTTCATCAAATAGAGATTTATCTTTAAATTTGAAAGGGTGTTTGTCTCCCGAATCCAAACTGGGAGCTGCTTTCACAGACAAGAGGCCTGAAAGCTGAACATTCTGCCCCTCATTCTACTTTTAAATACTCTAGGAACCGCGAGTCTGAGAGCGAAGTGCTCTGTTGGGGTGGTACAGTTCTATGAGGTGTTTAAGATAAGATGGAGCCTCATTATTCAAAACCTTGTATGCGAGGAGCAGGATATCTGGATTTAACAGGCAGCCAATGAAGAGAAGCCAGTATGGGAGAAATGTGCTCCGTTAGTTATCTTGCTGGAGCATTTCGGCTCAACTGAAGGCTTTTCAGGGAGTTTTGAAAATAATGAATTGTAATATTGCCGTCTACAAGTAATAACATATGAACTAATTTTTCAGCAACACTCTGAGACGGCACGTTTCTAATTTTGAGATATTGCACAATTGCAACAATGCTGTCCTAGATATTTGTGTAATATGAACACTGAAAGATCTATCCTGGTCAGAAATGACTCCAAGGTTCCTCTCAGTGTTACTGGAAGCCAATGTAATGCCATCCAGAGTAAGTATCTGGCTTGACACCACGTTTCTAAGATTTTTATCACTGAGTAGCAGAAGAAGCAGGAAATTACAGCACAAAAAGAAAGTTTGATCTGTTGCCAAATCAAAATTGAACTATCTTGAGGGGAACAGGAACATCTGCATCAATTTTCACTGCAATTAATACTAAAACATGAGTGTGTCAACCTCAGAAAATTAAGCGGTTAATCAGAGCCATTAAAGACTGTTGCTTTAGGACATTTGTATCTGTGGGAAATGCAAGGGAAACCCATCCAGTAGATGTGGAGCTATTTCAGCTTGCCTGACCAACATGACTACAACACAACTTCTGTGAGAATACAAGGTAACCTAGATTCTCAGCATCTGATTGTAAAATTACTACCACCAAACATTTATTTCAGTAATAATATTTTCCATTTTTACAGGCCAGATACCACACACAGTCTGTGTGATTTCTGTGAGCAAAGCAGAACATCTGTGGATCAGATCTCACAGTCAGCATCTGTTTTCCAGGAACAGCAGCATGTCTGTGACAGATGTGTAAACATCTCCATCATCTCATCTGTCATTGGGCCGCTGCTAGTACTTTTTTTTTTTTTTCCATGCAAGCAGTCACATCAAAGATGCAGCCATAGTTTGACATTTTTTAAAGACGTACTCATTACTTAGATTACAGAACAAACTGAATTCACTCTTGCCAGTTGAATTTGCAGCTAAAAACAATGAACAACTTAAGTTTAATTGGAAATACTTTGTAATACACGGAAAACATCAGGTATTTCAATCACTTGCTTAAATATTTTGTTAAATAAACTGAGTGAGATTTGCCTTTTCTCCCCCAAAACCAACATTAGAACTTCTATTCAGTCAACATTAAAAGTCTATTTCATTTTATACTTACAAATGTAATAATTATTTTGAGTAAACACATCAACGTCTTGTTGTTGACATTTCACCGCAGCTGGCATTCGAATTATAGCTGCAGCAATTTTCTTCTGACTCATTTCCCTCATAACAAAGATAAAAAATAATTGTCAAAGCACAACCAGAAGTTGGGGCAATTTCAAACCTTTGCAATATTTAAATTAACTTGAGCAGATAAAGCTAAACATGAACACAAAGTCAAAAGCACAATATGGGTCATGTAAGGTTTAAAAGGTGACAGCAGTAATAAAACTGAAGGGACCGAGGTCAAAGGGGCAAAGAAAAGCAAAAGTGTTGTGTTTATAATCCTGTGCTGAAAAGTGAACTTCAGTTCAAATAAAAAGTTTCTCTTTGTTCTGATTTAATGAACTTTTTTTTTTTTAATAGACTGACAGAAGAAGCAGCTGTAATACAGATTTCCTTTGTAAATCCACTGAGCTGTTGCAGAGAAGTTTATGATGTGGAGATGGGGTGGAGGGCAAACATTTCATTGGAAGACGTCCACTAACCTCAGCTGCCCTGAGCCAAATCGAGATACTCTGAATGCATCGACACTCATGCATCACTTACCCTTAAAGACTGCAACAGAACTGTAAATCCATCAGAAATTTACCCAAATTTGGAGGAAGAGCCGTTAAAACAAGAACAAAGAATGTCCTAATAAACATCCAGAGACAACGATTCTAACTGTACCATTTATTAGTTGTACAATTATGAAAAATAATCATAAAAAAGACTGGAAGCCCAAGATTATTTACAATCTTTTTCTCTGAAGTGAGGTCCCTCTTCTGAGTCATGTTCTCAGCCTTCTTTTTTTTAATGTTTTTTTTTTTTTTTAAATCACAGGGTATTTATTCACGATATGTTTAACTTTATAAGACATAGTCCTTTTCTCTTTTTTGACAAGTGTCAAAAATTACATACGTACATACATACATACATATACATACATATATATATATATATATATAGATATCTATAAAAACAAAAATCATTCAAGTATCAAAATACAGACCGCTAGATTCATGTACAATATCATTCTCATCATTGTTGTCATCAGATTAGTCCCAAAATATCTTTCCTGATCCTCAGCAATGTGCAAAAGCAGAGCAGGACCAGGCTGATGGCTAAAGGTGCTGACACCAGCGCGCTGAAGACAGTGTACCATAGAGTTATCGTACTGGCCGGATAAAAATGTACCACATATACAAGAGTTAAATCAAAATGAGCCGACTATGCACCCATATACAGATTGGTGGACCAAACAGTACCATTAACAGTCAACATATTAGGAGTTAGCTAGAGAAACATGCCGTGCCCTATTGTTCTTGTCTGCAGCTATAAATCTAGAGTCGTACCAGCCTGCATGGCAGGTTTGGTGAATAATCTTGTCGAGATTAACTGAACAAAGGGGCAGGGAAGGAGAGAAAGAACCACACCTGATCCAGTTCCAGCATTAGGACAAATCATAGTCCTATAAAAAAAGTAAACGCCCACACACCCACACACACCCACACACACGCGCGCGCATACACACGCAAAAAGTAAAATAAACGCCATCCCCCGTTATTTCAATATAAAACAGTCTTTTAGTGTCAGTTTCTTTGCCCCTTGAGTTTGGTAAGAGAGCTCCTCCCATGCAAGATTACATTGTTTTATCACAGTTACACATGTATGTAAGCTGACGATGATGAAAGCAGCTAAAATGTTTGGATACAGGACAAACAACCCAGGAAGAAGTGTGTACCTACAGTGTGAGGTCTCTCGTCTGACAGTTTGTTTCATAATAAAAAGTGAATGTTCCTCATCTCTGCAGCAACTTCCCCTTTAACTACAAGTTCTGCTTTGAAAACGGCAGGTACATTTCCTGAAACTATAAACACCAACTCTCAGTGAGGGACGTGATGGTTCATTTCGGAGGAAATGCACGCAACACAACAAACACATCCGTCTCTAATGTCGCACGGAACAACCATCACTTTTCTAAGCATCGAGAAGTTAAATGGAGGCGGGTGCGTGCGTGCGTGCGTGCAGGGTGATGAAGTTGGAGAAGTCTGATGAACCGGGGGAGCGTGTTGCGTTGGCGAAAGGTTTACATCCGTCTTATTCTCCAGGCCTGTGTGTAACTGTGGGCACAATCCGACTGCTGATGTGATCTGCTCGGTGAGAAGTGGGGCAATGATCCAGCAAAACATCCTACCCACCACTCAACAGGGCTCATTCCTGTCCTTTTCTCACTGTCTGGGATTGGCCACAGTGTCAGCTACAGGGAAGGGACACAGACACACGCACACAAAGCAGTGGAGTTAAAATAAAGTAAAACCGATGGACACAAACAGCACTATAGTGATGGATTAAGTCCTTCGTAATGATTTACTCTTTTCACCAAGCAACTGTGAAACATTAACCTGGTATGACTGGGGGGGAAAGGCAATGCTGACAGGATGAACACTGAAGGCATTTGTTGTGAAAGGAAAAAAGAGAGGAAAATGCACTTATTCTTTCAAACTTGAGGATTTTATGTAAGTGCTTAGGTGTAGTTAGTTCACTCTAGACGAAGCATTGAGTTTAAATCCTGACTGATAGTTGACGGCATGCCAGTTTTGAATTATTTTGAGCTGTTTTTTTGGAGCAAGGACCACTAACATGCAGATCCATGTCTGCCTCTGTGCCCTATTCTGTCCCTCTGATGCTCTCTAGAAACCCCACCCCAAAATGCTTACTTCATTAGCATCAAAAGGATCATATCACAGTGCTAGGATCTTGGCCTCTTTTGGCTTTAAGCAGGCAGCTGACCGTAAGAAGAAGAAGAAGAAGAAGAAGAAAAAAAGCCTTGCCCTTAATTGATCTTATTTAACCTCAATAACACCTGCATCCCTGCGAACATAAACATGCTACAGTCCGACTGATGCATAGAATTACAGGATCAGTTTCACAGTTTCCTCAGGAAACGTGTCCATCCAGGTACAGGATGTGTGCAGTGGGTCACTCTTGGCTGTGGTAAAAATCAGTTTTCTCAGCACTCGGTGAAGTCAGGAGTTGGAACGTCAGAGTGAAAAGCCTCAGAGCGGCCGTCGCCTAACAGAGCAAGAAAAGCATTAAGAAAAGAGAGAGCTTATCACCAAGAGTAAAGAGTGGGATGTTGACAGTTGGGAAGAAAAAAAAAAAAAGAAAAAAAAAAAAAAAGAAAAAGGGGGAAGCATTGTTGGAGGAAGCATATAAAGTAAACAGAAAGGAGGAATAAAAGGGAAAGTGAGTGGCAGGCTCACAGTAGAAGAGATACCAACTAGACAGCTAGAAGACGGTGGGCGAGGTGGAGGGGTTGCATTAATAATTGAGAAAAAGTGTAAAGGTGCTGGGAGTTAAACATAAGAAGGGGCAACAGCTGGTCAGTTGCCACAGACTGTGGTGTTGTCGGAGGAGGAAACAAGTGATGGCGGTGGGGAGGAGCAGAGGTCCAGCGCGGAGAAAGAGGCAGCGTCACAGTGAAAGGCACACAGAAGGAGGGGAAGGAAGGAGGGTGAGGCTGAGCCCAGGAGGAAGAGAGGTCCACTCAGAAAATGGTGGTCTCGTACTTAGTGCTGATAGTGCGCTTGGATTCCTTGGGGTCCATGAGCCACGTGGCACTACCCTGGGACTGAGAATCGCCTTCCTGGTCCACGATGTCCCCCTGTGAGTACAAACAGACAGCAATGAAATATCTGAATCTTCACATACGAGGCTGATTACACTTTTTGTAATGCTTAGATTCAAAATGCAGCAATGAAGTATTATTGTGCCAACAAACTGTAATTGTTTGTGGTGAAATTTAACCACATTTACCCATGAAAGTGTTGATGTTTGTGTTTAAACAGATTCCATAAACGATGCAGCATCACACCTATCCATCAATTATCATAAAATTACAACCCCGATCCCAAAAAAAGTTGGAATGCTGCGTAAAATGTAAAGAAAACAGGATGCAATGATTTGCAGATCTCATAAACCCATATTTTATTTATTATATTAGACAAAAAGGTTTTTAACTTTTCACTATTTCATGAAAAACATTAAGTCATTTTGAATTTGATGGCAGCAACATTTCTCAGAATAGTTGGGGCTCAAAAGATCAGAAGTACTATGCGATGCACTGCCATCTTCTCTGAGCCAAAGCTCTGAGGCAACTTGGAAAACTGTCATGTGGTCAGACAAATCCAAATTTAAAATTCTTTTTAGAAAACACAGATGAAAAGTCCTCTGGAGGAGAGGGACCGTCAGTGCTCAGTTTAAAAGCCTCCATCTCTCATGGTATGTGGGTGGATCGTTCCCATGAAATAGGCAGCTTGCACACATGGCAAAACATTATTGCCGAAAGGTATCTACAGGTTTTAGAGCAACACGTGCTTCCATCCAGATGACGTCTTTTTCAGGGAAGGCCTTGCATAGTTCGACTAAACTAAACTAAACTAAACTAAACCACATACTTCATCTGTTACAGCCGCATAGCTTCGGTGCTGAACTGCAGTTCAGACCTTTCACAATTAAAAACAGTTGACACACCATGAAATACAACAAAGAAGACAGAGAACTACTGAGCAGCTAAAAACAATACAATAAACAAGAATGGGACACATTTCTCTGCTGAAAGTCCGGCAACTGGTTTCCTCATCTCCCAGAAATCGATCTTATGTTTTTCTCAGTGTAAACAGTTAAAATGTTTTGCGTGTTCAGATGTCAATAAAAATATGGGTCTATGAGATTTGCAATTTTTGCAATTTTAACTTTTCCTGGTTCTCATTTTGCTGAGCACTTTTGGGAGCAATTAGTAAGCAGACAATTTTGCTGGCTTTTTATTGATAAAATATAATAACAACATTTTCTCTATGTATATCATAAAGTTTAAGTAAAAACACCCAAAAAGAATTCTGTGTACAGTATATAAACTTTGTCTGTCTTACTACAAGCGTGTCACTAGAGGGCGTTGGAGTTAACAGTTTACATCATGATTTGTAGTTTTCAACATATAGCAGAGAAAAGATAGTGAAATAAAAATAACAACAACGAGTGGGTGAGAAGGGATGGGGATGGGATAGGAGGCAGCACCTGAGCAGCATGGCTGGCAGAGTGCAGCGGTAGGAAGGAGGGATGGTGGTTGGTGCAGGTGGAACAGTAACAGCAACGACTGTCGAGAGGAAGAGGAGAGTCCTGGGAGGAATAAACACCACCAGGAGGAAGAGAAGCGAGCCAGACGGAGACGAAGATTAGAAGAGAAAAGGGAAAGTGCACAAAGAACCAGGACGAAGCAGCGACAGAGTCAAAGAACTTAAAGGGCAGGAAAAGGGACACAGATTTTAACAGGCATGACACATGAGGAGTCTGACAGGTCGCACACAACACAGAAGACACTGCAGGTGCATTTTGAAGCTTATGTGTGCTTATCGGTGTGGATGTGTGTAACTGAGTATGAAGTGCATGTGTGCTCAGGTGCTGATTAAACACATTTAAAAATGTACATGTGAAAAAAAAAAAAGCCACACAGATGAAAACACTGAACAGAATTACATTGTTAAATCATTGTGATCATTAAGCTGCAGCTAGAAATGTGTGACTTGTCCCTGAGGTGGACTTGGCTCATTTATATTCACACAAGCTTCCCTCTTAATGGTTTAATGCTAATGCCCAGATGGACATCAGCATAGCATAACCACAGTGATGTCGAGAGGTGTAGACTGACGCAAGCAATCTAACATCGTTTTTGCTTCCAAAAAATTAGGCGTGTGCTGCAAATGTAATCACAAAACACAAAAAGTTTTTTTCTGGCACAGAGAAGTAAAAGGATTTAAAATTCCAAATTTGCTCGAGAACACGTTGAACAATATTTCAGCTTTATTTGGTGTTTTTACTACAATACTTTTTAACAACCAACTCACCGCTGTTTTGCGTATGCTGCCTCGTGGTTTGGGCACAGGTTTGCTGGACTTGGTCTCAATGACCTCTGATCCAGATCCAGCTGGGACGCTCTGGTGCGGTTTGGTCCTCTGGGCCTGCAGAGCCAGCTGATATGCTACCTCAAACGCCTGGCCCAGTGTCAGTATAATCTCATAGGTCAGGTTCTATACAGAAAGGGAGAAAGAGGAGGATCACGGAGTCATTACAAGCCTTTAGCCAAAGGACCACCACCATCACAGTGTGCAGCGAGACAGCAAAACGTAACAGAAGAAAGATTTTTTCCTCCAAAACTTCTTCAAAACAAAATTGCATAACCTGAAGAAGTGGCAGTAATCTCAGGAGTATTGTGCAGCAACCCCCTGTTCCTAAACTAGATCCATCCTCTGTAGCTCAGTAATAAAGCTGCTGGATTATTCTGTTTTACCCTGACAGCTCCCAGGTACGAACAAGCTCTGCAGACTAAAGACAGATGATTCATGCTTTATACGTTATCTGAAAAAGCAATCCTATGGTGGGAACAACAATCATCATTTGAAGAGACACAACACAGAGCTGTGAAATCCTCTTTATATCCTTTGATGTAGTAACCTGCCCTGAGATAAAGCACTCCATGTACACCAATACGCAGAAACATCTCTTGTGTAGTGACGATTGTGCCAGGCGGACCCTGAAAGCAGCCATATAGTCAGTGCAGTTTAAAATAACCAAATAAAGGAGATTCATATGGACACTTTCGGTAGCAGAAGGGACACGGCAAAGCTGTGGTAACTATTTGACTCATAGCGTTTCAGTGTTTAATGACTACCAACAGCCCGCAATCAAATACAAAAGCATTACTGTCTGCAGCTGAAAACCCTTGTCAAGCTACTACTAGCATAACGGACAGGTTTCTGACGGGGCTGCCACACAAACGCAAAGCAGGAGATGAAGCATCGCCAAATAGGTTTTCAAACCAACATCCTTCCAAGTCAAAGACTAGAAAATATGATGAAGCATATCTTCCCTTTGGCTTCACCTGCACAAGTGCCAGGTAGGTCGCCACTGCAGAATTGGTTTTTCCTGCGTCGGGAGCAGCGCTGGGCTCTCCAAATCACAGACACAGTATCCCACATTCTTGATTTTTAGCTCACAAACACTTCTTGTAATGACTAACTACTCCTGACATTTTGGAGATGTTAGCTCTTTATACAGTAAAGTTACAGTGGGATACAAATAATATCAGACACAGACAAACAGGATCCCACAGTTGTTTATGTTTTTGAACCCATTTTGCACAGAGAGGCATTTTTTGAAAAATGTATTGATAGCAATGTTGAATATTATTACACAGGAAAAAAAAAAACAACTACACGTAAAATACACACTGAGCTACTACTACTGTTCAAGGCCCACTGGTTCCCTGAATAAGCAGACAAACTGCAAGCTGACATAACTAGAAGATAAATCTGTACTTTGTTTTGAACACGGGGGAGAAACTCCAGAAGTACAAAAACTGCAGTTCCTCTGTGCAAAGCTTGAAGCTGGCTCCAAAAATGACAGACTTCCATGTTAAAATGTCACATTTTACAGTATGGTACAAAAAATATTTTGGCTTCTGTGGATTGTTTCCCCCTTCATAACAATTTAATAACAACATAATAATTGAGGACTCATTCTGAAGTACTAAACTGGAGCTCTTCACCGTGTGCTTACTACTACTGGTGACTTTTAGAACATTTCTAATTGATTACATGACTAATACTGTTCATTTCTGTGTGGTGCTGACCATCCAAGAAGTTTGTGCTCTAATGTCCATCTGTTTCTTACATTAATTAGCCTGTATGTGTGTCTCTATATTGCATGCCTGCTTGCATGCCATGAGCTGCTGTTTATGAATGAAACTTGCTAAGCGCTAGCTGCTAAGTAAACCCTCCACCCTCCCATCTTTGTAAGATGACGTCTGGCTCTAAAACGCCAGCATATAAAAGCTTCAAGAGCGATGGGTGACAGCACAATCACACAATCATCTTTTTTACCATCTATAGCACAATAGAGCCCAGTACAAGTGTCCTTACCACATCTACTGTGCTGAAGACATGGCAGTAATGGTGGCTGGTCTGCAGGTCCTTAGTGATGTAGGCAAATGTGCACAAGTCCTCTGGGTCCTGGGCTGCACAAGAAATGTTACGGATCTCGTGCTCTGCAATGATGTTCTGGACCGAGAAGGGCAACATGAGTGAGGTTTAGTAACGAGAGTACACAGTGCATTCTTTCATTTTTTAAAATTTTTATTTCATTCCATCAACATTGAGACAATAATGCTGTTAGAAAATGTTACAAAATAAAAAAAACTAAACGGTTAAAGGAGAGACACTGACTGCCAGCCATCACAAGTGCAACTACAACAAGACCATGTTGAGCTTCAACATTTCAAAGCCTTTTTTTATTAATGTCAACTAAATGTCAATCAGATTTGCTTCCTATAAGGAAATATAAGCACAAACTAATCTGACACAAACTTGCAAGCATGATATTTACAATCACAGAAAGAGAGGAAGCTTGATGTCTGACTGCGTCACTTTCATGCACACATTAAAAAAGGAAACATGCTGTCATTTGCCCCGGCCTCAATTTGATGTATCACACGCCTCAAAGAACACGTCTGGTTAAGAAGACGCAAAGAGAAAATGTGTATGCACGTGTGTGTGTGTGCATGTGTGTAGTCGCTAACCTTGTTGGCTGCGTCGATAAACTTCACACCCTTGTATGTGATTGAGAGGACGATAGTCGGGACTTTTCTCATTTGCTCTGTTGACCTCTGGAGGGAAGATTAAAAGGACAGGTCAATTGCCACTCACACAAACAATATCTATGAGTTTATCCTCAGGGATTGGAGAAACTTGTCATACCCGCATTTTGGCACAAGCATCCTGCGTGGACTCAGTGCCCCTTAGTTCCTTAATAAGCATGGAACCAAGATACTGTAATGAAATGGAGGGGAAAAAGACATTACTGCTGATGTGTTTAATCAACGAAGCGGAATCATGTAGGAAGGAGAATGGTGCAGACGTACACTAGCTTCATAAGCGCAGGATTCAAAGATGAGTTTCTCTGGTTGGTGATGCCAGTTCTGAACCGGGGCGTACGGTGCTGCTAGACTAGGTGGCCGCAAGGTCAGGCGGGGCTCTCGTTGCCAGTCTTCATGTCGCTCCTATAAAAATAACCATAACTATCAAAGAAGCCTGGCAGAGGCCCTCAATAACCATTAACACACTCGTAGATATACCACATACAGGAGGCCTGTGTCGTTCGCTGCGATATCTTTGGGTAACGTCATAGTCGTTTTCTTGTGCTTTTTTCCTCCCTGGCTCGCCTGCAGGCAGCAGAGGGTCCATTGAGCGTCCTGTGTAGGGCTCCATCTGACTCATGGGAGATGAAGTCTGGGATCCAGGCAGGTCTTGGCACTGCAGAGATGTAATATGACACAGTTGGGTATCTCATGTCAGATGCACTCTCTATCATTAGCCATCAGGCATTCATCTTTGTCAATATACTTTGCAACATTTACAGGCTAAAAATAAAGAATTTGAAACGTAAGCCTAAGTTTGTCGGACAGTATTCAAACATCAGATCTGGTTCCGAAGTGAGTGAAGAGTAAACAAGAAACATTTTGTGAAGCACTTTTAGACAGGAAAGTAGTTTGTAGGTCCTCACCCTGATCTGAGACAAACGAGGAGGTTTGACAGGAGGCTCTTCATAAGGCCTCTCCGCTAAGGAAGCGATGATGCGTTTCCTGTGACCAAGTAGGCTAATTTTTAGCACCTGTAAAAAAGAAAATTATGAAGTGATCATACTGAGCAGCACAAAAGGAAATGCCAGAAAACAACACATCAGGCACTATTTCATTTGTGAGGTTCCCTTAATAGTTCTCCATGTGAAGCTGTTTCCCCTCCGAGTCTCTTCTCTTCTGTTAATCTTGAATCTACATACGGGATTGCACAAGTTCACACGTTCATGCAGCGATACAGTGTCTGACATTACTTCACTGATCTACAGGTGATGGTATTGCACACAGAAATGGAGGAATGCAGCACTGATCTTGGAG
The DNA here is from genome assembly GCF_057382095.1 of Aulonocara sp. 'chitande type north' Nkhata Bay. NCBI lineage: Eukaryota > Metazoa > Chordata > Actinopteri > Cichliformes > Cichlidae > Aulonocara > Aulonocara sp. 'chitande type north' Nkhata Bay. Next base: position 34,378,292 of record NC_141363.1, read on the forward strand.
TGAACAAGAAAACATGTTTCTTTCAGAGACCCTTCCCAGTAGTAGCAAAAGTCAGCACATTTCCTCACAGACCAGTGAAGTCTGACGTGCCATCTTCTAACCAAGTAATTTCAGTTCTTGTTTTCAAACGTGAAAATCTCAATTAATTTTTTTTGAGTGAGACTTTAGAATCCATTTCCCAATATTCAACACAAATACACATTCACCTTCAGTTTTAGCCTCCTGCTTCAGTTTGGGGGGGGAACCTGAAGTAAACCGTCAAACTCGTTTCCCTATCCTGATTTTTTTTTTTCCCCAAGACACCTGAAGACTAATTTCACCCTCTGATACTCCCCACTGTCCTTGTACATCACTGTGACTCACATTGACAATCTCCAGCTCCCACAGGTTTCTGACGCAGTCCAGAGTGCGGTAGCCGCTGGACAGGAAGTTTTGCAAGTACTCATGCAGGCCCAGATTCTCCAGCCAGGAGGACAGGGAGTTGCTGCCGTCACAGCCGAGCGCTTTCACCTGCAGCAGAAAACGTAATCATTCACAGACACTTTGAGGAATTCAGGGCGTTGGCTGAACCAATATGCTGCAAATTTAGCCAATTTTCCTTGGCAGGAAATTGAAGGGTTCTGGTTTCAATAACCCCCACAGATGTATATTTGTATACAAGCAGAATGAGCTAAAGCAATACAAATTAAAGTGAGAATACTGCAGAGGTGTTTTTGTTTAATTTTATTTTTATAACAAAAGTAAAGCTCCCAATACAATAAGATAAAGCAAGCCCACCGCCAAACCGCATTCGACTTCATTATTAAGCACTATTGCTCCTGCTCAGCCGTATGCCTAACCCACAAATTAACTTGTTAATTTTCATAAATGCAATAGATACTTGGGTCTAAGGTGAGAATATTACTTAATCATCTAACATTAAAGCAAATGCAAAACACTGAATTGGGTCTGAGAAGTACTAAAGTAGGAATCAATGATTTATCACCTTTGGAAAGGAACGTGCTGCGTGCAGGATCTTCTTTCTGTGGCTCGGATCTGCGATTCCAATCTCTCTCAAGTCCTGGTCCTCCATTACATTGCTCCCCTTTAAAGCAACATACAAAACAAGCATTTTTGTTACTGGCATTTCTAGTCTAAGACCCATGAAAGTCATTAGAAAGCAAGGTACATTAAACTGTGTCAGAATAAAGTAATTTAAGTTACCATTTAGTAAAAGACAGTTTTTGTTATTTTACGTAGTTTATTCAAGTCATCTATGAAAATCCCAAAACACAGACTGCTTTGATGTAAGATAAAGATAGATAGATATCTATCTAAGACGAACCCTCCAAGCTAAAAGCCTTCAGTGCAACGTGAGAATTGATCACAAATATGCTACCATTGCATAAAAAGGTGAATTACTCCTGACTGAGAGCCTCCCTAGAACTCAACTTAGTGACTATCACCAGAGGAGCCACATCGATAACCCCTTAAATGAGACTTGTGTGTGTGTGTGTGTGTGTGTGTGTGTGTGTGTGTGTGTGTGTGTGTGTGTGTGGGGGTTGGTACTGACAGGAATGTGGTGATTGATGTTCAAACCAGTCTTTGGTTACACACGATATCACCTTTGGAGACTGAGTGGCAACAAACAGATAATGGAGAAGGGAGGGATGAATCAATGTCTGAGTTGCAGAGTGGGCAGCGTTATGAGATGGAGGCGCATCGATAGCTGACGACAGCCGCGGGGGAAATCAAAACACCTTGACACGTAAAAGGAAAGCCTTTATATGAACACCGAACATCATTTATTCATTTATTTTAGTTCCATATTAAACAATTTTATGGTACAACAGACCAAATAAGACAGTCACAAGACAGTAAACAGTGTTTCCCACAGATTTCGATTAAAACGATAACAGATTCATAATAAAGCTTCTGGGGTTTTCACACTTAATGTTGCAGCTTTACTGAGCAACATAATCAGCTGCCTCTGAGGTGAATGAAAGAACTCCAAGATTACAGCTGATTGTGGGTCTTGTTTATTAACAATTTCCCTACCCACTGTTAGACCCTGGTTACAGTAGTCTTTTCAGGTCTCAGCATTTGCAGAGGAGAAAGACTACTGTCTTCAACTGCAGGAGGGTGGAATAGAACGTGAATATCTCCAAGAAGCAGCTGAATAACTGATAGGACCAAAACAACAACCACCCAGCAATTGAACTGGTAGTCAAAACCACAGGATGGCAAGGGCTGGGACTAGCCAGTTAGCAGAGGTTGAAGGAATTGCCGTCTGTTAAACTGAATTAAACTGACTTTTAACCATGCTCAGATTGACCAATAAGAAGTGGGTAAGGGTCACAAGTCCTGCCTGTTGGATATAAACCATGAATGCTAGCTGTAGTGCTTCTGCAGGGGAGTCAGCAGCCAACTCTCATCTGCCAGTATCACTACGGTCCAGAGAAGGCGTCGCCTCAGGGCTGACTCTTCAATATGAACCTAAAGTTAATCCTGTGGTGCTCACCGCTGTGCACATGCACACATACACACACATACACACACACACACACACACACACACACACACACACACACACACACACACACACACACACACACCACTAATGGCATAGCAGAGATGCTGTCTGTAGGTCAAACTTGACAGCCTGTTTTTCATGCAGATGCCGTTGATGCAAACAAGGGGCGGAGAGCATGATGAGCGGGGAGGAGTGCGTCTGTTAGAGTAAATGCTGCAGAGCAATCTTTGTAATGCTGCCTGTGGAATCACAATGCTAATCACAATTCAGCTAAGACACTGACATAAACTTTTACACTGCCATCCTGTTCATGCTGAAATTTCTAATAGGCTGCGATCCAGCCTGTCGATGGAAATCCGGAGAAGGAAGACGGAAAGCAGAAATATGAGTACCTGAATGCTCCGAGTGAGTTTATTGATCAGAACTCACTATGATCTTGGCTTCAGCCCACACTGAGCACAGGACATTATGTATCATCTCTTTTGCCTTCACACTGCCTCACACGAAACTGACAACTGAAAGCCCATTATCTCTGAGCAGCAACATGCTGATTGCTGCCTCTCTAGCTGAGGACTGATATGGTTTGTGGGGCTGAATGGATGATAATGCTTCAAAGCGCATGGATCATTGCATTACTGTCCCACTGGAGATTAACTGATAAATGTCTCTATGCGGGGGAATACAGCTGTAACAGACTGGGTTTACACTCTTTGCCCATTTCCTGATTTATTCATTTTCCTACCACTCTGATTTTCTCATGTGTCTTCTGCCAATTCTGGCAGATGTGCAGAAATGTTATCTCATCACTTCGAAATCATCCCGTTTATTGGGCTTTACAGACTTTAATATTTGTTTTATGACATCTATCACTGAGGCAAGCCAAGGAAACATCAGCATTGTGTGGGTGCTGGAGTCCATCCCAGCCATCATACGGCGAGACCCTGGGTACACCCTGGACAAGTCGCCAAGCTGACACAGGGCTCTTTTGTTCATTTCTTTCAATCTTTTTTGTCCTTGGATAATTTGATTTCATGTTGAAGTTAACCTGGGTAAGCTTAGACATAAATAAATGACTCCCAGTTCAGTCCCATGATTAATGGCTTGATGGTTGAATGACAACCTGACTGATAAAGCAAATAACTTTGAACACTAATCAACATTTTGCTTCTGGACACACCTCACTAAACCAAACCAAACTGGAGTGAACTGAACACCTGTTAGGTGAAGAATGTTTGTTCACACCTGGTTTAATAAAAATTCTCATTTCCTTTCATGTAAAGTGTTACATTCACCTCTGCTATATCTGGATAAGCCATTTATCCTCATTCAAAGAGTCTGAAAACACAAACAGCATGATGTGGTGGTGACAACTCTGTGGGGAAATTTCTGGCTAATGTGCTTCCACAGGGTTGGCAGGTTTCAAGGAGTACATTAGTAGAGAGAACGCTAATATCAGCACAACATTGGCAAACAGAATACATTTACAGCAGTGTAAGCTGGGCCTGTTTTGTGCCTGTGCAGCTTGTCCAGCTCTGCTTTACTCCGTCCTCTCATTAAAATGCTGCTCTGTTCCTCCTCGGCCTATCCAGAGAACAGCCACAGTGGCCTCCCTGGTTTAAAAGCACTCTGAATTCAGGCTGGGTGCTCAGGGGCACGGATCACTCATTCTGACCCTCTAAAGGACAGCTACCTAACAGCACTAAGACTCAGTTTGTCCTCCTAAACTGGCTGCCATGAGACCACTCAGACCTCAAAAGAAAAGTGCAAATGAAACGATGACAGAACATTAAAAAAAATGTTTCTTTCAAATTAACAAACAAATCTAAGCCCAAAAAGAAAAAAAAAAAAAAAAAAAAAAAAAAAAAAAAAGAAATCAATCAATCCATTCCCAGTCCTTTAGCTTCGGATGCAGGAAGCCATTACTGGATTTTTCCGCAGGGTTTGGTCCCTCGCTGCAGCATGAGCCCTTTGCATTTATTAAAAGGCAGAAAAAGGGGGGTTGGGGGTCACGAAAACATCATGAATTTAGATTACATGAATGCAGCTCAGAAGTAGAAAAGGTTTGCCTAACCTTGGTGCAACTTTTAGATCTGACCAACTCTTTCTAAAAAAAAAACAAAAAAACAAACCAAACAAACAAAAAAGTCTTTCTCCTTATAAATCCTCAGCCACCTCCACTGATTTGAAACTCAAAGTAAATTTGTTCTCCCTCAGCTGACCGCATAAAAGTCAGATCCAGACGCCCTCGCCAGAAGACCGTCAGTCTCAGTCGCTTTGAATACAAACGAACTTGCCGACTGTGTCACAGCGTAGAAGTCTAACACAGAGAAAAAGAGACATTTCATTTCAACAGGCTTTACTTGTCAGCACCAACGAGCGGTGGAGAACAGCATGATTGCGCAGCGCTTGTTTCATCGGGACATTTGCTCCACGAGTCGATAAAAAGCATCTAATTGGTTTCAGAAAAAGGCTCGTCTCTGCAACGCTGCTTGAACACAATACATTCACTGCTGTTATTGATCTGCTTCTAGAGCGTGCCTGCAGGGGAGACACACATCACAGTTGGCCGAGTGGCAGAGTTAACACTGTTTAATTAGTGATCTCGCTGCTACATAAGCATACTTGGAAAAATAAATAGTATGTCTAACAACCTAACTCAGAGAAGGACCATTTTCTTACCATTGTTTAAAATTTGATGATGAAGTGTGAACATTTCAATTAAAATACTGGCATCTTGCCCGTCTTTTAGCAGCTCATAGGAAATGCATAAGAGTAACATCATGACTCTGCATCTATTTCTGAGTCTGAAGTGTTTTTAGATTGTTGTTTTGAAAGTCGAACACAGAAGGTGATCCGTCTCTTGAAGATAAAAGTGGATTGGCTGACAGGCATATCTGTACACAGTACTGGCAACTCAGCCAAGAACGAAATATGGCTCGTTTCTGCTCTATTCACTAATGCATAGATTAAACGCAATTATAAAAGTTTAGCAAAGCAAAGGTGACTCAGAGGGTAATTCTAATTTCCAATTGAGACTAAATTGTGATTCATAAAAAAAAAAAAAAAAAAAAAAAAAAAAAGGTCAACATTTGCTGTGGGAGGGACAGGTTGTTTTGTTCAGAGGTAACAGCTTTTTCTCTAAACCCTGCAGCGACTTTAGGAAGCCAGGTGGTTAGTAAGCCATGTTTAAAGATAGAAATGTTGCCAGCTTGCCGCTTTGGAATAAAAAGACGACTCAAGCCTGAGAAAAAGGAGTGTGAAAGCCTAAAAGACAGTAGGAAGATTAAACCCCGAGAGAAACTTCAGAGGCTTCAACACGTACTTAAACATGGGTGTGGATCACGCTTTCTCCAAGCGGAGAGGCTGATAAGTGGATGAATTCTCTATTCTCGGGTTATGTAAAGTAGAGTAAAAGGTTGTTTATGGGAGAATCAGAGTGCACTGAAATTAGACAGATATAGTTTGATAGCAACCACACATTTTATTTATTAAACAACTGAAGCTTAATAAACCAAAGAAACATTATATTTATAATATTTAAGTCTAATTAACAAGCCTTACATGCAGAGGTAAAGAAATAAATATACAGATACTGACAATCAGTGATGACCTTTATCTGGCGTCAGACCAGACAGTGATCTTCTAGTTTTCTATTGTCTAATTCTGGTCAGGTTGTGTTAATCATTGCTTCAGTTTGCGGTCTTTAGCTGACAGTAGTGGCACCTTGTGTGGTCTTCTGCAGTTCAGAGATGCTCTTCTGCATACATTGGTTGTAACAAGTGGTTACTGGAGTTACTTCCAAGTTGCCTTCCAGTGAGCTCGAGGCATGAACAAGACATTTTCACCCAGAGATGTGGATATTTTCACATTATCAGATCATTCTTTGTAAAACCCTAGAAATCATTTTGTAGGAAAATCCTCAGTCCAGGCTGTCTGACACCAACAGCCATTTAAATCACTGTTCTTTTCCATCCTGACGCTCCATTCAAACTTCAGAAGGTCATCCTGACAGTGTCTGCATGCCTAAATGCATCGCGTTACTACAAACCCAATTAGATTGAACACCAGATTAGTATACATCATTAGCATACCAAATGAAGTTGCCTATATATCGTCTTTATTATATCCAGTTTTGCAAAGCTCAAGGTTAATGATTTAGAATTTAAAGTTCAAGTTTATTTATAAAAATTGTTTAAAAGGTTTGATAATCTCAAAGAAAAAAAAAGTGTGAAAAGAAAGAAATATATTCATTAATTTTTGTCCCATCACTTCATGGTTTTTGTTTTTTTTTTTTTTTTTTTTTTTTAAATTGTAGTAAATGTTTCCCTCAGAGAGATCGATGTTTTGTTTTGTAGTTTTTGAACTTTAAATGTCTGTACTGGTTTTAATATTGCTGCTATATCACATAATCTCAGGGGCTTATAAGTTGAAACGTGTACGTCTGTTTACATCTGCTGTCATGTGTTGTGGAGCTTACAAACAGAGGTGTATATCTTCTGATTCGCACAAGGAAACAGCTGTTATGCTTACGTACAATACGCTGAGTGTCTAAGAGACCATATTCTTTGGAGTCTTTGTCAGCTTCTCATAGTCGCACTCATCTGAGGCACAGTTCATTCAAATTCAAATTAAAAGTGCCCGAGACCCTTTCTTTCAGCCGAAATGAAAAGTTTAATTTGCACCCAACACAGTGATTTATGAATTATTTTTGTAGTCGCTAAGAGAACTTGTTCTGTTTTGTTGTTGCTGCTGTGTTCCTGTTTATACGCAGCACTCTGGATCTGGCTTCATTTACTTTGTGGTAAGTAGTAAGTCCACATGGAGGGAATCTTGAGTACATTTATAACTCATGTGTGAATCTACAGTAGTGTTTGAAAAACATAAAAACCTTCACTGTAACAAATAAAACACACTGTGGACAACAGATTTTCATAAGTCTGATAGAAATGTGAGTTCTTATCTTGACAAATAGGATGCTTATCTCTCAACTTTCCCACCGGTTCAGACTGCCAGCTGTGCCCCTTCATCAGACTTCAGGACTGAGAAAAGCAACTGAGCCAACTCAGAGAGGCATCGCACACTTTGGGCTCTATAAACTTGTCAGATTGGCAATAGCACCCCATTACTCATCAAGATTCTTCTCCCTTCTGGTCGGGCATCAGCTGCTTTGTTGGCAGCCGGCTCTCTGACTGTTAACGAGAAGCCACGACAATCGCCTCCCAGGCCAGAGACAAACCGTCTGAGAGTGTGAGGATCCAGGACAGCCTTGATTCAACACTAAACCAGAGGTAACAGTATCAAACAAACTATCTGACAGGAGCTGAGCTCAGACTGCATCGGCTAAGTTGAAAGGTGGAGTCACCAGAACAGATGGAAAAGTTGAAACACTGAGTTAAGCCAAGCACTAAATAATGCAAATACCTATGATGCAAATATGATACTTTAGAGTACAGGGAAAAGGTAAAAAAAAGTCTTCAAAGACTTAAAAACTGAAAATAAACGGCTAAACAGGCGAGAGAATTAAATATGAACCAAAGACAGTAATGAAAATGAAGTAAGTGAGGCACTCACCATGTAGTGAAGGTCGTCGAATCCATTCAGGAGTAGTTTGCTCTCGTACTGCGGCAGACCCACATGCTCCAGCCAGTCTCCCACGGGCTGGTCCAGCAGTCGGCCTGCAGCACCTGCTGACAGGGGAAAGCGCTTCAGGAGTGAGAAACCTTTCAGCCGGTAGCAGCGGCACTCCGAGGACGAGACGTGGCATTGCCACATCATTCTCGGCCAGCAGAGCCGAGCGCACCAGCAGCAGGAACGTGAGGGAGACAGTGTCCTCTGTGAACAAGGCGTCAGCTCCCGCAGGACAGCGGGGGCTGAACAACAGTCACTCGAAATAGATTAAACTACCCCCGAGTCGGGGGTGAAGGTAAGATAAAAGGGATAAATCCACAAAAAAATGGATAATATCTAAAAAATAAAGAATATATTTTTGCTATGATAGTGAGCCAGGAGAATGCTGAAATACATTTCTGTTTAGCACACAGTGCGGTGCCTCACCTAACTCACAAATATGACTAAATATTTCATATCTGATTATGAAAAAAAGTCAGAGTGTCCCATTTCAGGAGGTACCTTTTTCTGCCCAAAAAGAAAAAAAAAAAAAAGAATTAGGGCTGTTTTAATTACACTTTAACTTTACAATAACACTCAGGTTGGAGCGTATAACTTTAGTTTAAGTTCTTCCAGGGTAGTACATTTGTTGCAGCCAAGTGTAAGTGATCCAGACTTGTAGCCAAGACAGGTATTTGGTAAATAATTGGATCCCAGACTCACATATCCCACCTGTTTAACATATAATCCCCCACGGACAATCCAAACAGGAATCTACCTGTGATGTGCCACTGTCCACATCGGAAGCAGCAGGACAAGAAAAAAACGCAGAGGGACTAAAGGAAACCTGTGACATGACTGCAATGAACGGAGATTGATAACAGAGCAACACTATAGTGACAGCTGTCAGCAGTCTAACCTATACAAAGACAGATTGGTGCCTCTCCTCCAGTGAACATGTTACTGGAATTCTTTAACTCTCTTTCAAAGCAAATACACACTCCACACTAGAAACCAATCACTGCACAGGTAGTTACCTCCCAATATATTAACTACCCCTCAAACACAGAGGCTAACAGAGTCAATCGTTTTCTACCTTGTGAAATCTGGCAGCTTAGAAAAGTAAACAGCGTTAAATTCGAAAACATAACATTTCTTTATAAAACACAGATTTGAAAGTTTCCCTTTCTGCTTGTCGGCTGTCTTATCATTTAAACCTGCTGCATAAACAGTCACGTTCCAGATGAGGGTCCCATGTCAAAAGTTCCGTTCAGACATCTCATAAGCTTGAAAATTTGTCAAGGAGAAAAGAAAAAAAAAAAAAAAAAAATCCAGTCAAGAATCCGATCAGCTCCTTCAAAAAGCACTTTCAGTGATAGCTCACTCCCAGGATTAACTCCTCTGCAGACAAGAGAGCGCTAAGATTATCTGAGAGATGCGGTCCGGCAACAGACGAGGTCTAAAAGAAACATTTTTTTAGCTGCTCCTAGCTAAAGAGCAGATAACCTAGTCCTGCAGAAGTTACATCCTCCTATTGTCCTGACTGATCACAATTCTGCTGCCTGCAATTCCTCTCTCCTCCCTTCCTCTCTCTCTCTCTACCCCCCCTTCAATGCATACACTTCCCCACTCCCTCTCTCTCCCTCTGTAACACTGCAGGTGGCTGCTCTTTATCAGAGCTAGCTACCATTTCAGCTACAACCCCCCTCCCACCCACCCCTAATTTGCTCTCAAGTTCCTGCAGCATCTATACCTCAGTCCATTGTTTTTACACATTCTCTTTCCAAAGGTAAATCAGTGAAGATACAGACTGGAGGCACAGAGCCAATCAACTCGGCACGTCACCGCCGAGCACCGGACCAAATGAAGGAGTAGAGGGAGGGAAAAAAGTGATGCGGTTTATCACATCAAACAGAGAGCCTCCTCTTGACCGAGTCCCCCGATGGTCTGCTCCACTGAGCTGGAGCTGTGAGCGTGGTAGCTACAAGGTTAAGGCTCACACACGCATGGAAGTGGAATCAGACTCATGGAAACTTCACACCAAGTGCCTGTGATGGGATGCTAACTACTTTACTGCAGCAGTGTCAGCTTTCTACAAAGTCTGCTTCCTCCAAAGCACAATGAGCTCACCCCCTGACATACGTACAGAAGTGGTTAATATTTAAACAGCTCAATCCAGCGCAGGGCACAGCAAACCACAGGGCTAGAATAAGACGATGGAGTTTGGCGAAGGAAAAGAGGATGTGCTGCTTTGTTTAAATATATTAAAAAGATTGCTCAGGCACGGCGGTGACTGACAGTGGATGTTGAAGAATGTCAACAGGGAGAGCTGAAGGGAAAGATTTGATTGCTCGGGTTGCTGCTACAATCCTTGGACGCCATCCATCAAACCTTAATGACAGGCTTTGAAAAGCAGAATAACAGCAGAGCAGGTTACAGTCCTTACACTGCTTGTAATACAGGTTCTCTCTCAGGCACTTTGGTTTTAAAAATAAAGATCCTGGTACGTTATGATGCAGATTTAGTACTTGGCTCATGTCAGACACCACAGCTTGAATTACTGCCTCAGAAAAACAGAGACGCAAAACAAACCAAGGGGTCAAATCTCAGTGGAGGATGACACACGCCTTCTAAAAGAAACGTTTTAGACTCTTTTCTTTGTCATTTGTTCTATAAAAAACAAACCTGTAATTTCTAAAATAGTATTTTTGTACCCAAACCTCCATTTGTAACTAAAATGGCCTGTATTTGTATAGCGTCCCTAAGGACCCCAAAGCGCTTTACATATCCAGTCATCCACCCATTCACGCACACATTGGGACTAATAAAGGTTATCTTATTCACACACTGGTGATGGCAAGCTACATTGTAGCCACAGCCACCCTGGGGCGCACTGACAGAGGCGAGGCTGCCGGACACTGGCGCCACCGGACCTCTGACCACCACCAGTAGGCATTGGGTGAAGTGTCTTGCCCAAGGACACAATGACCAAGACTGTCCAAGCCAGGGCTCGAACCAGCAACCTTCCACTTACAAGGCGACCTCCCAACTCTTGAGCCACGATCGCCCGCTAATCTGTATTTAGAGCTCTCCTCTCTACTATCACTGCCATGCACTTGTTTAATATATTTTTAAGGTTCAGGGTGAGGATCTAATAAATATAACTATAGTATAAATCAAATTCCAAGCACTCAAAGCCCACTATTTGGCAATAAAGGCAGCCGTTTCATTAACATCCACACCCACAAAAAGATAAATAATGAATTAATACAAGGTGCTTTTGCTCACATTTATTAAACAGATGAGTAGCTAACGGAAAACTACTCATTTCTTCCTGTTTTCCTTCAGGTTTCCTTGACAAGTGTCAAATTCACAAATAAATTAAGTCATTTTAACTTGCTTGAAAAAGCAACAATATTAGTATTCATACTCTACCTGGTGTAGCGTATTGCTGATCTCTGGAAAAATCAATGCCTGCACCAATCATAGTCATCATCTTCTCGATCTGAAGACAGGAACAGAGGGGGGAGAAAACAAAAATGTAAGGGCTTGGAAGAGTGATCAGAGTTTGGCCACCACCTTTCACCAGCAAAAATACAGAGAAAAGCCCCTAAAGCAATAATACACTGTCCCTGTGAGAGCAAATGATGAGTACGTCAGCAAGAAGAAAATTAGGTTGCAGTGATTTTGCAAAGACATGTTAAAGGACAGCTTGAGGACCGAGACGGTTGAGTGCCTTTATATCCTATTTATGGTCACATTAAAACAATCATTGCTATTGTCCCACATTAAATGAGTAACCAGGGCTTGACTGCACGTAGGGGACAACAGGCACAAAAATGCTGCTTTATACTGGCATGCCGGTCTTACCGTCTGACTCTAATAAGGTCAAAAACAAAAGGATAATTGTAATAAACAAGTTAAAAGAGAACGTGCACAAGTCTGGAAAAATAATACAGAACAAAGTCTGGTAGTTTAAGCTTCCCATGTACTTATAAAGCTCTCAGTGAAGAGAGTTTTGGAGCAGGTTTAACTGTGTCTTGATGCTTAAACCAATGCTTGTAACAAATGTTTCAAGACGACTGAAGCGTCGTAGACAAAACACAAAAAGGGTTCGAAACCCAGCAAGACTGAGAGTGAGAAGCTACAGCTGAAACGATGCCCAGAAACCTGACGTTTCTTGCAGTAATTTCATGCATCATGACATAATGCATGTGAACATCACCAGCAGTTGGTTTCCAATCACAGTAAGTCACGCACATACACACATCACATGCACATGCCGCTCATGGACTTGTAAAAACACAATACTGTCATTTCATAGAAATGTATTCATAAGCGAAGCAGCAGTGGGACATGAAACTGCAATATTACATCTGCCACAGCACAGAATCGTGGTTCCCTTTAAAGTGGCCCACAGCTGAATATGCATGGACACTGGGAGTGAATTCAATGCAAACGGAGAGACTGACTGTGCTGCTGTCACACCTGTCAGGTACTCTGACTACTTTGAGTATGAGGCCATGTTGTATAAACTAGAGTGAACAGATAAAACTACAGCTGGAGAAGTTTTATCCGAATTTGAATGTCCTCGCTCCTTAAAAAGCCCCCAGACATATTTGATGACCCCATTAGCATAATTATATATGAGATAATAAAGCGACACTGGAAAACCAAAGTAGCAGTTTTTTTTCCATCATCGATCAGCAGGTGGATGTTCAGCAGTGAAATAGTGCATAATTAGAAGATTAATGTCAGAAGGGCAGAGAAAGATATTAACGTTGAACAATGATGCATCTATTTTAGTATGCTGCTGCCAGACTGGTAACCCAGTCACAAACTGAAGCTTCTGGACTTAGAAAAAGAAATGAATAATCTGAGTTAAGGTTATTCCAAAAGGGTTCCTAAAGCCTCAAAGGATCCCATCTACCTCTACAAAGAATGCCCCAGTAGAGGACAGAGCCAAAACCCAAAAGGACCAGAAGATTGACATCTTACGCTGTCGGAGGAATTAGATCTTCTTTGTTTTGGGGAGTCAGAAGTCGCCGGTGTCTGCTGAGAGAGAATTCATCGTTTTGTTTCGCCTTCTTCCCATTCAAAGTGTGTATCCACACTGTGCCAACTATCCTCTGGCAGTGTTATTATAATCATCCTGTTTCACACAAAAAACACTCTTGACAGGAGATTTTAAAAATTCTAAATTGAAAGAAACACCATTCCAGATGGAAAAGCGTACACGTTTAGTGCATAACAAATGTATCTGTTATGACTGGATCTATGAATAATCAGTGTAGTCATAGGAAGTGAAGAAATATAAACACAAAAGCTCAGGATCACACACTCAGCCTCAGTGTAAAGTACAATTCCTTCCTCATGTCCACATTCTCAACATTCATGTTCACCATCAGTCCTCAATACGGCAGAGGGAAAATGCCAAAGTTTTGGCAAGAAGAGGTGTGAGACAACGGACGGTTAGAGAATGGCATTATTTTTGATATCCATCTGCCCAGTGTGAAGTCACCATACTCTTGATTAGAGTCCTGCATATTGGGCAGATGGTAGATTAGTCACACGAGCTCAACAAATAACTGCCGTCCACATGTTCATTCTATGTCGTTAAACAGGAAAGCTGACGGTGGAGTGGGAACACAACTTCTAGCTGAGCAAAGAGCAAACATGAGTGATCAAAAGTAGTTGCCTCCTCTTTACACGAGAGTCTCTGGATGCATGTCACACATACTGAAAGCATGTGAGACATTGTGTGCTCAGACTTTTCTACGGTGATGGTTCAGTTAGTATGAAGCATTTTAGGAAAGAAGGATGATGCTGGGGAGAGATGCCCCCCCCCCCCAAAAAAAAATAAGAATAGCTCTAACATGAACAGCATGTAGTTGCTGTTGCTTCTTGGATTCCTTAGATTTTCTTCTAGTGGTGAAATAAAAGAGAAAAACACAAACCAACTACATCTTCATTAGAGTTTCTGTTCACCTAGGGATGGCTGCTTATTTTCCTTAAGTTATGATATCAAACTGATCTTGACAGGTTTATGTTGCTCTCATAATAAACTAAATTATTAGGCCTCGGCAGGACAAAAGCAATTAGAAAGCCCCTGATGAGCGCTGGCCTCAACTGGGGGTCTAATCTGTAAAATCACACACATGCATAAGCAGTAGCAGCACCTGAGTTAATGAAGACAAGGCAGTGCTCTTTGCCTCATTAAAGTGGCCAAGGTCTGTACTCGAGGGAGGATAATGCTCCCATCAATCGCATCTTTGACACACAGTTCAGCTGCCCAAGTTTTTTACGCCACCATTCAGGAGATAAGACAGGCCATTGTACTTTTAAACACTGAAGGAGAATTTAAAATATACTCACTACTGTGGATAAACAAAATAAACTGGATGCATTTAAAATGTCACTTAAGATAAAGCACAGACGTTTTTTTCCTATTTAAAGAAATGTACACACATGAACGTACACACAAATCACAACAAAAAAAGCACATCGATGTTCAGTCCTGCTGTATTGGCCTCACTTATCCAGCATAATGGAAAAGGGAATGTTAGCTGGTCCAATGAGAGTTCAAGGCAGCTATCCAGAAAGGTAGGTGTGTTGGAGCTGGGTAAATATATCCTTATCAGAGGATGCCAGCCAGTGATTTCCTCAAAGTAAATCACATTCACAGCAAGAAGAGGCTTCTGAATTTCATGGTCAGGAACTAGGATGCTCAGTGTCATGAGAATTAATAGAGGAGAGGAGAGATGGGTGTGTTTTTGTGCTGCAGGATTCAATCAATGCAGAGAACTGAAATGGAGAGGCATCCATTGTTAGAGAGCCTCACTGTGAGCACAGGGGTACAATGAGAGGGGTCAGAAGTCACCCAGGAGGTGGAGGTCAACAGCTGAAGAGCCAGCAGTGTTGCGAAATGGTCAGGGTGAGATTAAAGGTGCATGAAGCCATTTATCATGCTCCTCACAGTAGGCCTGCTGCCCTGAGGTGACTTAGCAGAATAACGGGTCCGCTGTCCTACCGGGATGTGAAAACACAAACTGTCTTTTCATTAACAGCCTTGAACAATGCCCAACTAAAGCCGAGAGAAAGGGTGGCGGCAGAGCTAAAGGACGCCTGGCAGTGTGTAGAGGGTGAAACAAAAGGCTGCAGCAGAGATCGTGTGCCCAGACCACCAGCCTCAAATTGGCAAGCTGGCACCAAAACAAGGGTTGGACGAAAACTACGGACTAGTGAAAAGCATCAAGGGGAACACAAACACAACCCTGTTTGTAGCAGGTGCCAAGACCTCAATGCCACAGTGGGACAAAACACTGTCAGCAGCCCCATGAACATCCTCCTGAAATAGCCCAATGTCATGCTTATGTTTTTATGAACAACGTCCCCTCTGGGAAACCTTGACCACTCATTCCGCATTACACATAAGTATTCCCAGTTAAACTTAAAACAGGAAGGGCATTCCTTTGCAAATAATTATAAGAGTTATACCAAGCAGTGGCTGCATGCGTCAGCCCCCCGTGGCTCTCCTGTGTTCTCCCCCTGGTGGGGATCAGAGAATAGATTTACCTCGCTGGCTGCACTGGAGCTCTGACACACACCCACAGTTTGGTTTGATCTCAGCCAGTCAAACACATGAAACTGCTTAGCAAACAATGAGGACACAAAACCAACGCATAGCCAAACCCTTAATGATCCCATGAACATGGATTAAAAAGAAAAAGAGAGCAAAGAAAATGATGCATGGCTTAAAAACATCAGAGAGGACAAGGTTTTTGAAGAAAGGGCAGGATAATCTGGGTGTGCGCCTCACTTTGTCTCCCTTTTATTTCTTTATCAATAAAGCAACCAGCTTCAATCAGTGAATACCAATCGGAAAGGCTTTAAAAGAAATATAATATCCACAGAAATGCTAAAAAGCATTCATTATTTTCTCATTCTGTTCAGTCATAGCATATAGACAAGATTAATGAGCCTCTAGCAGAGCTGCTGCCTGTAAGGGAATCAATACTCACAAAAGCTGGTTTCATAGTGGCTATTGGATCTGTGAGGTGCGAATCGAAAACGAAGTTAAAAAGTGAAGTGTGGAAGTGGATAGCGGCCCTCTCCTGTCTCTGTCTAAAGCTCGCCGTCTCCTTATCTCTCCTTCCATCTGTGGAGCTCAGAGTGCTGGCTCACACAATGTGCCCCCCTGGATTGTCATCTTCAGTCTGATTGCAAGGACCAACACCAACCCACATTAGCATGCGCTTTACACACATGCACACACACTGAGAGCGCCTTAAAAGGAGAGATGCATAGGCCAAGACCTCATGCAAGTCAAATCTCCTTGTCTTGAAACCCGAGGCAGTGCATCCAAGGGTTTGTCTTGTTGAGAAAGAGGGGTGATGACTAGGAACGATACTGAAAGGAAGGGGAAGAGGGTGTGAGAACCAGAATATTTTACAAACCAGATTAAAAAGGAAGAAAAAAAAAAAGAAGATGTTTTTAGAAGAGGTGTGTCCATGCACTTGGGGGTGGGTTTGGTAATGTCCAGGGACCCCAAATGCTGTCACGCAGCTCTGTAGAGTGCTCCAGAGCAGCCAGTCGTGACCGGCAAGATGGCTGCCACAGCACATCAGAGAAAGCAAGAGTAAGCAAACACTGCCGATGGAGAGACAAGGGCTGAAGAGAATGCAGCGAGAGAGAGAAAGTGAAAAGAAAAGGGAGTTTTCAATTTTCAGGGGGCACTCCCAACATCAGTAAGAAAGTGTAGGCAAGGATACGCCCAATGAAACTTTTACTGCATTTCCCACACACTCCTCTCATTTGCTATGCACTTTAAATCGCTGGTGTGAATATTTCTATTTCAAGCAGACGCAGGCTTATTCCCTGAAAGGAAAAAGAGAGAGAGAGGGAAAAAAATGAGCTCTTGCGCTTTGGTTTGAGCAGAGAACTCACCGCCATCTAAATCACTATTCATGTGAAAAGAAAAAAAGCGTTCCGGGTTCATTAACTTTAAGTAAGGCTCAAAAATTGGAATTTTTCAAAGGCTTTTAGAAGCTTACCAGCCAACCAAGGCCTCTAATAAACATCTAGTCATGATCAACCGAATTGAAAATTCCTATGCGATTCAGCATGCTTTCAAAAAGTACTAAAACATGGTGTTATTGTTATGGAAAACTGTGCAAGCAGGGTAGTGGTTAACTCTACAAAGCATCATTTGTTTTCATTTTTTTTTGGTTTTTGGGGCTTGTATTTTAAATTTTAACTTTCTACATCGAAGTACATGTGCTGACAAGGAACCTGTGCATGTGTGAGCTCCATCAGAGGCTGATATTAGCAATATTAGGGAGTACGAACACATTTTATTCCGTAGCACCACTGATAGCAAAAGAGAAAGAAAAATATATATCTATATTTTTAAGGTCCACCGTCTAGGTAGTAGAGCCCTAAAGCAATTTTATTACGTGTCTGGCTGTATGACTGGAGAGTAAATAAAATTTATTCCCAAGAGAAGAATGAAATTAACAGAGGGCAGCTCTCTGCCAGCAGCCAACTAAATGATTTTTTAAAAAGCTTCCAGACATTCAGATGAACTCAAAGCTGCCCAGTTCCCTTGGTAAAATACACTTACATGGCGCATACAGGAAATGGGGGCACTGCTTCAAGTTCATCTCCTTTTAGCAGACCAGAGCTATTTTTTCAGTTTGGAACCAATATCACCATCTATTCTCCTGCCAAAGAAATGCAGTTTGTTTTGGCTCCTCCTCTTAGGCCACGTTTAGTCTGTTTACTTCATCTTTCTCTAAGCACCGGGGAGAATACAACAGGACTCGGGAGCTCCAGGATTATTGTGAGCTGCTGAGGATATCTAGGAAGAGCAGAAAGCTCCAATAGCCAAGTAATGTCACAGCTGGCTTAATCCTGTCACTCTCTCACGGGCCACATCCCTCAGGTGCAGTCTGAGGTGGTGAGGTGTTCATTAAACTAGATAATTAGAATGAACAGTGCCCTGCCAGTGACCAGACTTTAAAGGGAAATAAAAGATCCAAGCACATACTTGATTGAGCTCATTACCCACTACGCCACATTCTGGAAAAGGAAGACAATGTGCAAAACCTCTGGATGTCTGACTTTTAAATAGTCATCATTACACTTTTGGCTATGGCACATTTCCATTAGTATTTGTCATAGTTTGTGACTGAATTACAAAAATACCACTAGATCCAAATGGTAATGCTACGTTACGACAGGTATAAATTGGTGGTGCATATATGTCGGCCAATCAGCAACCAGAAATTGCAAGAACTGGGCAGCCAGGCAGGTATGATACAATCAGAGACAATAATGCACAGTTTGCCCACCAGAGGGCATTGACATGTTGATTTTAAAACTAAAACAGTTAGTACATTTGATAAGGGACCCTTTTGGTGAATGTTTATGGAATCATCTTATGTAAAAACAAACAAAGAAACAAACCAGTCCCTATAGGCCCCTATATATTGCTAACCAGTCTTTTTTAAATAAATCATAATCCTTTTAAATTGAACTTTAGTGGTTAGTTACCATTTAACTGGTTTAAACTATTAAAAGTTAGTGATGCTGGGACTGGTGTGACCCAATTACAAGATATTATGTAGCAGATGTGGTTTCTGAGGTTTTGGAACCACACCAATTTTAGAAAACACCCACATTTAGTGAGTTGACAAGCTGAGGCTGGCACAAAAATCTAACTCAGCTGCAATCAGCTGACCATAATGCTCACAGAAATCACCTGATGGCTCAGCTGAAGGCCTTGCATCTGATTAAGATACATAAATAGCAGCCCTCTAATGTAGTCCATTAGTCGCTATACATTTGCAAGCCACTTTGCAACCCACCCCAACACCTTTTCTTCATGCCATGTCTGGCTGCGGCTGGTAAACATCTTGCTTGAATTTATGAAAGATTTTAACTGCCACATATATACACACTACCCAGATGAAACTCATATGAATTGTGTTTAATACACAAACCTGAATGCAATACTGAGTTAAAGTCACATAGTAATACACTAACAATACTTGATCAAATCAGTGCATTACCATAGTGTGGTGGTTAACACATTTGCCTAACACACGAAGGATCACCAGTTTAAGAGTAGCAGGAGGCACAAATCCTTGAGGATTGCGTCAATAATTTAAAGTCTGTGGATCCATCCACTGTGGTGACCCCTTGTGAATAAGAGAGCAGTTAAGTGTTCACTTAGTGTTCAGGATATTACAGAACAGTTCCTACTGGCTAAAGCTGAGAAAACATGGTCTAGTACACTTGAATCGAGGCGAGGCATTCACTCGGCTGCACACAGACGAATACCAAAGGTCAGTCATTTTCCACGAGTGTTTCCTTGGCAGCCTTTGACAAAACTATAAACTAAAGTAATGCCTGCAAATGCTGAAATAGCTCAAGAACAAACCCTCTTTGGAGTGCTCCCATACATAAAAGCTCAACAGCAAGGTTATCCCAGAATGAGTCATATTACCATAGTGGAAGGCAGCTGTGATCGTTCTCATGATAGAAAAGCCTGTTGAACTTGGATAAAGCACATGTACAAGGCCTCGAGCCGCTATCCTTCCCAAAGCAGCTAAAGATGAAAGTGTTGACAGCAGTATTTCCATATAGAGCCAATATTGTGTCTGTTCCTTCCATAAATGCACATCAAAGATGTTTTGAACTACAGTATCCCCTCTGTGGGCTGGTGCCATATTTTTTATCATGATCTAATCGTGAGCAATAAACTGCAGCAACATCAACACAACATCTGGCACTTTATGGTAGCACAACACTGCCAAATAAGTATGTATGACTTTGTCAGACAACAGTCACATACCAGCATCTAATGACGAGGACATAAATTGCACTGGTTGCAACAATGACGCATAATCCAGATTGCTTGTGTGCAGTCTCACACATGAACAGAAAAAAAAGAAAAAAAAAAAAAAGAGAGATTCTTAAAAACTTCAGAATCGCAGCACACCAAGGTGTAATTACTGTATCGGTGGCATAAGTTGGCAGCGTCTAAAAACTGACCACCTGCATGCAAACCATGGCCCGCAGTAGCCAAGACATCGACCTCAAATCTGCAATTAGCTCACTGTGGTTGTTCTGAGAGGGTCATGTAAAGGAACACTAGGCAGCAACATGAGCTCCTCACTGTGGGAAGAGAAAGCATTAGTGCTATCCGAGCCTGCGATTTGCTCAGGATGGACAGGCATCACAAATGAAACCTACAAGTCACTTCTGGACTGTGTGTAGCAGTGCAGTTATCAGTAACAGAAATGGAGCAGAACACAAACAGAACAAGGGAAAATTACTGAGAGGCTAGTGGACAGCTTATGCAAAACTTAACTGAGAAGCTTACAGAGGATTTCTTTAATTCTGCCAACAATAAGATGATTGTTTTAGGATAACGGTAAAAGAGCCAATGAGGAAACCATGCCAGCTGTATCTTGTGTGGCTGTTTAATGACTGCAATACTAAAAACCAAGGTTTATAAAACTTACACCTTCTTGGTAACTTGTGTTTCTTAAAAGAGTAAAATCTAACAAACTCTGAAAAGGAAGGGTTCTATACTGTATTTGTTTAGCTGTGTGTTTTTTCTGTGTTCTGACGGGTTGTCAGTCTCTATAGAGATTCAGGTCGGAGTTTCACGTCTTTACAACAGGAGGAGGCAAGAGCCGAAGAAACGGATCTACGGCTTCCACGTCTTCTCTGAATCTCAATTTCCAAATCTCTGTCTCTTGTCTTATTTTTTCCAGTCTCTCAGTTGTTTTATCCCCATCTTCTTGTCTTCTCTAATCTCTTCCCGCTGTGTCTCTACTCAGCTCTTTATCTACATCCCAGACAAAACATTAAAGCGCTGCATGCACGGGGAATATATTTAGATGTGAATATGCTCTGTGATACTAACACATAGTGGGATTGAGACAAATTTGGGGGGAAAAAAAAAGTTTTAAACACAGAATTCTGAAAATATTTTTATACACTGCAGTTTTTTAACAAAAGAAATGTACTAATGCAAATATGTGCAAAGATATATTCCATCATTTACTGTTTTGCCAAAAAGTTTGTTCCAGACAAGTTTTGACCTAAATTGCATGATGAGGCATCAGGCGGGCCTTGTTAAACAAAACAAGTCAACTTTTGTACTTTTGTATTTTTGAACTATATTAACCTTATGCACACAATATTAATCTTTTCCATCCAATGGGATTCATGACAAATGTTTTATAAACAAAGATCTCCAGATTAGGTTTGTTTTTACACGTTACAATTGGGACGAGTGGAATTCTTCTAATAATGAATGAGTCTGTTACCTAGCACATACACGTGTCTGTGCCTTTTACCTGTGCAGGTTATGGCAATAACATCGCAACAGCCTAAACACTAACACCGAGGCTTCAAAATGCAGAGTCCAGAAACCGGTGACTGATGTCACGGTGGCTACATCCATCTTTAATATACAGTCTGTGGTTTCACCTGCTGTCACTCTGCTACCTTGCAGTTACATTAGTGTGAAAAAGGTCACCTTTATTCATGTTAAACATCTGTGAAACATGTAATTATTATTTACTGGCCTGCATTATACAATATTTGGTTGTACATGCATAAACACTAAACAGTACAGACACTAAAGCCTCCCCCCCCCCCCCGTGTGTGTCTTAAATATTTCAAGCGGAAACACTTACCTCATCCCATTCTGAGGTGAAAGAGGGAGATTTCTCAAGTCTCTTCTTAGCCGTGCTACAGTTAGAAACAGACTCGCTACGGTTTCCCAATCCTCCTTCCTCTTCATTAGGAGGCGACACGAGCAAGTCTGAGTCAGACTTGGACAGGCTGCGTGCCAGCTTCAGGTCCCCAGGAGGGCGCATCTTGACAGCAGATACAGCACCAGCCACAGAGTCCCTGGGTTCCTTGTTCACAGTAGCATAAATTGCTTTTGGATCACAGTCTGTCAGGATGGCGGCCATGCTAGGACGGCTAGGTGGCGGCGCAGCTGCCGTTACTCCCTCTTTAGCTTTGGCCCTCTTTTTTGTTTCTGGCTGGTCTTGATTGGGTGGCAGAACACCTGGAAGCCGGAAGGACTCCTCACGGCTCTCAAAGACAGGAGAAGATCCGTGTAGGAGGCCTGTGAACTGCTCTGGTACACCTGCTTCCTGGTCCTGGCTGAGCTGTGAGTTATCTAGACAAAGAGACAGGGAATAGACAAAGTCAGTGAAGAAGGAAAGCAGTCTGTGAGGGCTGGAAAGTAGACTTCCAACTGAGGGGCTGATCCTTACAGTGTGGCTAATAAGAAACCACCCACACAAGCCCTGAAACAGATCTGTAATTGTTTCCTACCAGGAGTGACGAAGAGAAAAAGGGGGAGAGAGAAGAGATGGAGCAAAGAAAAGGCGTATGTTGGCTGGAGAAATGACTCCTGAATTCCAAACTCAGCTTGTAGCCGTCTGACAGCTATCTGCTGGTGCCTGAATGCCTGTATTTTGCAACAGGGAGTTGAAGCAAGTCATCTCTGTGAACAGCCCTCATCACAGAGGCCTACTTGTCTGTTAGGCCCGTTTTCCTAAAATGACATAACACTGAGAATGTCCCAGAGTTTCCGACTAAACTAAACTTTCAAACAAACCTACACATAAATTCCAAGAGTGTATGCCAGAGAAAAATGAATACAACACAACAAATATCACAAAGAGGAGTGAAACTTACTGTTTGCCGTCTTCTCCAACAAAAAAACGACTCCTTAATGAGACTCAATGGCAAGTGCAACAAAGAACAATGAGATTTTTTCCTCCTCCCCTCTCCCAAGGACTTACTGCCACCTAAGCCTATTTTCCGCAATCAAATCAGCCACAGCTTGATAGTACCTGTTGTAAACGATATGTTGCTTTGAGGGAAAAAGAAAAAAAACTAACTCGTGCCGAGCCTGTCTTCTTCAACTGCAGTGACGTGTTTTGTTGTTTAAAGTGTGCGCCCTCTGTGTTTTCTAGCTTCTAATTCTAGCGCCTAACGGAGGGCGAGGAATGGAAATTTGAATCACCCTGTCCTCCAGCAGCCAGACTGATAATTAGTCCTGTGACACATGGTGCGGGAGTGTGTGGGCTTGTGTGGTCTCTGCCAGGGTGACAAGGGTCAGGAGTGTTTGGTGACAGGGAATCTGGGGCAGAGACACCACAAGAAAAGTAGTGACCTGTTGCAGCACTTTGTGTGTCCTTCACAAAACAGCTTCCTGCCAAAAATGTGCCCAGTGCAGTCATTTTATCAGTATAGGAAAAGAATTATCTACACCAAACTACCTCAGTACTATTTCAGGGATCATTTCCAGGGAGGGAGTGTGCCAAACAACACCCTAAACTCCCTTTTCACAAGCTTGGGAAAAGTGTGTGTGCGTTGGGGGGTGTTTTGTGTGTGGGTGAGTGAGTGTACTGCACACATATGTCAAGATCACAGCCAAACACCCACCCTCTCCTTGGCAGCTAGGGAGCGTGAACGCCCTATGATCACATCCATGTGCTTCCAACAAACTCACGTGGTGTTAACCCTTGCAAAGACCACCGGAGCCCCTTTCTATACAGTTCTAGGATGGAAAACCCGCACACATGCAATCTGATGTTTTTGCAACTCTTTTATATTGGGTGAAGTCACCACAGACGTGGGGTGTTTATTTCATTTGGCAGCGACAGCTCCATATCGCCCTGATGATGTCATGTTTGGATTGCAGATGCTGTGGAATCAGTGCTGGTTGTTACTTCACTAGCTACACAATCCAAAGTCAATCCATATGTCCCTGGAAAACCTGCACTGTTTCTGTTTGAGTTTCAAAGACATTTTAAACTCTTGGTAGTGCACTGCAGCACAACTACAAGGTACTAAGGCTATGACATGGGGACATTTGTATTAAAGTACATAATTTGATCATATTTAACTCACTGCAGCGCATTGAGCCTCCCCCATAAAAGATCATTTTATACACTGCAAAGTGCCCAGCCCTGGACAAACTATACAACATCAACACCTATTACATGGTTCAAGGCTGTTTCTTACATCCCTTCTTTAGTTCTTTTAAATTATTGTTTATCAGTCAATATAATCGGCCCCACTGATCGGTTGGGCTCCACATAGCATCATATATAATGATGCAGAAGAAGTGTGACAAACACACAGGTGCTTAACTTCCTTACATCTATCCTTTGATGTGCTACAGTTCATAAAAGCAGCACAAACAACTTTAGCTAAGTATCAAAACTACAGAAACGACACTGCACTCTGGTTGTGAACTAATGGAACAGCATGTATACTTTGAGGTTTATTTCCTCACCAACGTTGCTCATAACAGCGTAATATTTAAGTTAAATGGGTGTTTTTAAAATGTATTATTATTATTATTATTATTCTTTTATTATTATTATTATCTGTGGAGAAACTTCTGATCTTACAGGTACTGCTTTGGAAACGCTATAATACATCAGCAGCAGTAGGTCTGTTGCGAAAATGTGGATTGCTGCTGAGAGCAGGAGGAATGTGTTTGAAGACAGACATTAAACACCATATATCGTTGACTTGGCATCTGTCCTCCACCTGCCACAGAGATTGCTGAGGTTTGGTCACTGACCGTCCATAGACCACATAAGTTACAAGAAAGATCACATCAACATGAACAAAGCTAAATATTTAGCCTCCGCCGACTGCCTGGGTTTATGTAATACATAAAATAGGAACCAGGTTTGAGTGGCTGATCTGCAAAACCTCAAAAAGTAAAGAGGAAACAGGTCAGAGACAGGGTTATTTAAGTAGAAACCAAATTTGTGGTTTTGACAAATGAAATGAAGAGAATAACTTTAGAGTTCCCAAATATAAAAAGGAACCAAAAAAATGAAATGAACAACATTTTGCCGTGTGTTTTAAACTTTAAAGTTGCTAATCCTTGAGCTTTGTTAAAAAAGAATTACTGCTCTTGTAGAAAATTAATAACATTTTAATGTTTAAACTCATTACGGTAACCATCTGAGGGGCCAGCTGTTCAGTGGTTTTTTACATCAACTCAAAGAGGAACAGTGACACGACAGAAACACTGAATATGCGAATAAAGATGCTAAAAATGTATTTCCAATTCATATAAGCAATTATAACAAATAAGATCACACTCTTATTTTCCGTTTTTCAATTTGTGTTTATTTTAAGTCAGAGAAGTCTCAAACAGACAGACTAATGTTACTGCAGCTGGCCAATAATTTTTTACGTGGTGAAATTACATAAAAACAACTCGAGAAGCCTAACTGGCTTCTTTTTGCAGGTTGTTTCCAAACACGTGCCAAAACTCAATTTATTCAATGAAGACATCTGTATATGTATCAGCAAAAACCCAGCAGCTATACTCCTCATCTCTGCTCCGTGCCTGACTGGATGAAGTGGCATATCCAGCTTTAGGTGGGGATGTGGATCTAAGATAGGAATGTCACGATCTGATCAAGAATTCAGTTTCACATTGGCAATGAAACGAGTCTAACCCACTCGCCAACGAATGTCAGTCAACCTGCCCCTGACGAGCCAAATCCCCTCTGCTGCCCGAGAATACCAATCGTGCACTTCCCCGGCTGCGCTAATCCAAGCCAGCCTATCTCAAATGCATCAAACTGAGATGCATTTCTCCTATTTCATTGACATGCTTGGCTTGTAATTTTCCAAGTCTGATGTGTCAGGTCCATCTTTCCTTACCCTCACGCAGCTTTACCAGCAGCAGTTGTTGTACCTTATTAGGTATCTAAAACCTGAGGACAGTGACCGTACTCACCTCCCGGCACCCTTGGGCCCACTCTTCCTGGAGGGTGCAAGGTGTCTTTCGTCTTACTTGGGGCTCTAAGGTCGTTTGGGGCAGAAGGTTTATGCTAAAGTAGGACAGCAAGAAAGAACAGATGATAAAAACATTTTCTGTGATTCTAAACAATCATAGTAGCTCGTCTGAAGCCCAGTTAGCAAATAACTAAAAGCCAGACTAATTATCCTGCTTATTATCCTGAAGACATACCCTCCCTGATCAACTGCATTACTACTAAAAGATTATTATCATCATCATCATCATCATCATCATCAGGCAGGTCAGAAGCACAGCCAACTTAATAGGAGCTTGCAAATTAAGACACAAGTATATACTGTGTGCAGCAGAGGGGCTGTAGAGGTGGTTGACAGCAATAATAAAATGCTGCTAACTGGATGATAGATATCAAAGTGCAATAAAAAAAAAAGACAATGGCAATAAATAAAGTAGGTAGATTTACAACATTAAGACGCACTATTATCAGGGGCCGTTTAAGATGACTTCTGCCTTCTGCTAACATATGACTCAGTTTCTGACTCTGAAGAGACCGTCACCTTAATTTTAAAACCTGCTATCATCACTTGGGTTGGGTCAAAAATTATCCACTCATTCACTCTTCAAACCAGTATATAGGAAGCTTGTTGTCAAACCAAAAAAAACAAAAAAAAAAAAAACAAAACCCTCCAGATACTACTTAATATACAAATTAGACAGCTGTAATCATGCATTTTTATACAGTATAATTTCTCAAACATTCTGTCAGGACCACTTTAGTCAAAGTAGGATTGTTATTTCCTCTGCAGTTGCATATATATGGCAAGTTTCGTGCCTTTCCACATGTATACATGTTAAGCCCTCGTACAGATCAGACGGGCATCAATGGATGGACCAGACTGGTCATATTTTACTACTACATTCATGTAGATTTTAATTCCATGTATGCTTTGTCCACCTCACATCTATCACCAACTGAAAACCACCAGTTAACTCTGTCTGTGCATGTGGGACTCGGACTGTCACACAGGGCTGCTGGCTCAGCTTGAATCTTCGGCCTACCAGAAGTAACGTCAGGGCTGATATGATGCTTTGCAGCAGTTCTGTCATTTTTACTTCCACAAGCGCATGATGGTCTACAATGCTTGGGCTAGTGACCGAATTACTTTTCACAACTCATAGTAGGATACTTCCACATACAGTGCAGCAACTAGGGTACAATCCTATAATTTTAGTATTCAAATAGCAACCTATTTTTGAAGCAGTTATAGTACATGAACAAAAGAGTTTACCTGAGGTAGGACACTGTTGGAAGACTGTATAGTGGTATTGTCATCTAAGGAGACAAGAAAACAAACGTTGGTTAACTAAGAGTTACAGAAAATCCATTGTTGGTTCTGACTTTCAGAAGAGACATTACGCTGAGAATGTCAAAGTGATGGATAATAAAATCATGTATTATGCATGCCGCCATTATCGGTCTAAGCGTCAGACAGACTTCAGATTAATCTTCCTGCCTTTTAAACAGCACCGAGTACAGAGACATGATAGAGCAGTTTTAAAACGGATGAAAAACTAATCATTTAACATTTCTGTCCAATTCAACAACCCCCCCCAAAAAAACACAGTAAGTTATTCTTTTTTTTATAACACCATCATTTCCATCTGGAAGGCCCGATGACATCCACGATTAGACTCCAACACTTCAGCCCAGTTTTCTTTGGATGATAGTCAAGCTGACTAAGCTGAAAGGTCCCAAGGGTACGGTTTTAAAACATCTACATCAACAACTAGGGATCAAAATTGCCTCCTAATTTAATCCCATTTAATCCAATTACATGCAGTGCCATTCAGCAGCCACAACTGAGGAGGGTCTGCTGAGGCTCTGTTGCGATCAAACAGCAGCAAAAGAGCCTGAGAGACAGAGCTCTCCCGTATTCACGTCAGGAACGAAGGACCTCCTGATTTATATGCAGATATAACAAGGTAGAGTGACTGCATTTTACCAAGAAATATCTTCGTAAAGCACAAACAAAAAGAATTGCTGGAAAAATATGCCTTTTCGAAATGTTACCTGTTGTTTTTTGTACTGAATAAACACAATTACCTTTATATGAGTGGGGCTCATGGCTAGGTGGTGGTGGGATTTTTGTCTCTGCAGTCAGCAACAACTCATATGTGTGATCCTCCTCCTCCGCTGGCTCCCTTTTCTCATCAGCACTGCTGCTAGTATACAGGGCCTGCAGAAAAGTCAAAGGATTAAAGGTGAAAAAGAAGTAGCGGGTTAGAAATTACGAGGCAGTTGTGTGAAAATATTTGTTTACAATAGGAAACCCTTCATGAAACATCCACAATATGCCCACTATGATCAGCAACGGTTTAGACCAGAACGGTTCTCGGATGCTGCCTTTTCCAATTCCGCTTTCCTATTACATGTGCTCCACTCTGCACTCAGCTGAGTATTTCTTAAGAAGCCATTTGAACTGAGTAGCAGCGCTGAAGGAAATGAAAAGGGTGGTAGCTAAGATGAAACCGGCATCCTCAGTGACAGATTGTTATTTTCCCAGCAGCCCCTGTGTCATAGTGTTAGAAAACATGTCTAACTTTTCAGTGGCATTAACTTTTAAAAGTAGTCTGTCACGACCATTTGCAAACAGCTACATGTGCGCGTGTGAGCATCTGTGGCGTTAAATGGCAACAGTTTCTGCTGGCTGTATGACCTCTGACCTATTCGCATAGGATTTGTATTACCAGGGGGACTTGATGTGATTTACTCGTGTCTGTGTAATCATGCTACTATTAATATCCTGCCAGATAATTGTGAGCCTAATGAAAGACAGCAAAATGCTTCTTACCAATTCGTACAATGCAAGCTAACAATTTCATCTCTTGAATGGTTATCCATGTAGTGTATTTATCCAAATTCTCCTTAAAAACTATCCAAATTTGCATACGTACATTTTTTTCTTTAAAAAGCAGATTCAGTGGTTGATTTGCATGGGATTAAGATCATAGATGATGTCCACAGCTATCACTAGACCACTATCACCATGTGAATACAGCTTTACTTCCTTACCTCTGAGCTCACCTCCTCTTCATTACCAGGTCCAGGATGTGACGAGAGAACCAGGCGATCTTTCTGTACGTCAGCAATACAAGATGTAATAAAAAGTAATCAATTCATTATCAGTATTAAAAGATACATGCAAACCTACACTGAAACACAAGAAAAGTAACACTGGTGGATTTTTGTAGCACTGTCATAAGAAGAGAGGATCACCATCTCCCTCTAGTGGGAGTTCAGCATTTCAGTGCCTCACTCTATGTCTTGGTATGTACAAGTTTTATAAGTTTATGTATTGGTTTTTTCAACTAAAAACATCTTTAAAAAAAAAAATTAAAAAAAAAAAAATCAGAAACTGCTGACCTTTCCAGCTTCACTATCAGGCCTTCCCGAGTCTCTGTCAGAGGACTTCCCACTGGTGAGGCTGTCTAAAGAGTGGCAAGAAGTGGCCTCAAACAGAGCTTCATAAGGGCTCTCCTCCTCGGGCCCCAGGGCCAGCCCCGAGATTAGCTCACAGACTTTCTCCAGGTCACCTGCAAGTCAAAATGGATAAAGATTGAAGCAAAAACAAGTTCTCAAGTCAAAGTAATAGGTAAACTATCGTCATACTTTCCTGCACAGTGGTTTTTTTCTTCTGCTTAAAGATTTGCTGCTGCGAAGGCAAAAATCACCCACTATCTCTCACAGGAGACTCCCGATAAATCTTACCCTTTTTCCGTGGGCTTGGGCTCTCCTGAGGTGGAGGCACTGGTGGAGGGGGAAGGTCAATATCAGGGGGTTTTCCAGTCATATGACCTGGAACAAACGAGAGATTGTATCGCAGCTGTTTCATGTGATATAAATAAGAGAATAATTCCCACTGGAGCTCTGTATGTGCTCATTTGGTCTTTACCAAGGATCAGGGCAGCTATCTGTTTGCTTTTCTTAGAGGGCATGTCCTTGACAATGTCCAGCGCTGTCAGGCCCTTCTGGTCGACAATGTTCACGTCGATCCCTGGGAAACGACAACAGTAACAGTCATGTGCTAAGTACGTGTCTTTCCTAAATACATGGAAGTTATGTAGATTTAGGGCTCTACGGTCTGACCTGCACAGAGAAGCTTCTGCACCACATCAGTCTTCCCAAACAGAGCGGCTTCGTGGAGTGCACTGCCTTTCTCTGTCTGAGCAGGAAAGAAAATGAAAAAGCATACGAATTTATGAGAAACATAATAGACAGAAGTTCTTAATATTTCCTATGTTATTACCAAAAAATTAGACTACAGAATATAGCAGTTCTGTTCCAGCACCAACACTTTAGTAAAATACGTAGCGCATGTTGTGTGGATTCATGCCCACTACTTGGTCCACTTCTTGAACTGACAATTATGTGGTTGAGAAATCAAAGCAGATCATTTTCCAGCTCACAGGGCCATGCTAATTAAAGTCCTGCCGGATGCAGAGCCTAAAGGAAGCTGAATAGTCTCCACATCTTTTATTCAGAGGAAAAAAGGACAGAGAAAGGATCTCCAGACAGACGGGTGGCACAGTTTGATACAGAGCCAGAGCTCTAGGGCCCACCAGGGGGAGCAAGGCCGGCTCTGCTTTGCGCTGGCCTTACTACAACAGTTCCTTTGCAAACTGAGAGCTTAAGAATTTTACATTTAATCTCATAGCTTTAGTAGGAAGTAGCAAGAGGAAGTGCTGCAAGGACAGATTAAGTTGCCTAACATGATTTGGGCCATGAAAGTATGTTAAGAAACACTTGCAAACAGAAGTTTTTCAGTAAAAAGAAATATATAAGTAACTATACATCAGAAAAAACAAAAACAACACATGCACATACCTCATAGTTAATGTCCATTCCAGCATCTAGTAACACCTCCACTACGGGTAGGTGTCCGTTGCGAGAGGCCAGGTGTAGTGGTGTGTGTTTCTTGGTGTTGCAGCTGAGCAGATTAGGATGGGCACTGAGCAGCAGTTTGACAACCTCCAGGCGGCCGTACAGTGCTGCCAGGTCCAGCGGAGTCTCAAACTTGTTATTCCTCATGGTGGGATCAGTGAGTTCCTCCAGCAGCAGCCGCACCACCCGAGAGTGGCCGTACTGGGCGGCACAGTGCAGCGGTGTCTCGTTGTCATTGTTCTGTTGGCGGTGGTGGTGGGGGGGATAAATAAGTAAGAAGCAGCTTGGGAAAAAATGGCAGCACAGTTAAGTTGAGGTAAAGTGAAAATGTGTAATTAAGGAGATAAGAATAGAACAGAGATGCTTGAATCGTGTCTGCAAGAAGTCAGAATTTGTGACTCGACTGAGTCATTGTGAGAGTAAACCAGTCAGATGGGTACAGGCAAATCATGAAAGGTCATGAAAAACCACCAACCCTGAAAAAAAAAAAAAAAAAAAAAAGCACACAGTGAGGCTTGATTGGGGTGAGGGGGCAGGGACTGGCAGGCATGCATGGACTAATGAGGACAGGTGTCTGTGTGGCACTGAGTGCCAGGGGCAGCAGGGTGCTAACAGAGGGGCAGGGATACATAGGCGGGTGGGGAGACATGGAGACATGGGCCGGTTTGACAAGAGGTCAGAATGCACCGACACTGAAGAGCTACAAAGGGTCAGGCATGTATAAAGCTTCTTTGTTGTTGCTTCTCACCAAAGCACAAAACAGCAACAACCCACATTGCATAGTGAAAAGTAAAAATACACTCAAAGGATCACTGTGATATTAACAATAACATTTGGTCTGCCCTGCCGATCAGATTCTTTTTCTCCCCACAAGTCCAGGTCGGCTTGACAAAAACCCCAAAATGGGGCCCAGAAAACTCAACTATACTTCTATTGCACAGAAAATATACATATAAGCAGCAAATCCTCAACAGAGAAGAAAATAAAACCCCAAAATTGCATTTTTTTGATGACTTTCCTTTTGATCAGCTGATCAATGTATCGACAAACTGTTCTGGCGCTAAAAAAAAAATAAAAAAAAATGCAGTGATGATATTTTAATGTTGGAAGGACTCCTTAAGTTTAGCCAGTATTAGAATGATGTCCTTTATATTGACATGCACAAAAACACGACTGAGCTTGTACTGCAGGAAACATGCTAACAAATAAGTAGATAAAACACAGAAGAAACAGGAGTATTGACCAGATAAACTCAGTAACTAGTGCTAATTGATTCTAACCAGTCAAAAGCAGGAATGCAATCAATAGACATGAGAGCTTCCAGCATGTTATCTCTACCACGAGCAACCACCAGGGGGCAATCCCTGAAATCCTGCATGATCAAGTCAAAACACACAATGACAACATGCATATAGTAAATCAGAGCAGACCCTGCTGTGCTTTCTTTCACAATAGGGTGTTAGCAGAATTCCAATTTTGTGATTTTCTGCAAACATGGAAAGACAATTTATCTGCAGCTCTGTGGCTCTCTTAAATATTAGATACAGATGGGGTGTGGTAGAAAATGCCAGCTATTGCAGAACCGCATATTCAGAGAGTCAGTCATTCCAGACTAACAGAGCCACCTACAAAAGGGCTGACAGCTGGCATGAGAAGTCCCCACATGGACATGCATGATGCCAGTTTGGGTGACTCCCAGAGGAAGACGCCAGCTGTGCCACCGAAGACAGGCCGTCACACAGGGCAACAGGGCAGTTTTAGACGGGTGTGACTTGCCTATTTACTGCTTTCTCTAAAACCTGACGCCAGATGGGATCAGCAGGTATCTCCTTCTTTGTTGGGAGAGCGAGTATTGTACTACACTGGCAAAGCAGGTCACGGTTTGAGCAGGGAGAGAGTCGGTGGAGTCTAGAGGAACAAAACGACACCTGCCTATCAAGAGAAGGGACACAAATGCAGGCTAACAACAACAACAAAAAAAAGGCTTTTCTTGGATGAACTGAGCTGAACAAAACAAATGTAAAAGAGGCTTAAGAAAAAACAAAACCTTTCTCTGGCAGCTAAATTAAACCGACCCCAGTTTTCTCTGCCTGGGTGGTTTCATCATTTTCAGTTTGTACAGTTGTGCGCTCGTCTTTGGCTCCAAACAAATGCACGTGTACCGACACAAGCACACTGACACAGAAACGGTCCGAACGTCTTTCATCTGTGACGCACCATCGAGCATTTGTCACAGCTTTTTAAACAGATTTACTCTCAGCATTTCGATGACTTCAGCGGACACACACACACACACACACACACACACACACACACACACACACACACACACACACACACACACACAATATCAGCATGATTCACTTCCTCAAACATGCAGGTCTGCTGCCTCCATAGTAATCCAAGTAAATCTGGCATACAAGGACTTTTTTTTATATTTTTTTGGCAATGTGGCTTTTCCTTCCTGGAAGAGGCAGAGGTGTGACATGCAATAAAGGTGCCTTAACTTTTAAGGAAGCCCCTTAGGTACAATTCTAAACTCAAACCATGCAAAAGCTGCCTGTAAAATCAGGCAAAGGAACCTTTTAGATAATACCGAAACACCCTTTTTACTCTTCTCTCATGATATTTAATAATAGTGCTGAAAAATGACTCGCACAGTGGACACATACCATGACTTCAGTGCTTATGAGCATGTTAACACCAAATGTCTCCCTTGCCAAAGTGGTGGTCAGGGCACTGTAGCAATGTTTCACCCAGCATCTGATCGCATTAAACATGGCTGACCAGCCGTCTGACTCACTGTTAGGAAACACACAGCAATAGGACAGTGACCCTTGGCTCCTTCAGTGGCAGCACTGGTGCATGTTATCCACACAGAGGCCTTCCACTAAAACATCCACTTACTCCCAAACACCTCGACCGCTTTGCTTTGTATTGCAGTTTTAGCTTATAACGGAAGCACTTATAGTTTATCCCACTAGTTGTATAGTAGGAGTATACAATTTATTTATATGGCTATTTTTAAGCATTTTAAATCAGCAAAATGAGCCAGCCAATCGGGAATTGAACCTGTGTCTTGTTGCTCGCCCCATTTGCACAAATGCAATATGCACACAAATCTTACAGACTCCATTTCTCATTAACATTATGATTTATGTGGAGTGCATTTACAGGGCAGACACTGCAGGGTCTTGTGTAATATTTTGTTACATTGTTCAGCCGAACTCGTTTATTCATAGGCCGTCAGAGGAACACGCATATATACAAAGCATAACTAGAAAAAACTATTTGAAAGTCGGTCTACTTTGCTTTTGCATTAAAATCTGCATGTGAGACAAAAGAAATTGAAAGAGTGAAGGCATGACAGTTGGAGAGCTGAAATATGGAGCCCAGTTTGAAACTAATTTCAGCAGACTGCTTGCCCTGTAGCAAACAAATCCCATTCAAAAATGCTATTGTACAGAGTTAATTTGCAATTTCTGATGAAACACTTTTATATTGTTATATAAGAAGGACTTTCAGCATTGAATTCAGCTTTATAAAGATTGGGATCAGCATTATCTCCTCTGCACTACCACAGGCCACATGAGCGGTCAGACAATCACGCACTAACAAGATAGATCTCAGAAGGCTATTACCCAAAATGACACCAAAGGCTTGCAGCCGCGCTGGGAAAGATTAGAATTCATAAAGCAAAGCTAAGACTTCCTGGGCAGTCTTCTGTCTTTACGGTGTGTGGAGCTGCATCCTGAGTTTGACCACAGAGCACGTCAAAGAAGAGATTACGCTGCTGATTGACAAATCGTGGTTTAACCAAAAACATCTGGAGATTACACCCCATTGTGTTATCACGCTGCTGAATGTTCTGAGACGAGGGAGAAAGACCCCAAGTGACAGAGAGAAGGGCAGGATGTTATGGTTCTCACAACCTGCAGCTGGGAGACGGTAACACGGTTTGACTAGCCACCGCAGTCACGTGACACGCTCACTGGCAGCAGGGCGAAGCAGAGGTTACGTCAGCCTGGCCTCTGGAAGTGGTAGTAGTAGTAGTGGTGGGTGATGGTGGTGGAGGGGTGGGCTGAGCAGCTGTTGCAGCTAGTGCGCCAAAGGGCTGCCCATCCTCAGTGCATGCCAGTGTCACCGATTGAATTCCTGCTAGCTTCTGTGCATTCAGACAGCTCACAGATCTCACACACGTGAACTAAAGCGTCGTTTTCTGGGTGCTTCTGATAAAATTATTTAAACAATATTTCTGCTGTTATACTGAAAAAAGAAGTTATTAAAAAAATGAAGCAGTCATTTGCAGCTGGACTCAATTTTAATGTTTTTAGGTTTATTATGAGTTATGGAACAATTTAAATTAAGTATAATTGTAGCCAAGGATAATTAAAGAACACTGGTGACTTGTTTGGGAGTTTGAGGAAGAAGGAGAGTTTTGATGAGAAATGCTGATTTCTGTTCTATATTTTGCTCAAATAAATAAATAAAACAGTTAATCACAAAAAAGTAGCCATTTGTTTCAGCTTTGGTATTTTTCTTTATTAGTCAAAAGCCCTTTGTTTTTGCATATAACACAGAGCACCAATAATATGAAGGCAGGCTACAGTAATGGATTACAGGCTTTGGAGTCTTGTAATGAGATGGATGCCTAAATGGCTTCTAGCCATGGAATGTAATTCTTTGCACAGGGTGTTTTCTACCTTTTTCATTTTCGTATTGCACTTGTTAAAATACACCACCTTTCAAATACAGCTACAGAATATTAAAAAAAATATTTAAAAAAAATTTAAAAAATTTAAAAAAAAAAAAAAAAAAAAAAAAAAAAAAAGGGAAACTATCAAAATAAGACACCCCGGCTCTGTCCCCAATCCCTCCTCCTCAAATTTCTCAAAACTGACATGGGAGACACACCCTTACACTTATGACAATGTTGAAACCCTGATTGCTCTTTTTAAAATAAGGAATAAAAAAAAAAACATTGTTCCCTCAGGGGCATGTCAAGCATACTTCATGCACTTAGCATGAATGAGTTGAGAACAGGTCTTGGAGGACAAGCCGAGAGCAGAAGGGAGGGCAAAGTGTTGACGAGGCATGAGCTGGACACTAGAGTGGCAGACGGAGGGGATAAATGAGCGTGCTGTCACACTGCAAACATTATGCCTAGAGGAAGGAAGGGAAACTCTGTTCGGCTTGATAATGAGGTGCCCAAGTCAGAAATATTGCATCTACTGCTTCCATCAGCAACTTCCACTGCGCACGAAGAGAGCAAGGCATAAGATCGGCTTCATTTCTGCATATAGTCTCACATGAGCTTGGCTTAAATCTGCACCAAACTAAAGCATTTCCATTTATCGTCATTAAATATTGTTCCATTCTTGGATACTTATTTTAGATGGCTCTGAAGTGGCTTGTGTGTGGGGACATGTAAAGCACATAAGATAAGATAAGATAAGATAAGATAAGATAGAACTTTATTAATCCCTCGGGTGGGTTCCTCTGGGAAATTCGATTTCCAAAAAAGCACAGCACCGACAGAAGTTACAGAGTTATACACACACACACATATATATAAATACAGAGACAATATAAATAAAATATACGAAGGGGATAAATAGAATAAATAGGAATAAAAATAAAAAAATAAAAATACAAGTGAATTGCACATTTCAAGTATTGAGTCTATTGCACCGTTGACTATTTACAAAAAGTATTGCACAAGGTATTGTACAGTGAGGTGAAGAGGCACTACAGCTTAGTTGTTCCCTCCTTTGTCCTCCTGTTTCCCCTCCCTCTCCCCTCCAGAGAGGAGTTAAACAGTCTGATGGCGTGTGGGACAAAGGAGTTTTTAAGTCTGTTAGTTCTTGTCTTTGGGAGAAGCAACCTGTCACTGAACAGACTCTTCTGGTTGTTAATGGCCGTGTGCAGAGGATGCCCAGCATTGTCCATAATGTCCATCAGTTTCTTTAATGTCCTTTTCTCTGCCACTGTCACCAGAGTGTCCAGCTTCATGCCGACCACAGAGCTAGCCCTCCTGATCAGTTTCTCCAGCCTGGATGAGTCCTTCTTTGCTGTGCTGCTCCCCCAGCACACCACAGCATAGAAAAGTACCCCAGCAACCACTGACTGGTAAAACATCCTCAGGAGCTTCCTGCAGATGTTAAAAGACCTCAGCCTCCTGAGGAAGTACAGTCGGCTTTGGGCTTTTTTATACAGGTGCTCTGTGTTGCATGACCAGTCCAGTTTATTGTCCACCCACAGCCCGAGGTACTTGTACTTGTTGACCACCTCCACCTCCTCTCCCTCTATCTGAACCGGCAGTGGACCTGCTCTAGACCTCCCGAAGTCCACAACCAGTTCCTTAGTCTTTGAGGTGTTGAGTTGCAGGTGGTTTGTGTGACTCCATGCGACAAAGTTCCTCACCAGACTTCTGTACTCCTCTTCCTGATCATCCCAGATACACCCCATGATGGCTGTGTCGTCTGCAAACTTCTGAATATGGCATAATTCAGAGTTGTAGCAGAAGTCAGAGGTGTACAGGGTGAAGAGAAGAGGGGACAGCACAGTTCCCTGTGGTGCTCCTGTGCTGCTGACCACTGTGTCAGACGTGATGTCCTTCAGCCTGACGTACTGTGGTCTGTCGGTGAGGTAGTCGGAGATCCAAGCCATCCTGTTCAGTTTTTCTTGAAGCATACAGGGCCGGATGGTATTAAAGGCACTGGAAAAGTCAAGAAACAGGATCCTGACCGTGCCTTTTCCCCCATCCAGGTGTGAGTGGGCTCTGTGTAGGAGGTACAGGATGGCATCCTCCACTCCGACACCCGCCTTGTATGCAAACTGTAGTGGGTCCTGGGCATGTTGTACCTGTGGTCGGAGGAGGTTGAGGAAGAGCCGCTCTAGAGTCTTCATAAGATGTGACGTCAGTGCCACCGGTCGGAAGTCATTCAGCTCATTGGGCCGGTTCTTTTTGGGGACCGGGACGATGCAGGATGTCTTCCATAGGGCGGGCACTCTCCCCAGTCGCAGACTGAGGTTGAAGACTCGTTGTAGCGGCTCCCCAAGTTCAGCAGCACACGCCTTTAGCATCCTAGGACACACCTTGTCTGGGCCTGCTGCCTTTCTGGGGCGAAGCTTCCTCAGTTGTCTCCTGACCTGATCCACTGTGACACTGGGAGATGTTTGGGAAGAGGGGAGGGGGGGAGATGTCTTGCTGCTGAGAGAGGGATTGGAGGAGGGGGGTGTCATGGTGTCAGGAAGGGGGGGAAGCGAGGGAGGTAGGAGAGTGGGGATTGGACTCTGAGGCTGGGTCAGAATTCACCAGCCTATTGTATATCGTATTAGACAAGTGACCTATATAAGAAAGCCTGGATGAGAGGTAGCATGACAAGTCTGGGCAAACTAAGATTTATAATGGTCAAATATGGTAATTTATTAAAAGGGGGGGAAAAGGAGGTCAGTGATAAAAATGATCTAATGAGCACCACATGCAGAGTTTCTGGAACACCTGAGTGAAGGTCCGTTACATAGAAATGAACCAGCTCTTGCCAAATCAGTGAACACAACGCTCATTAGCAGCATCGCTGTGGCATAGTGCATTAGTAGGTGCTACTTAGCAAACACACATCTACATGTTTTAGCCGCCTATTACCCAGTAATGTAGGCTGCTCTTGTTGGTTATGTATCTTAGAATAAACAAGTGATAACAGACAAAAAGCAACTAACAGATCACACTCCACTGGAGGCACTGTTTGTACTTCAGATCAGTGCTCGTTGTGGTTACTGGGTTTTTTCCCCAGCTTCCTGGAAATACCAAGTAAGTGTTTGTAGCCTGTACATTGGCTGAATTCTCTCTGCTTAGCGGCACAAATAGACACAAATGCAGGACTATGAATCCAGCTTAAGCTGATGAGTACCAGATAAATCCCCTTTATATTTTGCAGTATACCTGTGTTTTGATTCTCATCTCTGTGGTGACAGTCCTACCAGCAGGGCTGCATTTTACATTCACCAGCAGTGATTGGTTTACCAGAACTGAAGAGGAAGCAACAGCTGTAACAGAGACGACTAAGCTTTGCACTGCAGGTTAAAATTTTCAACATATTTTAAAAGGCTGATTAATGCTGAACATCCGGACTGGGTGTTGGATGAGATATGGTCATAACAATAAGGCCGACATTCCAACTATGACACGATCCTGCCTGCATGGGAAACGTCGACTGATTCATTTTTCGGTAAGAGGAGATTATCATTATTATTTGCTTTCTTTCCGCTGTTTCATCATTTTCTTCTCACTAATTGCAAATTTGTTTTCCTTTATCATGAAATAAACACGTCTACAAGTACCCACCCAGGTTCCAGTTCTTGTAGATCAAATTAACATTTACAGTCACTGCATAGACTGCAAATATCACTCTTGGACATCTGTACATCAATGACACGTCACGTCTGCAAGTGTACAATATACTGGTGTATTACTATTTAACCACAAAGTTCCATGATTTCTTTTTCCCCAACCAGTTTTTAGCAGTTCAAAAGTACAAGACAAAACTAAAACTAATAAACATGTTTAAGAAAATAATCACGAAAACAATGATTAGTTTTTAGATTCAGTCTGAAAATAGCTACTTGTTAACTTTTTGTTGAACTCCAGAATCTTCAGCTAAATTTCAAGAACAGAATATACTCTACATCCCTAACCAAACTGGTGTGGGGGGCACATCCTGTGGCTAGTGGCCAATACTCCCCTGCTGAGGCTTTTGAAACATCATCAAAGTGGCCTTCCCACAAAGGTTAGTATCAGCAGGAGACAGGATGGTGGTATGATGAATAAACATTAGTTTGGCTAACTTCTTGGACCAGGATGACAGCAAACTGGACTCAATCCAGAATGATTTCTTGAGTGAGTTACTTCTGAAGCTGTAGTCCCTAAGACATTTTGTACAGCATCACTGCACACCTTACTCAACCACACCAGCTTACACAAAGCCAGCATCTCTCCACTGGGTCTCTCACTGCCACCGCAGGACCAATAAACCGTGACACTGTTACTATGACAATGTCTCACCTCTTCCCCTCTTCAGCAGAGCAAGCACAAACTGGGATGTGGGAGCAGGAGGACACACACACACACACACACACACACACACACACACACACAAAGAGACTTTTACATTGAAAACCTCCCATCTTTCCCATTCTCTTGCGACTGAGCTCTCGATGTAGATTGTTATGAATCTGGATTCAGAGCACAGACCGTCTACTGAGTCACATGATGCCATCAACCATGACCACAACCAGGGTCGCACCACCCACACTGCATCCTGATTTCTGGTTTATTAATAACAAGGCATCAATTATTCAGTTTCATGACCAGGAGTGGAGCACAAACTATCTCAGAAGTGTTTACACTGAGACATTTTTGACATCTCAGCAGAACAAAAACACTCTATTTAGTATTAATTTTTTTTTTTTTTAATCCTTGAATTAGAATAAACGGAAAAGCATTAGAACTAATGCACAGAATACATGCTCTGATGTACTGTATATCAGCACTAAAGAAAGCCAGCCTTCCCATCCAAATGCTAAGAAGATTAGTCCAGGGGAAACGTGACAATGTACTAAAATAGTGTGCAGCTTTATCTACTGCCTGCCTGCAGAAAATCAAATCATGGAGCGACCAGCATGTTCACCCTGTACACTGCACTAACTGTGAGGATGACACTGCCAGCTGAGCACTCTGCACACACATAGAAAGGCTGTGACTGGGGCTTCTCTGGGTAGCTGAATGCTATAGGGTTGCGCCTGGTGGAATATAGCAGGTACTACAGCAAGTAGTTACTTCACATGAATCTCTGTTACCTATGATCTGTACATAAAAGACTA
The DNA here is from genome assembly GCF_057382095.1 of Aulonocara sp. 'chitande type north' Nkhata Bay. Lineage (NCBI taxonomy): Eukaryota > Metazoa > Chordata > Actinopteri > Cichliformes > Cichlidae > Aulonocara > Aulonocara sp. 'chitande type north' Nkhata Bay. The sequence goes on from NC_141363.1 coordinate 34,419,071, forward strand.
GTATGTGTCTATCCTTCGTGAAATGTATTAACAGCAGATTAAAATATACTGTAGTTTTGACATGTCAAGTGATTAGATTCAATCTTCCCAGGTGAATTCATTTCAGTAACAGTCAATTTATACATCAACACGGATGGATTATATTCATTCTTATATAGTCAATGTACTTTTTCCACATCTGTCATGTAAAAGCATTTAATTCAGCATGCTATAATGCTAATTCCGGCTGATTAGCATTACACACAAAATACTGCAGTTTGTTTTTCCGTTATCTGATCATAAAATGAAACAGAAAATTATTGCTTCACGGCGGCAATGGATTAAAAAACAAAAACGCAAACAAAAAACACACAGGGATCAAAGTTTCTGTTCCTCTTCAAGGAGATAAAAATCCCTGTAACCAGTGTTGCTATCTTCCATCTGTTAAGACATTTATCTCTGACAACAAAAATCTCAATCTCATGTTGGCCCCTTAGGAAAAAAAGTCATCGTACTTTATTGTCTGGGAACCATGAAAACCGTAATTTGTGCTAATCCATCGAAAGCCAGTGGAAGATTTCACAGAAGACCTTCTTTATCTCATACAACTTTCAGCGTTTGAAAGATTGGAGTAATACCGTAATGATTATAATAGCTTAATTGATGGTGTGGTGTGCGTATCCTTCCAGTATAATCCTCTACAGCTGACTCTGTGTTGCCAACAACTTTACGGTACTTAAATCAGGTTTTTCTTACCCACTGGAAAAAGACTCAAATGACCTACAGCGTCCCCTGGAAGACAGTCATTTACTAAACTTTCAAGGGCATTTTAATACAACACCTTATGTATTCACAATCATGATCAAGAGGCTAGTACAACAGAATCCCCCGTGGTAAACATAACATCTCAATATAACTGGAGAGCACAACATGTGGAGAAAGCATGAGAGCAGAGATTGACTGATAGCAGCGAAATTAAAAGCCTCCCCATATCTCTACAGCAGAGTGACCCCACAAGCAACGGCGACAAACACACCCAAGCACAGAAAGCCAACACAGCATTAAAGCAAAGAAGGAGGTTTAAAGGAAAAGTTTTGGCAGCACTGTGTACACACCTTGGCATTAATATAGGGGTCAAAGGGCCCACAGCGTTTGAACTCTTTATGGTCTACAGAGCTCTGGGAGGGAGGAACAGAAGATAGGTCGATGGTTTTGGTTCAGACAAGCAATGAACAAATGAGTGATGGTCACAAATGAGCCAAACTAAATAAAAAGGAGAAGAAAAACATTTAGATGTCATGAACAGGCAGGGAGAAATGACACACAATGAAACCAAGATATTTCTGAGTGACTTTGTGGTTACAGACGAATGTTTGTTTGACCGAATGTTTCTGACTAGGTTTGCAAAGCTCATTATGGGTCATTTCTCCTCATCTCAAATAGGATAGGCCAGGGATGGTTTCAGTCTGGAAGCTATCTGTGCAGTAAGCAACCAAATAAAATATCAAATGTAGGAGTTAAAACAGTTAAAATGGTTAGAGGAAACAAGCACTTTTCACTCTAGCAAGCTGTCAAAGCACTTCAAGTATCACATTATCAAAGGAGAAGTTGAGGCTCAAGATGCACTGGAGTTCATGTACTCTCATCAGTCTTTTTAACGTTCATCTTATTCAAATACATGCCATGCTGCACTAGACTTTTACTATCTCTATATGACTCTTATTGCAAAAATGTCCACTTTAGTCTATTTAGAAAAGGATAAACGTCGTATAGTTGATGTTTAAACCATCAGAAAGGTCATCTTGACACTACCAGAGACCAAATGTGCTGAAAAGGAAAGAATCATTAGCGTAAAAGAGAGCTAGCAAGCTTCCATTAGGCCTTTATGGGTCTGCTGCAGACACACATATTGAAAAGTGACATCATTTCAATACGGTTTTCCCTTACATGTACTGCATGGGGAACGTACAAGCAAAACCAGAAGTGTAAGAGTGACCAACGTTGACACATGCACATTAACATAGATGACTAAGTGCACGGGCAGACCTGCTCGTTGAGTTTGGGGTGTGAAGGTCCTTGGTGAATGAGAAGCTTTACGATATGCTCGTCTCCCTTCCACGCAGCCAGATGGAGAGGATAGCAGCCCTTGTTGTCTGCGATGTTAGTCAGAGCCTCGTTTCTTAGCAGCACCTCCACCACCTCGCTGTAGACGAATAAAGAGATAGGTCAGAAAAAGCCAACAATAAAAACGACATTAATAAATACTCAGAGCCTTAGTAAACAGTCAATCAATAGATTCAGCTTCCCCATTGTACAATGGTCTGCCAGGCCAGACTGCATTAAATTTCAGAGCATAAACAGACGTATTCCCGAATTCCAAACGGTGATCGCTAATCTACCTGTGTCCATTAAGGGCTGCGTGGTGAAGAGGGGTGTATCCAGTGCTGTCCACGCAATTCACATTGGGGCCTCTCCAGATACTGAAAAGCAGAAAGGATTGTCAGTTTTCCATAACAGGCAATACACAACAGGAATACCATACCCTACACCAAACAAACATTGCCCATCCCTCTGTAAAGTCTATCCACAGGTGTGACTGTTGCTGTTCTGATTGCTATCTCACGGCTCCAGTCTCTCACGGCTACATCTACTTTAAGGTGGTGGCAAACCTTCATGTTCTCTCCTATTCTTTATAAAGATAGGAGATGTCAGGAATGAGGAAGCACTGGGCCAAAAGCCCCATCAAACTAGGAATACAGAAAAAGAGAAAAAAAATTAATAAATAAAAAGTACTGCCAGCAGTAGGAAGCCACTGAGATGAGCTCATCTACAATAAGTCTGTGCAACCAAAGCCTGATTATTCTGGCCGAGGTCCTGATGTAGAATAGGCTTTTGTTATGTAATCTAACTAACAATAAACAAAGCTTTGGGATGGAGCCAAAAGGCACCGATGGGGTAAAGTGTAAGACAGAGAGCTAAACTACTGCTGGCCTTTCATTTATTTGAGCTGAACTCAGCTGTCAGCTTAGATTGGTTTGTTTCTTTTAATTTGCAAAGAGCACTGTGGGGAGGAGGGAGGAGAATGATGACAGGAGCGGTGGTAAAGACTGAGTAGTGGGAGTAATTTCAAGAGCTAAAAGAGAGATAGAGTGCCAGGACGGGATAGTGAGGCTCTCTGAAAGACCTTAAAACATCCTAAATAAATCATGTGACTAGGAAATCCCAGCACTAGTGAACCAAATATGTGAGACCAGAGTCATCTGGCATACTGAAAGAGAATTGGAGCAAAACAGCTGGGCCTCACAGAGAATCATAAATTTAAGAAGATTTGTTTAAAAAGAGATGAGAATTTTTCAAAATTTATTTGGTTTTTCAGATATTCTGGGAAAGATGTCTGAAATGCAAAATACTGCCTTGACAGCTGGATAGCTTCATAAATTATTACTGGTAGGAATTTTGATGCTAGCAAGCAAGTAACTTCTATGAATGAAGCCTGGAGAGAACCGGGCAAAAGAATAGCAGCAGCACAGTGCATTTCCAACTCTTTACAATGTAAAAACTAATTTAAACACACGGTCTGGGAGTCAAACACATTTAAAGATGCACTGAAGATTGATCTGTAACATAATCAGTGTGTAGACAGCGTGGCAGTGGATGCTCACCCTTATATCAACGCCACTGACAGAGTGTGACTTTGCTCCACATTCACGGCTCGTTTTTGCCGCAGTAATGGCTGTTTTGCCCCCTTAAAATACATCTCCCATAATAGCTCTGAGAACAGCCTGCAATTACACAGTCAGAGCCGTCTCATTAAATAAGTGTCTTGGAAGGCTCTGTAGCCTGCAGAACAATGGGCCTGACAGAGCATGGACGCGCAGAGACGCGCCACTCTACAACTCATAACAGCCTAAGCCGTTTATTTCTTGCAGCAGGTTTTCTGGGTGTCATCCCAACTAGTCAGGCAGCACGCGTGAAGTGGGATATCAAAAGCAGTGCCAGGAGGAAAGACTAGTGGGAACATGTGGCAAGAAATGTTAGGGACAGATAAAATTCTGTTAGAGAGTGGAAAATATGTGAGCTATGATTATGTCAACTTTTCAGGCACACACACACACACACACACACACTCACTTCCTGTCTTTTAAAAGTAACCAAATGTGCAGTAGAGAGAACAGCAACACTGTCCTTTGCTTGTCCACTGAACACATCAAAAGGGAGACTGAAACAGACCGCTAGTTGCTGTCCTAGATAAAGAGTTATATAACTGCTTAAAGCAGAAATCCCATATACAAATGAACATAAACATGAACGGAGCAGTGACTACAACTGGAGAATTAAACAAAATGTGCCACAGTGCAGAAAAAAAAAAAAAAAAAAAAAAGTAGGAGAGATGCAAGATCATGCACCTTTGATTTTGGTGCAGCCATTGTCTTACACAAGTAAAGGCAACAGTTTACTGTGCACTTTTATGTATCCTGTAGTATATCCACATCCAGAATTTTGACAATCTTCCAGAAAGAAACATTGTGCAAGACAGAAGTCAGCTGTATCATAAGACATACTGCAAGATTTCCCTTTCACATTTTAAGTCATAACCTTTAAGTCTGTATTTTTAGGTTGTGTTTACATATTGGTCTTCCTCATCTGTCATGAATCTCTGTTGTGTTATTGCCACTAGAAAAAGAGGGGAAATCTAAAAATACCACACAGAAACAAACAGTGTTTCACATCATCCTCATGACCCCAAACATAAAAAAACAAAACAAAAACAAACAAACAGGAGCACGTATTATTCTACTGCCGCAATATTTCACTTTTAATCAGGGATATAGCATTAATCCTATCAAAATCACCTCCACGCAGAGGGAATGAAGATGTCAGCTCATTACATTTTCTCACTGTCACAGTATTTCAGTTTGCTATTAACAGAGGTGCCTGCAGCAGCAGCTTTAAGCGCAGTACAAGTGTTACGTCCTCTGAGCATTTTGGCAGCGTGGTACTCAAGGGCATGAGTCAGAGTGGTGCTCGACAATCCACTTCATCCTCTTACTACGGCTCACAACCAACCTAACTGAGGGATGGGGCTTAGGCCCATAGCTGGGCAATGGTCAAAACGGAGCTGATTTGGTTTGGGAGGGGGCATATTCATGGGAACTGACTGAGGAATTCCTGTTTGAAAGGCTGAGCTAATCCTTAATTTGCCTGAGGGAATATCAGCAGGATGAGGCCTAAGTTTGAAAGAGATTCTGGAGGACTGTAATTCTGTTTTGTACAAAGCCTGGCTACGAAGAGATGAGGATGGATAAGAGCATTTTCCATCTTTTATTTTTACCGTCTTTATTTTATTGGTTTAACAATATTATATTAGTCATATATACTGAATATTTAGGCTTAATAATAAACTTTTCTTTCCCTCAAGTCCAAAAGTCACTGATGTATTATTTATTTAGACCAATTTATCTCACTGAAGTATGATTTTCAGTCTTGAAATTAAATCATGTTGAATACACGGAAAATAAATCAAGTCTGTATTGCAGTTTTATCCATATTCAATAAACCCAGTAATAGAAGCAAGTAAAATCCCATTTTAGTCCCACTGTTTACAATATTTCTTGCTTAAAATGTTTAAACAGCAGGCAGTATACAAATTAAAACGGAGACTAGAGCATCAAACATCTCAAAATGTTCAAACAATATTAAAATCAAGGTATCTGAATATAATTGTTTTAGCCACTGATAGATGGGCTGGGAAACCCTATGACTAAATTTGCTACCTAATGGTGGGTGTCGGGTACAAAGGCCGTATGGGTTGCTGACTCATCTAAAGCTAGTCAGCAATGAATAGCAGACTGATCACACCCCTTTCTCATTTCTTAGTTCTTCTGCATATTTGTCACACTTTATATAAACAAATTCTAATATTCAACAAAGAGAACCCAAGTAAATACAAAATTCAGCTTTTAAATGGTAATTCCATATATTAAAAGGAAAAAAGCTATTCAACCCTACCTGGCCCTGTGTGGAAAACTATTTTGCTCCTCCTGGTTAAATCATGAATTAAGTGTGATCAACTACATTTTTTTGGAAAGCTGAGTTCAAGTTTATTAGCCACACCCAGACCTGATTACTGCCAGACCCATTAAAGGAGGAAGTCACTTAAATAGAGCCTGTGAAGTCAAGTAGACTAAAGGCAACACATCATGCCACGAGAAAAAGAAACTTGGGAACAAATGAGAAACAAAGTGACTGATATCAGTCTGGAAAAGGTTTGGGACTCCAAGGAAACACGTTGAGAGCCATTACGCACAAATGGAGAAAATATGAATACTGGTAAACCTTCCCAGGAGTGGTCAGCCTACCAAGAGTGCATCAACAACTCATCCAGGAAGCTGGAATAAAATCTAAAATCAGGCCTTACTCACCTCACTTAAGGTTAGAGGTCATGATTCAACAATAAGAAAGAGACAAATGGCATCTAGGGTGAAATTAACTGCTGACCAAAAAAAACAAAAAAATCCCCCTAAAAAACCCACAAAGGCTTGTATTACATTTGCCAAAACACATTTTGATGATGCCCGTGACTTTTGGGAAAATATTCTGTGGACTGATGAAAAAGTCTGACTGTTACATATCAGGAAAAATACAGTATTTCATTAAGAGAACGTCATACCAACAGTCAAACGTGGAGGTGGTAGTGTGATGGTCTGGAACTGCTTTGCTGCTTCAGAATTGGGACAACTTGCTGTAATTGATGGAACCATGAATTCTGCTCTCTGCCAGAAAATCCAGAAGGAAAATGTCTGGCTGTAAGTTTGTGCAACAGTTGGTACAACAAGCAATACGTTTAGGGGGCAATTAGTTGACTATGAGGAAAAAGTAAGTTCCTTTAATGAATAAAATCGTAATATCTTTGTCTAAGTATCAGAAATATGCAAAATGCAAAATCATGGCACTGCAGGTATAATAAAAACCTCAGCACTTTATCATTATTTGATCAACATTCCCATAAGCTTACATCATCTTGGGCCAGTGAACTCATGTCATTTACAGTAAAGCTGCATTCGTTTGCACACATCTACATTAGCTAACATTACGTGTAGCTCTTTTATTATTAACAAACAGTGTGATGTAAATGACAGTTTTAGCACATTATTTCATCTGTGAACATGATTTCTGCCAGAGTCATGTCAGATACTCTAAGGATTTTTATTAGTTTGGAGTTAAACATAACAAACACGATAATCCAGCAAAATATAATCAAATATCTAATTTTTAAACTGAGAGTGCATCGGTGGTAAAAATAACATACAGTGCATGTAAATGTTTATTCATTGAGCCCCGGGAAAGAGCAAGGCAAAATGCAGTAGTAGGTTTAAGCAAATAAGAACCCAGGTGTGTGTGAACCCAGTGTCAAATAAACAGATTTGCCCTCCAGCCTATTAGCAGTGTAACCACACTGCCAGGGATTAGTCTAGGCCAGGGCAGTGAGCCCAGCAGTGACTGGCACATGTCGCCCACAGTCAGGGAAATTGGGCTTAATTATGCATACTGCTGCCAGGTGCTACAACCAGATGCCCTGCTGCCAAATAGTCTACTCGAACATCTTCTCCTCAGCAGAGGCTGAAGCACTGGCCAGAGTTCCCTATGCCTGCTGAGTACTACACTCACTGACTTGATAAACAAAGAAGAAAAAAAGACTGTTAAGATGAAAACATCTAATTGATGTTAGGACCGAAGAGCTATGACTGTAATTAAGCAGTACGTGCTCATCATACACATTGTTACAGGTGAAATTACAGGAGAGCGTGTTTATAGCTACAAAGCAGTATAACGAGTTAGTTGGCACAGGGAAACGTATTAGGCAACTAAATTTCAAATGCATGACACAAGTATGGCACGGCTTCAACAAGTCTGTGACTAACAAGTCTTAAAGCTACTGATAAAGAGAACTTCTTGGTCATGTGGTTTATCGTTTTGACCATTTATGGAGAAGCTTTTCTAGAACTCATAGTGAGCTCATGTTGTATTAGGTATCAAATAGAATTTTATTCATGCCCAACAGCTGTGTGACACTGTGTTTAGGTACATTATTGTTAGCTAAATGACTATGGCAAAATTCATCAGTGAAGATACACAATGCTCCCTGCTTTGGTGATTAGGGCGTAGACATTATACATCTCAAGCTAGCAGAAATATCCCAGTGAGAACAGTGTTATGCGACAGGTTAAGAGATCACCTGAGTTATTACAGGGAATCCTGAGGGGGACTCAAATGTCTCTACGAGATATCATAACAATCGCTACAATAGTTGTCAGCAGACATTACTCTGAACCACAAATGAAAGCCTTGTGGTTCCAATTGTGGTTGTATCCTCTGGGGACTAGGGTTGACCATAATTTCAAGGCAAGCCACATAGTTGCTGCTGAGATATTTTAGCTTGGATCAAAGTGGAGGACCCACTGATCGCCCACTTTGATTAAAGTGCTTCAAAAAGAATTCTTGAGGCAAGAGGTCTTTGAAATTAGTTAAATAAATGAACAGTCTCATTCATTTCAGAAATCCTAACTGTGACGTAAACATTTCAACGAGGCTCGCGAACAGTATTGATCTTGTTTTAGTGCTACCAGAGTCTGAAACGCTTCAAACTGTGTGACAGACATGCAGCAGCTCACCAGGCGACACAGTCTTGATGAAGCCTGATTAAGACTTCATGCCTCATAAATACACCACACTGAGCACTTCACAGTGCAACTGTGTTACAGCAGGAGGTGTGAATATATGTCATATGCCCACTATGATCAGAGCAGTCCAGTGCGAGGCAGCATAATCAAGATGACTTGCATGGAAAGTGCTGGAGGTGAGGTAGGTAGACGTAAAAAAAATGAGATGGAACAAGAATACTTTTAATCGCAGATTCACAGCTGATGCTCCTGCACATGAAACACATCTGAATGTTTGCCCTGGCATCCGCTGAGCCTTTTGCTTGAAAGAACAAGCTCATGTTCAGTTTCAGCTCAAATCTTGTTGGATTGATAGGCAGTTATTTTCTGTTATGCACACAAGCCAATTCTTGAAATTGATTTTCTGTAGAATCCAGTTAGAGTTATTTAAGATTCTCAGTTTTGCTGAGAAGAAATTCGCCAGCACGGTCATTCTTTAAATTTGACACAATGACTTTTAAAATGACTCTGACACTAATCTCCCCTTCTTTGTGGTGATCTGTGGGTGTGAATATGAAAGTAGATGCATTTCTGCGTTTCACAGGTACAGTCTGGTGTGAATCTGCCTAGTCACAGTTTAAATCATTCCAGAGAACTTTGTTCAGTTTCTTTCTTACATTTTGCAGGAAGACCAAAGCAAAGGGGAATTTAAAAAAAGAAAAGAAAGAAAGACTGAGGCAAATTTGTTTCCTGTGTCAACACACTGGGGGCACTGTCATTAATCTGGCTACAAGTACAACATGTTTTAAGTTTGAGGTGGAGTAGAGGTTGGTGTGGGCCCAGCAGGTGGGCCGCTGAGTCTGCTGAGAGCAGCAGAGTGTGAGATAAAAGAGGACGCCGCCTAGAAGGCAAGGCAAATGAAAAGGTCTGGGCGGGGGGCTGCAAGTAGCCAGTGAACACATGTGGGCCTGCACACAACAAGAAAGTTTCTTCTTATAAATTTGGTCAAAATGGGCACACACAAACACAAACGCACACACACACAGAAATAGCAAGCTCATCAACGTTAGTTTATATTTGTCCATTTGCTACTAAACGTTTTTTAGTAGCTGGTGTTAAATACGGTTCACATAAACACATGACCATAAGAGTCAGTGTAGGTGTCTGTGTGTAGCTGTCATATCAACTTCTGTTTCTTTAATGCAGGAAGAGCAGATAGAAAGTGTAAATGACAGCATTTTATCTCAGAAACCAGACGAGTTTCAGGACCACATGTTTTTCCATTACTCCACTGGGCTGTACATAAATCTCTGTAATGTCAGCTGAACCATAGCCCCAAATTGGGGCTATTGATTTGATATTCAAAGTAAAATAAATCTTTTGGAAGTCTCTGAACATCTAGATGTTTGGCCCCCTTAATTATATTTTAATTTCAGACTGGTTCAAAGCAGCCTTTTCCCCACAAAGCTAATGAAGAACCCCTTGACCCACTTGGATGAAATCTATTTTTAGCCAACCAGCACTAGTTTAAAATATGGAGGGCTACATACTGCATGGGAAGGATGCTGTATTTGTCGGCTTCTGCTCCCGCCTCTCACACATATGTGGAATTCATCACTACTGAGTGCCTTTCAGCCTGCTTTCTCAGGCTACACAAACACGAGCCGGAAACATAATGCATAGAGCAGAGCATCCCAAACTCAGATGCTCTTGGAATGCTAACATGGTGGTGTTAGATTTCCCAGCTACCACTGCTCCCTCCTGGGTTGAAGCAGCTACAAATTCTTTCAGTTCAGAGGTCAACACAGGATGAAATGTAACTGCCATGCCTGCTGCTGGCCCAGATTTCTACCGGGAAATGATTTGAGGCTCTTTGTGGTTGTGAAAAAGTAGACGCTACCTTCTTAACACAGACTTTCATGCAAAATGTCTCAAAATGACATTTTGTGAAGAAAGTCCAGCTTTTCTGAAGCACAGCTAAGGACAGTGGGTGTCCAAACCCCGCTGTGAGCCCGTCATTTTGTACACACGTCATCCCTGCAACCCATCTTCACACATACTTGCACACTGGTCGCAATACAAAGAGAAGCTAGAGGAAATAGTGTTTTCAAAAGGACAGTAGGTGCAAGTTCTCCTGCAGCATATATTCTCTCGGCTGACAGCAGCCTGACAGCATGGGTCTGCTTGGGATGAGCCAGAAATTGTGGATGTAATGGGATGGAAAGATCTGGAGTTTTGCCCAAGCCTCTTAAAATGCTAACCAAGTATCAAAGCTGATGATCCTAGCGAGCATTCAGAAAGCAGAAAAACATCCCTTAGGAAAACTATATTTCAAGAGACCTTCGTGAATATCTTAAGCCGATGTTTATCTCCAAACACTGAAAAAGCCCCACTTCTTTCAGTCAACATCTTTCAGACGCATACGGCTAAATAAGAACTCTTAATAGGTGGTCCAGTTCAGTCCAAATGACAGCTCAATTTTCTTTGTAAAACTAAAAAAAAAAGTATAGAAAAGCCCCAGAATGGTCTTTTTTGGGCTGAAATGAATATGAAAAGCACCATTTGACGCTTTGTCAGTGGGACAAAGGACACGGCTGTGGAACTGGGAGACCAACCCTCATCTGGCTAAGCTCTCAGAACGTCTGTCCAGGACTCCATGCATTCCTCCGTTAATTTCCCCTCAGTGGGCAAGCACTTTCCCTGCCAGGGACTTGTCTTACCTCCGGTGTAACCGCTGCAGCTGCTTGTGTTTGGATGACCTGGGCCAGGAAATACTAGTGTTGGTCTCTTCCTGTATACCTCTGGGTTCAAAAAGGGTCATAGGGCTTCTAGTAAAAACTACAGTATGGAGGAAAAACAAGTAAATATATGCCCTAAAATTAGATTAATGTAACTTAAATAGAGTAGCCGCCGCTGTGCTGTAGTACTAAAAAGGTTACACTGTGATCTTACTACTTGAGGAAGCCCTTCCCAGCTCGTTTCGGTGTTAATGGAGCACCATGAAACAAATGTTTGGGGCGGCAGGGGTGTTAAACACGCCGGGGGTCAGTGTCTGTACCATGGCAACGGCTGGGATGCCGCCTCCTGGGAAAGCAGACATTCAGCCGAGCAGAGCTGTACAACAGCCTGCGCACAAAAACACTGCAAGTCGTAACATGCGTTCCATTCCAGAGTACACACACACCCACACACACGCGCACACAAACACCAAGGAATGGGACAAAAGTTGATTAGCTCACTCATCTGCATCGCCTGTGGTTTCTTTCTGCGATAAACGAGTAGGTTTTTCCACTATATTGAATGTACAAGGTCAAATACAAACAGCAACTGACAACAGCAATAACTGTCATTATATGTCATCTCATATAACTGAGCCTGAAAAGCAACTTGAAGTGAGGAAAAGTGTTATTACACAAGTAGAAGTGAACATGGAATCAAGCGGAGGTACAAGCTGACACAACCAGAACAGGCGAAAATTCGCCAAAGAAAGCTGTCTTAGCCAGAGATCAAATCTCCTCTGACGGGATTAAAGGCCTGCACTTTCTAACAATGGATGATGAATGGGTTGCAAAGAGATTTTGATAAAAGGGGGTTGGAAAAAAACATGCACATACAAACCCACAGCCTGTGCCACTGTACCAATCCACTGTAATACCCTTAGATGTATTGACATTTTCATTGTGGAAACTAAATCAAATGTCATGCAGAACAGAAACAGCCCTCCAAAGCAGCCAGTCATAGTCAACACTCATGCAAATTCTTATAAGAGCCTGTCCAGTATTCTCAAGTGTCGCCAGCCAGAAGCTTTTTAGATCCACACACCACCTATTCATTTATTCATTTCCTCCCGAGCCTAGCCAATAATTTCCCAGAGATCCCATTGCCAAACACCGATTGCTCAAGACAAATGAGATGACACAATGGACTCGCCAGTCCGCCCACGGAGCAGTGAGGATGAGACGAGTCAGCCTTCACCGCATGACATTTCTGAATTGGATTTCCAATTAGGAGAATTTAATGTAATAATCTCAAGCAAATCTTGCAGTCTCCACGAAGTAACACAGTGGCGCATCACCCCGAGCTTTGCCTTAACACTTCTCCCTCAGAGGAAGGCGGCTGTTACCGGGAAACCCAAGGGAGCAATTTTATATGATTGACATACACTTAACCACAGACAGGCAACCTGCAGGTTGTATGAGAGGCAGCATTTAGAAAAGCTATAAGCCTTATATTTTTAAAGAGTCGACTCTTTTTCAACAAAAGGACTTTTAAATTCTTTCTTTGCAGGTTTTCATATTGTGTGTAACACACTGTGTAAACCACAGAAACTTCATGATTAAAACAAACAAACATGATCTGTCACCAGAGAGAAAAACAAGAATCAAACTGTGGCGAGCCAATAATGCAGATAACATACAACACAAAATGAAAAATACCTTATCTGATTTTTTTTTTTAATGTTCTCAACATCTGCACAACCTTACAGGGATCGTATACTTCTACTAAGGGCTTGTCCCTTTAGTACATCTTTTAGCTTTACCCAGTGTGTGATTTTGGGTAATTGAATCTGATTATGTCCACAGTCACTATCAATTGCAGACAATACAATGTGGACAAGTATGATAGCTACTTTATATAACTCTGGGCTGTTTTTTCAGTTTTTAATAGTGACCTCATAAATACTGAAGGCTGACAGAGAGAGCAGGAGGAAGGAGAGCTAACTCTTTCTAACCATACAGAGCAGGTCTTTAATAGATGTGACAAACCACATCAAATGTTTACCTCACTGAGGACTTCCTCCAGTGACTACTAAAAAGAGAAAGTCATATTCCTGGTTCACACAAGTCTGAGGATAGTCAATAAGGTTTCATACGACAAAGATTTCCTTATAATAAGATAATTTTGCTAAACAATGAGAATCCAATTGTGAGAAGACTTTCCATCTCCAGACCTGTGACTGTGTTCACGTCCAGACTCTATGTAAGCATTATAATTACTGACACATCTGCAATTCGTTTCTTTAAACGTAATCGTGGGCCGATTCGTTACAGATTTCTTTAGTTAAATTGCATAATTTCCTCTCAGGCTGTTTGTGCACATTACAGTAGAAATGGCAGTAACACAGGAGGTGTAGGCTAACAAAGAAGCATGCCACTGCTTGGGCGCTGCACTGGTTTGGCTTGCGATTGTTTGACAATGCAGGGAAGCATGCAAACATGAAACATCGTTTCTTGCAGTAACAATAAAGGATTGGGTAATATTCGCCAGGGGCAAAGCTGCTGTCTGTCTCCCATGTAGTCAGAGCCACCTCGCCTCGGCTTTCCCCAAGATTACCTGAGCAGACTGGAGAGCGGATGAGAGGAGGCGCCGTGGCCACCGCTGTTGCCGCTTCCACCGGTCCCAGACGATCCGCCAGCGGACTGTCGCTTCCCGGATAAAAGCTTCTCCACGGCAGCCAGGTTTCCCGTGCGCGCCGCTTCAAGAAGCTCCTGCTCCTTTCCCATCGCGGATCCCAGAAAGAAATCAAAGGAGGCGCGGGGAAAAGAAGGAAAAAGGGGAGGGGGGTCGGTTATGGGAGTGAAATTCCTGTGCGAGCCCCTCTTTCTCCCGACCTCAAGTTATTTCTCAGTGCTGCTAAGTGTGAAGGGGAAACAAAAGCTCCCTCCGCCGCCGGATCCGTCCGACCCGATCCACGGGTGCTTCTGGCGCTCACTGGAGTGAAAAGTTTCTTTCAACAGCACGGCGCATCGAACAAACTTCCTCTGACCAGACCACTGAGCGTCGTCCGTCACTTCCTCGAAACTGCCCTTTCTTTATGCATCTCCAGTCCGAAACCCTTCAGACGCACACGCATTCGCACACACACACATTTATACCCCCTATCACCGCCGCCCTTACTGCTTCAATCAGAAGGTGGATGGATATAAGCAAGATGGCGCATTGAATAGAGACAGGCAGGATTTACCCATTCAGTGCTTTTAAGATCTGTTCGCCTCTGACCTCTTGTATCCACAGTAAACGTCCATATATAGTCCCTTAATTACTTACTAAACGCTTTATAAATTACTGATTGGTAGCTGTAAGTATAAATAATACTACTAGTAATAATATCAATAATAATAACAAGAAGAAGAAGAACACAAATTAAGAATAAATATTTATGAATAACTATAACTGTGAATTACTCTTACTATCAATGGAACTACCTGACATTAGCAGCTAGGCAACTCTAATCGTATTAATTCCGGTCAAATTAATAAATGTTTTACAGCATTTTGTCCAGTGAAAGTAGATAATCTGGGAAATAACAAGAGAAAATCAAGGAATATATAATGCTTTATTTATTTCAGACAGAAGCCACTTGCAGCCTGAATATTCACTGAATATTGCGCTGTAATTAAGGGGCAAAAAGACAAAGCAAAATGAAACGAACAAACAAATGAACGAACATGACCTGTTTATTCCTAACATCTGAACGTTACTTCCATAGTCCTTCGCTGGTTGCTTCACAGAAGGCGGTGTTAATAAAGTTCGTACAAAACGGAAACGGAAATGCGTATGCTGTGTTAGCAACATTACCAGGGAAATTAGCCATTTGATGCATCGTACCTCTTACTGTAGGTGGTTACGTATTTATATAATCCGTAGCTACTGCGTTCATTAGAATATACTTTTGTGTACTGGGGTATATTATATCAATCAGGCATGTGTTAGCCCCCGCTAGCTTCTAATTATCGTTAGCTTAAATTGACGGCCAGACTGTTGCCGCTGCTTTGTTGACGCCTAGCTGCGTACAGGGTATGTGCATACTGGTTTGTTTGTTTTTTGTAAAGTTTTTATCCACACACTGCTATTAATACTAATGTACCTAATTTCTGGGCTAGCTAGCTAAAACAATTAAGTAATTTAGCCAATTGTAGCTAGCTTTTTAGAGTTGGGGTAAGTATCTCATCAACTTCTTTGATATTTGCAGAATCTAAAGTGAAATTAGTAAAATGGCAGACCCTGCACGTATCAAGAGTGATGATGCACTTAAGAGGACATCTCCTACCGACGAGGAACACATGAAGTCAGAGGAGAGTGAAAATCCTTCAGCCACAGAAAAACCTGCAAATGAAAACCTAGAGACATCGTCGCAAGATCAGCCTAAAGAAAATAAACATGTGAGTTTCGGAGCGTCATTTGCATAAGTTATTCAAGAAAGAGGTTAGAAAAGAAAAAGTGGGATAAGTAGGGCGATGAAGAAAGTAAACAGGAGTACTGGAAGGCTAGACGCACTGCATAGGCTTGTAGTGAGATGTATGTGAGGAAGGAGAAAAAGAACTTGAATCGACTGGTAGATGGAGAAATCAAGATGGAAAGTATTTGAAGAAGGTTAGGGCGATTAAGGATAGAGATGGAAATATGGTAACAAATGACCCGTGGATCTAGAGAGAGGAAATGATTGGGTGCCAAGGGAGGATTGCTGTTACAGCATGATAAAGCAGGAGTGGCAGAGAAGTAGGGAGCAGATAGAAGAGAGGTGGTTGGAGAGAAGAGGAATCAAAGTCAGTAGAAGCAAACAGAATATATGTACTTGAATGAAAGGGGGATAGGCTTAAAAGTGAAGATGTAAGGAGCTGAGGTACTGAGTGTGTCTATAAATATATGGGCTCAGCCATCCAAAGCAATGAACCGTGCAAAACGGAAGTGAACAAGGGAATGCAGCCATGGTGGAGCGAGTGAAGACGCTTGTCAGGGGTCATTTATGCCAGAATGATAGCAGCAAGGGTGGAAGGGTTACACGATGGTAATGAGACCTGCAATGATGTGTTGTTTGGAGACAGTGGGGGTAACAAAAAGACAGGGGGTGGAGTTTAAGGATGCTAAGATTTTCTTTGGGAGTGACCAGTATGGACAGGGCTAGACATAAGTATATCAGAGGGTCACCTCAGGTTGAGTATTTTGGAGACAAAGTTGGAGAATCAAGGCTGAGATGGTTCTAATACCTACAGAGGAGGGATGGTGGATTTACTGGACAAAGGATGTTAAAGATGAAGCTGACAGATAGAAGGTAAAGAAGAAGACCACAGAGAGGTTTATGAATGTAGTGAAGGAGGACATATACGAGTTTGGTGTATAATAAAACAGGATGAGATGCAGGCAGATGATCCACTGAAGAAACCCCTAAAGAGAGCAGCCAAAACAAGAATACCCTAGACAGTTGGTTGACAAACTTAAATGTACTGTTTCAGTTCCATTTTAAATAAATATTGTATTACAGTAAAATTAATGTTACATTAAAAATCATTTAACTGACCATATGTATACTAAAAAGTTTAAACCAACAAAAATCCTAAAACCTGAATGATCAGATTTGAATTTTTAGGTTGTCATTTGTGTTTTTGTTATGTGGTTTCACAGTGGTGTCTCTGTCTTTGTAGTATTTCTGAATAATTTTGTCTTCCACTGGATAGGAAACACCAGGGGGAGAAGATGAGGAAGAGGGAACCTCTGGCCAGCCTCCTTTGAAAAGGTTAAAAGTGGAACCTGAGAAGAAAAAGGAGAAGCGGCACAAGGTTGATGAAGATGAAATACAGAAGATGCAGTAAGATGACCTTTTTAATCTCACAGATCATCATTCTTATTCTTGAAATCATGTAATTTGCGAAAATTCGCCATAACTCCATAACATTTTCAGAGTTTTGGTGTCATCATTTTCTGAAGAGCAGCTGAATCGCTATGAAATGTACAGACGTTCTGCATTCCCGAAGGCTGCCATTAAAAGGGTAAGGTTTTTTTTTTTTGTTTTGTTTTTTTTAATAATAATAATAGAGGAAGTATTAAAAAACCCTGAAAATGTTGTATTGATTTGATGTCTCTTATTTTAATATTCTAGCTCATCCAGTCAATAACAGGATCATCGGTGTCCCAGAATGTTGTTATTGCCATGTCTGGTATTGCAAAGGTCTTTGCTGGGGAAATTGTCGAGGAAGGTTAGTTGGAGGATTTAAGAAAACCGAAGTCACCCAGACTATGAGGTTGTATGAATTATAGTTTCATGAGGTGTCTTTGCCTTTACAGCTCTGGATGTTTGTGAGAAGTGGGGAGACACACCACCACTTCAGCCCAAGCACATGAGGGAAGCAGTGAGGAGGCTGAAGAGTAGAGATCAGATTCCCAACACAAAGTACAAGAACATTCTCTTTCACTGACACACCTGAGCTGCAGATTGTATGAGGATGACGGATAAATGCCAGTAATTTAATAAGTGGTGCAGAGCATACGGAAAACTCACCATGAAGCCACTTAACACATCTTGCAGCCAAGTAGGCAGTGACTGCAGTCCTGAAGAGCAGTCAAGGCAGCTGCTAAATAAAGCTGAGTTGTCATTCACCCCTCAAAGTCGGGGTAAACGTTTTTCTCATCATTAAATTGGTTGCAACTAAACAGTGAGAAATGATGGTTTTATTTAAAACATGTTTTATATTTTAATAGTCAATGTTTTTTTCTTTTTGACTGAAACATTTTAATGTGATTAGGACCAAGCTGAAAATGCAAACATCATTTTTAGTTTGATTCCATATTTAAAAGCCTTCGAATCATTTAAGACCCTTCTTCTCTGTAGCCAATAGTATTAGTTGTTTGACCATGAACTGGAATTGGAAATAGTTTGAACTCAAGACAGACTTGATGGAAAACTGGGTGCTTGACATTTGTTACTTCAGTTTATATTTTTGTGCAGGTTGTAAACAAGAAGATAAATTCTGTTTAAACTGTATTTGTAAATATTGTACTTTGAGATTAAAGTCAAGTTTGCATTATACTAGTAAAATGAGCAGAATGATACTTTGAGTTTTTTGCTCAGACAGCGCCATAAATTCTCTGATACATTGTAACATACAAACATGCATTCAGCTGAAAAAGATAAAGACAAAATGTGTTTAGCAATTAATCATTTATTTATTTTTTTACTTAAATTAATCTCTACATACTACGTTTGGTTCACAGAACCAGTTTAAAATTAGTCTTAATTAAGTGATGAAGACAATATAAAATTCTATTTAATCCTACACAACTCACAAAAAAAGTGTCCAAACATTTGCATCACTTAGAAAGATTTCACAATTACTCCTCCAGTCATTTGAAGTGATTTACATGAAAACAAGTGCAATCTCCACTATACCACACAGGTGCAAGTAATCCACAAGGTATAATCAACAGAACATCACTTCAGCACATGCATCTAGAGAGAGAGCACACCACACTCTGGAGTGAATCTTACACCACTCTTTGTCCACTTCCTTTCTGCATGGCACACTGGGAAAAAGTTAGATTTACATAGAAACCCTGGCCTGCTCTGGAGTGCAAATAAACTCTGGTGTAACAGGTAATGAGCAGATTTAACTTAAAGCACCAGTTGGTTTTTTTTTGTGGAACAAAAATGCTACTAAACATGGAAGCCTGACTGAGGAGAAAGAAACTGGGTAAACCTCAGAGCTACATGATGCATCCAGCATGGCACGTTCAATTCCGTACCAATATATCCGTCTACTACAGGCATGCAAAAGCAAACACCAACAGCTGAGAAATATCACATCTCTAAGTGATAATGAGGTTAAAAGGCAGTCTATGTTCTATTACATGTATAGATAGAGGATATTTTGAGTTATACAGGTAATTGATCACCCCGTGAACTAAAGAACTCCACATCAAAAAAGTGTAGTGTTACGGTTCTTTGTCATGTTTGTGGATAAACTTGAGTGTCTATTGCTTTGACATCTAACATTCCTCTTTAATAACATAAAATGTCGGTCACAGGCTGTAAATTTGCTAAAGTGCAAATTGAAATTGTAAATTTGCACTTTCTAAAAAAATTAAAATGATAAATAACATTTTAAATGGAGTGTATGCTGGCAAGTCAACACCACCAGAGGTCTCAGAAGGACCGTTATGAGTTTAAGTGAGTGGAAGATTTCTGTGACAGCTGTGCAACCATTAAACCCCTGCCAAAAGGCAAAATAACAAAACGCTAATTTAACATTAAGACACTTTTAGATAAAATATAACTGACAGCTTCATGAAAAGTTTACCCAACCAGTCTTGGATAAACAAGTCAATCGCTTCAAATCCATGTAACAGATTTGTGGATAATGGGAAGGGACAGAAATTTAAACTTGCAACTGGCCTGAAAAGATCATATCTGCAGATTAGGATTAAATACAGTTAAATATGAGTGTTGTAGTAAATCTGACAAATATACATTACATTATCAGTACCATAGTTCTTATAAATGTCACCTTCTTTGATTGATATGGCTTGAATACAATGTAATAAGTCAAAGCTTAAAAACAAAACACAGGCAGTAAAACAACACACAAAATGAAGTCAGGTCTATGATGTCAAATCACTACACACAATACAAGTGTACAGAAGTAATAACACTATCAGTCTGAGTTGTTTCCTGGTAAGCTACAAAACACAAAGAGCACAGGTATTATACCATTGCTAGCTGGTATATTCTCAGATGTCTTTATGCCAGAGAACTGGACTGACAAATCCAATCAGGTCAATAAATTGAACCTTGTGTGCAACCTCTCTACCGTCAAGGGAAAGGCACATTGCCTTCATTGGACATTCAGCCACAGAGCACATCGTTTCACAGTACCAAAGAAGCATAATCAACATTTTGCAACTAAAAAAAAAAATATATACATATAACACTGGGGAATGATTCAGCCTCTATGCGTAACCATGCCCCCCTGTTGATCAAATAACCAGGTGGAATTTGAAATGAATCAGGCTCGCCATGAAAGCAGTGGAGGTATGCTTTTTTCCCCCCTGCTTTTAAAGTGCTTTTTTCCCTACTTGTCAAAACACATTTTCCACCAAGTGGGAAAAAAAACCCACAAGTTTACTTTACAATTAACAAAAGTAATCTTCGTTACTAAGTCTAGCTCTCTTACTGTCAGTATGTATATGAGCTACATGTAAATTAGCACTGTTCAGGCAGCATGCATTTGTGACGTATTGAGATGAACTAGCAGCTGTCTGGCAGTGTCAGTGCATGTGAAAAGAGGTTTTGGCATGTTTTATGTGTGTAATACTGTTGTAACGCAAACACTCACTATGTACCTTTGCATGCTGCATGACAAAACACTAAAACCACACAACAAGTTTACCGTCCACACTTATTTGGATGAGAAATAACCAGAAGAAGAAGATCTGTTTACAGCAGTGAGGATTATCTAGACCGTTAATGTACCTATGTTAGTTCACCAACTTCCCCATCCAGTAATTGTTATAAGTGGCTTTTTTTTTTTGTAATTTCATAAATAAAACAAAGGAAGTAATCCAAACACTCATCTTGGATTCCTCTTCTTTTGAGACATGTCTGATGTCCAGACATGAGTGAGTCATGCTGGTTCCCAACATTCAGCCTGACCAATCCCATCAGCATTCTTCAGCAGCGACAGATTCAGAAGTCAAGTACAATGAAGTTCAGAGGGTAAATTTGGGGTCATACTTCCTGACTTCCAGCAGGAGGCGCTCTTTCTCTCTGAGAGCCTGAGTAAGTGCAGCCTGTACCTCACAGAGCTGCGACTCCAGTGGTTGTATCTGCAACAACAGGATTAATGGATTAGTTAGCTACAGACCATGCGGGCTGATACGTGATTCTGAAAGCACTACCATTTCATAACTCTGTGCATTTAAGACATCGCTGTAAGTAAGAGGGCACTAGTTTTACACCTGTATTTAAAAATTAATAGTTAATCTAACTGAGCTGAGTTTTAAATATCTTGACCCCACTAAAAATGAATAAAAGTCAAAGATACACACACACACACACACACACACACACACACAAATTTGAGCCCCAGAAAGCAGTACATTACAGAGCAACACATCATTATATACACATTACCTCACTCTGCTGTTGAACAGCGAAAGAGTTGTTAGGGTTATCCCCACCAGTTTCTGGAAAATCTCCTAATGCTTTAGAGCCTCCAGCTGCAGCCAGAAAGGAAAATAGTGATGATCAGTTTCTGTTCATCTTTCTTTCGAACTGTGACAGCTGATACTCTATAGCTGGGTCTTTGTGGTTTCAAGGTTCATGATCAAGAATCTAAAATTCATCATGGTGAACAAAATTCACGTTGAAAAGCGTGCTTTTCTTGCTCACCTCTGACTCTCATGATGCCATCATCACTACGCTCGAGAACCAGCTCATCTACAATGAATGTGGCTGGAACAGGTTGGGGGGCTGTGGGGTATATTCTGGGGCCATCATCCTTGAAACAAAAAATAATTAATGAATTAATTTGAAAAAAAAGTTCTTTTGAAAGGTTAACGTTGAAAATATTTTAGTGGAGTTTTTGTGACTCAACAGATACCGACATCCAAAGCAAACACTTCACATGCCACGAGGACAGAAAGACACTTACCTTCATCGTGATGGTGACGTTGCTCATGTGCAACTGCATTGGCTGACCGTCAACGCTGAATTCGTCTTCAAGGAAAGGACCAATGTTAGTAACTGTTGAGGCTAACAACTCAGCCTGACAGTCTTGCACTCTCACATCCAGAAAGCCCAGTGATTCAGCCAGAGCAGAGCGCCGAGCTGCAGCTGGACCCATTTCCGCCCGCATGCACAATGCTGGAGAGGCACTGCTACCCTCCCTACTCTGCTTCTGGACTGGCAAAACTGGTGCTGCATAACAAAAGAAAAAAAAAAGGTACATTTGTAAACCATTCTGAGAACGCACACAGAACTCAGGTTCCAGCATGCTCTCCCAACATTAACTAATCTAGTTCAATATTTTAGGCTGAGCTAATATGTGCATACAGTGCTGTGAAACCCTCCTTACTAACTTCTAGGTTTCTGGATATTTGTCATACACGTTTCAGAATAAATAACCTTTAATGTTAGAGAAAACCTGAGAAACTACAAAATGCAGTTTTTAAAAGAGGATTTCCTGTATTAAGTGAAAAAGTATCTAAATCCACCTGGCCCTATGAGAAAAATTTACTGTCTCCTTGTGCCACAAAACTGGTTGTGCCACCCTTGACAATGGGAAATGTAATCAAACATTTGCAATAACTCACAATGAGTCTTTCACAGCCACAGTGGAATATTTATGAGCATGAATGGAGATTTAAGGTCATATCAAAGCACTAGGCCACTCCAAAACCTTTTTTTTTTTTTAATTCATGTTTCCATCAATTATGGCAAGTCATCCAGATCCAGTCTGTAACATCAATGCACAGAGTATTTGGTTTTGGGCATCATCAAGATGTTTTTTGCTAAAGGTGAGACAAGCCATTGTGTTTTTTTGTTGTTGTTGTTCAGTAGTGACTTTGACCTTGGAAATCTTCCACAGATCCCATTTTGGGCCAGTTTTTTTCTTATTGATCTTAAGCTGTTCTGGGTTCTTTTGTGACTTCCTGGATGAAAATTGAGTATTCTTGGAGTAATTAATAAATTTAAATTAAAAATGTAATTTTACTTTTTAAAAAATCAAATACAAAACAACATTTTGTATTTACTTGGATTATCTTTGTTTAATATATTGTTTGATGTGGTTAATATTAAAAAAAAAATCCGGAAGGGGACAAACACTTTTTCACAGCACTGTATACAGTCCCTGTATAAAGTATGTTTTTATGAGTTCATTATGAAGGATTGTTTATGAGCCAAAAAGCTATTAAAGAAACAGAACCTATTCATTTTTGATTTTTCTTAAGCCCAATCACACTAAGAATCAAACATAATTTTGTTTTTTTTCTGAATATAATTATCAACCCACAAACAAGTGAACAGGAAAAGAAGCATGTCATGAGTAAACATTAAATGAGGCCATGGCATAGATGAACAGGGGACTAAAATTATTTTTCAGCATGACAGATAATCGCTTACTTTGAATGACACCAGCAAGCACGTCTGACTGTCTGACATTACCCATGTGTACAGGGGTAAGAGTTTGTGCTTCAACAGCCACAACTTGGTCTTCTCCCTTTACCTCAATGGTACAAGATGTTCCACTCAGGATCAGCAACAACACTGAGGACTGTACAACAGCACATCACAAGTTAAATTTGAACTAAATTAAATTCAAATTTAATCTACTTCTGAAATTTGTTATATGATCACAATAACCCACCGTGTCCTGAGAGACATCCTCTGTACTTTGGGACAGGGAACTGCTAAGATCAGCTGATGAGCCTCCCTCTGTCCCTGGGGCTGGGCTGCCTCGACTGCCAACAGGTGTGCTGTTAGGGCGCATGGACTCCATTCCTGATTCTGGAACAAGAAACAAAGTAATGGTAGATGCCACTTGTGCATGTCAGAGAAATGTATGTAGAATCTTGGTAATATTTAAACACCTGAGTCCAAGAGGACAACAAAAGTGTCACTGATATCGCTATCCACAGAAAGATTTTCATCAGGCAGGCTGCCATCCAAGATAGCACTGTCAAAGGAATGCTGGGAAGGAGACGGCTTCATGGATTGTTGACGAGACTCTTCTGAACGTTGAACCTGTTCCCTATGAACATACAGACACAATCTGTGATTAAGGGAAATCCAATGAAAAACATGAGGTGCACAGACATAAAAAACAGCATTAAGCAGGAGAGTACTAGCGCTTACTTTGCCTGTGGACTGAACAATTTGCTCATCCCCGAGCCACGACTCAACATGCTAAAGGCATCTTTTGTTATTGAAAATGCCCCTTTAGTCAGGTCCAGCGAGGCACTAATGGCATCTTTGGTCACATCCTTGGTGACATTAATGGCGCTTGACAGCTCTCCCTCAAGGCTGAAGGTAGACGGTTCTCTGGAGAGTACTACAGACTGTCCGGGTGAGAGGGGAGGAGAGGGAACAGGAGCCTCCGGACCCTCCTCCACAGCCTCACAAGCCTCCTCCACCCCTCCATCTTGTTCATCCTGGTCAAATCCAACTGTATTGATGGAGGAGATACCATTTTCTAATCCACTGTCCTCAAGAACAACATCAGAGTGATGAGATGGGGAGATGTCAGAGTCACTTATGGGGCTGTCTGTTTCAGGAGTGTGGGGGACGACTTCTTCAGGCTCTGTGCAGGCTGGTGGTAAAAGCAGACCCAATTCCACTGAGTCCACCACAAGGGCAAGGCAAACTGTAGCCATTTTTGTCTTCTGGTCATGAGCCTGCTTAACATCTCGTATATCCCGGCCCAACTCTGCTCCCAAGCGAGCCATTGCATCTTTCATCCTGAGCAGTGCAACGTACTGATAGTGGTTGAGCCACATCTTCACTGGTGTGATTGTGTGGGCCAGGAAATGGACCGAAGCAAGCGTAGCCTCTTGCTGATGAGGCTCCTGCTCTGAAGAAAGCTGATGGGTTTTGCTGGGACTGGAGGAGGAAGACAATGAACTGCTTTTAAAGGCACATGGCTGACACATCCACACAGACATGGCAAAGGGCTCAACAAAAGGCTGAGTTTTGCCTTTGGGGAATCGCCGTGCTCCATCAAAGCCTATTGTAACATGGGACAGACTGAGAGACCACATGTCCTGGGATCGCAGCTGCTTTCTGTCCAGAGGCTGGGGCTCCATCTCTTGAGCATGCTGAAGGAAGATGGAAGGAATGGGGTGGAAGGCACTCAGGTCTCTGGGGTAAGGGCAAGGTGGTGTGGACTGGAAGAAGGTGCAGCTGGCAAACTTTTCACATGTAGTATCGAGGTCCACATTAGACCCATGAGGGCAGTGGCGGGTGTTGCTGAGAATGATCTGGGGTATAGTGACAGAAAGAGACTGAGGACGTTCTGGATGGTCCAGTATGGATGAATCCAAGGGTATTATCAGCTATAAAAATATAAATAAACAGAAAATTACTGGCTCAAAATTCTATACAAAATACAACGAAGATTGGTAACAAAAAAGACCAAAACCAGAAAATATTAGTACACTATAATCAGTTGAGTATTCACCTTAAGTTGAGCTGCATCCATGCGGATGTCTACGTGTTCATCAGACTTGTTACTGTCTTGTAAATGGTAGAAGGCTTTGACCTGGTCCAGGGTGTGTAGGAGACCCCTGGTGAACAAATTAATCCATAACACACTAGCTGGGTCAACACAAAGCTGGAGGCTGTTTAACTGGGCATACAGGTTTGAGGTGGGCACTGCAAGAAGGAAAATATGGGAAGTCCAGACACATCCAGAATTAGACAGAAATTAAACCAGCATTATTGAATACAATACACATAAAATGAAGTAATCCTTCTGTGATATTAATGAAAAATAAATAAATAAATACCTGGTAGATTGGGATTGTCAGGAAAGTAGTATTCAGTAAACTGCAGATGAACTGCTGGTATGTTGTCTGGTAAATGCAGCGCTTTACGGTTACAGGATAACAAAGACTGGGTCTTTTTGTTTTGTCGGCCTCTTGTAGACACCTAAATGTTAAGAAAAAAAAGTATTATTGGAAGTATTGATGGATTTATATTTTGACTAAATTGCCTTATTTGAAATATATTAAGAAGCAAAAGATTCTGAATTACTAGCCAGATGTAGAGGGAGGTTTAAGAAAACAGAACTAAACCACCTGAGTCTGAACATCAAATGATTTCCTGTCCCAAATTTAAACTAAACACCAAACATTTACACAGTTTCCCCTGGGTGTCTCTTGCTCTAAAAATGAGGAACTACAAGTGCCTTGAACTAAAATAACCCTGGATATTTTCTTTCACGATGAAAAGTGTAGAATATCTGAAGTGAAAATGCAGAACAAGCATGACTGAGTATTTCAAAGTGGCAAGGGGTTTTCTCTGTTCCAAATGAGTGGCATTACAGCTGACAAAAGAAGTCACATGTATGTGATGGGATTTTTGTGTTGGTGCTGAGGTATTCTACCCACATTTCATTAATCGTTTTGCCTATCACACTAACGATCATATTGATGCAGTAATAGTCATCATTGCAATTATATCACTATCTTATCTATTACCAAAGTTCAAGAAAGCAACCTGACGCCCTGAGCTGACGTACCAATATTTTAGATTGACCATGTCATGTGGCTGGTGTGAAAGAGACATTTGGTTCCTCTATAAGCCCTGCCAAGCACGTGACTCCAAGACTACAAACTGGCCAGAACCTTTTGCGGTTTGAACCAACTGCAAGGCCCGACTGCTTCTACTTAGGATTAGGGAATTAGTAAGAAGAGTAAGGCTTCTGTTAGAGCAAGTAAATCAAATGAGACAATGATAAAAACTTGCCTGGTGAATGTCAACATCATCCATCCTGATCACCACGCAGCTAGATCGCAGCCTCTTCAGTGATGATCCCGAAGCAGCTGAAGTCTTGCTGGCTGCCTGCTCTTTTTCAGACGAGTTTAACTTGGGACTTGGCTGTCCATCTGAAATATATGACTAAATGCTCAGTTGCAAGCTAAAATAGAGTTCTCCATAAGAATTTGTGACCTAAAATGTGTTATTTTTTTGGTGAATGGTCACCATAATATCTTTTAATAATAATTTATAGTAGGCCGTTGTGATGAAGGAGGTAAACAAGTAATTAATCTACCGGTGTGCATGAATAATGTTACGCAGTCATATATATATCTATTAAAAGCTATTAAGTGAACCTTGACATGAAGTTGTTTTATAAGATGACTGTTGCTAATATCATCAGCACTGACTTTTCACTCCATCTATAAAGTTTTTATCTTTATTTAGAGCTCAATCTAAACTAAAGTTAAAGAACTTTACCAAGATAAGCAGTACCTCAAGTATAACTCATACCTTGTGCTGTTTTTGCAGGGGAATCCTTGGCTGACTGGGGAATTTCAGTATGTGGTCCAGGGATCCCTGAAGCTTCAACTCTTCTCTGATACTCTTGCAGTAGTTTCCCGGCCCACTGTGCGTGGGCCTCCATGGCTCCACTGTGACGTTCCCAGTGTCGACACCCATCAGCTGTGCAAGAATAGCAACAAGAGGCAGTTGTGATTCAGCAGTCATGCTACAGTTAAACTAGTTTTAGAGATTAAAATTTGTTTTACTATGTAAATAGCTACACAAAACAATGATGCATATCAGAAAAAATATAGATCAACAACAACAAAAAAGACAAGGTCATTATTTTCAATAGTAGAGTGTAGAAAACAATACAGCATGCCATAAAGGTCTTTTTTTTTAAACAAACAAACAAACAAACAAGCAAAGAAAATCCAGAGAAACCATTAAAGCTGAAATCTAAGAATCTAAAATAAGTAACGTATTTATATACATTTTAACCTTTAATGTACGTTTTCATGATATTATTTATACTACATAAAGATTTCAATGATATATTTTGCATGTAAACTGTTCCTGCTCTGTGAGGCTGTAAAGTGATGAAATGGTAACGTCAGAAATGACACAACGTGAATACAAACATCATGATGTTAAACAGGTATAATGGCCATCACCCTGGCGTATCAGCATTCCAACAGTGATAAAAAACCCTAGACATATGATACGTTCAGCAGTAGCTGGTGGGAATGTCACATGTTTTATACTGTAAGTACATAATGACAAAAGAATGTATTAGACAAATAAGATACAATCAATGTATTTTATTTATTTATTTTTAGTTTGATCTTCTGGTTGCATTACATGGAAAGTCAGAAGACTCTCAATCGAAATCAAAGAGGTCCAAGGC
Organism: Aulonocara sp. 'chitande type north' Nkhata Bay; assembly: GCF_057382095.1. Classification (NCBI taxonomy): domain Eukaryota; kingdom Metazoa; phylum Chordata; class Actinopteri; order Cichliformes; family Cichlidae; genus Aulonocara; species Aulonocara sp. 'chitande type north' Nkhata Bay. The sequence goes on from NC_141363.1 coordinate 34,447,371, forward strand.
TCTTATTTTTTATATAAAATTTAAAATGCCTTTATTTTCATGGCATGGCCATGTTTAACCTATAAAAACTCTGCTGTGTTTCTGCATACAAGCCTTCATCGAGGCGTTAAACATTCAAGAACACACTGGATCTTTTCTAGAAGTCAAGTACTAAATGACTTGACTTCAATAACAGTAGTCCAGCTACATTACAAACCTTTGGGATTGACCACATGACAGATAAAAGACTTCTAAACAAAGGGAAGGTTTTTGGATTTTTTGATTATAGGCCACCAAATACCCCAACTTAAACGAGGATTTAATTTTACTGCTTTTTAATAAACTTTGTTTGTCTTCATCATCATCATCATCATCATCGTTTATTTGTATAGCACTTTAAGAACACACCAGGCAGACCAAAGTGCTGAACAACACAGATCAAAACAACTACCAAATTAAAAATACCATAAAATCATTACATACAATAAAATAAATAAGAAGGAGTCAGTTTCCTACAGAGTTAAAAGCCAGGGAATAAAAATAGGTTTTCAATCTGGACTTAAAGACCTGCACTGATGACGCTTGTCTAATTTGGAGGGGAAGGTTATTCCAGAGTAGGGATGGGTACCGGTGTCCGGTGCCATGATGGCACCGGTTCTGACATAAACTGTAGTAACCAGACCGAAAAGCAGCGCACATTTCGGTGCTTTATTTCGGTGCTTTATTTCGGTGCTTTTTTTTTCCTGAGCTGTGATACACTTTAGATTCTAGCCAATCATTTTACGTTTCCGAGGATAGTAGGCGGGCCCAGGTACGTACGTTCTTTTAGAGCAGAGCTACAGATTAAAAATGTCCAAGGCGAAGCGGTCAAAGTCTGGCTGTACTTCACAGCAAAATATGCAAACTCAGCAGCCTGCAACAAGTGCTTTAAGCTGATACTGTGATACTGTCAAAGGAGGTAACACCTCAAATCCGATGAAACACCTGGCGACGCATAGCGTTTTTTTTAAAAGCCCAGAAATGCGCCGTATTTGATAGCTTGCTGCGAGACCTCACACCGAGCACATCTACTGCGGGTGGGTTGCCTGTTATGCAACATCCCCCAAAAACACGAAGAGGAGAGTCCTGGCCCCTAGCCCTGCCAGTGTAGCAGAAATGATGACGGATGATGGTGGCAGCAGCCGTTCTTCTCTGCGTGAGTAGCTAATTTACGTTGAGTAGGCTAACCACGTTATTACATTAATGCATGTAAGGTGAACTAGCAAACATCATCATAGCTACATGCGGCTGTCTTCTTGTTTGATGGCAGATGCTCCCTTCACCCTGGCTAAAAAGGCTAAAATGACCAAAGAAAAAGTGGAAAACAGTTAAACATGAGAGGTTTAGGACAAAGTTTGTGTTTTTTCCATTGTTTAAGCACTGCTTCCAGCCAAGAGTGATACCATATATGCCCCATAGCTGCAGAAAAGGCTAACATTGTTATATTTTTACAAAAAACAGCTGAACATGAGAGGTTTTTGGACCAATTTTGTGTTCTCCATTCTTTAAGCACCGGTTTGAGCACCGTTTGAGCACCGGCACCGTTTCAAAAGTACCGATTTGGCACCGGTATCGGATAAAACCTAAACGATACCCATCCCTATTCCAGAGCATCGGAGCCGCAATTGAAAAGGCACGGTCTCCTCTGCATTTCAGCCGCGACTTAGGGACCGACAGCAGCAGCTGCTCAGCTGAACGGAGCGAGCGAGGAGGAACATGTGGCTTCAGCAAATCAGATAAAATGATGTCTTATAAGATGCATTCATTTTGGCTGTGGTTGGTGCTGCTGTGCCAGTGTTTCTTTGTGACAGCTGGAGTGACACAACATAAAACTCCAGTCAAAGATATTTGTTATCACGGCAGTGGTTACAACACCGAGCTGTGAAACCCAGTTTTGAGTGCTGCCTTCTTTAGTAAGAGATGCTATCAAGTGATGATGATGATAAAAACTTAGCAGCAGACTAGAACCAAGGACATAAACATTTATATATTTTCTGCATCACCAAGCTTGTAAGTGCCAAGCTAACACTGGTGTAATTTTACAGCTGGGCTTCATTCTATGTTTTTTGTAGCCCAAAACTCATTATGGTTCATTCAGTCACTGCACTTTCTTGCAGTGATAATCAAACAGCTTTGGAGAGTACACACAACCAAAGCCACAAATGTAAAACTAATTGTGGTTCCAGTGGAAAAGTCATTATAAGACCTTCTAACCTATGCTAAAATAAATGGCCTGCATTTGTATAGTGCTTTTCTAGTCCCTAAGGACCCCAAAGCGCTTCACACTACATTCAGTCATTCACACACACATTCACACACTGGCGATGGTAAGCTACATTGTAGCCACAGCTGCCCTGGGGCGCACTGACAGAGGCGAGGCTGCCGGACACTGGTGCCACCGGGCCCTCTGACCACCACCAGTAGGCAAACAATAACACTGCTCAGTGTACTTTCAGTATATATTAAACTGGTGGGCTGAATTATCGTCAGCCAGAGCTACACAGTTAGTGGGGCTAAAAAGTGTGAAGGAAATTTGAAATTTATGCATTTATGACTTAAACACAACTTTTTAAGAGACTGCAATTTTTCCATAATGTATCAGTTTAAATGAATCCTAACACAACAGAGATGTTTACTTGGTTTAAATCTACAATTCAAAAAGTAAAGGAGTCAATACTTTTCAAAGTCAGTGTTCACACGCTGTACAGTATAAATACACACTATGTGCACACATCTGCTCATCTTTCATAATCATGCACTGTGTTAATGTTGATATCTTCTTATATTTACTTCAAACAGGTATAATTCTTAATGACACAGATTTTCTTTTTTAAGATCCTTTTTAAGAGGTTTATTTACTATAATGAGCTCCAAGGGTGACTGCTGTTCTACATTCAACATTTCAGTAATTCCACAGAGGAACAGCACTGAGAACAGTCTCCCATGCCATTAGTCTGCTTGAACAGTAATCCTCCTAAGAGCTAGTCCCAAATGAATGCTGTGGCTTTAGTGGGAGGAGCACAGAGCCTCAGGGTAAACTGCAGCTAAATGAGTCAAAGAATCAGTCACACTCACCAGGTCTGTGGACGGGATAGTAGTCAAAACCTAGCTTCCTGAAGGTCAGCTGCATGGCACCCTGCAAGCCTGGTGGGGGAGGCTCATCTATGTAATATCACATGACAAGAGTTTTAAAACCAGCCTGACAGCAATTACTCTTCAAATGCTGAACAATTTCATATATTTAAGTGATTACCATGTGCAGACAACACAGAAAAACTTAGTTACAAGACAGCAGCACATGGTAAGACACTTCCTTCTAACCTTCATCCATTGAAGAACTGTCATTGCATATGTGTAAGTCCAAGCGTGAGATGAAGGTGTGGTAAGAAGACTCTTTGACATCAAAGAGATCAAAGTATTGGCTGATGTTGCTGGGGGTGCCTGTGGGAGCCGGTTGGGGTTCTGTCCACAGACTCTGGAGGCTGGGAGATGGTGGGGCAGTCTAAACCACAGAAGAGGCAACACATTTAAAATGACCAACATGATGATTTAACAAAACTGGGAAAAAATGTCTTACAAAAGTAAGTTTTATCAAATATCAGTGAATGTTTCTTTTCTGTTGTTGTTGTAACATAACTTGCTGAATTACTATATCCACAGATTTAAAAATTGGAATTATTTTTTCATGATTTACACTATACGCAGAAAAAAAGTAAGGAAAGACCTGCAAGGATTCGGCAGCCATGCTTTTCCTCTGCTGTGTAGATTTCTCCATTGCTTCACTGAGAGATTTGGCATAATGGATGATGGCTTTGAGCTGAGTGTCTGTCAGCACCCACAACAGGTCGTCCAGAATGAAAAGCAGCTTTGACGCCAGCACATTACAGTCCTTTATCTGGGCAGAACAATGACGACATAAGGACATTTTATTTTTTTATTATTTTTTTTAATTGATGGTTTAATGTTTCTGATCTGAAACCAGTTCTCTGTGAGAAAAGCAGATGAAGGCTCAACTACAATCTTACCCTGCGTTTAAGAGCAATGCGAATGCGCCCCTGGTTGGTGATGAGCCTTAAAGGGGTGCTACTTAGGTCTTGGTCATCGCTCTCAATGGCATCTGCCTCAATACGTAGAGTTTGCCAGTTAATTTCTTTGAATGTCAGCACCTGAATGGGAAAATATACATATAAACCCATCAAACTATAACCAAATAAAATAAACAATGCGAGACTTGTTGTGATGGTTATTTTGAATGATTGTTACCAAAGAGAAAAGGGAACAGACATTTGCTTTTAACTGGATTACAAACTCATTCTAAAAGGCTGTTTATCCCAAAATAGTCTGCAGCTACCAAAGACCAGACCATGTGACTTGATTACACACCACAGAAGTCATTTACAGCAGGCTTAATGAGCAAACACGATTTCTGTGGGGGATCATTATTTTCAGTAATACATTACACGACTAAAATGGATCGTGCTGAAGCTGTGTCGGGAGGAAAATGAAAGCGTTTGTGTGTATAAAGTACCTCTCCTCTCTTTGGATCAGTGATCCGGGTGTAGCGAAGATCACTACGTTGCCATTTGGGGTTCAGGCTGTTGCCTTGTAGCTGCCAGAGCTCAAAGGACGCGTGGAAGGCCTTAGCCTGGACCTTGATGGTAATTGAGTTGATCCTAACAGACATGCCCTCTACTACTTTTTCAGCAAAGCCATACTCGCTGTAAATACACACGACATGGGATGCAGTACAGTATTACAAAACAAAAATGTTTCTTTAGCACAGAATTTGTGAAAGCTTACCTCTGGCCTGCTGTTATAGCTATGGGAGAAGGGCCATTGGGTGGTCGAGGTTCTTCACATGTCCTCATCTCTACCTCGACCTTGTCTAAGAACTAAACATAAGAGGAGACACAAACAGTCAGAATACAATTCAGCAAGCAAATTAGAGATGCAGCCAAAATTGAGCATATAAATATAATAATCTTTATATGCTTATCAGTCAAATAAACAGTACAATAGCAAAACAGGATATTGCTAGTGTCTTCCTAGAGTAAGGTTATTTTGGATTAAAGATGAGAAGGAAGCTAAATGTTGCAGAAATGTGCATGAGCTCTGAATAAGGACCAAAATAACACAATTCTTACCAGGCAGATGGGGCTTGTTTTCAACTTTGTCCATTGTATCTGAAAAGACAGGACAGCAGGGTCAACAGTGTCAGTCACAAGCACTTGCCGCAGCATTCTGTGTTTTTGTCATTCGCAAGCACATAGTGAGAAGCAAGCTCACACATTATGACACAGCAGCTGTGACCAAAACTGACACGCTGTAATATTTCTGCACAACAAATTAACTGGGAAACAGTAGTACTAGAAATAGTTCTAAGCATCATCTCTGTCTAGCATGGTAACTGAAGTGCTACATGTCACAGGCAACAGATAGCAGACAAGCATATGGTGTGTTAGGCTGCTGCTGACATTTGGTAAGTAGCACTCAAAATAAAGAAGGCCAATATTTATAGGAATGTCAATAGATGTGGTCATATACTGACATACTGAACAAAGCAACATGCTGACCTGTTAGTGATCCTAACAGTGACCCTACAGAAGAACTGAGGAAATCACCACACGCAACAAGGTCCATCCTTTGGGGACCATGAATGTCTGTACAACAATTTATGGCATCTAACAAATGCAGTTAGTAACTAACAGAGGTGACTAACAGATCAATCATCCGTTATTCCAGAGAGTCATACCAAAAGCAAAGCTGATTAAAAACAGTAACCTGATAATAATTCTTTGCTCAATGGTGCAGACATTCTTCATATTTGTGTGGGCTGCAAGGTTGGGTCTGGTGCATTTTTGAAAACAGTAAGACAATTTGATAAAACTAAATAAGTAAATGTCAGCAAATAGCTGAGGAAAAGAGATGTTATCACCCAGAGTCAGCTGGGTGAGCTCATTGTAAATATTTATTTGCAAAGGCATTCAATAAGTAATTTTTTAAAATATGTGTTAAGATATTTCAGATAAGATAAGATTTTTCAAGAGAAACTGCCATTCCACTTGAAGGTTGTTTGGATTTTTTGGAAATACAAATCCGACATCCTGAGAGCTAAATATACACTAGCTACTGTATCTCAGGATCACTCTAGCCTGCAGGCTTTGGTGTCCCTGTGAATCATGGCTTGCCTGTCTATTATCAACAAACAGTAATGGTTTGAAGGGTCACAACATTCACAGCAGTGCCTCTAGTAGTGCTCATCTTTGTGGTTCTGCCACTGCTCATTTCCTCTAAGATTCAGTGGACTATGAATGGTAAAATCTATTTCTGAGACACTAATAAACACCATATACTTTTGTTGAATTTAAAAAAAAAAAAGAACTATGAGACAAACACATGATGTACGTATCCGATGTGTGACAGGTTTGTTCTTCTATAGTCTTCTTTGAAAAGCACATCAACTGTTAGACCATTTACAGGGATCAATATTAACATACCCTGATGGCAGCCTTGTTGCAGTAGACCCGGGTTACAGCCAGCCATGTAGGCAGGTCAAGCATGTTCTGCAGAACCTCTTCATCAAGCTCGAGGTTGGACAACTGCCCCTCCCCCTTTAGAGTACTCAGATTGATTTTGTCCGGGGACAGATTCTTCGTAAACCTAAACAAACCAGTTCAAATATAATGTTTCAGAGTGAATACATACAGAATAAAACTGGAAAAAGTTTAAATACGATACATCTAGGAAACACCAGCATATGCCACTGATGATCTGTGAGACAGAAATACCTCAAATTGAATAATGCAAATATGGAGGCAAGATGCTTTTGAAGTAGTGCAACTGGATGACTCATCCTGAGAGGCACCAGCATTCTTAATAAAGTCCTCCAGCTGCACTCCCATCTAGAGCACCCTCTTCAAAGGGTCTAAGGTAGCAAGCTCCAAAAGCCAGGAATAAAAATTCAACCAACTCAGGGTAAATGTAGCAGAAATAGCAGAAAACTGGAATATTGATTTGTTTTTGGGTTTTTTCCACCTACATTACATGGCTGAAACACCACTCTGAAAAATGTGTGTGACGTTTCAATTATCAGCTGTGAGACATTGCTTAAAATGAGGATTAAGTGTCATTTGATTAGAGCTACAGATTGTAGCTCACAGTTCAGGATGTTCTTTAAACTATAAAACTTAGCATCATCTGATAACATGCTTTTCCTGATAAACGTGAGAAGCCAGTGAGCTCCAGCTTCTTTTTTATATGAAGCAACAAAATAATGGCTCATTATCTATTGCAGAAAAAACCCGCTCTGCTGCTTTTCACATTAACCCCAACAGACATCAGTGAGTCAAGCCTGGGGCGTACACCTACTTCATATGGCTGAAAATACAATACAACTTTGAAATGACAGTCCAAAGTTCTTCAGGGTTGTTCATACTTATCCAAAAGCCCAACTGCTTAGCTGTACAGTTACAGAATACTAAATTGGTTAAACAATAAACAATGTAGTTCACAGTTAACTAAATGGTTAACTTCAATCTGGCTGAGGAAGTCAAGTTTAATCAATTATATGCTTGTTATGCATGTTTAACTTCTTGTCATTACCTTGAATGCAAAGTAAGCAGAATATGATTTGACCATTTATGAAATGACCACGATGTTACAGGATAAGTGCTTTACTGAGTCAGATACTCACAAGGAAAAATTAAAAATCTTAGTGAACTACAGAAAAAAACATTGAAAATGCTTTACAACATGGGTTTTCAAAGTGTTGACAACTGTTAGTTAAGAGATGCACAAAGCAAACACATTTAGCAAATAGTGGTTTGTGTTAGTAATTGCCTTTTCCCATTTATGGCTTTTTAATTATTAGTTAAGTGGCTTTTACACTTCTTGACACCAGCTGTATTTGTTAATATTCAGATGGTTTAGTCTGCTTTCATGGCTACAACAAAATAGTCTGAAACTGATGACTATGGATGAAATGTACAGAAGTGCCTTATTTTCGTGATTGCAGGGAGCATATAACGTTCCCATGGGCCACCACTGTCCAGCAGACTGCACTTTGAGGTTTTAAGTGATTTATATCAACAGCAGGATGAAAAGATGAAATTGAAGAGATGATTGGATCATTTGCTATCATAGAACAAGCTATGGCAAGCTGAGAATGTGCTTGCATGTCAACCTTTGATGTCCACTCTTCTTTCTTCTGCAAATTTTGCTTTAATTGTTTAGTGACAGAGACAACAACAAGGAGAATAGCTGTTAGTCAAATGCAAAGCCTCTAACTGAGCAGACATCCACTGTCCAGGCTCATCAACTTTACTCTTTATCCCATTTAGCTTTTGAGACCTTTTATACACATTTCTTCATTGCTCTCCCACCCAAATTCATTTCTTAACAACTGTAAGCAGTTGTTAAGCAATAGCTGAGAACACATTCTCCAACACCACCACCTAAAAAAAGTTGACTGTGCATCACAAAATCGGAGGCTGTCTCCTGAGGAAGTATAATCAGGTCAGATGTAAAGAATACATTGTTATTAAGTCTGAAAATAAGGTGACGTCTGAGACAGGGATATTCCTGACAACTCTAATAGCAAACATGGACTGATAACAACAATTCATTCATTTATTACGGCTTAGGACAGACATGCTTTTTATCATCCTGATAAATATGTCTGCAGGACAAAGATAGATAAAATGACGTGTACTTCCACCATAACATTGCCGATTTAGAGCTTTGCTTTCCCTTTCCCATGCTTTTTATGCCGTGAAGATGAGATTTATTCATGCACTGACAATAAACCCATTCAATATGAATTTTTTTCTTTTAAATAACTGTCAAAACCTCATTCCTGACCCCTGTATGAAGAAAATACAGACATTCATTAACTGTAGATCGAGTGAATTTTGTCAAATCTGTGTTACCATTATATTTTCACCCCAGTGAACGCTATAGCATGGACATAACCGTTTAAAAAGCAAGGCAGTATGTAGTCTATAACCCTGTAAATAACATACACATGATTGAGAAAGTAGATTGGCATCCTGTGTCGTTCACTGCCTCTTTACACTTTCTAACCGTTATTTGCAAGTCGCTGCTTCAATGTGGAGCACTAAACCAACGTGGACATCAAATTACTCTGACTACATGCAGATGATAAATCGCAGCCAACTAACCTTTGCTGTGGTTGTGAGCAGTAACGTTGCAACAATACAGCTGGGCTAACTGGCTAACACTAACCCGAACCTGACACTTACCTTGACAAATGTTTCAGGATTTGCTTTTTAATAATCCCAGCCATTTCTGCGAGCGTTAGTGTCGAAAGGTGTCGGCAGTTTTCCTACATATTTAAACATATGTTAGCTCGCAGGCACCTCTATATTGTACACAGCACTAGCTGTGTGCATCTTCTTAGCCGCTGCTGGCACAGCACGACACAGCACAGGCTAGCCGCTAAACACCGCACAGAAGCTAACCTCCTTTTCTCTCACACGCACGCGCACTAAAAACAACTTTAACGAGAAATCGCAACCTGCGCCAAAGACACAATGCTGCCCTCTGCTGGATATTCAAGGGAAGTGGGAAGACAAGTGGCTTTGAACTGAGGCTGAACGATCCCACAAAATATTGAATTAAACTAGAAATAAATATCACAGTGAGCGACTGGTATTGCTTTGACGTTATGTGTTACTTGTTAACACATAAGCTTACATTTTATATGTATTCATATATATTTAAAACCTTTAAACACAGATTTTGAAGTTTAAAAAAATCATTTAAAAATATGGCATTATAGTAACTGCATATATATTTTAAAACAAAACTTCAACTAGGCAGAATGTTAATACTGAAGGATATGACCTCGTACAACTATTACAGTGGATATTGCATTTTTATCTTGTACCTAAACAATGGCTCTCTTTCCTTTCAACAAGACCACTGTGATAACAGTGCTTTTCTACTGGGAAATGTCATAATGTTTTTCCTGACAGCTTACTGATATGCACAAATAAGGCAAAGTAATACAAGGCACATTGGGTGTTAGGTAATATGAGGACTGGTCCCCGACTTCCTCATTTCACTGTCAAATTTAATTTAGTCATTTCTTTGTCCTCTTGTCTTCTAAAACAGTTGTAAGGCACCACCCACGGCACCATCAGATATGTATCCATCCCCTTGCGTTCAACAGTAGCCCCAGTGGAACTTTGGGAAACACTCATTTAAAATTGTGTTATATTTGTAAAAGACTATTTACATGGAAATTGGAGCTGGGTTATATTTCAATATTGACATTGTTCCTTTGTACAAAATACGATCTACAGTGTGCTGTTTGCTTGCGGGGCGGGGGGGTGTTTTGGTTTTTTTGTTTTTGTCTACAGGTGTTTATTTTACAGTCTAACTGCATAGTCCCACTGCTAGTACTTCAAGTATCACCAAGAATATCGTTTTGCTTAAAACTATGACCTTTTCTAGGATAAATAAACGATACATTGTTATATATACTTTAAGTGATATTCCTTGGGTTGTTCTTTTCTTCTTCTTCTTATCATTATTATTAGTGAATAATTTATTATTTATTTGTGAATTATTATTATTATTGGTATTTTAATTAATCTGCCAGTTAATTACTGTTGTATACGCGTAGAAGATGTTTTAATTAGCGTCCACATTTTTCAGTCACGGAGGCTCAGGATGCAATCAGGTGACATGCGCACTCGACCCTGTTACCGAGTTTGTTATGATAAGTCGAGGCCTCGGACTAAATTAGGAGCCAACCCCCCGTGTTTATCCGGGCGAATCCCGTAATGGAGGGCATGGACCTGGACCAGGAGCTCATGCAGAAATTCAGCTGCATGGGTACAACAGACAAAGATATCCTCATATCAGAATTTCAGAGACTTCTTGGGTTTCAGCTAAACCCCGCAGGATGCGCCTTCTTTCTGGACATGACCAACTGGTGAGCTCGGGGACTCGTATGGCCTGCTGTTTGGTTAATGTTAGATAATATATAATGTGTACCAGCTAGCTTTCTGTGTAGCAGCATTTTTTGTACAAAGATAGTCTGCCTGAAAAACAAACAAACAGAAAATATCTCTGAAAGTTTTGTCCTCGCAGAACAAAAGCGTTTACGTTGGCCATAGAAGCGTCGGCTCAGTGACGGCTAACGACGTTGAAGAAGCGTAACTAGCTGAGTCAGTGTGACTCCGACTTTTGATTGCCTGTAACAGACACAGTGAAGGGTCGCAAGATTTGCATACCGGTGGAAAATTCCGTTGAAACAAATACTTTTTCGTTTAGGCACAACATAGCACCGAAGCGGATGCTGTATTTGACAAAAAACATGTTCACGTGTGTTAGCCTGTTGTTAGTCACCACTTTTATTCTGAAAAGCTAGGACGTACAGGATAGCTAGCTAACTTAAACTGAACTAAACGGATAGTTAGGATTTATTTCAGTCTTTTAACTTGTTATTCAGTGAGTTACATGAGTACCCTTTAAGATACCCGTTACCTTTATTGTCGATACAACTACAGTACATTGTGTCTATACTTTATTACGTAACCCATCTACATTGAAGTTGCAGAGACGGAGCTCAAAGATCACTGAAGCTCAGATATCTGGTTGCGCAAACCAGATCAATCTTAGCCGGACAGAATGTATTTCAGTTTTTTCACGTACGGAGGGTACTTGACAAGTCTTGTTTTTTAGGAAAAATGTGACTTCCGGTGGCATGTTTTAACCGTGAAACAATTCGCGGTGCCATTGCAGTGTACGGAAGCGAAAATGAATGTGCTGCTGAGGGGAAAGGCCATTTTGAAGTCATCCCAAAAATAGATTTCTCTGCGCATATGCGGCGCTGAGCCAGCTAATGCGGGTCTGTGGAAGATCAACTGTTCCAGCAGTGCGTTCACTGGGAGTGGGGCTGTTGTAGTATCACGTGATCTCGCTGCTCTGCAACGGGGTTTCTAAAAATAAAAACTGCTGGTTTATGGATGACCTGGTGTCACGGGAAGAACCCATCCTCAATGTGTCATACAGAAGCGTGATCTGTCTCCTTGTGATGCCTGATGATGGGGATGATTTTTGTCAGTGTACAATTACTAACTTTAAATGAAGCATGGAAAAAAAAGCAAAAAAACAAACAAACCAAATGGCTGAATTTAACCTTCACATGTGTGGAACGGCTATAGCCTGTAGAATCATTTATCAACCAGCTGTAAAAACTGAGGCGTTACTTCTGCAACTGTATTATAAGTGAATATTTAGATTTACTCAAATTTCTGTTTTTTCATTCTTAGGAATTTACAGGCAGCCATTGGAGCCTATTATGACTTCGAAAGTCCCAACATCAGTGCACCCTGCATGTCCTTTGTAAAGGATGTGACGATTGGTGAGGGTGAATCCGTTCCACCTGACACACCTTTCACAAAGACCTGGAGGATACAGAACACCGGTAAGTCAGCTAGAATAAGAATATCACTTGTGTTGGAAAATAAAATAGTAACAGTATTTCCCAATGGTTGACTGCTTTGATGGGATGGGTTGTCTGCAGTGGAGACTAATGTTGGTCTGTCCAGTTTTGGCTTTAGATGAGTAGCACTTGTTGGGAGCTATTATTTTACCTTTAGTTGGCTAGAGAGTTGTTGTCAAGTGGAGTATAACTGTGTTTTCATCAGCATCACTCAGACATGCACATAAACACAGTGACAGCCATAGACTGAAGTCTGTTGACCGCAGATATACTAAAGTGTCATTATAAGTGACTGCAAAATGCATGCACCGCTGTGCTCTCAAACCCATTGATTTCATTGGCAAAACAATTTGTCACTGGACAAACCGCAGCACTCAACCTGGGAGTGCTTAAAGACACTGTGGTCATATTTTAACAGATATGAACTTGGGCTAAAACACTGTAATGACTGCCTGAAATTCTTTCTTCTTGTTGGCTGACCTGTGTGTAAGGCCAGTTTACATTTCTTATATCATCCTCCTAATAGCTTTACAGCTGTATTAAACCTGTGGAGGTACATAGGAAAAGACATGCAGATATTGCACAAGAAGTTTTGAAAAGTCCCTATTTTGCTCTGTCCTTCAGCGCTCCCAACAAACAGCATATTGAATCCAACTGCAAGCACCGTGCACGTGGCATCCTGTGCAAAGGCCCTATTGTGTATTCAACAAATCTCATTTTATTTAAATAAGGTGGCATTACGTGTTACATAACTGAACTGTGGCTCTTTTGATTCGCTTTTCTTGTGTCAAAAATGTTAGGAAAAAAAATGTAACTTTTCAAGCAACAGCAAATCACTTGTTTATTTAAATGCTGCAGCTCTGCCTCTAGCCAACCAAGGCACATTATATAAAAATATTCCAAAAGAATGAGGTAGTTGGTTGAGCAGCCTGCCATTCAATACTGATCTAAAATAGAAGCTGATCATTGGTTAGTAATCACTATATCGTACATGAGTACAGTTCGTAACAAGAAAAATTGTCTGTTTGTCTTCCAGGTGCAGAGTCATGGCCTCCAGGAGTTTCTCTGAAGTATGTTGGAGGAGATCAGTTCGGCCACATAAACATGGTGATGGTGCGTTCTCTAGACCCGCAGGAAATGACTGATGTCAGTGTGCAGATGCATAGTCCTGTATCTCCGGGTATGTACCAGGGCCAGTGGAGAATGTGCACAGCTACCGGACTTTTCTATGGAGGTGAGAACTACAACTTTACTTAAAAAAATGTTAAATGGAGTTACTTATCGTGATGATAAGTAACTCAATTTTTATGATAAGTAACTCCATTTATTTATTTATTTATTTATTTATTTACTTCTTTTTTGTTTTGTTTTTTTAAATGTTTTTGCTATAAGACAGCCAAAATGTGTTTCCTGGTTGATTCTGATGGCATAGGATTATGGGGATTTCCTTCAGAGCTAAACAAGGGGTTGGAGCCATAAGTAATATATCAGCTGCTAGGGCTGTTCGATATAACGATATATATCGGATGACGATATAAAAACATTTATCGTTTCATTTTACGCTATCGTTTGTTTCGTGGTGTCGCAAAATAAACTGTTTACGGCAATATTTTTTCATCTTTTTGATGGTCACTGTAGTGGTTATATTAATTTCTTAAAGTTCTCTCTTTCTCATAACCACACTATGGATGGACAAGCGCCTGTTTTTATGCGTTGTCATTACCAACAACGATCGCGTGTCCGCTTGTTTATTTTCCACATAAACCTTTCACAATAAAGCTCAAGATCCTGTTGAGACTTTTCAAAATAAACTGAATCACGTGAAAGAGTATGCAGAGTATTTACGGATGAGAAGCAAAAAAGAGCCGTCAGGTGCTAAAAAATAAACCTTAGACTCAAACGTTAGAACAGGCTTTTCCCTGCAGCACGCTGTGTAATAAATACTCACGAAGAAAACGGCGGCCGTTACAACTTATGTCAAAAAATGTATTGTTTCATGCATCGGTTAAAACACTCGACTCCAGGTACATGACGCCCAGCTGGAAACACTTCACGCAAGACGAGCTGCCCGAGATTCACAGAATTTACAGAAAATGTTAAATTTTTGTGATTTATATCGTTATCAGGACGATAGATGTCTTATATTGGGATATGAGATTTTGGTCATATTGCACAGCCCTATCAGCTGGTACAAAAAAGAGAGAAAACTAGAAATATTGTGTAGGAAGACATTAATAGACCTACAGCTGGGGGATAACTTACCTAAGGTGCAAGTAAGTTATCTTCAATAAATGGAATTTCTTGAATAAAAAGACAAAGTGACTCTAATGAAGTAATGTCATCTTTTTGTCATGCTAACTTACTGTTCAAGGTTTAAATTCTATTGTGGAAGCACTGTGGTTGAAGCACTGCTACGCAGATGGTTATTCTTCAGAGCTTTGTTGGAATCTTATTTGGTCTTGGACTTTTAGACAGATAAGTCAAGCTATTTGTAGAGTGCCTTTGTTTGGGGTTTTTGGGCTTTGTTATGTATACACAGAAAAAAATGTTCAAATCAAGTAAATCTTATTTATATACCTTGATATCACATTACAGTTTTGCCTCAAGGGGCTTTACACGGCACACAACAACCCTGTCATTAGACAGTTAATTAAATTAGTCACATTTTGTTTGTGATTCATGGCTTACGTAAGCTGCTGACGCTGAATTATACATGTCGTCCAGGCTTACTTTGTGTTGACTCTACAAAACCTAAAACCATAGTCAGAGATAATGGTGTTTCGACAGTGGTTATCAGCTTTCTTTGTTATCTCAGGCCTTTTGCTGATGGAAACGCTGTATATAACCTACTCCAGACAAGACTAGACTATGCATTTACCATTAGTTACCATGGTGATCTAGGCAGGTAAAGCGAGACCCACTGTTGGGATGCTAACAGCTCGGACATTAGGATCACCATACATTGCTAACCCATTAATTTTGCTACACTGTACAATGTGCCGTGCCGCAGTAACAGGGAATTATTAGCACTTCATCTTCATTAATGAAGATGAAGTGCTAGATCATTTTGTATGGATGTGCTGCAATAAAACTATTAATTATTTATCATTAAATTAATTGATTTATGTCCTATCAGGATGTCTCTAAAGACTTCTCTACTTACAAATTAAGCTGGAGAGGGATGTTGAATTTAAACACTGGGCTTTAATATTTCATCCACTTGTTCATCACAATTATTTCCCACCTAAAATAGTTTCATGCTGACTTAAGGAGTAAGAAGAGGGCTGCAGATCAGAATCACATTAAGTCTTTGAGGATACAAGGTGTGAAGTGTAGTCCAGCCTAATTATTATACAGTAAATATTTTGTAACCGTTTGATTTATGGGTATTGGGTAATATCCTGCATATAGACACAGGTTTAGTTACATGTTATCAACTCTATGATTATGTTTAAGCACACCATTGTCTATTTACAGATGTAATTTGGGTGATCCTGAGTGTGGAGGTTGGAGGCCTCCTTGGTGTCACACAGCAGCTTTCCTCTTTTCAAGCTGAGTTCAACACCCAGCCTCATCGTAACCTGGAAGGAGATTATAACCCCTTCGCCTCACCAGAGAAAAACAAGTGCCCTAACAGCAACAACAACAGCCTTCACGATGACAGCAACCATAGAGTTGCAGAGGAACATTGGGAGGGAAGCCCAAACCAGCTGCAGCAAGACCAGAATGGACTTTCACAAAACTCTGTGGATATATTAGCAAACAGTCTACAAAGCAATCTATCAGTAGTCTCTTGCAACCAGGTGAGACATATCACAGAGCCACAACATTGTCTGTGCATGTTAATGAGGGTTGAATCACACTGAATCTTCTGTGGACAAAATTAAAAAGTCAACATTTGCCTTTAATAGATTATCCCGAGTGGTGGTGTGCTCAGAGCACGTATTAGAACTAAATGCAAAGTTTACCAGATGTAATTTTGCAGTGTTGGCCAGGACAGCTCCATGCTGTTGTTGGTATGGCACAGACTAATGTAGCTATACTGAAAAATATAGACTTTAGACACCGAAAATCTGTAAAGCTGCTGTTTAGCAAGTTCAATAGTTTGGACTTTTTCTGCTCATGTCAGCACCTTTTAAAATCTACTTTTAATGTTTGCAGTTGCTAAACAGGAAATACCCTACGCCCCTAGTCACACAGGCGTAGAGATTAGTTGGTGATGCCCTTGCTGAGTGGGTGCTGGAAGTTGCTAACAATCACTGAATTAGTTGCAGTGACTGTAAACTGTGAAGCTATGTTTTCTGTCTGTTGTTGGTCTACTACTACTACTTTTTTTTTTTTTTTTTTAATCCTTTCTCTTTGTTGCAGGGTATACAGGAGCCCTATCCATTTGGGCACTCTTAAATCATGGGACTTGTGAAGGAGTGAAGCAGCACTAAAATCATACCTCTGGAGTCTGTCACACCAACAAAAGAAAGAAGAGGTTCGTCAGTAGAGAGTGGAGAGTGTGGAGATTCAAAAACACTTTATGCAAAGTCCAGTTAGACTGAATATCCGGAGGCCAACGCTCCTGACATGCAGCTCAACCAACATCCTGCACCCACTGTATGCACGTGTGAATGCTAAGTTAAAAATGAGTGCTATGAGTCTTTTGAGTGATAACTTTTTTTCTTTTATTTTTCAAAAAAAAATAATTTTTTTAGCAGTCAGAGTACCCATTAAACAGATGACAGGAGTGTGTGAATGTTTGTGTATTTGTGTGTGGATTGTGCAACATGAAAAAAGAGAATTTGGAGGAAAAGCCATTCACTTTGCCAACTGATTCTCCGGTTTCTACTCTGATTTATTGGTATGTTGATTAGGTTTGTGGACTCTTTGTTGTCTAGACTACTAAATTCCTGAAACATAATTTATGCATTTTTAAAGAAACAATATTTTCCAAAAGCTTATTTGAAGGTTAGATAAGTCTAAACTGTGTTTTTCATGCCACATACAGTATGACCAGTATTTTATAAGCCGTTAGCTGGAAGTTTAGAAACAGTGCAGCTTATTTAAACAAGAGGGAATCGGCCAAATTGAAGCTAAGATCAGAGAAACAGAAGTCTCGTACATTAATTACAAATATTTTCTGACATAAATTATTTTGTATTATTGGTAAATGTTCCTGACTTCATAGTTGGGTCATTAATTCATACATTAATTCATAAAAAGTTTTAAAAAACTAGATTCCTGCAAAGTATAAGATGCGTAATTCAAGTCATATAAACAGAAGTAAAGACATAATTTCTCATTATGAATCCGTTTGGTTGTTTGTTTACTGCTTCAAATTCAACTTAAAGCTGTCTTGGAAATGTTTTTAACATATTAAGTTGAATGTAAATGATGAATGTAGAAGGGGAAAATTCTTTTGGAAACATATAAATTTACCCAAAGATTCTTAATGGGATATTTTCATTCAACTGTCAGTTTTATTCATGTTATTGTTGGTTTTCATCTCGTTAAATTTATGTTTGAGAAGTTCCATTTAAAAGACTACAAACGGTCTCATTGATATTTCTCATTTAATCACACGCTTGATTTTTTTTTTGATTTTTTTATCACCAATCAAATAACTGATTCATATCTTTTTTTTTTTTAAGTAATGTTATTCAGCATTTACTTACTTGCTAATCTATGCACTGAGTAATGAACCCCAATGGCAAGGCCTCAGTGTACCTTTTCTCCTTGGTAAGAAGGTGTGTTGTTTTTTTTTATGCTGTGTGTTAGATCCCTGTCATATCCTTTTATGTTGAGGCCTGTAACCTGATGAGAGTTGACGTGAGAACACCGTTCAGCTGACACTTGAGGATCCATGAGATCTAAATGTTGCTTAGAACAATGTGCATTTCCTGTTAATAAAGAGAGAGATTAATGTTTATCTTGCTATCAGAGGTAGTTATTGTCAATTTAATGTAATATTGCAAAGTTTCCACTGGCCAAAATGAATTGCAGAATGAATCAGTTGGCATTAGACTCAAACAGCAGCACATTTAGGTGAGTGAGAAGCAAACAGATGAAAGCTTATTTCTGGTATGTTTGATGAATGTTTGTATGATTAAATTATCAGTGAAAATGAAAGCCTGTGTGGTCATGCTTTTCATGGTTTTATGAAGCGACTCACTAGCAGATTCCAAGAAAGAAAATTAAACCTTTAAATAATGGCTGTTATGATGGTGGCTGTATGTTTTACTATGAGAAAGTGTAAAGATTAAAAAAAAAACAACCCTCAGGAATATTTCCAGCACCTTGTTGAATCTATGACATGACAAATTAAGGCAGCTCTGAAGGCAAAAGTTTGTCCAACCCAGTGCTAGCAAGGTGTAACTAGTGAACGTATGTACAAGGAACGAAAATGTGTCTAATACTTGGTGATTTCATCATTAATCTTAAAAGGGCTTTTCCACCTGTGACAGATTTTTAAATGCTGCTTATTAACTGAAAAAAAAGAAAACGGCAGCAAATTCTTCAGCCTATATAACAGTCTATATTTATATATAACGCATATATAAATATAACTTTCTTTAAAGTCTTGGTGTTTCGTGAACACATGTGACATAGGTTGGATGATACTACTGATGACATTCAGAAATTCTCTGAATTGCTCGGAGAGCTGAAATGTATTTATCAGACACATTTGTCACTTTTAAAGTTAAAATAGTCGCTGCAGTGAGTTTATTTATAAAGGACCAATGAGAAGAAAAGGAGAAAAGTTTAAAATGCTTGTTTGGAGTCCAAGAATTAAAAAGATGTGCTTGAAAATCAGCATAACACATCCACAAAAGATCCACCTGAGTGTTGGACAGTCAGATCCCGGAGCGGCATTACTGCTCAGCTTCAGTGTAGCAGTATCAGGTCTCCTTTTCATGTATAGCATAACCAGGGCATGGCACACCTGTCTCAGGTAGATCCGGTGATCTCTCTAACGTTCCCCTAACTTCCATTCCGGGAAGTTCCCCATTAAGGTGATGAATGCAGCAATGAAGTCATTTGTCTTTAAAACATAACACTAATCTCCTTTATAATGTATCATTCTTTAATTTAAGACCTTTAGAAAAGATGAACTAAATAAATAGTTCAGTTTATTAAAAGTGGAACTTAGTGATCTTTGAAGGTAGATGCTTTCTGTTTTTCCAAGGTTCGATGTAAAAAGTGCCTAGTGGACTAAAAAAAGAACCAGTCAGTGGCTCTTTCTTTGGCCTTGGCTCTTCAAGTGCCCCTCTAGTTTTAGAATTGCATTTTCTAATATTCCCATCCAGGTATATTTAATTCAAAGTTAGGAAATGTTTTATTATTAAACCAGTCTTGATAAATAGCACTTTTTATGTGTCAGTGATATGGCATGGTTTATTCCCATGCTCTACAATAAAAATAAATAAATTGGTAGCACGTTATAATAATGTTGCACTATTAAGCATTAGTAAGGTATTAGCAAGTGCTTCATTCATCATCATATAGCATTACTCCTCCTTAGTATGCCATTTATAAAGACAGATATAATATTATGACTACGACGATGATTCTGATTATTACTACCAGTGATGTCGTAGCAGTGGTAGCTGTAAATGATGTAACAGTAACAGATGGATAAACATATATGTATTTATAGATAGCATAATAAAGCGGAGTAATGATAAATGATGAATTAAGAACTTGCTAATACCTTGCTAATTTCTTGTAGCGTGACATTATTATAAAGTGCCACTAAATTAAATTAATGGTTTAATAACGAATAACTCCAAATCATGCTGTCTATAGACAAAAAAAACACACAGAGGCTACTTTTTTGTCAACAAACTTGTTTCCCTTTCAAACCAATATCGCAATATTGACACCATCACAACAAATTTGATTTGGGTTTTTCATCACTATCGTCATTATCTGTGATCATAATCATCTTTATGCATATTTAAATGAACTTGTTACATCAAGATGAACAGGCACTACACCAGTTAGGAGATAAAAGTACATCACTAACTATGAACATACATCTTCTAGACCGCTAATAAAGGGTTTCCACAACATGAGCTGCTGTCCCCTGTGTGCATAAGGAAGAGATCAACATAAAAAAGCATTTTACATGTACACCTTTTTACTGCCTCAACATGGTTAGGTCTCATTTTCAACTCAACACAGTTGTACAGTTACAATAGAATATAATCTTTAAATTACATCATCATATACAAATCTGACAGCGTGGGGTAACGTCACGCTTTTATTATACACTGACAATTCCATTGCAATAAAATTCATACAATATGGTACCTATTACTTAATATGTTTTCCATTGCTGTTATTTAATGAAACACATTTACATGTATAACACTACATTTTGTCTTAATAGTCAATCACTTGCATTTTTTTTGTGGTTTTTTTGTTACATTTACACAACTCATACACACTGGGTGATGGAGATGTTTTCCCTCAGAATATTAACCTGATAATGTTGATTATGCATTTGAACCTGTGTGTATTGTGTATGTATATCCTGCTTAATGCATGTGTGTTTGCACGTGTGTGGAAGTGTGTGCGCATGTGCATCGAGGATGTATGACATTTTTATGACAGGAGTCCTTTTTGCTATGCTGGACAGCTTTACTCTAAGACACAACTTGTGAGCTGGTGATGTGTTTCTCCTCATGTGTGAGACCCAAAACCTGTCAAATCCTGTTCCAGACACAAAGCTAAACACATCTGACTGCTGTTAGTCTGGTGACATTTAAACTAAGTTATAAATAGCAATCTCCAATCTAATCAGATTTAGGTGCAACTGGTAGCAAGATAACTCACTAATCCACCTTTGATAAATGCAATTCCTGCTATGATTTTAATTTAAATGGTGCAAGATTTCAAAAATAACCATGTAATGCACCCTGTAAGTCATCCTGCATGCAGTGCAGTACTTGTCATATGTATCCCCAGTATTTTGTAACATGTTTGGGTTTTTTGACAACTGAATTTTGATGGACTGTGAAGCAACTATAAGTTGATCTTCAGTGAAGCTGCTTCACACTGATATGGTAAATTATTGCACGGAGTGAAAACAGATAGTTGATGGTATTGGGTCGTTCTTTGGCTCAGCATTAAAACGGGCCACATAACTAGTGCTTTTTGCTAGGCAAGGCTTTAAATGACAGTGGAGAACAATGCTTATATGACACGCCCTCTTTCAAGCCCAAACACTAGTACATTCATGTCCTGTTGGAGAGGCTTCAATCTTCAGACAACAGTCTGTAGCACAGTAACACACTGAGATGCCTCCACTGGCCCTTCACTCTGGAAGAAAAGTCCCCAGCATATGCACTGTTCAAAACCCTCCTCTCAAACTGCAGTGGAAACCTCATGATGACTTGATCCACCTTCACTCTGAGGGAATGCATCGCAGGTCTTTCTCGTTATCAGTAGCGGGATATAGTAAGGAATTACTGAACCAAGGATGAGAGCTTCTGTGAAAAACTGTAAATCCTTTCCATGATTTGCATGAAGATGGTTTTCTCAAAGGATTTGTGACGCTAAGAAAAACAGATGTTGAAAGCAAAACAAACCAACATAAAATCAGTTCATCAACAAGCTTTCTCTTGTGAAATTAGAAGCATGTGCATGTCCAGAAGCTTGTGATGCTAAGAAGTAATCTCTGCATTTGTAGTTGAAGTGTTGCATCAGGTTGGAGCCTAAACAAGGCTGCAGGATTCAGGGAATGCACGTCGTTGCATAGCACATGCTGCTATGCAAGTTCAGAAACAGTTAACACACGTAGCACTGCACACACTGGAAAAGAGGTTGGACCAAATCACAAAGAAAAAACAAACAAACAAACAAAAAAACCAAAAAGAGGATACTGTCAGTGGTACTTTTAAAACTACACAGCATTCCTGATGTGAGAATGATGGCTGACCGTACACAGCATTAAAAATGCTACACAAAATGGCATCACACTGTATATACACAATGCAGGTTAGAGAAGCTCATCTTTGTCAAATGGGTACAACTGATTATATTATCTTCCCATTTTCACAAGTGAACTCACTGCAGTTTAAATAAGCTGCATTATATTGTTAAATACAGCTACACAGACAAGCAATGTGTTCCTGCACTGTCTTGATGTTATAGTTGAGTGTGTATATACTGGAATAACTGCTGCTCCTGTTTTTAAATGTGTAAGTTCGCCCACCCCAAATGCTGGATAAAATATATTATACTGATATATTGTCTTTTAGGTTACTAAGTTTTATTTAGGCAAAACTGCTTGGCGCATCTGTTGGGCAAGGGATGTGTTGCTCTTAAGTCTCTGGCTATGTGCGGTGCAATTGGACGGGACAGTTCAAGCTGCCTCCAATGGCATATCCTTGTCCAGTAATGTGACTAGATTGGCTCGACATAATTGGCTGGGTACAGTCCCTCTCTGCCGTTGTCCAAACGACCTCTACACCAGCCTTGCTCGTCTTCATCCTCAGTCTTAGTCAGTTCATCGCCTGCAAAAGACAAATGATTCCTTAATCAGCACACTCGTACGTTTCACTTAAATCTAAAGCAGAGCTATTCATCAGAATATTTCCACATTTTCTCTTTTATTATGTATTTTGATAATAAATCACCGGAAAGAAAGAAAAAATCCTCACTCTAGTAAACATACAGTTGCAAGGTAGAACCACCCAAAAGCTCCTTTATTCTAGTTTTTTTTTTTTTTTTGCAGTTACAGTAAGCATAGTTTGTAAAATAACATTATGTTGTATAAATGAGACTTTTGAACTTTCCACCAAAACTATAAAATAGATTAAACTAAATAGGCCAGCAGCAGGTTAACTTAGCGTAGCACAACCACCAGAAACATGAATAAACAGCTAGAGTGACATCAAATGTGTGCTGTGTTGGTAACACTGGTTAGTTGTGTATTTGTGCTTTAAGGTTGTTAGGGGAAAAAAGCAAAACTGTCCGATAGATAATATGTCAAAAACCCACAACTTGTCTGTTTTTCACTTTCTTGTACAAGAATAACTTACACAGAATTTACAGCATTTATAGCATCATTTTATTTGTATATCCTCAGAGAATAAAGTACTCCTTTAGATCAAGGATGTCAAACTCATTTGACATTGTGGGCCACATGCTGCTCACCCTGATTTTAAGTCGGCTGGATCAGTGAAGCTTCCCTTTCTCTCAGTGTAACAAAGTTTAACAACACATTTAATCACTAAGATCTCTCAATATAAGAAAAGGAAATGCAGTTTCACTGTGTGTCTCAGGTTTTCTACATATTAAAGACATGTTGCTCTTGTAAATACAAGAAAACTGTCTCTTTAGGCTTAACTTGTAAGAAATAAATGTGTAAAATAAAGGGAAACATTCTGATTGCCCACCCTGTCCTGTCACAATAAAAGAGAAATGTTTTGTTTATTCAGTCACTGTAAAAACAAGCAAACTAAACTAAACTAAAACGAAATCAAGGCATAAATTACTATAGTAGTTCCCTATGGTGATTTGTTTGTCTGTTACTTAATTTCATTGGTGTAGTATGAGTAACCATAGGGACGGTCTTTATCAGTAGGAAAAGCTGTTAAAGTAATAAAAAAGGAGTTAAGATTCCGATATTTATGCCTACATTTTCCAAAACCAACCAGTGGGCCTGACTGGAGTCAGAAAAAGGTTTCAAAGATGAGTGGTTGATGTCATGTTGTTCAACTTCTGTGAACAACATGACATCAACCACTCATCTCTGAAACCTTTTTCAGGCCTAAAGAGTGTTCAACTTCTGTGAACACTCTTTGGGCCGCACAATCCAGTTTGATCCCCAAACAAATGTCAAACATCTTAAAATTATCCAGGGCAGTTTTTCTTTCTGGCAGTAAAGTGCAAAGAAAAGCAGTAACATACCATTAAAATGTAAGGAATTTCACTGATGTCAGGTAAACAAATACTAGCAAAGAAGAAGTGTGATTCATTTTGTTTGCCTCTAAGGAAGCGACAGCAGGTGCTTTCAATGGTTTTTAAACAGAATACATACAACAGCTTGCAGGTGAACAACACAAAGAAAGTTTCTGTGCCTGAAGAGTTTGGGCAGGGGGTGGGGTGTCGCTTTGTTTGTTTCATGTCTTTATCAGGCGACAACTTGATGAACAAAGACCTTCACTCACAGTGTGGTTAAAATATGGATGCAGAGGGAGGAACAAGACAAAGATACACAGCTGTTGCTTCTTCAGTAGCTATTCTTCTGTTTATGGTTTGCCTTTAAATTGTTAGTCATGTCACTGTGAGGGCTCTAGAGCACTGTTTTGGACTAGCTTTGGAGCTTCTGTTAAGTGTTAGCAAGTCCCTGTAATTTGTTGTCCATGTGGCTATTATTGACTCATCATTGCTATTTTCTACAGAGGAAGGAACTTGAAAATACATATTAAGTCAAGCTGCTTTTGAACACCTGCATCAAGCTACAGCTTGTCATCTTATCTGAAATCTACAGCCTCAATAACATAAAATAAAAATTTAACTGCATTTTTGTTGTAGTTATTGGTACGCTTGAGCTGAATGGCATGATTATTGACAAAATCCCCAAACTATGTCACCCGGTCATGCACATGTACCTGCTTTAAAGGAGAGCTCATCCTGCTCCTGGCCTTCGTAGTCATAGAGAGCACGCACCCTTACCCCTCTCCCAGTGCTGGAATCATCTTCAAATGAATTGCCGTTCCCACCGTTCTCATTGCCTGAGTATGCAGCGGGCTGCTCATCATCAGACCACTCAGTCGAATAAGCTTGGTTCTTCTCATAGCTGCTCACACTGGAAGAGAGAGAAAAGGGAGGCTGACATTAGGATGCTTCCAAAACAAAAGACTGAAATTTAAAGGTTTTGAACAGGTCAAAACCATTAACAAACTAATTCTGCTAGCCAGTGTCAGAAATGAGCTGCTTGCCACAGACCTTCGTGACTGTCTAAAAACTATTCTGGTGTTAAGGAAAGGTGTTATGAAAAGAGTTATTGTGCATTCACAGAAAACACTGGGAACATGCATCAGGGGAGTCTAGAGAAGCTAAAACATGACACCTGACACTTGTAGCTCCATGATGGCATGCGCTATGAAAGAGTTTTGCTGGCTTTACTTTGTAGTAACGCTGTGACAATATATTGTGTATAATTAAATTTGGACTTCAGTATAAACAGTTTAAACACAGTCTTCTTCCTGAAAGGCTCAGGTGGGACGATTTAAAGTGACAGACTCTTAAACCACAGGTACACAAAACATCTTTGTGGTACTTTAGGCTGAAAACTGAAACACATACTTTATCAACATGTGAGATTAAAATTAATATGTGTTATAGTGGAAGATTATGAAGTCTAAAAATGTAAAAATCTTGAAACAGGCTGGTTTTAGCTTCCCCAATGAGATTTGTTCACAAAACATAAACATTTAAAATAAAATTAAACTGAATAAAAATAATTATTAGTCATCTTGTAATTTTATTGCTAGATTTGACTCAAAAATATGTGACCGTAAAATACACTAGCAGATCTCTTGAACTAACCTGCTACGGTCACCAGGTGGAGCCACATGGTCAGTGCTAGGAGTGGGTGGGGCTCCGTCTGGTTTCTTTTTCTTTGGAGGAGCTGAAGCCTGGTCTGGGTTGTACTCCTGGTGAGGAGAGAGAAGAGAAGCACATAAAGTAATGTAGAAAATAAAGGGGAGAGGTGTCGTACACGTTTTTTTGGTGATGGCTTGGCATTGCACCTCAAATATGGGCCAGTTCATGTGCATTCCTGGGCCGTGGTTGTTGCTGAACCACTTGAGATCCTCCTGCGTGTTTGCAGCCAAGATCGTGCGCTCCAGTTCTCTGTATATTGTGGCATAGCTGAAGAGAGGAAAATGAAACAAATAGTGACAATAAAAGTGCCAGAAGGGACCTGTGGGTTCTGCCAATTTGGCAACAGAATCACCAGTGTAGTTCAAATTCTAGGTTGAAAGAGATCTAGTGTTGGGTGACGACAGGACTAAAGTGTCTCCCTGAATTTTCTGGTAAAGCTGGGGTTCTCAACAGTGGACATATTTACTCTGAATGGCCCTGTTTTGTACCACGATGTTGGTATTTATGTTGCCACTGTTTACCCAAACCATGGGAATGTGTAATGGATTAAAAAGAGAACAACGATCCTGCAGTTTTCTTCCTCTAATTACAGGCTAAACCAGTATGTCTGGGGTCCTATTTTAACACCTGTGGATAACAAAACTACTGTGAAGACATGCATAGTTTATAATATTATTACTATCTTTTTGGGCATTTTTGTCTTTAATGCATAGTAAAGTAGTGAAGAAACACAGGGAAGCAGGGGGAGAGAGAGGGAGAAGGCATGCAGGAAAAGGCCTCGAACCAGGGCTACTGCACTCCAGCCATGTGGCACGTGGTCACCTGCTTTCCCGCTCAGCTAAAATGACACCCTATAGATTATGATAGGTTATTAACATCAGCAATTTAAACCTACTGTTAAAAAAATTGTAGATGTCTTAATTTTAAAATAAATCTTTTCACTTGTAGGCTACCGTTGTGTTTATGTCAGAATTCACTAATAAAGGCTATATTATCTTATCTTATGACATGACCGGTCTTGGACCCTAACATAACCTAACACAAAGAGGACAATGTACCAAACATACAGCGCACCTGCAGAGAAACTAATGCTTCCCATTGTCCTTAAAGTGACTTTAACTTGCTATTTGAAAGTGTTTGGAGAAACTCATGGGCTCATATTGAATTTGAGTTGTCACTTTTGACCTCTTCTAGTCGATTAAACGCATTTAGAGAGAAGCACTGAGAACACAACCACAAGTCTCTTGGAAGCTGTCTTCATCCACAAGCATTTCCTGGCTCCTTTCTCCTCTTCTTATTGTTAACTGTCAAGACTGATAACACTTTCTGTGTTGTTCTTACTGGAAATTGCAAGTGAAAACAGTGCAGTGTGGCATTTTTTCATAAGAACAAGTGGAATTGAATGAATGACTTCATTGCAAAGTAATGGTCATAATATCTATTACATGGCAATATTTTTTTTTAAGTAAAAAAGTTCCTAATAGCTTGCTTTAGTTGGAGAGGGATTTTGTTTTTAGCATTATAGCACTGAAATAGTTGGGTTTATTTTAATTAAATAGACACTGCTCAGTGATAGACTGTAGGGCGTACTCTGTCTCTCACCCAACGACAGCTGGAGTCGGCTTTACAGCTGGGAAAGGAGTGAAAATGTTAGAATAAATCAAATCAAAGGTGAACGATTAAACCTGAAAATCACTTTTCCGTGGCTCGTGGCTTTGTTTGCTAAATGCAGAACAACAAAAAAGAAAATCTAGAATATGACAAGCATTCACTCTGGACTAAATTCAGTTTGTCAGAAATGCCACTGACTGAATCATCGGTTAATTAGCACCGAGAGTCTCAAAACTAATGAGAAACACATGCCTGGTTTGGGTGTCTGTTGAAATTAATCAGACTGCAGTGAACTGTGTCAAATGTGACACAAGACGAATCAGACTAATCGAATTTTCATTTGTATTCAGTGTGACTACTTTTGATTAAAAGTACAATTAAGTAACTATATTCTAAGCCTACTTCACATGTGCCCACACAGAATGATAGTCTATACAATGGTATACATTTCCTGCCAAACTGCACAGGTGCTTAATGTGCAACCCAACCTTCATTCTGACTAACCTTTGGTTCTCAGTGAGGTTAAGATGGCGTTTGATATCCAGCAAGGCTTCCTTAAGGAAGGTCAGCCTTTTGACTTCATGCTGCTGGCATTGGTCAAACACCTGCTCCATGCACTCCATGTACTGAGGAGTGCACTTGCTTAGCTCCTCCAGAGACTTCTCATACTTTTCTTTAGCCTGGAACAGAAACAAGAAAACACGGTGAGTCATCTACAGACAATAAACAGTGGAGAATAATCTCATATTGGGCCTTGGAGCAGCCCTGTCTGTAACTTCCTTCTGATAGACTGCCCCTTGCAAAGAGAACATTTGAACAGCAGTAGCATGGGGCTGCTCACATAGCCAGAACTCCCCTCTTTTTGACATCAGACAGATCCAAGAATAGAAGCGAACTGTCTAAAACAGCAGTTTGAAGCCTGGCTCATAGGGATTACTTGCACACTCGTTGACCTAATTACTGGAAACCTTTGGTCAGAAAAATCAGGAAAAGCACAACAGGCCCACTTTAAGGTTATTACCTTCTGCGTATCCTGTTTGCATTTGTCCACTTTCTCGTGGAGTTTCTTCTGCTGGTCTGGTGTGACAGAAGCTTCAGTCTTGCCATTGGCCTCTCGGGCTGCAGCCAGCTTCTCCTCCTTGCAGGCCATGTGGTATGTTTTCTTAGCTGCCTCCATCTGTAGATTCAAACACGGACATTGCTAGTATCACAGATACAGAACATGATCTGATGGTTTGATTAAAGGAACACAAGAATAGAAACTATACAGTATAAAATAAAATAGGTAACTAATTTAATGTATTTGGTTAATTCTTCTATTTAGGACACTTCAAATCAGTAGTGAATGATATGTGCAATTTTCTCCAGCATGAACGCACGACCACTATTTGCTCTTCTTCATTGATTAGGAGCTCGCCTTAGGTTGTTGGTCTGGTACTTGTGCCAGGAACTGATATCAGTATACAAAGTTTCTCCCTAAGCAGGAAATCAAGACTTCATCCAGTGACGCATAGTTAATTAACTCACATAATGTTTATCCTCCTGAGACCCAGCCTATTCATTTATGTCCTCTGTAGTAGACACACAAATCATAGAAAGGTTAAACCAAAAGATACGTTTTTTCCCTCAGTTCCAGGAGGTTACTTGAAATGCTGCATGGGAATGAAAGTCATGCACAGTAGTTGAAGATTTAAAGAAAGAAATGTGCTAATATAACTACCATATATATGTCGTGTGCCACCATTTAATAAAGCAACTCTAGGACATGGTCTTCACAGATATCGTTTGGTTACCGTGACCACAACAACACATTAACACCTTTCAACCAGCGTCTGGCTAACCAGTGGATAAAAGTCCAGCATTCACTCTCTTTGATCATTTTAGCCTCCACCTATTTCTGAAGGTAATATCTGGCCCTTAACTCGCTAATGCTCTACTGCGTTCAGCATTTATTAACTTGCTCTATCTGCTATTTGAGCCTTTTCACTGATTTAAAAAAAAACTTTATTCAAACTACTAGAATAATAATGTTCCAACATCAGCTGCTGAAACTAATAGCTAAGGCTATTTTAGATTAAAGTGATCTCTTTCACTCATCTTTTATCATCGTCATGTATATTTTGTGAATATATTTATTACTTTCTGTAATCCTGTTCCATTTTATAGAAAAGGGGTTAAATAATAACTTAGTCAATAGCAAATGGTCATAAAATCCTGCTTCAATGGCTAGCAATGTCTTGCTTCCGTATTGCTATCCCCATTATGATTACCATTTAAAGTTTAATAAAAGTGTGATGGATGGGCAGACGGTCCTGTAACCTTACAGAAAAATAATTTGCCCTCATCTTCCTCACCTCCTTGAGCTTTTTGGCCCATGGTTTCTGAGCCTTCTTGAACCCTTCCTCTGCCTCCTTGGCCTCTTTGAAGCCTCCAATCATTTGCTTATGATACGCTTCTTTCTGCCAGTTCTTCACTTTTTCAACATCTTCGTTAACGAGGTTGTTCTTCACCTCTTGGTGCAGCTCACTCACTCTCTCCGCCTCTGTCATCACAGCCAGCCATGCCCTTTCCACAGAGCCATACTGTGGACCTGCGAGTTGGATTTTTTTGTGATTCCAAGTAAAATTTCAGGGTAATATTACTCAGTGGAATAGTGAAAAACACATTGATCGCGGTACATTTGCACCTTCTTATCTTGTTGACACTTTAACAAAAGCTGACCTTTCTCAATGAGCTGTCTCCATCTCTTGGACCAGGCAGTTAGCTGATCACCATAGGCTTTCTCTATCTTGGCACGTTCCTGCAAGCAACCCATAAGGTCATTGCAGAGCCGATGGCCGTCATCGAATCTCTTGACAGCACGTTTGTAGTTCCCCACCTGAGGACAGAGAGCAACAAATGAAAGGACTTGTAACCAATATGCAGTACATATATAACAACCATAGAAATATACAGAGCTCGGACATTTTTCCCCCTGAGAATAACTGAAGTGAAGACAGTTTGATATCTCTCTTGTAAATTTACTGAAAAATACAAAGAGTTTGAGAGACTGCAGTATGACTGAATACCCAAACCAAGCAGCAGCATTCGGGGTGCAAAGGAGTTGCAAATGCAGTCCCTCAAATGGCCACTGTAAGCTAGCTCCAAAAAGTATGTAAATCCTAATGGACTCAAAGGTAAAGTGCCCAACTTTACAGCAGAAATAAATGCTATTACATTGTCTTTATGTCAACTGTGCATAATTTTGTAATATTTTGTAATATTTGCCAGGTTAAATTGTATTAAAGCTTATTATGTTTGTATAATTTCACAACTGGCAGCTAGTATAAATAGCACTAATTCACATTGTTGAACCTGACCACTGTAACACCCTGTTATCCATAGATGATCGCTTCTAGCTTGTACAACCAATCAGTGTTGACATAGTAGCTACATCCATCTTTTATGTACTGTTTACACATTCAACACAACATACATCAAAATGTGTCAGCAGCATTACAGAAACTACAGCAAATCCAAACAGCATTTAGGGATGCCCTTTAATCTGGAGAGTTGATAAAAAGTCTTCAAAAGAAAACATGCTTTAATACACAGTTTCACTAATAAACTGACAATTGAGTGTATGTTTCATTTATTGCATTATACAATATGCTACTCCATCCAAGCAGAAAGCTCCGGCCAACTTCATTATTTAATTAAAAATATCAAAGCTGTTATGCTACCTCGATGTTTATTTTATTGCATTTTCTTTTACATCCCACCCCCTTAACTTGGACTACCTTAAAAAAGCAGTGCCAGGCTGAGCGGCTCCGCCTCTTTTGTGCCTGCAGGGGGGTGTGCTCATGGTGCATGATGAAGGGAGAGGGGTTTACCAGTGCCTGTGCATGTGTAGTTATGCAATGACACGGGCTTGAGTTTGTGTGTGTGGATGAATGTGTTTTAGTGAGTGTATGTGTGTGGGTAGCTGCTTTAATCCTCTTGAGAGGTGTAATGCAGTCAGATACTCAGGGATAGATGACAAAGTAAAGACAGAAATATGACAGACTGTGTGTGGAATAGGTATAAATACATAGTCATATACAGCATAATACAAACACAGATCATGGAGTGCGTCTCTGATATGCTCGCTGGCTGTAAAGCTGCACTCTGATTGGTCCTGACGTGAGCACGCATGTTTGGTTACTGTTTGAGATGGTAGCTGCAGGGAGGCCATGAGACAGGTGTTTAATGGTATGAGTTTTGTCCTATGTGACAGTTTGCCAAGTCACACCAACAACAACACGTTGGTGTACTGGTTGTACACATGAAAACACACCTGAGCCCCTCTGTTTGAGCCGCAAAACCATTCTGTGTGGATAAAACACAAGCCTTCCTGATGACAAAACATGAGGATACAGCATTTTTTATAGCATTGATAAACCATAAACTGACTCTAGCTGTGCTGCTAGTATTGAGACGATATAGGCAGGTGCATGTGGTGAAAGGCTGCCTCAGAGAGGCTGATGACTGAGGCTCTTTGTCTGAGTCTCTGTGGCTAAGAGCCACAACACAAAGAAGACTCTGTACTGAGGGAATTCATTATCACTAAGTTGGGGGGGTTAAAGTGCAAACACACACACACACACACACACACACACACACACACACACACACAGTTGTGTTTCCACCAGGGGACAAAATTACTACTTGGCTAACTGTAACCCTTAACACAGTTTGTATGATCTAAAGCAAATTTGATTCACTATTATAGAGAAATAACAAAACAAAAAATGCTGAGGAAGTGTCTCTACCAGATTTATATTGAACTCTTAGATTTTCAGCAAAGAAATAGTTATTATGAAACTGGCCACAAGGAAATATGCTAATGTCCTTAACATTTATCTACTGACTTTATCCTCAGTATTAAAATTTGATCTTATGATAATGCTATTTAAAAATGTTTTTCTGTTCATAAAGAGGAAACTTTTATGATGCCCTTTGGAGCAAAAGAAACACACCGTGCTAAAATGCAAATTAGCCTCCTATATTACTTTGCTCTCTGGTTTACAGCTTGTCTTAATGCATTACGTTTTGCCTTAAGCATGCCAGTTTGAATTCCCTTGCTGGTGAAAGGTTCATAAACAAACCTGCCTTACTTTTCCTCATACTTCATAATTTGTGTGTAATAAATTTGCTTATTTATTTTGAGTACTTTGAGCGCTCTGACTGCTGTACTTCCATCATATTAGACGAAGGCGTTTTGAAGCAGTCATCAAACTACTGCTCAAAATGACCCCTCTTTTGCAGGGTTTGAAGTCCATACTGAAGTCATCAGTATTTTTCCACTATACGAAGATGATGAAGCGTATATAATGGGTAGATATAAGAGAGTCTAATTTAACTTTTGGCACTAAAGCAAAAAGCATCAAACCCTTCTTTAAAATGGACATCACAAGTGGCCCTCTGGCTAGAAACTCAATGGGGATGGATATCAAACAGCCTCATTAAGATGTGTGTGACGCATTTACTTCTAAGAACAGTTTCATGATTTCACTGATAGCATTGCTTGATTTCAGAAGCCAAATCAATAGAAATGGAGGGTGAGAGGTTTTGGTACAATTTGAAAATCCATGAGAACAGATATGACGGTGGCTTTACCTCCCAGAAGCTGTCCATGGTGTCGTCACCACCTGCACATTCATCGTAGGAGCCAGACATTTTCCTGGATGAAGCGAAGCACTCTAATGACTAAACCTGTCCTCTGCAGAAGAGCTGGGTTCCTCATGCACTGAAGAAGGCAAAAGAGAACAACAATAATGAGAGACAGCGACACCACAAGAAAGCAAAAACTTTAGTTAAAAACATGGCCGAGCTGGACTTAGTGTAACAAAACTATGACAATTTATTTTCCTGGTAACTCAAAAGAATCTTTCAAGGTAGGGTGTCTATCTGAGACGTTTATAATAATGAGGTAAAAATAGTCTTCTCCGCCATGCATGCAGCACTGTGCCCTGAGGAATGAGAAGGGGGTTCTTAGATTGGTGTGTCCTAGAAAAGACATCACAGTGAGTGGAGCGTCACACACCTCGATTCTTCCACAGTGAAAACCCCCATTCCTTTGACACATTAAATCTGAGAATTAGCTGTCTCACACATACACACTACACATAGTTACACAGTTTAGCTGCCTGGAAATGCACCTTGTGTGTAAATATAGAATCATGTAATTAACGCCCTAAAATAGAATGGAAACAAGATCAACACTCCTATTTATACATCTGAATGCATTCTTTAATTAAGTTGTTTGATTGCTGATTGCATAGTAAGGTGTACATAACACAGTTCCTCAAGTATTTAAGGTGATTGATATTTATTTGTTTGACATTCACTCAATACCCTACCACAGAGGTGCAAGCAGAAGAAACTGCTGGCCATTATATTGGTATTGAACTCTGTTTGAAACCTAATCTATTTTGTCCTCATGACTA
Source organism: Aulonocara sp. 'chitande type north' Nkhata Bay (assembly GCF_057382095.1). Taxonomy (NCBI): domain Eukaryota; kingdom Metazoa; phylum Chordata; class Actinopteri; order Cichliformes; family Cichlidae; genus Aulonocara; species Aulonocara sp. 'chitande type north' Nkhata Bay. Next base: position 34,481,550 of record NC_141363.1, read on the forward strand.
ATGTCTTTCCTTTGACAGAGAGCTCTTCATAGCGCTGCAACAGCCGGTATGACAATGAAATTTATAGCCTCCCCTGCCACGGTTTCTTGGGTCTTTATAATTACAGTGGATTTAATTATTATCTAATTCTGTATGTGGCCCAACAGAGCAAAACACAACTTTTAACACTACTAACACTTTTAATTAAAATGATAAAGAGTTTTGTAAATTATTATTAAGGAAGGGTGTGATTAATTGATTCTTAGTCTGCACAGTCCAACCTGAGAGAGGCAAAGCATGAATTGGACATGGTGGTACACGTGATACACGCTTTATTGTGATATCGGGTTGGATGGTTAGGTATGCTAACTATAGGTCAGAGCAGATGAAGGATGAGTTGTGGCCATTTCAGAGAATAAACTGACTCAGCGCTCTGCAGCTGGCTGCATCACAAGGAGTATTATGTTCAAACAGTAGCCTAGCCCTTCATGCTTCATCCTTCAACCTCCATCTGCTGTCAAGAACAAATTAATTCCTGCAACAACCTTCATCCTTGGAATGAGTCATAAAAAACAGCTTTCTGTATTTGGCTCGACTTGAACTGGCCTGACCTCACTTTCTATATTAACAACATAAACAACGTAATTTTCCCTGTGAGAGGAATAATAGGCTTCAAACCACAAGATCAAGTCATACAAGGAAAGGATTGTCAGTAGTAACTTTTTTTTTCACAGAAAGTCTGGACATGAACACATTATCAGGGAGTTCAACAACACATTTGCACCCTGCGTGACTGAGTCTGCTGCCAGTTCAGTCAGTGTTTCTACAGACGATAGATAACTGATTTAGCCAAGCTGTATTCATCAAAGCCCTTGGTTACTATCACCAGGCTTACGCCAGTCTTTGAGGCTCTTCTGCAGTCAAGGCTTTCATTCATTGACTATTATCAAGAGTGCACTCTCTGCTGGTTGCAAAACAACAGAGCTATTCTAGGAGTTAGCAATTTTACTGTCACAGACTGGATTGAAGACAACTTGAGCCTTTCAGATGCAGCGAACAGTTCCAGGGGAAAAAAAGGTGCAATGTCTTCTTTCTGAGTGAGTGACACATTTCACAACTGCACATATATATACACAGGAATACTGAGCTTTTTTTTGTTGTTGTTTTATGAATTTAAATACTTACAGAACTACTGAATGTTGTTAAACCTGTGCAGTGGTTCAAGATAGACATGACATTATACTTCATGTTTTCCCATCCAAGGCCAAGAAAAAAAAAGTACTGCCTAAGCACTACCACCAATAAGTTTGTTCAGTCAGTGCCGCTTGTATTCCTTAAAATAGGGGATAAACTTTGTGAAATAAGACACACAAAGCTTTTAATGCATTGACATGCAAAGTGTGTTTGCCAAAACGTAGAAGACGAATGGTAAAAAATGCAAAGACTTGACTAACCACCCTCATAATAAAGATATTGAAGAAAGAAAAATATTACATTAGCATGATTGTCATTTTGAGTATGAATCAGCTTTATTACAGCTAATGACTTAAACTGGTTGGGAAAACAGATGCCTTAGAGCAGGGGTGTCGAACTCCAGGCATCGAGGGCCGGTGTCCTGCAGGTTTTAGATCTCACCCTGTTTTAACACACCTGAATCAAATGATTAGTTAGGCTTCTGGAGAACTTTAAGCCATGTTGAAGAGGTAATTTAGCCATTTAAATCAGCTGTGTTAGATCAAAGACACATCTAAAACCTGCAGGACACCGGCCCTCGAGGCCTGGAGTTCGACACCTGTGCCGTAGAGGAATATGAGACAGGAGTGTAAAGTTCCACCAGCGATTTTCCCATATATGCAGTATGTTATGTGATATTGTACAGCTTGCAGTACTTTCTGTGAAAAGTGTGATCAGCAGGGGAACACCCACAGTAACCCACTTCTCAAAACTGAGGACAGCTTCCATTTCTGTCAGTCCATGTGACACAGAGAAAATATGTCAGCCACGCTCACCACTTGCCCAACAAATACAAGGACTTTTAGTATTTTACAATAGATGCCAGCCACACCCAGCATAACTGAATGCTGTCCATGACAACGAAAAGACTCCAATTACCCCTCTGTCCTTGTCACAAACAAGGAACTCAATCTCTGACAAGATCCCCTTTCTTTATGTTTGGAAATTGTGAGCACTTTCGTTGACATGTGAGAATACTGATTATATTCTGATGTCCGCACATGAACCATTACCTCATGCCCTTAGCTTAACTGTCATTAGCTTATGGTAAATGGGAGGGTTGGCCTAACTGAGAACAGCTAGGTAAGAGGTAGCTTCACTGTTAGATAAGAAATTCCAGATATCAGCACATTTAATGCTCAACTAAGGCTTGACACTTTAAACTTTTTAAAAATGTGCTAAATTCCAAGTTTAGAATTGACATGTAATCATTTTAGTCCTTTTCAGCGAACCATCTTCATGCTATGCATGCATGCATACAGTGCTGTGAAAAGGCATTTGTTCACTTCCTTGTTTGTTAGTTTTTTTTCCATATTTTTCACACTTTTACGTTTTAGATCAGACAAATTTTAATATTAGACAAAGATAATCTGGATGCATAAGAACAATTTCACTGATTACGGGGAAAAAGGTATACAAACCTACCTGGACCTATGTGTACTTTTTTAGTTCCACATCTCGATCTGATTACTATTAGACTTGTTGAATCAAGAAATTACTTAAATAGAACCTGTCTGACAAAGTTAAGTAGGCTAAAAGGTCTCAAAAAGCAGCACATCAGACCAAGATCTCAAACAGCTGAGTCACTGACATCTATCAGTCTGGAAAGAGTTATAAAGACATTTTTACGTCTTTGTGAATCAAGTGAACCAGGATGAAAGCCATTATCCACAAAGAGAGAAAACTTAAAACAGAACTGAATCTTCCTAGGATTGGTCAGCCTACCAAAATTACTCCAAAAGAACATTGACGACTCATCTAGGAGGTCACAAAAGAGCCCAACACAGCATTTCATTAAAAGAGCACCATAACAACAGTCAAACATGGTGGTGGAACTGTGATGGTCTGGGGCTGCTTTGCTGCTTCGAGAGCTGACCGACTTATTGTAATTGATGGAATCAACGATTCTGTTTTCTACCTAAAAATCCAGAAGGACAATGTCCAGCTGTCACTTCATGTCGTGAAGCTCAAGCACACTCAGGTTATGCTGCAGGACAATGATCCGAAACACACCAACAATTCCACCTCTGAATGGCTCAGAGAAATAACAACATGACGGTTTTGAAGGGACCTAGTCAAATTCTAGATTTTAAACCTGATTGAGATACTATAGCATGACGTAAACAGGTCATTCATGCACAAAAACGTTTCAGCATGGCTGAATTACAACATCCTGCAAAGTGAGTCAAAATTCCTCCACACCAACGTGAAAGACTTGCAAGGTATTGCAAATGCTTGACTGCAATTCTTGTTGTCAAGGGTGAGACAGCCAGTTACTTTTTCACACAGGGTAAGTTAGGTTTGGACAGAGTTGATAAATTGAATTATTATTTAAAAACTGCATTTTGTATTTACTCAAGTTACCTCTGTCTGTTACTAACATTTTTTGATGATTTGAATCGTGTGAGAGGGAAATTCCTTTTCCATAGCACCGTATATGAACACAAGAAGAGCAAAAGGGCAGACTTCACTTTCTAAATCAACATGCAAACGTGCATTTATGTTTAATGAAGTTAAATCCATACACTGTAAACAGTCAACTTTATGATGCAAGACAACCTCATGCAGCTCAAAATTTAAGTAGCCCTAAAGTAGCAGTTCTTAATCCTAGCAGCCAAGAAAGGCCATTGGTCCAGCACCCTGTCCCACAGCCAAGTCACCCAATAAGCTTTGGCATCAGTGACTACAATACCTAGTGACATCAAAGCCAGTTAAGCTCTGGCACAATACCAGTGTCCCACCTCATAGCCAAACATGGAACACTAATTCAATATTACACAATGTTAATGATTAGAAAGTATTAGAGGTAATTCCACAAGCATGTTCACAAATTCCTTCAGACATCCAGGAGCGTCGCTGTAGTCAAAAATGTCTGAGGCATTGTTTTTAGTATTTATGACAGGCAAGAACTTTGAAGTGAGTTTAATTATTAAACAAAACACAAAAAGAAAGTAATAAAATGATATTGGTGAACATTTTATGCCCAAGAACTCAAACGTCATCAGCGTAAACTTAGAAGGTCCAGCAGCACAAAGAGAATCCATGACAGAAAATTCACAGTTTTGGTCCACTGTGAGAGTGCTCTGTGTCCCAAGAGACAGAGGGGCTTATACTCCAGTTATTGAGGTTAATCCACCTGAGTGGCTGTGAACACACCTCTCATTCCCTTGTGATTTAACTGGGAGGAATGTTACAGAAAAAAACTAAACTGTAGCATCATGGTAAGCTTGGTACAGATGGTGCTAAATGAAGGCTTGTATAATAACTTAACACCCAAAGCATAGCAACACACACAAAGAAATATGACAACAATAATAGCTGTTTTGTGCAAATCCATTTGAATGTGTCTTGCAAATTGAAAATCACAAACAACCCACACACTGAAAAAAACAACAAAAAAACCCGCTGACAAAGCAATCCGTTTTGTAATCTTAATGTTTTTGAAACCTGTTTTGATTGTGGACAAAAAAAGGACATAACTGAGTGCTACAATCCAGCCTTCTGCATATTCACGTACCATGTTTGACTCCATCACTGCAAAAGAAAAAAGAAAACCAATATCCAAATTTGAAAACACAGCGCAGCTCCTTAAAACAGCAAACTCCTTAAACTGTAGTCCAAATATGTCCTTTACATCAGCTCTTAAAACAATAAACGATATGTTGCAAATTTTATTTCTGCAGCTTTGACCTCTGTGGCCGAAGTAAACCCAGAGAGGACGATAAGTCTGACCAAACCAGCGTGTCTCAGAGGCTGAGGGATAATCCCGCAGTGTGCCATTTGAATAGCTTTAGAGGGGGAGGGAGTTCACGAGCAAGAAGAGCAAAGAGGCGGGTAGGACAAGTGAGACAGAAAGACGAGAAGTGTGAAGAGGAATTTATTGTTGATGAAACATATATTGTACACCAACAGGACAGCGCTATTGTGAGACTCCACATTTGTCAGTTTTGTTTTGTTTTTTCCCAAGGAGTTAACTTTTACCAGCATTACAAATGCATTGCTGACACACCATGGCTCAGCACTCCTGTTTACAGTAACATAACACACGTGAAACCAGCCTGTACCTCATGAGCAGAAACTGCTTCCAAGAGAATTAAAGAAAACTGCTGATCCAAGTGTCACAAATGTTCTTAATGCAGTCAGAAGGCCCAGTGTTGACAAGCCTTTTAAAGCACTGAATGGGAACCACAGCAAACATGTAAGCTTGTTACAGTAAGAAGATTTCAGCGAGATGAACTAACTTTACTCCAGCACATTACCAAGCCATCTCTTTCCACTCTGAATATAGACAATGGCATTTCAGAAAGGCAAAGTTGGTTAGCCGAAATGAATTCAGTAACAGTTTCGCGCTCTACAGTAATAAAAACGACTAATATCTTAAATCGAAGAAACTAATAAAAGCAGCAGCTTGTGTTTTCATATGCAGTTGGTTTTTGTTAAACTATGGTTGTTGACTGTGTTTGATTGAGCTCAGCATGCCATCCCCTTCTACTGACTGAGTAAAAGAGGACGCATGAGAAGAAAGGGAGGCCTTTCACTGAGAGAGAGAGTGACGTGGACTGAGAATGAGGAGAAGAGAAGAGGAGGAGATGGAGCTCCAGATGGAGATAGGGAGGGATGTGTTAGGAGAAATGAGGAGGGACAAAGGCTGGGAGAAAGTACAGCACGGTCAGGACAAAGTGAGGGGCTGGTCAAGCAGCTAGGCTGTTCTCAAGCGAAATAGAGAGAGAGCCACGGAGCCAGAACGGCAGCTGACGGTACAAAGATGTGATTCATCTCACGGTGCAGCACAGCATAAGCAGGCTGGTGGATGTTGCCAGGAGACAGAGCTGCCTAGTGCAGACTTCACACACGTCGTAACAGCCGAGGCTGTCGTTATAAGCCAGCCATGTGACCGATGCTTTAGACAAAAGCAAGAAGGCTGGTTCAGTGACGCTCTGTCAGCTGTCCATCCAATAGCCAAGTTGTAGGAAGTCCCTGAGTGTTAGCGCCAGTGTACACAAGAGGGTAACTCGAGGAGACCAGTGGTGCACTGAACTGAAATGGAGAGAAGAGACCTTAAAGAAACAGCACGCAAAACAAGGCAGAGCAATAGACTGAAAGACAAACAGGAAGGGAGGAAAAACCAGCGAGGATGGAAGGTGAGGAGAGTCTTATTTCGTATTCATCAGCTGAACATAAAATGCTGTGAGCCCTAGCAGCGCTCGCTGAAGCATGGAATAGGAGAGTCAAATGTAAACTGACATGTTGATCCAAATGGGGAGTGTGCAGCAGTATTTGGGGATGAAACACCCTTCATGTTCCACTGTTTTGGCTAACGGCTAACATGGCCACTGGAAAAAAAAGCAGCTGAAACTGCAAAATATTAACAGAATTTTCCTTCTGACGAAAAGGAGGAAAATTATGACAGAGATGAGCTACACAAACATTTTTTTATGTACAAATTCTTGTTCTTATGTACGTAAACATCACTCAGACTTGTGCTACTGCATTGCTGATGTCTTTGCAAAACTGGAGCTTTGTCTGAAAATGCATATCTTAAGCTTAAGTATGTAGACACTGACAAGTATGGCTTAGAAGGTACATTGGAATACGTGGGCTGTGTACTCACAGTGCTCAAAATGTTGGCAATGGCACACTATACTTATATAGTGTATCCATCCTGGGGCTATATGATAAATGGAAAGAGCACTGAAAAAGATTCAGCTATGTGTCACTGACAGTGCCAATGCTAGATAGCTAAAGTGGCAGATTTTTCCAGGAATAAAGTCAGATGTGATGTGGAATTACTGGTGTTTATTTTTTGCTAAACTGACTTTTTTACTGTAACAGAATTTAGTATTAGTAAACCTAGTGTACCGTGTGAAACTATGTACTATTTTGTCAAGCTTTTGGAAGCTGCTAATCTCTGGAACTGTGGTTGAACAGGTTATTGTGTTATTTAATGTATATAGTATAAGTGTATTTAGCATGACTTTTTAAGAACACCTTTATGTTTTATTGTAAAGCACTTTGGTTTTACATGTGCTATAGAAAGACAATTACTTATTTATTTACATTGTGGAACTTTAGAGCTAACTTTCTGTCATTTACAAGGATAACGGGCATTATTCACGAGTCGGAGATCTAACTTTATCGCACCGATTCTTCTCATTTCACACAACTAACTAAAACTGCAATCAAATCGAGTGTTTAGTAAGCCTTGTAAATATATTATTTAATTAATTATATTTATATATTGTTTAATTTAGTTCAGTCTGTTACTGTTCTTATTGTCTTGTAGCAACTCTAACCACACAATTAGTAAAGGATTCTGATTCTCATAACCAATCAAATTGAACTGACTAGACTTGAACTACAATTGAATTAACAGCTATCAGCATATTTTTCAAAATAAAATAAAGCACAAGTATCAACTTTATTATGGTACAAGATAAACTCTTTAGGAGTACTCTTCTAGAAACAACAATTTTTCAGCCTGGAAGAAACATAGTCTTAGCCAGCCAACTTAGCCAGTGTCAAATCACAATGTCATTTACCTTTCCTGTCGGGCACAACAACAACGCATGCCCCCCAATGATTATTTAATACCTAAAAAGGAGCTACTTCAACAACCTTCACCAAAAGCCAATATTTGGCAAAAAATATGCAAGAATACTGTTTCTGCTACACTTGGTACCAACAAACTTGCTTCTCTACTTCAAGCACAACTGGGCTATTAAGGAGGCAATTCTAGTGATGCACAACCCCAATGTAAACAATGACTCCACCGAGCATTGCTGGAACACTTGCTAAATGCACTACATGTGACATAAAGAAGAAACAGTGGATGAAGTTACATGGTGGTAAAGGAGTGCTTTAAGCCACCGGGTAAAGCACTCAAGCCAAGATTGAATATCCCAGGTAGAAAATATTTTTCAGGTTTTAATTTTATTAGATGACAATATTTTTCAGGATCCTGAAGAGTTACAAAGGAAACTAAACAATTCTTTTCTACTTCACATTTCAACTGAAAAACACCACCTAGGTTACTTTTGTACTTACATTTGACTTATACTGAGCCACTGTATATAATGCTTGGTCATTACTATTGCACTATAATGCTGCTGCTGGCACCTTGAGGCAATAGATTCACACTTCGAATGAGGTAGTCTGCCATCAATGAGAGTCGCTAATTGGAAAAGAAGGACAGAAATGCCCTTCATGTTGTTTGCACTAATTAATGCTGCTGCCTTTGAGCTGCAGTCAAAGATAAAACATTTCATAGTATTTCATAATATCATCATTGCAAAGGTCCTTGAATTACTCCAATAAAATTTTGAGGTTATATCGACCCTATCGTGTTCTTATTGTGGCTAAACACCAGCAATGTTTCATTCATAGTTTCATCAGAAAGTATAAAATCAGAAAGCAAAATATCTCTTGTCTATTGGGGACAAAATAACTACCAGAAAGTAATGAAGGAAGGAATCTGCTTCATCCTAACCTATTGTGATGAGGGCAGACCTGACTCTTATACCCTGAAGCAACAGAATGCTGCTTTCAATCTGTCACCAGCATCAAACTCATCAAATATTCTTCCAATTAATTTGTGTTCATAACCGCAGAGCAGTTACTTATCACCAGCTTCAGATTTCTTTATCTGATCCCAGAAGCTACATACTATGAAGTAAAATCTAAGTCCCTGCTGGCCTTTGCTTGTGCAGAGTAGCTGCACGGGTCATCAAACATGCACGGGATGACTCAGCTATCTGATGTGCTCTGTGCTATTGCACAAGAATACAGTTTCTGCATAACTTCTGGATGGATTATATGATTTTAAATCAATATCTATTGTGTGCATAATAGTGTGAATCAGCCAGATTTTTTATTGTTCAGCTACCGGAACAGAAGCTCACACAGTAGTTCCTAAGCAGTGAAATGTGACTAATGCAAAAGAATTATTACAATTTTACAGTGATTTTATATGGAATTTTTCTCTCTCTTCCCCCACCCACAGGGAGGGCAGAGGTTATTGCCATCTACAGGTCACATGGAGCTGTTAGGGACTGAGAGGGGTAGATGCTGACATACCAATGCTGCCTGTTATATGACAGCCAACTGTGTGTCAGTTTCAAACAGTTTAAAACAGGATTCGGGTTCAATCGTTTGCACGTAGTTTCAATATCACCACAGAGAGAAGGTAATGGCCTCTCTCAGTGAGACTAATTTGCAAAGCACAAAAGAAACAAAAGCTATTAACAATATTTTTAGCAAAGAAAAATATCTGTTTCAAAAAGGGAATTAATCAACCACTAACCAAGCACTTAAATACTACACAATGATTAAACACTGACAGTCAGATGTCCACAGTTGTCGTGGTGATGCAGTGGTTATTCACGGTTCTCCAAGTTGGTTGGATTTTGATCTTGGGTTTGTGCCTGGTGTCTGCATTCGAGTCCTCTCCTCTGTGTTGCGACATCACTGTCTAACTAGTTGATCCTAAAACCACCATAGATGCTCAATTGAGTTGAGGTCCAGTGATTGCTGAGGCCTTAGCAACGATTCATTCATTTTTATCCTCCGCAAGCCATTCAGTGAGTGCTAGTGGGGGGCATTGTCCTGATAGAGACTACTCCCATAGAATGGAGAAAAGCTTTATTTATTTTTAGTAACCCTTCCTGGTTAAGCAGACCCAAACCATGACCGCAAACTGCACACAGCCACTGGAGGATCTCCTCACTGTAGGGGTCAAGTATTCATTATTTTCTCTCTAATTCATCATCGTCTGCAGATCGGAAGGGACAACTGAATGAAGGTCTCCCAGAGGTCTCCAGTGTTCAAATGCTTTTTTGGCAGAAGGATTCATTTCACACTCGTCAGCCCATATAGAAATACACACAAATACAAGCACACATTTGCTACAAGCATTGTGATTTATCACAGTGTCCGGAGCACTGCTGCAGTGGTTATGTAACTATCAAGCCTCTTGCCACAAGCCTCCTGGTGACAGTGGTGAATAAGAGGGAAAACGACAAGGGGAGGGCGAAGAGAGATGGACAGGAGAAGCAGAACAGAGTCGAGGAGGGGGAGACAGACATGTTGTCATGGGGTGTGATGAAGAAATGAACTGCAGACATGCAGCAGTGCCTGAATGTTGCATTAGAGAGGATGAAGGCCTCTGGTTCCAGTCCAGTTTCTGCTAATGTCCAGGCAGTTAGAAGAAACAGAGGAAGGCAGTGAATAAATAAGCATGGCAATAATCAATCTGGGAATGTAGCTCTTTAAACCTACCAGCTTTCCGCCTTCTTATCATTTAGTTGCCAGATGCTGCTCTGAATACTGATGGGCTGCCTTTCAAACCAATGTCTGTATGTGTCTATGTGCATTTGTGAGAAGAGGGAGTGGGAGGTGCAGTTATTACAGAGAGGGTGAGTGTGCTGCAGATTATTTTAAATTCGATACTTCAAGTTTGATAAACCATATCTATCTATATATATGTATAGTGAGAGAGAGAGAGAGAGAGAGAGAAAGATACAGATGGGCATACTGTAGATGGCTAAACAATGGGGCATAGTGATGGTGCAGAAGCAGAGGAAGACAGAGGAAGATGTATACCAAATGATACCAACATTAAGAAGAAGGAACATGGGGATCCTTGAAAAATACTCAAGGCTGAGAGAGGAGCTAGAGATGGTGTGGAAGACAAGGGCAACGGCAGTTCCCGTGGTAATCGGAGCACTCGATGCAGTGACCCCTACAACTGGGTGAGCGGCTCCATGAGATCCAAGGAACAACATCAGAGACCTCTGTCCAGAAGAAGAGTACAGCACTAGGAACAGCAACAATACTGTGTGTGTGTGTGTGTGTGTGTGTGTGTGTGTGTGTGTGTGTGTTTATAGTGTGTTGACGAGGTACAACACAATGCTAAAGGAAGGAGGAGCCCGAACATCAGTGGGAGATATCCTCATGCATTTAAGGCGTTGAATGTGAAAGCAGCTAACCTCACAGAAAAGATCATGGCTAAGCTGGAAACCTGGACCCTCTGTTGATAGCTGGACCAAAAAAAAGCAATTTGAATGGCTGAGACACACTCTGAATGGCTAACTGAAGGTTGGACAGTCCTAATCCCTATAGAATCTCCAGAAGGGACTGGTCCCATCCAACTACTGGCCAATAACGTGCCCCAGAACAACATGGAAGCTTCTGTCAGACATCATACCAGCTAAGATGAACAGGCACATGGCTCAATACATGAACAGGGCCCAGAAAGGAACACCAGAACAGAATCACCAGAAGTGCAAAACCCCAGCTCCTAGTAGATAGGGCAGTCACACAAGACTGCAAGACTAGATTAACCTTTGCACTGCCTGAATTGAGTGATGTAAATTTGATGTGTATGCTATATGTTAGCAGGAGAAATTTGTTTCCTTGATATTTTGATGTTATGGTAGTAATATTGTTGGTTTTGTTTTGCTCCTAGCTCTTACGGTGTCTTCACTGAACGTTTCAATGAAAACTTTTCCAATAAAACCTCTGTGAAGCATCAGTATAAGAGACCATCATTCAGCCAGGGATGCTACACTGGGGGCTACCACACCAGGGAAAACCCCAAGTACAGACTGTGCAAATATGCCCCTGAGACAATCCAGCACATAACAGCAGGGTGTAATATACTAGCAGGCAGGGCATACATGGGACCCCAGAACCCAGTGGCTGGAATAATATGCAGGACGATGCATACTACACCAAGCTACATATGCACATAACATAGCTATACCAAGTGATAGCAAGATCAGTAAGAAGGAACATGAGAAGCTTGAGAAAAACCAAGGGCTCACAGAGGGGCTAGAGAAGGTATGGAGGGTGAAAACAACAGTTTCTGGCCCCCAAAGTGCACAGATGTGTTTCACTACGGGTAACTGAGTAAAAGGATTTGCTTCTCGAAAGACTTTGAATTTAATTTAAAGTTTTAAAATGCATCTGTAGTCAGAGACAGTGCAACTGAAACGACCTTTCCTATAATCATATCAGCAGGAAACTGACAGGAGAAAATAAGCAACACTAGTTTATCCAGAGATGTGTCACTGTCCACTGTGTAATCACTTTACATTCCTATTTATACACACTCACAAATCTCCCCATGTGTCCAGTCAGAGAGCTGGGGACTGAAGATCTGATACACAAACCAGACCTGAGTTGCAAAAATTTAGACCACGACTTGTTGGATCAGAGTCAGCTCATTTCCTGTTTGACTACTTAAAAATGTGATTTGTCAAGTGAAACAAAAATGTAATTAATCTAACTAATTGATCAGATTTCACAATTTCAGACCATGGCAAACAGCAGCTGTGGTTTGAAATATGATTGCTTAAAGTTGGCACATAGCACTGTCTTCTGTTAATGTTTATCAAAAGTATTGACAACAAGCATTGCCAGTTTGGCTCACAAAGTGCTTCATGTTTATGTCTGATTATGAGCCAAGGCAAAACTGGTGGTTGCTAAATGTGGAAGAAAGAAAAATATGAATCCTGGTGGTAGCTGCCACCAGCAGGAAACAGTGATCAAGTGTAAATTTAAATCTGAAATTAGGAGAGGTTTACAGGCATTGCTAAAGGGTGTGGCTGAGATCAGACAATACAATGAATAAAGAAGATTAGGGCTTTAATGCTAGTGGTTTACACATTCACCTAACAAGCAAAAGATCCCACCTTGATATCAGGAGGAGACACAAATCCCTTTGGGGTTGTGTCAGGAGGGGCATCTGGTGTAAAAATCTGCCAAATCAAACATGTGGAGGTACCTGCTGTGGTGACCCCTTGTGAATAAGGAAGCAGCAGGTGAGTAACATGAATCCATTTTGCCCATACAGACAGAATAATGACTGGATACAGACTGGATAGAGTTTTATAAAAGTCTTCTATGGTGTAGGTCACTTCCTGATTATGAAATACTGAACAAAATAGGGACATTTTAATTTAAGGCAGTTAATTAAATAGAAATCATATAAGAAGAATTGACACAAAGCAAAAATGTAGCTTGACGGTAGTAACACTGAAAAAGAGAGCGTGGTTTAAATGGGAAAAAGTAGAAAAGCTAACAGGTATAATGAAAGAATGAGAAAAAAATGTGTCAATGATCTTCTATGTGTGCTACATATTCCAGGATACTTTGTTTACTAATAAAAACAATCTATATAGGTTCTTCTGACCCAGCTTTGACTTAGTCCAAACTGCACAACATCCCTGGAGAAGCCTTTCTGAGCTGGGCCATCATGTTCCGATGAGCCTTCTTGCATATACAAACACCAGACTGTGCTCATCAAACAGATGCTTAACCTCCCCGGCGCAGTGAAATTCTGTCCCAATGCCCACAGAACAAAGAGATCAAACAAGGAAAATCAATAGCTCCTCCTGGGTAATCAGTCTTTCCTGTGAGACGGGGAAATCTACTCCTAGTGAGATAATAAAAATAAAATCTGAGATAATCTCTTCTAAGAAAAGAACACGAGAATATGTTGAGTCAAAACATTAATGCTACCATAGAGAGTACAAGTCAGTCAGTTTGATTGTTGGAGTAGCTAGGAAACGGAAATCCAACCCTTTAATTGCATTGTAATCCTACATCTAATCATGCAGTACACGACACAAAGTGCACCACTTACGGAATAATACAATTTAAAAGTCTCCAATAAGCAACAAAGATGACCTGACCTTCAGTTTGCCCATAAAAAGGCTGCGACAGTCTCATCAAATATTAACACCAGTGTCAAAGAGCTATTAATTAACTCAAGTGGTGCATTTAGCATTATACATAAAAAAAAACTGTTCAGATCTGTGGGTCTGTGCTCGGCATCGTCCCTTTGACATCCATCCGCATCTTCAGATTAAACTTAGCTTCCAGCACACAGGACAATTGGCACAAACACGAACAACTCACCTTCTCCACCAATGGGAGGTCAGATTTCCATAAACCTAAGAGAGAGATAGTTGTCGGTCCCCTGCAGGAAAACAAAGCATGAGTTTTTTTCTTTTTCTTTTTTAACAGGAAGCTGGTTAAAGTGCTGCTACTTCACCTAATTGGAATATAAATGAAAATCAACCCCAGGTGTGTCAAAACAGAAGTCACCTTTATGGCAGAAGGTTATTAAGAAATTATCTGGGTTTCAGTTTAAACTATCACAGTTATGGAGAGATTATAAAACTCTGCATAGAGCAATGGGGTATATTTAATAATACCAGTTTCTTTTGTACACTTTAACCACTAATGCACCACCTGCTGAATATAATTAATGCTGGGATGATTAGAATCTAGTCAAATATAGTAAACTGTGATGAAAATGGTGTGTGGAAAAATGACTAATTTTGGTGTGAAATCTGCAATATGGTTTGGATCGGTTGATGCAAATGATAATTTATATGTTCAGCTTTGTTTTTTTTACAGATTGAAGTCTTTCTGCTGTCACTGACACGTGTGACTGCCTCAGGCCCACACAGAACACAAAATTCAACAATAATGCTGAGTCTTAGAAAAAAACAATGCTGAGCACCAATTTAGCCGAGTTGGTTTCCCAGGTTACATCAGTGTCTAATTAACTCATATTATTTTGAAATTTAAGTTTCAAGCTTAAAAAAGTGCTGTTTTCCATGTATGCCTGTTTAACTTTATAGAAAAAGGTTAACAAAGTTTACTGTTACAACAATGTATAACGTAAGCGAGATTGTGTTAAAACCTTTTTTCAACTATATTTTTCACGAAGCAGGAACTCCAGCAACACTTGAGGGAAGATGAACATCTTTAATAATAGACCAACGCGTTTCGGCTTGTGGCCTTCATCAGGGTCAACCATATTTTTGACATGTTTCATTCAGTAGATCATTTTATTCCATGCACAAATTATTCCTTTGGCATTTGCCGGTATTTTTTTTTCCAGGTATAAATATAAAAAAAGCAAATTACTACCCAGTGTGAAACCTTAATAATTAAAAACAGAAGTGAAGCTTCAGCTAATGCAGGCACAGTCAATATTTCCACAGAGAGGAAATTAATGGACAACATTTGACCATTTATCAAGCAAAATATTGAAAGTCCACCGGTTCTAACTTGAAATGTGATAATTTGGTGCTTTCAATCATTTAATAAATTCTGGTGTAAGGAAATATCACAGAGTTTGAGGATGTGACTTTAGCCTTTTGAAATGTCTGAACACCATAGCTGACAGATCTAATTATTTAGTAATTAAAATAACAGTAAGCTTGGCTCCAGCATCATGCTATCGTGCTTATATCGTACAGCCACCTTGTCTTTAATACCAAAATATTCAATGCTCAATGTCAATGACGCTATAAGTAGTTCAATTCAGCTTTACTTTTCTTCAAAAATGTGATTGCTTTTGGAAATCATCTGTGCTTCACAGTGTGCTTGAATCTTTCTCTGTGTGTACCCCTCACTGTGTGCTCAGCTGAGCTGCTGCATCCCATGACCATGATAAGCAGTTTAGGTAATGGACGGGTCGACTGAATTCAGGCAGAGAAGTGATGAAGCAACCCACACATCAAATGAAACAGCCTGAGAAATGCCAGCTCTATTCGATGCCTAACAGCAAGCAGTCTGCTGGTTATGCTTCAAATTCTTATAAAATGCTGATTCATGGTCACTTCACTGTGACCACTGGTGCTTTTCAACTGAGTATTTATATTTCTCAAGTTCCAAAGTCTTCTAATTGAAAAATTATTATTATTGGCACACTTTATGCCCTATTGGTAATGTTCCTCCCTTTATGACCACAGTGTACCTGTCTTCTGATGGCAGCTTCCAGCAGGACAACACACCATGCTACAAAACTTCGACTATCTCAAACTAGTTTCTTGAACATGTTAACAGTGAGTTAACTCTACACAATTGGTCTCCACAGTCACCAGATCTCAATGGAATGTGGTGGACACTCATCATGGATTTGCAGCTGACAAATCTACAGCAACCGTGTGATGCTATCATGTCAACATGGACCAAAGTCTCTGAGGAATCTTTCCAGCACTTTGTTGAATATTTGCCTTAAAGAGTTAGAGCAGTTCTCAAGGCCAAAGGATGGGCCAGTATAAGAAAGGTGTACCTAACCAAGTGGCTAGTGAGTGTAAAACAGGCAACTGCTCTCGGAAAACATAGTATCAAGTTAAGATGACCAACAGAAAAACATGTGGCTCTCCTATTCTCTCTCTCTGTGTGATTATGTTTATGAGGAAGACACCCACTAGTGTTCAGCCCTCTCACCCGACCTTCTGCATCCATGCACTTATTAATCAAAACATCAACAGACCCACTGATCTAGAAACCATTCATACCAGAACTGATAAAACTCCAGGGATTCGTGCGCTGGAGGTGCACACCAGGACTCCATTTTGAAATGCCCAAAAGATCACGACACAAACTGGGGCCTATGCTCTGCCTCAGGGTGAGCCACGGCTTCAAGATGATGACTCAGAGGAGGCAAACGCCGACATGTTGTGATGACGCTGCATGAACAACTCCGGGTAACATTGATGTAATTCATTAGGGTCCACCACAGGATAAACAAGAATAATGTTACCTAGTGATATGTGCGTAGTGTTTCTCATCCTGTTCACATGTACACGTGTGATAAAATTGTTTCCTCCTAATTTTTCTTTAACTAAAATCAACTCCACTATGATGGCATCTCGCTTTTCTTAATATCTCTGGATTTGAGCAAAAATCATAGTCATGGAAAGAGCTTCAGAAAAACAAAATGAGAATCCTTGTGTGGTGTGAAAAGCACCGCAGATGTTTTTGATAATCTCTAATGTCATAAATCTTGTGCCAAGGACAGGAGTCTTCCCGGTGTGTGTCCTCCTCTGCACGGAGAGAAATGAGACACTCCGGCTGCCCTTCAGACTCTCTGTTCTTACATTGGCTCTTTTTTCACACCTTGTCAGACAGCACTATCTCTTCTTTTCACAGAGGAACAACAGCCCTTAACCCTTTCATCAGCAAACACATTAGAGAAGGCCCCACTATTTCACACGTTGTCCTGTTTCCCACACCTACGTTGTTCCAGAAACACCGGAGACTAACAACAACAAAAAGGTCACCAACAGCATCTCTTTGTGAGACATTTAAACAGACAGAAACAGATCCGACAGAACAGCGTTTCAGACTATTTGAATGCATCAGTGTTCGGCACCCATTCCTGCATTAGCCTACAAATTGTCATGATTTTGTAATAAAAGATCAAAAACAAACTGACTGAAATAAAAGCTCATCTGAAAACAAATTGCTTTGTTTTAAGTAAAACGAATTCCCTTTAATTGGCATGGAATGCATTCAGCAGTACTCTGTATTGATCCTCCCCTTCCATTTAGCAAAGCAAACCTCCATTGGGAGCGGTAGAGCCCATATGTCAGATATTCCACATTAAACAGAGGAACAAACAATCAAATGACAATAGCTTTAACTGCAATGCAACTAATAAATCCCACGCTCGTGTTAATCCTTTCCCAGTCATTGCAGACAAGGCCAAAAGTTGGATTAAAAACAATCTAAAAACAACTTCCTAAAACTGTTAGTTAAGCTTGCACGGGCATTCCTGATAAAATGTTCACATAACAACTATTCTGTTAATGGTTAAAGAAAACCACCCATCAAGCCACTGATTACATGATTGCAAATCATAATTAAACTCAAACACATAGTTCCTGAGCAGGAGGATGTTTGCCACAATCAAAAACAAAACAAGCCAAGCATGAAAACAGAAGGTGAACAGTAATGCAGACACACTGTAAACACTATCGGAAGTGAGCGCGGGCAAACATTTCTAGAAATTCAACATGACACGGAATAATCTCTGAATTAACAGCTCACATAAATAGAAAGAAAGCAGCTTGATTTAAAGAGTGGAATTACTCTGCTTGTAAGCTTGTCTTTTTATTTATTTTTATCATAGCTCGCAATGTGTCATCATATTTTCATCATCATATCATTTTGTCAATATTTAACTCTCAGAACTAAAATGTACAGTGTTGAATATACACAGCAAACAACAACAGAATGAGCCTGTTCAAACAAGATTGTCTACCACACATATATATGAGTATTTCAAAAATTCCTATTGGAGAGAACATCATCACACACATCACAAATTGTGGATATCATTCTAACGCAGACTTTTCCTTCTAATTAAGTTGATTTGCATTTGGTGCATGTCGTCATACCTGGGCAATATCTCGCTAAAAGTTGAATGAAAATGTTTTTTCTCCTCTCATATTCAAGCCTTAATATGTGTGAAACCATTCAAATGATTTGGACTGTTTTAAAATAATATTTTGTGCCTTATATATGACATGCTATAGATAAACTATAGGTTTCTTACCTGCAAACATATGGATTTTACAGGCCCTTAAATGGATTTAAAGCATCCATCATTCTTTGTTAACTGAGTTTGATAGATAGATAGATAGATAGATAGATAGATAGATAGATAGATAGATAGATAGATAGATAGATAGATAGATAGATAGATAGATAGATAGATAGATAGATAGATAGATAGATAGATAGATAGATAGATAGTTTGCTGAAGTACACAAGAGTTCCAAGCAATACACTTTCAACTTGTCTCGACAGTGAAAGCTTAAGAGTCTGCTAATAAATAGCAGGTACTCTTTAACTCTCCTTTCTGCAGTACAATTGCATTAACCCCCCTGAGAGTATCATCATCTCGTCTCTGCAGCCTAGTGTCGAGCTCTCTTGGGGGCACCTTGGATGCTGACAGAAATGCACTCCAGCAAACAATAAATTCAGCACCAGGGACAGCTCCAAAACAGGCAAGGGGACACAAGTGACCTGTCTGTCATCTGCTACTCCACCGTAAGAATTTAACTCTAGAGGATTTCATTTAAATGAACACCCTCACCACCACCACAAACAACAACAACAACAAAACACAAGTTAGCCGTTTAATCAATCATGCAGTCTCACAGAAAAGCTAGCTGTATGGTTTTAGGCAGGAATGGATGCTTTGGTTGAAGAGAGGGGGGAACAGGAGCTACACGATTTGGGAATGTGATGCCCCAGCTTCCATTAACCAGTCCCTGCAACATATCATCATCCTCCTCCTCCTCATCATCATCGGCACATCTCAGCACAAGATAACATGCCTTTTGCTAAACGCATAACTATGAGACGCTTTAGTCAGCTGTAAGCCTGGATGCATTTCAGCGGGAGCAGATTTGATGAATGATTAAAAGACCACATGCACCTAATCCCATGTAGAAAACAGGATGCTCCTCCTCTGTGGTGCTGTTGGTTTGTGAGAGAAAAACAATGACGCTAGAGATGGCTCCTCGCTGTGCTGTGACAACCAATTACATAACGCCAGAGCGGAGTGTTCTCATGAGCATTTGCGTCCATTTCGCCAAGAAACCATAAAATACAGAACGAGGCGATTTTTGATTACTATGCAACTTATAAGCACACATCAAAGCACCCTTCATATAGATAGAACACTTAATTATACGACTTCTTTGATCGACGCAGTTTAGATTCCTGGTCTTGTTTACCAATTTGGCGCACGGAAAATAAACATAAAATGGCAATCCTGTCTTAGTCTTGGCTACTGTCTTCATCCGCAATAGTGTACTTGGCATGGAAACCGTATTAATGTCTTGTAGAATATTTAAGCAAACCGTATTGCATTGCTGATACAATTGGCACGCTGGGGTCAATTTTGCTCAGCCCGCCAGTGGGGCAATAGGAAGAGCTGCAGAGTGGAAAAAAACAGCCTGCACCATCCTCTAATTTGAAGGGAATGGTGCACATTAGCTTGACGGTGCAAAACCATAATATACGACTCTATGATACAGTTTCGCTTGTGGGTAACGCGTGCAATAGTAATTCTAGGTGATGCAAGATGGTCATCTTCACCCTTGGTGTTCCCAAACAACGGCACATCGTGTAACATGACGCATGCATAGCTAAAAATTTGTTACTGAATCTGTAATACTTGGCAAGTGTCGCAGCAGAAGGGGGATCAGAGTTAATCCAGATGACAGGAGAGGATGCGAGACTCCTTTATCTCTGCGTCGCCCTTCGCGAAAAGGATGCTCAGCTTCTCTTTCGAGTGCAGCAATGTGGCATCAACAGAGAGCAAAACACACCAACTGACTTACCAGAGATGCTGCTCCTGCTGCTGCCGCTGAGGTGCACTACTGCCCGATAGCCTCTACTGCAAGTTATTCAGTATTTCCCCTTGCAGTGACAGAAGGTGACCCTGCGTTCTCTGCAAGACGCTGCATCCACGAGATCACGATGCACGCAGCAAGGGGGAGCTCCACAGCACAGGCATGCGTCGAGGGGGATGGCCCAGCTTTTCCTTTCAATGGACGACAGGAATAGACAGAAGGGAAACGAATGAGAAAATGTAAGATGGAAAAGACGGCTTTTAAATTCCATCTCCCAACACTGGCCACGTGGGCTTACGAGAATTTACACTAGATATACACCCTCGAATCATTTTTATTGATATATTTTTATTATTTCATTTTTAAAATCAGAATTAAACCATTACCTATGGAATTATTAGCCAGTAGTAAGTAATTCTAATACGCATAATATCACATTTATAAATTATAAGCTTTTAAGAAATGAGGAGACCCCCCCAAATGTAACTTCCATTTCCCAACCAATAGGGAAAGCACGTGGTATGACATGGCATCACCGCCTTCCATTTAAACCACGCCCACGTTGCACTACGCTGCAAGGGAGGGGGATGGAGTGTTTTTGTGCTTTGGCTTCCTGACAAGCCCACTGACTCATCCACTGTTTCAAGTACACAAGAAAAATCTATTCACCTGCTGATTTATATGAGTGCACACACACACAAAAAAATTCCCAAAACAAAACACTGTTTCCTTAATGACGTCATATGATAACAAAATGACCAAAGTCATAGTAAATATAGTAATGAAAACCAGTGACTGATCCACAGACAGGTAATATTGGACACCTTTTTTAGAGAATGTGGTGAAGTCTACTAGGAAAATACTTAAGCTGGTTCATCATTAGTGACAATCACAAATAAAAATTACAAACAAAAAGTTTCAATCAATCATTACCTGAAGAACTTCCTTGTTTTTGTTTTGTTAATTATTTGAGGTCCTGTATATATAACCATTACTCTCTCACAATCCATTACATCCTCACAGTGCAGACTCTTTCCATTACAACTGCACTCTGAGTTAATGGATTCCATGAGACACGGCACCAGCTGCCTTCAGCCTCTTATGGACAAGAGTGTAACAGATGAAACTAACTGACCAGTTTCTTACAGAAACAAATGGAAACACAACAATTAGATATCAGCAAAAATCTCTGTTGAATCAAGGATCTATTTGTTAACTTTCTTTTCTTTGCTTGTTTGTCGTACTATTCTTTTCAAGGCTGGGTGTAGCAAAATTCCCTCAAGATACCCAAAACCAAACAGGGTGAAGAGACAATCCCTTTGCTTCAATGGAGATGATGTGGCCGGAGAAGCAAACACCTTCATGCAGATTAATCGGATGCTGTTTGTTCTGACTCTAATGAGAAATGATTTCATACTGAGGATGTAATTAAATTGCAGCTAGTACAGACTGTCTATTTCATCACTCCACTCACATGCTCCTGCCCTAGTTTTAATGATCAGAGTCTGAACAGTGAAATAAAAAGGCTCAAAAGCTGCAATGTTTGATGCCAAACCTTAAATCGTAGCCTACACAACACATTAACAGTGCACCCTCCATTCGCCATTTTCTTAAATCATATTTACTTACTGACATCTAGTGGCAATTTACTGACAGTGCAAAATTTGTAACAACATGATATACATGCTTGAAGGACAGTGTGAGAGGCTGCTTCTGTCCTGTGTCACATCATCAATAAACACCAGTGTCCCAGTGCCAGTGGAAGCCATGCACACTGCCTCCACCGTGTTTTACAGATGATGTGGTATGCTTTGGATCATGAGCTGTTCCATATCTTCTCCATTATTCTGGTAGAGGTTGATTTTGTTTTTTGTCTGTTCAAAGAATGTTTTTTTCAGAACTGTGCTTGGCTTTTTATTTAGATGTTCGTTGTTGTTGTTTTGCTTTTTTGCTTTTTTTTTTTCTATTCTTGAGGCCTATGAGTGGCTTGGATCTTGCAATGAACCCTCTGTATTTACTTTCATGCAGTTTTCTTTTTATGGTAGACTTGGAAATCGATACGTGTACCTCCTGGAGAGTGTTGTTTGCTTGGCTGGGTGTTGTGAAGGGTTTCTCTTCACCACGGAAATGATTCTGTGATCATCCACCACTGTTGTCTTCCATGGACGTCCAGGTTTTTTTTGTGTTGCTGATTTCACCAGTACTATCTTTCTTTCTCAGGATGTACCAAACTGCAGATTTTGCCACTCCAAATATTGTAGCAATTTCTTGGTTGACTTTTTTCTGTTTACGGAACTTAAAGATGGTTTGTTTCACCTGCACGGAGAGCTCCTTTGACCACATGTTGTCTATCCACAGCAAAATTTACCAAATGACAGCACCACACCTCAAATCAACTCCAGGCCTTTTATCTATCTATCTATCTATCTATCTATCTATCTATCTATCTATCTATCTATCTATCTATCTATCTATCTATCTATCTATCTATCTATCTATCTATCTATCTATCTATCTATCTATCTATCTATCTATCTATCTATCTATCTATCTATCTATCTATCTATCTATCTATCTATCTATCTATCTACATATAGATATATAGAGATATAATTTATTTATTTATAAAGCTATAACACATAACGCATAACACAAAAGCTACGTAGACTCTCACTGTTTCCATGGAAATTAAGAGGTCAAAAAGCATCCAGGTCACACCAGATGCACTTGATTAACTGATCCTCGGCATGTGTGAGTATTCCTATGAAAAAAAGAAGTGTTCAGGTGTTTTCAACACAACACCAATGAGGAAAGATAACACCAATATTCTTAAAGAAACAATTGTTGATGCATTTCCGTTTGGACAGGGTCATGAGGCCATTTGGAAACATCTGAAGTCCATCATTGTACAGTGAGAAACAAGAGGAAAAAACTGAACAGTTTCAAGTCAGCACAGCTTCGTTTTGTTGTATTTGAACAAACCACAAGACTTCTGGCACAGCATCCTTTTAACAGACGAAGCCAAAGTGGAGATGTTTGGCCATAATGCATTGTGCCATAATTGGCAAAAAGCTGAATATTAACAACATATTGTACCAACTGTCAAGCACAGCAGTGGAGGGGTGATGATTTGGGCTGTTTTTGTACTCAGAAAACATGAACTCCTATGTTTACCAAAATATTCTAGAGTTAAATGTGAAGCTAACTGTCTGATAGCTAAAGTTTGGCCTCATATGGGTCATGTAAGAGGACAATGATCCCAAGCTGAAAAGGAAATCTGCTGAAAAAGAAAAAAAGAGTCAAGGTGCAATGGTCCAGTCAAAGTCCAGATCTCAACCCGACTGAAATGCTGTGGCAGAATCTCAATAGAGCTGTGCATAAACAAATGCCTGAAAACATCAATGAAATGAAGCAATGTTTCAAAGAAGAATGGGCCAAAATTCTTCCCCACACAGCTTCTGCATTTTGGCCTAAAGAATGACATGATGTAATGTGTTAAATTTATTTGTTGTTTTTCATTTTGAGGTTCTATTTAATTGTAATAATAATTGTAGAAACTGTTAAATGATAAATAATAGTTAATCTATATGATGCACATTATCTTTAAAAACACTGATAAATTTGTGGATTTTGATTTAGACCAGTCCAAAGTTTCTCCAGGTAATAAAGCAGCAAACATGGCAATGTTAAATAGAGGTACAGATGAAATTCCCAATTTAGAATTGTTGTGCTTTTGAAATCAAATGCATAATTTATTTAGGAAGTGCTCAGTGTTTACCCTTGACTGAATGAGGGTACATTTAAAGCTTTTAAGGACATTCAGGGATTCACCATATTACCGCAAAAGTACCTCCTTATTACACAGGATATATTCATCATATCGCATCATAGCACAATCTCTTTTACTTTACTGCTTTAACACAAATCAAACATTTATCCAAAGTTATTCGAAATATTACAGAATTAAATCTGATAAACAGATACCTCCGTAGATTCTGTTCTCTTTTAGAAACCAATGGAGTTCTAGTGTGAAAAGGGTATTGAGCCATAGATGAGGTACTGTCATTTTTCCCTATTAGGGAGAGAAAACAAGAGGCTGTCAAATATGTTAGCTTGCCAGAAAGCTACTTACTTACTTAGTGCTTGTTATTTTAAATGATGTCACTTGAATCCTTGTTTTTTCCTCAAAATGAAGCTGATCAAGAAAGCTCCACAGAGGCTGCTGATTGGAATGCCTGTGAAAAGCTGATGAAGGAAATGCTTTAAGAAGAGGATTATCCCAAATGAAATCCTAGCCTGTTCATTCATTACAGGGTGCCATATAAAGCCCATCAACAATTCTACAATCAAACGTGCCTGTATGAGTAACATGTTTAAGACTGCATATCAGACCTTCGTGGAATATAGGCAGACAGCAGTCAGTATTGCACTGGCTTGTGTCATGTGTCATGGTTGTCTAAATGTAAACATGAAAGTGTATATTTATCCTCTGTAAACAATGAAACTGCAGCCTCAGAGCACAGGACGAATCACAGTGCAGACACCAAGGCTTACAGCTGCTAGTGTAGGTGATGCTTTATGGGCTTCCTTCCTTCTTGTTTGTGCATCATTCTGACTCTGAGGGGAAACACTGAGTATATTTGAACAACATTATTTATAGGGCACTGCTTAATCGTATGCATCTTTAAATGCACCAAGGCTTCACAATGTGTCAGCCTGCTGAGAAGGACATGTAAAGAGGAGAAGCCACCAAACAGAGCAGTATCATTGCATAAAATAATTTACTGCGGTACTGCCACTAATCCCACAGGCGAGGGTCAAAGAAAAGGCACTTCCCGTTACGCAATATGAAATGTTACACAAAAGTACACAAAGCTAATATATAATATCCCTGCACACAAAATGTATCATATCACTCATTAGTAATCAGTGTAAGGTAACACTGATGTAGATAAATCCATTTCTTAAACCAGCTTTAGTGGTCTAGAATGAAGAATGATAAGACTTCATCTACTAAATTTGAAAGGTTTCACTCATTTTATGCAGCTATAGTTTTATAATTAGCTTACTGCCACACATATATATTATGTGTGGAGCATAATGGCTCATTAAGTAATATAGTGCTAATACTAATACTGTGTTGCAACAGACTGGCGATCTGTCCAGGGTGCACCCTGACTCTAGTCCTGTGGTAGCTTGGATATGTTCCTGCCCCCCATGACCCTGATAAGGATAAGTGGAAGAGAATGGATGGATGGATAGAAGTAATACAGCCATCTTGCCTCTCCTCTTGCTCATGAGGAGAGTCCATATGAGTGCACAGTTTTAAAACGGTTACAAGCTTTAAAGTAAAAAACAAAAATCACTTACATCCTGCAGTACTCACTGGCAAAACAATAGCAATCTTGCACAGGCAATAATTTCTTGTTGATGCCAGAGGTCAGAGGAGAACCACTCAAATAACTGCTTTTTACAGCCAGGGCATACAAAAGAGCATCTCTGACTAACTGAACAGAAGACCACAGTAGGTGCCAGTTCTGTCAGCTAAGAAAAGGAAACCAAGGCTCACAAAATTGGAAGAATAAAACAATTGTTGTTTGGTCCTGATGAGTCTCAGTATCAGCTTTGACATTCAAGTGGTTGGATCTAAATTTGGTGTAAAATGACTTAAAAGAATTAAAGCAGTCTTGTGGGTGATATACTGCATAAGTGACTACTGTTGCCTAACACGTCCATCCTTTTAAGTGGACAGCGTACCCAACTTCAGATGCCTAGTTCCAGCAGGAAAACACATGATGGCACAAGGCTAATTTTATCTTAAACTGGTTTCTTGAACATGACAGTGAGTTCAGTGCACTCAAATGGCCTCCACAGTCATCAGATCTCAATCCAATAGAGCAGCTTTGGGATGTGGTTGAACCAGAGATTCATATCATCTATGTGAACCAAACTCTATGAGGAATGTTTCCAGCAACTAGCTGACACTCTACCAAGAAGGAAAAAAAAACGAAATAAATTTTAAAAAACAAAACAAAAAACGGATTTTAAAAAAGCTGATAATGAGGAACATTTTTGAGACGTGATTTCTGACGTCATCAATACGCTTTTATTGTGAAGGATTCTGCCTGCCTGGACCTGCTGCGGCTAGCGGAAGTGAAGCTTCTGCTAAGCACAACACAGCATTAACTGAAAAGAGAGGCTATGCACAACACACAGTGAGTACGGTTTATTCGATTATGTCAGAATTTTAAAAAATATAGCTTTGGCGTGTAAGAAATCAGCCTAGTCTCGTTTGTATCGCTGTACAGCCTATAGTGTAACGGTGCAGCTAACGGTAGGTACCTTCGGCTGGGTCTCTAACAGCTCCATAGAAGCGGGAAGTTAATTAAACGAGTGTTAAATTATATTTTAGCCTGATTTACTAGAACAGGGAACACTGCCTGCCTTAGTTAATTGGCACTTTGGCAAACGCACAGAATACTGAGCAGGGGAATAGTGGCTTGCTAACAAGACATTCAGTGTTTATGTTGTGTGTAATTGGCCCACTGAGTGTTTGAAACGTCTATTTCATTTACCACAACGAGTTTACTGCATGTTTTTTTTGTTTTTCCAACCAAGTAACTCATCTGCCATTGTATGAACTCACAGTTTCTTTGGCTAACCGTGCAAATTCTTTCCTTTCCCCGTGTCCTCAGATTTGTAGCTGATTAGGGAGGTCAGTGATACCATGTGGAAGTCACATGAGCGACGAGGATGAGGCAGAAACAACAAGGGGGCAGCTTGAGGAGTGATCCGCTGCACAGTGACTGCAACAGGGAGGGTGTCTGCTGCTCGTAAAGGCCTTGCACAAGCAGCCCCCTGTGTCCCCTTATCGCTTAACATTTACAATGAACAGTACTACTCAGTCCCCTGCCACCATAGATGGGAATGTGGCTGTCAGCTATGTGCTGGTGCCATTTTTCCTCATAACCTTTGCTGGGATAATTGCCGCTGTGGTAAGTGGTTTGAACACATGGCATAGGATGATCTATGTCAAGTTGAGCCATTGTGTTATGAAGCAGTCCTACATCTTACTAACTTAAAAGTCAAGTGTGAATTGAGATCCAAGCGTACACACAGCGGATGTAACATCTTTCATTTTGTCCATTTCAGATAATGTATATTCGCAGGAAAAGGAGGTAGGATTAAAATTTATCCATCAACATCATTGAACAGTTTTTTTTTTTCTTGTTTTTTCTTTTTTTTACCTTTATACCTTCACTGAATCAATGTTTTTTTTCTTGGTCCCTCAGAGTTGACAGACTGCGTCATCAGCTATTACCAGTGTACACGTACGATCCTTCAGAGGAGATTAATGAAGCCGAACAAGAAATGTTGTGGAAAGAAGAGGACACAAGGGTAAGGCACATCAGTTTTTACAGTTTTGGATTCTTTACTTGGAAGTGCAAGTGGTAAAGCTTGTCGTTTTTATGTGACTCTTTCAGTATTGCTCCCATTGGAAGACATGGATTCTTGTGCCAAGCATGTTTAAAAGTTGCACAACCACGTTTTCTAAGAAAGGCAGAGTGAAAACATTCTCTTAATACTGTTTGGTATACTGTCTAATTATATTGGTTGTGAAATTTTCTTTAGCGTGCACCAGTTCCTCTACTGATTGGTCAGTTCCTCTATTGCATTCAGTTATAGATAGAAGTAGAGTAGAAAGGATGATAGTATTAGTAGTAGAACGAGTTTAGCCAGTTGTAATTTTATGGGAATATGGTCGTCAAATGACTCATAGTTATTAATATCTGACCTGAAATCTGCTCCATATAAATGAAACAATCTGCCTTTCTGGTTTAGTAATATCTGAAAAATCATTTTATAGTCTTTTTTTTCCCTTGACAAGTATGCATGTCTTTTCCCAACACAGAATTTTAACATCAGCTTATTTTTCAGAAAATAAAATGACAATCCTTCTCATTTTTCTCAGTCTGCCAGTAAAAAGCACTTTATTTTGAGCCGAGTCGTGCACTGAATCCTGAGGCTCACTAGATGGCGATGTTCACTTTGTCCAAAAAGTTTGTCAAAAAGTTTTACTTCTTATTTGTCAAGTCAAGGTGGGGTTGTATAGATGGGAAAGGGACAAATGTGAGCAGTGCTTGAAAAAGCCCTTAATGGGTCAGTTTGCCCAAATTACCAAAAAAAAAAGTCACATACTCCTAATGATAAGTAGCCATGGAAAAAGTTCAGGTTTTGTCTGCCTGCGTTTTAGTGATAAATGTGTCATAAATGTGTCCTTGTTGTCTTTAATCCAATACAGCGAGAGCAAATTAAATTTCAGTTAACCCTGAAAGTCCTGTTATGGAAGATATTCCACGGTTGTGCGGTTTCGGAAAGACATCGGGCTTTTACTGCATGAATCGAGCTTGGTTTACCTCTACTGTGGAAGTTTGACATGCAGGAATTTTATAATCTCGTTATATGAAACTGAGACTACTGTCAAATCATCATAGCTTGGTATAATTTGGTTTGAGTGCGAAAGTATTGTTTAGTTCGAAGCAGGTTTTCAGGTCCCCTCATGAGAAGAGATTTCACACTTGAGTAAATGTTTTTGCTCTTTCAAATAACTTTATTAAGCTGTATGCTTTTCTCTCTCTTTTTTTTATTTTTTCCTTTAGATTGTACAAAGTTGGGCGTCAAGTTATCAACAGCAACACCCTCTTCTGACCAAAGACGTCAATGCATGATGTTGGTAAACCCTGACATTGAGCACTGTGGGGTGTGACGACAAACCTGCAACCACAGAGATCAGTAATT
Organism: Aulonocara sp. 'chitande type north' Nkhata Bay; assembly: GCF_057382095.1. Classification (NCBI taxonomy): domain Eukaryota; kingdom Metazoa; phylum Chordata; class Actinopteri; order Cichliformes; family Cichlidae; genus Aulonocara; species Aulonocara sp. 'chitande type north' Nkhata Bay. The sequence goes on from NC_141363.1 coordinate 34,510,733, forward strand.
TTTATCGTGATGTACAAACAATCGTGTACAATACTTCTTAGCTTTTATTTGCTTCCTTTTACTGTCGTCTCTGAGCACATCGGTGACGATGAGCATTTTCCTGTTCTCTTTTATGTACACTTTGACGTTGAACTTCTGATGCCGATCCTGTGTGCCTAACAGTCTCAGTACCTTAAGATTATTTATTTGAAATTATTTATTTAAACCTGTTTTTATTGAAAAATTCAGTGACATGACTCAAAGTTTCAAAGGTACAGCTACCTGTAGATTTTTAATCTGTTGTTTACATTTGCTATGTTGTTGTGGGCGACGTGTGGCAAGCTGTTATGTTCCTCTGGGTTGCAGTGAGCATTCGTACTAGCTGTGCTCTTCGTGGCATGAATGTGCTGTACCCTTTAAAAATCAGCAGTCCTGCTGCGAGAGGAATTGTGATCATTGCCTGCGCTGGTGATTTTAAACGAGTTGTGTGCAATGCATTAGAAAAACAAATCATCCTCTGATAAAATGACTAGTGTAGCGTTCAACAGTTACATTGTTGCAAAACTCTCAGAAAACCTCATATTGCTGAAAAATAAAATTAGCAGCTAAGATCAAGCTGCTAAATTTGATTTCAGTTTCATTTTCAGTGAAATGATTGAACAGCTCGCTTTAGTTTTACTTTGCTTAAAGAATCTAAGTCATGCCTGGAGCTTCACGTCTTTTTGTGGTTTAGCCAAATCCTGTGACTCTTATCAATGGCATGAAAAGCCAGATAGTGGAAGTAAATAACACCAAACTCTCATCCCTAAAATGAGCTCTGACTAGCTCTCAAAATATGTCCTGTCTACAAGGCATGGCACCAACAAATTTGCCTCCAGCTGAAGAATCTGTTCAGATGAATGCCATAAGTCTGACTGTTTTAAGCACTCAGGAAGTCTTGCTCTTTTTTTCTTTACAAGTCATAACCTCCCCCGTTCCTTTTTTGCCTTGCATTTGTGAATGTAAACTAAGAACAATTGAACTGTTTAACTGCCCTCAGATGGGGGAAGCATTACTCAGTCCAACAGCTAATGTATTGTACTGAGCATGTAATGCTCAAACATGTCATGTTATCAGTTATGACATCTAAAAGTGTGGGCGGCATGGTGGTGCATAACAAGCAAGAAAGTTCTGGGTTTAAACCTTTCTGTGTGGCATTTGTTTTCCCACTGTGCTTTATCCACAGTGTCAGAAGAAAATCCACACTCCAGGGCTGGCTCTGGGTGTGACTGCTGCTGGTTGTCTCAGCGCTAGTCCTTGCTTCCACCTGTCCAGGGAGTGCCCTACCTGTGGGTTGGGCTCCAGCCCCACCCTGACCCTCTACAGCTGTGGTTCTCAAAGTTTGGCTTACCATTTGGTGGTCTGTCATAGCGGTGCACAAAAAGATGTTAAATTGCAACACATTTAGCTGTAGTTGTCATAGATGAATGAATCTTATTAACACTGACAAATAGACACCTCAGTAATTGTTAAAGCCTAGAAAAACACACACACACACAATAAAGCAAATGCCAACATGAACCACTATTTGCTGAACAGGCACTTTAAAGTGTGGATTTTTCCTGGGTAGTCCACTTACATTGGCTCCCTAAACTTTGAGAACCCAGCTCTGCAAACTTGGGATGGCCAACTAGTTATTATACCCAGAGGTGCTTAAGTATCAGCCTAATTGTGTTTCTATTCTATGCATTATCTAGTTTTTCATCTTTTGTGAAGAATTTTATGAAATGAGCCATTCATCTTTAAAATTGTATCCACTGTTGACTTAGGAGATTTGCACAGGTGACACACCAGAGGGGTTCAACTATGAAGTTCAACATTGCAACGCTTTCTTGACAAAACCTAAACCCCCTGTCAGATAAAATGGGTAATGGTGTCTTTCAACTGTTCAGGCAGGTTTTCTGCTTCAGCTTCTGCGAGTGCTCACATAAGAGGCGTTTCATCATGTGATTGGTCCCTATGAGCCCAGCAGCTCTAGACGTTATCAAGCAGTGGTGCACTCTCAGTGCGATTGCTTATTCCTAACATGTAGTACACCCCTCTGGTAAACTTTGCATGAAAGGCTGTGCATTCAGGTGATGTTTGAGGAGATGGACTGATGCAAATGTAATTTTGGGAACATTGTTACAATCTTTCTCTTTTCAGACTGTACATCCATTGGTTCAAGAGACTTTGTAAGGTAGTTGAAACGCTGGAAATATAATTTACTTTTGTACATAGTTGCAATGCATCATTGTAGCCTGCATGAGCTGCACAGCAGAGTGCAATAATATGAACAAGTGACAAAGAAAATTCTCTTTATTGACCATTTTCTGATACAAATTGTTGTAGGGCACCATAGAAATATAGACATTGTACATTTATATACGTGTACATTAAAAAGAATGATCCATCCTATTGAGTTTACAGTATATAAATCAACGGATGACTGACGTTACTATGTAAAATGACATGATATCGAGACTAGGAAGTTGATAGAGGACATGAAATGACCGTTGTACGAGTACGGTGAGGATGGCTACGTGTGGCAGTGGTAGACACACGGTGGCCAACGGAACATGGAAAAAGCGCCCAGTCCATCACAAACATTTGTCCATGAAAATCTGAACTAACATTTCAGTGCACCAGAAGTTTTTTTCTTAAAAGGGTAAAAACACACTTGCTAATCTACCACAGTCAGCGAACACAGTCGTCAAGCTGACAGGTCTCCCTGACTTGCTTCACACATTTACAAAAAAAACAAACCAAAAACCTGTCTGCCAGCTCCGGTTATGAATGAGCCAAGAAGTGTTTGTGTTGTCACACAATCACATACTCGACCCCTTGGATCTCTCATTACAGTCAGGAGAGGAAAAATAAAATAAAATATACAAACATTGTCAACTCATGCCAGAGGTTACATTTAAAAAACCCAGTTGCAATAAATGGTAAAATAAGCCGTTTGAGTGAGGTATGAAATTCCAGGCATTGTCTTGCCTGTTTGCAGTTTTCCGGGTTTCGTAACTGAGGTTGTAGCAGCTTAGGTGTGTGGAAAAACCCAGTTAAGTGGACTGTGACTGTGGGTTCCCTGACACTTAGAAATACACAAAAGTTTTCTTTAACCATAGCAGACGGCATACAACACACATCTTCAAAGGACTAAGGAAAAAGTTTCTTTTTATTATTACCATACTAAGTGATGAGAGGAGGACCAAGCTAGGCGAAGCAGTGAGATCTAGATGGAATGAGGGAAAAAAAATAAAAATAAAATAATAATACAGCCCTGTTGGATAGTAGTGCCACCAACTATCCTGTGTTACAATCAAACTCCTTGTCCGATCAATTGCAGTTTGCCTTATAAGTGATTGAGAGTGAGGGCTTGGAAAACTGAGGACCATGTGAGGACAAAGACGCCAATGTAACAGCATTTGTAAAAGCTCCCTGAAGAAACGACACTGATGACTTTAAGCCTAGAACTCTGCCAACCTTAAAAAACACATACGAAAGAGTTTTATTATAACATGAAAAGCAGCACACGTGTTTTAAAATGTATGTAACCCAAAGGAACAAAAACAAAACAGTAAGTCAGATCGAGTCTAATGATACACTTTTACATCTCTCCACTATACGCAGTGAACTGAGAAGGAAGTCTGAGAAGCATCACTAAAATCTAAACTGTCCTACAGGAAGAGGGCAAAAGATGGTTCTCCTCTAATCGGGTGGGTGAAGTCAGTTATGCAGATTAGGAAAAGATACTTCTACCATCAGTTACCTATTCTCATCCTAAATGCTGAAGCTCAACTCCATCTAGAATACAATGCAAAGGATAGGTTAACCACTTCACACAAACACTCAAAACCAAAAAAGAAAAACTTTTGAAAAAAAAAAAAAAAAAAGAAAAAAAAGAAGTATAGGTAAAATTCACCTTTGTCCAGTACAAAACACGGAGAAAAATCTATATGCCCTACCATCTCAGATGCGGGTACAACAAATAAGTAACATTAAGCAGAGAAAACATCCTACAAACCACCTTTAGGGGAGAGGAAAAAATAAAAATAAAAAAGAGAAAAATGGAGGAAATGTCCAGGCTCCTTGGAGAACACCTTTTTGTCCAGTATAAAAGACTTGTAATAACATGACATGTAGAGAAACGGGCTGTTACCTTTCATGTAATTCTTAGATCTATGCTTGAGCAAGTCCATCGTTCTATCCAGTGCTGTTGCATGATATATGTACTGTGTTAACCCTCCTTTGGCAAAAGGGGGCTTTGTCGTGAACAGTGGTCATGTGGTGGCACTGGCATTGGAGATACAGCCCAGTTCTGGTTAACAGTAAGTCAGTATGTTGAGTGAGGTAGCATGCGTTGTGAATTACTGGTCCTCCTCCTCTTCCTCCTCAGATGATTCCTGGGATGCTTTTTCTTCCTTTTCCTGCAGGGGAGGAAAAAAACAAAAAAAGGAAGGGGGGCTGTTAAGTTATGCCTTGACCACACCCACAAGGAAAATGCCCAAAGCACCATCAGTGTTCAACGACAATAGCTGCCTGTGATTCATGCCTCAACGCGACTGTTTTTACTTTAATAACCCCCAAGCACCAACAAGAAAGAGACTAAATGTTATTATAAAATCTCTGATAAACCACTGTGGCATGAAGAACACCCAAGGGAAGAGTGAGCCATCTGTAGTGAAAAATGATTCATACACACAGCAGTGAGTCACAATGAGGCATCCTGCTTTTTGCCCTCTTGCCTTTCCTGCTCACACTTACTGCTGGCCCAAGATGTCCATTCATAAAAATGAGGAGCCTAGTTAGGAGGGTAACTGTGGGTCATTCCTTTCTGTGACTAATGCAATTCAGACGAGTACGCCCTAACCACTCATGCACATGACACAATGTTACTACAAGACCGCAGTTTCTCCTAGATTAAAACATGCTGCTTTGACCGGCTGTATGTAGTTGGGCGACTCATTTTGAAGCTCCTAAAAGTAAATATCCTGCTGTCAACATCTGGTTAAAAAACAAAAAAAAAAACAAAACAGAAAACCTTTAAAGACATTTGCCATTTTAAAACTACTCAATAAAGAGTGGTTGACCATGCAACTCTGAATGAACACAAGACCCCAAAATAGCCAATGAGTAAAAAAAAAAAAAGACAAAAAAAAAAAGACCAAGGAACAAGGCAGGCAAGGGAATTAGGAAAATGCAATTTCACCCTGCAGGCACTCATACCGAGCATAATTCAATTGGGAGAGAAACAGCTTAACTGATGTGAACACTTGTTTGTCCATGGGATCTTACCTCCTTCTTAGGTCTTCCCCTGCGTTTTCCCCCTGCAGATGGGGCTGCCGTTGCCTTCTGTGAGAGAAAACGGAAAAAGGTCAAGAGCGCTCCAAGTGGGCTCTAACATTTTGTTGTGATCCTCAAGGTCACTGACCTGCTGATCTGCTAAAACTTCTGAGGTTTTTTTTGTTTTTGTTTTTTGGGGGGGGGGGCACAAAAAGCAATGGTGTAAACAATATTTCCTAGAGCTCTGCATCTAGCTGCCTGTAGATGGCGGTAAGGCCTCTAAAATGACACAGATGGAAAGGGGGCATTGGGTTCATTGGCTATTATCTGGAAGGCCGACAGGAACTGCACACAGGGCACTCCAGTTCGCTGGCCACCTGGTCTGAGGCTCAGAGACAGCTGGTGAAACTGAGCGGAGACACAAACCCTCTGCAGCTCGGCCCTCGCTGCTAAACCTATATCAAAACATGTATGCGCGACTTCCTCTCCCTCCGCCTTTCCCATACATAGCAGTGAAGACCGAGCGCAGGGAGAACCGGAGGGTTGGGGCGGGGGAGAAAAATCAGTTGTTGCTATGGTAACGACAGGCAGAGAAGAACTAGGGCTGTGTGCTGGGTGGGGGCGGAGGGGTGCTTAGTGTCAGCTTGGAAACAGTCTTGCGGCCTCTGCACCTGCACCACACTTTGCATGACAAGCTGCAGGAAGCTGGAGGACAGGAAGTAGAGGGTGAGCATCACCAACAAGAAAAAAAGAAAAAGAAAGTGTGAGGCAGTAAACCAAGGTCTTTACAATGGGGAACCCTAGCCAAGCTATTTCTGACACCACGAGGGGGAAGCAGCCAGATTACAGCCAACAAATATATCTCAAGTAACAGCAGGACATCCTTTTACAAGGAGGTGGTTAGCTACCGTTAAAATGTTCATCAACCAAAAGGAATCCGGGGTTTGGAGAAAAAGACAAATCACTTGCAAGAAACAAATTTACAACAAATGCCACACTAACGCCGACTGCCCATCTTGGAATTGCAGCTATTCCGGATCAGGATGTGTGCTCGTTGCTGCTGAACTCACTATCTGTCACTATGTGAAAACACGTCTGCAGACTGCATTGACTTACTTTGCCCTTGCCGGTTGTCTTGTTTTTGCTGCCCTTCGGCCGTCCTCTGGGCCTCTTTGGAGTAGGGGACCCACTTGGTTCCTGGCAATCACAATCAAGACAAAGTTAGGGTAGTATAAAACATCTGGACAATATTTTAGGAACATAAGCTCTTAAAAATCTGGCTTATATTGCAAGATCAAGGTTTTCAAATCAAAATATAGACATACAAAAAAACAAAACAAAGCTCTCTGAGGTAAAGACAGTGCAACTTATGTGCATTAAATGCTAAAAAGGTTGCCATGGTCCAGCAGATACAAGTTCACAAATAACAGATGTGTCATTAAGGGAAATATGCAACAGTAAGCACTTAGGGGATTACCGTCACATGCAAAAAAGCAAGGTACATTCAGCTCGAGGTGAGTTATCTTATTCATGTGTGGTTGTAAGCTTCGTCATGGCTGACGCGCCTCCTGTTGCATTTCTGCTGTGTTTACAACCGCAGCTCATAGCAACAGAGCAATTCAATAGTAAAAACACAGCAGGCTGAGTGACAGGTATATGAGCCACTGTGCGCGTCGACTCTGCTATGTCATCCATTACATGGGGAGCAGAGGTGGGTCGTAGGGGGTTAAATCTGGTTTAAAGGCTTTAGGTTACAGGTTGCTTACAAACCAGTGAGACATGTGGCAAGTTTGTTGTTCTTCCCTTACACTGATAAGGAAGGGGCAAATGGTCACAAGGGCATGCTGCAGCCATTTCAGGAGTCTTAATTTCATTGAGGGATATGCATGAGAAGCTCAGCTGCAATAATATCTACCTGAGCATCAGCTGCAGCAGACCTGAGTTAAAGGGTTTAAAAAAAATCTGCTCCCATCTTTTTAATAATATTAAATACATCCTTATTGTAATTTCTGGGATACAATAATAATAAAAAAATACAACAGCACACTTTCTCCAATAAATAGAAGAACAGAATGGGACTACTTACGTCAGAGGTTTTTACCTGCGGCTGCTTACGGGGTCTTCCACGCCCTCTCTTCTCTGTGGCTTCCTTCTCTTTCGGTGAGACTGTCCCCTTGTCGCTCATGTTTGCGTAGCTTTTCAGACCCAAAGACATAAATCACACCGGTCACTCTTGCAGCAAGGGGAGGCGTCGAGTTCACACACAGAAAAATACACGGGCTATTAAACTCAGTGACCGCAACAGCAAACAAAAAAAAAGGAGAAAAAAAAAGGGGGCGGCCTACCCACACACCGGTAACGCGTTTAACTCAATTAATCCGCGCTTATTTCCAGGTCTATTTCTGTCACAACCGTGCTCCATTACACAGACGACGGTGCCACACAAACACTGGATTGGGATCAAACTGGCTTGCAGGGTACAGCCGGGACTCAGTAAGCGATCGGAGGCCGAGCAAACCTGCAAAATACTACTGAACCCGGCGCTCCCCTGCCTCCACGACCATGTTTAGAGGCCCGTTTGCTGTAGTTGTTGTAGCCAACAATCGGGCCTGCGCATGACACTCGCAGCATGTCTGCACGCCGGGGCGACGAAGAGATATCCCCCCCCCCTCCTCCTCCTCCGCCGCCGACACACATGCACATACACACAATGGCTAGTGTGTGCTCGTCTGGATTTGCAGGGTAAAGCCCTAGCCTGCATGGCGGCACCCATTTTTCTGAGTGCTATAGAAAATGCAAGCAGAGCTCATTTGCGGGAACCAGAGCCCGGGCCGGAGCAACAAAAGACGGCTTCACATCTAAAGCATGCAGCGTCCTCTCGCCAGAGATGCCTCTCTGTAAAAATGCATTTAGGCGGTTGTAGCTTGCAAACTTTAGCTTGCCTTTCGACGTCCTTTTCTTGTGCACTCACCTTTATCGCTCGGTAGCAACCTCTGCTCTATTTAAGACGAAATGTTTCCTTTAAGCCTAGCTGGTTGTACCCGGTTAAAAAGCCTCGCTCTGATCTATAGGCTACAGCTTTTACTCGTCAGACAACACACAGCCCGCCCCTTTAAAATCCCAGCTCATGCCGCTTTAAAAACAGTTATGAATTAAAATGAGAGCGGGTCAATATATATACTTTTTTTAAAAAAAATTTTTATTTTTAAATAATAAAATAATAAAAATTACCAGCAGGATGAGAAGTTTACTCCAACGACGTCCTATAAATAGCGCACGTGCTCGTCTTGTCTCCTACAGATAAAGGAAAAAGGCGCCAGCCAGGAGGAGTTTTGGGGCAATTTAAAGAGCCGCCCTCATGGGAGCTGGAACATTGGAGGGCGGAGATATAAGTGGGCCACCAACAGTACTACTAGCAGCCCAACCCCCCACCCACTTACGGATCCCTTTAATTCTCCAGGTTCAATCACAAAATATAAAAACATATTTTTAAGTGGCGGGATATACTTTTAGGAACCAAGGAAAGAATGACTACTAACTGTATTTATATTGTCTCATACTACATTAACTTAACCAACACATACCACTGTCTCCACAATAAAATTGTGAATGAACTATGACCTTCTCCAATGTAAACACAAGCTGCCTTTGAGCTCGGGAATGATTTACATCCTTTGCTCAGGTAAAACACGACTCCAGTAATGCATTAAAATGAAAAGTTAAATATTTACTAAATGAATAACACAGTAATGCGTTTGTTTAACAACAAAATGAATATCATCATAATATAGTGGGAAAAAATGTACAAAATTGTCTCTGTATTGCAGAATATAATATAAAATAATTCAGTTCTGGTTTTAGATCTTAGGTACAGTACTACGCTGATCTTCTATGTGTTTTAAGGTTTGTAATATCAATGTGATGCATGTAAATAGTTCACCTGCATAAACCTCTGTGCAAATAACATTGTAAAACATGGATGTGATGCTGTGATCCCGGTACAGTTTCTTATGTTTCAGAAATGCCTCTATCTGTTGAGACAACATTTTATGTTAAAATAAAGAGATTAATAAATTAAAATTTAAATATTCTCTTTGTTGTATCATATTTAAATTTATTAATCTCTTTATATTTTCTTTTTAACTGCGTCCATTCTTTAGTCTTTCCAAGCTATTTCCCCTTGTTATCTGTTTTTACTTTGTTGAGCTGAGTTTTTTATTAGCTAATTTCCATATTTTTAAATTTAAATAAAAGTATGTCTTTGTCCTAATTTTTTCCTTCATCTTAAATATTTAATGGTTAATAATATAGTATAGGGTTGTGTTATGTGCCATTTACCATGACAAAAAACACCCCACTAAAACGACTTTTAATTTTATTAAGCATTTGGGGTTTATTTGTATTTTATTTTTTCAAAAAAAAATTCCAACATTTGGATATTATTTTTAATATTTCACTGATGGCTTTATCTTAATGATAAAAAATAATATTAGCCACATTTAAAACCCCCCCACAAAATATTGCTTTTATGTTATTCACTCATTTTTCCAATGATATCACTGTAGCGTTGCGTTGTACCTGTTGAGAACAGGCAGTAGCTGTCGCTGTATTTCAGAAAACGTTAATCTGAGTTCAAGGCCACTCAGTTATCCCATCCTGACAATATGCCACCCATAGAGGAGTTCCATGAGTAAGCGCATGCAAGAGCCATAAAACTCCCTTACTGCTACTGCTCTTTTATTCTTATAGTTAAATATGTCGACCTTTCATGTTGCTCCCGTGAAATGGACAAACGTCTGATGTTGATTGCATGGGTGTGGAGAATGCGGATAAAACAACCTAGGCTTCCAGTAGGTAGTAGGCAACAGTAGCCCACTTTCGCACAGGGGGTTCTCCTGTAAATGAGCTACCCATGTGGAGTTGATGGGTCTGCTACTATCCAATTGAAAACAGATTTCTGAAAATGCAGTGGGACCTTAAAGTGCTGGTAAGGGGACCTTTCGCCGCCTTCTGTGTGTATTCTACCTCTCTGTTTGTTAGGTCATGGCAGATCTCAAGTAACTTACAGCAAACGCACATATCAAATGACTCAGACTCCAAAGGCTTTGTTATCAGCGGAGAGCACATGCATGTCAATATACTGTACATATATGACAAGGAGAGTGGGAGTTTGGTGAATAGGGCACTGGATAGAGCATGAATGGAGAGCGCTTTTCTCAATGAGTCCAATGTTCTGCTCAGCATGTGCTTGCCTTGCATGCCACCCCCTTCCCTCTCAATTTCTCAGTCTATTCACTTCCTTCGTATCTACTTCAGGCCCATCCCCCACAAATCTCTGGCATACCCACCCTTCAGTATGTGGATGGAGACAGGTTCTCTCTCTCTCCCTCTCTCTCTGCGTGTGTGTGTGTGTGTGTGTGTGTGTGTGTGTGTGTGTGTGTGTGCGTGTGTGTGTGTGTGTGTGTGTGTGTGTGTGTAGAATGCTGTCACTCTCACCACTGGCACCACCTGGAGACCGATTTAGGGAGTGGATATTGTGACTGATTAGTAATGGTGAAAAGCAAATGATTGCTTTATCTTTATATTTAGCTGAGATGTAAAATAGTTGGATTTTAAAACGGGGGGGGGGGGGGGGGGGACTAACAAAACAAAAAAACAAAACAAAGCATGTGCGCCTTTGCAACTTTGGTTTTACTTTTGCCTGTAAAGACAAAATTAAAAAGGGTGTGATAGCATCAACCTGCCAGGTATCCTCTATGTCTTTGGTGCACCTTTACTGACCCGTCTCATGATAATTTAAACCCTCTTAAACATAAACATCCATCCATCCATCCATCCATCCATCCATCGGAAATCTGTTTGTTAAGCCACTTAACGCTCACCTATAAATCATTCAAGCATAAAAGCATCATCTAACTCAAGGGATGAACCAATTTTAAATTGTATCTTCATACACTTTATTGTAGCATCCTATTGCAAATGCTAAAAATAACATGTTAAAAATACCAATAATAGCATTTTTACACCAACAAGGTGCTACTAGATAAACACCTGACGTTTCGCAACATAAACCTCAAAGAAATTGAGTAAACTGCACAAGTAGAGGATAAAACAAGTACCAGGTCTACAAAACTGTCTACAGCAGATGAACAGTATCCAAAAGTCATTTCCATAAGAAATAAGAAAATAAATCCTGCAGAATGGCTGTCAAGAGGTTATTCTTAAGGAAGGGAAATGGGAATCAACCAGCCTAAAAATTAGCGGTAACAGGACTCATGGCACGATGAACCTAAGTTTGAAAAGTCTGATTCAAATAATTATCAATATTTAGAGAGGACGACAGGAGAGATGTACAATAGTGACTGCTTACAGTGATTTTTAAAACATGGTAGAGGCTTTGTCATGGTTTGCGCTGCACTTAAACCTATGGTGTTTTACATCTTGTCAAAATTGGTGGAATTATAAATGTAGAAAAATGTCATTATATCTTTCATCCACCATCCAATAGAGCTTCCTTTTTCAGCATGACATTGATCCCAAACACACTGTCAATGCAGTAAAAGCATATCTAGCTAGAAAAACACACAGCTGAACCCTATCAGTTATGTGGCGATCGTGGCTCAAGAGTTGGCCTCGTAATCGGAAGGTTGCCGGTTTGAGCCCCGGCTTGGACAGTCTCGGTCGTTGTGTCCTTGGGCAAGACACTTCACCCGTTGCCTACTGGTGGTGGTCAGAGGGCCATCACCAGTGTGTGAATGTGTGTATGAATGGGTGGATGACTGGATATGTAAAGCGCTTTGGGGTCCTTAGGGACTAGTAAAGCGTTATATAAATACAGGCCATTTACCATGGACTGACCTCCCCGGAGGCCTGAATTACTGAAGCAGTCTGGGATCATCTTGACAGAGAACAGAACAAAAGGCAGGCAACATCCAAAGAAGAGCTTTGAATGTCCTTCAGGAAGCTGGGAGAACTATGGCTGAAGACTACTTAAAGAAATTACAAAAAGGCTTGTCAGGCTCTATTGAATGATAAAAGTGGTCATACCAAATATTGACACTCGCACTCATACAAACTACGTTTTTGCCTAATAAATTCTGATGTATTCCCATTTACGTTTGCATGTTTAAATGAAGTGCTGCACGTGTTTAATATTTTCCCAAAAAATATAATAAATGAGGGGCACTTAAGACTTTGCATAACATTTTCTATTAATTAAATACGTTATGATGTGCATCTGAAAAAAAGACCATGTAAAAATTTCTCCAATGTGTTTATTCATTAAAAACTAGTATTTCCAGGCATTAATACAACTTTATCTATCTATTTGGGTTTTTTTTTTGTTTTGTTTTTTTTTTTTTAAATTTGCGTGCATGCAGGGATTCCCTGGATGAATAAATAAATAGTCAGGGCAAAGCTGTAATAAGAATTCATCTTTCCACAAAACTATCATCTTAGCAAATCTAATTTGTTTCCTTGTGTATTTTTAGGAATTAAACAGGTTTAAACCATATTTCAGTGTCAGCACATCGCATAAACGTGGAGCATAAGTGTATCTGATGATCCCCAGAAGCCAGAATGACTAGAAGGATAGCACAAAACAAACTTGGAGCCAGCTTGAATATCAGCACTAATTGAATCTTGGAAGAGACAAACACTTCCACATCAGACGCCCTCTTCAGAGACGTCTGCTTGCTTGTGAACTCTGCAGCAGCGTTTGAGTAGACAGAATCCTATTGACCCTTGGAGGGTGGGGGTTGGGGGTCTTGGCCCACTTTGGCATGCTCACCCCGCCCCCACCCCATGTCCTCCTGCCCCCGCACCCCCTTTTTGCTCATCTGTCTTCCCCTTCGGCACGCTCTCTAGCTCATTCTAGCAATCCATTTTTAGGCGCTTTGTAAACCACAAGTGATCCAGCCAAACCAACTAACAGATGTGGACAAAACATCCTATTCCTGCCTGTGCCTGGGTTTCCCCCGCTTGTGCTGCTGTTGGCCCTGGATGAGCCTGAACATGACTAACACACATACACACACGCCACTCACATCCTCCCTCTCATTCCCCAAAGAAGAGATGAAGGGGGCAAAAAAAAAAAGGGCAGGAGAGAGAAAATCCACCGGGAGGGGAAAAGGAAAAGGCTAGGTGGGCGGAGAATATGTGTGTGGGTGTGTTTCTACGAGGGAGCGGATGGAGGTTAGTGGGCGGAGGGTCGGGGGCCGCTCAGTCCGCTCATGAGTAGTATCTGACTCACACAAACAGACGGAAGTAGTGCGTGCTGCTTGTTTAGTGAACACAGCTCTGTATTAATGTGATACTCCTATATGGAAATCATAATAGGAGTTCTTACAATACCTTATTTCAACTCCTTAAGTTGGTCACTGACTCAGCGCTCCACTTTCTCTTTCAAATGGTTTCAATTCCACATCCTGAGATGGACACGGGCGGATCAGTCATACTGTGACTCAAACGTTTGACATTTTTTAATGCCATATTTGAAACTTCCTTTGGCAGCCTTGGTACGTTTATAAGTCACTTTTTTATGCGGTATATTTATTTTTTATTTGTCATTCCATGGGAATCAACAGCTTGGAAAAAACCTGCAAATCCGCCCGGTTTTTCTTTTTAAAGTTCCTGAAGTGGGTTGACTCACACCCAGTCCACCTAATCATAGCATATAAATACATACTATACCTAAAGCGGACCATACAAAACACTCAAAGCAAGCATTAACTGGGTTTTATTATTTTAACTTAAAAATGTATTCAACCCTAAAGGCAGTTTTTTTTTAATCTCCCGGAGCCAGAGTGAGGCAAGAGGACAGGGTCAGCTTCAGAGCAGCCCCCTGACAGCTACCAGCAGTTATGTGCTGAGAGATTTTTTAAAACATAATAATAAGGTGAGTGCTTTTAAATCTAGACTATATCTGCACCACCCTTCCATAGTTCGTTATTGAGTCCCCTCATATGAAAGACATGAGTGTTTTTGAGCATCTGCAATATGAGTCACCAATATATGTTGCCAACAGGGGGCAGATTTTTTTGGTTTACAAACTGAGGCAACAACGTGTGACATCCTTGAGAACTGCCACCATCTTGTGGTGATACTTATACATTATGTGCGCTTTTATGTTCAATATTAAAACTTTTTTTTTTATTTAAAATGCGTCTCACTGTGTAAGATTAAATGTTTATTAGAAAATGCCCAACCCCTCCTCCCCTTCACCTTTTTTCCCCACAACTATTCACCACGAAGGAGAGTGTTGCTGTGTTGTTAATACACTCCCAAGACTTCTCAGTGATAAAACACTCTGCTTTTCATGACAAGTCTCCCGGTAGCCGAGCACTTTAGTTATCATGTCCAGCAGGGGGTAGTCTTACCCTGAAAAATACTTTAGCCTTGACTTCATTGATTCCTCTCCTGAATCTAATAGGTAGCAGGTTTGTTGCCACTAAGGAATTAACAAGCTGCAGCAAACCTGCATCTGTCTGGAATTTATTCAGACAATATGTTCCCTAGATTGTCCTCCACATCAGCAGCTGCAGACATTTGCTGAAAACTGAAGGGGCTGGCAATATTAAAGCAGTTTTGCAGGTTGCTCCCATTTCTTCATCAAGTTTTGTGAAATAATGAATCCACGGTTTGGATTGTGGTTCAAAGCCTGCCCTCTAGACATGACAATCAGGTGCAGCAGAATGAGGTTACTGCTTAATTCAGCTGACCCTCATCAGGTTTAAATTCAACTAGAGTAGAGAAGGCAAAGGAGGTCTGTCACTCTGACAGATGAGCATATGTTCAGAGAGGTTGGAAGGAGTAATAGATGAGAGTCACCTTGGTGATGGTGCATCTGGATTTTCAGAATTCACGCTACCCCTCTCTGTCTTACCTGATTGATCAAAAGGGAAAAGAGCCCGCCTGCCCATTTTCGTGCCTGTCACATCCCTGCATGGTAGCTGCAGTCCCCAGAGAAAGCATCTGGCTCAGGCTACATCTTTGCTGGTTACTTATAGAAGCGATCTGTGCCGAGTTTTATCGCCGTTTTTTTTTATTTCCACAGGGAAAAGAGAGCAGATTCTCTTGGCAGAGTGCTGATGTGATGACCGCAACAACAAATAAGCGCCAAGCTTTACAGTCGAGGATAAAAGGTTTACAAACTCCTCTGTAAAACAGGTGGTAGGCTCAGCTGCAGAGCTGAGTCACTTTAACATTTGTCTTATTGATTGCTTTTTGACTGACATTCCCACAGCAGGTAAATTAGAACGTGGGTATTTTTTCTGTCAAGTAGATTAAACAGAATTAGTATGTGCAAACACTGGCCAGACAGTGACATTTTAAAAATATCACCAACGTATCTAGAGGAAAAGAATTTTTTAGACTTTTCTTGTTTTTAACATAGTCTACACACTATAATTACATTAAGATTGGTAGCCCAGATATTACGTTTTTTTTCCATTTCAATTACTTAAAAGAAACAAAAACTCAAAATTAAGGCAGCAGTGAAGTGAGATAAACTCCAAAAACTCACTACACTTTCCATCATTCCATCAATGAAAGCATTAGAGCTGATTTTTTTTTCCAGTACCACAGAATAAAACTGTACAAATAAATCAAATTTCATGTATAAAATAAGCCCTCCTTTAAATATCACCCCTGTAACAAAGTTGAACTCTTTAAAAAAGAATAAATGTCAGTGTAGCATTTTTTGACATTAACTTGACGCCCACAAGCCCCGCAGACCAGTTACTAACACCGGTCAGTAATTCCATTGTGTTGGTGGCAGCTCACCAACCCTCAAGCTTCTAGCCTCAAGCATAAATAAGAAGAAGGCTACAAAGGTCTGGTAAACTCACATCTTTCCAACGCCGCACGCTCTAACTTTAGCTTTCAGTCTGAACTGTGATCCTCTGGAGCGCCCACAAAAGACAAACATTTTCACATACCCAGTAATAGTCACCCCAAACCTGTGAATAGACTTTGACGTCTTAAATACCCCTTTAACTATACGATGCATTCATTTGGTAAATAACACATCAGTTTCTTTGTTCTTGCTCTGTGTCTAGACAGGTTAGAAAAAAGACGGGCTAGGTAAGCCGATTGTGCTTGGAGCCTGCAATCCAGCTGTTGTAGCTGGGAAGTCCCATAGTGGTGTCTGGAGTAATATCAGTTGACAGATCCCCTCACTGACACCAGGATGTCCGTCTATGGCCCTGACCACATCACAGTGTTCAGTATCCTGTGTAAGCAGGTGTCAGATTGCTGCCTATTGATGAATGATTTGAGTTGCTGAAGATGGACTGTGGTGCTGCCACCCGCAGGGGTCTAGGCGAGACGGATGGGTCCATTTGTAATGCAGAGGGGGCCCCACAGCTGCATTAACTATTAAAGTGTGGTTATCTCAGGGTAATGGTACGCCAACAGCACTGAAACAAACTATAGCGAGAGAAAGTATAATTCTAATGTTGATATATGAGCCCTTGCTTCTTTATTATGTGCTCTATTCTCTAGTCTGCAGTCTAGATTGGGACGATATGAATGAAACAGCAATAGCCTGCCATTTAATGAACGTCTGGTTAATATACGCTTGATACCATAAGAAAAGTAATTGTATATTAACCCTCTCAGGCTCAAATTAAGTTTTTGTTGCTAATGCACAAAAGAATACCTACAGAGGTACTTCTGAGTAAAAAAACCTCATAAAATATGTATGTGGGGTAATCAGGTTGTTAGCTTTTAACTGTTGCAAATCTGCAACGCCTGCCTTGAGAGGGTTAAATGTTCATCTAAGGTAATGTTCAAACTTTAAATTCTAAATTGGGTTAAAATAAATTTAATCCACACTGTTTTTATTTATTAATCGACTTGTAAGGACAGCTTTGTCTTAGCCACACACTCACTTTGCCCTGTGACATTAAAGGACCTCAGACAAAATAGTGTAAAACAACCTTAGCACAGTTGCTTGGCATCACAACAAGCCTGAAATGATGTAGTTACCACTGGTCTGCCACACAGCACGGCCAGTAAATGAAAGAAAGACCCATGAAGCAGAGAGGCCAAATGACTTCACCTTTAGCTGCCTCTGGTGTTTGTCTTTACTTGTAAACAGGCACTGGGAGGAAGTTCACTCGTTAAACTTTCTACAGATGGTGAATATCTTTATCTGTTTCCTGCTCCAGCTGGTAGAAGTCTTGAATAGCAGTAAAGAGGGAGAAATTGATTCCACTGTACCTTTCCTCCTCTCATTTTGTCAACCTGAAGTCCATCTTGTGAATGTGCCCTCAGAGTCGATTGGCCTAAGGGATGGAGGAGCACTGGGAGTAGCTGGGTAAAGGAGTGAGCCATCTATCCTTGGTACCGAGAAGGGGGAGGAGGGGACATGGTGTCGTTCCACCTGCCTGCTGAATAAATCATCGCTTAGGCCATTCTGCAGCTGCAGTCCAATTAACCAAAGGGGACCCTGTGAATGCAGTTAGGTGGTATGATTAATTACACAGTACTGACAATACATACCATAGTTCACAATATCCCAAAGGGCAAACACTGAAGATGGCTTTACTTTGCAGATTTTAGCATGCCTTTGAAGCATTGCTCCCTTTGGATGTACACTAACATTATTGGAAGTTTTTTTTTTTTTTATCATACCTACAGTAACTAATTATGCCTCTATCTGGTACCTTTGAAAGTGGAAACAAACAGGCAAACACATGTACACAATCATAAAACTGAAGCCACTCCAGTAATCTTAAACCAGCTTCAAAGCCAAGCAAACAAGCAAGCAAACATTTTCCCCTGTTAGAAGGCAAGGCTTTCTGGCATACTAATTTAAGGTGCCATTAGTTCCTTTTACATGGCTTATGACACAGCTCCAGTTCTTACTACTTCAGCTCATTTAAATGGTGCCTTTAATTTAACATAAAAAGTCAAAGAAGAAGGTGGAAGAGAAAGGTTAATGGGACTGACACAAAGGGCAGACAGCAGAAGAAGTCTAGCCTTAAGTGTCACATCCTGCTTGCATCACAGCCCATACAAGGAACCAATTAGGCCTGGTCAGTAATTAAGAGAAGTCCAGTAGCATGGCTCTGGTTATAGCTTTCTGGAGGATTAAAGCCTTCTCCAAGACAACTGCTGGTAATGGCCTCGATCCTTCTATCAATGATCCGCTCACACGCTGACGTTTGACTGCTGCCACATCAAACAGAAAGGTCACAGAGGATGTAACAAATGAAAACAGAGGAAAGACGAGACAAGGACGTAATTGCAGGAGACTTTGGTCAATGGGAGAAAGACCGCTCAGCCATTGTTTACTTTTAACAAAGCTGATGTTGCAGCACAAGCACACACCATCCCGCTCTTTCTATTTCCAGCGTGCGTGGCTTGTTTCAGCAGAGCAAAAGAAAGAAGTTAAACATGGACTTGACATTTACAGCCAACGTCTGTTTAAAGGTTACATTCAGTTTCAATGAAAACTTATGCAAGATCTCTGCTTACTGAGTATATTAGAAATGCAGCATTTGTATGTGGGTTTGAATAAGTTCTGTTATTGAATAAATAACTTAGTATTCTATATTAACTGTGGATCAAAATATCTTAAAGCTGTCATTAGTGATGACAAACTGGCAACTGCGCCACACCTTAGCTTCTTTTAGCCCGTTCTTTTCAATTTAAAACGCAGTTCTTCAGTTCATTCTCACCACTCTCATCTAAAACCATTTCCAACATCAACATGTGGCTGCTCCCAGCAGCCCAGTATTCAGCAGCTAAAGTTCAGCAGTGAATAATGAAATAATTAAAAAACTAGCATCACCTGGCTTTAAAAGCATTTATCAGTCAATTGTCCAATTAGTTTTGAGCCTGTAAAAATGGGGGGCTATGTATAAAAATGTCTGTAATTCCTGAACCAGTAATGTAAGACTTTTATTAGAGCATCTGGATTAAAGCTGAAAATATGCACTTTGTGGTGGCGAATAGAGGCAAAAACTACCAAACTGTGTCACTGTCCAAAAACGTGTGGATGTAACTGCACAATATAGTGGCAGCAAAATCTCTTTAGAGACTAGTAGTTCTGTTCAGGATCTAGACAAACCCAAACAATGTATTTATTTTCAAAGTATACTGAGTGGAGCACTTTGATAAAAGAACGGTCTGTTGGCTATCTGAATTTTTAACTTGTTGTAGATGATTTGTTTTAAAAACTGTAAATGGTAAGAAACTCTGTTCAGTGTTTCAAGAAAAGAGTATATTGAGCAGCTAAAAGCCAGCTACACTGAAACATATCATGAATGCACGATTGAAATCTGCTGTGAATACATATTAACTGGATGGTGCTGAAGCTGGATTTATTTTTTAGCGTTTGCTTTTATTGCCGAAGACAAGCTGGAGAACACTGTAATGTATCCCAGCTTGTATTTCCACCACACAAAAGAACAGATGCACTAATTAGCGTTTGAAATCACACACTTGCCTGAAAAACAAACACACACACACACACACACACACACACACACACACACACACACACACACACAGAAAAACAAAAGGGGCCTAACAAATTAATTAATTTTTAAATGCGACCAAATTGTAAACAAATAGATACGTTAACATTCAAGTCTTTTACTAATTAATTTTCATGAATAAAGAACACCACAATCACCATTGCCTTGCTATTATAAAATTAATAGATACATTTTTATATTCTGTATTTAAGACTGTTTGAGATGGCAGTACATTGGAAATGGAAACAACAACAACATAAAAAGCACTTGCACATGTTCAAAGAGTAGTTTTTGTGCTTCCACTATTTCATACATCTTGGAAAGACACACACCTGATCTCAGACAATAGTTGATCTGCAGTCAGATTCCTTTTCTGTTGATACTGGCTTTTAGTTATGCATAGGAATAAATATTTTCATGTGTAAATATCTTACAGGTGCACCTCTTTGGTCTCACAGTTTGAAGATTTATTTCCAGTACACAAACACATTTCTAGCTGTTTTAATCCTCACAGAAGCTGCTGAGGTAACAACACAAACTGAGTTATCCTCAACACTGCAACACTAAAGGCGGTTTAGTTTTGATGGACTGGTGAGGCAAATCAGTAGCAAAAGCAATTAAGATAAGCTGGAACGCTCACTGTACTTTTTGAGTGTTCAAACCAAGCCATAACTCCATTTAATTTTTTTCTTTGTGACCACGAGGGTCCGTCTTTACGGGATAGTCCACGCAAATGCTACTGCACTTAAATTTGCATTCCGACAGTAGCTAAATCTTCGTGTATTTTGCTAATATAACCTCAAAGGCTTGTTTTCTCTCTTCTCTAGCTGGCTATTGATAATCCTGTTGAATAAACATCATTTCCACGTGTACATATTTTTGTGGCTTCATCTTAACAATTCCACTCCCACACAATATAGGTTCATCTGCAATAAAATGCATTGTACTTGTGCTCTGACTGCAGCTGCTTCTGGGGATTAAAAACAAACATGACTTATCCTGCACACTGTGATTGTACAGGCTGTTTGGTGGCTTTTTCCAGATAGCGTGTCTCAACGTATAACAATGACTCTTGGCTGCAGCTGCAAACATTTCTCTGAATTGGATTACATTCTCACAATACATGGTAGGCCACATTCTCATCCTAGATAAACTGTGGCAATGGATAGAGGAGGGGATGGAAAAAGCACATCTCCGAGGGCAGAAGTAATTCATTTTAGCATAAAATGGAAAGTTCAGGAAATCACACTTTATGATTTTATGTTAAAAACAGAGTATAGAATGAATTAACTAAAGAACTAGTTTGATATTTACCACCCATGGCAGTGTGGATGGTATTTTTTTTTCACCTTGTAAGTGTGTGTGTGTGTGTGTGTGTGTGTGTGTGTGTAGGTGTGTGTGTATGTAGTCATGGTAAGTGACAATTGTGAATTTGACTTCTTTGGCTGGTGTTCATGTGTGTGTCTGTCTATAGATCTCCAAAGATTGATTCTGTTCATCTGGACGTAGCGTTTTCAGTGGGAGAAACGTTTCGTCACTCATCCAAGTGACTTCTTCTGTCTCAGCTGACTGTGGTTTTCCCAGCCTTATAAACAGTACATTTGCATAATGACTGAAACCAACCCACTGATGGGACGATGGGCTGGGAGGTCAGTTCCTTCATCATGATTATACAAATTCTCATGACAACTGATCATTGATACTGTTAAGATTGGGGAAACTTGCAGTCAGCTGAGACTGAAGAAGTCACTTGGATGAGAGACGAAACGTTTCGCCCACTGAAAACGCTACGTCCAGATGAACAGAATCAACCTTTGGAGATTTACTTACCTGGATGATTGAGAATGCATCAAGGCGTCTGTCTATAGACTGACACAAGATGGTGTTTAGTTTGAGATTTAGATGATTGCATTCTTGCCAGTGTCATGTTTGGCGTATCTCAACCAATTCTGCCAAGACGACTGGTGAAATAAGATGAGTGGTCAAATATCCAGCCAGAATTATGCCAGAAGCTTGTTGATGGCTACCAAAAGCATCTGAGGTGCAACTTAACCAAATCTTGATGAGTATGTATGGATATATTTGAACCTGTGTGTATACTTGTGACCCTATATGGATTAGAGAAAAATCCAAAATAACACTTGTTCACCCAAAGTTATTAAATGTATGTTGCACAATAATTGGAAAAAGAACAGTTACGAAAAACATTATAAAAGCCCCAAATTGATGAGTGTACGTAAACTTTCTTTCACAGTTGTACAACCAGTGATTACCTCTTTGGTTGTAGAAGAAAACAGGAAGCCAAAATATTGCAGACTTCGTCCAAAAAAAATCTTTTGAAGCCTTCTATAATTTGGGACTGTCTGAGCTCCTGCACTGATATATCATTGAAAGGCAAAGTATTTAAATGGACTGAGTGCAATGGGTCAAATAAAAGAGTTTGGTTGTAGTGTCCAATCTGTCAGACTGGGTATAAGAAATTTCGGGAAATGTCAGAGAGTGCCATCATTGTCTTTACAGCAGCAGTGTTAATAGCAGTGTGACAAAGCATACTACAACAAACATATTGTCGTTACAGCGTTGGCCTTTTGCAGGTCTTGAAAACCCCCTAAAGAGGAGAAGAAACCGAAGCCAGTAATAACCAGGGAAAACAGGGCAAACAGAAACTGAGCATAGCATTCGTTCTGGCAGGCTACAGAGACAAGCTAAACCAGCAATCCCTGCAGATTTCAAGGCAGTCCACATCAGCTGATGTCTCAGCTGATTCCCTTTTGTGCATCCTTTTGGCATGCTATTTAATCTACTTTACCCTGCATACACTTACAACCCACCTCCAACTCAGCTCCTCCATCTCATGCTATTCATGCTCACTTAATTAGCATCACGTTAGTTGTCATTGATGCCTGCTCTGAACTGTGAGGGGGTCTGCTGCTTCTCAGCCTCCCTTTACACTGTAAAAGAAAATCCTAAAAAAATAGTAATATTCTGGCAGCTGGGGCGCCAAAATAATACCAGAAAATACCAGAAAATAACTTTCTCATAAAAATACGGTTATTTTCAGAAATGACAATACAGTTTGTTGCCCTAATTTTACATGGGATTTTACCCCTTTCAAGTGCTTAAATTAGGAACATTTTAATGTGATTAAACGATGAAATTACCTGTAAACAATTCAATGAATGCGGCATGAATAATAATACTTGTACAGAAATATACAGTTAACAGTTGGTTTAAATAATAATGGATTGCATTTATATAGCGCTTTTTGGGGCCCTCCACTATTCTTTCACTCTCACATTCACACACTGGTGGAGGCAAGCTACAGTTGTAGCCACAGCTGCCCTGGGGCAGACTGACAGCAGGTGGTAGGGGAAGTGTCTTGCCCAAGGACACAACGACTGAGCGTGTTCGAGCAGGGCTCGGACCGGCAACCTTCTGATTACAAGACGAACTGTCAACTCTTGAGCCACGATCGCCCTAAATAATATTAATTGATGTAAAAAAAAGTTTATAAGAATCATTTTATATATTTTTCCATAGTATTACATTTGAATTTAACAGTTCAATCTTTCAAATAACGGACAAATATCTGTGAAATTATGATACATTTGTGAATGTATTTTAACAATCTAAATATGCATATGTACAGACAAATATATTTAAAAAACAAGAAAATTATGTTTTATTACATTTACAGTGATTTTATGTTATTTTACATTTGAAATGTAAAATCACAGTCTATTTATGTAAATTTAATGATATTCTAGAAAAACAGTACAAAACTGTAAAATACACAGTAAAATACTTTTATATTACTTTTTTTTTTTTTTTTACAGTGTATAGGCTTTTCATATTTGAACATGGAAAGGACAGAACAGAGCCATGATAGTATAATAAGCCTATTTTTTAAACTAAAGTGGTCCTATTAGAGATGCAGATGTTGAAAGTGCACTATAAATAAATTCATTCATTTATCCATTCATTTAATTTTAGCATGGGTGTTATGCTTGTTTTCCATTGTCCATCCTTTGTCATGTTTTATTTGTTTATTTTGTAAGCGCAGTCAGATTAAAGGTTTTTGGTCATATATTTTTAAATGAAAATAAATAAATAAATTAGCCATGTCCAGTTTTTAGTCACCAAAATTCTAAATTAGGCATTGTACTACTCTGTTTTTGAAGACCAGAATAAATGTGACACCTGATAAAAAAAGAAAAACAAAGTTTTACAAATATATTTCAGATTGCCTTAATGTAAAATCCAAGTTATTATATTTCAATTACTGAAGTACACAGTGCTTTTTCTCACCAGCAGGTGGCAGAATAAACTGTCAAGCAGTTAAAATGACAAGGAAATTAAGGGGCATCTGCTTATTCATGAAGTGCTCCCAGCTTTTAAGCCTGAAGAAATATCATGATGTTTTTTTTGTTATTCTAAAACACTAATGCCACTGCAGACTGGATAGTCTTTCTTTTTCTTTTAGTCATATTCTCATGCATTAAAACCTTTTTCACAAACTCTTTCAGTGTTCATATGGGCATCTGACTATTGTTTCAAGGCAAACCTGGCAAACTGCAAAGCTGATCCTTCGAGTGCTGTTTACTGCCAGCTTTACATATCAATCATGGCCATGTACACCTGAAATCAGTCACGGTGAGACTATATTACTGGGAAGGCTGAACTGCTTTCTGCACATAAATTATTACTGAATTTTGTTTATACTGCATAAAAGTGTAATAATAACAGAAAATGTCAGTAGTTCATGCTGAAGCAATAAACAATATAAAAACCTTTGTGGTAGCAGGAAGCACAGAAACTGACAAACACACGCGCCAGTAGTAATAAAAGTCTGCATCAAAGAAAACAGGGGTTACCATGCTATTAAGCAATGCTCGACGCTGTGAAGTGCACCTACAGTTACATTTACATCTGTGGAAAACTGTGGTGTTGCCAGGCATTACAATGGGCCAGACAGATCTATGGCCTGATGCCCAGAACTCTGCTACTCAGAGTCCCAAGGCTCAAACTGCAACTCCCAGTCTAGCTGCTAATGTAACCTCTCCATCCCCTCTTCCCACAGTACACATGACTGAAGGTGTGTGAGGGTGAGTGAGAGGCGAAGGTACAGAAAAACTGCAACACAATCAGTCGCTGTTCTAACGTTTCATAGCCGTGGCATCTCATTAATTGACTGTTGATGTTTTGGTTATGTAACGAGCCGCACATTCCTGATCCATCTGTGACTACAGTAAGGTGCAGTCACAGATGGATACTTTCATCTGCTGGTAGCACAATGTTGCCCAACCACCATGTGTGTTTACAGTGTGAGTAATTGGATTTAAGGTTTTTGCTGTCTTAAATGTGTAATTTTCACCCTTCTCTGCTTTGACAATATGTGTAAAAACATGTCTAAAGATAATAAAGACGATCACTGATTAAATAAACTGGGACAACTAACAATGATGAGCAGTGACAATTTATGTGAAACGGTACGTTTTGACTCATGAGGTTATGCGACCTGTTTCAGGCTTTCATCTGTCAGGCTCTCTCTATCTCCTAGAACCATGAAATGCTATGAATTTTTTCAAGAAGCTTAAAATGCTCTGTTTGTTGTGCTATGCTGAGTTGCAGCTCTCTCTGTGCTTTCATTAGAAGACTTGCTGGCCTCTCCTTTAGCCTGCACTGAATCACAACTCTGGCAGGGCACAGATAGTTGCAAATGTGAGCAGGAATACCAAATATCACATACCAGCACCCGTCATCTGCTAAGTAAGGGTTTCATTCAACTGCAAGCAACACCGGACCCAGTAATTACCAGTCTTATTCTAAAGGTATGCAATTCATTATGATTTACTTCGTATTTGGCTTTTAAGCCCAGGTGTGATTCTACTTTTGCTCAGACTGAATCACTCTCTGAATCCCAAAGTCTGTCACTGGGGTGCAAAAGCAGAGCTAATCAAATCCTGGTGCCCACCCAATTGAGATGGATCACAGTTAGGGGAGAACAGAATAATTCATGGACCCCCCCAAGCTCAAGTGACTGGCCAAGGTGAAAATCAGTAGACTTTTATTGCAACCATGATTATTTATTAATGCCGCCTTGCACAGTAAATTTCCCAGTGTTAAATCAGCAGTGTTAAAGTGTATTTACTCTAATAGAGTCATTATAACAACAGCTGGAGCAAAACGCCCCCCAGTGTGGGTGATGATTCCTGGAGTTAAAAGAGACAGTGTCAACGTTACTCTAGAAAGCTCCTCCCACCACAGACTGGTTTTCAAACCAAGAGGATTTTTCACGACGCCATTTTCTTCACATCAGTTGCAGGGTAAGTTGTTCATATTTACTTATTAAACCAACAATTCGACATTTTAAGCACAGGTAGCACGTTAAAATAAGGTTACATTCCTTTTGTCCATGTTTATTATATATTTCATTTTGTACCAGAAGCAAATGTGACACTATCTGTATGCTAATGTAAGGTTGTTAATTAGCTAAAAAAGTTGACTGATATCAGTGTTGGACTGTAAGGCTTGTTATCAAATTTTATTTCAGTGTGTAGTGGTGATTGTGTTGTGTTCTAGCATGTTCGAAATTCCATTAAATGAAACCCTCCATGTGTTGGGATCTATATATTAACATTAGCTAGCTAACTAGCATTTTGGCTAACCTCAGTGCGCGGGCAATTCGCTAGTTAGCGTTAAATTTTAAATTACCTAACTCAAGCATTAACTAATTAAAATTGTACACTAAATGTTACATCTTTCTTTTTTTCTTTTTTTGATACCTAGGTACCAGATATAGAGGTCGTTTTTAGTAAGGTTATTGTCTTATTTTAACTCGGCTGTCTTCAGCGATTTTACAGTTACAGGATTACAACCAGCAGGTGTTATAAGCTTGATAAAATATCCAAAATGTCCAGGATTCAGTTTTTAATGCATTTTTTTAGTAGTTTGAATTTAAGATGACAGCGTTTGTATTTATTGTGAGTTGATGGTATTGACAAAAGTTACCCTGCTGCTTTTTCCATTTTGGTTACCAGACTGTTCAGTATGTTAAACTAAAGATGAACAAAATACTGGCTCCCTAGTGCTAAGTTAGGTCAGACAAATGGTAAAAAGTAGTAGTTATTATTTTAGTTTTGTATTGAGGATTATATCTTGACACCTTGTTACACTGACATAAAAGTAACATACAGTGTAAGAAATCACATTGCAAGGCTGTTTATGGGACTGTTTTAATATTCACATTTTCTGTTTACTGTAGTTCAATGAAGAGCACTGACTATAAGAAATTACTGTCTACAGGAAGCATGCTGCTTAAAGCAAAACTCGGAGGTGTGCAGAAATTTGTTAGAGTATCTGAGCCAAGCCTTAAGGAGTTTTTGATTGCCGGTAAGAAACCAACATTGTATTAAAAAGGTGTACAAGAGGCTTTAAGTTCTTTTTGTTATTTAGTCTCTTCAAACTGCATTTTATGATTAATTGAAAATGATCTGTGTTTTGGAAGCATCTTAGTTATGAATGTATATTTAGTGGGGGGAAAAACTGCATAATGTGAGTGTCACTCCTTTTAATCTACCACTTATCAAGCATGTTAGAGGCGCTTAATAATTTAGGCTTTGTTTATCTGACTCATTTTTGAAAGAGTATCTTGAAATGATCTTCATTTTAAGCTACAAAACATTAAATGTCATGTCTTTTTGTTTACACAAACTTGTGTGCTTGTCTCCAGCATTTGCAAAGTTTGGTGCGCCAGCCGTAACAGAAGGAGTGAAAGTTTTTGATAGTTCAGGGACTGAGTTGGATGAGGATGTTTTTGAGGATATAGTAACAGATCCCTCAACCGGGGTACTAACCATCAAATATGAAACAGGTTTGTTTGAGTGATTTGTGTTTCATTGGATGTCTTTTTTTTTTTTTTGGTGTCATTATTACATTGTTTAATCAAAGAGTGTATAAAATGAGTCTATGGAGGGACCATGTAAACTGATTTGTTTTGCTCCTATTTTTAAGGTCTGGAAACATCTGTTGCAGAAGTGTCTCCTGAGCAGTTCCAGTTATCATCGCCACATTCATCAGATTCACAGCCCTTTGAGGAAACGTCAGAAGCTGGATGCAGAAGCTAAGCAAGTAAGAGTTAACAGATTTCCACATTCTTCTAATAGTGTCTTTTTTGTTTGTAGTTTAAGTGTTCTGAACTGTAGTGGTTATATCAACATGTAGAATGTTTTTATTGTGTTTTCCAGTTGGTGGAATCCATTCTCACAAGCAAACCTGGTGGAGAACGTATAATAAATGAGTACAATCGGACCAAGTCCCTGGTGGATGAAACCAGAAGAAAAATGGTCAACATACTGGTAGCTGACATGACAGAAAAAAATGGGTAATTTATTTCTGGCCCTGTGATTTTTACTATCATTTTCAAATTATTTTAAATCTCTATTAATTCCAGCGAAGCTGACTAGTTCTTTTCCTTTTGATCTTGCAGTACATCACCACCACGGCAGGTAAAAGAAATGTATGCCAGAGGAATTGTAACCTTTTTCCCTTACCTCAGTGACCCGTACTCAAAAAATGGCTATGTAAGTAGCTAACAGCAATAACTGATACAACTAAAATCAAAATTTTAAATCCTGCCAAAATGTATGTCCTTATCAACTGTTCATGGTCACATAACTTACTGATAAATTAATAAACAAAATGTCTGTATATGTCACTCTCCAAGGAACATTATTATGATGGCGAGAGTGGCACTGGGTACTTGGCCTGGAGGATTAAAACCATACAGAGATGCACTGCTAAAGAGAGGCGATTAACATCTGGAGGTAACACTTATAATTCAGTGGAAACGTATAATACAGTTCCAAATTGTGGTTCTGTATTAATAATGGTTATCAAATGTTATTATTAGTTTTGATAAAGTTGTATTTCATATTGTCTAGCACCAGGAGATGGATCATCGGGTGAAGACCAGTGTGGTGGACCAACTGTCAGACGAGAGTTGCAGTTTGTTACAGAGAACGTGCTGAGTGAGGATGAGTGCAAGGAAGCAATCTCTCTGATGAAACATTTAGCTGATGAAGACACAGTCAAGAAGAAGATGAAGTTGACATTTGTTTATCGACACAACATGGTCCTTGACCCCCTGCTGTCAAGCAACATACTGTCTGTGTTTCCACGTTTCAAAGATATCAAAGGCTTGGTGAATATTTTTCATTACGTTGACAATGTAAACACATTTTATTTTTTGCAGATAGCAGATATAATTCTCTGTTCTCTATCCCTGTTACAGATCGAACAGGATTTTGTACTGATGTTTGGTGAGGATGTATCAGGCAGGTTGCTGGAGAGGTGGCCAACAACATTCAAAAGAAAGATTATCCAACAAGGCAGAAAGCTTCCTTCTACCAGTGACCTGGAAGAACTCTTGCTGGCAGCTGACTCTCCTGAGGATGCCACTGAAGTTAATGCTGACATTGGTGAGCTGTTATTTCTTTAATTAGAACATTCACAGGATATATAATGTTTGTCACAGAACAGCTGTCCTTTTGTATTTTGGGTCTACTCAAACATTTTGTCAATGCAGATGCATTGAAATTTGTTATTGATGAGGATGATTCAACTTTATTATAAAACAATTTTTTTTTTCAGGCTGGGACAGTGACCTCTCAGCGATTCTATTGCTATTACATTTGATTCCACCATCTGGTCAGGGTCGGAAGAGACCAGGAAAGGTGTCAGCTTCTCAAGCAGAAAGGCATCTTGTGGTCTTCAAGAAGGTTTGTTTCTTTTCTATTTTTATGTTATGAATTACCAGTTTAAGAAACACTTGATTCTTATTGCCTGTCTGTATTTGTCTTTTCAGACTGGAACAAATATCCAAGAGCACCTTGATGCCATCACTACCAGCACTCAACCCTACCTCCTGGCTGTTGGGGTGAAAAAGCATGACATCCACCAGTTCTTCATTATTCTTGACAAGAATGCCATACCATGCAAGTCTACCTCTTCACTTGGTGCTTTTGATGAACTGTTTAAAGCACATTTTGTGTTTGGCACATCTTACAACACCATGCTTCACAACATGTACACATTCATCCAAACCACTGTGTACAATATAGATGTTGGCAAAATCAAAGAAAGTCCCAGAGTTGCTGAAATAAGGACAAGGTTGCTTCGTTAGGGCTTGAAGGTTAATTCTCCATCATGAAGTGTTTTGTCTGTCAGGCTGAGTTTACTGGTTCAAACATGCTTGTTAGGCATTTACGGTTAGTCCATGGTTACTTACCCGGAAGAAATCTTCGCCTTAAATGTGCCCAGCGTGACTGTGGCTGTGTGTTTGGCACTTTTTCAGGTTTTAGAAAACATTTAAATACCAAACACCTTAACTATTTCGACCAACAGGCTGACACTGATGTTAATTTACAGCCTGATGTGGCAATTAAAGAAGTTATCACTACAGGGCAGGTGGTGTCAACTAATGTAGAAGAAACACCCACAACATCTGAAATGTTGAAAAGTTCAAATAAGAGCACTTTGGATATGTGTGCCTCTACTGTTGCACAGCTCAGGGCAGCTGGATTAAGCCAATCTACTGTGAATAGTTTTGTCTCCTCAATGGAGGAAGTGTTTTTTGAGATTCATACTCAGGCTAAAGATGCAGCTTTACAGAGCTTACCTTCACAGGACACTTCAAGTAAAAAGAAATTAGAGCAGTCATTCAAAAACTTTGAAAACCCATTAACACTGTTAAATTCAGAAGCTAAACGAAATAGGCACTTTAAACAAAAATGGGCAACTGTTGAACCTGTTGAAATGGTGCTTGGCACAAGATTTGACAGTAGAAGAAACAAGATCACAGGGACTTTTGATCAAGTCATTGTAACCGATAGGTTTGCATATGTTCCTATTTTGGAAACACTGAAAACTACACTGTAAAAAAAAACATGCTGTTTTTACAGGAAAACCCTGGCAGCTGGGGTTACCAGGGACTTCCTGTAAAAACGCTTTACAGATGCAACTTGTAAATTGATTTACAGTGAATGAATCTCAGATTAAAACTGTTAAATCTACAGGAAAAAGAAGTTAATTTCACACATAGATGTAAAAGATACAGGAAATAGTGTATTTATATATCACAAGTAATAAATGCTTTTTGTGGATCCATAAACTGCAAAATTAACAGGGAAATATCGTACAAAGAACTAATTTAAAATGGTAGAACTACAGTGAAACTGTGCATATTAAATGGAGCTGCTCTGTAAATTATACATAAAATCTATGCTGAATATTATATGTTTTAATGTAAAATTTTAACCATAACCCAGCAAATTTCTTACTGCTACGCCTACACCCAAACATGCAAAAATACATCTTGAGAAAACACAAGAGAGGAAAATATCACTTTTGGGAAATTTATTTTGCAGCCACATTAGCAAAATGACAGCAAATGGATCCATTTTTCCAACTAACACAATATGCAAGGCACACAGCAACTACACAATTCAATCAAAATATAGGCTATAAAAGCTGTGGAACATTCCTGCAAAGCAAGAACCATGTTCATGAAACAAGCATTTGTTAGACCCTCCACCAGAAAAAGTTAACTAACCTGTTAAGACTTTAAAACAAAAAACACATATTGTGTCAAAAATGATCATAATCACCGTGCAACGCAACACGCACCCTGCTGTCACCACAACCATGGCCCTGGTCAGAAAACATCAGCAAAACCACGTGGTGAAACAAACCTACACATGTGGTCTAGAAACACTGCAGTAGCAGCATGTTGTTTTTTTCTTTTCTTATGTAAATAAAGAACATTCCTACAAAGAAAGAACATCTTCATGAATTGGCTTCATGCATTCGACCAGTAAAAGGTTCCAGTACACATTGTGGAACAAAATTAACAAAGTAAAACTAACAGTCCACAGAGAGTCAAGATTTAGGCTTAGCGCCACTCGTGGTCGGCGAGATCCTGAATCAGGGTGAGGACTCGAGGGTTCACACTGAGACGACGCTTTGAGTTTTTGTTCTCTACTTTGGTTCCTTTTTCTGGGTTTATGGAGAAGAAACACCTGTAGAATAACAATCATATAAAAGTTTATTAAGCATTTTTATAATTGATCAGTTAAAATACACGTACAAAGTAAGTAAAAATTAAGTATATACATATATATACACAGTCATGGCCATGACCACGTTCAAGACAAAGTATAACCAAAATGCTGTGGGGAAGTGAACAATGCATGGTCAAAAGTATTGGCACCCTTCACGAGTGTCTTCTGCAGTGATATGTCACACTTTAGCATTGTTAAAATCCAAAGCAAAGGTTATAGGTAGTCAGACGTCAGTTGACGCTTGGTCTAGCCCTGAGTCTCGGCCAGGCTTGGACCCGGATTCAGACTGTTAATGTATTTAAAAAAAACAAACAAACAAAAAAAAACAACAACAAAAAACAGAAAAAAAACAACTGAAACCGGCTCCAAAGCCGACCGAGACTCAGAGCCAGACCTGGACTCGAACCACATCAAAGCCAGACTCCAGATCCCAGAGTCTCAGTTATGAGAAATAACAAAGCCATATTTGTTCACCTCTGAAGAAACTCTAAAGTGGAAGCCAGCTCAGATGGATAATGGATGTTGAAATTGTAGTAGCTCCCGAACATGAGGCACAGTGCAGAAATGAAGGAGGATATGTTTGTGCTGACGAGGTTCCGATCAACACTCAGCATGTATCTTCTTGAGGAATAGCAGGACTGTCCTGTGAACAAATTATTTAACAGGTTATATCAATAAACACGGCAGTCACATGACATTCTATAAAAAGTGCACTTAAAAAAAAAAAAAGAGAGAGCTATGAAACAGACTTACCACACACGATAATAGTGGGTGTCAGAGGCACTTGCTCCAGTTGTACCTCATCTGCCAGACATGTATCTTCAACACAGAGAAGCATGGACTCCTCCTTCTCTTCAAAGTAGCTGAGCAGAAGCAGGACCATCTCTTTCACATCATCTGAGCAGCCACTCTGCGGTCCCCGCATCCTCTGAAGCCTTGCATAAGTCTGAAGGAACACCTTGCTTTTGCTGACAGCAACTGTGGTCAAGTAGTCCAGTAGCCTTTTCCCCTTCAAATCCAAATTACGTGTGAATGTCTCTTTGAGGTCAATCCCAGTAAGTTCCTTGAAGTGGACAGACATGCCAAGTTCATCAAACCAAAACGGCCACTCCTCCCTAAGGCATTTGATACTTTTCCCCTGATTGACATGCAGACGTTGTGTGTAGTAAGTGGACTTCATTAGACTTTTTACCTCTTCTGGATTGGTGTCAGCTTGCTGGAACATCACCTTGAGTTTTTCCATCTTTTGCTGTTGGCTCTCTGGAGTTTCTTCAAGAGGCAGAAATTCTACATTCCATTTAATGCACCCGTATGTATCCTGCATGGCTGCTCTTTCTTCTAAAGGGATCTCGTCTGTGTGGTCTGAGTCAGTCTGATGTTTTCTTTTTCTTATTTTGGGTGTTGAAGTGCGCCTTACATTTTCAATTCTGTTCTGCAACTGTTTGACAAGTGAAAGGTAGCCTGCGCCAACAATCTCACCCTCTATTAAATCTTGCAGAGAATTGGGATATTTTGCCACCATTTTTCTTGCAACGTCAATTGAATGTTTTCTACCTACATGAGGGCATTTTTCCATCATCTCAGTCACAACAATCCGGACCATTTGCCTCCTCAGTTTTGGGCGAGGCCTTTTCCCCCTCTCAAGAAAATGCATCACTTCTGCAGGAAGTTTACTCCATGGAATTTCAAAGTTGTCATCCCATTGTGTGTCACATCCTGGGCTGCTGGAAGAGGTCGACGATAGACTTTGGGGTGAAAGTGAGAGCAATGACAGCGACTGGGTTGATGAGGCTTCCACAGATGATAGCGAGCTGTTCTCTGGAGTTTGGTCTTTAAATTACAAAACAAATACAATTATGATTCACACTGTATGTCTGTTCATGACCATCTCTGCTTTTGAGTTTGAATAGTTGTTTGTTGTTTTTACTTACATTTCTGTTTCCAAGCAGAAAGAAGCTTTCTTGCTTGTACAGGTCTTAATGCTGTCATCAAATCTGCCTCCGTTACGAAGCGTAGATCATCACTTGTCTCAACTCCAATGGACTGCAAGTGCTCCTCCAGGATGTTTTTGTTCACAGCTTGAAGTTCTGGTAGGACTTCCGTGATGGCGACATCTAGGAAGGTTCGCTCTGAGTCACTCATACTTGCACTGAAGAAGAAATGCCACATCCAAACAAAATAGAAAATCACATACAGTTCATACACTTGATGGAGCAGGGTGTGGATTACGTGACACTTATATTAATGTTAAACTATTTACAGTGAGA
Organism: Aulonocara sp. 'chitande type north' Nkhata Bay; assembly: GCF_057382095.1. Taxonomy (NCBI): domain Eukaryota; kingdom Metazoa; phylum Chordata; class Actinopteri; order Cichliformes; family Cichlidae; genus Aulonocara; species Aulonocara sp. 'chitande type north' Nkhata Bay. The sequence goes on from NC_141363.1 coordinate 34,544,888, forward strand.
AGTGAGCTATTAGTTGGACATTATTTTGCCACAATACTATGCTTTAGTGGAATGACTCTGTATTCTTGAAGAATGTATGATACCAAAGGATAGAAATCAGGCAGGTCATTAATGTTGATACACTGTAACCCAAGACTGTCCTTTGTCACAGAATACAGATGGTATTCTGAGAGGAAGATGCCTTTGTGGATATCCATTAGAACATACACAGATGTGTCATTTTGAATCAAGATGAGTAGAAGTTCACCAAACTCCATACACTCGTCATTTCTGTACACAAGAAACTGTCCCTTTTTATATGCAGTGCCCTTGTACTGAATGTCTGTGGTAACTGTGGTATTGCTTTCTGAAAAAGCTAACTCCCTGACCGCATGCTGAATAGTGTCACTGTAGAGGTTGGGATAAAACGCACAGCTCTCCTTGACTTGCAGCAGTTCACGGCATTCTTGCCCTGCTAAAAGATAAGCCTGATACATCTGATGACGTGTTGACAAAGTTTGACAAATATATTTGAAGCTTTTCAAGTGTCTGGCACATCTTTTGAAGTAACTGTGTTTACATTCAAACCTAAGCGTTCATAACCTCATCAATGGACCAAATTTCAACAACAGTGCTGAATAATGGCGCAAATTTGGTTTTAGTTTAATTCCAGGAAACAACATCTCTCTCATCTCCAAATATTCTTGGATCAAAATGTCAGCGAATGCTATCTGGGACAAGGAAATGCTCTGAGCACAAATAAGATCCACAATGTCTTTCAACTGGAGAGCTAACTGCCATACTTCATCCTCATGGTTTTGTACTTTGTCACCAATCAAAACTGGCAGCAATCTCAAAAGGTTCCAGTTTTGAACGGCTTGCCCTGATAATTTGGATCCGTCAGGTTTGACAGTACATGGCTTTGTAAGTGCTTCGGATCCTTTATATTTAAACTGTTTAATGCGTCTGTTTAAAAGGGAGTATGTGAACCATTTTTTATTTTTTATAATGTTCTTCAGGTACAGTGCTAGATCATATGACACAACTCCTTCAAAGAGGTCATGACCTAGACAAGGTGGGAGACCAGGCTGGGATACGTGAAAAGACTGAAGGGTATTGAAGATGGAGTTTACCTTTATTCCTCTGACGTCTTGGATAGTTTCAGACTGGAGATCAGCAACAGCCGCGTCATATGTCTCTGGAGTGCGTGGAGGACCACAGGCATTCGGATCAGCATAAAACTCACTTCGTGTTACTTCACAGTACCTGCAAAAATATTGAGAGCAGCTGAAGTTTTCTGTAAACCCTCCTATGCAATGAGAACCCAAGTTGTCCCCAGCAATACAGTAAAGACCCCCTTTTACAGTTTCTCCATCTACATCTATTCCATCTGTCTCCAAAGATTTCAGATCTGCCAACAACTCTGAGAAAACTTTGGCTACGTTCACACTGCAGGTCTTAATGCTCAATTCCGATTTTTTGATCAAATCCGAATTTTTTGTCTGCTCGTTCACACTACAAATAAAATGCGACAGCAAACGCGCTCTAGTGTGAACGCTCAAAGCGGCCCGCATGTGCAAAAGAAGATGTCACACAACGCGCTCTGTTTAGACACAGAGCAAACAATATTGTTTGACTGATGGCCCTTAATATAAAGACTTCGGACTTCACGTTTCCCAATTTTTGCTTTAAGTTATTTTGTTATTTACATAATAATGTAGATAACCTAATAATTATCCTTATTGCTGTTTTAGAGAGGAGCGGTGCTTCAAAGGATAGTTGCAGATTTCTGTCAGAATCTGCAGATTATGCAGTACAAATAAAATGTTCACGTTTCTCCAACGTTGTCTTCCCAGCAGTTTCACCGGGTGGCCAGGAAGCGTTCGCGATGTCTTATCGGGCGCTTCTCCGGTGCTGATAATTGGCGTCTGTCTTGTGTCAGTGACGTAAAAGACGGATTTAATGCGACTTGACCGTTCACACAGCAGTCGCTTTCTGAAACATCGGATATGTATCGGATTCAGGACCACATACGAAAGTGACCCAGATCGGATTTGAAAATATCAGATTTGTGCCGTTCACACTGTCATACCATGATCGGATATGGGTCGCATAGGGTCAAAAAAATCCGATTTGATGCGCTTTTGCCTGCAGTGTGAACGTAGCCTTTGGCTATTCCAAAACGCTTGAAGTCATTCTCAACACACAACAAGACTAAAAACATGTTATCTGTATTTGAACGCAAATGAATGGGTAAATTTGCTAATGACAGATAGACTGCAAGAAGTTTGTGCGTCTTTTTAGCAGAACCCAGGGGATTCACTACCTCAAATGAATCTTGGTACAAAATCAGTTTGAGGCTTTCAGGGTTTTCATTAAAGAACTGGTGACATTTGAAAATTTTGCCATCATATAAATCCTTAAAAATTTCTACATCAGGACCCCCAAACTGTTGTGACTGTGTATTCCTCCATAACTGTGACTCTAAAAAGCTCTTCAGGGTTTCTCCAACTGGTATGTAGTAAGCACATTTTTCTGTCATGTTTTCATCCATTCCCAATGGCACTTTCTTGGGTTCTGTGTATTTAAACATTTTTTTTGAATGTTTGATTTCTGGTGTGTGTTGTTCCTAGTTGTCCCTGATGGCAAGCAGAGAACAAATCTGACTCTTTAATGCAGTCACAGATTTTAGTGACTGCTTCATCTGATAGGTTCATTTCATTTTTTAGTAAACAACTTACCTTATTAATTGTGTAGGCTTGACCCAATTCGTGCACATTCTGCATTTCCTCAGCAATACTCTGTATAGTAGAGGCAGGAATTAGCAGCTGTCCTTGCAGTTTAAGGTAAAAGAGACACATGTTTCTGAGATAAGAATGACTATCCTTCTCTGGCATATCCCTGGCTGAACTAGCAGATGCCATGGTTTCATGTGTGTTTTCTGAATATTCTGTACTGTCATTTGGGGGCTGAGGACGAGATTCCTTGTACATGTCATCAATACCATCTGGAGAACAAGCTTTATGCTTCCTACACATGTGAGAAGTAAATGATGACTTTTTTGTAAACATATGCTTACAACCACTTACTGGACATGACACAGACCTGCCCTCTGCAATATGATCGTTTAAGTGAGACACTAGCTCTTTCACTGTTTGAAAATGGCGGGCACATAATGAAACCGCACATTTTAAATCTGCAACAAGAGCTTTAGGAGTAGCTTGAAGTGCAGGTGCATTGTGCACACAATAAAAATGCCCCTTGAAAGCAGAGTACGTGGTGAATGTTTGGCTGCAATTGGCGCCAACACATTTAAAAATACAACAAGGCCCATTCTTATGCACTCTGCAATGTAGTACATAGCCTCTTAATGTGACCAATACCTTTTTACAAAAGACGCAGATGATCATTTTTAGTATTTCAAAAGTTTGCCTGTGCTTTTCAGCTGAACTAGCATGCTAGCGCTAGGTTATGAGCATTGGTCTAAATATCAACTGGTGCTTTTATCTCGAAAAAACGTCGCCAAGATATTGAACTTACCGTGCAGACTTTCTGACGAACAAACACAGATCCTCAAAAAACACTTGAAATCGTATGTTTGTAATTTGTCCTAACAACGTAGTTGCTGAAAGTTCGACGTTTTCTTCTCTAGTGCTGGCTCGTTAGCTAAGTTCGTGAACTAGGCGCTCTTCTCCTCCCGCCCTCACGTCATTATCCAATCAGAGACGAGCTTCAGATGCACATTCAAAATTAGGCGCGCTCAGTGCAACGTGAGTGGCCTGAAGTAGCTTACAGCTCTGTGGAGATGAGGCACCATAGAGATCCTATGGGAGGCACTGTAAGTTTGTTTAGCCTGTAATAATGAGACATTGCTGACCTAACCCAAAAAAGTATTCTAGTCTAAGTATCACATTGCAATTAAAAGAAACATAAAGAATACAAGCATTATGACAGAAGCATTACTTAGTCGTTAAATAATAATTTCTTATTGGTTACCCTACAATAGGCTGCAAATAGCCCGAATGATTTAAGAAAAAAACATGATGTAAACAATTTTAATTGTATATTTTTATATAGCCTATAAATGGAGAGGCAACCTCTCAGGTTCACAATGACATCTTCTGTGAAAACATTTTTATTAGTCCTATCCATGACTTTGCATCATTTCATGAATCATGTTAAAAGTAGGCCCAGTACATCCATGCAGTTGTAAAGTGACTTATTGGTCATGTGTTTTTAAGAAAAACTGACTAAAACTGTGATTTTTACAGTATTTGCATGTCAAATTAACATGATTGTTTGGTTATGAGTATTACGGTGTTTCACTGTTTTTATTCACAGTATTTGTAGTTTTAACCAATAAATTTGATTATAATCACACATTCATGTTGTAAATATAACAGGAACATTCTGTTTAAAGGTTTACAATAATTCACTGTGATCGAAACAGGAAAGTTGTGTTTTGGGGTTTACTATACATTTCTGTAGGGGTTTTACATGGTTTTTATGTCAATTTCACTGCCCTTTTTTACAGTGTATCTTTCAAAACCACCATGTTGTCGACATGTTCAAGTCGAGGAATGTGTCCAGAGAAGGTGTGTATGCAGACTTAATCGATGCTGCCTATGTTAAAAGATGTCCCCTATTTTCTGCAGAAAAAGATGCCTTACAAATTCAACTGTTTTATGATGACTTTGAAACTGCAAATCCCCTGGGCTCTAAAAAGGGTGTACATAAATTAGGTGCAATATACTTTACACTAAGGAATTTTCCTCCAATCTTTAATTCGTTGTTGGTCAATATTCATTTGTGTGCTCTTTTTCATGCACAAGACTCAAAGCGTTATGGCTTTAATTCAATCCTTGAGCCACTTGTCAATGATCTGAAAGTTCTTGAGACAGAGGGACTGAAACTTCCCATGTTTAAACACTTGTCACTGGGGACAATCTTGGCTTGCATAGTCTGTTTGGGTTCGTGGAGTCATTTGCAGCTCGATATTGTTGTCGTTTTTGTCTGCTTGAGAAGGATTGTTTTCAAAGTGTGTTCTGTGAAGATGATTCTGGTGTTGCACTAAGAACTCTTGATATGCATAAGCAGCACTGTGAAAGTGTACAAAGAGATCCTACGCTACCTCATGTATGTGGTGTGAAACGCACTTGTCTCTTGAATTCACTTAAATATTTCAACACAGCCAACAATTTTTCTGTAGATATCATGCATGACATTTTGGAGGGAGTTGCTCAGTTAGAGGTGAAACTTGTGCTGCAGTACATTCAGGAGAACTTCCTAAGTGCTGAACAACTTGCTGGTAGAATACATGCCTTTGACTATGGCTTCAATCAGCAGCGAAATCGCCCACCAAGGGTAAAGTTGTTTGATGGCAGTAATGATTTAGGACTAAATGCAATTCAATCTTGGTGCTTATTGCGTAATGTACCTTTGATGTTTGGCGATTTGGTACAGGTGGGTGATAGCTACTGGCATCTTCTACTTCTGCTTCTACAAATTGTCAATATTGTGTTTTCACCAGTGCTGTCAGAAGGTATGACCATCTACCTCAAACATTTAATTATTGATCATCATCAGCTCTTTAAGCAGTTATTTCCTACACTCAGTCTCCTACCAAAGCATCACTTCATGATACATTACCCTCGCAGTATACGAAATATTGGCCCAATTCTGCACATGTGGTGCATGCGTTACGAAGCCAAACATAACTTCTTTAAGAAGCAATTAAAAAGCTTTAAAAACATTACAATGACATTGGCCAAGAAACACCAAAGTTGTATGGCCATGTATTGGGAGTCTTTTAGCCTCGAAAGATTAGCTTTAGGACCAGGAAAGATGGTGACACTTGGAGAGCTGAAAGAAGGTCCAGAAATTGCTTTAAAATTTGGAGCTGCGTTGTCTACCAGTGTTTTTTCAGCTAAGTGGATAAAACATCATGGTACAGAGTACCGCCCTGACTTTATCATCTGTACAGAGGTAGTGTCTGAGATTCCAGTGTTTTATAAGATCAAAAGTATTGTTGTGAAAGATGACATTGCATTGCTCTGTGGAAAACTGATGGAAACCCTGTGTTTTGATGACCATTATCATGCATTTAAGGTCAGAATGCACCCCAATATGGTGCTGAAGGTGTTGAACATAAAAGAGCTGTGTTACTTCAAACCATTTGATCTTCAAATGAAGTATGGCACTTCTGATTCCTCCCTGTATGTGGTTCCATATTGTCATTTTATGCCGAACTAAATTCATTGTTTTAAAGTGTTTTATGACTGTTTTTGTGTGTGTAGTGTTTTATGTACACTACATGAGATGTTTTAATATTTTGAGCCTGACATCAAAATAAAGCCGTTAAACGTATTATCTAGTTGTGGTTTTTGCTTACTTGTTTTATATTTTAAAGCATTATTAGAAACCAGGTTTTCATGCTGGAAGAGGAAGAGTTTTAGTAACACTACTTGGTGTAAAATTAATTTAAAATTTTACTCTATGAGAGCTAATTTTTCAGAAGAAAAAGTGTATGAATAACACAGTATAGAGTAACATCAACTCTCATCAGAGTTATTTGAACCCCCAGTGTTAACTTGAAATAACTCAATTCAGTGTTAGAAATCAGTGGAATTTTACTCAAATAGAGTTAATTTATCACTATGTTAGAGTAAATAATATGACACTACTAGTAGTGTTAGGTTCATTTAACACTCTGCGGTGTTACTCAGTGTTAAATTTTTACTCTATTTAGAGTTAATTTTACTCTAAAATTTTAACACTATAGAAAGAGTTGATTTAACACCAATTCCGAATGGGACCAAATAGACTCGGGACCAGTGTTAAATTTAACTCTTTAAGTGTTATTTTAACACTCCGAATTTTACTGTGTGGCCTTCATCAATTCAATAATTAAGACTATGCAGCACTATAGTTAGTTTTACATTTTACACTTCAAAATTTATAAAACTTCTGCGAACACTGTTATGCCTTCCAGACTTAATGTGTCATTGTGTTAGACACTATTTTTCAAAGTGAGAATGCGCTTATTTGGGAAAGAAAATGTATTTAGTCTGTAACTGTTGTAGTCAAGAGGTGAGAAAGATCTATAGCTGGAGCTCAAATGTAAAAGCTTACATAAAGAAAAGAATCCCTGTGCATTTCTTCCAACCAGTATTTTATAACTGTCTTATAACTCTGGGTTCTCTGTGTTCCTCTCAGAGTCTAAAGACATGCAAGTTAGGTTAGCTGTTGATTCTAAACTGACTGTAGGTGTGAATGTGAGCGTGAATGGTTGCCTGTCTCTCTGTGTTAGGTCTGTGATACAGCAGTGACCTATGCAGGGTGTACGCTTCCTCTCGCCCTATGACAGCAGAGACTGGCTCAAGGCCCCTCGTGACCCTAAATTGGTGGTAAAAAAAGTGGTAAAAGTGGTAAAAAAAAAAAAAAGGATGGATGGAGGGTGAAGCATCCATATAACCACCAATAATGACTTTAGGTAAGTTTGATGCCATTCTCTAATAAACCACACCTAAGAAGGAGCTTATAGCGTGCAGTTGATGGGCCCTTTCATAGACTAATTATTTGATTCAGTCAGTAATAAAAAAAACAACAAAATAAAAATAAAACGTTGGATTTCCAGGCTGTGCAGAATCTTCCACTAGTCTGCTGCTTTTTTTGTTCAGCTTGCTCTTCAAAATATTATGAAGAACTCTCAAATGCTTCTTGAACAGGGCTGCATGACATCTGAACTAAAATCCATTTATAGATTTTCTAACTTCAATGGTTACGACTGCTTTCTTGGTTTTAGTGTCCTTAACAGCCTGCTCATTTATCGAGATGCTTAGGCCAAGGACGAATGAAAGTCAAAAGCTTCATTGTTCTTAAATTATTAAAATTGTAAAAACAAAACAAAAACAAAACACATTTACTTGATGATCTATTTTGGTCAATAAAAGATTTACTAAGTGCAAAAATCCTGACAGGTGCTTTGATTGTTTCTGCTCAGATCCTCTCATGCAAAGAGTTTGTATAGGTGTACGAATGCTGCTAATCATTATTTTTGAAAGAAAAAAAAGTTAAGGAGGAGGAGGAGGAGGAGATTCTCCATCAATTATTCAGTTGTTTGGTAAAATATTAGAAGGTTGTGATCAATGCTGGTTGTATTTTTACAGACCCTCAGGCAATGTCTTCCCATTATTCACGTCCCAAAACTAATAGAGCAACACTTGAAAACTCGCAATGATATAAAAAATAATAAAGCAGATTAAAGTCTTCAGATGTGAAAAGGTTTACTTAAAGCCCAAATTCATTGTCTACCTTTGACAACAGCTGTTTGACACTTCATGTGAAGATGACACTTTGTAAAAGGTGAAATGCTGACTGTTGTTTCATCATATAAAGTTAAAAAATTATAAATACAATTAAAGAACAAGAAATAAGAAAGGTTTCACTGTAATTTACGGCTTTAATAATGGCCCACAGCTTCCCTTCTGTCACTTGTCTTCAGTTATGTTATTAAATTATTAAGCTAAAGGGTTCTTAGACTAATCTATCAAGCCTGCATTTGTGAATATTAACAAGTAGTTCACAAATGGATTTTAGGGCTAATGACTGAAAAGTCCATTAAATGAATGGAAACAATCAGCCACCCAGTACACTGCTGTGAATGTTAGTAGGTCATTTAGTAGTCAAAATAAACTATCAATTATTAATAAATTCTTGAATAACCCTCCTCATAGGCTCGCACTTATTATTAGCCTTTCTGTGCATTTCAGTATAGACTAAAAAATTCAGACCAGCTGACCATTTCAAGTTTTGAAACAGGATTTTCCTCATTGATTCATTATTGAATATTAAGCTTAACGTACACGTGGATATTTACTCGTGCAAAGCGGGCAATTCATGTTTTTAAGCTCACGACCCCTAAAAAGGATACTCTGACAGGCACAACAAACCGAACCAAAATGAAAGTCCAGTTTGTGACTGAAGCAGCTCGATCGGCTCTGTTCTTTCACTTATGAGAGAGAGAGAACGGTGCAGCTGATTAGACTGATGAATCAATAACTGCACGGTAATGACAAAACTTATAAAGAAAAGCGATTCCAACAAGCAAAAATGATCCTTCCCAGGGGAGGGTCCGAGGTAATCGCTGAACATAAAAGTCCAGAACATGGCGTGTGTGCACAAGATTGCGTGCTTGTGCGTGTGGTGGGATGGCAGCATAAAAAAAATGGAGACTGTGATTAAGAACTTCCTCAAGTGCTCAAAAAGACAAACGAACAGCGCCAAGGAGCGACGGCAGTGGAGCTTAATATGCGCTAGTCGGCGCCTTAAGAATGAAATTTAATGCCTGCGTGTTGCATGTGAATTCAGGCAACAGTGCACTCAGAGGAAGACGGAGAGACTTAAACCTGGAAGGGAGCCCACCCTGCACGGGTTTGCTTAACGTGGTGTATCCACGAGCAACAATCATGTCCACAGAGAGTCTGAAATGGCGATAACGCACACAAATATGCTTCCACAGCTGCAAGCATCGCGCATATTTTTGTTGTATGGTGTGTATGCGTGTGTGTGTGTGTGTGTGTGTGTGTGTGTGTGTGTGTGTGTGTGTGTGTGTGTGTGTGTGTGTGTGAGGATGAGATGCGTCACTGCCTTACAGTAAATAATCTCACCCTAGCAGACGCCAGCAGCAGGGAGAGCCAACGGGGCTTCCAGTGAGGAAAGTGTGATGCAAATACACGAGAGCGCAGTTACAGTTTTACGCCTAAATCTTTGCAACAGGAGACTGACAGCAGGGATGGAGACAGATCTTTTTAAATCACCTGCTCATGCATCATCCAGGTGCATTTGAGAAACGGCACAACTCTTGACATAAGTTGTCAGCTGCTTAAATCGAGCGCACAAGGACTCTTTTCAACCTGAAATCCTCCTCCTCTTTTCTCTGCTCAAATTAAGTGTCCACCTCGGGGGTTTGACTTATTGATCCGTTTTTCTTTAAATGCAGCTGATTTCAGTTCAATTGATCAAGCAACGGTTTCACTCACTCACTCACTCCCTGTCCCTCCCCCACCACTTCTTTCCCCCTGTCGCTTTTTGCGTTGCCAATAGTGTCAGTGCTTGACAACGTTTTGTTGAAGCGCTTAAAAAAAGATAGAGGAGAGATAATTTCAGTCGTGCGCGGTGGGAGGGAAGATTTGTGCAGTCAAACAGAAGAATCAGTAGACGAAGAGGAGGGGAAAAAAAGTAGGAAATCTCTGCAACCGCTGGAGTCTCATTCAGCACCGCTCGCTCCTGGACAGCGTCTGAGCGGCGGAGTTGATCGAGAAACAGGGGATTTGTTCAAACATCCAATCTGGGAGTAACACTGAATTTAAACGGGGCGCTTAATTTTCTTCACGACTTACAATCCACATTGGTATGTTCACTTCCCACACCTGTCATGCTCTTCTTTTGAATTGAATCTGTGCGGCAAGCAGCGTTTCAACAGCGAGGGAGTCCAGAACTGACTGGAGCTGGTGCCGCCAAACAAAGACGCTGGAAGAAAAAAGAAACCTGGACGGCATCGCAGCTCGCAGAAGTTCTTCTCCTCCACTTTGGGCTCACTTGTATCAGGAAGATTTAAAGGTAACCGGTATTCTTTTCTTTTACACTCTTATACTGGCGTCAGCGAGCTTTAGGAGTGGTATGACAGCCAAGCATCCCAGAGTTACGCAGCTGTGTTGTGGTTTCTGCCTGTGAGAGTATGCTGCACAAACAGTCTAACCTATTAAGCTACTTAATTGGCATCTTGGTGTGCTTTGGAAGCAGTAGTCCATTATATTAAGAACACACACCAACAATTAAGGCAGTCGTATCTTGTTTCATTGCCTTTTGACTAAACCCAATATCAAATAGTGACTTTACAAATCTCCTGGTGTGTATGCGTGCATTGCAAGATTTAGTCCTGTTTTGGGGAGGCCGTGGTCTTTGTCCGGTCACATACTCAACAGATGAATCACATTTGCTGAAAGGCTTTTGGAGGAAGAACGAAGCTGGTGGTAATCGTGGAGCTGATTGGAGGGGGGGGGCTTGGCAGTACAATGAAGCCCTTCATCAGCCGTATCTATAGGAGCTCCCGTTGCAAACCCCTCTCTTTTTTCCGCTCCACTTGGCTAGATCCTTGCAGAAGCAAATCGGGGAAGTCTATAGGAGTAATCAGTGAACACACACGGTAATCCTAAAGTAATGTATTCATTTAAGATAGATATGAAGATGCTGCTAATGACGAATATGCCAGCTTTTACATGGTTGTCTGGAAGAATAGGTGCCAATCCATCTTTGCATTTAATTATTTTCAAGTGAGACTTGACGCTCTGGCGGGTGATGGTGACGCCTCTCTGATAGGCTAATGCACCTCTGTTGGAGAATGCATTGATTAGAGCTCACGTTTCTGCTACTCGCAGGTTATACATGATGGTTGTTTCATTATGTCAAAACAAAGTATACACTGATTTCTTAAAGATTTTCTTAAATTTAAGTGATAAGAAGTGCAATTTCCCTCTAGATTTATAAAGAAATAAGAAGAAAATCTGCTTAAACACTGTTCTGATATGAAGGGTATTATTTTATCCTTTTTTTTGTTCCACACAGAGGTTTTAATGGATATGCTCTGTTTCCACTTTCTTTTTAATTTTTATGACAGTCTGGCTTTTGCAGGTTTGTTAGGTTCCACTCTAAATCTCTCCAGAGCCTAACCTCCTCATCTACTTCAAATGCCTCACTGGATTTCAATTAGTGAGAATGATTTAATTTGAGCTGATACTCTTCAAAACTCACACAAAATGTGAAAGGCATGTGGTAGCAAATGACAACAATAAAAATGACTTGGTATTTGCACACGGTGGGTCTTTAAAGACCAATTAGATGCTCCTTAAGCACTTCTTGAATCGGCTGGAAACATGCAGACATGTTCCACCGAGCCAATAAAATTGAAACTGAAGCATTTAATGTATTTTTTATATTTTTTTAAAGGCATATAGGTCTTTTGAAATCCCCAAACAACCACTTTTAAATACCCATCAGAACCATTAACAGCAACAACTCTTTCCCTTTTTTAAAATTTAATTTTAGATTTATTATAGTATAAACAAAAACAGAAATGGTGAATTTTTGGGAAAGATCAAGTCTTACCGACAAACGCACCAGAGTATTTGCCCAACAGGAGTTTTTAATGTGCTAATCTTAAATCCCAACAAGTCCCACTAAGATCCACAAGTGGGGACAAAGATTTTTGACCTCCCCTTTTTGTTTTCATGTGTTTGTGGCCTTAATCAGAACATAAAGTATTAAAGAGTCATCCTGGCTTTCTGAATGTTTGACCGGTATTATCAACTGTGTTGCAGTTACCATTTGGCTTTGCTATTTTTAAAGACAATAATATCAAATTGTCTTTATCATAACAAAGATAATAGGATTTAAATAAAGTGCACTTCTTCAAACACGTCTCATAATTTTCCCAAAGACCCGAGCCCAGAATGTGTAAAGATGACATTTACTGACCCTGAACTGAACCCTGTGAAGCTGTGCAGCACCCCTAATAAGACCTACTGATTAAAGGTTTACATTAGTTCAGAATTCACTGTTCAAGTTAGGGGTTACCAATCAGATGTGAAATTTTAATGCAACCGAAGACGTGCCGTGCCAGAAGCCAACCCCAGCGAAAGAACAATTCCTTCACACATTTGGCAGTTTAAAAAAGCTTGCTTTCCAAAGAAAAAAAAAATCTAAAAACATCGATATTTTTTTACACTTCACTTTCAGAGTATACATGTTTAATGGTGCGAGACAACATCCAGTATTTCCACTCATTAACACACAGAAACCCCTCTAATTTAGATCGAAATCCCAGAGAAACTCGACTAAAAAGCTCACTGCTTATATAAAACCTGTTAGTTTTAAACTTTACATCCAAATGGGCTTTCTTGTACTTTAAGTGTTTCAGATCGGATAATGTTGCCTTTATACCCAGAAAATCATCCAGGACATGTTTACTGTCATTTCCCTCATCTTATGTAATTAATTTTTCATGCTGCTAGGAGTTAGCATGACATTAGAGGAACGGGGCAGAGAAAATCATTTTCCTCACTGGCTTCTCTTCCTTTTTAACACTGTGCTGAAAGCAAGAGCATACGTCAGCGCTGAAATTCACATCCAGCAGTGCATAGAGACCGACAGACAAGATGAGGCAGGCAGACAACGCTTCTCTCTGCCTGTTGGAAGACTTTTAGATATCCATTTCACTGTTGTTCCTTATCACTGCTTCTTGATCACGGAGTGTCTACATTCTGGATCACCTCCTCTGCTTTTCCTCCTGGCTGTCCATCTGTTCATCGGGGGGCCGTCTGTGTGGCCTCGCTGTGCTGACCACAGTCTGATGATCTCTAAAACAACAGCAGAGCCATTCCTCACACAGTCCTATTTTCTAAACTGCTGCTTCTTCTTCTCTACGATCCTTTAACAAGCTTTCTGGTTTTCGTCTCATTTCTTCCACGTGTGTCTTGTCTGGTAAAAAATAGTTTTGTCGCAAGCTTTGCGTACTTTTCTTGATGATATTTTATAGTCCAGGTGCTCTTGTGTAAAACTACCATGCTATAAGTAAACTGTCTTATCAAAGAATGTGTGCGTAAGAGCTATAACCCGCCTACAGTTGGAACATCTTCATTAGAAGCCTGTTGACACTAATCAGAGATGACAGCCACTGACACTCTGGTTAATTTACAAGATTTACAACACAAACAATAAAGGAAATAATCTTTCCATTCCAGCAAGCGTGTTGTTCATAATGGAGACGTATTTGACAAGGCGTCGAATTAATCTTTGTTCTTATCAAATGTTGTAATGCCACTTGCTGGCCTCAGCAAAACTGGCATCAAACTGCAGTTTAAACTGATGCTTAAATTTGTTCCCCTTGACAGGAGGAACTCATTCAAATAAGTCAAGAGCATAATGGATCCATATCACAACGCACTTGTTACGACTCAGACAACAGGGTTTCGATTTAGCCTTCAGAGTCATAAGATGAAGAATTGCTCATGATCCAACTTAAACGTAGAGTCATCAAGGCCTTTAAAAAGAAAAAAAAAAACTCAGTTAAGTTGATTAAAGTTGCAAGAAAACATTCACAAACTCTTTGGACTGATCATCAATTCAGCACTAATTATTCTGAAAATGTGTTGGGATCCTTATGTCACCATTATTGCTGAACAAAGCGTAAAAACACACAAACAGCGGTACCTTTCATGTCTTTGTGGAACACTGTGAATAACAATTAATAGTATAATACATGTGTTTTAATAACACTCTTTTAATAAATTGATAAGTAATTCTCAACAATGATGGCTGGTTTTGTTTTTTAGTTGAAAAATAACTGCTCACTTTGAATTTAATGAATGTTGGAACGGAGGTGTGTTTCCTCTGCGTGGTATCACCTTCTTTTCCAAGACTCTGTGGAGACCAATTATTGTAGTTCTGAAACCAAAAATGTTTTTTTTTTGCTTAAAGTGGGATTTTAACTTCTCGAAACTTTTGGACTCCTCTCTCATATTTTTCTTTCTCCCTCCCTTGTATTCCTTTTTAGCCTATATTTTATGCAACTTCTATGAAACTAGGGCTGCAAATGGTTTCGTCACACTCATGTTTTCCAAGTAGGACATGGTGCTCTTCCTTGGGCATCGGTTATGATGTATAATTGACAGATTTGTTGATTAGTGTTGGATTAAAGTGTAATTTCACGGGGGAAGATTTGGCTGAGTTTTTCACAGCATATTCCAAACACCTAAATCCAAATCACAGAAATAAAGGACAGACAAAGATTAGGACACGCTCTAAACTGAAAGTAAAAAGAAGCTACTTTTGGCTGCTCACTTATTCAAGAGGGGTCATTACAGCAGGTAGCTGTGCATGTTTGATTTGGCAGAGTGTTCTGCAGGATGCCCTTCCTGAGGTGTCTCCTCCTGGGATCGAACTGGGCATCTTTCACTTGTTAGGCAAACTGTAAGTGATAGCGTTAAATTAACCAAGCGAGGTTGGCAAGATGGCGTCGTAGCGCGAACACCCGTCTCGCTGTGCTCCGGTGAGGTCCCCCGATTATCCGTCTAAAATACGTGTTCACCTGGTGAAACGTTACAAATGTGCGTGGGAGTAACTCTATAACGAGTCTGGACGACTATTTTTCTAAAATGCCTAACGTCAGGTCTAAGAAAAAGACAGCTCCGGTTGTGCAAGCTAGCGACATTGTGGGTCCTATGGCGGCTGAGCCTGAAGAAGCTAACGCCAGCGACACAGAAATCTCCGCTGACGCTGAGGAAACTGGGAGTGATATCGACCCGAATATCCTTGCGGCTTTGAGTAAGATAACTGACAGCATTACAACTTTATTGGATGTTAAAGTTGATACTGTGCTGGCCGCAATCCGTGAACAGACGTCTCGGATCCAGGCTCTGGCGACACGGGTGGGAGACGCCGAGATACGGATTTCAGGCGTGGAAGACACGGCAGGTGTATTGCAGGCGAAAGTGGCTCGACTCGAAAAACAAGTAACTGACATGGCAGACCACATGGACGATTTAGAGAACCGCAGCCGCAGATGTAACCTTCGCCTGGTCGGGCTTCCCGAGGGCACGGAGGGAAATGATGTTGTCGCCTTCATGGAGTCATGGCTCCCCTCCTATCTTGAGCTCACAACTAAAAATGGGAAGATCAAACTAGACCGCGCTCACCGCTCTCTAGCACCGAGGCCGGGCCCCAGCCAGCGCGCCAGACCCATCATTATGAAGCTTCACAACTTTGCTGATAAACAACGTGTGATGGCCGCAGCTCGGCGCCTGGCTACGCAGCCGAACCAACCAACAAGTCGGATCAAAGTCTCCTTCTTTAATGATTATTCAGCGGCGGTAGCCAAGAAACGCAAGGCTTTCGACGAGGTGAAAAGCTGCCTGAGGAAGAAGAATATGGATTATGCGCTTCTCTACCCCGCCACACTGAGGCTGTTTGCCAACGGCAAGGAGAAGAGATTTAACACACCGGAGGCAGCTGTGTCCTACGCGGATTCGCTGCCCTGAATCCCCGTAACCACCGGAGTACTCCTTTTCTTCACACTATGCCTTAATTAACCGGTGTGAGTACTTGCCGAATCTAGGCGTATATGACTCTTTTTTTTTTTTTTTTTTTTTTTTTCGTCCTCGCTGCTTATAAGCGACCAGGTGAAATCTTCCACCCCATCGGGCACCGGACGGACTGTGTTTTCATCTATGGGTAGGCGTGAGTTACGCGCGTGCAATGCCCTTCGGCTTTCCCGACGGGCAGGAGGAGATTGGTTTTTCCCTACATGTTTAGTAGGGCTGTTGCCAAATCACTGTTCTTTGAATGTTCCGTCACACAGCTCTTTCATGCCTTTTTTATTTTTATTTTATTTATTTATTTTTTCAACCAGGGTGTGGTGAACCCTTTGGCTCAATATGCTTTGTGTGATACATGAATAAGTCTAATAATGAGTAGGCTGCGAATATGCACCTGGAATGTACGAGGGGTTCACAGCCCTATTAAGAGGAGGAAGATATTTACTTGTCTAAGAAAGGACGGTGTAGATGTTGCTATGTTACAAGAGACACATCTTGATAATAATGAACACTTGAAGTTGCAACAAGGATTATATGGACAAGTGTTTTTTTCATCCTTCACTACAAGAAGTAGAGGAGTGGCAGTGTTGATTAGGAAAAATGTACCTTTTGTAGTAACTGATTGCGTTAAGGATCTGAAGGGCCGCTACGTGATAGTCAAAGGGATTTTGCAAGGCCAAAATATCTTATTACTGAATGTTTATTTTCCACCTGCCCACCCAACTACCTTTCTTACCAAAATGTTTCTGGAATTAGCCCCATTTCTTCCTAACTCTACCGTTATTATTGGTGGTGATTTCAACTTAATGTTAAATCCGCTTATGGACAGATTTCCACACAGCATTGCAACTCCTTCTCCTCAGGCCAAAGCGCTTCATGCTCTATGCGACGAGTTTGGACTTGTGGATGCTTGGAGATATACTCACCCCTCCGATAAGCAATACACATTTTTTTCGGCTCCGCATAGGTCCCAAACTAGAATTGATTACTTTTTTCTCCCGAAAACTGACTTAGGTTCAGTAGTATCGTGCGACATAACAAGTATAATCATCTCAGATCACGCTAGGGTAATCATGGATCTCGATCTTAAAGCTGTGCTTCATAGGTCCCGCCACTGGAGGCTTAATACCATTATTCTTAAGGATGAGGAATTTACCTCTCACTTCTCTGCAGAATTTAAAGCGTTTTTGGATATCAACACCCCCTCAGCTACTACTGCCTCTGTTTTGTGGGAAACATGCAAAGCTTATGCGAGGGGCCTAATTATTTCGTATTCTGCGACAAAGAAGCGACAACGGATGGAGGAACAAAAATCTTTAGAGAGCGAATTGATGGATAAGGAGAAAACATATATTGCCTCCCCATCACCACCATTATGGCAAGAAATAACCGCACTCAGGTCAGCGCTGAATTGCCTTCTTACCAGAGATGCAGAGAAGAAACTTAAATACACCAGACAGAGGTTCTACGAGCATGGAGATAAGGCCGGTAAATGTCTGGCGTACTATGTTAAGAAGCGCGCAGAATCGAATACCATTGCAGCGATATCTGATGAAGGTGGCCACAAGATATATGAAAACAAACTGATAAATGACTGTGTTAAGAAGTTCTACGAAGCCTTGTACTCTTCTCAACAAGTCCCGGAGGGGGTGCAGCTGATGCATAATTTCTTCACCCAATTCGACTTACCAAATTTGTCAGAGGAACAGAAGACTGCCCTTAACAGCCCTATAACTAAGACCGAAGTGTTTAAGGCTATTAAATCACTGCGAAGTGGAAAGTCGCCAGGGCCTGATGGCTTCTGTTGTGAATTTTATAAACAGTTTCGGGATATTATTGTGGAACCGCTTCTTGATATGTTCAACCACTCCTTCATTACGGGTGAATTCCCGCAGACACTGAAGGAAGCCAACATTTCCCTAATTCTAAAGAAAGGGAAGTGTCCTGATTTGTGCGGATCCTATAGACCTATAGCCCTCTTGAATGTAGATAGGAAACTGCTTTCTAAAATTCTGGCCACCCGCTTAGAAAATTTTTTACCTGTGCTGATAAGGGAGGACCAGACAGGCTTTATAAAGGGTCGAAACTCAGCCACCAATGTTAGACGCTTACTGAACTCTATTGTAGCTTTCAAGCAAAAATCTATTGACGGCCTGGTGCTTTCTCTCGATGCGGAGAAAGCATTTGACAGAATTGAGTGGTCTTATTTGTTGTATACTCTGGGCAAATTCGGCTTAGGGGAGAATTTTATAAAATGGGTCAAAGTTATCTACAATAATCCACAGGCAGCAGTCCTGACTAATGGACTTAGGTCTGATTACTTCAACACTCATAGGGGAGTTATGCAGGGCTGCCCCTTATCGCCCCTTCTATTCGCTCTGGCCATAGAGCCTCTTGCTGAGGCCATAAGGGCGACGCCCACAATACGTAGTTTAGAGATTGGACAGCTGTGTCATAAAATAACCTTATACGCGGACGACATCTTGATTCTTTTGACTAACCCTGTAACATCCGTACCCAGTCTCATTGAGGTGATTGACAGGTTTAGCCATTTCTCTGGCTATAGAATCAATTTGGCTAAGTCAGAGGCCATGCCTCTCGGTACTCTTTTCACAATGCCGGCTACTGTTCCTTCCTTTCCTTTTAAATGGTCTCCTAATGGATTTGTGTATTTGGGGATCTTTATTACCCCGTCTCTCGACCAATTGTACAAAGCCAACTTCACACCCTTATTTGGCAAACTCAAACAGGACCTAGAGCGGTGGGCGTCACTTCCTGTCTCCTGGCTAGGACGCATTGCCCTGATCAAAATGAATGTGCTGCCCAGGCTATTGTATCCTATCCAAATGATCCCCGTCTTGTTCTCTAAGAGAGTACTGAAGGACATAAATGGTTGGCTCACCTCTTTCATCTGGAACAAGCGCAGACCCTGACTCAAGATGGCAGTGTTGCATCTGCCAAGCTCCAGGGGCGGCTTGGATCTACCTAATATTAGATTGTATCAGCTTTCTGCCCATTTAAGATTTGTGAGCGACTGGGTTAGGGGTAAAACCTCAATCTGGTCGGATATTGAGACAGCTCTGTCACAATGCAAACTGAGCGATCTATTATTTTGTAATGATTTTAACGGAATTAAGGCCCTTTGTACAAATCCTGTAACAATCAACACCCTAAAAGCGTGGCGAATTGTCCGCCGTCTTGAGGGAAGATCGAGAATAACATCAACCTTTACCCCTATAATGAATAACCCTGCTTTCCCTCCGGGTTCTTTGGACCCCGGCTTTCAACGATGGTCTGATAAGAATATTAAGTCTCTTGGTGACCTTTTCTCGGGTGGTGAACTCATGTCGTTTGAACAGCTTACCAACAGTTACGGCTTGCCTAGACAGGATTTCTTTCGTTTTTTGCAAATACGACACTATATCACTCACAATACAACCCTTGCTGAGCACCCTGAAGTATCTGATGTTGAGAGGGTTTTGTTTGGGCAACAGCTGACGGTGTCTCTGAGTTCATTTTACCATGTGCTTAATGCTTTGACTACCACTGATGCACAGGGGATTAGAGGTGTGTGGGAGAGGGAACTGTCGGTAACCATAGATGAAGATAAGTGGGATACCGTTTGGTCTCTCGCAAAAAGGATTTCAATTTGTACTCGGACAAGAGCAATCCAATTTAAGATTTTACACAGATTACACGTATCCCCTCACCGCAGACACCTCTTCAGCCGCTCTCTTTCCCCTGTGTGTCTTAAGTGCAAAACTGATGTAGGGACTTTAACTCACTGTTTTTGGTCCTGTTATAAGCTTCAAGAATACTGGGCTGACATTACAGGTGAACTGGGGAAAATCTTCCACATTGGGGCGATCGTGGCTCAAGAGTTGGGAGTTCGCCTTGTAATCAGAAGGTTGCCGGTTCGAGCCCCGGCTTGGACAGTCTTGGTCGTTGTGTCCTTGGGCAAGACACTTCACCCGTTGCCTACTGGTGGTGGTCAGAGGGCCCGGTGGCGCCAGTGTCCAGCAGCCTCGCCTCTGTCAGTGCGCCCCAGGGTGGCTGTGGCTACATTGTAGCTTGCATCACCAGTGTGTGAATGTGTGTGTGAATGGGTGGATGACAGGTTGTGTAAAGCGCTTTGGGGTCCTTAGGGACTAGAAAAGCGCTATACAAATACAGGCCATTTACCATTTACCATTTATAGAGATGGACCCTTTGTCCCTGATTCTAGGTCTTCCAAGTGACCGCCTAAAAGCAGCGGCCAACAAAAGATTGTATAACACTCTAACATTTGCAGCCAGGAAAAATATCCTCTTACAATGGATCAACGATAGGACTCCCACTGTCTGTGGCTGGCGCAAAATAGTTTTTGAACTGATTCCTCTGGAATACCTCACACACGTTATACACCACAGTGTGGGTCAGTTCTATGGGATGTGGCACCCCTTTTTGGACTATATTGGACCGGACCTTTCCGCTATCTTATTCAAAGGACTACTACACACGTGATCACCACCCGGGCGCTGTAAGACTGACTCACCACCTCTTGTATGTTATATTTTGTATTTTGTATCTTGTATTATGCCTTATTTAAGAGCTGTTGTGTACGTTTTGTGTTTGTACTGTTTTGTTGTTCTGTGTCTACTGTCGAGACACTGTCGTGTTAAAGGAAAATCTGCAATAAAAACAATGATGAAAAAAAAAAAAAAAAAAAAAAATTAACCAAGCATCTAGAACATCTCATATTTAGCTGTTATGACTACAGATTTAGGTGGATGCTATAATTAATCAGGTTGTTGACACCGAAAAATAAATATGTCTATTTCCTCATTTTAGCCACACACACACAATCTACAGTTAGCGCTTATAACATGCAACTGTTCCGATGTGTCGTCAGGACATCATTTGTCCTGTCCTTACAATTCACTGTTTAGGAAATGGCCCTTCACTGTAAAGAAATAAATCTGTTTAAGTAACTGACACCAACTCACATGCACATGGAAATCATTCTGACAAAGATTTGCAGTCTCGCGTTTACATGCACTGACACACATAATTGGGACAGTGTGATGCGCACAAACGATGTGCAGATCCTGCATTTGTTTAACCTTAAAGGCTATGTTGTCTCGTCTTCATCATTTTATTTGTGTAGCTGCTGTTATTATTCATCCATACATTTTCTTAGCTGTTCGAGTCAGAGTCGTGGAAGGGCTGGAGTCAGTCCCATGACTTGCTGATATGGTGCACGAAGCAGGGTACAGTGTAGAAATGTAACATGCCTCACACAGGCAGGATTTCACACATACATAATGAACCACTCCTTGGCAAATATAAGTAGCTCTACTTTGTGACAAATAAACAATGAAGCACTAATCACCTACCTCTTCTGAGTGTATCCTATCTCGTGGTTAGACACCTGCTCCCCCATGTTGGAGAGAGTTATGTTCATGGTGATAATAATTATGTTCAGCAGCCCCAGTAAACTCGATGCAGCAGATGAGCTGCTTCTTCACTAGGTGCAGGTTCCAGCTAAAATGGTATTCCAGCTCACATCAGATCTTTAAAGCAGCAGACCTACTGTCACCAAGTGCCATCCAAGATGGTTTATTTGGAATTCTTCTGACCGAGGGGTGAGAGACTCTTTGGAGTGCCACAACGATCGAGCTTGTTGGAGGGTAAATATGAGAAAGAAAGCGTCAGCTTCATAGTGAGAGTGAGAGGATTGTCCACTAGTAAACCAATCACAAAAAAAAAAGATTTATATTCATACTTAAGGGGGCATTAATATAACTGGGTGGTACCCCCAGTTAAAATCATGTTTGGCTATGTAAGCCTAGCTATAAAGGTTTTGTGACTTATAAGACCCCGTCAGTAAGAAAACATGGATGTTTGCATTGATATTTACAAAAGTCTCTTCTGTAATCTGTCCAACTACACAGGAGCTTATTGCTGTAGTTTGAATACCAAAACGTTGTCAGCTGGGTTTTTGGGGGTCGTGGAATGAGCACCAGTCACAAAAGTAGTAAAAGCTACACGTTTTAAAAGGAAAACGTATTTATGTGTTTGTACCCTTAACGTGTGAGCGGAGTGGAAGATAAACAGGTATACTCGAGCTCGCAGGCAGTGACCAATTTGCATATTTATAGATCTGTGCATACTAAAAGAGGGAAAGGCGTGGCATTACATCTAAGCCATTTGAAAGCATCAAGGGATAATTTTGATTGAAATAAAAAAACCTTCTAAATATGTATTTCTGATGAACAGAGATGAGTTTTCAGGGACTTAATCAGTACCAGGAGAGGAGATTTAGGACCTTAGCCATCTGGGTAATAAAACGCTTGTTTTTAGCTTTGGTAAGATTACATAAAAACCTATGTCAAATGTCAGTGCAAAAAGGAAAACAAACATAATCTAGGGTGCTTAAATTCAGCGTTTTGTTGTCCTGTCTATCCGACTTCCTCCTCTGCAGCCTTTGTGGCTTTAGAGAAATAACCCAGTATTATCGTCCTTGCCTTAGACACGAGCAACAGGAAACTATGTCACTAGAATCTAAACAAATGTTATTTTGCTGAGTGAGTGCTAATGTTGTTTTTCTTGGAAGGACAGTGTCAGTAATCAGCTTGTTGTTTGGTGTGAGTAACATTGACAAACCATGTTTTTATTCATGCTCTCCCAGCAGTCAGCATGAACTAAACAAACTTTTAATTGGTTACCTGTTCAGCTGCGTGCGGTGAAGCTGCGCTGTTTTTCAATTTTCAATTTTAATTTCAATCACAGAGTCCATGGGAATTATTTCATCTTTTCTTTTAGTAGGCTTAGTCAGCACTTAACCTGTTGTTTGGTATGATGTCTTCAGGTCATTTGAATCTTCTTGACTTTATTTGCTTAGAGCAGAAATATCAGCTTTAATGGTATTTTGGTTAGGAGTTTTTGTAACACTGGACATGCCGCTTCCTTTTCCACAGTCCCTATTTAATTGTATTAATTCTAACATGCAAGCATAATAGAGGTAAGAGGCTTGTTCACAATCTGTAAAACTTTGACATGGGGGCCAGAGGTTGTGATGCTGCTTCGAGGGCAATTATAACAAGGCTTTTTTCCTTATATGGTTTCATAATCTTTGTTGCATTCACGACATTAACCCTCTGCTGTGTCCTGTTCTTATGCTCTTAAAAAGGAACACAAGGCTTGTGTTTAATAAGGAGGGCTGCTTCTGCATTTTTCATTGATATTCACAATGCGTGAGTTGAGGAATTTTCCCGCTTTCTTTGTTAGTCTGTCGAAGCCTGCCCACTACTCATGAATATGTATGAGCATATTTTAGACTAAAGACTTTTAGTCTACAAACTCCCCCATGAGCCTTAAAAACTAAATTCTTTTGCACAGTCAAACTGATCTTAAACCAAACAATAAAATTAATAAAATCCAAACATAAATGTATTCAGTATAAATGTTCTAGATACAATAAGTCTACAGCAGATGATTGAAGAAATGAGTGGGAAAAATGATCCCCACTCTTTCCATAATACATGACTTCAGGGCCAGTTCCTTTTAGCTGCAACAGACCACTACAGATT
Source organism: Aulonocara sp. 'chitande type north' Nkhata Bay (assembly GCF_057382095.1). NCBI lineage: Eukaryota > Metazoa > Chordata > Actinopteri > Cichliformes > Cichlidae > Aulonocara > Aulonocara sp. 'chitande type north' Nkhata Bay. Next base: position 34,568,589 of record NC_141363.1, read on the forward strand.
AGTCCTTGTTCTGCACACCAGCGCCAGCTAGAAATCTCTTGCCAGCAGCAGTGGGAAGGCTCAGATGAGTTCCTAAATCCTGCAGTCAACAGCCACCCATCTCTATGTGAACTATTCCTGGCCTTGATTACAATTTGTGTGCCACAGTGACTGGCTCCAAAGAAAGAACCACAAGGAGATATTCAATTATGTGCCTAGCGGGGTGGGATGGATGAGCCTTTTGCAGCGACTGAGAAAATTCTAAATTCATTTAATGTCAAAAAAGATTTTTAAAAATAGTTCTGATTTTGGCCAGTTTTCATGACGTGACAAGTTGTTAAGTCATAGCGAATCTTGCAAAAAGATTTCAAACCAAGCACTAATTCCTTTTGCTCCTGTTCTGTTCTACAGGGAATGCTTATAGATCCACCATTTAGATCAAATTTTCTAATTAGCCTGAAAATGCCTCATAGGAAGCGCTCATCCTATACCCTACGCTCCTTCAAAGACCAACATAGGTATAATGATAGCAGACAGTGGAAATGATTTATTTGCAATCCCCCACTCTGCTTGTTTTGCCTAAGTCAAATCTCCACAATCTAATATAAACGAAGCAAGACAGGAAGCTTAGGATAAGTATGAGGCAGCACAGTAGTATTGCTTCTGAGCAAAATGCATTAACATATTGACTTTGCAGAAGTGCATGCAAGCTACCTCAGCTCACAGTTGATTGGCTGGTGCAAATGAGCTCAAGTAAAACATGCAAGCAATCAAAAAAACAAACATGTTGGATGATGTTTTATTCAACGTCTCCCGCACTCTTTGTCAACAGTTCAGCGCAGCAATCATATTGCACTCTCCAACAACATCCACGGAGCTGTGTTTAACAACATTAAACTGTAAAGGGAGGCTGCCATTAGAGGCTTTAGTTGTTTCACTTGTTGTGTTTTGCTTCATAATGGGTCTGTCGGGCTACTATGTGTGCTGCAGGTCAAGTTAATGGTGTTTTGATCTTTTAGAAGCCATTAGTCAGAGAATCCTTGTCATTGCCCCTGCCCTTCCTGAATATGACACTTCAGTTCACTGGTAATGAGATGTCTGTATCTACACCAAGTCCTGATTACTAAAGCAGAAGCAACACAAGGGATACAATGTCAACTAGTCCCAGCTTTCATGTATAATATCTATGTGTTGGGTAAATAAATTTTTAAAACACACACAAAGAACTGGACCTCCTGATTTTATCTCCTGAAAATAAGAAAAAGAAGAAAGGAATAAGTAAGTAATTTCATTCATGTCTTCTACAGACGATGGTTGGAGATTCAGGCCAGGAGTGTATTCCCTTGCGGACAGCTTCAACATCAGGTAGGCCCAGTTGTTCCTTTTGCTCTACTTCCTAGTCCATTTGGAGGAAGCATGTGCAGCTGGTGCCTTTGTTAACTAGCTGCCCTAATAAGTCTGTGCGGTCATAGCAATGGTGTGCTTGTGTGTGCTCCATTCAGTGACTCCATCATGCTACTGGGAGACTTCAATGCTCATGTGATCAATGGCACTGAACCTGAATGGTATATTGTTATTGGACTTCTCTACAAACCACAGTTCGTCCAAACACTGTGTTCAAACATAAGCATCTCCATAAGTGCACGTGGGACCAAGACACCCAACATTGCGGGTCAATGATTGATTTTCCAATCGTTCTGGACAACTGAGTAAGAGAGAGAGAAGCTGAGCTGTTAACTGATCACCACCTGGTGGTGAGTTGGATCAGGTGATGGGGAAGGATGCTGGAAAGACCTGGCACACCCAAACCTATAATGAAGGTGTGCTGGGAACGTCTGGCGGAGGTTCTGGTCTGTTTGTCCTTTAAGTATCTTGGGTCTTGTTCATGAGTTAGGGGAGCAAGAGATTAACAGACGGATTGAGGTTGCGGTTGCAGTGATGCAGACACTGTACTGGTCAGTTGTGGTGAAGAGTGAGCTGAGCACAAAAGCAAACTGTCGATTTAGCAGTCAATCTACGTCCCTACCCTTACCTATGGTCATGAGCTCTGGGTAGTGATTGCAGAAAACGGCTTGGAGATACAAGCGGCAGAAATGATCTTTCTCCAAAGGGTGGCTGGCCTCTCCCTTAGAGATATGGTGAGGAGTTCAGTGATTCAAGAGGGCCTTGGAGTAGAGCTGCTCTCTATGTCAAAAGCAGCCACTTTACTTGGTTCGAGCATTTAATTAAGATGCCTAATTGCCTAACATCCCATGTAAATATAACGGAAATATGACATATTTACTTACACTGTAATAACAGTGCTTACATGTTTTAAAAAGATGCCCATCTACTGTTTATTTTAGGAAACTCCTTGCTTACTACAAGAAGGTCTACAGATTTGTACACAGGTGTGTGTTGCATTTTCAGTGGGCAGTTTCATGATTCAAGATACCTGAAATTCATCTGACTTACACACCGTGTCCTGTCTTTGTTTACAACTTTTTAATGGGGACACTGTAGACTCTCCTCAGTCAATACAAACACTATTCCAGACCCCAGCTGCTTCACAACTCAGCAGCATGAAGCCGAACAATGCACGTACACAGCTGTGTGTTTGTTACCTCTTAAGACATTGCACTGATGTATGATGGAGACTTAGTCTAACTTTAGCCCTAACTACTGATAACTTAACGTAACCTTAGCCTAATATTACCCCAGTGGGCATGGCTTCACATTAAAGTTTAATTATCTACACTACTTGCTTTCTTGTTCCTATTATCTGACTGTGCAAACAGATTTAGGTCCCCATAATATGAGCAATACTCGAAACACACGCACACATTCAGTGGTACTGTTAGAATGCCTTAGGCTTTTCTTTTCTGGATGTCTTACCCATGTAGAGAAATATCGGTGCGTGGCATGCAGTGCATTTGATATATTTGGGTGTTCCGCTAGATTAAGTACTACTGGTTCCACCAACATACTCGATTGTAAGAATAAAAATATACATCGTCTCTCTGAAAAAACAAACAAGCATAAAAAGGCACATAAAAGGCAAATTCTGTACAAGTTGCTCTAGTTTTGTTTTGGAGGACATACGGTACTGTGCAAAAGTCTTGAGCCACCTTTTTTTCTTTATAATTCTTCTTTTTTATTCCTTTATAATTTGCATCTAAAGACACAGACTTGTAATTTTTAAAGCAGTCTTGAGCATTAGTTTTGAAGGTCTTTCAAAGTATTTCTTTCAGCATTGGCTGCTTTGTCCATAATTTTCAGTCCAGTCTTTGTACCTGACCATTTTCAGAAGAATGTTTCTTTTTATCTGTTGAACCACTGATGCTGATCTTTCATTAAAGCATAAAAATTTCACCCATCTCAGGGATGTTATCAGTGTTGTGTCTACACATAACAGACAACTTGGCAAAGTACCCATTTAAACAGTATCTTTAGACACTTTATTCTTAGTAGCCTTTGGGAAAAACATATAATTTGCTCTCATTTCGTTCATTGGATCTATGAAAAATGCCAAACATAACACAGTTTGACAGGCATAAAATAGGATTTTTGCACCAACAAGATGATTCCTAAAGAGCTGTTAGCCAAAACCTTGGCATATCTTGGAATGGCATGCCATTAAAATTTTTAGAGAAACCAAAGAAGTAGGTGACAAAAGCAAAAGTGTCAGGCCTAACAAAGTAAAGACCTCACACAGGACCTGGGAGATGCATCTGGCCCTTCAGTTGATCCAGCTATTGTTCGCCGAAGCCTCATCGGAAATGGTTTGAGTGGACGGGTGGCTGAGGTGTGCCAAATTACACAACAACAAAGTGGCTACAGGTCTTATTGAATTTTAAGTGTTTGGTTCAAAATAATGTCAATATGTATGAAGGAGTATGAGTATCTACAGTCGTCTGCATAACATGCTGCCAGTAGAGTAAAAGCACGCTTAGATAGAATTTATATAGAACCTTTTCTTCACAAAGCATCAAGAACTATTTCGAAAAGAAATTACTTATTAAAGAAATTGAAACAAGAAATTGTTTTTGCAGTTTCATGGCTTTTTGGTAACCAAAAAAAAAAAACCCCAAACACACATGAAACCAGTCTTCTCTTTGAATTAAAATGTTCAGTTTCTAAAACCCATGTATAAGAAGGTAGGGGAGTCATTATAACATATTTTATATAATCTGAACCAATAATGCACTAAGGTCAGCTCTCATAATTGTCAGTTAGGCTTTTACTTGCATATCAATAGTAACCAAGTTCCTGCACAGTACAGAAGAGAAATGCTTTTAGCCAAAGTGACATGACTTCTGTTCCTATATGAATCCGTTTTGTGCTGTTTTCACTTGCAGATCTTCAGCTGCCTTTTCCTTGGTGTCTCCACTTGAGTCCACAGTCAGTTCCTCATACCTGAACTGAATTAGATATTTAAATGAATGGCTGTACTGGTATTTTGTATATCTCTGCATACTAAGAACAATAGTAGACAACAATGGATTATATTAGAATTTTGAACACTAGGAACAAGTCTGGCTATTTTCCCCCCCAAATTTAAATAATATGCAAAATAGTGCTGACTCTAAGGAACTCTAATTGTGTGAACCAAAGGCCATCTTCCAGGTGTACTGTGTAGGCACTCTTAACTTCCAGTCTTCCATCAAAGCGTTGCACTAAACCCACCTGTGCAGACTTGATTCAGACCTTTCTAATGAAATGCTCCATCTCTGTCATCAGACTGCTCCTTTCACAATCTATTACACCTTATACATTCATTGCTCTGGTATACATTATATGCCACTGATTTCTGCTATCCTGCTGCATTGTTTTAATTATGAGGAGGAAGGGGGTTACTGCTGAAAGTTCACCAGAAAGTCATTTCATTATTTTCCATTTTATGGATTTTTTTCCCCATGGAGTTCAGCATGTTTTCCTGGGTAATTTCACCACCTTGTTTGGTGGCCTTCTCTCTGTAGCAGCAATGATAACTAAAGCTCAGTGGCTAATGTTTAATGCATATATATTGGTGAGTTTAGTTTTCTTTGATGTTAATGTGTTTGCAGGGTTTAGCATCCACCAGTCCAATGCACAACACATTTCCTCTAAAGTTGCACCCTTCATAAATGACCACAGGGTTGAATTCTGGAATAATCTCCACCGACAGATTGGTGGTGCTGCATGTAATGGAATAGCTTAGATGTTTATTGGAATTTAGACCAGTGTATTTGCCTACAAGGTACAACATAAATTGCAACTTTAGAGCTACTTGGGCCATCCAATGTGACAACATGGAGAACCAAAAATATTAGCTTGCAAACCTCAACATACAAGTTAATGAGTAATACATTTTAGTAACCGTAAATCTCCTTATTAGTACCAACTTTTCTCCAAAGCATATACAAAACTACATGTATGTATAACTTTTGGGTTACTTTAGTATCTCTTTTTAATTCCAATCCATGCTGGTAGTCTGCACTTAACACCTCTATAGATTTCTTTTCAGATCAAAAAGTTTTATATGAAAAAACACAAATACGACAACTGGGCATATATCTATAAATTTTGGATTCTGGTCTTACTGGCTTGTAACACCTTAGAAGGGTCCCTTGTCATATTTTGGATGTCCAGGTTTTCAGGGCACTTCAACCAAAAATATATTTCCTCTTAATTTTCTCAGATTCCACATTTTGATGTTTAAGGTGTAAATGGGTATGTTTTACTTCTGTCTTACTCTTAATTTTCTTGCAGTACACTTCAGAGTAATCTTGTGACAGCTTTTAATCCACAGGTTAAGAGTCTGAAGAAATCACATCTGTTTCATCAGATTTCTCTGAGGCTGATAGCGTTGACATTGTCAGACCAATCTGATAATGATTTTTACAGGACTGTTTGAGTCCAAATTTTTGAGGACTTTGAGCACACCATCAGATTTGTTTCGAAAATAGATTCTGCCAACACAAATACAGTTGTCTGTGGAAACAGACTTAGATTATTTTAGACAAACTTACATTTTTATTAGATATTTTTAAACAAGAACGTTTGATCTTATGGTATCACAGCACCCATAATGGAACAGCGACAAGGTGATAGGCTCAGCACAATGTCTAAACATCCAGATGTCTGGATACAATTCAATGGAATGACCAAAAAATTTGCAAAGCTGAGTACAAATCACAAACAAACTGCAACATTACTAACGACTACCAGATTAGTCATCTAGTATAATTTGTTTGTTTTACAGTGAAGATACTTGTTAGACAAAGATTTATCTAAAAACCTGCTGTACTTAATTATTATTTGCAGTACTGGTTAACAAACTCATTAAACCAGAGTGTCTGTGACAGAGAGCTGCCCGTTCCCCCGAGCCTCGAGTGGGATGCACAGGATCATTAGAGGCTAATGTAAGTCTGGTTGAGGTCAGTTGCTGCAGTAATGGAAAAATACAACCTTAAAGCACAACATGCCAAGCTTTAGATAACTTGTGTAGGATTTTATCTATATTTGTGCTGTTATATGTTTTTCTATCTACCACCTACACAAAAATATACAGTCCGTAGGAAATGTTATTAGATGACTGATCTCAGTATTTTCTCATCTTATTTAAAAAAAAAAAAACCCAAAACAGTTCTGAAAGTGTTTGCAGGACACCAGGAAAACTAATCGACACCTATTTAAAAATAAGAATAATAATTTATTCAAAGTTGAAGAAGAATATGCTGCCCACTTCCTCATTCTACCCTCAAAAAAGATGTGCTAGATATTTTAATGTGAGGCTAATGTGGCGTCAGTCATGATGATAATTGTAACTTTTCACCTCTACAATTCTCTCAACTGAGCCACACTAAACTGAACTTCTCCAAGAACATCTACAACTCTCTGATTACATTTACAATCTCTTATGACAGCCCTCGTAATTGTAAAGCGATCAAGCAAACTCTTAGCCAAGCTATGTTGTTGCTTAAATTATGAAGCCTTGTGAAATCCCTTTATGAATTATTTTTCCTACACCCCCCACCGTCCACCCCCACCCTTCTCTCTTTGGTTGTCGCATAGAACATGTCTAATCTACTTAAAACAAGTTGAAAGACTAGTAATATAAATGAGACTGCTTGGCCATCTGAGGATCTGTCTTCATTAGAAGTGGATCTGGACAGAGTTTCTATTAGCTCACTATCAAGATGGGGAGACTGTGAGGAGGAAATTACGCATGTCACAAGACAAAGTGCGCGCGGCCCAGAGCTTAGCCCAATGGAGGATGAAAAGCCTTAATCAATGACAAGGACTACCGGTGACAGGGCACCATGATCTCCTCATGCGTCACAATGTAGAAGATTATATCCAGCCTCTGACAGATTGACACTTCCTCCGTGAGTTCCTGGCTGAAAACAGAGAAGGATTGCACTGCTTCTCTCTTCTCTGCTCCTTTTCCTTCCTTTGTTCTTTACAATCAAAGGTCTTCCCCAGATTTGGGTCATTACATTTTTTTTTACCTCATCTGCAACAGTAACAACACTTAATATTCTTTTAAAGATAACAGCACTAGAACGCACCCCAGGAGGACCATGTGCGTATCTTGCCAACACTGACAGTAAATTAGAGTTATAATGGAACTGAAAAGTTCAAAATATCACGATGTTGTCATGTGGAATATTCAATTTAAAGGTCATGAGCCCTCTGAAAGAAAATTCTCGTTGTTATGTTTTTCTTATCTGTTTCTCGTTTCTCTTTTTTGTCCTTGTCACATTAATCTTATGAATCAGCCAGTCAGCACCGCTCATAAAAACACTCTTCTGTTCATTTCAGGCATCCGTGTAGAGTATTTGAATTAGTCATATGCCATTATCACACCTGCACTATAAAGTGTTTTTTTTTTTTTTTTTTTTTTTTAACTCATCTGCAGCTAAAAATGGTTCTCTGGGGGAAAGCAATGGCTTTTCAAAAAGAAAGAAGGGCTCATTACTTTCGCCTGACCTTATTAAATTACACACAAGATACATTTTTGAGCTACACTTCTGCAGACAGGATGCTGAATTTAAAGACGAATACACAGGTATGACATCATTAAAGGAAAAAAACCTGCCTGTTGACCACAACTGGCTGCTTCATCCATTGCCAAGGTTACTGGCCACAAGTTCCTTTGTCATTCCTCTTCGTCATGGGGCACTGTCTGATAATTATCTTGATTTAATAGCTCTGTTCCTCTGAGGCAACTGTCCTAATTAACAAACAAGGAGCCAATATTTTGATCTTGCCACCAAATCAAAAGGGTGCTAATTGTGCATATCATAGCCTAAAGCTAAGACTGTTGTCTGAATGCTGTAACTGCACCAGCGGTCAAACTTCGTTGTTGTATTTTGTGCATTTTTTTTCATCTATATCATCATATCATCAATGCTACTCGAGAGATTTAATATATCCGATTACTCTTTTATTGAACTCAATATTTAAGCAAACTGCAAAAAGGTACAAATAACAGCACAAAAAAAGTGTGTAACTCCAGCAGAGGATTTCTCTAAAGTCTGCTGGCTGCATGAATCAGGAATCAGCAGTTATATCCACAGGCTGACAAGATAACAAGTACTGAATCTATCACCTAACTTTGGTACAGTAACAAAACTGATAAACCCTTATGCCTCAGAGCGTCAGAGAGTCTGTTCTGCATTTCTGGCTTAAAGGGGATGGGAAAACATGATTCAGTTATTCACTACCTGCAATATTTAAGCAAGCAAAAATCTGGCACGCAATACATAAGTGTGCCTGCAAAGAATGTGTATGCTTACTTACATGGCTGGTAGCTAGTTTAGTAACATAAAAGCAGCTTTTGTATTGCATGCATGCAGCTATTTCCCAGAGTTTTGCTTAATTTAGTTTATTCACACTCCCAGATTTCTGCAGGCACAAACTTGTAGTCTTCTGCCAGAGCTAAAGTGGACTGTGTATAAAAAAATGGACCAAGCCACCATCATGTCACCCGGTGGTTTGCGCAATCTTTAAACCAAAACTATGTTTTCTGCTTGGCTGTAAACACGGTATATCTGCAGCATAGCTGGACCTTTTAACAAAGGTATGTAAGCCACTTGGGGTTGGCTTTTTGAAGAAATTCAAGGAACTGTAGGTTTTGATATTTCCACACTGGTTTAGTTTTCTAACTCTGCAAGTTGCTGCTTGGTTCAACTGATGCTGACTCGCATTACTCAGACATTTAAGGGATTATCACTGGATGCACAAAAGCTGTTTTTATGCCCGTATGCAGTCAAATGTGATTTTGTCAAACTGGTTATGCTTTACATTTTTTCAGGGAAAGAAGAGATTAATTAGCAGTTAGTAGAAACAATGACAGAGGGGACCAACTCAAGCACTGTATTCATATCACTCTTGGGGACTGGCTTCATATAGAGTGTAGTCTTTAAATTTCACAACAGCTTTTAGTAGTGAAAATGTCATTAGTCATCTCTAAAGTAAGCACTGATCTTGCAGCAGTGCAATGTTTTGGTAAGTCTCTGCTTCAAAAATATTACTATTACTGTTAAAATTTCAGTTTAAGTTGACCTAAAATAAAATCCAAATTAGATTTACAAAGATCAAAATATTCCAAAGAAAGAAGGGCAGGAAGAAGAAAAAGAAAAACTGTCACGGCCAGGCGGATCAGCTGCACGCTGATCAGCCCTCTCTGTTTCTCTTCCTCTTCTCTCTCGCCGGGGCGGAACTCACTGTGGGTTCATGCCCTTGGCCCACGCCCTCGGGAGATGAGACCCAGGTGTCTCATTAAGGGGAGCAGCATTTAAGCCAGGAGGTGACTGCTGTTCGTCGCTGGATCGTTGTCTACCACGCGTTAGTAAAGTCAAAGCTACAGCAAGTTTAGTGAAGAGTGTTTTCCTCTGTGCATCGTCCTTAACCCTGTCTCCCTGTCTACAGAACCTCTTGGATTTTTCCCCGTGTGTTTCCCGTGTGGCAGTGTTGGAGTGTGAACCTGTGATCGTGTGAGTGGATATTCTGAAGAACGTATGCTTTCCCTTGGACTTCCCTGGAGACCCCTTCTTCCCCCACTCAGCTGTATATAACACCCCCCTGCACATTCTTGTATATACACCTGGTGACTTGTAAATAAACTCTTCTTGTAAGCATCAGTACCGGAGTCCTGCGCTTGAGTCCTCCTTCCAACCGTAACAATAACGATCCAGCCATCATGGACTCAGCGGACTCAAATCCCACCCAGCAACCCGTCCTCACCCCGGAGGCAATTCTGGAACGCCACGAACACATGCTTCGGCACATAAATCAACAACTGGCCGCACTCACTCAAGCCCTCGCTCAACGTCTACCGTCGGTAAGCCCACCCTCACCCCCTCCGTCTGTTTCTCCTCAGCTATCGGCTCCCAGTCCCTCTGCAGCCGCTCCGCCTGTTTCCCCCACGCCGGCCCCCACAGAACCACCGGAGCGATCGTTACCAGCGCCGGAGCCTTTCTCGGGTGAGTTCGATAAATGTGGTGGATTTTTGACTCGGATCACACTACAATTCCGTCAGTTACGAAGAACATATGAGACAGATGGGGCCAAAATCGCCTTTATGGTTCAACTATTACGCGGGCACGCATTAAACTGGGCGCAAGCTGTTTTGAGAACAGCCCCGGACATTTCTTATGAGGACTTCCTCACCAAATTTAAGAGTGTTTTTGAAAGAGGCACCGGAGCGGAGGCGGCTGCCCACAGACTGTTAAATTTGAAGCAGGGGAGGCGGAGTATGGCGGATTTTTCGGTCGAATTCTGGACCTTGGCCGAAGAGACTGGCTGGGGGCAGTCGGCATTGATAAGTACTCTCCTGAATAATGTTTGTGATGAGTTAAAGAGAGAACTGATGATGAGAGATGTTCCTAAGACCTTGTCTGATGTGATTACGCTGTGTGTGAAGTTGGATGAGCACCTACGGGCGCGTCGGGGAATCGGAAACTACATTTCCCAGAGGCCCCCGGGGCGCATGGAGACGTCAGGTGGGGGCGCGCCTAGCGGCAGTCACTCGTTGGACAGCACGGAAGAAAGTGAACAGCCCATGCAACTGGGCCGCTCCAGTCTGTCGCCCGAGGAGCGGTATCGTCGCTGGAGGGCCGGTGAGTGCTATTATTGTGGCCGCAAGGGCCATATTGCCATGGATTGCCAGGCGCGGCTAAAAGACAGCGCCCGCCGGTAGTGAGGAGTGTACGGGTGGGCGAGGTCTCATGTTCTCAGTCTCCTCCTCGTCTCATGATTGCGGCTAAGCTAACGGTTCGTCTCAGGACTCATTCTCTCGACGCTCTGATTGATTCCGGGGCAGAACAGAATTTTATTGATGCCTCGCTGGCACTGAAGTTAGGTTTTAGCACGGAGCCTCTGTCTCATTCACTCCAAGTCACAGCCCTTAGTGGCCAGCGTCTTCCAGACATTACTCATGTCACAGAACCGATTTCCCTGTCTCTTTCCGGCAATCATGTTGAAACCATACAGTTGTACGTCTTTAAGGCCCCACTCACTCCACTAGTCTTGGGCTATCCCTGGCTGTGTCAACATAACCCTGTGATTGATTGGAGGAAAAAGAGTATTTCGGGGTGGGGGGAGGAGTGTCACATGTCCTGTTTAAAAGCCGCCACCCCCGCCATGAACCTACCACTCAATAAAACTATTTCAGAACCGCCTGATCTGTCCTCCATACCGTCTGACTATCACGACCTGGCGCAAGTGTTTTGTAAAGATAAGGCACGCTCTCTTCCCCCTCACCGGCCGTACGATTGTGGGATTGACCTCCTCCCAGGCGCGCCGCTTCCGACCAGTAGGTTGTATAGCCTGTCTCGACCGGAGCGGGAAAGCATGGAAAATTACATCAATGAGTCACTTGCCGCTGGTCTCATTCGCCCCTCGTCCTCACCTGTTGCTGCTGGTTTCTTTTTTGTCACCAAAAAAGATAAAAGTTTACGGCCCTGTATTGACTATCGCGGCCTCAACGCCATCACAGTTAAAAACAAGTATCCCCTCCCTCTGCTGAGTTCCGCGTTCGAGCTGCTTCAGGGTGCCACCATCTTCACAAAGTTGGACCTGCGCAACGCCTACCATCTGGTGAGGATTAGGGAGGGAGACGAGTGGAAGACGGCTTTCAATACTCACCTGGGCCATTTCGAATATCTTGTGATGCCTTTTGGTCTCACCAATGCTCCAGCTGTGTTTCAGGCTCTCGTGAATGACGTGCTCCGAGATTTCATCGACCATTTCGTTTTCATTTACTTGGATGACATCCTCATCTTCTCCCAGTCTGTCGCCGACCACCGACGCCATGTCAGGCAAGTGCTTCAGCGTCTCCTCGAAAATCGTCTCTTTGTTAAAGGGGAGAAGTGTGAGTTTCATGTCTCAACTGTTTCCTTCCTGGGCCACGTCATAGATCGGGGTAACCTCAAGACTGATCCCGCAAAGGTTCAAGCCGTTGTTGACTGGCTGACCCCCTCTAACCGTAAACAGCTTCAAAGCTTTCTGGGGTTCGCGAACTTTTATCGGCGCTTTGTTCGCAACTATAGTAAACTGGTCCTGCCTCTGACCCGTCTTACTTCTCCCAAGGTTCCCTTCTGCTGGGATGGGCTGGCTCAACGTGCGTTTGCCCATCTGAAGGACCGCTTTGCCTCGGCGCCCATTCTCGTCCAACCCGATCTCGACCGGCAGTTCGTTGTGGAGGTGGATGCCTCGGACGCTGGAGTGGGGGCGGTGCTTTCCCAGCAGCAAGGAGGTAAGCTGCATCCCTGTGCCTACTTTTCACGCCGTCTCACCTCTGCAGAGAGCAACTATGATGTGGGAGATCGAGAGCTACTAGCCATCAAGCTAGCCCTGGAGGAGTGGCGCCATTGGTTAGAGGGTGCTGCCCAGCCGTTTGTGGTCTGGACCGATCACAAGAACTTGGAGTACATTCGATCGGCAAAACGCCTCAACGCCAGGCAAGCCAGGTGGGCCCTGTTTTTCACTAGATTCCAGTTTATGATCACTTACAGACCCGGTTCCCGTAATGTCAAGCCAGACGCCCTCTCACGCCAATTCGCCGCCTCCGAAGACGCAACTCGGGACTCTCCCATTCTACCGCCCACCTGTGTAGTCGGGGCCCTGACCTGGGAGATCGAGTCGGCTATTCGAGAGGCTCAGCGGACAGAACCGGACCCCGGAACGGGCCCTCCAGGGTTGCTCTTCGTCCCCCCCTCAGTAAGGTCACGAGTGTTACATTGGGCTCATACTGCCAGATTCACCTGCCACCCGGGGGTCCACCGCACTATTACCTTCCTCCAACGTTTCGCCTGGTGGCCTTCCCTTGCCAAAGACGTCCGCGAGTATATTTCCGCATGCTCGACCTGCGCTCAAAACAAGAGTGTCCATCAACCACCCTCTGGCCTCCTTTACCCTCTGCCGACTCCGAGCCGCCCTTGGTCGCACATCGCTGTTGACTTCATCACTGGTCTGCCCGTCTCGTCAGGTAACTCTGTGATTCTCACCATTGTGGACCGCTTCTCCAAAGCTGCTCATTTTGTCGCCCTCCCTAAGCTCCCCACTGCTCTAGAGACCGCCCGGCTGCTAGCTGACCACGTGTTTCGCCTCCATGGCATCCCCACGGACATTGTGTCAGACAGAGGACCGCAGTTCACGTCGCGTGTATGGAAGGAGTTCTGCAGTGCCCTCGAAGCTCAGGTCAGTCTCTCCTCTGGTTTCCACCCGCAGACGAATGGCCAAACGGAGCGTGCCAACCAGGAGCTCGAAGCTGCTCTCCGGTGCCTGGTCTCCACTAACCAGTCAACTTGTAGCGAGCAACTGTCATGGATTGAGTATGCTCATAACAGCCTTACCTCCTCTGCCACCGGTGTGTCCCCTTTCGAGGCGTCCTTGGGCTATCAACCGCCACTCTTCCCAGCCGTCGAGGGTGAGCACTTTGTTCCCTCTGTCCAACAGCATCTTCGGAGGTGTCGGCGCGCCTGGAGAGCGACTCGGGCCTCCCTTCTCCGCACGGTGGAACGCAATAAGCGCCTGGCGGATCGCCACCGGACCCCTGCTCCCACCTACACACCTGGACAAAAGGTTTGGCTGTCTACCAGATTCATCCCCCTCAGGTCTGAGTCCAAGAAACTGTCTCCCACTTTCATCGGTCCCTTTGAGGTCGACTCTGTGATTAACCCTGTCTCTGTCCGCCTTCGCCTGCCCCGGAATATGAGGATCCATAACTCCTTCCACGTGTCGCAAGTGAAGCCGTGTCTCTCTAGTCCTCTGTGCCCTCCTTCCGGACCCCCTCCACCCGCCCGGGTCATTGATGGCCACCCGGCTTTCACCGTTTTGCGGATCATGGATGTCCGGCGCCGGGGGCGCGGTCTGCAGTATCTCGTGGATTGGGAGGGCTACGGGATGGAGGAGCGTTCTTGGATCCCGCGGGCGGCCCTCTTGGATCGGGGTGTGGTGCGGGCGTTCCATGCGGCTCACCCTGACAAGCCTGGGGGTCGCCGGGAGGCTCCCGTCAGGGGGGGGGGGTACTGTCACGGCCAGGCGGATCAGCTGCACGCTGATCAGCCCTCTCTGTTTCTCTTCCTCTTCTCTCTCGCCGGGGCGGAACTCACTGTGGGTTCATGCCCTTGGCCCACGCCCTCGGGAGATGAGACCCAGGTGTCTCATTAAGGGGAGCAGCATTTAAGCCAGGAGGTGACTGCTGTTCGTCGCTGGATCGTTGTCTACCACGCGTTAGTAAAGTCAAAGCTACAGCAAGTTTAGTGAAGAGTGTTTTCCTCTGTGCATCGTCCTTAACCCTGTCTCCCTGTCTACAGAACCTCTTGGATTTTTCCCCGTGTGTTTCCCGTGTGGCAGTGTTGGAGTGTGAACCTGTGATCGTGTGAGTGGATATTCTGAAGAACGTATGCTTTCCCTTGGACTTCCCTGGAGACCCCTTCTTCCCCCACTCAGCTGTATATAACACCCCCCTGCACATTCTTGTATATACACCTGGTGACTTGTAAATAAACTCTTCTTGTAAGCATCAGTACCGGAGTCCTGCGCTTGAGTCCTCCTTCCAACCGTAACAAAAAGAGGAGGACTGAAAGGATGAACTTGATGCAGTGGGTTGAAGTGAGGACATTAGCTGCAATAGTACTATCACTGAGCTGCCTATGGTGCAGAGAAAACTGAACAAAAGGAAGAATATTAGGCTAAAGTGGGCATTTAATTATTTAGGCCATTAATATAACTAACTGTCTGTACCTTCAATAGCCATAAACAATGTGATATAGATGAGAATGTAGTTAAAAGACACATTTCAACTGACTTTAAAAAGGATCAAGACAAAAGGGAAAACAACAACATCAAAGCATTAATCAAAAAAATAATGTCACAACTACAAAATCTAATATGAATCCAATGATACACAAAATCACAGAAACATTATATCACATGTCTGACATATCAAAGGCCATTTTCACTGCAGCATATTTGCCTCTCTCCTATTGCTGCATATTTTACTTTTTGCCAGTGGTTATGTAATGAGGCTTGTCACCAGAGGTTTGGCCAACACAAGAGACCCTCCTCTCTTCCTCTGAGTAAGTGCCAAGAAAGAAAACCTGGGGTTACAAGGAAAAGGCTTAGAATGAAAATCACTTACACAAGATTTAATGACCAGGATCGCAAACAACGGTCTGACAAAAGCAAGAGATGCTGCAGATGCAGCTCTTTTGTACAAAAAGAGTATACTGCAACACAGGTCAAAGAGGTACTTAAGGGATAAGAAGGTGTGATAGTCTCTTCTGTGTCTTTACTCATCTTTACAATAAAGAACTTGATAAAATAACCAAATTGGACAATATTCCCTGTAGGCGGTCAAGGCTGTTGTTTTTGGGGAAAAGAGATCAGTATGGCGCAGTGACACTTGTCATCTTGAATGGCTGGCCGGGAGCAGTGAGAGTGCACCCTGAGTCCATGGTAGTCTGTCACCTCTCTCTACCCAGCCACCTACAGTGAGTAAAAATGGCAAGACAGCTAAACCCTCAACCAGAACCACTCTTGAGGGTATAATGTCATGTTCACTTGTAGGCAGATGTCGATTTTTTTTTTTTTTAATTTTTAAAAAAAATGCTGCTTCCTCTCCCTCACACAGTCTTCATAACAGCCAGAGTTGCAAATTAACACTGAGAGATCTGACACTAATGAAGCGATTATGCCTATCCAAGGGACGGATTGTGCCGTTATCATGTAATAACAGAGCTTCTCTGTGGACTGATTCTTTGTGCTCTTTATTGTTTTACACTCTAATTAAATTAGTGGAGTGATTTCCTGAATGCGCACAGTGTGAGTCTCGTATTATTTGTATTTGGAGGATCCAGCGTCTTCAACTTACTCGAAGTCTTTAAGGATAAGCACCAGCTCTTCACTTCAGGCATGGGATCTGAGCCATGAGGGAGCATCAGGATATATCTTTTGCTTTGAAGCTCTGAAGGGCTGTGCAGAGTTCACCAAACTGCCAGTTTAATGGATTGAGTCTAGCTTTTCAGAGGTGCCACGGAGACAGAGCTATTTGCTACGCTGGTTAAAAGTCGAAAGACATTGCCTGCCTTGCTCTCTCTCTACTCTGCCATAATCTGTTTGCTCCATTTATAGTCGGCAGATACATTCATTTATTCACTGTGGAACTGTGAAACAAGCAAGTAAAAAGTTTGAAAACACTGTATTTGTCACTCCTACATTTGTTAGCCCCATTCACAGCATATAGTCGCTTATTGTTCCAAAATGTTATTTTTATTTGATGTTAGATTTAAGGATTTTTGTCTTTTCAAAGGCATTTCCATTTTAATACAATAAGAAGTTTCAGCAAGGGATATTTACTGTGTGAAAGCACTATCGTTTCTCCTAACTAAAGGGCTTATATTAAAGCATATTGCATTAGAAGTGTTTGAGAGATTAACATTTAATTATGCTGCATCTGGTCGCCAGCAGAATAGGGAGGGTGAAATAACGTCAGATGAGAAATGTTTTGACTTTTAAACTAAATAAATCCTCTACCCTGACTTATAGATGAGTCCAATTCAAGTGGCGGCAGGCAACTTTTCAACATTTTTAGTCGTTACTTGTTTGTTTGAAGAGCTCTGGTGTCTGCAGCAAATGCACTTCAGCTGTGCCATAGATCACAAGTATTTATGTTCCTGGGATATCTCATATCTGGTGATACAACTGCACAGTGAAAGTGCAGATCCAGTGAAAATCATTAGTGAAAGTAAAAAAAGAAAGTGTTTCCATCTTAAGGTGAGTGGTTGAAACAGCTGTTTCAGTTTCTGGTGCTGAAAACATTCCTCAGAGATTTTAGTCCATATTGACACAACACCATCACACGGTGCCTGCAGATTTGTTGCCTGTACATCCATGTAGTGAGTCTCCTGCTTCACCACATCCCAAAGGCACTCTATTGGATTCAGATCTGATGACTGTGGAGGATATTTGAGTAAAGGAGGCTAAAGTACCCAGGGAGAATCCGCATAGACGGGGGGAGAACATGCAAACTCCCCACAGAAGGGTCCCAGTCAGCCTTTAAATCTGAATTCAGCACCTTCTTGCTGTGAGACCACAGTGCTAACCAACGCACAACTGTGCAGGTGGAATATATTTTGATCAAAGTATGTTTTCCTGTTGAGTTGACTGCTCATTTCCACCAACACTTTTGATTCATCTCTTAATTAACAGATATTGATAAAGACAGTGATTGTGCAGCAATAATATGAAGGCTTGGGAGATGACACCCTGCAAGTTTGGAGTAATTACTGTATTGACATAATCTGACTTTAATTCAGGTTTAAGAGGCATCCTGTTCACTGGAACCATGCGTTAGGATGAACTATATGGGCAGCAACTTATACGCCAGTTTCCAACAGATAAATTTCCAAAATATCACTCCATCCACACTGAAACAATTGATTTAACTCTAATAAATTGTGTCTGTGAAGGCTCTCAGTCACTGAACAGAGGCGGTGGTTTACGACACCAACTGTCTGCCATCTATAATCCAGTTTTGAGATCCCTCCCCAGACGCCTTAACGCCCACTCACATCCTGGGCCATCTGATCTCAGGAATTTGCATGATAAAGTGGGGCCAGGTTTCACAATGAGCTCACCCGAAACCCTGGCTGATTGGGACCCACACCCAGTTTCACACCTTGGCTCAGGCGATTAGAGGATCATCAGGGGGTCCTTTTGTCCCTCTGTGGGGGGATACTCCCAATAGGTTTAAATCTGGGACTCCCCACCATTTGACCTTAGAACTGAAGAAGCTTCTCGGATGAGAGGTGAAACGTCTTCAAGCAATTTAAAGAAGTCCAGACGCTTTTCTTTGCAAGCTACTTTGACTCTAATAAAGTGTGTCTAAAGGGCAGCTCTACATCTACAGATCTAAATAAAACTAACACTGTGGCATGGTTGCATCAGCTGATCAGGAAAATGAAGGGTTAAACATGAATAAACTTAATAACTTAAAAGGAGTCATAACATTTAGTTTAAAAAATTGCAGAAACGGCAGGACAGCCCATAACCTGTCCACCAAACAACACAGAATTTAAACAGCACCTGTTTGTTACACTATGAACAAAAACTGAACAGAAATTGCAACATACTATAAACACGAGTTACTCAAAGTTGGTTCCAACCAAATGGCAGCGATTTAAAAACTGCTTTGCAATCACTGAATGTGAATGCGTGTATGAAAGGAAACATCTGGATCATTTAACAGTAGGAACAAAAAGCTACTGCACAGGGTTTAGAGTTACAAGAAGAAAAATGATTTGAAACCATAATATGCAGAAAGTTAAAAACAGCGCTGGATCTATGATGGGCAGCCGTTTAGTCAGACTGGCTGTTTAGCTTAGTGACATAGTACAAGCCAAAGATGATTAGGCATTTTTACAACAGCAAGCAGAAGTAGTCCTAGACACATTCTTTGCTCATAATGTTCATGTCGCCTAAGAAAATGTCACCATTCACACTACAAAGCTAATTCTGCAGTACCTTCACAAACACCAAGATGAAGTGAAATGGCTCTTGTGAACTCCACAACCGCATGAAACCTTTATGAGATGTTCTTGAGTGCAGAGTGTAAAGCAGAGACCCACCTACTTCATTCTGCAAACAGCTGGAAGCTTTCTTTCTCTAAGGAAGGTCAAACATCTCACTACACATGGCACACACACTTCTGCAGAACTTGGCATTCAGAGGACTGAAGTAAAATGTCAGTTCAGTTCCTTACCAGGTAATCGATATATTTTAGTTGGAGAGCGGTGATGCAAATTTTAAACTCTACAAAATAAATAATTAATTAAGAAAAATCATAGCATAGACACAGCAGCATAATAAGGCAGAGCCGCTTATTAGACATGCACTAATTGCATAAATGTACTGGCAAACAAATCTGATTAACATAAAAGAGACTGGAGCAAAATGTAGATAAATTAAGGTCATGCGTTGTTTGCATGACTAGGTTAACAAATGTCTCGGTAACACCTTATGATCACGAATAATCATTAATGATCATTATCATTTATAAATACTAAACTGAACACACAAAACTGAACTTAAAATCCTATAAGTGGCTACTATAATAAAACAAAAAATATATATTTATGACCGTCAACCTGTTACAGTGGGGCAAAAAAGTATTTAGTCAGCCACCGATTGTGCAAGTTCCCCCACCTAAAATGATGACAGAGGTCAGTAATTTGCACCAGAGGTACACTTCAACTGTGAGAGACAGAATGTGAAAAAAAAAATCCATGAATCCACATGGTAGGATTTGTAAAGAATTTATTCGTAAATCAGGGTGGAAAATAAGTATTTGGTCAATAACAAAAATACAACTCAATACTTTGTAACATAACCTTTGTTGGCAATAACAGAGGTCAAACGT
This sequence comes from Aulonocara sp. 'chitande type north' Nkhata Bay, assembly GCF_057382095.1. NCBI lineage: Eukaryota > Metazoa > Chordata > Actinopteri > Cichliformes > Cichlidae > Aulonocara > Aulonocara sp. 'chitande type north' Nkhata Bay. The sequence continues at coordinate 34,588,459 of NC_141363.1, forward strand.
TTACTATAGGTCTTTACCAGGTTTGCACACACAGTAGCTGGTATTTTGGCCCATTCCTCCATGCAGATCTTCTCGAGAGCAGTGATGTTTTGGGGCTGTCGCCGAGCAACACGGACTTTCAACTCCCGCCACAGATTTTCTATGGGGTTGAGGTCTGGAGACTGGCTAGGCCACTCCAGGACTTTCAAATGCTTCTTACGGAGCCACTCCTTTGTTGCCCGGGCGGTGTGTTTTGGATCATTGTCATGTTGGAAGACCCAGCCTCGTTTCATCTTCAAAGTTCTCACTGATGGAAGGAGGTTTTGGCTCAAAATCTCACGATACATGGCCCCATTCATTCTGTCCTTAACACGGATCAGTCGTCCTGTCCCCTTGGCAGAAAAACAGCCCCATAGCATGATGTTTCCACCCCCATGCTTCACAGTAGGTATGGTGTTCTTGGGATGCAACTCAGTATTCTTCTTCCTCCAAACACGACGAGTTGAGTTTATACCAAAAAGTTCTACTTTGGTTTCATCTGACCACATGACATTCTCCCAATCCTCTGCTGTATCATCCATGTGCTCTCTGGCAAACTTCAGACGGGCCTGGACATGCACTGGCTTCAGCAGCGGAACACGTCTGGCACTGCGGGATTTGATTCCCTGCCGTTGTAGTGTGTTACTGATGGTGACCTTTGTTACTTTGGTCCCAGCTCTCTGCAGGTCATTCACCAGGTCCCCCCGTGTGGTTCTGGGATCTTTGCTCACCGTTCTCATGATCATTTTGACCCCACGGGATGAGATCTTGCGTGGAGCCCCAGATCGAGGGAGATTATCAGTGGTCTTGTATGTCTTCCATTTTCTGATGATTGCTCCCACAGTTGATTTTTTCACACCAAGCTGCTTGCCTATTGTAGATTCACTCTTCCCAGTCTGGTGCAGGTCTACAATACTTTTCCTGGTGTCCTTCGAAAGCTCTTTGGTCTTGGCCATGGCGGAGTTTGGAGTCTGACTGTTTGAGGCTGTGGACAGGTGTCTTTTATACAGATGATGAGTTCAAACAGGTGCCATTCATACAGGTAACGAGTGGGGGACAGAAAAGCTTCTTACAGAAGACGTTACAGGCCTGTGAGAGCCAGAGATTTTCCTTGTTTGAGGTGACCAAATACTTATTTTCCACCCAGATTTACGAATAAATTCCTTACAAATCCTACCATGTGAATTCATGGATTTTTTTTTCACATTCTGTCTCTCACAGTTGAAGTGTACCTCTGGTGCAAATTACTGACCTCTGTCATCATTTTAAGTGGGGGAACTTGCACAATCGGTGGCTGACTAAATACTTTTTTGCCCCACTGTATATTTGGTATTTTTGGATTTTGGAACAACTTGCTTGAATGATACAAAAAAATGCTTGAATACAAACACAAAAGCTTCATATGGAAATGGTAAAGTACAAGGACTGGACTGCAAATGAGTGAAAAAGGAGCCAAAGAAAAAACTTCAGATAGTCTGAAAAAGTGCTCGAGACCACTTTAAAATAAATAGAAATTTTGGCTTAATATATAGATATAAAATAAAATAAAAAGGTTCAAGACTTTGGCATAGTACTGCATATTTACATTTTTATTCGTGTGAACTGCATTAAAAAGTGAATATGTAAAAAAACAAATTGGAATTCATCACTTGTCAGTCCTTAGGGCACTGTAAACACAGGCAGCAGTGTTCTATAGGAAGTGAGGTAACTGATGCAAAAACATATAAAAGCTGCTATAAGAGGTGGGTGTGTGTGCCTTATTCCCACAATGGTAATTTTTCAACTTGTAAATCCATCAGTTATACAACCTGTGTGAGGACTTGTAAGAATATCCTACTCTTTACTCCCCGCTGTTCTGTACAATTGCCTGCCAGATGTCAAACACTGTGTGAGCACGTCGTTCCTTTAATATATACTCGGGAATTCCTATAAGCAGTTAGTATACTTCTTTAGAATTGCTTGTTGGATGATTGAATACCGTCGGAATCACCTTCTCTCAAAACTTCAGGACTGCGGCACAATAATTCCTTTACTTTTAGTTACAATCACTCCCACTAGTTCACACCAACGTACTGCCTCTGCAAGGGGGCAGACAGGGAACAGAGTTTGAGCTGTTTTTGTCAATTTCCATCTCAAAAACTCAGTTCAACATTATGAATATCCTCCCAGAGAACTATTTGAAATGGCTGGTGTTATGTTTAAATTATGTTATATATTTATAAAAAAACTTTGATTACATATCAACAAGCCTTACTAACAGATGTGTAATGTGCATTTTTCCATGTCTGAATAAGGCCTACTTTATTACTTTATCTACTTCAGAAGAAGGGGGAGAACATGCAGACACCTCACAGAAAAGACGAGTGATTTTAACTCATGTATTGCTGTGAGACAGTCCAAATCACTGCGCCACCGTGCCCGTCATTCAAACAATCATCAGTAGACCTTTTTCAATGGGAAAACCAGTTTCATTCAGACATACTTTTGTCGATTTAACTGAATTATTTTCATAGCTTTGAAAGCCCTCATCCTATATAAATAGCCCTGCCAAATTTCAGCTAATTTGGAAATTTGCACTTTTCAGCAAACACTAGCGGGTCATAGAACTCTATTACTGTGTGTTTTTTAGGAGATGAACCAGGATGAATAAGTCATAGCTCAAATTCCATCAATATGCGCAAACTAACACTCATGCAGAAGGCAGAAGAACTTCTACATGGGTCCTTAAGTTTATGTGTCAAAGGCAGTGTGTTTTTGTTTCAGTAAGGATGATCAGCGTGACCAACCGGATTGAAAAAGACTACATTTTGCTGAAAGCCTTATAGTGAAAATCAAAAAGTGATAATCATGGGCCTAACAGCTTTAATTAGCTGTCAGTATGGGGTCTGAGGTTGTGAATCCTCCCCCCACTCTTTAGACACAACTCACTCTCTTCCCTAGTTTCTGCCTCTCCTTTTTCTCAGTTTTAATACAGGCGGTCTTTACTATAATCTCTTTCTGCCTCCACAGTTTCAGCCTACTTTCTCTCACTGATACGCTCCATGTGTAAATTGAGGGAGGCATTTCAAGGTTGTCTCCATCTTTGATCATCACACAGTGGACCCCATAGGAAATATCAAATATTAAACTAACAGAGCTCCTCCGCAGCACACACTTTGAGACATCATAGCATGCTATGAGAATGCATAGCGTGATGTGGAAATGCAAAGTAACAATGCCTCAGACTTCCTAAAGCATTTCCCAGGAGAACTTCTTTCCACTTCTTCTTTCCACGCGAACACTGCTGCAGCTAAAAAAACTAGACTACAGAGTCCAAGACATATCACATAATGTACCATGAAGGGCAGGGAGTTTTCAGATTATACCTGGTGATTGTACTGAAAGGATGAGTGGATGAAGAGAGAGGAGGGAGCAACGAATGAGTCATTTGGAAGGGAATTCACAAACAACTGGAATAATTTCATAGAGACCTTGGCATAAAAAACTCTACCAATAGTCACTGCTAAGAGATTATTTAGGACATTAACTTTTATACTTTTATTTTAGTTAGTTTATATATATATATATATATATATATACATATATACATATATATATATATATATATATATATATATATATATTAGTGCTGTCAGCGTTAACCAGCCATAACCACATTAACACTTCAAATCTCTGTTAGCGAATTAACGTGGATCACCCCATCCGTGGGGCTGGACGCACTACTGCGTCAAAGACCTAACCATGCTAACGCGTTGACGCCGTTAGCGTCGTCAGTGTAGTTGCATAATAGCAAACAAGCCTTAATCAGCTTACCTTGGGAAATTCATGCATTCAAAAAGAATAACTAACTTAAAAATATACCCAATTTTCATATAAGACCCCATTTACACTGGATTGCAACCTTACATTCAAAAATTGTAAATGCATCCAAATAAAAAAATTGCCTTTACTTGTAGTCCACAAATACATCTTTATGTTTCTGTTTAACAGTAGTTGTAAGCAAGTTACTTTGTCAATGAAAACTGCTTTAGTTACTCATCCAAGGCTGATGCTGTATGAAAAAAGCGATCTGTGACACGGTCAAGGGAAAGTGCAAGCATAATGAATATTTTTTTTATACAAAATATGAACAAAAACCTCTCTATTCAGACACAATAAACATTATATTAAATGCTTAAAATACAAACCTACACTCTTTAGTTGAATAGTATCTCTAGTTTGTTGCTAGTACAAATCTGTTCATTCCAGTACTAATGGTAGCCTTTATGAGCTCTGGACATTGGGTGAAGAGCTCAACAGCCTGTTATTTACAACAAACTTAACGGATTCTGATAAGTGTTTAACGAGGAAGTATATATGTTTCATAGGCTCAGTTGCCATTGAGTGTGCTCCATTGCAAAAAGCTGATTCAGTTAGACAAAGGTGAAGCTGTGTAGTCACTTTATTAGTTTGTCAAGATGATCAATCCAGATTATTTTCTTCACAAAAAGAAACTGCACATAAGACCCTTTTGCAAGTATCTCAAACCTGCAGCGCAACAGGATGATATGGTCTCTGTGGTTCTGATAGATATATAATTATAGTTCTTATGTAAGAAGGTAAGAAAGAAGGTCAAAAGTTTACCCGTATTAAATGTTTTATTGCCTGTAAATGGCAAGCTACTATAAATATGTTCATCATCTAATGATGCAGACGTATATCCGATCAATGATTTTTGCAACACTTGAGAAGTCTGTTATACCCATTAATGGAGCTTCATTCACTTGCAAGATGGATAAATTGTCTAGTAATGAAATTAATTGAAGCTTTAGAACAGTGTTAATGGTGTAACGATATTGATTTATTGAGTGAGAAATCCAAACTCATCTCTAATGAGATGAAGTTCAAACTTGCTTCTCAGGGTTTGATGCAGTTTTCTGTGGTCAGCCAGTTTCTCCTATCTTTACAAAGATCTACAGATTAAAAAAGTCCTCTTAACGACTCCTGAAAGTTGCTTGCATTGTAAGAAGTCTTAAGGCCTGCACTGTTATCTCAATAGGACTTTCATATTCAGTAGGAGCTGATCTCCATTTAAGATGATTTTTCTCTGGATTTCACTACTCACACAATGCTGTGTGAATACTAGCCATGGTGCAGTGGCGGTGGAAGTAAAGTCAGCACCCTCTTGGCCTTCCAGAGCACACGATTTGTCACCTCTGTTGAGAACTGTGAGATCACACAAAGATAGTGACAGTGCTCTTACAGGGATGTGGATATTTCATTTTCTGGGTCAAAAGCTTCTAGTCTTGCTGATTCCTTGGCAAAACTCAAAAAATAGCAGATGAGTTGTTGAGAATTACCTAATCAAATCGTGTTTTTTTTTGTTGCTATAGAGACAGTTTTTGTGCACAAAACACTACATTTTTGTCCCTTCGACAGAAGTCACAAATCCTTTGAAAGCTGTCCAGTAAAACAGTAGCTCCCTAACACAAAGACCCAGAGAATCGTTTTTGTGTTTGCCTATTTCAATCATCCCGTGTCTCTGAGACAGATAAGGAGAGAAGTGACCTGACCCTCACTTTAGCAGCACTCTCAGAGATGAGAAAAGCTAAAGGGGATAGGAGAATTCATCTGACAGGTCCACCGGGAAATGTTACTGTGAGCACATTAGCTCTCTGCTCTTCTCACTACTACTGTCAAATGTCAGTATGCTAATAACCAGGAATCCGTGTAAATAACATTCTCCATGTTATAGCATGCCAAGCTAGGCTTCTGGTACTTATTGATGTATTTTAAGAGCGCGTCTGTCCTCCGCAGTATCCCCATGAGCGCGTGGCTTCTCCCAGAACATGCTAAGATAGATAGAATCTGATGAAACGCTGAAGTTTCAGCGAGTGCTTCAAGTCTCTGTGGAGAGCGGGCTAATGCTAAATGTATGATCCATGATTTGAACCTCATTTTTAAACCCCGCGAGCGCTAAGTGTGTAATTTTTGAAACTAGAAGATACAGTTCCTCTGTGGATAGGGAGAATACATGTCACATTTTATTGCTTTACCTATATTTGTATCCCGCATTATTGTATTTACCCATAGACCCAGTTATTCCTTGATGTAACAGGGGCACTTGTACATTGATGTGAAATCTTTATAGTCTTGAGAAAAATTTTTTTGATAATCTGACTACAGTGAAAGCAATTAATCCAACGCTAATTAGTAAAGTAACATTTTTGAATAACAGTAAAGCTTAGACCCACCAACGTTAAGCCCTTTTTCAACACAGCAAAAATATGAAAGCATGCAGGCATATTAAGGAATAAAGTTCTGTGGCTCACGCTGTCCATGCTATGGCAATGTCTGAATGAAGTCATAAGGAACATTAAAGTGAGAGTGACTCATGTCTGAATGATAGGATGTTATGACTTTGACAGATTTATAAACCCAGAGGAGAGCACTTGATCATCACAATAGTCATTTAAACTTACGGCATATCAATCTGTGCAGTTAAGAAACATAAGTGATTCTGAACCAGTTTCATCTGCTTTGGCACAAATGAAAGTGACTACAGGCGCAAAGGAGAAACAGCAACAAGACAACCCCAGAAGGGAATTTTTGGGGTGCTCCTAGCAAAAGAAGGGGGCAACTGCACCATTTCAGGCCAGACAAGTAGTCCAGCTCTTTTAGAACTGCACAACTATTTGTGTAAGAAGGTATGCTGTCTCTCCCAGCACAGTCTCAAGAGTGTTGAAGAGGAGCCAGGAGATTGGCCTTTACATGAGGAGACCTGGAGAGAGCTGCAGAAGGGTGTAAATCCAGCACCTGAACTGCTATCTGCTCCTTTGTGCGAAGAGCGACAGGAGAAGCGCTGCCAGAGCGGCTGCTCGTGTGCGTGTTTCTGACCAAACTATCAGAATCAGACTTCATGACGGTGGCACAAAGGCCAACGTCGCTCTGTGGGACCTGTGCTCACAGACCAGTGCTGTGCAGATCGCCAGACATTTGCCAGAGAACACTCGAACTGGGAGTTTTGTCACTGGCACCGCACTCTCTTCACAGATGAGAGCAGGTTCACACTGAGTACATGTGACAGGCATGAGAGAGTCTGGAGATGCTGCGGTGCACCTTATGCTGCCTGCAACATCATTCGGCATAACCAATTTGGCAGCGAGTCAGTGATATAATGGGGAGGCATATCCTTGGAGAGTCACACAGAGCGCCACGTATAAGCCAACAGGAACATGAACGCTGCAAGGTATCGTGCTGGAAGTCCTCAAACCTATTGCATAAATTTATGATACAGTGGGCACTGGATTCTTCCTGGTGCAGGAAAATGCTTGGCCTGATATGGCCAAAGTGTCTAGGCAACTTCTTGATGATGAAGGCACTGGTGCCACTTACTGGCACTCATGTTCCCCGGACCTGAATCCGATTAAAAACCTCTGGAACATTTTGTTTCAGTGCATCTCATTCTGCCAAACAGTGTCACGGACTCACCAGTGGCACACTGATGCCCTGATCAAAATCTAGGGGAGATCCCCCAGGACAGCATCAACCATCTCATCAGGAGAATACCCATAAGTTATTTTGAATGCATAAAACCAGTAGGCAGTAAAGGGTTTCAGCTTGAATATTTTGTTCATTAAGATCTGATGTATGATTTAATGATCTTTTATTTTTGAGTAAAGATTATTTTCACTGAAAATATCCAAAATACTTTAGTCAGAAAAATGACTAAAGACATTTATTCATTCAATAGCAATACAGAACCCAAGAAAGATATGAAATTAAAAATAAAAATCCATTTGCAAAAAAAAAAAAAGAATCTTTCCAAATAACTTTATCTCCAGTGTTTTTACCATGTGCATGCTGGTTAGTGTGTGTACCCGGCTCCCCTTGTCCTAGCTCACTTCGTTCTCTAATTACACACCTGCTTCAAGTCACTGAAACACTCCCATCCTGAGATAAATTGTCTGGACAACTGTGTAAAAGGCTGCCTGAAAATTGTAGGTTGCATTAGAGGTCTTCAAAACAGGGGCTCCTTTCACCAGAGATGCAACATGACAGCTGATTTTCAACACAGGAAACTTTTCCCACTTATCCACTGTGATTTTTGACCCTCAAACATAACATAAATGGAAAGTTTACTTCATCACCTCAAGTTTATAGATATTACCAGTTAATACTATATACTGTATATTATGCCAGTGCAGCGGTTATCACTGTCCACTCACAGCTCAAGATTCTCAGGTTTGACCCTGTTTAGCGGTTTTTACATGTTCCCTTTGCAAGTTTAAACCCCACAGTCCAGGTACATGCTTTTTATGTTAATAGATGATATTGGTAGTAGATGTGGATGTGAGATCATGTCGTCTCAGCTGGGAAACTTCACCCTCTGTCACCTGTTGTAGGCTTCAGCTCCTACTAAGCTGGATAAATGATTAAGAATATCAGTGCTCAGATAACACTCAATTTAGTACATTTCAATTTCTTTGCTGTAGTTGCAATCTGGCACTATAAGAATGTCTATTATGTTGTTATTCTGTGGAAGATTTTGGAAGATATAAAAATTAACTATTAATGGATTCTGTTTCCAGAGGCAAGATATAAACACAAGACAAGTAACACTAACATTACCAGTTAATGCATCCCTCCAACAGGCCTTTATTGTTGCACTTCCCTGCTGAAGGCAAAACTGTCACTGAAAAACAGCAGTTTTTCCACTGGCACGCACATTTAGAGTGTTACTGAAAATACCACATCTGTGCTGATAAACTAAAAAGTACTCGTTGTGCTCATTGTGCTGCACAAGGACCATCGCTTATTCTAATCAAACTATTTATGCTTCAAAATTGAAACATGTTAATATGATGTAACATACTGCTTAATCTGTGGTAATATTACAATTTAGTATCATGTATATATGCGGTTGTGTCTTTTATCACTGATAGTTTACACTTTGTCCTGTCATCGAGCTGTATTTATCAGTCATTTTCTAATTTAGGTTCGAAGTAAAAAAAACGAAACAAAACACCAAAAATTAACATTGTCTGAGTGAATTGTTTATTATTAAAAGGTAAAAAAACAATCCTTATTTGTGTGTGTATTGCTGTTGCACAGCATTATATTAGGCATATGTACCCACTGCTACATATACTGCGTGTATGGATTTTTCCAAAAGGCAGAGATACATATCACAAGCAAATGCATACACAGGCACATACACGCTGACAGATTTGAGGTCTGCTAGTTGACTGGGGAAGCATTTTGGTTTTTCATTGTGTCTGGCACAGATTGGTTGATCCATCTGCTGTAATCACTGAGTCTGACAGTATGATTCAAGTGTCCAGTGAAAAGTGACAAAAGAGAAAAACATTGCTGTGGCCCATATGCTTAAGGACAAGAGAACCCATTAAGAGCTGAGAATCGCTAACAACCTCACTTCAAAGAGATGGACAATGACGCTTGGAGCTCTTTTGTCACTTTTGCCACCGTGCCCGCCTCGTTCAGATTTTCAGCATCATCAGTGGGCCATTAATAAAGCCCCAGAGAACAATACCGGGTGAGTTTGTTGCTGAATTCAGATTTTTAACACAACTCAGACTGTATTCATCAAAGAAAACTATTGTAATTATTACATTGTCAGTAACAAAGAATTACTTGACACAGGGAGAGGTCTTGTTCCTCCCTAACCTTGTTACATGAAAACTAGAGAGAGCTCTGATTATGCTGATTATTAACAGAAATTAAAGTTATTACTGTGATGTGAAAACCTTTCTAGCCCTCACAGCAGTTACGACAGTGTGTACCTTCGATGGGAGCGCCACAGATAGAACAGGTTCATTCTCTGTGGTAATTAGAGCTATTCAGAAATGTACCCTAGTCTTTAAGGAGAATGTTTCTTAATTGCTACCTTTGTTGCAACATTGCTGCTGTTTGAAAGGATAATAACAGCCGGTCAAAGTAATTGTTGCTTTATGAATTCATTTGTTGAGTTGTACTGGAACGTTCCCCCTAGAAACTGCTCATTGTTCTGCACTCAAAGCTTTTGCATTGTTGCACAGATGCTGCCAAATTATGTTGCGTGACAAAAAATATGCAAATCTTCTCCAGAAAGAAATTCTGATCATTTCAAGCGAAGGAGTAATTTGCATGAAGTCTATGGATTTTGGGTTTCAGAAGAAATAGCAGCAGAATGCAATTTGTTCACTACCAAGTATACCTTTAAGCCTTTCTTGTGAAAAGCTAGTAGCGACCTGCATCTTGCCTTGTTAAATTGATATTGCTGGTCAATGACAGTGATTACCATGCCTGTGGGTCTCCCTCCCACGCCGTTCCTGTCAGAGCCTCAGAGATAATGAGATGGCACACATTATCTGGCCTTGCTGGAATCATGTTTTACTAACCTTACAGAAGCAAAGCCAACCAAGTTAAATCAATCGTCTGGCACCATCAGAAAAATATTATAAACCAGCTATGCAGCCGTGCTGTATCACTACAAATACATCATCATATAAAGACTAAGTGACAGCAGAGGAAAAAAAATCGATCTTATTTTAATCATTGGAAAATGGATTGCTACAGATTTGGAAATTACACAAGGACCGCACAGTTTTTTTCTATTAACGCCGACAAATCACTAATATTTACTGAGTGTCAAATAAATGTGTGGAAGATGTTCTCAACTTTCTAGGAGTCCATTAAAAAGAGATATTTGCCTTTCCAGCTATATTTGTTAAGGTTCAGTTCTTAGATGGACCCAAATATAGAAGATGTGAGTAAAACAAAAGACAAGCTTTCATTAAAAGTGATAATAAAAGTCTAATAAAGGAATGGATTCAAAGGGTACAAAAGCTCACCTCAGAGGGAACTTGCAGTATAGAAAACAGGTGTTACAACAGACCGGATAAATAGAAATAATGGGACCAATTATACAGAGAAGGCTGACTGAACAGAAGGTGAATGAGACACAGGTGAAAATAATCAAAACCATTTTTTGACACATTCAAAAAAGATCCATTATTTAAGAAATCAGAAAAGTCCTCTGAACATGAAGACAGAGACAGGGGAATACCAAAAGGATAAAAAGCAAAAGGATGGAAAAACAGAGGAGACTGAGGATGGGGCAGGCAGATAGTGAAACACTAAGGGAACTAAACACATAAAAATAACAAACTCTGAATAGAAACTGAAGCTAAATAAAGACCAAAGAGCCCAAAGATTGAAACGAACAAAAGAGACCAAAACTAGGACTTGATACAAAACACTCGAGTATTACTCAGAATACTAGAAAAATGATGATGAAATCAAAGAAGGGAATTTAAAGCCTAACAATATTCAAAAACTCACCAGAAGGGCAGTGAAACCACAGAGAACACTTAATAAAAGATAAGAATCCCAAACCTCCAAACTAACTCAAACACTGTGACCAAAACCAGTTGTATGATATGTACAGACAAAATAAAACATGTTCCTGTTGTGAAACAAACCTAATTGAGTCAGCCTTGATTACACCAAGCTTAACTATCATATGAAAATGCATATTATAAGCCCACACAATCATTAGCTACACTGAGACAAAAGTTAATTGGAAATCCTGTGACCTAGCTAAAGATGCTGCATATATAGAGTATATTTATATATCTATAATCTATTATAACTGCAGAGTTAAACTGCTGAGTTTTTGTTTCCCCCTAAAAATGTACATAGATTCAGAAGCCTGAGCCTTTACACCAATCGCATGCCTAATCAACATCCACTGAGAGAGTTCAGGCTCATTAAACAGGCTCTTTGTGCTGGCATTAATAATGCAGGGGCAATGCAAGAGCCACGATGTGCTCAAAGACCTGCCATCTCGTTAATGCACCATTAATTACACAGGTTAAGACAACAGCCTCGGGGGCAGTTGACCCCCCCTCTGTTTAGGGGATGGGGTCAGAAAACCGGTCACTTGTTCTTCTTGTCCCAGGCACTTATCGAATCCACCTGGAGCATTAAAACGCTGTCAAGTATGAAGATTATGATTCTGTTTTATATTTTTTCTCTAAACTCTCAACAATTCCTGTCCATTTTTACCTTTTAACTACCAAGTGGGAGGAGGAAGCAGGGGGTCTCTTGCATGCAAGCAGAGAAAGGTGTTTATGAAAGTAGCTCTGGGTCTGAAAGTTAATTCTTTTTAAATATGTATAGCTTTGTAATCCTTATTACAGCATGATTTCGATTTTGATACTCCCACATGAAAATAAGGATTCCAGTAGAAGCCAAATCCTTTCTGTATCCTGTAAACAGCAAACATTTTCTACAAATCTACCAAAATTATTCAACACTAAAAACAGCTTTACAGCTGCTCCCCCTGACTTCAAACTGCAAGGTTAATGAAAGAAAAAAAGAGGTAGAAGTAAGTGAACTAAAATCATTTTAACTGCAGGTCTTTTTTCCCGAACCCACACATGAATTGCCATACTTTGTGTATTTCCCTCAACTGGGGTTAGGCTGCTATTTTAAAGGCCTTCAGAATCACTCCCTTCCCCTTTCCTCTCACCTGCTTCTTCAGCTGAAATCAATGTTCCAGCCCTTTCATCCTCTCTGCAGATTGCCTCAACCAGGGCAGAGTCTATCAGGCATCACTAGACTGACATTTCCCTGTAGCTACTGCACCTATGGGCGACTCCATAACTGACTCAGTCCCCCAAGGGATGGATAATCCCAGGCTAAAACCCCAAGATTGTGTGATTAATGATATGTCGAGTGGTTGTGACCCTTGTTCTCCTGCTGTGATGCCTCATGTTGAGCCCAGGGAGCTTTGGAGAGTTGACAAGGGAGACCTGTACAATTATGCACTGGCACAGCAAAGCAGCCCCCTGGCAAACATAGAGCTTGACAGGACTTTTATTAGCAATGAAACTTATACAGTACCGTATATTAAGAGACAAAGCCAGAGTGCAGCCAAACTCATTTCCACACTCTGTGACTGGTTTTCAGCATTCACAAATGGGGCTAATTTATTCAAAATGTGAACTCGTGTGTGTTAAAATTCTCTGCTGAATTACACACATGCTTTTCTGTACATTGTGGCCTACATTTAAAAGACTCCTACGAGTTGTGATTTGCTCCTCATCAAAAGCAAATTATTACATTATAATAGTATTGGCTTTATTGCAACGTGCTTAATAATAATAATGAAGACAAGACAGCATTGGTAAATAAAGTGTGTGAGAACAAAGTAAAAATGATATAAACTACCAAATAATATTAATAAAAAGCCATATAACTAAGAAAATAAGTGATATCAAAGAATAAAAAAAAAAGTTTATAACTTAAGCCTTAAAAAATGTGTTTTGATGTGTTATTTAAATTGATCTGTTGAACTGGATACTAATCCCTTTTGCCTATAACAGAGATGAGGACCAATAATAGAGCATATGCTCATTTGCCAATATGTTTTAGTTCTATACAGGGAAGCTTTAAGAGACTAATTTTAGCAGATTTTTGTGATGTAAAATGAGCGTACTATATCAGCCAATCAGACAGAGAGTCAGGACCCTGAGCAAAATCTTTCCTTCTCTCAATTTAGCTTTCATGGGAAGATGTGTTGCTGTATTTTGGATCCTCAGAAGTTTTTTAATGATGCATCGGTGCAGTTATAAAGTCTGCTAACATTAAAAGTATGAATAAGCCTTTCTGTGTTGTCCTCAGAAAACAATTGTTACACGTGGGCAAAATTTATAATTGTAAAATGCAGTTCTAGTTATATTTCTAACCTGAGAGTAAAAGCTTACATTATACCCCAGAGGTCCAACAAATACACTGAATATATTTCCTAATTCTAAAACATTTACCATGAGCTTTGGCTGTTTTGTGTTTAATTACCTTCTGCAACTGGAGGGCTAGGTTTTGCTGTTGCCTTTGGTGTATCTATCTACTATCATCAGTACATCAACTGCATATTTGAGGAACTAACCGCTGAAATCAAGAAAAAAATAAAGTATATTGCTCTAACAGCTTGCCTGGGCAAAGATGTGCATCATCACCCTGTGATCAATATCCTGTCGGGTAAACCTATATTTACCTTTCATGAGCTATGGACTTGTTGTGGTGTTGTTTTATTGCACCAGTTCACAACAGCAATTATGTCAAGGCATTTATATTTAAGGGAACAACTGCAAAGCGACAACGGTATTAAAGAGAGAATCTGATGATCTTTAAGAGCGAGGTTCTTAAGAGGTTGAGTCAAGGCGGGAAGGTAGAATTCCTATTAACAGGAAGACACCTCTGGCAGAACCATGCTCAGGGAGGACCGGCCTGTTGAAGTTGAGGAGAATGAGAAGATAGAAAAGAAGCATTGAGAGAGAAAACGAATAACAGACAAAGAAAACCAACAACTACAGGAGACAAGTAAACACTTAATGACATGCATTAATATCCCCTGGGAGCTTCAGTGTCTGGTTCAGCGTCACCTCATTTAGCTGGAACTATAAGCTTAATCAAAAATGAAGCCATCGGCTTTAGTTTTTGAAGCTACCTTTGTATGCTGACATCGCAAAGACATGCAGATTAGGTGAGCTGGAAAGTCAAAGCTGCCTGTAGGTTTGAATCTCACTCTGTTTGTGTCCAAGTGCCCACTGAACTCCATACCTACTGCATGCTAGAATGCACCTTAGTATAGAACCAAAAGTGATTGCAATGACTGCTTTACATTTAGATGCAATAAGGTTTGCATTTGTTAGAAATCTTGCCATTCTGCAAAATACCCGATGACAACAGCAACCCTGTGAAAAAGCTACATGGAATTTTCTGTGTTAAGTTGTTTTACTTTCAAGATTTCACTTTCAAATGTAATAGGAGCAAGAGCTACGGTGCCAGTGAGGCCGCCCGGTGACCAATAGATAAAACTCTGAGTGTACCGAGCAGAATCCAGCTGTCACTGTGTGCAAGTGTGAGAGTGTGCTGCAGCATAGCTAAAAAAAAAAAAAAAAAAAAAAGCATACATACTCATCTAACCTGCAAACTGAGAAAATAGAGGTACATGTGCAGTAAAATGTGATACTGAAATCTTTTTTTCATTATAAAAACATGCTGTGGGTGCTGATAGACTTCAAGTCCAAATGTGTAGCACATCAGACTGAAAGTGAAGTAAAGTTAGATTTGTGCTCAGCTTTTAAGACTGTGATTAGGTTTCTGGAGTACCTACTTGTTTATTTAACTTTATAAAGCAATACATCCATAACTCAGTACACTACTTAATTTGATATTTTAGCCAAGCCACCCTTTCCTCAGTCTCGACTTAGGGTACGTGATTACTATGAATACAAATCATCTTCATAATCCAACAGGGATAAAAACATAATTGTTATTGTCTTCTTCATATTTAATTAGAGGAACACTTTAATTGTTCCTCGGTGAGATACTCAGAAAAACAGCTTTTAAAAAGACCTAATGAAAAAACGTGGACAAGATTTGGTAAATGTTTGAGAGCAAAGTCAGAAAAAGTGCTTCTTAAATCCTGCATTAATTTGAATACTCGTCTCTTCCAATGTGAAAAAATGAAAGTACTTGTTTCAAGTGTCATCATTCCACTCTCGAACAGCTTATCTCCTGAATAAGTCGACTGCAACATTAGACCAATAAGCAGCTGTGTAATGAATCTATTTAAAACCACCTGAGATTAGCCCTTAGGCAGCACCTGATGGGTTTAGTGATCAGCTTTTGTTTCCTCATCAAGAGCCAAAAGATCAGTGCATCACAAGGAGACAAATAGTGCTCCCGTGCTAATCGTCACTCCTGTTTCACATCCAGTATTCAGCTGTCCCATATTCCTTTTTTTTTTTTTTTTTTTTTTTTTTTTTTTTTTTTTTAAAATGACATCAGAAACAGCAGTATGCGACATTACGTGATGGCAGAGCTTCAGTTCATCCTTTGTCATTTTTTTTTTTTTTTTTTTTTTTTTTAAATAAATAGGACAGGGGGAATGAATGAGAGAGAGAGGGGGAGAGAAAGAAAGAAAACCAAAGAGGAGAAGAGACGGTGAGAAGGGGGGGGAAGAGAGAGAAAAAAAAAAAAGAACTCCTGGGTCACCTGTATGGAGAAAAAAACAAAAAAAAAAACAAAAAAAAAACAAACAAAAAAAACAAACAGAGGAGACAGCAAACAACAAAGAGCAACATAATAATAGAGAAAACAAAGCACCATCACAATAAACTAGCTAGTCATAGATATCAATATTTACTAAATAATAAACGATATTGTGCAGCACGCAAGATAGACAGCGCACAGTGTGCTTTGAGGCAGCAGCCAAGAAAGCTTTAGTCCGTGTCTGTGAATACCCATGTGTGCATACCTGTGTGGATCAGCATGCTTGCATTCCAAAGGTTTCTCCATGTAATGATCTGCTAGGGAGTGTGGGGGGGCCACAGCCCCGTCCTCCAGGGTGTGAAGCGGGTATGGAGGAGATCAAAACTCCAGACATCCAGAGGCCCCCAGAACACAAGAGACCATGGAAGACCAACAGAGGGGCAGCCGCGCCACTGTTCCAGTAAGAGCTGAGGAGAGTCCCAGATGAGGGCTCGCCCAGCAGCCGCGGAGCAGAAGTCAGGGGGAGTTGCAGTGACGCGCCCGTGAGCTCCGCCGGCCCCCAGCTGCGCCTGAGTGACCGAGCCCTAGGCCGAGAGGCCGGGGGCACCCCACCTCCAAAGGGGCCCGAGCGAGCCCCAGGCCCCAGGCCCCGACAAGCGGCCGCCAAGGAGTGAGCCGGTGTGTACCCGGACGCCCACCCCCAGACACAAAGAACCACCAACACACCGACACCTGAGGGAGTCCGCCACCGGCAGGGGAAGTGGTGGTGGGTGGAGATAGGCCTCCAAACCTTTTATTCAAGTGTCATCATTCCACTCTCGAACAGCTTATCTCCTGAATAAGTCGACTGCAACATTAGACCAATAAGCAGCTGTGTAATGAATCTATTTAAAACCACCTGAGATTAGCCCTTAGGCAGCACCTGATGGGTTTAGTGATCAGCTTTTGTTTCCTCATCAAGAGCCAAAAGATCAGTGCATCACAAGGAGACAAATAGTGCTCCCGTGCTAATCGTCACTCCTGTTTCACATCCAGTATTCAGCTGTCCCATATTCCACAGAGATACTCAGACAAATCTTTTGCATGATTACTTTATGGATCAAAGTCTATCTCAAAGGTTTCTTCAGAGAAAATCCCAATTGCGCAATCAGACACCTATTTCCGTCGAGGAGCCTAAAGTTAATGACCGTTTCTCATCTGGGCATCTCCCTGTTTTCCTCTGGCGTTGAGGGTGAATGCTTAATCTTCAGTGGAAGCTGTCAGAACATGATGAATGCCAGCACTAGACCGGCTCTCAAAACTTGCATTAATTTTTAACCACAGTTACTGGAACAAAAAAAATTAAATCAGCTATGTAAGATCACTGCAGAGGTGCACACGAGGCCTGGAAACCTGCACAGGTTTTTGTTGAAACTGTGTTTTGGCGCTTTTGTGCACAGCAGGGTGATTTTTTGGGGACTGTTAACATCTATCGCAAAAAATATTTTGCTTTGATCTCCAAGCAGAGATGGCAGTGATGTGGGGTTGCTCTCCTGCCCAACTCTGGTTCGCAATCAGTGATCAACTACTTTGTTTAAAAAAAATAACAAGACACATGAAAAGAACAATTATGAGGTCCCACGCTTCACTTAAAGCACGGTCTTAAAACAAAGTGAGCTTGGTTTGTACTAAGCTTTGCTACAAAGAGCGGTTCATATTCTCCAACTATCTACTGATAGTTCAGCGAAAGAGACTGAAGGGAGGGATAAAGACGAGTAAAGACAGAACAGGGAAGGGTGAATTATTAATTACTTGTATTCAATTGTAAAACCCCAGGATGCACAGAGGATGCCTGTAAATACAGATGCTGCATAGAGAGAGAGAGGGGTTGGGGGGGAAGAAGAATCACAGCATTTCAAAATTTAAGTCTGTCAAATTTTCAGGTGGCTTCTTTTATCCTTGGGAAAATGATGTTTGTGAGAGAAAGACCTTGAAGTTCAGACATGTGGATTTAACTGTGTCGAGACTATACAGGAAGAATATGTTTCCTGCTGAAAGCTACAGAGGAGGCACAAGGCCGTGCCTAGGGTGCTGTAGTGGTACTGTGTATTGACATGGAAGACATACTTACTATTCTATTGCAGTCAGTGGGGGAGTACAGTGAGTCATCTCATTTCAGGCTTTGTTATGGAAAATGACTCTGACAAACTAGAGCAGGCACATAAAGAACATCTTGGAATGTTTGTTAGTGACTTTCTTGTACTTTTAATTTAAAGAAAAGTGAAATCCTGAGATCTGCACACTTAGCTACTGGCCTAAAACCACAATTATTTGTAAGATGTTAAAATATGCACAGTAGTAACAACAAATAGTGATTTGCATTGCTTATGCATCTGTTAAATAATTTCTTGATTCACTGTTGCTTGAACATTTAATTTGCTATTATAATCTTAAAATATGGGCAAATGTTTACATTTCAAATTTACCATTTAATAATTAATGGCAAACACCTGCCCTGTGGGCAATTTTTGCCAAGCCATGTTTTAAAACATAGATTTATGTTGATCATATTATTATTTTTACATTTAAATACATTAATTATACATTATATTTGAATTATATCACTATTTATTATATATTTACTATTTAGTATACAGTGATATAAAAAAATTCCTCTTCACCCCTGCGGTCGGTCTGTTCTTCCACCTGAGGGTCCTGCGCAGTGTCTTTGCTGTTCCAAAGACTGCGCTCTTCTAGACAGAGATCTCGGATGTTGTTGCTGGGATCTGCTGGAGCCACTCACCTCGCTTGGGAGACACTGCACCTAGCGCTCCGATTACCTCTGGGACCACTTCACCCTCCACAACTTCTCGTGTTCCTTCTTCCTGATGTTGCTGTCATTCCGTATCGCTTGTCTATCACTACAGCCATCTTCATCTGCTTGTCCACCACTACCATGTTCCGTTGGTTAGCCATGACCAGTTTGTCCGTCTGTATCTGGAAGTCCTACAGGATCTTAGCACGATCATTCTGGACCAGCCTAGGGGGCATCTCCCATTTTGACCTGGGGACTTCCAGGCCATATTCAGCACAGATGTTCCTGCATACTATGCCGGACCACTTGGTTATGGCGTTCCACGTATGTCCTACCTGGTAGCATCTTGCACTTTGCTGTTATGTGCTGGGGCTTCTTTACACAGCTTACATCTTGGGTCTTGCCTGGTTTGGTAGATCCCAGCTTCTATGGATCTTGTGCTCAGAGCTTGTTCCTCTTTCTGTGTTCCTGTGCTGCCATGATTAGATTATGATATGTGTGTGTGTGTTTCTTTGTCTTCTTAGCATTACACTAAAAAGTGTGCAGCAAAGTTTGGGTTTTTTTTACAAAGAAAAATGTACATATACTTGTAAAGTACTCATCATGTCAGGTAAAAGCTCTGTTTCAGTAAAAATTTATCAAAATTGTTATCTTAAGATATTTGTTGTCATACATCTTAAGTCATTTTAGTGTTATATTCAGCAGTCTCACTGCAAAACTGCAAGGCTTAGTTTACTCTAAGTGTGGATTTAATGTTCGATTTGTTGCTGGATAAACCATTTGCTGCGTTTCATTGCCCTTCTCTTTTACCATATTTCATATCTTTGTCCACTCTATTAGCATAAAAAAGGCAGAAAATGGCAAAACAAAAAGAAACACACACTGCCTACTAATTAATACTGGTATTCAGCACTTGGAACTTGTGTGATTGATGGACAGCTGGACAGGCCATCATCATCTCATTTGGAGTTTAACACATCCAGTCCTTGTACCTCACTACTAATTCTTAGCTTACTGTAAGAAGGTCCCCACCCCCAAAAAGTCAGAGCCACTACTTTTCAGTCCTCAAACAGCCCCAGTAGGAGAACAGGTCAGAGGCTTCTAAAGGCAGCAGGATCACAGTGGACAGGCCCTGTAGCAAAGCTTGGGGCAACTGTCACAAAGCCATGTGTTAGACCAGCTCTAAGAGATATATGTATGCATTATGACTGACTTCAGTTCTCCTTGAATTTAAAAGCAGCTGTAAGGTCAAATTTTAAGTTTTGAGTTCACAGCTAAGGCAAGTCAAGGCAAATCTCCAGTCCTGTTTCATGAAAATTGGGAATCTCTCTACAGTAACTGCAAAAAAAATGTAATGCACTGATTTCGAAATAATGTATCTAATTTAAATAGTACAAGAACAAGAGTTTAATGCTTAAACTGAGATATATATATACCCCTTTAGAAGCATTGAATACTGCTTTCAAACAAATCACTTAAGATTTAAAAAAGGGAAGAGAAAATTGTCATAGGTATACCAGCACAGATTAAGCAATTACAGAATGTTAAAATTTCTCTTAGTCCTTTGTTAGTTTGTTTGTGTCTCTGTTGGGTGATACACAAATACTTTCTTCAAGCTACTGAAATATTCATTTGCCTGTATCTGAGCTTGGCTATACCTAGTTACTGGTTTGCAAGACACCATCTGTTAAATATCACAGAAAACTGCTTGGAACAGGGGAAAAAGTGTCAGATTTTAATAAATTGCTCTGCCAACCCAATTACCAATGATGCAAAGCTTACAACCTAATACCCTTTGATTCGCTGTTTGTGTGCCTGTATTCTATCCTCAATCCCGCTCCTCTTGGCAGTGTCATAACACGCTCTTTCAGCCACACTCCAGCTGCCCAGCATGCACATCTGACAAGGAGATGGGTAAAAAAAAATCACTTTTATAAAATCTTTAGTCTGGGGATTAAATCCGTGTCATCAGACCAAAGGCTGACGGGATACCCTTTGAAGCTGGATAGATCCCTCTAAGAAGAGATGAATGGTAAAATAGAAGAGATTTCAGTGTTGGCAAATAGCATTAAACAAACTGGGCTTTGCTTCTTCTTCTTCTTTTTTTTTTTAGTAATAATGCCACTAAAAAGTAAAAATGACAGCGTGAGGAAGAGAGTGTACCTAAGAGGGTATATGGTTTTTAATGATAGGGACCCTTCAGGAGTGCCAACAAGTATGTAGCCTGATGTGCCAAAAGTCCAACATCAAAGATTGTCCAACACACAGTGGAGTTAGTGTGCTGCAACTAATCGTGCGCATTCTCTAAGAATCACGTCTGCAGAAGCCTGACTAAAGGAAATTATATTAGAAGAAATACGCAGTGATATAAACACAACTTCTTTATTTTCATTACAGCCGTGTTGCATGGATTGTATTCTTGTTCCAGCACTTACTGACTCTTCGAAGTTGAAGGTGGATGTGTGGGATAGTAGGCATACAAAAGGCAGGGCCGTGCATACCAGAGTTTTTCTAGGGAATTTTCTCTCCAGCCCAAAATGAAACGGTCAAGGAGTTAAGGTAGCAGAGTTAAGGTAGAGAAAGCGCTCATGGTAATTGGTATGTGGGGCTGATATTTTGTGAATGCTTTGTGCTACTGTGATACACCAAATATCTTTCTGAAACCAATTTTGTCTTTAGCACAAATGGTAACCAAGTTAGTGAAAGAGCGCTTGGGTTGCTGTCTGTAGCTAAGGGAGCTTTTTACAATTTTTTTGAGGTTATTTACTGCTGAGATGTGATAGACAGAGCTGGTATAGCTGCTATATCTTTGTATTTAAATTATTAGCTTTATCATAAAGATAAGCATGAGAGGGAAACAGCTAACCCGGGTCTTTCCAAACATAACAAAAACAGCATAGAAGTCCCTCTAAAGCCCACGTTTTTATAATTCATAGAATGATTATAATAGTAATAATGATGTAAATGCAAAACTGAAAATTGCTGTTTAACAAGGAAGTATTCAGGTGTTAAAGTGGGCGGGAATTATCCTGAATGGTTTTCTGGCATCCTCAGTTTATAAGCATTTAAATCCAATAGGCAGGTTAATACATATTACTATGAATGAGTTCATATTTCATGATGGCATGGCCCACTTACACCTTCAACACATTACTTGTTTTTTGTTTGTTTTTTTTTATAAAAAATAAAAGTAAACAAAAACAAACAGGAAACAGAATATTCGAGGACAAAACTGCATAGGTCACAAAACACAGCAAGCATTTCAGATGAAACTATAACACTTAAAAAAATCAATTACAGCCATAAAAGCCAGTTGTTTGTGAAAAGGAAACAGTACAACTTTAAACCACAGTACAAAGCCAGAAATTAAAATTCATGACAGTTCAGCCGAGGTTCCTCCACTGAGGACAAATCAAACCAGAGCATCAATACGTTGTTCTGCACACTGGAGAAAATGTGTTTTTACGGTTGTGCTACTGTGACCTGCTGACACTTATTCAAATCAGTCAGGGTGTAGTCTATTTGGCCTTGCTAGCATCCCACACACTGTGCAGTGACAGAGTTAGAGAGCTACATAGACTACAAGTGCCAGATATTACACTGAATGCCATTGAGCAAGGAAAATCATTAAAATCTCAGGTTATTTGGCCAAAGCACTGAGAGCACTTCTTAAAGCAAAGAGGTTGCATGAAGTATTAGGTTGCTATCATAAATATGAGGTATTTAAGTCTTACAATGCAGTCTCCAAATGTTGGCATATATTCAGGGAGTGGAATAAATGTATTTACTACATTTTAGTGTCTGCCATTGTTTGCTTCACATGGAATATGTTGCAGCACATAAGCCAATGTTCCATCCTGTCACATGCAGCCTGTGCCATTTTTAGAGCCAAACGTAAATGGTGTGGAAACCACACCCATCTGGCACGAAGCATAATTGTGCCAGTTAGGTTTGGAGCTCATCCTACATTTCCTCAAAGAAATCATATATCAGAAAGTGATGCAAGATTATTTCCACCACAGCAGCACCAGTGAAAATGGGGTCCAGGTGTTCCACAGTGAAATCATGGCAGGGATGCAGAGCTGTTCCTTGTTGAATGGGTGAAGCGCTGATTGCTTGTGTCTTTTTAAACCAGGAATTATAAGGACAACCTTGGTTTAAAGAATACGGCACAAATGACAAGGTTCTAACAGCTGAAGGAAAAAAGCAGTAAGCCACCAGCCTCCTGTCCTGATTCCCCCGTTGAACACTGAAACCTCATTTTAACTGTGACTTTCACCTGATGGATCATACATAACTTTTGGCTGTAAAAATTTCGGAGAGCTTAAAATGCTTTTGTTTATCCTTTATCTTTTTCAACTATGATGTTGCCTTTGAGTCCCCCTGGAACAGTCAGCTCCCCTCTGCATCCCACGCCTGTATGTAAAGAAATGCACAGGAGAAGTGACTGGTGTTCTCATGATAAAAATTCCACTTTAACCATTCGAGCATGCCTCAACATTGAAACCCTCTTTGACAGGGTGGCAGCAAGCAGAGGGATGCAGTATTCATAGCTTCTGTCTCCGGGAGCGCAGATAAACCCAGGCTATACTTAGAAGCTCAATGTGTGATTTGAAATATGTGATTCCTCACAAATACGTCTTTGCCCTCCTATTGTTGCCACAGGAGGAGGTACATTTGGAGCATTTGCTTTTGGTGACAAAACTCTCTCGTCTGCACACTCTGAAATGTGCTCAGCTCTGTTAGCCAGCTATTACTTGACTATTAGGGTGCTGCTCTTGGGGAGAGATTTATTGGATTCAGACAGCGCTTAACATCGCAGCTGCCAGAGTCTTCCTTCATTTGATTACTATGTAGCAGACACAAGAAATGTTTCATTTTGTCATTAAGACAAAAAGAAATTGGCCGGTTAGCTTAGTTTTTAGCTTTTTCGCTGTCATCTAATTTCCACTTTGGGCAGGAAAAAGAATGTTAATGTACTAACTACCAAAAAGGCTTAGACTGAGTCCTTACTGAGAACAATATATTTCAAATTTAGCTTTTTTTCTGTCTCTTATTCATCTCGCCCTGAATGAATAGTGCATTGATCTGCAGCACAAGTGTCACAGCTTTCCTTATCTATAAGTTCAATCACTTGTGCTCATTCTCACTTGGTTAAAGATCACTTTTGAAGTGGGATGCATTATAGCACAGTGATTTTATAGATTGCTTTGCGAGTTGCTATTTGAGAGTGTCTGCACCCTTGTTTTGAGTAAATCGAGTTAAGCTGCAGTTAAATCTTCATACTGTCCAGTCCTTCTGTCTGTCTCGTTTAGCACATTAAGGACATTCTGACTCAAGCACTTACAAAATGCCGCGCTTAGCTCCTCAACAGGAAAGCTCAAAGGCTGCTTTTTGTCTGTTGATGTTGTAAACTGCAGCGTGTCATGAAAAATTAGTTCAAGCAAAATGGGACACACACAAAGCCTCAGCTGGCTCTTATACACACATTTCTTATCTTTCCTTCTCTTGAAGAAAAATCTGTTTTGAATTAGATATAACTGAAACACAAGGACAAAGTCTTATCATTTCTATACGACTACAATCCCGCCAGGATTAATTGCTCATGTGTGTGTGTGTGTTGAGCTTTGAAGAATTTGGTCATGAATAATTCAGATTTTACATACATGACATGGCTTAAAATGACATGTACGAGAAATTGCATCTTGTAACCCATTTAAGTATAAAGGGTATTTAACTACTGCAGTGCTACAACTGACAAACAGTTTAATTCGGGGATCCTCTTTAGGGATCGTCTTGATTTTCAGAGACAACAAAGAGGTTCTAGCTGAGAGAAGGATATTACTCACTTTTTTCAGACCAGACCAGAGCTTTTTGTGTGTGAGTGTCTACATGCAGTCTGCACTGATGTGTAAATGTATAAATAAATAAATAAATCACATTTGGGATCATTTTCATAACAAAGAGGCTATTTTGCCAGATCAGTGCAGTAGAAACAGGAAAGAAATAGACCTGTGAATCTTAAACCTCATTATTATCCAACTATGACCTCTTTAAAGAATTGTTGTGTCCCGTTCTGCATTTTTCCTGTTAGATGTTCTCCACAGATCTCCACATCTTCCCTTTTACCCCAGGACAGCAACATAGACTGTTTATTAATGGAATCTGCATATTGCATGGAGAAAGTGTTAATGAGCGAGCGTGAATCGGTGAATCTCCAGCTCTGTTGGAGTGAGCTAATGGACAGTACCCTGGAGAGGGGTAAGGAGGTAGTGGAGCAAAGGGGAATTAGCTTTGAGGTGGGTGTCTGATGTCTGTTATAAAGAGGGAATGAATGCAGATAGCCTACTATATAAAGTTACAATGCATGTAATGAAGCTTCGTGCTTGCTTCCCTCTGCTTTCTAGTTCTTTCAAGCACTTTCTATGGCCCTGCACTCTTGTACCCTTGTTTTTGTCTTCTTCCTTCAATGACTCATCTTCCAGGGAAAATTTCACTCTGAATTAATGTGACACTTATTCAAATTATGATGCACCTGTAGAGATTTGTGTAACATTTTCCACAAAGGTTATTCTGTACTCTTACTAGGAAACTAGTTATGCTCTATCTGTCCCATCATCTTGCACAGAGGTTTTCAAACTGTGAAGCAGAGTTAGGGGGGTGGGGAGTCAAGCGGGGATACTGCGTGAGAAGAAAGACAATTAAGGTATTAAAACCCATAATGCCCAATGGCCACAATTTGAGTCAGTGTCGGCTCCTTCTCAGAGTCACAATTTATAAAATCGAAACACATGGACACGATACACGTATTTTTAGGTTCTGAAAAGAAAAGAACAGAACAACTTTATTTACTGTGTACAGCAGCTTTTAACAAGGGGATACTGAGTATTTTTGTGCAAGAGTAAAATGGCACAAAGAAGTAAACTCAGCACAAGACAATACAATCAATTTTCTTTTTTTTTATGAGACTGTTTAACAAGTCCTTTCTAACACGCGCCTCTTATCATAGATTGAGGTGTAAATAAACTAGTTTCATCATGAAAACCATAACTAATGAGATTTTGTTTTTAGAAGATCAGTTTTTACTCTGCTCTGCAAAAGCAGAGGCTGTTTTTCTGCCAGTGCCTTTATTGTCAAAAAACAATAGGTATTAGAGGCTGACGTCAATAATCATTAGGCTCATGTTTATTTTGTACAGTTTTTCAGCAGAAACTAATGTAGAAAATGTTAGTGTCATAAAAGAGTGAGGAAGAGAGAGAGCTAAAGAAATTCTCTCCTCTAATGGACTCCTGTTGAAAAGACGATTAAAAACCTAAAAACAGCTTTCAAACGCTTCGTCGCAAGAAGCTAAATTCCTACATGTTTTGAAGGAAACATAAGGTGGAACAGATTATAGACATGATTCTCAAAGTCTTTGGGCTTTATATGTCTTCCATCCATCCCAACCAGCTCCTTATAATTTGTGGTTCAAAGAGGAAGGACTTTAATCACTTCTAGTGTAAAAATGTTGCCTCTGAAAATAAGCGAGCAAGTGATAACATTTGTCACCAGCGAAAATGTGAAAACAATCCTTCTCAAGCAGCCACATTTATTTGCACAGTTGAAAAACATTACTGTAAAAAACACAGTTGAGATGATGTAAATAGGTATAAACAAAGGGCTCGAAAAAAACACTTTGAGCAAACCAGCCCACAGACATGCAGAGAGTGTGACGTTCTCCATTCTGAGGACTTTATCGCTACTCTCGGCTGTGATCATATTGGTCTTTTGGGCCTAAGTATCTCCTCTGCTGAAGCATAACGGCCAAAACAGAAGTTCCACGTTGGATTAGGATATCACTGTCAGGCAGTGCCCAGTACAGCTTTGACAGACCTATTAGCAGGTTGCATGTTTTTGTGAGGCTTCGCAGTTACAACTGAATGCAAAATTGAGCCTGTGTCTCGCTGCATTTCTTTTGAGCTTTATAGGATGTTCAAAGAAGCTGAACAATAGTAAAACTGGAGATCATTATTTAATAAAAAGGCCATGCAACACAAACTCAAGACATGTGACAAGTTCACCAGCGGCAGTGGTTTTTCAGCTATTATGAATAGCTGAAATGTTATTCACACGATGTGAAAGCTGCATTTTAACTGTGAATGTGGTTTCGGGGTGGGAAGGTGCGGCTGTGTGTGGCTGTTATAATCCTGGTGATGTCTTTTTCTTGTATAAAGTGCGAAGTGAAACTCAAACTACGGCTAATGCCAGACTTGGTTTAAAAATTAGACAAACAAAGATCTTTTTATAGCAAGGCATTTGCTGATTTGGCTGCGCTTCCTCAAACAGTCTGGCTCAGTGAGAGTTTGCTTGTCAGTCTGGCTTTGTCGTGGCTGGCAAGTAGCCAACGGCTGATTCAAAATTTTGAATTGCTGTTGACAATCTTTGATCGTTTGGCCATTTGTACTTTTCCAAACTATTTCTGAGACAGTGTATACGAGTCCCTCCGTTTTAGTATTTAATCCTTTTGCAGCTCTTCATTACTTAAATCAAGAGCAACTCAGTTCCCTGACATTTGCTGCATAACAAATGTCAGTAAAATTCAACCACTAAAAACGAAATAAATAAATAAATATGTGACATCATCAAATAGTCCTAAGTGTCATTTGATGCCAGCCAAAATCTATAATTTTGTAATGACTTGAAAACGAAACGACTTGAAAACAAAAAATGATAACCCTTTCCATTACCTTTACTAACCCTAAAGCCAATTTAAAAACAATAAAACTTTGGAAGTTAGGGTTTAAATTGTTTTGAAATTATTGCTTTATTTATAATAATGTGCAATAGTCTTGAGTTACCCCTCATTTCATTATTCTTTGATTCTATGAACCAGACTTTCTTTTAATTATTAAAGTGATCCTGATCTTACTGGCAGCCTGTAATCTATTTCCATTTCTTTTGTTGAAATGGCAAAAACAGTATTTTTGCACTAACAAGATGATTCCTAAAGAGCTATTGGATAAAAGCTTGGCATATTTTCGCATGGTGGGCACTGTCTTCTTAAAAGGTTTGAGGTAACTAGCTACGGGAAGGAGAAAAGAAAGAAGTTGTAGGCCAAAAAATAACTATCTACAACAGATGAACAGTATCTGACAGTCATGTTCTTAAGAATCAGGAAAAAGAAAATCCAGCAATGACCTGCCACATGAGCTGAGAGATGCATTTGGCTCTTCAGTTGATCCATCTATCATCAGAAATGGTCTCAGAGGAACGCTGGCTAACAAGAGTCCAGTCTTAAGGAAGTGAAACAGGCAGATTAAATTGAAGTAAGCCATATAAAACATCAATTGCACTAAAATTACTAAAAATAATTACATTTTTTCTTCAGATCATTGTAAGTGTGTATAGAGGAGTACAGCAGTGAGTAAAACACAGTGGCGACTCTGTCATGGTTTGGGGCTGCATTTCATTTGGTGGTGTTGTGCATCATGTCAGAAGTGATGGAATTATGAGTGCAGAAAAGTTAGATTTCAGTCAAGCAGTACCAGTGGAAAGTGTCGGACTGGCAACAGCTTCATTTGTCAGGATGAAAATATTCCTGAACACATTGTCAGTGCAGTAAGAGCATACCTGGATAGAAAAGCAAATAGTGTAACACTGTCAGTCATGGACTGGCCTCCCCAGAGTCCAAACCTTAACATTGTTGAAACAGCGTGGGATCATCTTGACAGAGATTGAAACAAAAGGCAGCCAACATTCAAAGAAGAGCTTTGAATGTCCTTCAAGAAGCTTAGGGAACTATTCCTGAAGAAATTACAAGCCTGCCAAAGAGGTTTCAGGCTGTGCTGAAGAATAAAGGTGATCATACCAAGTACTAACTTTCAAACTTGTTAGAATTGAACAAACCCTGTATTTCCAGGTATGTTTGCACATTTCAATAAAACACTGCACCCATTTCCCATTTTCCTAGCAAAATATAAAGAAATGAGGGGTGACTTCTGCACAGTACATTGCACATTTCACAAAGCTTCATTGTCTTTTGAATTGGAGACACACTTCAGTAAATACTGTCTACAAATTAGTCTATAGAAATGTGTAATTCCATTTAAGTGAAACTTTTACTGGAGTAAAACCTTAGCCCTGTCAGCTGTCAGTGTGGTAATGCTTACAGCAGCAGGGGACTCTGGTTGAGTGCAGAGGAAACCACAGCTCCTCCTCATAGCAGTGAGGGGAGACAGTCGCTATGTGGATTCTGCATTTTACCCCCAACTCATACTCTGAGCAGACAGCTGATGTTTTTCTGCTCTGCCCATCTGGGCCTTGTGACTAAACATCTGGTAAAGCTGCCACTGTGTATGCCGTGTTCCAGAGTGATGACAGTGAAGGTACTGCTGTCCACCTCTTCTAAAAAGATCTTGAGAGGTAGGCAGGACTTCATCTTCACATGTCAAGGCTTATTCTTAGAATGTGACTCAATTACCAGAGTATTGTCCAGCTCTCAAGGCATTTATCTGGTTGTTTTGTGGAGAGGTGCACTGTAATTATCTTGATTGTGGCTGCTTAGTGTGTAATCAAAATGATAATTGGATGGGCTGATTTAAAATAAGACGTTCCCAGCCTGGAGCTTTTGTCCCCACTTTACGGGGTGGTACATGGAATTTTGTTTTACAATATAACAAAGATAAATACAGTTGTTGAATTTTGGGCCACCAATGCTTAAAATCTTTTAAAAATTGTCACGATCATGGGTCTCTGACCCAGCGTTTCCAGTTTATATTTTGAGTTCTTAAGTTATTCCTTGAAATATGTTGAGTAATAGGATTATCATTTGGTTGCCTTAAGTTTAGTCTAGCTATGTTTCACTCTTCTGTGTTAGTCTGTCATGTTTCTTGTCTTCTTGTTCATGTTGTCAAGCTTGCGCTATCATGTCTATGTCGTTCCATGCTGTTTCCTGTTTTATTTTGAAAGTCTGTGTCCAACATGGTCAGCTCGTTCTGTCACAGTGTGCCGAAGCAGACTGTATGAATTGTGAATAGTAGACCCAAATACAGACATAAAAGAATGTGGAAGAAAACTTGATATTAATATATTGATATGGCTGATAAAAAGGTGATAAAAATGTGCAAAAAATGCATGTTAATAGTGGTGAAAAAGCAGGCATTACTCCATCATCATTATCCTTACCCCCATTTTAAACTATTCGTCAGGTTACTTTTCCACCCATTTGTCTATTTTCAACTCTTTTCATATTTAAACCCATGTAGCTACCTTTCCCTCTGCCTTCTCTTTGAGGCTTTCCCCCAGAATGGGATGTTTTGCAGTGACTGGTAGGCTTTCATCCATTATGAATGCTATGTTTTAGAAGGATAATCTGTGCAGAATGATATAAATATCTCCTTTTGGTTCCCAGCAGGATGGGAGAGGCAGAACAAGACAGGCCACTGTTCAGCGTTAGCGCTGTATCTTTATAATTTGATATGAAGTCTAAAGTAAAAGAAAGCAACACAAACATGCGACGAGCACAAACAAGGCTGTCTATAATTCACGATACACAGCAAATCTCTTGACCCCTCCACTTCTGAGACAGCTAGCCAAGTTTTTTTTTGCAAAATTAGAGAAAAATGTTAAAATAAAAAACAGCTATTACTACACTACACTTCCATTTGCATTAAAATAACTTCAGATATAACCAATCGGAAGTGATGGTCTGACAGCTGGTGCATTGTAGCGCAACTTTGTGATCCTAAGAGAATTTTTGCCCTTTGTGTCCTCTGTTACAGGCTGAAACACAGCAGGGGGCTGTATGTTAGCATACAAAACCAGCATGAAGGAAAGTCTGACAGATATGTGTGTGTGTGTGATGGTCAATTGAGAGAGAGGGACAACTGCAGGCTTCTCCCACTGTGTCCAGATCCATTGCTCTATTAGTCTGGCGCTGTGGAGGAAGCCAGTTGTCTTTGAAAGAATATACAAGGACACACACAGACACAAACATACACACATATATAAATAGAGTACAGCTGATACAAAGGATTGGAAAGGCTATGAGGGATAAGATGTGCAAAGAGTGAATAAGTTCACAAGTCAAAGAAAGTGGTTTTTGATTTTCAGAATCATGTGCTCTTAATTTGCTAGCGTGTTTCATAACCTTTGGTATAACGCCCTGGAGACGATCTACATGAAGAGAGCAGTGTGCCGTTATAAAGCCTATGGAACACTGCCAACCAGGAGCAAATCAGTTATGCTCAAGGCACATAGAAATAATTCATTGCAGTACTCTGAAAGCAGTTGAGGCATGGGTGCAACACAGAATAGATTTCCTGTGTATAGTGCTGGGTTCTGGTATTATTTCTGCTTGAATCTAAGAATCGACAAACTAGACTAGAGCTTTGGCTGTCCAAAGCTAGCATTATGTGCCCCTTTGAATATGATGTCAATTAAAAAAGCATGCGTGACATTGCAGCTTCTCTAACACACACTAACCATAAACTGTGCCTTTTCTAGGAGATTCTACAAAGAGAAAACCTTAACATTGACTGACACTAATAAAAGGCCAAACCCTGCATAAAGCCATCTTTATTGAAATTTAATGACTGAGATTCCATTCCATCTTTCATTTCCTTTTATTTCCAAAAGTGGCTTTTCCTGCTCTTTTCTTCAGGGCCTCTGACACCTCTTCTCTCTCTTTGCAGGCACCCACTGTGGAGCCCACTGGCTGGCCTTGTAACTTTCTGCCTGTTTGACACACCAAGAGGAAA
Organism: Aulonocara sp. 'chitande type north' Nkhata Bay; assembly: GCF_057382095.1. Lineage (NCBI taxonomy): Eukaryota > Metazoa > Chordata > Actinopteri > Cichliformes > Cichlidae > Aulonocara > Aulonocara sp. 'chitande type north' Nkhata Bay. The sequence continues at coordinate 34,620,052 of NC_141363.1, forward strand.
GCTAAATGCACCTGAGTGATTCTGGAGAACCAGAGAAGAGAGGCAAGCTTCCCACCTTTGTTCTTGCCTTATGAGAGCTTCTCTCTGTGGACTCCACCTCAGAACACTCTGTACTGTTTAGTTACTGCATGTATCCACAACTCTAAGGTGCAGGAAAAGTGAGTGAAACACAAAGAGGAAAGAAGAAAGGGTAAGAGATAAAGAGAGCACAGCTGCATAATTAGTATTAGCGAATTTGTTGCAGAGCTAGAAACCATGAGAAGAGACTTCTGAAGACAACCGTGCTCTGAAAAATATTGCGGCTAAACCTTCAGGACATTTGTATGTGTGTGCGGGTATATGTGTGCACACCTCTTTCATTTTCAAAGGACTTGAATTTGTATTTGGATGCGGGTTTAGCCTTTCATTATGACTCTGCAAAGAGGCTTTGAGAGAGCATGGATTGGCTGCCACAAAGGTGTCTGCTGCTGGGTGTTGCTGCTGGCTTGTTATGTCTTGATCTCCTTGGCTGCCAAACCGAAAATGCCGGGCCATACACACCTAAACTCAATACGTATTGATGGGGACATATCCCTAGGCGGGCTGTTTCCGGTGCACGCGAGAGGAAATGACGGCAAAGCTTGTGGAGAGCTGAAGAAGGAGAAAGGAATCCATAGGCTGGAGGCCATGTTATTTGCCCTGGATCGTATCAATAATGACAATGAGCTGCTGCCTAATATCACTCTGGGGGCACGCATACTGGACACCTGCTCACGGGACACCCACGCTCTGGAACAGTCACTGACATTTGTTCAGGCACTGATTGAGAAAGACTCAACTGATGTCAAATGTCTCAGCGGAGGGCCGCCCATCATCACTAAGCCCGAGAGAGTGGTGGGAGTAATTGGTGCATCTGCCAGCTCCGTGTCAATCATGGTAGCCAACATTTTGCGTCTCTTCAAGGTCAGTTTGCTCTTCAGTATATACTTCCTATTTTCCTTTTTCTAATCATGTTTGGAAAGTGCTTTTTACATGGAACACCTCAAAACATATCCTGTGCAGCAAACTTAAATTCACTAGACTTTCAATGAAAAACAGTATAACCAATATTACACCACATCAGCATCACCACACTGTAAATATAGTATAAAAAAGTAAACACAACCTCTCCGAGGCCATGTTCCTCCTGCTTTCCTATATGTCTTTTCTTCACAAGTCTAACTGACATCAGTTTCAAACATTTTCCTACTGTCCAGAAAATTAGGCGCTAATCATTATACCATAATTCTGCTCACTGATGACATTAATTTGCCAATGGTCGTCAGTCAGCCCTCTTCTAATTAATTCAGGGAAGCCATGCATGGCATCGTGAGCTCCCTGCACTACTATTGGACATAGAGTATAAAATGAGACTCTGCATTTTTTTGGGTTAACAGATGTGAAATGTGCGAATGAGAACAAAACATAAACAATATTTGACAAAGTTTATATAATACCTGCTTAATGCTGTCAAACCAAACTACAGGCGACATCCAAACTAATGAGCATAAGGACTGTGTCTTTGTTTTAGACTTGGTAGCAGTGAGAAAACAGTGGTTATGCATTGAAACCCTCAGTCTATGAAGACAAGTGAGGATCTCTAATTAGTTATTCATGAATTCACTAACTAACAATTTGCAAGTCAATCTGTATGAATGTAACTGTCTGAGGACTGAACATATACTATATGAGGGGCTTACTTTTCCTCTTCCTTTTATCCTTTAAGCTTTAAGAGACTATTGAGGAGCAGAGAAGATAGTTAGAGCTTCCACTGTTGTTCAAATTATAGGTAATACTTTAGATAGCCTTTGTGATATTTACACAGACTTTATCTGTTAAAAGAAGATCAGGTCAGTAACACCTGCTGTGACACTGATTTAACTTCTTTTAAGTTCTACCAGCCAGCCGCTAAGGTCAACGAATGTCTCAACAGAAAGAGTAGAAAGGTACATAGTACAATATTCCATCCTAAAGAAGCCTGATTGGTGTCAAAGAATGAGACTCCAAATTCTCCAAAGTACTGGAGTGACTTCTTCTTTTTCTGGTGCCATGCTAAAATCTGTCACAAAACCTTGTAATTATTGTACCCACTGAGCAATATGAAGTTGGTGACACAGCTCACACAGGAACTGTGTTACTGCACAGCAAGGCAGAGGAAAGCAGTCAACACAGCTTGGTGAGTACAAAGCCCCAACAGCCTACGACATGTGTCAACATCAGTTCAGCCTGTACAGGACTCCATTTTTTACGAGTCGATATGAGATGTTACCACAGCGCTCGTCATCATCTTTTCTGCTCAAGCCAAAACATAACAACTATGAGACATTTCTTAGCAGAGAGCACAAACACTGAAAAGCAAGAGCTGAAATACACCAACACATGCACCTTTAAACTTCATGCAGAGGGCAAGATGGCAAGCACAAAGACACCAGACGCAGTTTTCAAGACGTAGCTAAGATGTGTATCCAGGGAGGCCAAAAAGCCTCCAATGACTGCTGCACCTCATGCTGCTCTACAGCTCTCCAATAGCAAATTTCCCACCAAACAAGGCTGCCAGGACTCCTTGTGGAGGGCGCACGAACTGCCAGAGGAGGGCCTGTCCACTCACAGGCTTGTGAGACATCTTCACACAGCTAATTGGCAAGCTTGTGTTTGGACAGGAGTTTGCCAGTGAGATGTTGTGTGTTCCAAATTGCATGCCAAATCCTGTTGTGGGAATAAATTATTTTGCCTTTTCCTTTTTTCCTCCTCTAAAGGGCATAGAGCTGCACCATCCAAAACACAGTGTTCTTGGGCAAAGAGTTTCCTCTGAGTGTAGTGCAACTCATATTTTTGATAGGTCTTGGATGGGCTGGGGTGGACAAATTATTTACCCTAGAGGCTCAAGCCAGAATAAGCAGCAATCCTTTTTGACGGACAATGGCCTTAAAGGTATCTGCCCAGTGGGCTCGAACAGCCTCCTTGACAGGGCCTTGAGAATGACTTGGCAAATCCCTCTAAGGGGCAGAGGAGAACACTACAGAATGCTGCTAGTGCACTTCAAGTAGCAAACACTATACAATATTTCAAGAGATGGCTGATAAAAACAACCTTTTTACAAAAAAATCATTGCAAAGATAATAAGACATACACTTTGATATTTGAAAAAGACAAACACGTCTATAACAAAGGCAGCTGGAAACAGAGCAGTGGACATATTACAGAGTTTGTATATTGTATTTTACTGTATTTTCCTACACAAGGAAGTTATCTTTAAATGCTCACACAAGCACTGAATGGCCAAATCCACTTTTATGTGCATTCCTAGAATCTTCAGTCTGTCCTTGACATGGTGCATGTAATGTGAGGTATTGGGAGCAGCTATCAGCTGAGCATGTTATGTATATCACAGTGCTGACGCTGAATTACCATGACCTACTCTAGTGCAGCTCTCTGTTATGGCAGTAGAACCAAATGGGAAGAGAGAAAGCTTTTAGGTAATGGAACACATGTGAATGCGTCAGCCTTCAATAGTCATCGACTAACAGGCAAAAAAAACAAGGAGGTCTTCTATCACTGCATTTCCTGCTTTATTTAAAAAAAAAAAACATGGGAAGTAAACAGGCTGATCATAGGGCTGCTACTTCATAGAAAAGGAAACAGAGTGCAGATAAGTAACGAATTGATTGATTTGATTTGTTTGTAATCCTTTTACATGTTGGATCATCTCTGATCAATTATAGGGACAATTATTACTATTATTATTATTTTTGTATTCACCTTAAATATGGCAGATAGTTAAGCACACTGAAAGACAGTCTGGAAAATAGGCACTGATCAGTGTGACTGAATTAGAAATATATATATATCTATATATAGCTATATAGATATATATAACAGACACAACAGGTAAATATGGTTTTCCCCTTGGGTTGTGTTTCTGTCTTTGATGATGCTTATCCCCCCACCAAATGCTTTATAGGAGCTGCAAAAAAGAAAAAAAAGAAAAGTTAGTTTCAATAATAGTGGCAAAGCTTCTTAAGGTTTTTTGTTAAATATATTCCTGTGTATAGTATTTCAAATATATATTGTTGAGAACTGGGAAGACTTAAAAGCCTTTAATCAACTTATCTTCTATTTTGTACTTGACAGGCGGAACAAATTTTTATGAATCATACTGATAGAGAAACAGGAAGCCATGGAAATGTGATTTGTAGGGGGCCCAGAAGTGGCCCCAGGTGAAAAAAAATAACACAGGGTTTAATATTTTGAAAAAATATTAACACTACACCAGATCACAAAATGGTTTTGCATATATACTCATGTGTCTCTCTCTCTCTTTCTCGATATATATTTATATATATATATATATATATATATATATATATATATATATATATATATATATAAATAATTTTTATTTATTTTTTTTTAATTTATTTAGGATTCAATGTTTGTGTTTAATACTTAAATGATTTTAGCAGGATGTTCCTATTTTGCTTAGGTTCGCTCCATCATATCCACCATCCTCTTTAATACTCCCCTGCAGTATATTACTTGATTCCTCTGTTAACTGATGTTTAGCTAAATATAGCAAGTTATAGTATAATAAAACAGTTGATCTGAATTTTAGTGTATTTGTCTGCGTAAATAATACAGGTGTACCTTGCTCCAAGGTACTACTACTGTGGCTAAAAAAAGAAAAGAAAAAAGAACCTATAATGTTTAGAGCCCCTACCATGCTTTAAGGCAAAGTACAGCAATTTAAGAAACACTGGTTTTCATGTTCTCGTAGTGCCAGTGGAAAAGAAAACCCCTAAAAAATAATCTCATTGCCTGAAAGTTGTTCAAAGGCATTGTGTGGGACATGCAGGCAATAATTAATTAAGGCAGATGTGGACAAATCAGTTTGTGGGATTGTAGTTAAAAACAGGTGCAGAAACAGTATGTATGTAACATGTAACAACATGTATGTATGCCATAGGCTGGTTGTTCTATTAAAAACCTGCAACTATAAACTTTCATCATAGCTTTTTCGAACAAATACTATTTGCATTTTAAACTGTTGAAAATCAGGGTGTAAAAGTTATTGAGGTCCATCGGAAGCCACTCTCTTTCTTCCTTTAAGGATATAGACTACTGGTAAGTAAAGCTAACGTATTACTTTCGCACAGCACTGCTCGTCACATTCAGACTGTTTTTCTCCATCATTAACGTCACATAAAAACACAAGTGGGGCTCCTTTGTGTGGTAAGGAAGGTTCCACATCACCATTTCTGCTGACAAACACTCGGTGTAGCTTCTTTCAGCTTATGTCTTTTATGTTCACCTGAGAGGTTGGGCTGAAGCTGAATGATGATGCTGATGAGTCCCTTTGACCTCCAGTACATCATACATTGGTGTATGAGTGATCATTTCAGAAGCTACTTTCGGCTTTATGTGTAACTCAAGTTATTTCATTGCGTTCTCCTAATAATTTGATTGACAGGGCACACAAATGAAAGAATGCAAACTCAACATATTGGAACCAGTGCTGCTTGCAATCTTGATCACTGCAATTGTTTCTCAGCTCGTTGCTTATGGGTTTTTCCTTATCCTCCTTAGTGGAGGAGTGGCTGAGGGTGTAGTGTTTGCTCAGCACTTCAGAGCAGCCAGGATTCCGTCCCCATGGTGCTCCATGAATATTTTACTATATTGTTACGTAATTTACGCCCAGGGATTGGGGTTGAAAGCTCTCTCTATTCATTCCCTCATCACTGGGTCTAGCTCTTGGTGTGTTTTCATTTTTCGGGTCTTTATATTACCATATAAGCAGGAGCATAGTGCACCAGCACTTGAAATAATTAGTGGTTGGTTGCTTATGATACTCAAGATAGACTGTGTGTAATTAAAGCCCCAGGCTTTTAATTTTATCTCTTATACATCATGGAAAACAGCCCCACTGACTGGCTTGAGGAATATAGTTGCTGCAGTCAGAGAGTGCAGGAGCATGCACCTTGTTTCACGTATAGAAGCTGACTTGCTGAGACAATCATAAGCTTTTAGACAAAGAAGGGGAAGCTATGGCAACTTCTGCACAGCAGCTCTCTAAATTAGGTACAAGCAAGCACAGTCAGTCTGGAGTAATTTCCATGGTGGAGATGTGAGTTTGGAACAGTGGAGACAGATGGAAGGAAGAGAGCAGAGGCGTTAGCTGTGTATACTGCGAAAGCAGCTCAAAGAAGAAGGTTATCTACTGACAGGTGACAAATCAAGGGAATAACTGGAATCCTTGACCCTTTTAGTGAGGGGATCTGATGATTTTTATATTGTGTGGGGCATTTTCCTTGAATAGTTTGAATCACCATAAATCAGTTTAAACCGACGGATCATTGCTATTTGTTGAGTTATTGGGAAGTATCATTAAGGGAGTGACCTTTGTCAGTATAACTATGACCCAATCCATAGAATGCACAGGTGTCACTAAATGGTTTACTGATGGGAAATGCTTTTCACCAGTTTCTTAGAAAGCACTCTTCACCATCATTAGCAAAACATCAAACGATAGAATATCTTTTGGAAGGATGGTGGTCCATTCCTTAAGCAGAGTTCAGTCGACATACTTGACAAAAATCAGTACCAGGCAAACTCAAGCTGCTACTAAAATATTTTATGTTGGTTTTTCCTGTAATTTGTCATCCTTCTGCAGCTGCCTGTTGTGCTGTCTGTGAAGCAGAGACCTTGCATCCGCCTCTCTCCTCCCTCATTAGAGGCAGAGCCCCTCAGGCACAGTGCCTTACTCCTCCTCAGCATTTCACTGTTGAGACAGGGCTCTTATTGGATTACCCAATCAGCCCACAGTGACGATAGGCTGAAAGCTTTAAAGGATCTCAAAAATCTGCACGTGCTTTTTACTTTCTCTTGTTAATGGCCCGTCCATTCATCCAGACATTAATGTATATATTATTTATTAATGTCACTGTCGGACCTGAATAAAAATGGCATTAAAAAAAATCGGTATTGTATGTTAATAATGGATTAATCTGTTATGTTAAGACGAGCTGTAAGTGAAAATATTATTTACACATATTTTAGACGAAAAGGAGCGCACACAAATTTAAAGCCTTTATTTGTGCAAAAAGGCTGAGACACCACTATATCATCATCAGTCACACTGGAGACCATAGCAAACCATTTGTGACAATCCATACCTGAAGGGTATAAAGCAAGTTCAACAAAGCCAGGCTTTCTTTGTGTCAGCTGGGTTGATAAAAAACGTTGACCCCATCGAAAGATAATTGGTATCACAGTGGTGGTTATAAACCCAGGCTTTCTGCTTTTGCCTCTGTGTGCGCTCACATAAAAGAGCGTTTTACATGTCATTTGACTCTTTGTCTGCCCAAAATCAAGCTGAGCACTGCCTACTCCAATCATAGACATTATTAGGAACAGGTGATATTCATCTATGAAAACAGTAAAAAAAAAAAACCAAAAAAAAAAAACCCAGTGTGCAACAAATAAGACAAATTGGTAATGCTGCAGAAAATCATGTGAATCATGTGATCATCACAACATATTAGTACAGCAAAGAATCTATATTGCACTAAAAGAATATGATAAATTCTATTCTAAATAAAAGCTTCAGTAAAAATATGGTGCCTCTAGCAGCTCTTAAAGTGAAACATTTAATAATAAGCTGTTCTCCACCAGGTTACATGTTCAGCCTTAGTTACTATGATGATCACACCAGGTAAAAAGAGAGCCATCTTTTTGACACACTGAAAACTCTCACTTAAGTTCAACAGCTTGATAACTAATCCATCTTTTTTGTAGGACGTCCTTCTGGTGTACTGTTCAGTTATCATTGTATAATTGGTTAAACAGGAAATTGAATGTATTAATAATAATAAATCTCCAGGAGAGAGTAACTGTGAAACATCAGCCTGTTTGAATCAGTGTACTCCACCTTCTTTCCTCCTTTGACAGTTTGACCTATAGCGTTGAGAAGCACCTGATTCTGCTTCATTGCCACTGGACATATTTTGCTATTTAGTTAGTAAATGCTCCATAAAATTGCTATTTTTTTTCTTGGGAGGACAAGATGTGACTGTTATGAAGTTTTCCTTTATAGCATGGTGACCTTTCTGTGAGGGTTTATCACTACAACTTACCCATTTCACATTACCAAAGCCATTTGACCCACTGCTCAAATAACACAATGATTAGGGAAACATAGGATGTCTCTAACTTGATGGACAAGATGACTCTCTCAGCGCTTGATGGTTTTATAATGAGAATGGTTTAAATGCCTGAAATTAATGGGAACCTTGGTGTAATAAGTCATCCCACAAAATAATAGTGGTATGGCTACATGTGACACTTTGACTTGTCAGTGCTTTATTTCGCGGGCAGCCTCAGGTGTGCCTTGACAAATTCCCTGAGGCTCAACATCCTGGAACTAGGTGATGATTAAGAAGAGAAGGCTTTGAACACGAGAACTCATTCTGACTAAACTCGCTCTCATGCACCTCCGAGGGTAATTTGGTGCACAACACAGTATATTCGCTTATTCACGCGGCCCTTTTCCTTGAAATCCACACATCCGCATCCAGCAAATCTCATGCACTAATTCGATGCATCCGTAAACTCTAACCAACACAAACCAAAAGAAAGGTGAATTGCCTTAAAAACAAACAGGAAGCAATGTTTCTGAATGTGTTCAAAGACCAGTGAGCTTTCCATGTTTTCTTTTTTTGCACACCCTTCAACTTGGCTTTTACAACTGGGCAAATCAAATCTGTGAAGCCGTCTTTCTTGACCCCAGATTGCAGACGTCCACCATCCACCATGCTCTAACAACAGAGGAGCAGCTCCTTTAGTTCGGGATTAGTTCCAACTCAACTCACTTTGTTCACCCAAGCCCAAGCGGTCAATTCCCAGGACATTCATGAGTGAAGGCTGCCCAGAACCTTGTGTTTTATTCCTGGCAGTATTTTATCCCCGTCCTCCTGCTGTTTGAAAATCCCTCTGCAGGAAACACGAACCACCGCTGGTAATCACAGAGCACAGTGACAAAAAAGCTACTGTGTGGCTGTCTGTTCTTGTGCATTTTTTTTGGTGATATGTTAGGTTTCACTCAAATTAATTACTCTCCTTTAATTAGTGTGCACCAGCAGACCTACTGAGGAAATAACAGCAGGAGGAGGGAAAAAAAATGCTGTTTCTTTTTTAAATGTATCATTTTATTCTGCTGAGCACTGCTGAAAAAAAATCCAGAAGCCAAGACTGACAATGAAAAGCGCAATATAAATACCAGCGGGGTTTGCTTATGTTCTCCGTGTTAGAACTGTCACCATACCTTAGTGATTGCAAAATCCCGATTTCTAGCTTTTTAATGTGTCTGTTCCCTGCTCTGGCTTTTCTATAAAAGTTTACAAAACCTCACATCTTCACACAGAGCACCACAAATAGAGCACAGCCATCAAATAGTTTTCTTGAAAAGAGCGTGGGATAAAAGGCTCGGAGCTGTCTCACCTGCATAATCTCACCATCAGCCCACCAGTCCATCACTGTCCTGCTGTGTGAGGCAGCGCTGCTTAAAATTTACTCAGACTTTAACAAAGGTTTAAAGCTACAAAAACGAGAAAACAGAAAATCTTAAGTAACTCAAGCAGCTTTAAATGAAGAGTAATCAATAGCACCATGACAGCTTCCTTATTGATTGTGGGAGAGCAATTTTTTTTTATTATTTTATTTTGAGGAGGCAAAGTGACATTGTCAGCTGCTGAGATATGACTGAACAGAGAGCTCAGTTATTTATTAATTTCAGCACAGCAGCTTCCACGGACTAATAAATATAAAACATATGAGGAAGAAAAGGTCAATATAATAAAATTTTCATAGAGCCACTGTAAAGTTGCCTGAGCTCTTAAAGGAATTGTTCTGTCAGCCTAATGCCAGGCGATATCCTCAGACTACCCTCCAGCAGGGATAGAAAGAAAAAGTTTGGCCGTCTTCAGGCTAAGCAGCTTGGACATCATCCAGCCTTCTAACACATGAGACAACATGGAGCTCCTCGTGAGTCACTGCTGTGTCACACAAAAGGACTCGCTTTCTGTTCAGGGGCAGTTGGGATTTACCATGAAAAGAGTATATTCAAGCTATAATTGAGAAATAAACAGGACTAGGGAAAGTTGTGATTCTGCCTTGTGTCAAGCACTGTCATACTCAAATGACAAGGTGAGGAATCAAAATCTTGAGACATGTTTTTTTTTCTATTTGTACTTTTTCTGCAAAATAGTGTGTTCGATCATTATTTTGCATTAAAGAAAAAAAAAAACATGGCCTGTGTTTTTTCATGGTGAGTCACTGACATGAGCAAATAGGCTGGTGGTTCATGCAGATGTAGCTGTGCGAAATGAGTTGCTATTATTTTGGTGAAATCCCTGAGAACACGCACCCCAAAACCACGTGTCTTTCTGGCACAAGGCGACTCTACTCCCAATATAGTCACTTTGTCAACGAAAGCCAACTAAATAAAAAGCAATAACACAATAACACCTAAAATTTAATTTGCCATTTAAATTACTCACTGCCCTCTAGCCAGTTGAGTACGGTACCCGTGCCCAGCTGCATGAAGAGGTTTTAGCTCTTACATTAAATCCCATAGCCATCTGAAAGCAGCAGAACTCTTTACTGACAAAATCTACCCAATTCCAGAATGCAGTACCACTACACTTTTGGTAGTATGTTGGCACCAGGCAGTAACTAAGAAAGCCTTTTTGGTTATATCAGCTTTGTGCTGTGCTGAATGTCACTACTCTTTTCCAACTTTCTTTTGGTGACAATCACATTTTATGTTGTATCACCTTGAACAATATGATGTGACCATTTATGGTATTTACAACAACATTATAATTAGAAAATGCTGTCATATAAACAAATCATTAACATATATAACATAATATACATTTCTCTCTAGAGAAACCTCTTCCCATATGTTAAGATGTTGTTGTCGTGTGTGATGAGACCATTGATGTAGCTGGCTAAGCATGAACCACACGAGCCCTTTTATAACAGTGCCCTTCTATGACTGTATTTAATACCAGGTGCCTTGGGAGACACCACCACACTCTCAGCGTATTAATCATGTAATAGTTGTAATAGTGGATATGAAGGTTTATACAGGGAGTGCAGAATTATTAGGCAAATGAGTATTTTGTCCACATCATCCTCTTCATGCATGTTGTCTTACTCCAAGCTGTATAGGCTCGAAAGCCTACTACCAATTAAGCATATTAGGTGATGTGCATCTCTGTAATGAGAAGGGGTGTGGTCTAATGGCATCAACACCCTATATCAGGTGTGCATAATTATTAGGCAACTTCCTTTCCTTTGGCAAAATGGGTCAAAAGAAGGACTTGACAGGCTCAGAAAAGTCAAAAATAGTGAGATATCTTGCAGAGGGATGCAGCAGTCTCAAAATTGAAGCGTGATCATCGAACAATCAAGCATTTCATTTAAAATAGTCAACAGGGTCGCAAGAAGCTTGTGGAAAAACCAAGGCGCAAAATAACTGCCCATGAACTGAGAAAAGTCAAGCGTGCAGCTGCCAAGATGCCACTTGCCACCAGTTTGGCCATATTTCAGAGCTGCAACATCACTGGAGTGCCCAAAAGCACAAGGTGTGCAATACTCAGAGACATGGCCAAGGTAAGAAAGGCTGAAAGACGACCACCACTGAACAAGACACACAAGCTGAAACGTCAAGACTGGGCCAAGAAATATCTCAAGACTGGTTTTTCTAAGGTTTTATGGACTGATGAAATGAGAGTGAGTCTTGATGGGCCAGATGGATGGGCCCGTGGCTGGATTGGTAAAGGGCAGAGAGCTCCAGTCCGACTCAGGCGCCAGCAAGGTGGAGGTGGAGTACTGGTTTGGGCTGGTATCATCAAAGATGAGCTTGTGGGGCCTGGGAATGGGTTGAGAATGGAGTCAAGCTCAACTCCCAGTCCTACTGCCAGTTTCTGGAAGACACCTTCTTCAAGCAGTGGTACAGGAAGAAGTTTGCATCCTTCAAGAAAAACATGATTTTCATGCAGGACAATGCTCCATCACACGCGTCCAAGTACTCCACAGCGTGGCTGGCAAGAAAGGGTATAAAAGAAGAAAAACTAATGACATGGCCACCTTGTTCACCTGATCTGAACCCCATTGAGAACCTGTGGTCCATCATCAAATGTGAGATTTACAAGGAGGGAAAACAGTACACCTCTCTGAACAGTTTCTGGGAGGCTGTGGTTGCTGCTGCACGCAATGTTGATGGTGAACAGATCAAAACACTGACAGAATCCATGGATGGCAGGCTTTTGGGTGTCCTTGCAAAGAAAGGTGGCTATATTGGTCGCTGATTTGTTTTTGTTTTGTTTTTGAATGTCAGAAATGTATATTTGTGAATGTGGAGATGTTATATTGGTTTCACTGGTAAAAATAAATAATTGAAATGGGTATATATTTGTTTTTTGTTAAGTTGCCTAATAATTATGCACAGTAATAGTCACCTGCACACACAGATATCCCCCTAAAATAGCTCAAACTAAAAACAAACTAAAAACTGCTTCCAAAAACATTCAGCTTTGATATTAATGAGTTTTTTGGGTTCATTGAGAACATGGTTGTTGTTCAATAATAAAATTATTCCTCAAAAATACAACTTGCCTAATAATTCTGCACTCCCTGTATATTCACTATAATCCATCAAACAAGCTGTCACTCATATTTGTTATGAGAAAATAGGAAGTATGCGTATGAGCCTGGTTGCCTTAGTAGCTGTGCACTGAACATATTTAGCTTCACATGGTGTGTAATTAAAGTTAATTAGAAAGCTATGCATGTTTTCCTTACAAGCAAAACCAACATGGTGGCCTTTCTGAGTGTGATTAGGATGCTCTACCAATGCCTTTGTTTGTTTCTTTTTCTTTAACAAGAGCTCAAGTTTATTTTGCCATGCTAGGCTTAACACACAAATACTCATCTTGTGAACTTGTACAATTATCTCCATTATATTACATGTAGAAAAAAAATGTAAATTATTACAACAATTTTACTTGATCCAGAGACTTTTTTTTCCCAACACAGCAGGCTAGTGTGATCAGTTGGCATTGATTAGCTCCAGAAAATTTGTTATGGGAAAGAGAGGTCATTTTTCAGATCCATGCCAAGAGAAGCAATTAAGGGGTTGTTTTGCTGACAAAATAGTGATAGATGCAAACCGAGCAGACACAGAACAGCACGACTTAGATGTTTTTAGTGACTGTGACAGCTGATATTTATTTATGCTAACAGGCAAAAATGGAATAAGGATAAACGAAAGTATTGAGAAAAATATACTGGCAGTACACTACTCATCTGTTCAGCTTCTTAAAGCTGTTTAAAAACAGTTTTACTCCTTGGGTCTTGGTTTCTAAAGCTCTAGCATGCATGTCTAATGTTCTTACACCAGATGGTCGCACTAGTCTCATGAATTTGATTATGTTTCTCTTATACTGTGATACCGTCAAACATTGTCAGTGCAAAGGTGGATCGCTATCGTCTAGGAAAAAATGCATTATTTACATGATTTTACAGTGGTTCTCATTTTATGAAATCAGCTGATATCTAAAATTAGTGTACAAAGTAGCTGTAAATATAGCCAAAGATAGACGCTCTCCAAATATTTACACACATTCGGATTACCAGCTGGCACATGAGGATCAATTCTCATTTACAGGCTAATTATCGTCTCAAGAGCTTCCTCACTCAGTAAAAACAGAATAAATCCTTACAGACTAGCTGTCTGTTTGTCACCATCATCACCTTGTTTCTTTAACCTTCAGTCATTAAGCTATCAAAATTTGATGGCCTTCCATTACAATCCGGCACCTGGATATTGACCCACTGTTGTCAAGCTGGTGTGACAACATGCCTCATTTACTCACATATTTATCTTGTACGTCTTTGGCTAAAAGCTGCCATGGAGAAAAAGGAGGTTCCACAGTAGTAGGGTATATTTACTTTTTCATACCCTGCTTCTGTATTTTGGTTATATGTGGCTGTCAGGTTGTATTTACCAAGTTTTCTGATGTGGTAACGACCAGATAGTCCTGATACCTCACAGGACTATCTGACAGTACTAAATTGAAACAGATTGCTGTTATTTCTTTTTAAATTTGAATAAGAATGTATATATATTTTTTTAATATTAAACTTATGTCAACTTATGTCGCATTTTCAAGCCCAATGTTAATAACTGTGCAAAACACATTTTCAATATGATAACACCTTATTGTCTCACCCTGTCTTTATTAAATTACATAACAATGACAAACATCTTTGTCCCTTGAGGCCAGCTTCCTAACCCGTGTGCTTTATTATGAAGCGGTTCACCAGAAAACATTTATTCTATAGCTCAGTGTACGACTGGATCTGTTCTTATATGATCTGTCTGTGACGGAAGCAGGCTCTTCCCATATAGTTGCGTTTCTTCAGTTCTGACAGAAACACTAATAAGAATATTAATATGAAGGAAAAACAGTCATCTCTCATGAGGCTTTTCATCCACAGATTCTTTATGAAATGTGGTTCTGAGGCACCAGTGTTTTCCATTTCATGTTAAAGCATTGTTTTGTATCCTCAGGTGCTTTGTGTTAGTCACTGCTTTTCTGTCTTATATTATACCATTTGTTGCAGTTAAATATGCAGTTTGCCCCATGATGCAAGATATCTTGTAGGTCACCTTATCTAATCTTAGTTTTACTACATTACAGATATAGATGACAGTTTTGCACTCATGGCTCACTCTGAAATATGTAAGTGCTTTATCTGTGCCTAAGTGATATGGAGTTGCAATCTAAGATAGGTAATTGTTCCTATAACTAGACATTGTTTGTGGTTACAATACTTAGAATACGCTTTTCTGTAAAATGAGATAAAACATTTTTAAAAAAGTACTGCCAAATAGCAAAATAAATTAAGTATGGAAACCTTTCGACAGGTAATCAAGTGTCATTATTCTACAGCAAAAATGGCATTTGGGTTGAATGATTGATTGCAACAAGGTATATGCAGCTGCATTGAAAACCTTGCAGTTCACTTGGAGATTGCCATGTTTGCCCAGAAGATTTTGACTTGTCTGCAAACATCTGCCAGCTACTCACTCAAGTGATACATTTTTTTTTTTTGGAAGCTATATCTCCTTTTTTAAGTTTCACTACTGTTTTTTGGTTAGTTAGAGAATATTGGCAGATAAGTTGATGCCTTCTCTGCAGTACAGAAAGACATTATTGCTATGCAACAAGTAGAAACCTCCAGCAATCACTCGCCAACCAATCAGGGAATACGCATTTTCCCCTAGCAACCAGAGTTTGCCAGGGGGCTTTTAACCAGTCTCTCAACCTATGTGACTGACGCTTATATTCATTTAAATTTAAACACAATGACATAATAATTTAAATTAAATGATGACATTGAAATTAGTTAACTTTGTCCCGAAGCGTGTCTGTTTGTGTGTGTGTGGGTGTGCTACCATTTTATCTCTGAATATTCAGTTCAGAAAAATGCAATAAAGTATTTAATAAAACAGTTGCTTCCAGTGTTGTTTTGCATTTTATTTATCTTTCAATAGTTACATTTTTTCTTGACCTGATTCCATTATAGGTCTGTGCCTTTCAAAATCGCTAAATGTTTGCCACTTAGATAAACCAACCTTGACTCTCTTATTTTAAAAAGGCCAGTAAACAGCATTCTCGATTCCAGTGTTTTTGAAACACATTCAACTACTTCTTTTAAAGAAAGAATGGCTTTTTCACATTTCCCCCTCTGACTAGCTGGTGGGATTTGCCATTTGAAGATAAACAACTAACAGTGTTTTTTTCTGTTACTTACTGCAATTATGCAAAAAGCAAGCTTTTTTGTATTATCAAACATGTTCACCTATATATTACATAAATACAAAACAGTTTTGGTAGTTAAAATTATCATTGCATATTATAATTCTGTCACTGCATAACATTTAATTGATTTCACTTTGAGTTTCTGCCTGTTTGCACGTGACTTTTGCAGGTTATACAGATTTGACTGCAGAGGCAACTGGGGTCATTGTGAAGGATGCTGCAGCTACACAACTCAAGCTGGTTTTAGTGCCTTCATATACCTTGATATCATCTCAGGGCAGAGATCTCTAACCCACTGAACTCCTCAATAAAACTCAAGACATAAACTGAGGCACGAGTCATGGCCTCTGTTATGAGCCACTGGAAGCTCACAACAGTGCTGATTTGTAGTAAATGAAATGTCAACAGAGCAGCAGTTTAATCCCATTAACAAAGTCACTTTCCTTATTTTGTCATACATGCCTTTCTAAATGCGGAAGAGGATTTACTACATTTAATAATACAACTTGGTGTCTTTCGTTTGACCCTGGATTTACTGTAGTCGTTGTCTCAATGACATTGCAATGTCAAGAGTACAGATGGTAAATCCACAATATCCCATTGACCCCTGCTGGAGTGTCACCATTACTTAAAACCTGAAGAGTATTGACATGGAGATGAATATAGCGGGTGGGTGGACTTGTTCCAAAGTCATTCAGTGATGTTGTGCCATTAGATGATAGGATGATAGTGCAATTTGTGTGAGAGAAATCAATATGTGTGAATGAGCATTACAAATTAAACTCTCTATCAATTCTGGCATTGACATGTGTAGAATACAAATGTTGTTCATAGAAAGTGTGTCAAACAATCTGTTAAGTACCTTAGAAGAAAGAGAGACACACTCCGTATTTATTCCCTGTGTTTGCCCTTTATTTATGTATTAGAACATTTCTAAGTTCACATTCAGACTTTTGTTGAAAGCAGAATATAGAAAGCAAAAAAACCCCTTTCCCTCAGCATGTTTCTCATAAATAAGAGTAACACCTCTTATGGTATAACTGAAAATATCCCTCTTGATAAGCAATTAGGCAGCCAAGGGGGGAAAGCTTCAGATAATTATATTAAATTAAAGAAAGTAGGTAATTATGCCCAATGTGAGTGTGAAACTTACTTTTACACAAACAGAAATTAGTTTCAGTGGTGCTTGGATTTCCCCCCCCCAGATAAACCCTGAGGAAACGTTAAGTTTAATCACTGTGCGTTTTCTTACTGTTGAATCATCAGGAAAAAGGTCATAGACTGAATGAGGAGGATCACATGGTTTATATCTGTTTTTTGTTGTTTTTTTTACAATATGAGTCACTTACTGTAAGAGAAAAATATTTAAACAGCAAAGGCAGACTTTGCTCTAGAAAAGCAAATGTATCCAGTCACTCATCTTCAAACAGCATGTGTAAACAGAATAACCTGTACACAGAGTGACACTGTGTGAAAACCACAACTGTCGACTCGGTAAACTGCCCGTCTCCTGTTCTGCCGTTAATCAACTAGTCAGAGTTAATGGAGGCGTCAGATCCTGACACGGACCTTAAGTGATTTTGAAGCTAGAATGGAGTGCTTTTTTTGTTTTACCTCACTGTTAATTTTTTTAAAAGCATAAAAGACAACTGTGGTCAGACAAAATTATATTAATGTCGTGTCTTCAGCGAAAAATCTTGGAAAAAATAGTTCCTAGAATAGTCTAAAAGTAACATTTTTAGTTGGTATTATATATAACAGACTCATTTTATTTGGAAATGCTTCTGGTTACCTGGTTGGTTATTGCTGCATAATAAACTATATGATGTGCATGTGAAATGAAGCCATCTATAGTTATTTCCTTCTCTAAGGGGAATTAATTTGTCATGCTCAGATGCCTTATTTTTTAACAAAACTTTTTTTGGCATTGAGCAGCACAAATGAAAACAAAATTTATTGGCTACTTTTTGTGTACTGTGTGTCACTGTTTCTAAAGGGAAAATGTTTTATATGCCTCAATGTGAGCTTTAAAAAGGGAAGTGGAGTTAGGGCGATGTCCATTATCTTTAGCTTTAATGAATATCAATGTTAAATGAGGCCTTCAGCAGCCCACTAGTGTCTCTTTAAGTGCTGTGTCTGCCATTAAGTACTCTTAGTGTATTCGGCAGTGTGCTGAAAGCATAACTAGCATAACTATTACTGAGTATTATATCACTGCAACTATTACGATGAAAAGCAAAGTTATCAAACAGGAGTAAACTGTGAACTGGAACAGTTTTGTTAAAATACTTAATCAGTTGAAACTTTCAAACAATCCTGTGAGAGTTTGTGGGGTTTTATGGTTTTCAGCAAATTTGCTTTGTTATAAATATTTCATGTTGCCATCAGTCTTTGTAAAAGCCACATCACGAGTATTACCCCCATGTTTCTTTTTATTTCCATTTGCAGGTCCTAAACTTCAAAGATCTGCCTTGGGAAAAAAACCCGGTTTGCTTACACATGGAGAAGTTAGCTGTCTGTTGGCATCAATGTCAAAGTACACACAGGAACGACTAGATTGAAACACTCAGGCAATCAGGCTGCACTGCTTACAGACATTAGCTAGGCACAGCTTGATTTTGAGCAGGAGAGACTGCAGGCACACTCACTCAAACCACTCTGTTGTCTCATAACTGCTGCACACTGCATGTGCTATCAATGCTTTTCACTGCCCCACTTCTCTTTTCTGCAAGTTAAGCTGGAAAAAAGCAGTAATGAAATATTTACAATCCAACTATTGGAGTTTGAAGGGGAGTGCCTGTTTGTTCCTTATCTACAAGTCAAACATTTAAGTGTAGGTTGACCTTGGTTTTAATTCATGCTAACAAATCACGGTGTGACTTAATTAGGATTTTTATGATATATTCTGGCTGAGGTAACACGAGCTGAGCCACTGAGAGTGGGCCATCACCCACTTGTTTACATTATTGTTTCAGCTGTTCAGATAAAGCTGCCAGAAAATTCTATTGAACAAGACTGTGGGATGGGCTCTAATTTCATTAAGCAATATATGCAAATGGAATATAATTTGCATTACTTTTGAGCAATTCAACACTTATTTGCTGGCAGACGAGCCCATACAAGACACCATGAACACACAATGGTCATAATTCTCAAAGCATTTGAAGCCATAAAGAAATGTAATTCGTTCCCATTTCATTTGGTTCATACTGCAAGTGCTCACATTGATGTGACATTAAAGATCTGATCCATAAACCAACTTAAAGACTCCCTTCTTTAATGTACAGTAAAACAGTTTCTCACAGTCTACCATGGGAGATAAAGGTACGACCCCATAATTAGGCATTTTATATCGATGTTGAATAGCCATTGGCTGACAGTCTTTTCTTAATGTCTAGTCTATTTACGGTCGAAAAGCCATGTTGGTTCACAATTTTAAAAGAAAACGAATGAGAGTTAGAAAAGAAACACAAACCTCCCTGGTGCCTCAAACGCACAACTTTACATTTGGGGGGCATCATTTAACCTACTGAGGTAACTGACTTCATATATAAATAACAGAGTTTATTATACTGACAACACAGACAGAGATAATTGTAAGAATCGTTCACAGTCCAACAACTGAAATACATGTAAATGTACAAAAAGTGTTTTTGAACACATACTCGTCTGTCTATATGGAGAATCGTGGCTCAAAGAGTTGGCAGTTCGTCTTGTAACCGGAAGGTCGCCGATTGGAGTCCCGGCTCGGACAGTCTCAGTCGTTGTGTCCTTTGCTAAGACACTTCACCTACCGCCTACTGGTGATGGCCAGAGGGGCCGATGGCGCGATATGGCAGCCTCGCTTCTGTCAGTCTGCCTCAGGGCAGCTGTGGCTACATATGTAGCTGCCTCCACCAGTGTATGAATGTGAGAGTGAATGAATAGTGGAATTGTAAAGCGCTTTGAGGGCCCCGAAAAGCGCTATATAAATGCAATCCATTATTATTATTATTATTATTAGAAGACATTATTTGGATGTCCACTACATTCACTACTGTACATTGCGGTCCTCTATCCTACGTGGAAACAGTGTCGACATGTGTTCGCCTAAAGTTCCTTATTTTGCCATTAAGGGATATTTAGAGGCGACTCAATCCCATAACATTAAAAGAACAGATGAACTTACCCTAGATTCTGCTAAGAGATACCGAATGACAACACATGGCCTACGTAGGTTTTAGCTGAGAAACTTGTAATCGGACTACAGTGAGTCTTTAATAAGGTTGCATTAAAGATTAAACTTTTCCTTTGCCCTCAACAGTCTTGTTCATTTGCCTGGGGTCATTCAGTATGCATTCAATGGGGTACAGCTAAAGTACACAGATCAATAGTGAAGTCAGAAGGTTTAAAAGCTGGCAGGATGAATGGAATCTTTGAGTGTTTTGAATTATTCAGTGGTGTGGTGAATTTGTCAGCCTGCTTTGCGCTGACAGGACTGTTTACATCGTTACATTCAAAAGAGCAGATGTTAAGTACTTGGACAGATATGTTTTACTCATAACTTTTCATCTGTCAGTATTATCACTCAAAAAAAGACAAATATAAATACAAATATGCTAAATATAGAGTCCCCCTATTAAAAAGAATAATTTCAAAGAAAATCAGTTTTAAATAAACACTACGGTGTCGACAATACTACAATTTTTAATGTTTGCCAGTGCAACAGACAAACTAATCATCATCATATTCAAATGAAAACAAAAACAGATGCCAGGCCAATTTCATTCTAGTTAGAAACACGTGGGAGGATTGTATTAACTGCCCAGGCAGACAAAGGGGAAGCCTTGCCACATGTAAAAAATGCCTGTAGCTAAACTGCATTCAGGTCAATTACAGCAATCAGTTCACACGTTTGGCAACCTAATGACAAGAATAAGTAAGACACACAAATAAACACCAAGATGGGCCCAGGACTCATCAGCTGTTAAGTGTTTAAAGTGGATGTTAGTTAACAAGGTTCTGCAGCCATTGGGCTACTGAAATGAAGACACATTTCACACAATGAATGCAACTGTTATGTTTTCCAGAGAGATTGTATTTCTTTGCCTAGAATTACAAAAATTAATAGGAATAAATCCAGGTGTTACTTTAAAGTGAATCATAGAGCAGATACAGTACAGCTACAGTGCAATGTATTATCAAGCGGCAATTACAGGTAACCCCCCAAAAATCTCATACAATCACTACTTTTAGAAAAAAATAAAATAAACTGGTCGATTGAGGAGAAAAAATGTCTACCAAGTTGCAGCCTATTGTCAGTCCTCACACTACATTATAGGTTTTGCACTGTCCAAGGCTCCACATGTCTGCATTAGAATGAGGTTGAGAATGTTGTCGAGGTCATGACAGTGCAGCGTAAAGCAAGGATTCCTGTCGACGTGACAGATTTCTGCAAATGGCAGGATAAGCATGTGGGAGCAGACTGATTTTCCTGAGGTGCTTTGGGTTTTTAACAAATAAGGACTCAAATGTGTTATTACTAGGCCACACAGAGAATGTCACTAATGCTGCTGAAAGTCAGGCCCGTGTTAGAAATGAAAAATGAAATGTGTAAAATGTGGACCGTCAGCTGCCTCGCCTGCTTTTAACTTGATGGCATGCTTTCTGCCCCACAACCAAAAGTGAGTGGTTGTATTAGTTAGTGTATGGAGGCTGAGCAGTGTGGAGAAAACTGTACATTACAAGTGTAAGAAAAAGATATAGCCAAAAGGGGGCATATAAGAAGGATACAGCATCTGGAGAAAAAGCGAAGGTAAATTGTGCAGATAATAGATTATAGATGTGCTCAAAACAAGGAATTTATAAGTGTGAAAAGCACACAAACCAAAAATGAAGCACGGTAGCTGAAATGTTATGACATGCCAGCCTTAGTGTACTATACCATAACCAAAGCTTTGCATGTTGAGTCAGTGTTTTAAAAAGAAATAATAAATGACAGTCATCATGCCACACAGGAAATCAGACAGACGTTATGTATAAAACCAGTGCTGGAAATAAATACGAGTGTGCTCTTTTATTTTTGAAAGTATACTGACTGGAGCAAGCAGTGCTTCATGATGCAGTTAAGATCAACTGATCTTTATTTTCTGCATAGTTATAGACATAAGATTATCCACCTCAGTTATTTACTGATGTTCATCGACCATAAGGTACACAGTTTGATTATGAATTTTTTAAATGATTCTCTGCTCTTGAGGGCCAATCTGCTGTTAGCTAATGGAATATGGGACTCCAAGTTTCCTGTTTCTGACATTGAATGTAATATAATCGCAAGTGTATTTGCAGTCATGAGCAGTTCGTTTTCCCTTTTTAATAACAAGCAGGTTGTACCAGGAACGCAGATTTTAGCTAAAGAATGCAACAAAAGAGACAGGAATTTGGCTTAAATCTTCGAGAAGAATCTGAAAGAAGCCAAATGGAATAAAAACAAAACTGAATGTTCTGCTTCTGAAATAAGATAAGATGCAAAAACCAAGAGACAGTTCAGATTATGTTATTCATTGTAGAGGGGATAGTCATAAACTCTATATATAGCTGTAGTAGTTACTGTAAACCATAGCTTTCTGTCCCCAAAATTACAATACATATTAGGGTTCTGTTGCAATGGAGATGACATGACAAGAGAAGCAGCAGTCGCAGAAGTAAACAATGTAGGAAACATAACAGAATTATGTTTGACTCGTGTAATAATTTAAGCAAGGTTATCGTCTGCTGTTATTTTTATGTCTTGCCATTGGATGGTAAGCCTCAAGGGCAGCCTCTAAGCCACATGCTTCAGATCATGTTTTTTTCACATTCACTGGGGGGCTTTTTAGGTTTTCTTGTGATGCCACAGTGACGAGAACACAAGAAAGCTGGGAGAAAGACACCTAGCGAATGGCCCCAAACCCGAGCCTCTGCATTTGCTTCATGGCAGATTGGGTCAGCTGCTCAATGCAGTGAGCTGACCCGGCGCCCTTATTGCCATGTTTTATTCTCCGGGTTTCCGATGCACTCAGATTTACAATTGAGTTTCTTCATACATAACATGAAAATGTGCATTAAAACAGTTGGAACAGAACTTTGTGGTTAGTCAACATGGACTGGCATTTAAACCTGACTGAGTCTTGACACTTTATTGCTTAGCTGTGCGGCACTTTAGTCAACCCATGTTGTTTTGAAATGTGCTTATAGAAAAATGACTAGACTACATATTTCTTCCTACAATTAAGAATGCCTGTTACAAGTTAAACCGTAAAGAAAGTGAGCTTTTCTGCACTCTGCAACTCCAACTCTCTTTCACAGTGAATGAAATGCAGGGTGTAAATGGGCAAGTGTTCAAGAATGAAGAAAGGCAAAACCTCTCCGTGTACCCTTGAGTAAGTAGGTACTGCTACCATGTTTTGTTAGGCCAAGTGCAAGTACTTATATCTGAGTACTTTTTATGAACAACCTCCAATATGAGTACTTATGGTGCTGTCCTCAATAAGGGTCTGTAGCATGCAGTAAGTGCTGTTCCAGTGTGTTGAAATGTCTTGTTGCAGCAGTCTTTTAATAGGCTGGTTGATCTGCACCCGAATGTCTTCCAGGTATGAAAAGGCAAAGATGGAGCATTTAAAATGCCCACCTATTTTGAGTCTCACTTTGATCTCATCTACAACATTTCTAAGAACCTTGTTAAAAGCTGGAAGGTTTGAGCGACACTCAGCAGGCTAGGGAATCTATCCCCAGTTGATCATGAAGGATATCATCAAACACGCCTCCCCTTGCTTGGCCTGCACGCGAACCCCAAAAGTGTTTTGCATGTAGAAGGACTTTCTCCACTGCACAGTTAAACTGATGAGAGACATTATACTGACACTGCTAGTCACAACATCAATAGTGAAGCTGATGGCTGAAATGCCCGGCAAACATACGCATGGGCTTTTTTTTTTTTTTTTTTTTTTTACAACATTGTGTGACTTTGATAGTATGGTTTCTGTGATACGGTGACAGCTCATACTTTGTCATCTGCTCAGCGTACAGGAAAGTACCATATTATCTACAGCTTGTCATCAAGAGCAGTGCACTGGGCAAGAGCTTCTGTTATTTTTACAGGATGTCGGTTGCAGCTGCACATTTTTTCTTGATTCTAGCGTTTACCTCAAAGCTGGTTATAGCTACTTCATATTGTTACATAAGTTAATTCATGTAACAATAACCCCTTAAAAATAAACTAAATTTGCTATATGAAATGCCACTGTAGCTATATGATATGCACTCAGTTCTACTCAAGTTAACACCTTTTCCTATTTATTCCAAAAGAATGGGTCATTCAGAGCTGCCAGCTAGAGCTCCGGGAGACCACATCTAATTATTCTGAACCTTAGTAGGAATCTTATGTTCCATTTTACCATCTCCAAACCACAACTGTCCCTAATTTTCAGACACTCCGAGGCAGAACAGTAATTATCAACTTCCACTTTTATTAGCTATCTGTAATGGCTCTTGACCAATTATAAAGTGGTTGGAAAATTAGTTGTGTCAGAAAAGGCGAGAAAGGGAGACTCAATTGTTTGTTGCTTGAGGCCGTCTTAGAGAAGTTATTTGTCAGAGAACAGGCGAGTCAAATAAAAGGGGAGAGAAAGTGGATGACTTTGAAGAGATGGATGTGCTGCGGTGGTGCAGGGGGAAAAGGGCAAAATGCTCAATGGAGCCACCTGCAAGTCCTTAAAACTCGAGCTTAAGCAGCCTGTGAAATAGCTTCCCGGGGTCACATAACCCCGAATTCTTCTAAGAAAAGGAGGGTGTATATAATGTCATGTATTTCACCTCCTCCTAACCACTGAGTGATAATGGCTAGAAAAACAGAGTAAATGTGGGCAGAGTCTTCAGGCTTTGTTTCTGTTTTTGTTTATCAGGCATCCACAGATCCCTTCCAGTGTAGGCGTCTAGGGTAATGGATTAGAGTGCTGGTGCCAGTGATATCATGGTTGAGAAGGAACTGCATATTTTAGAGTTTCTTTGTCTTCATGTGAGGCCTATATATTTCGCTTGCAAGTTAGACTGTTACTGATATGCCCCCTGGCATAGTGGTCCACTGTGAGTATAATTTAGGGCAGCAACAGTGGCAAACCCAAGGGTGTTAAAGAATGGTAGCAAGCTGGCCAAAGAGGATTTAACATTAGTTTGTGGCTACAGGAGTATGGGAACTTTTGCATGCAAAATCCAGCCAGGTGTACCAGTTTTAATTAAAAATTGGCAGTTACTGTATAGTTCCTGGCAGCATATCAGTAATGACTTCAGTTAAAACTGTATGAAAAACATTTGATGCTTGAAATAAAGTTTATGTTTGTTGTAATGGAAGGAAAGTGGGACAACAATATCTGCTGATCTGTGAATACCAATGAAACAAATTACGTCTACACTCACCAGCCACTTTATTAGGTACACCTGTAATCCAAATATTCAATTCAATTTTATATAGTGCCAACTCACAAGAGCAGCGGCCTGAAGGCACTTTAGGTTATCCCCGTATCAGTTAGCATTTAATCACAGATGGAGGGAAACATTCCTTTTTTACGGGTAGAAACCCCTGGCAGAACAAGGTATGGAATCAGATATGACCAGTTCAGAATGAGAATATCTAATCATTCATTCACATGGTAGCAACTCACAATGTGCATGTATGCATGGTTAAGATAACATGCTGAAGTTCTGAAAAAGACAAAAAATCCAATAAATGGCAATTCTCTCTAAAGTTAGAGGAGAATGCCAGTGTTTCTAGCTGATAGGATGTAAACAGTAACTAACTTGCTACAGCCACGGTATGCAGAAGAGCATTTCTAAACACCTTTGAAGCACATAGGCAGCAGCAAAAGAAGACCAGACTGGGTGCCACTCCTATCATCTGAGAACAGGAGACGAAGGCTACAATCCATGTCGACTCACTAAAATTACACAACAGATTGTAAAATTGTCTGATGAAGCTCAATATCTGCAGCAACATTTGGATAATGGGGTAGAATTGGTGTAAACACATGAAAGCATGGGTCCAGGTTCAGGCTGATGTTGG
This sequence comes from Aulonocara sp. 'chitande type north' Nkhata Bay, assembly GCF_057382095.1. NCBI lineage: Eukaryota > Metazoa > Chordata > Actinopteri > Cichliformes > Cichlidae > Aulonocara > Aulonocara sp. 'chitande type north' Nkhata Bay. Next base: position 34,646,032 of record NC_141363.1, read on the forward strand.
TAGTGTAGTGGTGTAGATTATATTTTCTTGGCCCACATTGGACCTCTTGTGTATACATATTTTTAATGCATCATTATACATACAGTGTAATACGTCATTTTTAAAAATGCATCAATGGATTGTTTTTAAACAAAAACATAGAAATGTGCACTAGAAACTCCTGGGTGTCCATTGCTTTCCACTGCCAGCTACTAATGTATTCAATGATAGCTGATATTAAAATATAAAAAAGATCAAGCTGTTCATTGACATTTTATCTTTACTAATGCTTCTTTGAATCTACATAACTGTTTCTCCAGCGGAGCATCATCTAATATGAGATGTTGTCAGCTTGTGTTCTGTGGCCTTGCTAAAAAAATTGCATGCCATCAATATTATATTGACAACACAGCTTCAATTGTTAGCACAGAACATCACTTAAAATTCACATTCATGCATGCAGTGAATGAGCTGAAAAGGAAATTTATGTCACAAAAAAATCTCAAGTCCTCGAGTCCACGCTGAGCACTGCCCACACAGAGCTAAAAGACAACCTGAAAAACCGTCACAAATTTATCTGTAGCTCGGAAAGACTGTGCATTTTCATACTTTTAAGTGCCTGGCTGTATAAAACAGAAAACCTACTAAATTTTCCATTATCATTTTGTTCTACATGTGTGGGCATACTGGTTTCCTTCCTTCAATGCGCTCTTCATAACAAAGCTAAAATACCAGAATTATCTGACAGTTACTACTATGGATACTATAAGGGACCACCACACCACTGAAGACACAGTTAAATAATAAAACTAACAATGTGAAATTACACTTTCATAGAGCTTTAAGTCCACTGACAAACGACAGGTTTTTACAAACGGTTTCAGTCATACTGTGTCAAGCTTTGTTTTGTCTTTTTAAAATGTGAAATAGCAGCACACCTAGGATTCAAAGTGTGAAAGTGCTTCTCAAAGACAATGCCGTAAAATCATCCCCCAGCTAGTATTTGTTTCTAAGACACCTTGACAAACTTTCAGGAGAAAAGTTGCTGTTTTGCTGGAGTTAAAAGAAGAAACAAACAATGTCATACATATTGAATAAGAATTCTGATTTAAAAATAAGAATTACAATTAGAATTATTAATAATTACCATCTAGATATAAACATGCCTGAAAATAAACTCCTCTATTACATAAAAACAGACAGTTTTATGCTGACTTTGTTGACATGATGAAGCCTTGTGGAATATTGTATTACAGGCTTGTCCATTTGTATGAATTGGAGTTTATCAAACAGAAAGCTTCTGGTAAACAACGCAGGGCAGCAACTCACTGGGATCTTTATTGAAGGAAGTGACATCAGAAATCACTGCCAGCTTTAACGCTGACTTAAAACACCTCTGTGGTCCTGGAAGCTCAGAGGGATAAACAATGAAGGCATGTGATCACTGCCAGATGACGCTGATAGTCACCAACTCAATTTTTTAATATCTCACATCTCTAAAATGTGAGAGCACAAACTAACCCCGCTGATGCCTTGTGACACTCGTGCTGTTTCTAGTTTTGCTTCTCAATACTACATTGTTACATGCCACTGTAACTAATTAAGTCGCCGTCAGCGGCTGTCGCGACACCGGCTAAGAAGCCAAGAGTCCACACTTGGATTACTTTAAGCCGGTGACCTTTCATTATATCAAGGCCTTGTTCAGTCATAAATGTCTGCTTCAGGCACTGGACACTGCTCATTATCCAGCTCCAGTGACAGCCACACATGAATTGGACCTTAAACACTGAAGCTCATAGAAGACAGCACTTCCCTTTTAATCCATTACCCATCTGGGAAAAAAAAAAAGAAAAAACAGAGAGTTGTTTATGATTTTACTAGTTCTTTTCCATATGGGCACACACCAGGACCTTTAATAAAGACTGCTGGGAAAAGCAGCCTCAACCGCCCCATTTAACCTGTGCCTGTTACATGGTGCTTAGTGTGACTCACTCACATTTAAAAAAACAGCATGAATCATCAGTCTGTCAGTCTTAGAGCTACATCAATCCTGATGAAGACCAACTCAGTTCAATTTTTTATTATTTTTTTTTTAATTTGTGTCATCTCAATGTGTGCATTATTCATAGTGTAACCAAAAATAATAAAACAGAATTGGCCTCCTTCTGTACTGTACTGTGCTGTGACATCAGATTGGACAGACCTTGGATTCATCATTGAAAACCTATTTAAAACTCATGATAGTTAAGTCTGTTTGTACCTTCACACAATTGTGACAACATATCAAACATTGCCATGACATGACTTAGCCTTTGGATATATTGACACAATTGCTAACTTTCAGTTTCATAACAGTATGAGTATAATATAGAGAGTGTGTGGCAGTTGTGTGTATGGATGTTGGAATAAACGACCACAATGCTGAAACATTTCACCATCAGTTAATGACCTAATAATAGCCCAATGTTAAAAATGCAGTATCCAGCAATGTCAAGATTTATTACATTTGCTTTTATTAAACCAATGTGGTCTTATAAAGCAAAACGAGTGTTATGCAAAAAGGGCAATTAAAGATTCTCAATATAACTGGTGGTGTTTCTTTGAAAAATAAGAAAACAAAACATTTTTTGACTAATTTTGATATTAAGATGAGTAAATATGACTTTAAGGGTTCATATAATAATGGCATAAAAAGAAATGTAACAACATGAAGCATTTGTCTGGTCACTGTGGTCTTGTTATTTGGACAGATATGATTACATTGAAAGCATATGTTGTTGGAAGTCCCGGCAGTGGTTAATTTAGGTTTAATGAAAATGCAAACAGGCTGGTTATTTAAATGTCTACACTATGCTACTATATTTGTGATTTCTAATGGAGAAACAAGCTATTAGTTCTTTTTAGAAAATTATACTTTTCTTGCCTTATTACACAACTTTTTCTAACCTCTTTTCAATGCAGGAATGTAATGTGACCAAAGAGATTTGTGTATAATGTGATGTTAATGTGTCCTTAATGTGCTTTGTGTACATTCTCAGCTCTACTTAGCCCACTTGCGACTGAGAAAGAATGCAAAGAGTGAACAAGACAGAAACATGTGGTCACACAGAGTGGCTTTCAGGTATCATGCTTGAGACCACTTAACATTCTGTGTAACACTTGAATTGCAAACTGGCAACTAAGCGCAAAAGTTGTTCAGAAAGTCTCCCTTGAATAATTATACTGCTGCAATCCCGACCACTGAGGGCGTCCAGTATGTTTGCTGAGCTCGAACTTTAAGTGAGAAAAGATTCATAAGCATCCAAGAATGACTACACTTGTTCCAGTCTAAAGCACTGGGCTGTGGTATTGGCTCTGTTGTTGAGATTGTGTCTAGTGTGCACCTTTGCGAACTCAGGAGACAGAACAATGTTTTGTTTGGTCCTTTCTATTGTGCTCACTACATAATCCACAAAAAACAAGCTTGGATTCATTGAGAAAGTCTCTCAGAGAGCAGAGAATTCAACTGCTTCTGAGTGAAATGGAGCATTGGATTTGTTCAGGCAGAACATTGCAATCATGCTCTCCATCAGGCAATCAGTATTAGCTCCTGCATTTACCAATCATATTCAAAAAAGTCACTGAGGTGGTCCTCATAATCTGACAGAAGAATTTCTCACTTTGCTAGACTTTCAAGCCAATAAACCACTACTAACAAAACCCTGTGTATAATCTCACAGTCAGTTTCATTTTAGGTACTGTTTTTCAAAGCGCCCTGTGTAGTACTGTGAAAAACGAAGTGCACCCCATGATTCAGTAGCTTGTAGAACCACCTTTAGTAGCAATTACTTGAAGTAATCATTTTCTGCATGGCTCGATTGGTCTTTCACATTGATGTGAAGGAATTTTGGCCCACTCTTCTTTATAATGTTGCTTCAGTTCATTGAAATTTGTGGGCATTCATTTATACACAGCTCTCTCAAGGTCCCGCTACAGCATTTCTGTTGGATTGAGGTCTAAACTTTGACTAGGCCATCGCAGCACCGTGATTCTTTTATTCTTTCTATCTGTTGTAGATTTGCTAGTATGTTTAGGATTATTGTCCTGTTGCATGGCCAAATTTCGGTCAAGCTTTAGCCATCTGAGAGAGTGCCTCACATTTGACTCCAGATTATGTTGGTATATAGATGAGTTCATGGTCGACTCAATGACTGCAAGGTGTCCAGGTCGTGTGATTGCAAAACAAGGTCAAATCATCATCCCACCACTATTGTGTTGGTCCTGCAAACTTGAGCTGTGCTGCCATGTTATTATTACAATCTGCCAACCCTTTCAAATAAGCCATACTTATTCAGTCTTTTTGAGCAAAACAAAGGAAAAATCTTTGGTTATGTGCAGTGGTTAGCACTGTTGGTCTTTTTTATTCATAGCAAGAAGGTTGTGGGTTCAAACATTACGGTCAGCCTTTCTGTACGATCACCCTGTACGTGTGCTTGAGTTTCCACCACACACCTAACAACTAGCATAACTGTTGCCATAGGAATGTTAAAGTGTGAGATCATCCCTTTATGTTGAGCCTGTGATGGATTGGCAGGGTGTACATGGCCTCTCACCCCATGACACCAGTTACATAAAAAAGCAGGCTTGAAGAGTTTTAGCTTCCCAAAGAGACAAGCTTTGGTCCTGACATTTCAACGCTAAGAACATTGGTATATTTATACTACAGATTATAGGCAGATGAGGTTGGTACTTCTCATTAATTCTTTGTGAAGATTTTAGTCACTTCAGTCACTGCAACTTCACAGCTGGAGAAATATGGATACTTTGTTGTGAAGGAACCTGAAAGATCCTGCTAATCTGCAGGTAAACACTGGGGCCTAAGCAGCCCTCTGCCGCTAATTAGCGCTGATGTTCTTGTCAACAATACTACAGCATATAGTAGTTTAGTTCATCTGAGGTTGTATTTGCCAACATATAGTAGAGTAGATGTGGAACTGGAAGTGGGAGACATACAGTAGTTTTAAACTCATACTATAAGCAGATGGATGACATTATTCTGGTACAGGGTTTGATCATTGTTAGGATATGCATAGTCTTCAATGTTGCATCTGTTATGGACAGAACGCAAATGCTACTATTGCCTCATGAATAAAACCTCATAATAAATCTTGTGCTTCTCAGTTCATCAGCGGATGCACATTTAAGGAAGTTATGCATTCACAAATTTGTTTTCTGAGTTTCAGAACAAAGTGTTCTAATGCTAAGATTTTTGGTTTTATTTTAGATAAAACTGTATCAGGGACGAGGTGAGTAGGAATTCGACTGTAGTGAGGCTGACTGTGGATTGCTCACTGTTGATAGTTTATATAATCAAAAGGAAGGGATACCCTGTCTGATGAATCGCACGGGCTTATTCTCGGAGGAAGCATAATAAATTCCAATCTCTCTCATGCTTAGTAAACAGAATATATGGTTTTAAATTCAGGAAAGAGTCATTTCAGGGTGCATGTTTCCAAAATGCTAATCTTTATTCAGTAGATGCGCTTCTTTATGAAATACAGAAAAAACTAATAAAACAGACTGTCTGCAATGCACAGCCAAGAATCTAATACTTAAATGCTACTATTAATAAGATATATAATGCTTACACTTGGCTTTGCTGATTTTCTGGTTGTAAAACTTTCATCAGAATTAAATAACAATTATGGCAGACATTATGTTATGTGATGGATGAACTAACGAGAGAGGAGGTCAAATCCTAATTAAAGGGGTACTGAAGTGATTTACTATTCCCTTTCATAAATTTTGAAAAGTGACAAATTAAAACAATACAACGAGGCTCCTGCCCTGCTGGCAGCTCAGCGAGGCTGTACTGAGGCACAGTGCTTTAGAAAAATGTGAGCAGGAGAATAACACAATGTCCATGACAACAAAGATAACCTGCTGATGCTTCGTAAGCAGAATGGTTCCTGTCCATGATCTTTTAATTTAGTGACATACTGAAATTAACCAGTTAATATTAAAAATAGGTTTGGCTGGCCAAACATGTCCGGATGTCTACCGCTGCTCCATTGAAAGTGTGCTGACATATTGCATCGGTGTGTGGTTCTCCAGCTGCACCACAGCACACAGAAAGGCACTCCAAAGGGTCATCAATATGGCCCAAAAAATCATTGGACATCCTCTTTCCTCCCTGAAGGACCTGTAGAGCACTCGCTGTCTCAAGAGGGCACGCACCATCCTACGGGACGGTACACACTGGGTGTTTAAGCTGCTGCCGTCTAGCAGGAGGTTCAGGCTGCTGAGGTCCCGAACAAATAGACTCAAGGACAGCTTTTACATCAGGGCAAAAGCCCTAATCAATGCAAATAGCTGACCTGACTGGCTACCTACCTGGACTTTTTGGAGGTAACAACGGTAAAAACAGTAACCATAATAATATTTATATTTATAACAAGGTGCAATAACAATTAATGTGCAATAATAGGGGCGATTGTGGCTCAAAGAGTTGGTAGTTCGTCTTGTAACCGGAAGGTTGCCCGTTCGAGCCCCAGGGCAGCTGTGGCTACCACTGTAGCTGCCTCCACCAGTGTATGAATGTGAGAGTGAATGAATAGTGGAATTGTAAAGCGCTTTGAGGGCCCCGAAAAGCGCTATATCAATGCAATCCATTATTATTATTATTATTATTACAATAATAACAGTGTGCAATACAAATACACTTATTCTTCTTTTTTATTACTTAGTTATTATACTGTGTTGAGTTGTTTGTGTTGCGTTGTGATGTGTCGTATCGGGTCGTGTTGTGTTATATGTAGTGCCGACGTAGGACAGTTTTCCAATTTCATTGTACTAGTGTACTATGTATGACTGTGCAATGACATTAAAGAGTTATCTTAATGCTTGAAGTAACCACAAGAAATCATTTTCTGTATGACTTTATCAGCATCTCACAATGCTGTGGAGGAATTTGGCCTCTTCTTCAGAATGTTCTTCAGCTCACTGAGGGTAGTGTGCAACAGGATTCAAATCAGGTTGTTGTCTGGGCTTTGACTGGACCATTGCAACATGAGTTTTAAATGGTTATTTTGATATACTGAGGAGTTCTTGATCAACTCAATGACTACAAGGTGCTGATGTCCTATGTCTGCAAAACAACCGAAGTCATCAGCGCTCTACCACCATGTGAGGTGTTGCTGGTATGCAACATGGCATTGGGCATTATGGCCAAACCTCTTGTGTTTGGTCTCACCTATCCAAAAGACATTGTTCCAGAAGTCCTGAGGTTTGTTCAGATGTCTATTTTAAACCTAAACTGCGTTGCCATGTTCTTAGAGAAGATACTTTCTCCTGGCAACATTCAAACAAACCGTACTTTTTCAGTTCTTTTCTTCTTTTACTGTCCTTAACTTTAACATTTAGCATGCTAGATGAGGTCCTATAATCCGAGATACAGTTCTTATTTATCCTTATTTATTAATTCATAGAAAATTCTCTAAGAATTACATGATCTTACCTTCGATTAATTTGCTTGTCTGTTTGGCAACTCTGTTGAATGTTTTCCACTTGTGAATAACATTTTCACTATAGAATGATGGAAACAATGTTTGGAAATGATCTTAAAACCCTTCTCAGATAGATGGGCAGCAACAATTGCTTTCTTAAGATTAATGCTGATGTTTTTGACACATACCTAAACTCTCCAGATCAACAAACTGCTAAAACTTTCACAGAGGTGGTCACAGTTATAGACTGCTTCTACGTGTCGGCTTAATTTTTGTTGACTAAAGAATGACATGTCATGTCTTGTACTTCATCTAAGGTTTCATTTACTTAATTTTAAAACCTGATAAAGACTCGATTATTTTATGTAATAATCAAGTTATTTTTCGTGACTGCAAATTGCTGGATTAGCGATCCAGTGGAAAAAATAACAAACTTTTAGTTTGTTATTTCATTCTGACTTTTAGTCTATACCCTAGGTCAATGTCTCAGATCACTAGCTCATAGAATTTCCCTATTATAATTACAATGAAAAGCAGGCTTAAAAATGTCAGCTGGTAAGTAATTAAAAACTAATTTAGAAAGGCCAAAGTTGGTTTAAGGGAAGCTAGGAACATTTTCTGCATTACTAAGTTTTGTTCACCTGGCAACACTGACTAATTTATTTGTCATCTGTAAAATGTCTCACTTGAGACATATCTTGATCTTCATCTTTAAAAAATATAATTTCTGGGTTGATGCTGCTTCCACAAGAGAGTATGTTATACAAGTGTTTTCACAGGTGTTCATATGCATATACAGAAAATGGCAACCCACCAACACAATTTTGCTCAGGAAATTGCAATCTCTTCTAAGTCTCATGTTTTATTCTGTTTTACAGTGCACAACTCCTACGCACACACATTTAAAAGGACAAATTGAGATAGCGATTCCACTGAGATAGCGAGTGTAATATTTTATATAATACCTTATATTAAAAACTTCTATCATAACAAATGATATGGCTAGTGTGAAGTTTTCAAAAGGTCATGGACGCACGTAGAGGAGGTCAACTGTATGCCTGACATCATGTTAGTGCGATAGGCTTGTGGGAGATGGTCTTCATTACAAATAACATCTGGGCTGAATGCCCTGTAGCAGTTTTTTTTTTCATGATTAATAATGTACAGCTCTTTTTTATAGCTGCCTCCTTTGCCAATGCAATATTTTAAGTTGTTAACTTCAAACTTGTTCAGAGCTGTGTTTGAATAAAAGGACCAAAAGGTACAAAGTAACAGCTGTGCATCAACCCTGGAGTCGTTCATCCAACTTGAAAAACTAATGATACTCTTCAATGAATATGAATAGATACAATGCCATTTATCATGTTTTGAAGCTGCTCATCATCATCCTCATCTTTATAATTATCACTATAAAAGTACCTGGCTTTGGCTCCGGACATCTGTTGGCATGGCAGCACACACACCTCTGTTGCACTGCATGGGCTGTGATCTGATGTTTGCTTAACTCAAGGCTCATTACACTCAGATGCAGAGGCAATATTGTTAGCAGCAGACCAGCTCAACATGCTTCATTGATGAAGAAAGCTGTCAGCTATGCTTTTGTTTGCGCTTTTTTGTTGTTGTCTATGTCTCTTTTGTATGCTCTGGTGCAGTAACAAAGCGATTTGGGCATAGCTGTGCTCAAAGTTTGTGTGCCAAACAGTTAAGCTTTGCACAGAAAATGCAGCCGATTCCGTTTTTCATTAATTTTACAGGTATGTACATGGCCACAAAGTAAAAAGTCCACCCATTCATTCCCTTAACTGCTTATTCTACTAGGATTGCAGGGGCTGGAGGCTATTTCAGATGACTTTGGACAAATGGCAGGGTACACCCCAGACAGGTGACCAGTTCATCACAGGGCAAACAAAAAGAGACAGATAAACATTCACACACTCAAACAGTGCCCATAGCCAATTTCTAATCACCAATTAAACTTAAATTAAACAATCATGTCTTTGGTCCGTGGGAGGTAATCGGAGCACCTGCAGGAACATGCAGCTCCACACAGAAAGGCTCCAGGCGTGCTCCAACATACACCTTTTATGCTGATAGCATCAGCAATAATCACTGCACTCACAACCAAAACTACTGGAAGAATTATAATTTACCCTCTTGTACTGTTTTGACAATAGTTCAACAGAGTAAGATAAAATTATAATAATTATTCCTTTCACTTTGAAGTCAACATTTAAGCTGTGGAAGCAAAAGATATTTTTTGTCCCACATTTCTGCAGGTACTACATGTAAACTCAGTTTCATAAATCAGCACATACAACAAGTAGTGAGCTGAAGATTCTCACATCAGAAAGTTAATATAAGTGTCTTTCAGACATAACAGGCTCTCGAGATAGGGATCTTAGTATTTCAAAGGGTGTAACACTACGGAACATGGTACAAAATCTATTTCACTGAATAAGACATGATTTCATCACTGTTTACATACCCGCAGCAAAGATTTAAAATTTAGAAAGGAGAACACAGCAGACATACTATCTATAGCTGGCTAATGGAAAAATGCAGAATATTAGAGAATTCCAAGTCTTGATATTAAAAAAAGGAAAGTAGCCCACATGAATGCAATCTCACCACTCCACAGTTTTGTTTATGTTGCTAATTCAGTGATTTTGCTTTTGTTTTGGACAAATGCTAAAAAAGTTGCAGTTACAATGGCACTGATGAACAGACCTCCCACCCCTGTGGGGCTTAATCAGTGACAATGATAGACATTTGTTTTTCCACTATTTGAGAGGCAGTTTTCAGCTGAACTGAGACTGGTAAACACTCAGTACACTGTGACAATATTGTTTACTCCTCGTTGAGTAATATGTTGATTATTGGCAGATGGGTAGGAGCTTTAGTGCAAAAGAAAATCACCTTTTGAGGCACCTGTAACATACCAAAGGCACCAAATACAAAACCCAATACCTGTCAGCAAATAAATGAGAAAAATCTATTTGCAGCGTTTGCAGAAGGTTCAAATCTAAAATACAATAATGACTTGCTCGTTCACAGATAATCAGCTCATTTTCATAAATGAATGTTTCCTGTAGCATTATTGATGAGCGTATAGCAATGTTCAACAAATGTAAACAGCGCTGAGTTATGATTTGAAATAAATGCGCAGTCATGCATTCCAAAGAAGGGATTTATATTCTCTACCCTTCAGCAGAAATATCAGCAGAGCTATCGTTTGTTTTCCTCCCCTCCCTGGTGCACTATTTACCAGCTGGGAGGAAGTAAATCTCTTTATCTAAATCAATTAATCAAATAACAAACACAGTTTAGTGAAGAAAGTCCTCATAGTCATACAGAGGTACTCAAACAGAAATGCAACTGAAAAACGATTTAGCCTTGGTTAAATTCTGTAACCTCAAACACAAAATCTGTGTATGGAGATGAATAAAAATTTAATCAAGAATATTTTTTTCTTATTTGGGTGTGCTGAATATAAATCTGGGGTTAAAATGCGGTGCATTTTGGTTTGAAACATGCATTGAAGAAGAACAGTTCTTCATTTTTTCTTTCATTTTTCTAGCATTGACAACTACAAACACACAGTATTATATGATCAATTGAGATTTTGCTTGTGACAAGGAGGTTATGTTTAGCCTGAAAAGTTTGGAAAGAATACATACATAATGACACATACATCACTATAAACCACTTGAAAACCATTGCATCATGCAGTATTAAAAATACATTTAAAATACATTTTTCACACAACAACAAGCAAACCTTGTGACAAACATTGCAGGGCTTTTGAGGATTTCTGGGAGGTGGCTGCGTCAGCCATGATAAAATCCTCTAGCATCTAGAAGTAACTGAACGTTTCATCCATCTGCAGCATTTCAATTTCTAAACAAAATAGCAGCATTAATATTCTTATAAATCTTCATTTGCTCAGTGTGATTTTCTTTTAGGTCAACACTTTCACATAAAAGCAGATTATTTTCTAAATTCAGACTGATTTATCAACAGATACACTCTTGAGAATCACTTAGTTCCTTTTACTGCAGTATACAGCACTGTGCAACAAAGGAGCTGACCTTATAATAAGCACCGAGAAGCAATACCTCTGGGCTACTCATGACAGAGCAGGTTTTCCTGCTGAAGGCACCCCTTTAAAATTTTTGAACTATTGCTGTCAAGAGATTAGCTCCAGTGTTTCTATACTTTGAAATCAAAAAGTGGCTGATAGCATGTCACTGTTTTCTCATATGCTATCAACATTTTGCTATTGTATGGGACTTCTAAACTTAAGGTCATGTTCCACTTTCATACTCACTACCTACTGCCTTACGGCAAACATCCACCCTGTCATTGCTTTTTGTGATATGCTGCTCTTTGGTCCAACTCATCAACACGAATCTCCACTGTTATTTAACCACAGAGTTCTGCATTGCATCATATGATGGTTGTCAGTGGCATGCCAGTTTTACAGTTAGTTTGTTGGTGCTGTTTGATTGCAATTAAGCACATGAATATAGTGTGTCGGTGAAGTTCCACAACTCTAAACCAATGCCTATCCACATACGACAATGTGTGTGCATGGTGAATGGTGTCTGTGTGTACATGGCTGGGCCTGGGGCTTGCTGAGTCTTGGTCCCTGTGGGACATGGTAAAAAACAAACAAAAAAAAAAAACATATTTGAATACCAAAGTTGCAAGCAGTGTTTGGGATTAAATGCCTCTCTGTGCTCTTACTTGAATCCTTAATAGAGGTCTTGCCATTCTCCTCTGACCTGTACATAATGAGGCACTTTTGCACACTGGATGGCTGTTAACTGAATACTTTTTGCTGCTATTCCTAATAGAGTAAACACGTAAACTAAACATGTAGTCTTAAATCTTTCCTAAATCTGCAGATGATGGTTGTTTTTTTATGTACCAGTTCTTTTTTAATTCAGTGATTCTGGTTTAGTACTCAGGAAGGAGTGCCCAATAACTAAAAAAGAAAAGGGTAAGAACATGTTGCACTACATAGATAGAAAATTCGCTGCAATGTATAGTATATATTGCATATTTTGTGTGTCATTTCCCCTAGCCACAGTACTTACCCTCTCACAACAGGATCTGTCACTCAGATAGACTCAGAGATAGCATATCAAAAGGAAATGAATGTATGCTCTTCATTTTGTCTGCCCCAGAGATATCCCTATCTAAAAATATGCAGTAAAAGACCTCATGATACACACAGTATGATGAAAGAAATGTGGAAAAAAAATACAGAAGATACATTTTAAATCACAGTCACAGGGTATTACCGTACCAAAGTTCAGATAACAGCAACTGCTACTCAGGCATTTCTTTGACTCAGCACGCTGCCATTGCTGGAATTTAAATCTCTGCTGGAGCCAAGATCTAAACCTTTTAGATGGCAGTGCAGTGGCCCTGCTTCTCCCATCATTTAGAGATTTTCAAACTCACATGATTCTGTCTGGGAAGTCCCATTAGCTTGGATATGCTTGGGATATGTGGCTTAGGGGATGGATGTCCTGGAGCGCAGTTTGAGACAGGGTTGCTTTGATCCAGCAGCCAGTCTCTGTAGCCCTGGGTGCTGCTGTGTGAAGTATCAGTTCCACATAGAGTTACTATAAGGCCCTCGCTGCAGTAACTTTTCGCTGTGTGCCCTCTGGCTCAACATTGCTCAACGCAAAGTAGGAAATCTTCAGAGGACATCGAGGATGACGCTTCATAAGAAACTGGCTTTAGTTTCTCAGACTGGTGTTCATGTCAGTCATAATTAATAAACACAGCACAAATCTTACGGAAGACACCATGCTTTATTCACCAAGAGTTTATTTATCATCTTCTACTGTTAATTAGGTTGTTTCCTGTTTGGGTTATACCATTGGGAAAGCTGAAGTTCTGCTCAAACTGCTGTTCTGCTGAGTTCTGTAACTTCGTCATTCTCTCAATAAATATCCACTAGATCACACATTATAATGAGAATGGCCCCCAAGGTCTCCCGATCTGACCCCCTTAGACTTTTATCTTTGGGGTCATCTGAAGGCAATTGTCCATGGTGTGAAGATACGAGATGTGCAGCACCTGAAACTACGGATACTGGATGCCTGTGCTGGCATTTCTGCTGCGGTGTTGCTATCAGTGTGTGAAGAGTGGGAGAAGAGGGTTGCACTGACAATCCAACACAATTGGCAGCACATTGAACACATTTTATGAGTGGTCAGAAACTTGTAAATAACTCATGAAAGAATAAAGTTACGTTGAAACCAAGCACACCATTGTTTTTCTTGTGACATTATGTCTGATGTGTCACATGGCACTCTTCCTATTGAAAAAACAAAAGTTGTATCCAAGATGGCTGACTTCTAAATAACCACCATGGCCACCACCCATCTTGAGGAGTTTGCCCCCTCACATATACTAATGTGCCACAAACAGGACTTTAATATCACCAACCATTCCCATGTTATTACAGTGTATCCATATAAATGGTCCACCCTGTATATTAGTGTATACTTACCTATTAGTATACAGGTTTTTAAAAAAGTTGCATTTCACAGGAGATAACCTGTGCTAAAAGATTGAAGAAAACAATTCAAATTGTCTTTGAATTTAAGCATACATTCTTTGTGTTTATTCTCCATTTACTTTATATTGCATAATGTCTGTTACAAGCTTAAATATAAAGTTGAAAAAGTGTAATTGCAGCCTGGCTATTGATCAAGTAATTGCGATTAATCGTGATTAATTACAGAAAATTGTGAGATTAATTTGTTATTTTTTTGACTATTGACAGCACTAGTTAAAAATGAAAATTGCCTACCACAGTAGTTCTTTCTTTAACGAGCCACAGAAGTATGATTTTGAAATTGGTTCAGTATTTTATTTTTGTCTTGGTCTGACACATAGAAAGAGCAAACTGTGGTTGACTTTGAGGATGAATTTGATGATTTCATGAAACAAGAGCCAATAGTCTCACACTGAAATTAAAATTCTCCCTCCATCCTCTACCAGTGTTTTTAACATAACCCTTTGCATTGAGGAATCATTCACAGGGGATTTTATTTTTCTTGTTTTTTCATGCCAACAGTTTGCTCATTAAATGAGAAATAAATTGGAATCATAAGTGCTGTAATTACAGCTCGTGTCAGTTGTGTTTGTTCTATTAAATGGAATGCATTGGGGGACTGCAGTGTGAGAGTCATAAAAAAAAATGTGAAAACCAATGGTGAAACACGCAACATGGTGCTATAAGTGTGCACCATTTTCGTTTAAATGTAAGCTTTACTTTTTCTCCTCCTCTTGTAATGGCTTCACAACAACCAGCTGAAAGTGGTGCAGTTAAATACGCTGAGCCAGAGAGGACCCCCTTTAATCATTTAGGAAAAAAGAAGAGTACTTTCTTGTTGTTAAGAATGATAATAAAGTGCAAAACTCTCTTGCAGTTTTTTTTTCCCTGGGAGAATATAATGAGAGAGGTGCCCTAGTTTAACAAAGAATCTATCTTCTGCAGCGCACACACAAAAATCCAGACAAGACAAATATAGATAACATAATTAAATCAAACAACGTGGAAAGAAAATAGGAGCTCAGTTAGATGAGAAGCTCAGAATGGTGAACTGGATACTGAACAGCAAAGCCCAGGAGACATTTAAGATCCACACTTAGGAGGATATCTGGGTGATGGTAGATTTTTATAGACTATGCGGGGAGTTAAAAGTTGCTTTGAAATACAGATTTTTATCAAATTAACACTCAATTAACAAAAATAAACATTTCGCACTTGATTCTTCTACTTAATCTCCTAAAATACTTGTGCTCTTATTTAGATGAGTTCAAATAAAATCATACATTTTTCTATTTCACATTTTAGGACAAAAAATAATGAACAAACACTGACAAGTAAAACAGGTTGCCGTTGTTGTTTTGAAAAACAAACAGTTTTTACAGGAACTCCTTCATTCATCATTATCAGTATACAATATATAGCTGATTTGTAAATCAATACTTGATAACTTTATACTAATATCAACGTTTGTACTGGTCAATTGCCACATAACCTCTTAATTCAAAGATATAACATCTACACAAACAAAAAAAAGATTTTCCTAAATATAACATTAATCGAATTCATCTCTGTATAATACATAGTTTATACACCTAATCAGCCACAACAATACAGCACAATCTGCGAACCATCATTATTTTCCAAGAGCAGTGTCGCAGGGAGACTTTGTCACGCCTTTCTTAAATGCTCCCTGGAGAAAGTAGTACATTGCACTACTCATTCACTACTACACTACTCATGTAATTCCATTTCATGTTTTCAAATGGATTGTCACACAATTAACATTTAACACGATAAACCTCAGGCTACAGTCCCATACCTGTACAAATCTCCATCCTAGTGAGGAATATGAACAGTTGACAACACAAAGTAAATCTAAAAACAAGCCCAAAGAGACTTCAAAGAAAAGCACGTCTAGAAATGGAGGCTCATCATCGCCTTTGTTACTTGTTAAAGATCAGGGTCTTGCTGCTGGCATGGGGTCAGCAGGCACTCAGGTTAAACATCACTCTGGCTCTTGCTAGTTTTGTGTTAGTATGCTCTCTGTAAAGATGCTTGATTAGCTTGAATAGCTGATGTTGTGTTAGTAGTATAATTGTTTCTGATTGGGGGACAGTTGGGACTACCCATCATGGTCTTAAAAAGTAGTATAAAAGTATTGTCTGTAATTCCACTACTTAAACATTGCATCTTGCTCTCTTATTTTACTTTTCCGTGCACATGGACTGTACTAAACTGACTGTAGGCAAATGTGCAGAAACAAAAAACATCAAACATGTATTTTGTTTCTATCTGCCAGTCATGCAGATAACTAAAGAACCTTTGTAAGGTAAGTCACTTAATTATTGTAAATGTAATGTAATTACTGAATATCATAAAGTTTATGTTACATTCTAGTCTAGGCGTGTCTTGAACGCAACAAAACATTGGCCCACTACACTCCACCCAAAACAAGAACCCAAACAATAGTATCTTTTAAAATGCTAAGCAGCCATTTATTTGCTTCAGCAGTGAGCAGTGCCAAAAATAACAAACAAAACTCCCTAACGGTCCCTACGCTTCCCTACAAAAAAATGAAAACCAAACAAAAGACAATTCTCTTACCTAACTTTTTACATGAAAAACAGGAGAAAACTTAATCAACAAAAATGGCTTCTCACGCCTACCTGGCTGCTGCAGTGAACAATATATACAAGGTGGAAAAAATACTCAATTGCTACTTTACAAATCTATTTACAGCTATTTACAAAACTAAGATACCAACACCACAATGATCACGACCCATGACAAACTGAAACACAGGGCTTAAATACATAGAGGGAGCAATCAGGGAATGGACAACAGGAGGGAAACACAGCTGGGGCAAATCAGAACTGACGAGACAAGGAAGCGTAAATTGAACACACTGAGATAAGACAGACCTTCAAAGTAAAACAGGAAACACATAACAGTCACGCCTAAAACAAAACACTGACAACATTGAATCGTAACATTTTACATTATTGCCTTACCAATAAAATCTAATGTGATTGCAGATTAAAAATGTACCCAGTCCAACGGTATAAGATTTATTGCCAAGAACAACAAAGAAATAATTGACCAGATACACATTTCCTTACACACACACGCACACACACACACAGAGTCATGTTTTCATATCTTAGTGGGGACATGCAATTGACATAATGCTTTCCCTAGCTGCTTACCCTAACCATCAAAAATGAATGCCTAGACCCAACCATAACCTAATTATAACCCTGACACTAAAAACACATTTGAGTCTCAAACATGCCTTCAAACTTGTGGGGACAGGAATTTTGTCCCCATAAGGACTGTTGGTCCCGCAATTATAGTAACATTCCAAAATTTTGCTCCCCACAAAGATATGTAAACGTGGTACACACACACACACACACACACACACACACACACACACACACACACACACACACACACACACACACACACACACACACACACACACACTGCAGGATTTGCCAGCACAAACCCAATCTACAGAAGCCCCACCCCAAAATCCACAGTGGAATCCAATGGCTTCCACTGCCAAACTTATAGGTTTACATTTTTAGGTAAAAATTTCCAGTAGTGCAATGTGCATCATATTTGATGTTTTAACAATGTAAGCTTTAGATATTACAGATAACAAAGCTAGCCATATGAAGAGGTTCGCTAAAAGGAGTAGATATTTCAATTAGGATGTGCTTTGAATTTATGTTCAGTGCACTTTACATGTTTTTGCAGGCTTTAACTTAAGTGACTATCAACCACCGGCCATTCTAAATTATTTTCATTGCTCTGTATTTTACCATAAAAGCTGTGCGATATAGCTTAAAGATCAACTGTGTGCTCTTTTCAAAGTTTAAAGAGTTTCTCAATGATGGTATCCATAAATATGTCTTTTTCCAGCCTCCATGTCAGTATGCATATGGACATTTGAGTACACTTAGTTTTGCCACTTTGCCAGTGTTTCAGCAATAAATGAGAATTAATATATGTGTGGAATTGAGAGACAGTCTGAATAACAGATTACAGCGAACATCTGTAAGCTCCATGACCTTGATTTTGTCTCTTTGTGGCAGGTGCCATCATCGCTGTTATTAATAGAATAGCTGCTGACTGCACTACAGCAGGTTGTCTGTGTTGGAAGTAGTCAAAGCCTCTGATCGCTGCAAACTAATGGCTTTCATTTGGATCTGACAGCTTGGTATTTGCAGGTCCCTCTTGTATTGATAGATTGCATAATTTACAGTCATTTGTTTACCCAGTCTGTCTTGTGTGTGCTACTTCGCCTCTGTAGAAGTGTAAAATAACAGAACGGGAATTGGACATGATTAATAGGACGACTTACAATGTTAAAGCTGATTCTGAGGAAATAAAATTTGTGTGGGCTTTGCTTTCTCAAACTCATATAGGTTTTCGGAAATAAATGTCAGTGTTATTTCTGTAGAAAAACAGGCTAATTAAAAGTCTTGACTTGACTGTAAACATCAGATGTTAGTGGCAGTGGAAAGATTATACTGTAGCATGTGGGCTGCATCTGATCGTTCCTCTCTAATGTCACCCAGGGCTGTTGCTGCACTGTGGCATAATCACACCAACTTGCATGGCAGTTTTCACACAGATTATAAGATAATCAATTTCTCTGCCAAAGTAGTCCAGATGGAGTTGGTATACAGTATGATGGCAATCTGTGAGCATCTCTAGCAAAAAGCCAAGGAGCCTCAGCTGAGAACATGATAAAAGAATTCAAAATGGGTTGCTGTAAAGAGGTAGGGGAGCTGCACCACAACAAACTCACCAATCACCAGGGATGAAAAGAGGGGTCCATGAGAGACCCAATTTGTAGTTTTTATCTAAAAAACAAGAAAGTGATTTACTGCATAATGACTGCTCTTGTTTTCAACTTAAAACTGATGTCAGTTTGTTTTGTTATTTTTTACAAAGGATCGTGACGCTACTACTGGCACTGTCAGGTCTGCTTATTATCCAGTAATTTGTACCATAACTGCCGAGCACAATTACTGTCCTTTTTTATATTACCGAAAGGTAAGACTTTTTTTAGATTTGATTCATGTGAAGAAAATCTTTTGAGGCTTAATGTCAGAATGACACTTCCTGCAGTAGCAAAGAGAACAGACACCAATAACCCGGATTAATGTGTTTTTTATGTACGTCCTTCATGTCAAGGTAACCAACAGCATCCAGCTTTATGGGTGGAGAGAGACGCACTGGGCTAGAAAGAACAGAGCCGAGACGGGCAATCCAACTGAGAGTTCATGTTAGATATCAGTCCAACATGCCATTGAGCCTTTTCAATTAGAGTTCTTCCTGTTTTTTCACCACTGATTTTACTTGGCCAGAAGGTTTTTTAACTTGTATCAAAATGAGTATCAAAAAGAAAATGTGGTTATGTTAGATTTTCTTTAGTGCCTGTCTTTTTATTTCCTTTTGTTTAATAACAGATTATTGGGAAACGCCAAAAATGTCAGCATTGCGTCATAACAGCCATACACATATGGGACAATAAATCATTGCTAGGTAAAGAGATCAATCACATATTGGCAAAAACTAATGTGCAAAAGTCTTGCGGCAACTCTCATTCCTTTATATTTTGCTTCCAAGGAGATGACACCAGATGTGTCTGAAAAGCACATCCTTGAGAAATAAAGAAAATTCCAGCAAAGACCTGAAACTGGACTTGACAGATGCATCTGGCCTTCAGTTGATCGATGTACTGTTTGCTGAAGTCAAACAGTAGATGCTGTAGTAAAAGAAGAAATGGTCTCAGTGGAAGGGTGGCTGTCACAAAGGAGGGGGAAACAGGGAGAAAAGACTGAGGTATGCCACATTACGGACTGAAACTCAGTGGCAACAGATCTTATAAAGCAATGCATCCCAGTTTAAAATCTTTGGTTCAAATTATAATCGGTGTGTGCACAGGAGGGCAACATATTGGAGGTTTTGTATGAATTACAGCCAATGGTGTTCAGGATCTTGTCAAAACTAATGGAATTATGAATGCAGTACCATAAGATGTTTGTCCACCATTTGCAATACCATCCAATTGTGTTTTGTTCAGTATGACAAGGATTCCAAACTCACTGCTAGTGCAGCAAAAGCATATCTGGAAAGAAAAACCCACAATGTATGCCTGTATTGGCCTCCCCACAGTCAGGACTGTATAATTATTGTAGCAGAGTGGGATGATGTTGACAGAGAACAGAAGACAAGCAGCCAACCTCTAAAGAGGAGCTTTGAGTGTACTTCAGGAAGCCTGGAGAACTATTCCTGAAGACTGTTTAAAGAAATTGCAAGAAAATTTGCCTAAGAGAGTTCAGGTTGTATTAAAGATTAAAGACAGTCATACAAAATACTGCATTTCCATGTATTTTTGTATGTGTCTCCATAAATCTCTCTACCTATTTCCTGTCATCATAAAAAAAATATATAAGTAAACGAGATGTGGCTCAAGACTTTTGCACAGTCCTATATGCATATATGCAATTACGTGGTTTGATAAAAAGCAACAGTACTGTTGAATAAATTATCCTCTGATGTGGGGGAACAATGCTAAGGCGAGACAAAGCCAGAAGCAAATGGGTGCTGATTATCACGCCAGTGACAATTTCTGGTGTTTGAATGCAAAAACAGGTGTTAATTTGCACTCATGGCTACTTGTTGGAGTCAGCATCAGATGAGTACAGTTTAACACAATGATGTAACAAAAACACATTTGTAAAACTGAAGAATCAATTAACACTTAAGCAAGGTAAAATATAGTGTACTTACCCAGCATGTGCACTACTACATAAAATAAAGAAACATCCAATCGGCATCCATGCCATTAGACACTGATGGATGTTTACAATAAAGTTGACAGATTGGGAACACTTACATAG
Source organism: Aulonocara sp. 'chitande type north' Nkhata Bay (assembly GCF_057382095.1). NCBI lineage: Eukaryota > Metazoa > Chordata > Actinopteri > Cichliformes > Cichlidae > Aulonocara > Aulonocara sp. 'chitande type north' Nkhata Bay. The sequence goes on from NC_141363.1 coordinate 34,666,992, forward strand.
TCTGATGCAATCAAAGGCAATATATCTGTCTCTTCTTTTGCTCATCACAGTTCAAGAGCCAAACAAAGTGCAAATAAAAAAAAAAATACACCACATGAGCTGAAAAAGACCATTTTCCTTGCTTATTTGAATGATAGATAGCCAGTATGAGGTGGTTCTTGCTATTTGTTGTGAGTAGGGTGCCTTATTCAAACTGTATCACATTGCTACTACACTGTAATGTAATGTAATGTATTGCTGCGGGCCGGCAGAATGCATTTCTGCTGATCTGTACGTGCGCACAGTGTCTTGTTACTACTAAAATTTATGTTGCTATATAAATAATTAAAGAGCTGTGTTTGTTGCAGTGCTCGAGAACCTGTGGAAAGCTGGTATCGCAGCATGAGCTTGCTCCAATGATTTCATTGACTGAAACACAATCATTAGAATGTCTTAGTGCCTTATTTTGGTTAGATGAGTGCAATGTGTGGGAGAGGTAAGAGGTAAAGCAGAGAGCGCCCTGTGGGATCTGTAAAAACTGGCAAAGTGGTAAACTGTATAGGACCTTGATGGATAACTTGGAAGAAGGATGCAGAGTAATATTTTGGGAGGGGAAATCTCATTTTCTCCAAGCTAGCTTAAGGGAGCACTAAACTCAATCAAACATAAATGTAATCAAACATGTCATTGCTCTTTGTAGCTGTAGAGGGATCTCTCTAACCACAGACTTGCAGTACCCAATTCTCTTACTCGCTCTCTCTCTCTGTCTTTCCTTCTGCCTCTCCCCTTCATCGCTCCATAAACAATGACACAACAGTCAGAGTAATTAAGGTCACAGGGAGGTTAGACCAGAAAAGTGAATGAGGGAGCCACTTTATTGCTCCCTTGGATAAAATATTTATTTTTGTCTTTTTGAGTAAAGCTCACATTAAGTAGAAAATACTTTTCTATAAATATGAAAAAAGCACATTTATTTTTTTTTAACGCTTGAATTAATTTTATTTTGGCCAAGCGGTGTGAACAACTTATGAACAAAGCATTTTCAATATCTTCTAAATTAATACAGTGAACCTACTAGCAAATCTTGTATCTCTTTCATTTTGTTGCTGTTATTAACGGCTAACGTCATTCAATTATCCGCCCTATTTACAGCTTAAAAAAAAAAAAAATCTTTACTTGACCTCTGTATGTCACCAACTAGTTATGTATCAATTGCACTGCAAATTTCAAGTTCTGAACTTTTTTACTGAAAACATCTATCTGCTGCAGCCAACATCAATAGTGAGAGAAAGATAACCAGAACAGCAAAGTAGTAGACCAAACAGCTAAGCACTGAACTGAAAAAAAAAAAAAAAGCTCTGTGGACTCAACACTCCAAGTAATCCCTTTCACACTGTCACATTGTCATTTTGGTACACTGTATTTTTCAAGCTTTACTCTTGGTGCATGATACAACTACTGTTAAAAAAAGAATCCATCATGTCATGATGTGTCTGTTCTTAACATGTTAATGATACAGAGCATGTGCAGAACATATGGTTTCAGTGCCTGAGATAATAGCGTAACCAAGGACAGCATCACTTAGCTGCTCGACACAACAGAGACAGACAGCTTGCTGCTGTCAGTATCTGCTATATGTGGAATGCTTTGAGCACATCAATACCAAGAATACATTACTATGCATTATGACTCAAGGGAACATGGAATCATGGACGTGTATTGATTAACAACACTTCCATTTCTAAGATACTACAAATACTAAAAACTTTTAATGTTTTTATTTGACTTGATTTAACAGATGAGAGAAAGAGAGACGGGAATCAACGGCAGATAGATACACACACATTGGCTGGACATTGGGATAACTGTAGGGCAATGAGTCTTGGTCAGGGAACATTATGTGGAAGTGATCTGAAGGAAACATGTTTCTATAGCCCACAACAAAAGAACTATTTTCTTCAAGAAATTGTGTATCCCCTCGGTCAATTTTGAAAGAACATTTCAAGGATGTCCATGGAAGAAAAAGTAAGCTGCCTATATTTTGACTGCAATACTTTACTTTCCTGATATTTCAAATAGAGAGCCAAATGTAAGTGAAAGACAAATAGACTGAGAAACTGAGTTGAGTGCAAGTCATTACACACCTGGTATAGACAGCTGCCTGGTGGAAATGGAGGAAATTTGTTCTATCACACGGAGGAAGTATCAGTGACTGAAAAAAATGGATGTTTCATGTACAGTGTAAACATCCTGTGAGTATGTGAAATCTACCATGGTGATTTCTGTAAGTATTGGTTCACTGCAAATTTCCTGCCTCCCATTTCCTTGCTAAATGTCTGCTTTGGGGATTTAATATGTGACCAGTCACTTTCTTCAAACTCCTAACTACTGTACTTGAACAGCAATGGATCTGGCATACACGAATAAATGTGAATAAACTCCAAGATTAGATTTCCAAAAAAACAAATGCCCATTTGTAACTTTGATTGCTTCTGACTCATACTTTGCATAGTTAATTTAATAAATTCAGCTGTTTTTTTGTTCAATTGATTTTTTAATCAATATTTATTTGAATGTTATATGCTGTATATCGTAGTTATATACATAAGAGATTTTAGCAATCATATTATCTGTCTGTCTATATTTGTTCTTATTAATTCTTGTGAAATAACACCTCCTGCTAGTGAAGCTGAGAACGAGAACAGAGGCCTATACTGCGAAGCAGGCTTTGTGCTTATCCAGGAACATTCAGTGTTAATGATGGATTTTCTGAACTATTAAGGTGGTTCACTTCTTAATTGGGGTATACTGCCAAAGTAACCTAACCTGCTCCAGAACAGGAGGGTGGCGGGGTCTAAGGTTCAAGCCAATATACTAGCAAAAGATGAAAACAAAACCCAAACCAGAAAATTATTGGAAAACTCATCAGGTTTAAAAAAAAAAAAAAGAAAAAAGAAAAAAAAAAGAAGAATAAAATACTTCAAACGTGCTATTAGAAAAGCTTAAATTTGAATTCCTGCACTGTTGCCTCACAGGAAGAAGGTCCTAAGTTCAATTCCACCATCAGGCAGGGGTCTTTCTGTGTGGAGTTTGCATGTTCTCCCCCGTGTCTGCGTGGCTTCCTCCCACAGTCCAAAGACATGCAGTTAGTGGGGTTAGGTTAATTGGAAACACTAAATTCCCCATAGGTGTGAATGGGGGAGTGTGAGTGCAGCTGGTTGTCTCTGTCTTTGTGTTAGCCCTGCGATAAACTGGCGACCTGTCCAGTCCAGCGTGTCCCCCGCCTCTCGCCCTAAGACAGCTGGGATAGGCTCCAGCGTCCCCCGCGACCCTGAAAAAGGATAAGTGGAAGTGGATGGATGCTTAACATGAACCCAAATAGTATAAACAAACTCAAAATCCACAGACCAAAATCAGGAACCATGACAAAGCCTGTATCAGTACTCTAGTTTAAGTTTCCCTTTAACACCTCAGGAAAAAACGAAAACGATGATCCCCTAAAGTCAGACAGGGCAGGAAAGAAAGAAAAAACTTTGCTGCAAGTAGTTGACACTTCCAAAAGAAATAGTAGGGAAAGACGTCGTCTCTGTCATCATACTTTCTAAATGCAGAGGGGTTTTTAACTTCATTTGAAGCTCAGTGATTTCTCGCCCGCTAAAATCTGTACAATGAAAACAGATTTTTAAAGAGAAGGATTTTCTCAAATTGCAATTTCCCAGTGGAGCTGCATGATAAATAATGTTTACCAACGGTCAATTACCATATCAAGGGATATTACTGGCTGAAGTGCAGTCATGTGAAATGAATAGGAAAGGAAAACGTTCCGAGGTTCACACGAAGGTCTCTTCCATTAAGGATCAGTGAGTTATAAAAGACTGGCAGGATTATAGGTTCTGATTTTCGTTGCAAATTTTCTGTTTACTGATGGAAAGGTGTCAAAAGCACATGTAATCCAAATACAATGATTGCCTGAGCTGTGATGAACACAGTCATGGTTAATAACTTTGCTTTCAAAATCACATACCAGATTGAGTCTACCTTCTGTTCTTTATGTTTCCTGGCTGTGATTACAAAGTCTAGGTCCCACATCATGTAATCATCTGCAACCTTAATCAACATCATTTAAGTATGTCCTGCCTTTCATTGTGATTTGTGGTTTTCTAATCCATCTAGTGTGTTGTATCTCAGGGTACCCCCGCCTACCTTACACAATCCTGGGTTACTATTTATTGACAGACAGCCCAGTAATATGTGGTGGTGAATTATGTGTGCATTATTTCCTGAAGTCACACTGATCACACATTGACTTTTTTTTTAATGTTAAATACAGCAATAAACAACAGTAACATTACTTAAATAACTGGGGTCCATAGAAAACTGCTTGGTAGTGGATGGTATACTTTGTTTAAAGTGTCAATAAGGCAGGGCAGTGACTTTGAGAGGATTGATTTCAGTTTGAAGAAAAGGTCATGTTTAATGACTTGCAAGTGGTTTATGCCAACCTTGATCCATTCCAATATTTGGCAAGTAAATATTAAATAGAACCTTGTTTAATCAAATTGAACAAAGATTTAATTAGAGAAGTTTTTTTTTTTTAAAAATTCCATATATTATACTCTCAGCACAAAAACTATCATTATTGTGCTCCTTTGTTTTTTGCATGTTGGATAAAGAGGAATATTGTTGCCAGAGAACAATCTGAAACCTTTTTCGGGTGCAACTAATGACAGAAATAACCAGAAAGCCAATACCATTTCACTCATATGACACCTAGAAATGAAATAAGCAACACCTATTTCATATCTATCACCAGCACTTGCTTTGACATGACTAATTTCCATTGCGCCGTTGCACTTTGAACAAGTACAGACTAGCAGTGCTAATAGGAGTTTTTTCGTGAACAATTATCTATTAAAAAACATTTATTCAATGAAACAAGAGAAAAAGAAAGAACATTTTCAAAGGTGCTTATTCAAATTTGTCTTTCTACCAGTAAAAACCTTGACTTGAATACTTTTATATTACCATCAGTGTACTAAAGACAGTACATTTTGTGCAACCAAAACAGATCCAGAACCAAGAAGCCAAAACTTGTTCACCTGTCATTTTTATAAAGCACAAATCAAATTATACGCGGTGATGTTGTTTCTATCTAATGAATGCAAACCATGAATTAGTGAGCTACATATACATATTAATGATTAAGACAATTAGTAAAACTCTCTCGAGCTGTCAAATAAGGCAGAGAATAGTTGATGAAATAAACTTTCTTCAGGGACCACTTTAGTGGTGTTGCATACAGAGGTACTTAAGGAGACTTTTATTTCTTGTTCCTAATAACTGGCACTCACCTTGTTGCTGTCCTCCATCTTTAAATATATTGATTCATCACAAGAATTGTGCCTCCGTCGAGGCTTAGGTTGCTTGGCTAGATTGTTTTAGACTTTTGGGATTCAAGTCAAGTGCTAAAGAGGAGTGTCGAGTGTTCTTATTTTTAATGAAAAGCACTTCATTAAAGATTTTTGGAACTTCACAATAGAGTAGATCTGGCTATCTGAATTCAACTGCTTATAAATCTTCACATTCAAACATGTAGTTTATACTCAAATAACAACTGATCAGACAGAAACAAATACATCTGTGCCGTCCTACCAGCAGTGTGATTCATCTGTGTGATGAGGCTGGTGAGCTCACTGCAAATAGACAAGCCAGGCAAGAAATATGAGTGCTTTTCACACTCAACAGCTCTCTTATAGAGACTATGTAGACTTTTCACATTTGAAAATAAACACAGATGTACCCATGTTATCAACTCTCTCTTTGTCATCTCTAAAACTTTGAGATTAACAGCAATTTAAATTAAGGTTGTTTTTGTTGTTGTTTTTTAGCAAACTAAAAGTAGGCACATACTTCATGTCTGAGTTAAAACATTTAAAGATGTGACACGGGATTCTTAAAAAAAACTAAAAAAAACCAAGTCTCCAGTGGCCCTAAGAGATGAGCCCAAGCCTAATAACTGAATCAGTCCACTGCACTTTAGGAGTGGGCCGATTCACTTTGCTTGTGTCTATGATATAATCATCTCAGGCACAAAGCTCTGGCTTTGAGCACAGACGCCCCATCCACCTGCCTTCTGTTTGAAGACAAACGGAAGACAGGTGGGACAGCCAATCACAATACAACTATGTTAAAGAGAAGACGAAGGGGCTAAAATGTCTTGTTTCAGACATAGGGCGACTGCCAGGCAGTGGGATTAGAGTGTGAATTAAATATAGCAGCCACACTGAATGTGGTCCAGAAGTCCATGAGAAGATGAAGATAAAGATAAAGAGAAGAAGATCTCGAAAAGTAGATCAGCCAAATTTTAATCAGGTCAGGTTTATCACTTTTATAGGCCCATTCCCAGAACTTTTTGATTACACCTGTTCGTCCATAACATGACCAAAATGTACACAGGAGGACAGAAAATGGAATTGCTGTGATAAGCATCATTCTTCTGTACAGCTCCATAGAGCATCTCAACATCATTATTTATTTTCAGTTATCCAGTGTAATAGTGCAATACTTCTTCCCCCCCTCACTATTCCTGTGTATACGCTTTGTTTGTTTACTTTTCCAGCTTCCATCAGTTTACTGTCTCCTGGGCAACAGTAACAACATCAATTGCTGGCAATGCAAATATTAAACTTTTCTCTTTGAATTTTTATGACAACACCTTACAGTTACTAGCTTTTACAACCTACATGACTGTAAACACTGACTGAGCCCAACTAGAGATATCAGTTATCATTTGCACTTACAGCCTCCTCGCAGTTGTTAAATGTGTGCCTGGCTTAAACAGGTCTGAGACAATACACACCTGCTTCAGCCTAAAATCTCTTTTTCCACTCATGTTAGGTCATCTAGAATCAGTCAGTCACACAGATATATCACAGAGACTTTCCATCATACCACTGCTCTATTTATAAGCCTCCCCATACACCAATCCTACTCTCCAGGGAGGTCATTAATTTGCCTCTCTGTCAGTGGTATGCCCCACAAAAAGTCCATCAAAACTTGCTGGCTGCTTATCTTTATGGCTACATTTGCTACATTAGAAATTATAGCCGCATGGATTCTCATTAGAAAGAGGTCGTTTAATTACAGTGTCCTGACAAATTTAAGAAGCACATGAGACAGATGACCCTTTTATTTTTCTCTTATGTTTCAGTTTCAGACAAAATTTAATTACACTCAACATTGTTCACACTCATAGCATTTTAAATCTGACAGCTCTGAAAAATAGGGCAAAGCTACCTTATCTTGGGGGAATAGCTCACTGTCGTGCATTACCTCCCACAGACAATCTACTTAGTGTTGCCACTCCACATTGTTAATACTCCATTAATATCTGTCTTCATTACTGCGCTTTGTTTCAAGAGTGCCAGATCTCTGGAGTGGAGATAAAGTGGTCAGTACTGTTTCTCTGATGACTTTAGGACACGCTGTCCGTGACTATTTACTCCCTGCTCCTGTCTCAGCATTGAAACTTTTACAGCACTGACCCCTTGACCTGAATACGCTCATATTGCACTTTGTATTTCAGGCACAGCGCCACGGTGGCCGTGAAAGGTGTTTAATGAACTGTCTTGTAAGAAGACAGTTGTGCTTGCCCATCAGCACTTATCCATCCTCCCAGTTTCTGCATCACTTTCTTATTTACAGCCATATCTCAGCTGGCTTTTGCTGAGCTAAGGCATTTCTCCTGAATTGAAAAGCCTCAGAGGTGTGAACAGTTCATCTGTATAAAGATATATCATTTGCTGATATTTGCATGCTATGGAGTGTCTGAAGAGCACAAAAATATTTCACCATAAAACAGCAGTAATCCCTGATACTCTCAGCCTGCTGATACACTAAATTTGACAGCAAACACAATGAGTCACATCTGAGGTAAAGGAAATGTTTTGTTAGTGTTGAAAGCAAAATTGAACATAATACACTAAAAATATTTTGGTTGCATGAATTAACTGCATCTGTTGGTCTATAACACAAGGCTTCTTTGTTGAAAACTGCTGGGAGTTAGACTAAATTCAGTGTTGATTTATTCAGTATTGATCAGCCAGCTCTTGAATAGAAACACTAAAACACAGAGAAAAGGTTTCATTTCCGTATTGTTAAATGATTATGCATTACTAATACTCTTTTCCATAGTTGATTAATTATTGTTAGAACCCCACAGAGCTCAGTTCTTACTCTCACTATGAGTCATGGACTGCAATGTATTTTTGTTTCTTATAGAGAACATATATAATAGACACATAGGAATATATGTAAACGAAAAGGTTGATTTACCAAAGGTAAAAGTACACCAAAAATCCTATAAAAATCGAACTCTAAGTTACTAGAGTTTAAAAAATGGAGTAAAATGCAATAAAGGGCAGTGCCCAAGAGTATCAAGCAGCTCAATGTAATATTAATAAGAAATCCCAAGCAATAATATAGGGTCATAGTTTAGGGTTTAGTTGTTGGGATTGAAACACAAGGGACCAGGTAGCTTGCAAACACGAGCTGTAAAAAATTTGCATCATCTCATACGAAATAGTGCTTAAAGACTGTGGCCTTATACCAAGAAGAGTAAAAAGGTATAGAAGTAGATAATGATACCAAATTATACTGACTGAAGCACACTGACTATTACTAATACTAATATCCTGTGAGTTAGAGACAGAAATTGACTGTATGGATAGGTTTTGGTTTTCTTTGCATTGTAAATAGAGGACGTAGAAGATGCACATTTGTCTGTTTTCACACAAAGAGGACTGTAATATTGGGTAATCATGCCATACATAATGTCTCTTAGCAAGCATAAATATCAGTGTCAAAAGTACAAAGTGAACTAATGAACACACAATAAAAACAACAAACTGTTCTGTCCTTGAACACTTTGACTTTGAGATTTTGAGAGTTTATCAGTAATGCATGTACTATCAGTAATGCATGTACAGTTGCTATTAGAGTTTCCCACATACAGGCTACTCAGTTAGGCAACCCAAGTATACCTGGTGACTTGTTTTCTTAATGCCTAGGAAGAAACTTCTTGTACTTGATCAAGCACTTTGAATCACCTTGTTGTTGAATTGTGCTATACAAATAAACTTGCCTTGCCTTGCCTTGATTATAACCTGTGCTTGTTTTAAAAGATGTGTAATTACAGTGTAATAGATGTTACCCTGGAGCAATGTCCAGAGTGACAGCAATTGCAGTATAAATAACAGAATTGCCAGCCTTACTAATATAACTAGTTGTACTAGTAGTTGTAATTGCACTGGCAGTAGTAATTTTAATTAGAAATATCACATCCCAGTAGCACAGCAAGAAAAGGAAGTCTGACTTGACTAAAAAGTATTTTATTCAAAAGTGACGATGCTTTTAATCATCCTTAAAATGAACTTGGCTAACATTCACCAATCAGAGGAGCAGAAAACATTACCCACCTTCCCTTCTGCCTCCTGGCCTCTGCTCGGATCAACTTTACACACCCATTTCATGTGTTTTGATATTAATTAAAAGCTATTTAAAATTTTCATAACTTTATAAATATATATTAGCCATTACGCTGTTACAAAGCCTTGTGCTCTGGTTCTGGGCTGTTTCTTAAACATACATGTATTCAAGAAAAGATAAAAAAAAAAAAACAATTTGTCATAGGATTACATTCAATGAATACAAATTCTCTCTTTTCAGTTACCTCAAAGCACTTCATATTGTCAGGTAAAGACCCTACAATAAACAGCAGTGTAAAATTATTTGGGGGCTAAACCAAAATTATGAATGGGGCTATACTGTCCAGAAATGTACACTTATTCAGTGCAGTAGGCAGGAATAAATAGCTTCTCTTGAACAAACTCCTTAATTACCAACGTTAAGGGTTACCGGAGTGCAAAACAAGCACACTTAAAGGTTAAAGGAGCAAGAAGTTGTCAACTAGTAAGTTTTTACATATTAATGGGATGAAATTAGATCAAAACTGTGTTCTTTGCTCTCTTTCAGATCTACACATGGCACCATAAGGCATGTAGTAATCAACCTTTTCAGATATCAGCACATGAAAGAGAGTGCATTGCTTCACCTCATCTGTCACACTCAACCTTAGTACTCTCTGTCATGGTCTCTACTAGTAAGCAAGAAATGACAGAAATATCTAATATGTCACTTCCGTGCTGGTTTTCCGCTGATGGGAATAATTAAGTCAGCGCCCTATCTCCTATCTTCTTCTTTTTTCCCCCTCAATTTTCGCAGGTGTTCCACTGGGCTTTTAATTTCCCTGCCTGATACTGTTTTACTTAGAGATGCTTGAACTTTGCTAGGTTGGCTTGCTGTTTGATAGAAGCGAGCTCCAATTTCTGCTCTTCACATCAACACCGCTTGTTTACCTTGTTCACTCGGGACAACTCTTTATGTTACACACTGGCTTCAATTTTGCTTGGCTTTTTATTTTGACTTTGAGAGCAAAACAACTGGGCACCAGCGGTCTCTCTGACCTCTATTCATCTCTAGTCCTCCTTCTGAAATAAGCCCTTTTATCCCCACTAGATTCCTTATTCCTCAATGGAAATGCTTCACTGACACATTTTATTACATGTTTACCCAGTTTCAAGGGTGATAAATTTGGCTGACTAAAGCATGCTGAATAAACAGAATATGCTTGCAGAGAAAGACCATTTCAGTATTCATATTTTCTGACCATTAGCAAGGAACGTGAAACTCAGTAATTGGCCAGCTGGGAAGTGTCAAGATGGAGCTTAAATTTGCAAATAGTCCCAAATCTACTGTATTTGTACTATTTGTATGAAATTTTAATATTGCTTGCATGTACATATGAGTAATACCTGCTCAGATACCTTGTTGTACTTTGTTGTTTAAGAGCATTCCCTGAGGGTGCACTACTGGGAGACACTCCTTATCAATATGATGAGGAAGATGGTTATGAAGAACTTTAGAATGCATTTACAAGTGTGTGATTATACTTAAATTGGATAATCTAAATCAGACCGACTAGCCTGAAAATAAAGCAAAATTACCTTAATATATCAGTACTGAACAATAATAAATAAATAATCACATTAAAAACCCTTAGAAGCAGTCATAATTAATTGATTTTTTATCTTTCATGCTAAAGCTGATAAGTACATCTAGTCTCGCTCAGTTTTCCATTCTGTTTCACTACTTCTCACACAGCTTGATTCTTGAAGCAGAATAACTAGAGGGAAGGGAATGAGAGCAGTGGTGAAAGATTTGGGAAGTACCCTCTGTAAATGGAGCTGATGAGATAATTTTGGGAGTGTCTTCCAGTAGTGCACCCTCAGGGAATGCTTGATTGAATTCCCAATGGCTTTAGATTGAGATGCACATAGGCCATCATAACATAATTTACATCTTAAATAATAAACAGAAATCATAGTTTCTACAAAAAGCTGTTAAATTTTGGTCTTCAAATTATTTGTTTTGAGATAATTGTGAGATGAGATAACTGCATAGGAGTTTCTTTAATTGCAAAAATGTTGCTCTGTTTTTCTGAATTAATGACATAAGTTATAATCCCCAAAGATGCTCTGTTGACTTGAAAGTCTAATTTCATGAGCAATAATGGCCCCACAATTAATGTACATTAGGGAGATGCACTGAGAGATACCGGCATCTTTAACTTATACAGATGGTAATGTTTGTCTCCCGGTGTTACAGGATATTCCTTGATCATTGGAACCAGGAGGGTTTCAGGATATATGATGATGCATGTAGAAAAAAAAAGAAAAAGAAAAAAGAAATCAAGAGACAGAGATGCCTGTATCTCTCACTGTTTTAAAAGTAAGCCAAAAGAAAGTTGTATTGACACTGAGCAGGGGGACGTTTTCTCTTAGTTTCCCTGATAATTATCTCATTAATTCAGATTTTTGTTAAATGAAAAGATTTCTCTGAGTTTATTTGTCAAGTGAATGCATTACACATCCATAATGTGGTACTAATTTGCATATATTTTATTTCTACAGCCATGTTGGCAAAAAATACTTTAAGGTAAATGCTAATGAAATGCTAATATGGCATTGCAAAAAATATAAATTCTATAGTTGAACATAAATATTAAATACTATAATTTATGGCAGTTCCTCTATGAATGTCTGCAAAAATGAATAGCAATACATTGCAAATCCAGAGATTTAATCTAGACCAAAGTGACAGACCAAAAGTGCCACAGAGCACAGAGCAATGCTAGGAAAAAATGATAATAGCCTTGGTTTTCTTGTCTATTATGTATCATGAGTTCTTTCCATCTAGAACCAAAGCCATGGAACTGACAACATACATACAGTGCAGGTTTTTTATTTTCTTTAGAAAACTGAAAAAAGTATATACAGAAGTTACATATTCATTACAATGAACAATCAAACTAGCTTTTTTTTGGTGACTTTTTCTGATTGATCATAATACTTAAAAAATGGCAGCTAATTTTTCAAGTTACTGTTCTTTATTTATTTTTTTCTCATTTAGTCTTCCTTTCTTATAAAGGAATGTAATAAAACATACATTTCATGGTTATCAGGAAAAAGAATTGGTCAAATAAACCGCATTGAAATGAAATACTGTAAATGAATCACATTTATTTTAAACATGATATTTCCCTTCAGGTTATGGTTTCCTCTCAGGAAAACTAGATTTATTATGAACTCATTATTTTTAGTTAGCTCCATCTTCTTAGTCCGTTATCACCAGTTTTACTGCTAACACTGGTGTCTGTCACATTTGTGCCTCCTGATAATTTTTATGGCTGCTGCCAACAAGAGTTCTGAATACAAAAGCTTTAATGAAGTGTCTTGGGCTGAAATCCGTTTAGGTCATGATTCAGTGATGCAGAAGAATGAATTGGGCATATAATTATACAAAGAAGTTGTGAACTGGCCCAGAGGGACCGCCCCCCCCCCCCCAAAAAAAACCCCAAAAACAAACAAAACAAACAGTTATTGGCTCTCTCCCTGGTGTGGCTCCATCACTGGTGTGAAGCATTGCAGTAAATATTGAGTAGAGCTGTCCAATAATTATATTTTTTTTAATGCAGAAACAACAGGCATCACAATACACTGCAGGCCTGTACACCACTGACCTCATGGTCTTTAAGACACTTTTGAGATTGAGCGAGATCAGTGAATAAACTGAATACGATGTGACGTGCAAGACTTATTGTGAACCTTCCCAGAGATATTAAATCCATTTCTATCCCAAGGCACTGCTAAGAATATCCCTTTTTCACTTCACTGATGTCTTCTGCACCAATGCAGTATGTATTAGTTGCCTTAGAAGAGGAGACAGAGGAGAGCACCAGTTCAGGATTGCTGAATACAAAAGGGATATCCATTGTGCTAACTGTGAAGACACCCAGACGTTTCATAATATTACAATTTTTAACATCTGTTCTACATCTTCCAGAGCTCTCATAAAATACTCTGGCTTTTCATAGCTAGGCAATACTTGATGAAGCATCAGTTAGGTATTTTGATCACACATTCATCTTTTTTATGTGGTTGTTAATGCTGGGGTTATCATGCTAATTCATTATAACCCAGGGGAAGATTAGTCAAAACCTGAGCATTATTTGCACTTTATACAACTTCCTTCAATTTTTGTGGTAAACAAGTGCATTGTTGTTTATGCAATGAGTCATTAATCACAAATGTCATTTAGTTCAAATCTCACAACATGCTCAACCTTTAGTTGAGCTCATTTGCATGTTTAACGCAAGTAATAATTCAATTTGTAATGAGATAATTAATCACAGTTGCCACTGCTCAAATTAATGATTGCCACTGCTTAACAAATAGAACAAAAGCCATGTGTAGGAACACAGAGTGCCTTTCGAAACAGGGAGTAAACAACAAGTGCTGAGGCCCATCAAATATTTAATTTGGCTGCAAGATTTTTCGTATTGTTTTTGCTAAGGCAAAGTATGAAAAATTAGCTACCTATTTTGACAAAAGGCTGCAAATGGAGTGGAACGGCCCACCTCTGCAAGAATGGGACATACACTCTTATCTAGTATTGCCTGCCTGCTCTATTTTTTTTTTCAGAGATACAAAGATCTATGCAAACTGTAACAATGCAGAAATAGCCTCTGGCTACTGTTTTGCACTGGGTTTGGTGTGTTTGTGCATCTATGGGTTTTACACCCAAGTGTGTTTGTACGTGTGTGTGTGTACGCACATGCACGAGTGAGTGGGTGCTTGCATGTGTGCATGTGAGTTTCGAATTGAATAAACGAACAATGACAAAACGAGTTGTGTAGACTGGTTTGTATATCATGTCAGATCCAGGGCTTTCACCACTGCAAAACCTGTAAATCAGGTCCTGGAACACTAAAATAGAAAGAAATGTTTGGTTCTAAAATGCAAACCAATTAGTGACACTGTTGCTAGTTATGGTGCAAAATAAAGTCGAGCTTAGAAAGTGTCTTGCAATTAATCTATTAAACTAAAAATTAAAAAATTCTAAATTTTGTTGATCTCCATAAAGTATTCAGGTATATAGAAGCCCCCCATATTGCTCCACTCTACTATTTTCAAAAGCTGTTTCCCCATAACAACTTTATGCAACCTTGCACTGTGGAGCAGCCCAGTGTTATTTTTAATTACCTTTGGGTTCTGCAGGAAACAACTAACCTGGCAAAAATTGGAAAGATTTATGCTGTAAGGTTTGGCTCCTTAACATAAAATACTGGCAACTCTAATTCTCAAAAATTAACCTACGAACCAGTTCCTACATTTCTTGGCTATCAGCGACAGCATGGAAAAATTAGTGATAGCCCAGGATGTTATAAAGGCAGTGGAAGTATTCTACACTAACATATGCAGGAATTACTTCCGTACTTGTCTGATGTTTTATTTAAATGTAATTTTCTTTAAAACAACTTCCTTAAATTCAGCATGATTAAATATTGATTAGCTGTCACAGATTCTGCTCATAAGTTTGTGGTCATAATTTCTAGGAGAAATGATAGAGGGCGTCCAGTTTGATGGTCTGATGATCAAACCTTTGATTTTCATGTGGTCCAGGTGGCTTCAAAGAGTAATGACCTCCACCTTGCACTCGAGAGTTTTGCAGCCAAGTGTGGAGTTGCTGGGATGAGAATTGATGCTTCCAAATCCAAGGGCATGGTTTTCAGTCAGAAAAGGCAGTTGCCCACTTCAGATCGCAGATGAGTTGCTGCCTCAAGTTGATGGGTTTAAGTAGTGTTCATGAGAGTGGAATGGGAGATTGACAGATGGATTAGTGCAGCATCTACAGTGATGCAGGTGCTGTGCGGTTCTGTTGTGGTGAACTCATGGCTGAGCACGCAAGTAAAGTTAGCGATTTACTGGCAAATCTATATTCCTATCCTCACCTATAGCCACAAATTATGGGTAGTAACTGAAAAAAGTAACTGATCATTGAACCAAGGAAGGGAAGCAAGTTACTTCTGAAGGTTCTGGAGCCATCATCAAAGACTGGCTAAGGAGCTCATTTATTCAGCAAGTAACATGTAACATCATATGAGACCATTGTTTCATCTGCCTGCATCATGACATTTTTCACCTTCTCAAAAAAAGTGTTCTGGATGTGGTGTTCAGAGCTGCCTACCATCAAAGCCAGAAACTTTGAAATGTTATAGATGACCAAGTTGATCATACAAACAATTGATCTTTAAGGTACACGCTGTTTATGTATCTTTGGTGAACCATACAGACTTGGCGTAGCTTCCCCTGGATATGACCTGTAGTATGAGGTCCAGTCAATAGCATTGTCTTGTTCTAACTGCCTCAGACAATCTTGTTTCAGCGGCTCGTAAGTATTTTTTTCACTGAGCATCGACAAAATTGTCAATTGTCATTGATCAGGTTGTTGATCAATCGTCATTACAATGTATTTATTAACAATCATGAAACTGAGCTCACAGCCCATTATTTGTCAGTGGTGCTAGTTTCAGTCATTATGCAAATGTGCTGTTACTTCTCCCACTGAAAACGTTATGTCGAGATGAACAGAATCAACTTTTTGGGATTTCCTTACCTGGATGACTGAGCATGCATCAAGACACATTATTTTGTGTTTCCACATTATTTAAACTAAGATTGGCTCATTGCTTACAGGTTTTACATGGGCAGCACGTTTCGTCATAAAATATATATGTTGAATATGAAATACTCATAACTTCAATCTCAGTATTATCAGTATTCACCCATGTAATTCACATAAAGCACCTTATCATACGGAAACAATATACATTATACTATTTGAGCCTAGTATATAACAACACGGGTGGTGTTGTATAAATCAATGTAAGGTTAGCAGCAGGTGAGACGGCTTCATTCAAACTTTAAGACAAAAAATCAGAACGTTTTATATAAAGCAATGTGAGTTATCAATGGACTCTTCCTGTGAACTGAAGCTAGGAGCAGTGCCAAAGTATTCTTACACAGCTCTTAATGTCTGTTTTTGCTTCCATCTCCTGAGAGCAATGAGTGCCCTACTGGATAGAAATGTCTGACAGTTTCTGTCTATCTTGAGATTTTCAGTGGTCTGAATCTATAAGGATTTTAGAGTATATTAAAATTACAAATACTGAGATGCTAGCAAGCTAATCTTGCAGGTGTTAGTTGACAATGGCTTTAATTACCTTGCTGCTGATTGGACTTGCCAGTGCCATTTTTTCTTTAATATTCTAGCTGCTCTAAATCCAATTAAAGTTTCTTTTAAGCAGGACTTTTTTTATTATTATTGCATAACACATTTTTTTCCTGTGTATTCATTTTTTTATGACAGAAACACACAAAAAACCCAATTTTTAAAATTTATTTTTAAAAGATAGTGTTTTTATATCTTTTATCCAAGTAAATGATGGATGGGTAGACAGATAGTTTCACATCAGCATTTACCTCATTTACATCAGACCCATGCAAGACAAATACAAACACACACAAAAACAACATTCATGTTTGCTCTGACCACTTTGATACGAAACTGCAGACTGACTAAACTGATCCATATCAAAATAAAGCAAAACAGACAGTGGGGATTTTTCTCTAGTTTCTCTCCACTCCTACTGAAACCAAAGCAGTTAATCTGGGGGAAATACTGTTGCCGAGGGTGAAGGGTTACAAAATTTCTTCAGATAATTACCCTCATTGTTAAGATTCTATGTAAAATTGAGTTAGTAAAAGGCAATACAGAGTCCGCTTATATGTTGTTGAGAAAAATACTTGGCAAACTATAAAGAGTAGAAGTGATTAAGCACCTGTAGTATCGGATCTGATTTTGATCCTGGGCACAAGCATCTATGTGGAGCTTGCATTGTTCTCTTTATACTCACTATATTGATCTCAGTAACAATGGGTGGAAAGATCTCAGCGGGCTTTATGACTCAGCAGATTCGTCCAGTAGTTATTCACAGGGTCAAGCCAAGCTTTATAGATAACGTTTTTTTCCCCTGGCAGGAAAGGTGTCTTAATGATAAGAAAAGTAACTGAATATTAGAAAGCATATAAATGTCATTAGCACAGCAATATCTGTCACTAAGCATGACACTACTGCTTAACATACCATTGGCTAAGAATGGAAATCTACTATGACAGGATTTACTGACTGGATGCTTCACCTTGGATGACATCCAGTTTTATGTTCAGCTATTTTTTAATTGAAGACTACAGCTGTATGCCTAAAGGTGCTATGGCTCTCAAGAGCATCTGTGAAACAACACAGTAACTACATTTACAAAACTCTTTATATGCAGGTAGAGTCAAAAGTGTTTTGCAAATTAGAGACAACAGCACAATTTAGGGAATAGCTGGAATATGGAAACTAGAAACTTTAAAATAAAAGCTGTGCCTTTTGAAATACGTTGGTTTCAGCGGTAAGTCACGACCATTACTTCGAGAGGGAAATGTTCTCCCTCTCTGGTTTGCATTTCCCTTTTTCAAGTGTCACTGCGCCTTCCATGTAAATTACAGGTGATCACACCAATCTGCCTCCAACCAAAGCAATCAGAAGGAGGTTTTTGGTACAAAAATTTATGACCAATTTCACCGAGCAACCAGTCATTCTCTAGTTAGGGAATACACTGATTGGTTGGCCATAGTTTTTCCAAAGGGTCTCATGGCCTGTGTGACCGAGGCCTAAAATGAAAATCAGATTATATCAGCTGTAGCTATCTAGCTAGATAGCTGAAGACTTGTCTGAGAATTACATAAAAAGTTTTATGCCATAATAATATATTTTAGACTAATTTTCTAGGTAGACATGAATTACATCAATATATACTCTAAATTCCAGTCATAATTCCCACACATCAAATATATTTGTTCTCAATTAGTGTCCTTTATTTTCTTATTTTAATCAGTACATGTTTTGCTAGTTTATAAGAATTGCCTTGGTTTTGATTACGAAGCTAGTTTCAGCCACTCCCTTGTTCATAAGAGGTCAACACAGCGCATACATAAACATGTACATACATGCATTTTACATACTTATTGCTCTTTCTGACACAAGCTCTAAGGGATTTGTGTCCATTAGCTAATGAACCAAGCATGCTTACATAAGGTTTATCACCTTTTTTGTCATGTTTTATAGTGAAAAAATGTATTTAGTTTTGGAAAAATAAGTCATCATTAAATCTTGCATATTATATCATGAATATAAGTGTTCATTTAATTAATATCTATTGCACCTTTTAAGTAAACATAAACTGTTCATAGGATTCTGGTGACAAGTTAATTAGACGACGGATGTTTTTAGTTGAACTTAGTAGTTAAACCTGCAAATGTATCTGGAACCATTGTTTTTATCTTATTTTTCTCTTCTTGTTTTCTTCGCTTAGTGAAAATACATTTTAATAATACATCAACACCTCGTACACAGTAACACCAATCCTAAATATGGACTCTTCCTGTGAACTGAAACCTTTTTTCTGCTTTCATAGATAAAAAATATACTCCTTTTACATTTTCATAGGAAGTATTTGCAGAAACATTTCCAAAGCCCGACTAAAGCTTTTGATTTTTCTTCCCCAGCAAACACTGTAGATGTATAATATTTCTGTACAGTTCTAATGAGCATCATTACTCCTGCATTGATGCAGTGCCAAATGAGCTCATTGAATTTTTAAAAAGGCACAGTTATTTAAAGCAAGTGATTTGAACATTAAATCTGCATCAAATATCTTCTTGAGACTCACATCACAGCAATTAAACATATTCCTAAGCCCATTAGAAATTAAATGGATAGTGGTGGGGTAGGGTAGGTGCTGATTAAAAGAGCTCTATAAACTTGGAGAGGAGGGAATAATGTACTGGCATTCCCTATACTGACTGAATCACAAAAAGCTCATCTGAGAGGACAGCAAGTTCAGCCGCTTTCATCTCAGCCTGAACAGATGGTAAGTGTACACAGCATTACTAGAACCAAGTCATTTTTAAACAACCTACTAAGATCTTTATCACTGAATGTGTTTACGAGTGTAGTAATCCATGCTGAATTCATCTGCTCAGAGCAAACCCCTTTCTTATGTCAAAACCCCCATCAAAGCGCCACACATCACGTTTGTATTTTTTCTCCCGGTATCTTTGATTCACTGGAGGTACATCAGGCGGCACCTGTGCCGAAGAATTTAATTTCTTCAGCGGATGCTAAGAAGCGACTCTGTTCTATTAGAGGGAGCACACTGTTCAGGACCATCGCTGTAGTCCAGTGAGCAAGAAATCTTGGCAAGACAAACACGACAAGCTCTGCCTCTCCTGAATCTTGACAGAACGCTGAAATTGTGTGATTGTTACAGGAGTGAAAATCCCTCAGGTGAAAAATACAACAGCGTAGCTTCACAGCACCTCACACTTATTTGGCAGATATGAGTCTGGACATGTCACAACAGCACTGCAATACATGGGAACAGCAAAATTAAAAGACCTTCTTTGAAATCCAATTTTCATATACTATTCATAAGATCCATATATGTTATTGTTTTCTGCTATAAGACTTCCTCAGTTCAGCAAATTAGCTTCAAAATTGGCATTTTATCTTTAGAAAATTAGCTTTTTATGTCAGCTTCTTCTAAGAAGACTGAACATCAGTTGGAAAATACAGTAACAGCATAAGCATAAATAGCAGGTACGGCCATAAATGTCAGCAGGAGATGGTTGATTAGATGCAATCTGAGTTTTAAATGAAACATCTGGAAAACGAGCTTAAAAGAGACAGGATACTATAAGGCAGATGCCAGAGGCAGTATGATACATGTGTTATCACCTCATATTTTATTCTGGAAGGACATACTGTGTTAGGAAAATTATTAAGATATAACATCTATCACTCTGACACATGACTCGGGGAGCAAATTCGGGGTGTGAATGGCTAAAAAGCTCATTTTCGCTGTATGTTAGAGCACTAAAATAATCTAAAACAAGGCATCATTAACACCTTCCAAACACCTTTGTACAACACTTAACTTTCATCCTGCTGAATCTCGCCTGTCGTCTCATGACGTCAAAAGAGTGAGAGACAAAAAAAATATGATTCACACGATTAATTTTTCCAAGAGGGAGAGAGAAACAAAGGTGGAAAAAAAGAGAAGAGAACAGACTTAGTGGTTAAAAGTACACTGACCTTCTTATGTTACAGCAACAAAGTGCTGCCAGTCTGCAGGGTGCAGACTCAATAGCCAAATACTACAACAGGGCAGAAACACATGTAAGTCGCATGTTAGTCTCTAACATTTATTCAGTGATCAGAGCTTGTGAGGCAGGGCAGTTTCTACAAGCAATACTAACTTGACACAAGACAAGTGACATAGAAATGCTCTGAAGACAAGACACAGTGTGATAACATGCAACACACACAGACAGTCCATTATAAACCAACACAGACTTCCCTTTTCTGCATGTTCTCCTCTTTGAAGAAAATCAACTTAACAAGGCTGTATTGAGTGGCTCGCTTGCTGCATCACAATTCACTTCCTAAAGCCAGGTCTGCACAGAATACAGTCTTAAGTACAGATTTAAGGCACCTCTCGTTCCAGTTTTACCAACAAAAAACAAACGAACAAAAGTAAAGTCATTGTGGAGTAAAATGAGTTGCAAGGAGCTGTAGGTCACGGGCACAGATTGAACAGCTGTACTCCTAGCACAGGCTGCAGCTACAAGCAGGGCGCACAGTGGAAGCAGAATCAGTGCAACGCTGCAGCTGACCACATCAAAGGCCTCAGCTGTGGGAAGTAAGGGAGAGAGGAAGGGACAGTATGACTCCCACAGCAGTCTTACTCCAGTTTGTGGAGCAAATATTGGTAAAACAGGACTTTCAGCTGGTAACGTTTACTTTCATGTAGCACTGTCAGAACACAAGCGCATCAGAACATAACTATCCACCTATAGTCCTACTTCTTAACATAAACAATTTTTTAAAAAGCTATCTTATCATTAAGTTAAAGCAGTAACTAATTTATGTTCTTAAATATTACATGGTTTTAAGTGGTTGGTGTCAGGTTATCCCTCCATCTGTGCATCCTTTCATGTCATTAGGAATGCTCAAGAGTGTCATGATTTGTTAGACTCCCCAGAGCTACGCTGAGGTCCCATGGCACCCCAGCATAGCATTCAAACAGTATTTGGAAAGAATGACATTTTATTCAGGTGTCAGTCAAATTCAGATATTTTTACCTCCTAACTTGTCACTGAAAATGAATGTTTTTTGCAGTTAATCTTTATTACAATAGAAATGTATTCACTTATTATAATTATAAAATTATGCAATATCGCATTGATTTGTCAACATTAGGATCTTTTGGTTGTGTATTATTTTATTATCTTGACATTTTGTGTGGGGTTTTTATGTAAAATACTTCCTGTATTACGACTACTTAAATAGGCAGAGCTGACCTTAGGACATGCGCTCTACTTTGGCACTGGATGTAGGAAAATGTAATTAAACACTGTTTTGGCCTTCAGCAAATGTAATGATGCTTTTTGCATCTACAAGCCGATTCGATCACAATGAGGGAAAAATGGAGCAACATTAAAAGAGTGTCCATATTTGAAATGGACCCACATTACTGAATGCCATAAAATCTGGTCAGTTAACTTTCAAACTGTGCAGCACAGATCCTATAAGAAGATCACACAAGCTATGACAGCCACAAATCTGAAATAACTTGAGCAAGCAAAAGTTGAGACGAAGAGTTTTCTGCTAGAGGCGGCAAAAACACTTGTGTAGTGCAACTAAGAACAAAGATACATTTCGGAAGAGACGCATGTAGAGACTCTGAAAATTGCACTTGCCAGTATAAGCTCTTATTATGTGTCCTGGATGTTTTAAAGGATATTTATTAAAGAACATAATCATTTCTTTTAATAACTATCTCAAGATAAACCAAAGCTGTTTCCATCACAATAATGAACTTGACTTCCTTTTGATTATCTTCCCTCTACTGAGCTACACCCACACCTCGTTTTCTACTTGTAAACTATACTAGGAAACAATATGGTAATCATTACTAAGAAACAATAATATCTTTATGGAAACTGACAAGAACATGGGGTATTATTTCAGCTCTGGAGACAACACCTTTGCTTTTGTGCTTATATGTTTTTCAACACCAAAATAAATCTTGCTGTGAAGTCATGAAGAGATTAGTGTTGCTTGACTGGTGTGGAAAATAATTTTCAGAAAGTATTGTAGCTAAGCCTGTGATCATCAGGACTATTTAAAGCAACAGTGTGCGAACTGCCGAGGGAGAATAATCTACAATGAGTACATGAGAGATATCAGCAGCTGTTAGGTGTCATATTATTCAGCAGTTTGTTTTTTTGTACACAAAACTGTGTGGAACCTTTTTGCTGTATATATAATTAATTTGCACAAAGTATATTATTTATATATTTCATCATGCATAACCATCACATTTCTTGATCTTCTCTTCCTCTCTCGCAGATCCCTCAGGTGAGCTACGCTTCTACAGCTCCAGAGCTGAGTGACAACACCCGCTACGACTTCTTTTCCCGTGTGGTGCCTCCAGACACATACCAGGCACAGGCGATGGTGGACATTGTCAAAGCTATGAACTGGAACTATGTCTCTACTGTCGCTTCAGAGGGAAACTATGGAGAAAGCGGGGTTGATGCATTTATTCAGA
This sequence comes from Aulonocara sp. 'chitande type north' Nkhata Bay, assembly GCF_057382095.1. Lineage (NCBI taxonomy): Eukaryota > Metazoa > Chordata > Actinopteri > Cichliformes > Cichlidae > Aulonocara > Aulonocara sp. 'chitande type north' Nkhata Bay. The sequence goes on from NC_141363.1 coordinate 34,690,150, forward strand.
AGTCCCGAGAGGATGGTAAGTCCTTCTTCAAACATTTCCACAAGCATCCCCAGGTATTTAAAATTATGTTAAAGTGGTTCTCGTTTTTGAATCTCATTTTGTCAACCACCAAAAGTGTTTCCGTTTGAGTGAGAAAGAAATTCAGCCTCTGAAGTCTGAAATTGTAAACAGTATGATATTTAAAACTTTTTAAAAAACTGCTGACTTTAAAGATTGACTTTAAACATGATCATTTTCACACAGAAGCTGGTTTTGTTGCTGTTGCATTATTCTTTGTGTTGCGTGCTATTGAGAGATGTTCATAAAACAGGGTGAGGTTTGAACTGGTTATTTCGATTTCTTAAACTGAATTAATTGCTGTCAAAATGATCTGAAAATAGTTCTCAGACAGGATCAAGAGTCTGGCTTCAATTTTCTTGTTCTGGCTTTACCACTAACTAGCTGATTATCTTAAGCAGAGATGGCTAATGGCTAATGCTGTAAATTTGAACCATTTCAGTGAAATCTGCGTTTGCAGCTGTTATCTCCATGGAATAATATGAGCTACACAGGTGTGCAGTCAGAGCACTGAGGGAATTAATTTTGATTATCAAATTCTGAGAAGGCTCAACAGAGTGGCAGTGAACCTGCAGAGCTAGCCTGAGGCATCATAAGGAGATAGCACTGCACAGTGCTGGGAATACAGTCAGTTTGGTGCAGCAAGCTGCCGGTACACAGTCAGCCTGACCCCTGAACTTCTTCTGTAGCAGAATGTAATCACTACAGACATGTCCAGTACTCTCTGTGCCACTGCGTCCATTCAGTTTCTGCCAGATTCAAGCTGCTGCCTATCATCAGTCTTCCTGGAAAGGCACCGACAGCAGAGCCCCCTGTGTGTCCGGCTCAGCTACCTCTTTGAACAGTCCACACAAAGGGGGAATCAAAGCCCCACAGGGAGATTTAAACTTTTCCTCTTCTTTTTTGGAAAATAATGTTTTTTCCCCACATACTTTAAATTATGTGTTTAATACTACTTAATACTGACCTTGCACATACACTGTATCAGCTTAAAAAAACATATTACATCTTTTAAAATCCCAGACTACACATAAAAAGAGGCAATGAGTTCTGAAGTCATGCCAAGAGTGGAATCATGCTCTAAATGAATGGAAAACGAATCTCAGAGAAATGTTCTTGCACATGATAATATGTTGAGCACAAGCTGGTGTAAATGATTAGCTTCAATGTGTTAACTTAAAATAGGTTTTTCCTATATTAGAAAAACCTATTTTATAAATCTTTGGGATTCTGAGTTTATGATATGAAACATAATGAATAAAACCTGTAATTTATGTCATGTGAAATGAAATTTTGAATATACTAACATATACTTGATAATATACTGAAAGAATCTTAAGTAATCCATGATCTATATTAATCTACATAATCAAAATGATAGCCTTCTGAAATCTTATTTTTTGGGTTTTTTTTTTTTTTTTACACCATCTTGGTTTAACTGAAACACTTTTTATTAACAGCTGTCATATGAAAAACAATATAAACAGTCTTGAGGCTACTTTGCACTGTCTTGAGGAATCCATTTCCACTGTTGCCACATCTTCAGTGCTCAAGTGTAATCTTGTTTTGCATCATTCCCGGAGCACATTAACGAGTCTTTTAGGAATATTGGTACTTCAGCTGGAACCTGAACCACATGGTATGGGCAAGCATTCTGTTTCTCAGAGGGAACAGACAGGTTTATCAGCTAACAGCCTATCAGAACTGTCATTCTGCTGCTTCAGATTTCAATCTATATCTTTTAACTTTCATCGGTAGAATTGCTCTCAATCACTCTTTGTCGTAAAAACAGTTCAAACACTGAGACAACTGGCTCATTTATCAAATACACTACAATGATAGAAGACAGGCTATCACAGTGGAACAGACAATAGTCTAGAGCAATGATTGTTTTAAATAACTGTAATAACTGATAACAACTGATAATTTGTGAACAGACATTACCTGAACTGGTAAAATGCTATTATATCAACATTTTTTTTAGGCCTAAAGATTAACTAACCTGTTCCAAGTTGGTTATATTCAAGTTGCGTTCAACTATCATTGTTCTATATATCCATGTATATGCACTGATGTAGATCTACAGTACCACTTGTGTTTAAAAAAAGAAGCGTTTATTCTTATATAAATGTGAATTCTTTGATTCCTAGTCTTGTGTACTTTGACGTCACGTATACACATATATATGCATATATATTATACACACACACACACACACACACACACACACACACACACACACATTTATATATATATATATATATATATATATATATGTATGAAAAGTCCTGTCAAGTCAGCCCATCTATATGCTTTAAATTGGACTGGAGCAAAACTTTTACATGTCGGCTTTTAAAGAATTGTTGAATCCAATCCTTTGGTCCAGTTCAGGTCTTTGAGTGATTATGTGAGCGAGACAGACAGAGGAGAAGCAGACAGCTCTGTCAAAATCAAATCCACAGGTATTTGGTTGCTAAATGGGTTCTGCAGTTGTCTGCTCATAATAAAACAGCCAGATCACAACTGGCCAAATGTTCTGTCTCATTAAACAGCCAAAGGCCATACTGAGCAACAGTCTCCCCTGCCTAATGTCACCGTGGCCCTTTGCTGTGCTGTTTTGTGTGGAGAAAATCAGCTTTTTTCTCTAACATTTTCCATGCTGAAGGAGGTTAAAAATAAAGTGTAGTCCTATTGAATAAAAATGAAAATATTTTTTTATTAGGCTTACACAATCACTGGATTCATAAAACTTCAATTACTAGAATTAGTTGTTTATTCTGTTAAAACAACAAAACCATCAGGTTTCATACATAAAATCTGAGTAGAATTGAAACTTATGCCCAGTACTACTTTTTCATTGAGAATATTGCTAATTATGATGTTGATGAGAATCAGGCAGTTGTGTTGACCCTCAAGCTGTATGATGTTAAGGTCCTCTTGTCAACACGCTCCAGATGTTTCTGTGGTGTGGTTCAGACAGTTATATCTCTACTGTAGTGATGTGCGATACCACTGATTTCCTTTCCGATCCGATACCAAGTAAAATTCAGGGTGGTATCGGCGATACTGATCCGATACCGATACTCTGTACAAAAACTTAATGTTTCATTGCATTTCATAATACAATATATAATTGTATTATGTAATTGTAATAATAACATAACCATATTGCTTCATAATGATTAGAGGACATCAGACAACTTGTTTTTATTGCTTAATAATGCAGAATAATCATATATTAAAAAAAAAACTGACGTTGTGCGCTATTTGAGCATGTTGCCTGCCTGCAGCACTCTGCGAGAGACGTCTTTCTCGCCCTAGCAGCACCTGTCCCCGTCCTCCTCTTCAGTTCGCCTCAACATAAGCTCATCATATTCTGTGATGTGATTTACTCCGAGGTGTTTGACGATGTCAGTGGTGTTGCCACAACACCCCACTGTCTTGCCACATATACCACAAACCGCGTCTGGGCTGTTTGTGGAGGTAAAACGCATCCACACATGACTCTGTTTGCGCTCAGCCATTGTTGTGAGTGTGCACGCCAGGGGCTGCGACACATTTATACAGCCGTATTTCGCATATGACTATGAAAGGCGTAAGAGGAAGTAGTTCCTTCAAATTTAGAAGATCCAAATGATATAGTTTCTTTCCACTGCATTCATTTTAATGGAAAAACTACAAATTTACCCCAGAGTACTAAAATATCGATATTATAATATGAGAATCGATTCTAGAACAAAAATTGCTGGTATCGGAAGAATCGATATTTCAGTATCGATCCGCACACCACTACTCTACTGAGTCCCGAGCAAGTTTCAGCCTCATAAATGGATATTTATAATTTTTCTAGCAGTACCCTGCTGTTTTATGATTCTGTTTAAGACTAGCTGGAGGACAACTGTAAAAAGTGCCACCATAATGCGACAAAAAGTAGTCCGGCCATTTATATATCTGCAGAGCTTTACTGTATCTTTGTTTGCTTCCAAGCAAAATAGAAGTGAACGAATGCATTGCTGTTTGGTATTCAAAGGAGTGTAAGTCCTGGGATTACTTGTGTGTGTGTGTGTGTGTGTGTGCGCGTGTGTGTTGGATGATTTGGCAGAGCTGGAAGCAGCGGCACAGGTGCTAAAGTGTTGTGTTAGATGTTTGATAACACAAGATCCTACTGTGAAATAATCTGGTATCATTGATCCAAGCTCACTGAACTTTCAAGAGGAAACTGAATTAAACTGATTTCACACAGCATTTGATCAGACTGGCTGGACTTATCAGAAAGGAAATAACCTTTACTGTTTCTGTGAAAGCAAGCATGAACTACAAGCGGGTGAGCACAACTAAGAGATCCTCAAGAATGGGCATGCATTTCACCTAACCTTGGCCTTCTTTGTACAGTAAGATGAGAACTGAGTTGAGATGGGTTGAAATGCTTCTTGTGGTTCCAATAGCAGAGCGGTTAGGGTATATACCACATGTGTGCATATCCCTTTATTGATGTAACCACTGATCAAATATCTCCCTGGGGTCATTTGCTGTGTGTTATCCTGCTGGTCTACCTCCCTCATTTCCTGTCACTATGCCACTAACAAAATAAAGGCCAAATTCTAAAAGGTGCCTTAAAAACAGCTTCAAATGACAGCATCGTTTTAGTATTACTAGGCAAAATTTACAACTGAATCGAACAAAATTCAATTTCACAACGAACTTCAAACTGACTGTTCAGTTTCACATGAAATATCTAGACTTTCTTCATCAAGTAGGAGTCTCCTATATTCAGTTTTAACAGCCTCTTTAGAGTTCTGCTTCTGTCGCAACAAATCAAAGAATAACACTCTGCCAATGCAGGGCAATACAGGTAAATGCATGCGATTGTTTACTACATGCCTAATGACGCTAATATACAAGAAGACCAATCCTTTCCAGATGGCCCAGAAGTCTGAAATCAAAGTGAAGATTATAGAATATACACAGCTGCTAATGCTAATGGTCAAAGCTCCTTTGACTACGATGACCTGGATGACTGAGAACCTTCACAGACCTATGTTTGTTTGTTTTTACTGTGTTAAAAAAGTCATTTCCAGTAGCTTTTCCAGTAGTTTGCATTTATTGCATCTAGTGCATACAGATCATCTACGCAGTCAAAACCATATTGCATACATATCAGCTCTCCTTTCAGCATCTACTACTTCCAACATTTTTTCTTCTTCAAAAAGGCATCATGAAGTCAATTTTTAATAACCACATAACACATTTGCAAATCCTTCTCTCACTTTGGTAATACAACCTCTAAAAGAGAGGTACATTTACTGTTCTATCATTCAAACATCATGAGTATTTCTATATCCTTTCTGGGGTCCAGGTAATTTCACTGTAAGATTCTTTGGGATGATTCATGTATAATTGTGAAAGTAATCAATAGAAAGTTAAAGACCTCTATTACAATTGCATTGAATGAGAAATAGTATTATTAAAGGCCATGACTTCTATTTTTCATAGGTAAGAATTCTAGATGCTAAAAACATGTTGGGACTTGTGAATTACTCCTTATTTTGTTTTGTGTTACATTGATGTGAAACTTTGTTAGTTACAGTAATGCAATTTCTGATTGAGCACACGAAATATGTTGACTTTATCAAGCTTCAGCTATGCTAGCCATTCTGTGATTATTTCATGCTTCTTAGAATAAAAATTAAAACCCATTACATAAATAAACCACTATACAGTGCTGTCAATACTATTTATGCTAGGCAATCTGGTAATCAACTAAATACATCGGCGATATAATATAATTATAATATAATTTATAATTTGTAAATCGGCGTAAATAAATCTGGTAATACCTGAAATGAGTAAAGAAAAACAACTGCTTATTTATGCAAGATAATTCATAATTTTATTTGGGGGGTGGGGGGTGGGGGGGTGTTATATTGGTTGGGTCTGATTACCCCTAACCCCCCTGGAAATTATGCCCCTGACTAAATTGATGCCAGTCCAAAGAAATGAGAAGTGAGATCATGACCAAAATTATTGGGATTCATACACAGACGACATAAATATCTAATAAAAATTTCATTGCACACTCACTAAAATAGTTGTCAAGATATTCCTACAAGTATCAACCAAAATATAATAATAAATGTTAAGTATGGAGATTGCCAGCGTGAGTGGGTTTCACTCCAATGATGACAGTGGATTTGTGCTAATCCACCCAGTAGCTGTTGAAATATTTGTTGTTTACCAACCAACACATATTACTCTTCCTAGATTAACTGCACTAGGGGAAATAGTTCCTAAGCAGCTTCAAACAGGCTACTTCCCTTCATGTAACCATGCCACTTCTTTAAAAGTTATGAAGAGCAAATTTTAGACCACGTTTGGTTAAAATCTCAAAGTTTAATTTTGAACAAAGAGTAACTCACAGTTTCTGCAAAGTAAGGCCACTCAGGAATTTGTTTAGTCATGCTGAAATACATTATATTCTGAAATGACAAATAATATAATAAAAGAAGAAGAAAGCTTTTGTTTTTTTCACTACTTTATTTTCACTGTAAGGAGACACAGCAGAAGAAAGATTCAGGCATAAAATATTAACGCTAGACTATTCAAATGTCACATGCAGGACCTGTTTGCATGAGCCTCATAACCATGTCAGCCCCTGTTTGGGCATGATAAACAGTGTCATCATCAGGACAGTTTGTCAAATGACAGCATGTCAGGCAACCATTTCATCTGCTGTTGCTGGACTGTGACTGAAAACTTCCATCATTTCAGACACAGAGCTGTTTTCCAAAAGCTGTTTTCATTTGGGCATATCCTTTGTCTCAAACTGCCTCTTGGGATTAAGGCTGGAGTGTCATTATGGAAAATGATTAAAAGAAAAGAGGGATAAAAGTACGGTGCCTTGTTATAGACACCATTGAAATGCAAGACCGTCCTTGATGCACAAGTCTTTGGTCCTTCACAAGATTTTGTTGTGTTTGTGATTCTGTCCGAAAAGCTGCTATTCCTCTAGTGTCCTTATTAGAGAGCGCAGGTCTTCTATAGTAATGGAAGGTGCACTCTGTGTCAGTTTATTCTCACCTTGTGAAAAGAAGTGCCATTTTCTTTCAGTGGATATTGTATACCTATTTATTGCATCCTTTATATAATCAAGTTTAGTGAGTATTATGGAATCAGACGGTCCCAGTATTTGAAATGAAAGGTGATTATTTTGTTTTTCATCTGAAGCAAGCCTACAAGACGAAACCTTAAATGTCAGTATGACAACGTTTCTTCCCCCTGCCCCCCATATGGCGGGGGCTTTACTTTTCCTAAATTTGGACACTGACATTGCAATCTGCAATTAATTGAATGGATAGTATAAAATTGTAATTAATCAGATTTCCTTGCAAATGACAGTAGAAGCAGAGGAAAAGGGCAGCAAATATAGCACAGCGCAGGATGACAGGGGGATTATGCAAATGTTAGAAATGAGAGTTGCGTACTGCACCCTTTGTCATGAGGGAAATGTCAAGAGGAGTGATTTGAATACTCATTAACCTGAAAAGCCGTGAGAAAAATATTGTCAGAAGAGTTTTTCAATAATATTGAAAATGTTTCAATAAACACAGGCTATTACTTACTTATGTAAATTCACCTTATGATTTTATGATACTATGGCTATAATTAAGCTATCACTATGACAAAGACAGAATACTATAGTCTGTTTAATGAATTGATTCTTATTAATACAGCTTTGTTTTGCTGTGATAGTAAGAATTACTAGAACAGGTAATCAATTCAGAAAAACAGATGACAGCATTATGTAAATTTATAGCTTTGCATTATAAAGTGTACTATTCCAATTATACAATGTGTGGAAGAAAGGAAGTCAGAAGACCGGAAGGAAGAAAAGACGCAAGGGAGGAACATATTCCTGCACCCCCGGTTTAACATGTCAAACACAGGAAATCCTTAAGAGGACTTAGACAGCTGCTCCTTCCACTTCAGGCCTTGTTAAGTTCTGATGAGTGCCATATTGGGCTTCCGAGGGTAAAAGAAAACGTTAGGGGATTTTTCTCGTAAACTGTACATCCACCCATGTCCTTGGTATTATACTTGAAACCCCAGCACTGTTCACCTATTGAAATTATTTAAACTACCTTATCAGCACTAAATGGCCAAAGGCAACAAGACTAGAGGCCACAGAACCATTCAAAGGCTACATTTAGATTTCAGGATTCATACATAAATCATGTTGAACAGATATAGAAATGAAGTTATCTAATTTCATTAAACTCATATTGTAACATTTTGATGGATTTCCAAATGCTTTTGACAATTTTAATTTAGTTACATTGTTATGCTGTTCTGTCTACTTAGCACTTCCCTATTTTCCACTGTTCATTACCTTGTTTGATTAGCACTTTGCACCACTTTGCAAATGATTTCATGCCTTTACAGCTGTCACAACTACATTTTCAAAGGATGCTTTATGTTACTTTCAACCACCTGGAACTTGATTCCTCAGACTGAAAATCAATGAAGGGTTTTAGCTGCAGGTGCGCAGAGAGAGAACGATTGTCAAGACTTTGCCACTGATCTTGTATTTGCATAATGTGCTTTATCTCTATCATGGCACAGAGAATTGCCAACCCTGCATTGCAGAATATCTCAAACTTTCACTGATGCCACAAAACACAATCTGTCGGTTCTCTTTATCGGGTTAAAGTTTCTCAGTTACAATATCTAATACTTTACTGGCACTGAAAAGTGAAGTTGTGCAATTCACAAATTTTTTTCTGGACATGCATTTAAAAGTTTAGAAGTTTGCATAATTGGCAAACGAACACATTTTGTGGATTTTATTAAAAATGAGTGAGTGAGTTAATAAAGAGATACCAATTGTTCATGGAGAAATTTAACATTTTCCACATTGTGAAAGTATAAAGATTTAGACCAATATGCTGATGCTAAAGCAAATTTAGAAAATGGGGTATACTTATCTGAGAATAGTTTATCACTGCATCACGGAGAAGGTGCAAGTCTTGGGCTCAGCCAATATAAAGTAAAGCTGCTTAATTACAAAAAAGATGAGGTAGATGGGTCCTGCTGCAGTGTTAGGGTATACTTTTGAACCATAACATACTTTAATAGTTCTGCACATTTCTGAAAGAAGCAAGGATATGTAACATTTTCTGTCACTTGAAATATAATTCTGAAAATATTTGACCATTTGTAATGGGCTTATGTACCAAACCAGAAGCAGATCTCTATTTATATCACTTTTCACTGATGTTCTCAGACTGAAATCTCTTACAAAAGAGCACTTTGCACTATTTATAAGAGCTACAAAATATAATGCATTTACTCAAGGGTAGAAACCTGATTTGCTTTTAAGTAACAAATTCAAAGACATGTCTAAACCTACAGTACATCTGTGCTTTTTAATACTATCATGATACGTGTGTTGATTCCTCTTATCTTTTCTTGGGGAAAATAGAACTGCAAATGTAACACAGTACTTTATCATGTAAAATTTTCTGTTAATGTGAATACTTAGTAATACTGAATATAAGGCTAACTCTTCAGGAAGTAGGAGAGGACTATTTTTTATTCATTAGAAATCTTGTTTATTAGTAATTGTGTCTTGGAGAAAACTGTTAAAAACAAGCAGTGCTTTCTCATAGCCAAACCCTATACATACTCAGTCACATTTGACACACAGAACAGTGTCAATGTATTGTCTAATAATCAAGCACTTTACTAATTACTGTGCCTCTAGTCCTTCTGTATCTAATTCTTATCAGAAATAGTGTAATTTAGTAGAAAAGAAATCCACAATTTATAGACAAATTAACCAATGAAAATGTGCTGCACCTGCTCCTGAAAAGCAAAGCAAACCAAACACACCATTTATGACATCCAAAGGATCAAAATAACCTACGATTATATGCCAAAAGACAGAATGTCAACCACTATTTCATTTTGAAGCGTGTACCGATTACATAGTCTAACAGTGTGTGTAGGTGCAGGATCATTTTCAGAAATTCTTGGAAAACATAAGAATATGCCCCTCAAGGCCTTCTGTAGCTCTTCACCCAAACCCACTCATGATTAGAGAGCACCATTAATGTTTGCCTTGCAAGAGGAGGCAGTGCATACTTTAAACTCTTCATCTTTGGCTTAGAGATATATTCACATTAGGAGACATGCTATGCAGATTCTCCTGAGTAAGAGGAAAGTCCCGTGTTTGTCAGGTGACTCATTTTACCACAGTGCAGAAAACCTCATTTCACAGTGCTTAGAGGCCTGCCTTTGATTTATAAATCATTTGCACTCAGAAAGAAAATGTCATTCAGTCATTCTCAAATCTAACTCATAGTTACCCCAGAGCCTTTTTATTCAAGATCTGGGAACTCACTAGACGACATGCTATTCAGCAAAACTGCTTAATTAAAAATAAGACAAAGTTCTTTTCTAAAGAGTAGAAACACATTACCCAAATATCTACGTATGGATTTATGCAACCTTCGGTCAAATTGTCAGCTGCATATGGAAAAATAATAATAATAAAAAAAAAACCCCTCAGATTGATACAATTTAGAACTTCACAGTTGCTGAAAAATAGGACAGTGTTGGATTTCTCAACCTCCTGCTGACGCAGACAAATCATTTGTGCTTACACCACCGAGTTAAAATAATCATTTTAATGTATGTCATGGTAGTCAATAAACAGTGCTCTCGCTTGTTCCAGTAGCAATAACATTTCAAAACATATTTCTAAAAAAAATGGATGTGCTGAAACGTAAAACTAGGGTTCTTATGAATATATTTTAAATTTCAAATAGATCAAAAGCCCTACCACAAAATATTTGATATCTGATAATTGTTACTAAATTGACTTGACATTGCAAGTGCCGTGATTACATGATTTCATAAATAATGTAAAACGAATGCAGAGGAAAATAAAAATAAATATTCTTAGCAGTACATCTTCCTTTTGTTGCACATCTTTCTGATTCAGTGGGTACACCACTAACATTGACCCTAAACACTGAATAACCTACTTATAAATAATGAATAAAGGCATTAATAAGTTATTTCAATGATGCTTTTATTGAACAAGGTCAAAGTGTTTTTCGTCCATGTTTATACCTCCCACCCTTTATAACATCTTGTGCTTTCTTTAAAAAGTACACTGCAGTGGAGGCACTGCATGTTTACAGCACGCACTAACTTGAAGAAACAGTGTGGGATGAATAATATGTACAAAATAGCATGTTCTGTCACTGCTGCCCTCTTGCCCTCCATGAGCTTCCCCTGCACTGTGGAGATAAATATAGAGTGTGTCCACTTCCCTCCGGGACTTACAGTGTGCTGATATCAGAGCAAAGTTGCTGACAGATGTTGGACCAGTACTGGTTGCCATTTGGCTTAAGAAAATAGCCATGTCAACAAATACTTTCAGTTGATCCATCAGCTTAGAGGCCGGAGTGTAACAAAAGTTCCACCATGCTGTGGCCTTATATAATACTACTTTCACAGATTGTTAGCAGATTCATCAATACAAGTTTGAGTGGACCTTTTTTGTTGTTGTCGTTGTAATAGAGGCCAAAGATTAGAGCCTTGCAGTCAATTTAGCCACTAGTTGAGAGTACAGCCCCTGCAAATTGGTTCTTTCTATACCTTCTTTTTGATATTTAGGAAATAAAATATATATCTGTACCTGTACCAGGTTAATCATCTTAGTTTAGACTATTTAGTGTATGAATTTTGATAATCAATATGATGTACAGCACCAGTTAAATGGAATATCATGAATTAAGTGAATCAAAGGGGCAATGTGTTCATTCGACATGGTGTGCAAAACGTTTTAATTCTAATTTTTGTCATGCAGTTGGTCAAAGTTGTTTCCGAACATCCCTCTGCTGTTTCACCAAATTGAATTCACCCCCCAAAAAATATTCTAATGGATATTATAACATAAAAACTAGTTTATGTTACAATTTCTTATTTCTTTTTTCTTTTTTAACAGCATATAATACTTTATAACGTGCCTAAGTAACCATTAAAAGAAAAGCAGGACACATTTCATTGCTGACTACAATTCTAACAATAAATGTGTGGCAGGGTTAGATTTCGCGTTGTTACAAAAAGGAAAAGCATGCAACATCAAACATAACTACAGCCATCAAATACATCAAATAGTTTCTGTAAAAAAACAAAACTGATGTCCAGTACAAATGCTGCCAGATCTGTCATGCGAAAGTAGAATGTACTGGCCAACATTACATGAATAAATTCATATAGGCTTTTTTAAAAACATGTTTCAGTATCTATATGTGGCATGTGAATATAGCTTTTTGATAAATCCCATTTAGATTACAACATATTTTATTTGGGGTGTCTTGTGGTATACTATCATTATAGAAAGTACATAACACAGGAAGATACACCACAGTCTTCTTTAATCCAATCTAATTTCACACACCACCATGCAGATGTCTTTCTAATTAACATCAGAGCATATCCCCTTGAGTATATTTGAAACCCATTATAAGACTACACAGCAATCTGGGAAATTGCTTTCTATCATTTTGTTTCATCTTATGCTTCTTTGATACCCAAATATCCAACAGTACCATTTTAGTAACATGGCATAGATTAGCAACTCTATTGCTACTGGGTTGTTGAAAAATCAAGAACTCAAAATGTTAAAAAGACCTGGCACATTGCTGTGGCTTCTGCTACTTAATTGAATCAACATGATGCTTCAGGGTTTGGACTGATATTTTAACATAAGTCCAAGCTGACATATCCATCATGTCTCAAATGACATGTTTTATCTGGAAGACTTTGGCCAGGGAGTACACGACATTGTTTCATCTATCCAAGTTATACCTGAACTAAAAGATAGTGTTTTAAAGTGTTTTGAAAAGCTAGGTAATGGAAAACTGTCCTATGGCACAGACATAGCAAACTCTGTACTGTGTGTAAACCTTTTAATCATATTTGCCAGTTGTTACAGCTGGTTTAAAGAAACTGTGGGTGTACTCACACTAGGGTATGTGTGCAGTGTCCAAGCACATTTGACCCCCAAAGTTCAGTTTGTTTGACTAATGTATTCATTTTGCTCTATGTGAACAGTGCCCTGGGCCAGGTGTCCTGGCACTGTTCCTGGAGAGTCCTGGCCCAGGGCACTCTGGGACATATTTGTATAAAATATCTACAGTACAGGACTGTCTATTTTTATGGTCTCTTAGTACATATCTACTGTTCTCCAGTATAGATATTTATCTACTCTGACAGAAAAGTCAGACAGAGAGCATGTGTTCACTGAAATCTGAGAGGGGGAACTTGATTCGCACGAGCTTCACACAAAAAACAGTTCAGCCTAATTTTCCCAGCAGTACACAATAGTGAAGCCAGGACTCGTCACAAAATCTAGCCCAAAGCTGCTCCCCGATAATAACCTGATGAGTTATCCAGACGGAGCAAAAAGACATCATTGCGTCTGAAATGAATTTTAAAAGAAGAAACAATGTGTATATGCACACACATACAGTACAACCACATATAGGTATAATAACTAAGACTGCTTTTATGAAATGGGGCAGATAAAAGCTTTAGATATGAAAAATGGCACAGATGCTTGCCATAATCAAGACAAATTGCATTGATAGATAGGGAATAGGGGCCATTCATCTTCTTCCCCCAAATAAAAAAGCCATTCATGTTCATGTGCAGTCTCTGTCATGTACCGCGTATACACTTAGTCAACATGTTGTTCCTTTGTAATGTTTTACACCTGGTACAGGCAGGAGTTGTCTTTAATTCACCCAATCTACTGAAAATAGCAAAAATGGAAGAAATCTGTTAGTCTGGGCCATCTCTGCAGCTCTGCAGTATATAATAATTATAATGGGATATTATACTGTAATTGAACCCCTGAAGAGAAATTCATTTCCTTTCATCCCGTCAGACCTGCACACTGAGGTGAGTGCACAGCATCAGTGACAGAAAAGCACCTCAGGGACTTTGGGGTGGGAGATTTAGAGTCTTGCTCCAGGACACTTTAGCATGGTGGTTGCTCTAACATGGGACTGAATGTGAGCCTTTTCAAGCAGGGTCAGTCCCCTTAATGATTTCAGTGCGAGGTTTCCCTCTTTCTCTTCCCAGTGCTTCTCTCCCTCACACACACTCACTGCATTCTGATAAGACAGGAGAAACATTATCTGTAAAAAGAGATAATGTACCAATAACAAAGCGCTGCAGCTCATTTATAGTAACATTTTACACCACTGAATGGTCACGATTCTACCTGTACTCTTCTTTTTCTAGCTTAGAACCAATTCCATCCATCCATTTTCTCTCACTGCGCCGGTTTAAAAGCAGGACACTTTGCCAGTTTATAGCAGGCTTCTGGTGAACTGATTTGCATAAATCATGTTGTTTACAATTTACTAAATCAATGGGGTATTTTTTTTTAATCTCTGTGTACAGGTATCACCATGGGCTGGTTTTGTTTTTTTTTAAGTTTCTTAATTCTTTCATCTCATGTGCCATTATCTGGTTGACGTAAACCACCGTGATCACACTACGGAGGCAGAGCATTGCTGATCTTTAGAGACTACTGGTCAGCACCATGGCTATACAGAGAACTAATAATGGAACAACACTGCTGTTCAAAGCAGATGGGATTTCAAAGCTCTGAGAAACTCAAGCTGGTTTTGTAATTATTAACTGATTGTGTATGTAGCCTAATAAATAATTTGCTGCCATGCAACAAAGCACCCAGGGTGTTGATGTATTCATTTAACACTGAAAAAACTGTCAAGTATCCATTGATAGAAATCGGCTCAACGTTAAAACTATAGAGGAAAAATTAGTTTGGTGATATTTCTCTCTATTTTCCTTGTGTATTTCTATCCTCCATATGAAAATGATGTCTGTTTGGTTAGGGCATCCCAATAAACTTAGTGTTTATGTACCTGCATCTTTGTCACGCTGCCAGCCTGGGGCTATTTTGTGCGCTTCTGTGCTACTCTTCACCAGCCACATGAGCTGAGCTGCAATCAGCTATGATGGTGGGGAATATTTAATGTTCATGGGAGCAACGTTTTTCCCACGGGTGTCAAATGAGAGGGAATATTAGTGTTCCGAACTATTAAGGGAACAGAGACCAGAGCTGACAGTGGAAGACACAAGAGGAGATCAGCAGTCTTTTAGAGGTGATTTTTCAATTTGGCTCAGAAGTTGAGAATTGTATAGGATAAGTGTTAGGAAACACATACAGCTCTTGAAGGTTTTCACAGTAGCTGCATCAGAAGTAGGAGCATTGCATCTGGCGTGTATTTGAACATTTGAAAGATTCATCAGGACAGTTACAACACTGAAGGTCAGTGTTTGGTGTTGAAACCCAGCAGTTCAGTCTCTTTCGCTCTTTCACTGATTGTTATTGTACAGGTAGTTTTAATGTAGCCAACAATAAAATGTAACTATAATTCAATATGTACCTGGAGAAGTACATTTCATCGTTTTCATAGGATTACTCTACAGTTGCATTTAGTTATTTCATAACTGTCTCTGCATGTTGTTGGTCAGCTTGCTGAGTTTAAGGAAAGTGTTGAAAAGTGGTGTACAGATAAGAAGGGGCCAGTCCTTCAAGGCATCCCTCTAACTACATCCTGTCTGATAGCAAGATGGAATCAGGCGAGTAGTTTATTGAAAAATCTGATTCTTGTAGAGACTGGTCTAATTTAATAATATTAATATAAAATTTGCAATAAGCAAGACCTATAATTAGGCCAATTAAAAGCCACTTAGGTTGTGTAAAAATACCATTCATGAACTGCCTGGCATAGCTGAATCATATATTTATATATAAATATATTTCTCTGCATTAGTCTATAGTCTTTTTGGAAAATAAAAAAAAGTATCTTGCTCAGTGGCTGCTTCCGTCTTAGGATTTGAGCCATGACTAAAGATATTAGTCAAATAACCATATCTTTAGTCATGTTATATAACAGTAGTAAAAAGAAAAATAAAGAGGAAAAAAATCAAATGCATAGATAAATCAGTGGTGAAATAAACTGCCATGTGTACCCTAGCGCTAACAGAGTTACACCAGTGGCCCCGTGGAGGACCCAGTTTTGTGCACGTCCGGTCCTTCTGGTATTCTCTGTGCAAGTTAAACAATGCTGCAGCCTGCCGCTGTGATGTGAGAAGAGAAGAAAAGGAAGGGATGAGTGCTCTGCTTCGATATAGCAGATGTTGTGGGAATGGGGGACTGAAGTACCAGTGAGGCAAAGACATAGAGTCTAATGATTGATAGAGTCTCTGAGAGCCGAGCTGCTGCAAAATTTCCCATGTGATGTGAGTGTAACGACAGCGAGTTACGCAGATAAACCTCTGTTTCACTTTAATCAAAGACTGAACCGTCAGGAGCTTTTATTTTGTAAAAAGATACGTAAATATCATGACTTATAACATACTGTACAACCTTTCCTACATACTTCTAAATATTTGATTCCACTTACCGTTCACTAAAACAACCCTAGATTTACACGCATTAACCTTTGTAGATCCATGATTAAAACTACAGGATGGGAAGCACAAAGAGAGACTGTGAATAACCATTAGAGGTTCATGGTTCACTACTTTCAGTACTGATTGAAGCCAGCAATGCCATTTCAGTTTTTAAAATTGCATAGTGTAACTCTGACTCTCTGTCTTTTTGTTAAAACTGAGGACAGAGCTCATCATCGGCAACAGTCAGGTTTCTTCATGCTCATAAAGAATGCATTTCCTCCATGACAGTAAAACACATTAGCAGGAGCCATCTGAATCTCCTGCAGATTCAGAACACTAACTACTTTTAGTGAAAACCTACTCTTAAAGACAAACTATAAATGGACCAAAATGGACTGACAACCTGTCAACATTACTACAAACTCCAAATCCTCTCCTTAAACACATCTAAACACAGATCTGTCACTCCACTATTACATAATGAACTCGCCCTTTTATTCAGGCTAGTACACTAACCTTGCCCAGTGGTTATCTACAAGATTTACTTCTAGGACTGCAGTTATACTGACTAAACAGACTGATGACAGTTTGGTTAACAAGGCTTACTGAGAAGACATTTTCAGAAATATTACAATATCATAACTTCACATCAGATTTTGGCAACAACAGAACAGCCAGTATTGCTCGCTACTATAATCAATATTGAACAACTATGTGAAACGTGTTTAAAGAAAGTCTTCCAGATCACTTTGTGAGCAGTGTGCTCTAACTGCTCACAAAGTTTTATTGGCTTGATAAAGTAGTTTGTTGTGTAATCTTGCAACACCAGACAGCAAACAGATGGCTTTGAAAACATGCCTATGCCACCTTGCCTGAGTAATCATTACTCTTCACAGAGAAACCTACCTTACAACGTGCTCAAAAGCCAAAGCGTAAAATAAATAAACTTAACTTCACCTGCCTAAAATATAAATTAGGAGTGTTATGATGATGTGGAGTATAATGCCATCTGCTTTGGAAGCTTTGAAATTCCAGATTACTAAATGATGACTCGGTTAATTGTGATATTCAAGTTGTGCTTTTTTGGCATGTAAAAACAAGTAAATTAGATGTTCAGATTTGATTGAACTATTGCTTGAGTGGAGAAGGAAACATTACTTAACAACAAGACATCAACCAGTGCACACAACAGGATGAATCTGTTTCTCCAGTAAAAGAACTTCTAATCCATTTACTGAAAAGGGAATTTAAATGTAAGCCGGAACTGCTGTGTTGCACTCATGACATGCATGACCAGCAGAAATCTATACATGAAAAACAAGAAAAGGTTTCAGTAGAACAGCATTGTTATATTTTCTCCAGGATAAAATAAAACAATAGTGCAAGCCAATGACTGATCTCCCGTTTGACTTAACCAAATGTGACTTTTTGTAACCATGAGTCAAGTAGCCCAACGTCATTCATTTCGTGGCATCCTCTATTTTTTACTGATATTTCCACTTTCACAACCTATTAGTAACTGAGCAGGGGCAGGTTTTGTTTTATGGTGTGAGTATGACTGCCATGAACTGGACTAGGGGGGTATTATTTCTGCATTGATTGCTCATTGGGCGGGCTTTGTACTGGGTCCCGAAAGGGAAATTCATTAGCATGTGCATATTCTCCGTGGCATTTTGGCAGGGTGACAAAACAGTTATCCTGAAATGTTGCATTGGGAGTTAAACAGCCTTAGCTTGTTGGTAACCAGGGGACATCCCCTCTTGCCTTTAGATTTGTGTTCAATAGAATGTAAGAAGGTGTGGATGCTCTTTAAATTGATCCATGGAGAATTGCTGTAGCTATAAATTGGTACATATATTCTTTCATGATAATTTCCTTGGCAAAACCCATCAGCCATTCCCACATTGTTGCAATTTCATCATGGCTGCTGATGAAATGGATTCACCCTTTACAGTCCTCAGTTAATACACAATTCTAATCTCATAAATCTCTTTTCTTTGCGTTTCTTTTTTTTTTGGTGGCTCAGAAGTTAGAGTGTGTTGTTTGCTGTTAAGAAGGTTAGTGGTTTGATCTACAGTTTCTACATCTATAATTTATGTTAAAGTGTCTTCGGGCAAGCTAAAGAAACACAAGTAGCGCTTTATTCATCCATTTGGGTTTGCATGTGTGCATGTGTCTGTGATTGCAGCTTGTAGTGCAGAAAGCGTTTCAAGTGCTGTCGGAGTAAAAAAACATTATATTATAGTCCATTTACCATGGAATAAACTAGGAAAGGGAAAGCTGTTACTAACTAACAAACCAAACTAATGTGATAGTCTAGTTACATGGTTTAAATCTGCTGTGAGACTGAACGTCTCATAGCAAGAAGGTCTGAATCTGAGAAAGGCCTCTTTATTAGGTTGATTAGTGATTCTAAAAAAAATGTTGGTGTGACAATAAGTGGTTATCTGTCACTCTGGTAACCTCTCAAAAAATTACATTAAAAAAAATTGATGACAGGGTGTACACCAGCATGAGAGAGTTGAGCCAAGGATAGAAAAAAATCTTTGTGCATTGAACACATGAAAATCACCAAATTACAGGAACAAATTGTCACCAGTTGAATGTTAAAATAAGATAAGATGAGATACCTTTATTAGTCCCACAAGGGGAAATTTCATTAAACTATTTGTATGTGTCCAAGTGGTAAAAGAATAATCCTTCCACCTGCACAGCACTAAGCAGCTGCACTGTCATTCAACCGTTAGAGCATCGTGTACTGTGTCATTACAGTCATCTTGTTTTACGTAGAACCAAGACAGTCCACATTTTTTAAATAAAAGTAAATAAATGAGGAGTGAAAAGAGTTTGAAATTTACTGCAAAATTTCTACCCTTGAAATGTATTCAGTGGTTAAAACTTTTTTATTAAAACTGTTGTTTTCTAGGATGAAATAAAGGCCAAATTGGCCAAAACTTCAATAAGCTAATGGGATTTTTCAAATTATTAGCTTCAAAGAGTCAGCGATGCAAATTTCAATACTGCATCCAATTTTGAAACAGCGTTTCAGTTTTCCGCTTCACTATGCCTAAAATATAACAGCCGGAATTTGCTAGTTGCTTTTGCTGCTGGTCATTATCTAAATAGATAACTAATCAATATCACAGGACAATCTTGTATATTACCCCGAAACAATTATCTGACTAACTGAATTGGAAATTGAAGTAACGTATTTCATTTCTGTTTCTTTTTTTCTACTTCCCTTTCAAACGTGGTACAATCCTGGGACAAGTACCAGATTTTTTTTTTAATTGAAACAATCCATGTAATAGAAAAAAATGCAAGAACAAAAGGAAACAGTTCCCAGTTAGAAAATGTATGTAGTAGCGAATGCTACTGCCCCCTGGTCTCACTGTCAGAATCATAACCTGAATTGATGGTTAGTCCCGTCTCCAAAATGCCTTCTTTTTGTCCAAGGAAAACCTTTTTTTTAATGCCTTGCATCCCTCATTCTGTGAAATATTGCACCAGTGCACATTTAATAGTGCATTTATCATAAAAAAAAGTCCAGAAGATTGAAAAAAAGATATGGGTTAAAAGAAGACAAAGGCATAATTTGAGTTAAATTGCATCGTAAACATGTTCTCCTAATGAAACATTTGGAAACATTGTTTTTGTTTTGTTTGTTTGTTTTTTCCCCCCCCAATCAGGTGGTTTGTGCATTTCCCAGTCAGTGAAAATACCACGTGAACCAAGATCTGGAGAGTTTGACAAGATTATCCGGAGGCTGAGTGAGAACCCCAATGCTCGAGTAGTCATTATCTTTGCCAATGAGGATGACATCAGGTGAGTACAGCAGAATCCTGAGTACTGTCAAGTAACATAATGTTTATCCAGACTTATCTCAACTACTGTTTTTAACACTTGCTTAACACCACATACCTATTTTTATGTCATGGGAAATAAATTTAAAAAAGATATAGTTCTTCAAGAAATTCAAAGCTGCACGACGAGCAGGCATGTGTTAAATCAGCGGGCTAATTAGCAGGTAGCTCAGTAGGTACAGTGGCCGCCCCATGATTGGAAGGTCGGGGGTTTGAATCCACTGAATGGCTACCCTGAGGTACCCCTGAGCAAGGTACCGTCCCTACACACTGCTCCCCGGGCGCCTGCTTAGTGGCTGCCCACTGCTTCACTGAGTGAATGGGTGAAATGCAGAGAAAAACAAGTAATTTCCCCACGGGGATCAATAAAGTATATATCATTATTATTATTATTATTATTATTATTATTAAATCAGAGGTTCCCAAAGTATGGGGCCCGTTGGGAGCACGCACTGGGCTCTCCAAATCACGGACCTACAGAATCCCACATTCTTGATTTTTAGTTCACAAACACTTCTTGTAATTACTAACTACTCCTGACATTTTGGAGATGTTAGCTCTTTATTAGGGGTGCAACGATACACAAAATTCACGGTTCGGTTCGATACTTTGGTGTTACGGTTCGATATTTTTTCGACACAAAAAATGTTCATGTCTTTTTAATTTGTCATTTATTAAAATTATAAATATTTATATTTTAATTCAAAAGTACAGTTTTTAAATTCAATGTTGCTGAAACAACAAAATAATAAAAATAAATAAATAAATCTATCTGATCGAGAAATCACTCATCTTTGGAAAAGAGTTTATAACAGAGAAATGGCTCTTTCCAAAATAAAAGCTATACTATACGCTTCTTCTGGGCTATATTCTCAGCAGCATATTAAACATATCATGTCCCCATAAGGAGAATCACGTGCTAACGGCTGTCTAAATGACTCGGGTAAAGTTTGTAGCATGAGTGCTTGTTGTTTTTGTCTGCTTCCACGTGTCTTTGCACTACGATGATGTCGGCGTAAATGTGCAGTCATATTCGTTGTGTTCCCACTAGTGCTGTCAGCGTTAATCTCGTTAAAATGACATTAACGCCATAATGCGGCAAATCTCCGTTAACGAGTTACCACGGATCGCCCCGTGCTTGGGGCTGGACGGCGTCAACACGTTAACAAGCTAACTGCGCTAACGCACTAGTTGCCACCAATTGAGCATTGCGTGGCACATCTGACATACTGTTTTACTTTTGTCCATGACGCGCTTACCATCAGGGTCATACGTCACATGAAAACCAAGATAGTTCCAATCGCCAGATCTGAAAGAGGGTGGGGGAGGTTCAATTTCGGGTAGCGTTGAGGCAGTTGCCATGTTGCAACGAGCTTAGCTTCTGTCTTGCTAGCTTGCACTGCGCTCAGTGGATCTGCACTCAACAGTGCAGCCTAGGCGGAGTAGACGAACGCAGATCCACTGAGCGCTCAACACAGACAGCATCCTCAGAAGACAAGTTGATAAAATAAATAAAACATTTTGTATTGTTCGATGCATATGCATACCGAACCGAAAGCACTGTATCGAACGGTTCAATATCGATACGAGTATTGTTGCACCCCTACTCTTTATACAGTAAAGTTACAGTGGGATACAAATGATATCAGGCTGATCCTGCTGTAATTTGTTCCCCGCTTCATATCACGGACAAACAGCATCCCACAGTTGTTTATGTTTTTGAACCCATTTTGCACAGAGGCATTTTTTGAAAAATGTATTGATAGCAATGTTGAATATTATTACACAGGAAAAAAACCAAAAAAAAACCAGCTACACGTAAAATAATTACACTGCCTTTTAAAATAGAGGGACATTAACTGTGTGTGTATATGTAAGCGTGTAAAAACGGAAGATAGTAAGGTTAACAGTAACAGTATTTTGTCTCTGCCATTCTGCAATTCATCTCATGTAAACAATAACGTGGCGCACAGCGTGACATGAAAAAAGGCACATACCTTTGACGTTGCGTGACAAACTCTGTATTCCTCGTCCACACGTAAACGCAAAACCTGACTTTTAAAAAATCTCAATTTGATTCGAAATTGATTCGAAATGTCGTTTACGTGTGGACAAAAGGCCCAAACGCATAAAAACAGCTGCACTTTCAAAAATACCTGTGTAGGTGTGGACGTAGTGTAAAAGAGTTAGTAGTTTATTATATTGCTACCTGTAATTTATTGCAGTTTACTTTTGTTTAATTGTTTACTAAATGTTTGGGTTGTGAAATAAACCGCAATGGAGTTTGAAAACAAAATATGGGTGTGTGTGGTTGGAGGGTTTGTGCTGGGGGGGATTTTTCTGGTGAAACAAAGGCGGCCCAGCATAAAAAGTTTGGGAACCACTGTGTTAAATACTGCAGACTGTATTAGAATGTGTGTTATAGATTTATTGATTATATTACCTTTCTAAATATAATGTCCTACTCAGATGCTGATATTTATGAGTTACAAATCTGAAATCTGGTTATACTTGAATATGCTCAGTTCAACAAAATTCTATTTTTTTGGTATAGCTCACCAGACTGAGAGCCTATTAGAAAACATTTGGCGATAGTGAGGAATGGAAACCCCCCACCCCCACACACTTTTAGCAGGAAAAATCTCACAGACTGTGGGTGAGGGAGCACAAACTTCCTCTGTGTCTGGTCAGAATGAGGGAATAGCTAAGAGAAAAAAATAAACAGCATAGAGAATCAGCAAACAGGGCAAAGCACAAAAAGAAGGCAAAGTTAATGACATGCATTACTGATTTTCAAATGCACAGGAAGTGAAATAGAGGACAGGATCAGAGAGGTGTTGAGTGCAACATCAGAGGTCCCTCAGTACCCTTGGTCTTATACCAATGCTGTCATAGCTACAAGAGACAAATGAAATAGTTAAAACAAAATCTAATCATGAGTATCTACATTTATTCGAGAATTTTGGTAAAATATAATGGCTGATGGCTGATTTTAAAATAGAAATACATGAAATAACTTGCTAGTTACCGGAATCAGATGTTTTTTAGCTGATCAGCCATGACCAGTTACAGCCCATTCAGCTGAGTGTATAGTCAATTGACTATTGATCTGCCGTAGCTAGCATGCACCTGGCCAGAAACATTACTACTGCATTGCCTCCATTCAGACCACATCAACTTAACTGTTCCACTCAGCAGCAAAATGCTGTGTAAGCTCGTGATTAAATATAAACAAGATATTACAAATGTAACATGCAAAGGGCTGTAATTGTATCTGGCGGCTGTAAAATGCTAATGCAGTAGCCGATAATTGCTTAGAGTAGCCTCTGCTGTTTCCTCATTTTCAACTCTCTGCCAATCTATGTATAAACTCAGTCAATCCTCACTCTTTATTGTGTTGTAATAGTTTAATTTAAAGTAATTGGTGTTCAACATTTATTAGCTCCAACTCGTACATGATGTACTGAGCTCACACAGCGCTGTTTGAGATACACAAAAAAGCTGCACACGGTGGGTACTAACACCAACATCAAAAACCATGTTGGACATGTAATTATAGAGCAAGCCGTAACATGTAAAATTTGTTAGATAAAGTGAAATTCATTTTTAATTAAATCGTATTTGAACAAATGGCTCGGTAAAGTAACTTGGAGCACTTTTTTTCAGAGAATTGTTTTGACTGAAAAAAAACATAGAAGGAGAAAATTGTAAACTGTAAAAATGTATTGAATCACCAAAGTTTTTATCAAGAATAAGTCTGTACATCTAAATATTATATATGTTTACTAAAAAAGATATAAACCTTTCACAGCAAAATGTTTTTTATCCAGCTACGTTTATTTATCCCTTTCAGGTACAGGTTACTTTGCAAGCCCAGAGTTTCTATATAAAGGGTATAACAACATACAGCATACCCAACAAAACCAGTCAGGTTTGTTAATGCAGCAATGAATGGTGATTCTGTATCACAAGTACTTATATACTTAGTGTGTCAGGGAGGGATTGACTACTTTGCTTCATTTTATGATAATATTTTCAGAATAATTTTGAATATTTCGTCCATTCACCCATATCCCTTCTATCCTGGTAAAGCACTTTAATCCAATTTGGCATCTGTTCTGCTGTCCCCAACTATTACAGTATACAACAGTAATGTTAAAAGTGTCCCCGCTTTTATTTGCAGGGAAACAAATGTATCAATTACAATGTATTATCTACTATCAAGATGAATTAAATTAAATAAATTGCTGTAGGCTGAATTAAGAAAGAAAAAAAACTTGTGGCTTTGTAAGGGGAAATGTTTCCCTGCAACCATTCAGTAGGCCAGTGTATTCACAGTGGAAAAGGGCAGTGATTTGGGGCAGTCTCTTGATAATGACCGGGGCAGACGTCCCAGTGCTCATTGACTTAATCCGGTCCTGATAACGGGTAATAGTCTGGATATATAGTAATTACAGAAAGCCAGAGGGATCACAGTACGGCATGCCTTCTCTATCCTTGAACTCAGGCAGTGTGAGCCTTCAGAAGACTAATAGGAACCCAAATTGCCTACAAAGAAGGTATAGGAGACTGTGCGGTTTTGATGAAGCCCTTTAATATGATACAATAATTATATTACACTGCTATTTCAAGGTCATAGAAGTATAAGAAATAATATTTGCTGGGTAGCCTTTCACAGTCTAGATAGGTAGGTATGCTTGCACAATATAGAGATTACTCTGTGTGGAAATAACATGACCTATGTAGTAAATACATACATATAAAACTAATAAAATTAATTGTCACTGTGTTAGCCCTGCGACAGACTGGCGACCTGTCCAGGGTGTACCCCGCCTTTCGCCCTATGACAGCTGGGATAGGCTCCAGCGCCCCCCGCGACCCTGAAAAGGATAAGCGGAAGCGAATGGATGGATGGGATGTAAAAATGTAACATTGAATTTTATTAATTGGTTAGTTTGTGCATCATTTTGTCATTTTCAACACCTGAAATTTATGTTTGACTTTACCACAGGTAAATAAAATTGCAGTGCTTCTATAATAAATATGTTTACATCAGCACTAAATTAAACGGCAGTGTTTAATGTAAAATGTGACCAAGTGATCAAAAAGCAAGAAATGCAAGTAACAAAGAAAAAACAACCAAAATATCAGATTTGTTGGCAAACTAGCTATATAAAGATTTTTACTTCAACATAATTCAGATTTTAGACCTTGTAAATACCATTTAAATTGAGTTTGGAACTGAACCTGGACTGTGAAAATAAATAGGAAGTGTAGGTGCTCATTCATGATCGCGAATCAGTGCCTCTTTACTTCATACTGCATTATTTTATATTATACTTCTCAGTCTGTGTATTCATATCACCATTACTGTAATCTCCTGACAGTGAAAAAAAAAATCGATTTCTCTTTTTTTCTACATGGTGGGCATAATTGCATTTTAAGACATGCTCATTTCACTAAATGTTGGGAGACCAGACTCAGAAAAAATCATTACCAGTCAAATATAAAACCTCGCAGTCATAAAACTAAAGTAAAGAAACAAAGTTAGCTGGATGAATCACTGCTTGCCAAGTCATTTTTTTTACAAAGGTAAAAAAATGCTAACATTATACCCTAGTTTTACTTCAACTCGAATTCATGCGAAAACAACATGCACTGTGAAAATCTGAGTAAGCTGGTGGACACTTTTTGTGCTATATAAGGGCTGGTGTAAGAGTTGGTAGCTTTTCACATGCCAGGTGGCTGTGCTTAAATTTTATGTCACTATGCTTTCTCGATGCAACTCTGCTGCTGCAGCAGAGCTTATTGGCAGTTTTTTATGACTCCCCAAACTTACATCCATTGGCAACAAGCCTGGACAAATGTGGCAGGGGTATCATTCTGCCACAGCCAAGAAGAATTCCACTGCACTGGGAAGGAATAGTGATTCTATGATGGCTTTTCAATTTTGCTAAACTGCCTGAGTATAAAACTTTGTCTTAGAATACTCTAGTCATGAAACAGCCTGATTAAACACAGTATGAACATATGTGTAGGAAATATATCAGAGAACAGCATTATTTCTATGGAACAAGTAAACATTATTTTTTTGTTTGTTTCAAAGGCGTCTCCTTCAAGCAGCTAAGAAGGCCAATCAGACAGGCCATTTCATCTGGGTAGGTTCAGACAGCTGGGGATCCAAAATTTCACCAATACTGCACCAAGAAGAGATGGCAGAGGGTGCTGTCACCATTCTACCCAAACGACAGTCCATCAAAGGTATCTGCACTGCCAAACTCTACCTCAGTGCTCAAAATATTTAATTTTCTTTGAAGAAAATCTTAGTTTGAAGTAAATTCTGTATTAATACTTGCACTTTACTGCATATTGTTGGTGTATGTTTGCCTCCTTTAGTAATCTCCATTCTACCTTGAAGATACCAGATTTGACAAAAACAATTTTTAAAATCAGGGCTTTACAGTGTTGATAATTGCTTTTGTCACCTCAGTAAAAGGTTAACTCTTAATGTTCACTTTTGAAAAATTTTGGATTACCATTAACTGAATTTGTGCTGTTGCTGTTGGATTTGATTTCAGGTTTCGATCGCTACTTCATCAGCCGAACGCTAGAGAATAACAGAAGAAATATCTGGTTTGCAGAGTTTTGGGAGAATAACTTCCAATGCAAGCTCAGTCGTCATGCTATGAAGAAAGGATCTGGTATCAAAAAATGTACAAGTGAGTCAACATTTATTGACAGAGAGGGCACTCTGTCAATGTACAGCTCTTGATCAATGGCCAAGTTTATTGACTGGTTCTGCTGTGAATACATTGTGCGTTTGTGTGTGTGTGTGTGTGTGTGCGCGCGCGTGCGTAAGTAGCATGCACTGCTAAATTTATTTGTCATCAGGGAGAATGCAATCAGACTCTTCTAATTTAGGCTAAACGTAATGGGTGTGGATAAGTGAATGGGAATCTCTAATTTTCCAACAGAAATTAATGTGGCTGGCTAGTTCAATCTGCAGTGAGTGACAATGGCAATCACAAAGCTATACCACCAGATGTGCTGAAAATATAATCAATACTAAATCCAGTTGTCCCATTAGAAACAAGCTTTCAGGTCATTAAAATCAGTAGGTTATCCAGGCCTGTTTGCCACAGAAAAGAAGTAGTTTAAATCTGGCACCTTTAATACTTGTAGGCAATCAGTTTCTGAAATAGCTGCCTATATATATTAAAGGATCTTACATAATCAAACACAAAAAGCCATTACTAAAAAGGCTGACTGTTCTATACAACTGAGATATGTTCAATGCCCATCTATTGAGCCTTGATGACTAAAGACACTCTGTGAGTGATAATTGCAGCTGGGGATAGAAAATGAGGGTTGTGTCTTGTCATTTCCTTTTAAAACAGGCAATATTACATTAACTCCCCTTTACACAGTGATTGGCCAGCTGTGTGACGGCGTGAAATTATCATGGTTTCAGTGTCTCTTACAAGATCATTTTCTTTCTCTCATTACAGAAAAAAATTGTCGTGTTTCTTATTTACAGCAACACTCTAAATGACCTCCAAGAAATTGCAAAACCAAAAAATGTTATTGTCATTTAACCTACAAATCTTCTTAAGATGTACCTGCTTGGAACAACACTGTCCCCTTTTGATAGATCAATACATCATACAAAATAATTGTTTGTAAGCATAATACACTTCTAGTCCACTTATATAAACTGCTTAGAGCTTGGATGTAAATCCAACCTATTAATCAGCTTCAGTGATATTTTCATATGACAACATTAGAACAATGACAAAATGTGAAACCTGATAAACCCACAGAGAAAAACCTCCACTCGTTTTTTTTAAATCAAGCTTGTGTTTTGTTCATTTTCACTATTCTTAAAACAGTAGTTTTCTAATTATCAATTAATTCTATATTGTGATCAAATATGTCCTAGGCATGGTCACTACCTAATTAAATGTGACTTGTTTCCTTAGAAACAAGTTATGAAGAATCAGAATTTATTCAGTAGAATTGGTTATAGGTTATAGAATGGTATAGAACATAGGATATATAGGACTTTGACTACAACAAGGTAAAAAAAAAAATCAGCAAAAACACTGCCTTAACTTCTAGCAACTAATCAGTGCAGTGCAACCAAAAACTTGTATGAGTGAGGGAAAATGAGAAGGTAATTTGATATAAAACTGGATGCTAAAAAAAGAAGAAGGAGGAAAATTCATTCTAGCACAATCAGATTCTCAGTGGAATCAATGACTCAAGATCTGACATAGAAACAGTCTCATGCTAATGTCAGTTTAATGGTTGTATTCATGTCAGGTGCCATTACCAGGAAAAAGCAGAAAGCTGGGTAATCTCAATACTCTAATGTGCATGAGAAAAATCAAATTCAGAGCCACCAAATTTCAGGACATTAATGATGGTTCTTTATAAATGACGAACTGAAAAGTGTCTGTTATGGCACCAAGATTCAGAATTAGACTCATGTATTACGTAGACACGTCTTATCCTATTTTCATTGCATCAGTTTAACAATAACAATTCAGATTAATGTCTAAAACATTGGTCACCTCATTTAGAAGTATGCTAAACATGTCATATACAGTAAATTGTTCTGGACGAGATGCCTGCGTGGTCACAATTATGCATTCTGTGACTGCTTTCTGCAGAAAAAAGTGACTGTCATCTTGCGTTTTGCAAGCTAAACACAATTCTTTCATTTGGAAAGATAAAGACAGTTTATGCGTTTTTGTAAAGTATGTAACTTTGTTACAGCTGCATTTTTGTATTTCGTTATTTCATCATTGTATTTCATTAGCAGTATAATGCATAACTACCTATTTCTAAAGTGTGTGGTAACAGTAAAGTTCAACAATATAATTTCAGGATTTTCCCTCCCACCAGGCGATGACGGCTTTTGTCTTAATTCCAGGTGATGTAGAACGCAGCAACCTCAAAATGCCACCAAATAACAAAGGAACACATTAAATTAGTAAAACAGAACATGAGCTTGAACATGCAAGTTAAACAGTACCACGGTGACTTATTTATAGTCTCTTAACAACACTGTGTTCTTGGTAAAACAGAGAGATGCTTCAAACAATCCACACTTTCATGAGATTTCTGTATTTATCTGTTGTCATGGTGGCTGCTCTTGAGCTAAATTGCTGCTGCCCCTTTCTTCCTCTGAGTAGCCTCCAAGGTACAGCAAATTTTACGTGCAAGAGTTGCAGTAATTTCACTCAGATTCTTTTGTAAGTACTGTCACTACTACCCATTGTTACTTTTGCAAGAACAATCATTTCCTGTTCCCACTTCAAGAGCTTCTTAGTCACTGGAACACTCAACTGTAACATATCAACATGTGTGAGTTATCAAGAAACATCTTACAACAAACAAAAGGAAATAATTTAACCCTTAAAACCCTGTTGTTCCTGTGACTGCTTTTTATAAATTGGAGCTATGTGATATCACTCAAAAAAGATCTGTGAAAAAATAACCAACCAACCATCAATATGATTAGTTGAGCATGTAATTATCCCATTTGTATGATATCAAAGCATTTAATCACACAATGCAAGTTACTGACAAGTGATTTATGTACCATAACAGCAGGGTAGTAGTAGGTCATCTTCCACAACCAAAGCATTAAAGGATATTTGAGTTAGTGTGCAGGGGAAACAACGGAGAGTGTAGGTATGATTCACATTCTACTGCTGTCCTCATTCCCAGTGTTCTTGTATCTGTTGCCACAAAGGACAAGGTTTATTTTGCAGCTTCAGATCCACATTGTCACCTCCGAGCCACAGGTCATTTTACTGTTACATTCAACAACAAAGCCTTATAGAAAGCTACCTGTAAACAGCCGATAAACTGAGACTATACTGTCCTCCAGTTTCCCCACTGTTTCTGCCATTATCAGTTCCATGTTTGGTGTCACTGATACTTGGAGGTCCCAGAACAGAGCCATACCACCAAATATAAATTACAGCAGATAGAAAAACAATCTGTGCTGACAGAATGCAGTTTAAAATGATGTTGGCAGACAATAGAAAATTTAACCAGCCACAATTCTTGAAAATCTTCAAAACAATATCGCAGAAAGAGGAAAAGCAGCACACACATTTTGCTGCATTTTAGTTTTTTGTTTTTTTTTTTACACTCTCCACAAAACTTGAATACGTTTTAGGTCACATTTATCCTCTTTCATAGGGTCCCGTATTTTTATAATCACCAGTTTAAAAAAAATAAAAAATCTTACTAAAACTTTGGACAGTTTTTTTGGGGGGGGGGTTTTGAGGGGGGGGGGGGGGGGTGTTTTGCACACAACCATAAAAAGCACCATAATACTCCCAGTTACAGAAACTAATTAGACCCCATAGGAAATCTGAAAGGTTCACATGTGAAATGCTGAATTTGCAGAATTCAACTTTGCCTTCTGAGCTATTCACACTTCACTGTACTTAACAGTATTTCATGCTAGTGAACCGTAAAACATGATCCTGTTTTGCAGAGCAGGATGAACAAGAAATGGCTGTGAAAAAGCATAGACTTGTGAAAGGAGACAAGTCAGTCATAGCAGAGAGACACTGCACAGTATGATACAATTATACTTACCAGTAATGAGCAGGGAAATATGAATCATAATTTCTTTAGGGTGAACAGACACTCTAGTCCTCAAATCTGCCACAAATACTGTTACAAAGCCATGACACAGCACTGTTTCTTTACTTGTCTATTTGCTAAGTCCCTGGGCAAGATACTGAAACCTAAGTTGAACCTGATGCATCCATCAGTGTGAAGAAGACTTGAAGAGTGAAAAGCTCAAATTGAGTAGAAAGGTGCTAAATCAGAACGTTGGAAGCTAAAGTCAGGGAAGCCCAGAGATTGGTCCAGGATGAAAAAGAGGTACAAGATGTCCAAAACTCAGACTCAAGAAACTGCCAAAGCAAGGCTCACAGCTTTGGGCACAAGGCTGAAGAGATATGCCAGAGAAGCTGAGGTCAACAGAATAAATGACCTGTCCTCCAAAAAGCACTCTCAACTACAAGGGAACACTAATACAAGGGCAGAGCTGAAACTGAGCAATATTGGTTGAACATCTGGAATAAAGCAGATGTTCAAGCAGACCACAGCAACCTCCCTCCAGGTCCAACCAGACAAACTAACCAGAGCACTGCCTGGATTTGCTACAAGAAAGCCTATGATTCAATGTCCCACACATGTATATTAGAGTGCTTCAATCCATTCAACAGGAACTGTGAAATAAAACACAGTTGTTGTCTTGTACAACTCCAAGGTACAAGTTACCATCAAGAGTTGAATATACAGTGGGGCAAAAAAGTATTTAGTCAGCCACCGATTGTGCAAGTTCCCCCACCTAAAATGATGACAGAGGTCAGTAATTTGCACCAGAGGTACACTTCAACTGTGAGAGACAGAATGTGAAAAAAAAAATCCATGAATTCACATGGTAGGATTTGTAAAGAATTTATTCGTAAATCAGGGTGGAAAATAAGTATTTGGTCAATAACAAAAATACAACTCAATACTTTGTAACATAACCTTTGTTGGCAATAACAGAGGTCAAACGTTTACTATAGGTCTTTACCAGGTTTGCACACACAGTAGCTGGTATTTTGGCCCATTCCTCCATGCAGATCTTCTCGAGAGCAGTGATGTTTTGGGGCTGTCGCCGAGCAACACGGACTTTCAACTCCCGCCACAGATTTTCTATGGGGTTGAGGTCTGGAGACTGGCTAGGCCACTCCAGGACTTTCAAATGCTTCTTACGGAGCCACTCCTTTGTTGCCCGGGTGGTGTGTTTTGGATCATTGTCATGTTGGAAGACCCAGCCTCATTTCATCTTCAAAGTTCTCACTGATGGAAGGAGGTTTTGGCTCAAAATCTCACGATACATGGCCCCATTCATTCTGTCCTTAACATGGATCAGTCGTCCTGTCCCCTTGGCAGAAAAACAGCCACCCCCATGCTTTACAGTAGGTATGGTGTTCTTGGGATGCAACTCAGTATTCTTCTTCCTCCAAACACGACGAGTTGAGTTTATACCAAAAAGTTCTACTTTGGTTTCATCTGACCACATGACATTCTCCCAATCCTCTGCTGTATCATCCATGTGCTCTCTGGCAAACTTCAGACGGGCCTGGACATGCACTGGCTTCAGCAGCGGAACACGTCTGGCACTGCGGGATTTGATTCCCTGCTGTTGTAGTGTGTTACTGATGGTGACCTTTGTTACTTTGGTCCCAGCTCTCTGCAGGTCATTCACCAGGTCCCCCCGTGTGGTTCTGGGATCTTTGCTCACCGTTCTCATGATCATTTTGACCCCACGGGATGAGATCTTGCGTGGAGCCCCAGATCGAGGGAGATTATCAGTGGTCTTGTATGTCTTCCATTTTCTGATGATTGCTCCCAAAGTTGATTTTTTCACACCAAGCTGCTTGCCTATTGTAGATTCACTCTTCCCAGTCTGGTGCAGGTCTACAATACTTTTCCTGGTGTCCTTCGAAAGCTCTTTGGTCTTGGCCATGGCGGAGTTTGGAGTCTGACTGTTTGAGGCTGTGGACAGGTGTCTTTTATACAGATGATGAGTTCAAACAGGTGCCATTCATACAGGTAACGAGTGGGGGACAGAAAAGCTTCTTACAGAAGACGTTACAGGTCTGTGAGAGCCAGAGATTTTCCTTGTTTGAGGTGACCAAATACTTATTTTCCACCCTAATTTACGAATAAATTCTTTACAAATCCTACCATGTGGATTCATGGATTTTTTTTTCACATTCTGTCTCTCACAGCTGAATTGTACCTCTGGTGCAAATTACTGACCTCTGTCATCATTTTAGGTGGGGGAACTTGCACAATCGGTGGCTGACTAAATACTTTTTTGCCCCACTGTACCAAGGTGATGCACTGCCCCCATTGCTGTTCTGCATAGACGTTAACCCCGTAAGTCAGGTCATCGCTAAGAGTGGATACTGATATAGAATTAGGAGTGGAGTCACCATCAGCCACATCCTGCACATGGATGACATCAAGCTGCATTCCAGAAGTAAGATATTGACTCAGCTCACAAGGATCTACAGCAAGGACATCAGGATGTCATTTGGACAGGATATGTGTGGCTGAATGGTTGCAAAGAAAGTGGAGGTGATCTGGACTGAAGGGACGAAGCTACTAGAATGCAGAAGAGCAGATAGACAGGACATCTAAACATATTTGAGTATCCCACAGGCCAGTGGGAACTATGATAAAGATGTACAAAGGTCAGTCACAGCCAAATACTTCCCGAAAGTCTTTGGTACGAATAAGATCCAAGCCATCAATACATACACTCTACCAGTAATCAGATACCCCAGTGGAAGAATAAACTGGCTACAAGAGGAGATGGAGGCCACTGATGTGAAGGCATGAAAACTCCTCACAGTGCATGGATGTCTCTACCTGATATCTAGCAGCAGTTGTCAAGGAGCAGAAAACCGCAGTTGTGATAGATGTGGCAATCCTAATGCACTTCCAAGTCCTAGGAGCTAAAGGAACAACTGTAGCAGTTGCACAAGACCTGAAATAGAGTGTATGTGAATATATACACTTTATATGTGTGTGTGTGTGTGTGTGTGTGTGTGTGTGTGTGTGTGTGTGTGTGTGTGTGTGTGTGTTTAAACAGTTAAGACATTTTATTCAGCATTTCCACTAATTAATGTTTTCTTAGTGGGCTTTTGGCAAAGATAACAGCTTCTGCAGGTGCACTGCTTCTTCTTGACGTCATTTCAGCACATGTTGAGGGTCACAGTTGGAGTGAGGCAAACTGGCTTGAGTCATTCTATTGCTTTGTATCCCTGCAGACATGAGTCATCAAGGCTAGCAGCCACAAATACATGTCTGCCTGCCTGCCTGCTCAATTGTCTGAATTCCATTGCTCGATGAAAACATCAAGAACACACAATACAACTAAACAGTGTGTGACAGCTCTTTGATTGTCTTGGGATCATAGGCAAATGTCAAGCTTTGGATTAAAGATCAAGTACAGGAACAAAATTAATTTTTTTCTCTCTGTCGAGAAAATATTGACTAGCTCGGAAACAACCAAAGGGGATATCCCATTTTATAAATCATTTAATTTATCCACATTTTTATACAAATCTGTTATATTGAATTATTGTTTAAAAGAATGATAGGGAGGGAGAACTACAATATCCATTGATTGCAGCTGCGGCAGTGATTTGGTGATTACGACAATGCTTTTTAATTACAACAGGAAATTGGCAGAGGTTTGTAATCCTTCATGGACATTGCCATTTTTCGAGATATAGTCTATATTTTAAGATAAGGAGGGTGGCAATACACTAGATTAGAAAAGAAATGTGATAGCTACTGTTATGATACTTTTTTGTTATATCCAAGATACTAAAAACTGGGTATCTGCGACATGAAAAAACAAAAATGACTGAAAACCAACTAATATTTAGGTTTACTGTCTGTCTTTGGTACATTAACAAATCTGAAAACCCTCAAACTGTCATGGTAGCAATGTTTTAGTTTTTAGTTCATCCAGGTATGAGTTACATCTCAGTTTTTTTGTGCTCCCCTGATGGAAATATGGTGCTGCTATGCTGTACCTCATCAAGGCTGCAGAGCAGAACAATAACTACTGTCGCCAGCTGCAGTCCAATATGGTGGCATTGGAGTTGGAGCTAGATCATTTAAAAGAGTGTGTGTGTCTTGTTTTGCACACATGTTCAAGTATGTTTGTGTGCCTATGCCTCACTGCCACTACAAATACTCTTAGTCTGTGAAACACTGCATTTACACAACGTAATAGTACCGAATGATCTCAGCAGCCTATACAGTGACCATAAGTTCCAAGGGAATACATGCCTCAGTCACCCAACACCTATATAGTTAGTAACTATATAAGAAAAAAAGCAAGAAATCCAAGAGTTCTGTGTTGTGTCAAACTTTAGAGTGGGAGCATATGGTTTATATTAAGCCATCAAAATGTGTATACATTCTCATTCTTTCATTTTTCAGCTGTTTTGTGTGTTGTGGGCAGAAATCTGCAAGAAACAAAATGATGGAGAATACAAACAGCCAGTGTGAACATTTTAGATACATTTTAAACCAGATGTAAACAAAAGCGACATAATTAATAACTTGTACTCTAATGTAGCTAAAAGAGTAAAAACAAATGTATCCTATATAGACAGTAATGTAGCACTAAAGCTGCTTGAATTGTAAAGCTTTATATTTACAATATATAGTGGGCAGCACTGTATCCTTACAAGAAAGCACAATAAGTACATTAGTTGGGCAGATATCCCAACTAATGACTAGCATGATAATGAAAGAAAGCAGATCATAAAATCAGATTTTTGCTTTAGCCTTCACCTGGAATGAAAGAGGACAAACAAAGAAAATTTACCTTTGTGAGCAAAGGTACATTGTGAGCAAGAGCATACAGGATGATCTGGAGCTTTCTTGAGTAATATTCTTTCAGAATTTCAGGGTTTGCCTTTATAGAAACTCCTCAAGCACTGATTAAAGGAAACAGTTGCAAGGTTTCATCTTCACTCGCATTAATGCTTGTTTTGCACTGGTGACCTTACTGCTGCACAACTCAACATGCAGTTACTGTTTTCCCCTCAATTTTTTAGTCAGAAAAGCTGCCTAAACCTTAAAAGTAAACATCATAATATTTGTGAAGGAATGGTATCTGTTAAAGTAAGATCAAATATGCTACCTTGTTAAGGATTTCTATATAGATGGAACTAATGAGACATGAGTTCCCCATATATTTTTACCCAGACAGTTCAAACAGTTTTAACCAATAGCAATATGGATAACAATAACATTACTTAGTTTTTTTGTGATAATAATTAATGTGTGGGTATTTGCGCTTTCCAAATTACAAAGAAAGATGTCAGTGAGCCACTCATTGATCTGATAGTGAAC
Organism: Aulonocara sp. 'chitande type north' Nkhata Bay; assembly: GCF_057382095.1. Lineage (NCBI taxonomy): Eukaryota > Metazoa > Chordata > Actinopteri > Cichliformes > Cichlidae > Aulonocara > Aulonocara sp. 'chitande type north' Nkhata Bay. Next base: position 34,726,551 of record NC_141363.1, read on the forward strand.
TTGGAAGCAATTTCCCCAACAGACATTATATAATATACATTATATTAACCATTTAAATCAGGAATGGGCAATTGATTTTCCAAAGTTGCCACATGAGAAACTGACTGTTTTGGCAGCACCAATAAACTGACCTCAAATTTGCTCAATGTTAACTTTATCTCTTTATAAACTATTGGTAAGGCAATGAAAATGTAAAATAGGCATAGTAAAAATCAACATTTACAAAAATCATTGCAAGACTTAACTTTATACAAAGTGCTGTTGCTGTTTTGTTTGTAGGTTAATTACTTCAGTTCTTTTTTTCCCTGTTCAGTGAGAGTCTGTTTAAACTCAGGTTCAGTGAAGGACAGCGGACAGATGATTGTCACTGTTAGAGACTCTGTATCTGCATTTGTATTTGTTTCATTCCTCAGAATGTTTGTTTATTTCCAAAGAGAAAACAAAAAAACATTCTGTGCATTTGTCCTTACATAAGGAAAGTTTTCCTCTATGAAAGAAGAATGAAAATCCAACAGCGATCCTGGCTCAAAATGCTCTGCCAGCAGTGACTCTGACTACAGGTCGATGAGATCTTGCAGAACATTACTGGATGCATTATCCACACTGCAAGTGAAGGGAGAGGAAATCATGTGCATTTCACTCTGAACTGTTTTGAAGTCTTCAAATCCCCATGAAATCTCATCAAGAAGGGCTCCTAACGTAAAACAGTACCAGCCGTGGTGATCAGCCAATGGTATGGCTTCTTTCACTGTTGATATGCAAGTAAGAATGTTGCTGCCCAACAGGCTTGACAGAAACAGCAACTTTCTCATGAAAACCTTGCCTAAGCTATACGTTTGATGTGCAGCCCTTGCCTATCAGTTTGGTATTTAACTGCTTCATGAGTGCACATCAGTAACAAATCAGTGATTTACCTTCAATCTGAGAGCTGAGAAATGTCAATGGCTTTCTTCTCACAAAGCTCTTAAATTCCTGCTCTCAGGTTGCATATATTTGTTTTTGGTTTTTTAGCATTTTATTACCTGACAGCTGTATGGTAGCCTATGTCTCCATGCAAGCTGTTTCATAATTACATGGAACAAACTGTCTGTGACACAGTGCTATTACACTGACGAAGTTAGCTATTTTAGTTACATCAATCACATGGTTAAATTTTAGCACTAGCAGAAAACCTGGTGTATAATACAGTACAAACATATCAATTAAACTTCTCATTTTAGTCATTTCTGCTTTAAAAACCATTTGTAGTAACACCTACCATTTTCAGCCTTAGCTTATCCAAGCATGCAACTACTTTCTTGAACTTGCATGCAGAATTTTCTTTTATTGCACACATTATCACAGAGCCAGGAAGGAAAAGTTTAAACTGTCCACTTAGTTTTTCAGCTGAAGTTCCAGATTCCCTTCAGTGTCTTTATATCTAGCTATTTTTCACCTGGAGGGGCACATTCATAAATGCTTGTTTTTTTTCCTCAGCACACTTTTCACAGTTTGCTAAACATTGTCTGATCAGCTCCCCATTAACAATAGCTCAGTATTTTGTGTAATTTTGTTGGAAATCACATAGTTGGTCTTGAGCACTCCATCCCTGGATGTGTAAAACGTGTTGTCCTTGTTGCTTCTGCAGCTTTGCAGGAAAAGGTTTAGATGTCCGTTCCTGCTCTGCATCAATAAAGTTCTTGTTTTTCTCTGTGTGTTCAGTCTCATAATGTTGAATCAAATCCTTAAACACAACCATCTGCTCTCCACAAACTAAGCATATGGCTTTACCTCTCACTTCAGTAAAAAAATACTTAGAAGTCTTTGTTTTGTTTAAAACTCTACATTCTCCATTAATCTCTATTTTTAATGTGATTCCCCCCCCCCCAAAAAAAAAAAAAAAAAAAATCACAAAAAACTGTAACATATTATAGAAATATTATAGTCAGTCCTCTACAGGAGGTTAATTATCCCTGTCATATCACACATTACTATGTGTATATTTTGCACTGAGTGCACACAGAAAAACACCACTCAAACTGCATAAATCACATAAGGCACACATACCATGCCCACACATTTGAAGAGATACATTTTCCAATCCCTTTTTCATTATTTGCAAATCTCCTCTAGAAATGTATGAACAAAGTATGAAAGCACAGAATCAACATGTAAAACATAGCTGCAAGTAGCAATGGTCAGGGTCGACCAAGACTGAACTATTAACATTTACCTCCTTCAAAGAGAAAATATTTTAGCAAGTACTGCAGTTAGGAGACAGTGGAGCAAATCATAAAGACTGTTGATTACAAGTTAGAAAGGTTTTGGAACTTACTTATTACAGCATTACCTATGGGTACAACTTTTAGAGTCTGGGAATTTAAAAACTTTTTTTTTTTTGCACAAGCACCTAGTATTAGAAACAATTACTATAGTGTTCCTACAATATGGCTACTTGGATCCATAATCATAATCTTTAGATTACTTAATTGGTTCTTAAAATATAAGGCATAATAATTATTAATAGCTTAAAATAAGAGAACTGTGACTTCTTTGACACTCCTCCTTGGATGTGCTTTAACCACAATTGAAAGAAATGTCACAAAGTCCTCTCCCTTAATGATTGCGAGCGGATAATTTAAATTCGATTTTTGATGTAATTATTATCAAATGTCAGAGCAAAAACAACTCTTCTGTTATTGTGAAACAGCTTGCAAATGCGCAGCACACACATTTGCAACTCTAATTGATTATTACTTTTTTGCTAATTTTCCACATTGTGTTGTTGTCATTAGCCATTAGTGGGAATTATACTTTGAAGTCTTTTTCGAGAAGAGATTGAAAAACATTTTCTTCTCATGCTGAGCAGAATTCAAAACCAGACGATCTAATTGTTGTAAAAATGCATTAACCTTTCAAAACATAAAGAGACGGGGTGACACAAACCATCTACTGAGCTAATGAAAATGAACCTCAACTAAAGGTTGTCAGGTTTCAGTGTGATTTGAACAAGCTGTCACCACAAAGAAAAATAAAGTGTCACGTTATACGTACTTTCAACAGTCACTTTTCTTTCCTGTCATATTTTCTGAGATTGTTTTGCAATACGCTCTAATTCATGTTCTTTTAAAAGCTGAGCATCTCCTAAAAGATATTTGTCACATTCTGTGCAGGTGAGGACAATTACACTGCACACAATTAATTTCAGGTTGTTAAAATTCAGACAGTAATCCTCCTTCAATTGTAGGCAGCAGAAAATTACCAACCATCACAAAGAGAAAAGATGTGCTCAAATGTGTTTCAAATAAACGGCTGGTTAAATTAGTGCACACGAGGTATGTCTATCGACTCTCTTCTTCGGAGCAGCACTAAAATCTATTGGAACAAAATGTGAGACTAACAGACAGAAGTTTAGAGGGTTAGTTTTAGATTTGCAGGTGAATGTAAGACATTTGGCTCCCCTGTTACCCCATAACAAAGACACATACCTCAAGGCAATATAACAGTTATCAACAGGCTTCTTCCATGATATTTGCCTAAAACTTTAATGATAAACAAGCTAATGTGCTGTAAACTCACTTTTTTCTCTCACGATACCTTTAAAGGTTCAAACTCTAAACCTTGCAATTAAACCCCTGTACATTCTGATTGTTGCACACTTCACTTAAAACAGCAACAGTGTCTAACTGCTATTTTTTTATGCTTGACCTACTTTGTAGTACACTGGATGATAAAAAGGATTAAGCTGCTAACTGAAATCTTACTTACAGAGAAGACAACCTTAGTTAAGATTGATATACACCTGTCATAACTAATTGCATTAAAACTAAAGAATGATTAGAACTCTCTTACCATCTCTACCTTTCCTTCCCTGTCACTCAACCACTCTGAACGCATGATTAATGTGCAATAGGTAACATATAATGTTGTGGGGATAAACACTAAGAAAACATATGGATAAACAACTGCAACATACCTTGCCTTATCAAGCAACATAAACTTTTCCTTAGTTTAAAAGATAAAAACTCATTTCAATTAACATCTTTGCATGATGCAAAGTCTATCTAAAGCAGTGCAAAAGGCAAATGAGGTTATACGAGTCTTGTCGAATATTCCTGAGTTGGTCTAATCAGTGATCAACAGGCCGTAAAGAGAAAGGCTTCACAAGAGAGCATTTTGGATTCTGTGGAAAGAGATTCTGTGATTGATGTTTATAAGAGATGTTATACAATTAAGGGTTAACACGCACAATTCAGTGCCAATCTCTTTCAAAATCCATCTAGTGGAAAAAAGACTCTTTCACAATTGAGCATTCCGGCTTCTTGAAAGGTTATAATTTGCTTGATTTAAACATTAGCAATCATTCTTATTTTATTTTTTCCACTGATTACCAAGCAGCTCTTTTGTTCTAAATATGATGGTTTTTCATATCAAAGATTCTAGTCATGACTGTCTTTCAAGATTGCAGCAACTCAGCCAGTAAAACACAGCATGGAAACCTAAGTAAAACATATAAATTAAAGTAAGCAGTGAGCATAATCAACTTGTTTTTTTGTTTTTTGTTTTAAAAAAAAATTCATTTATGGAGTTAGTTTTAGGTTTGGATTTAACAAATTCTTATTTTTTATTTTTTTAATCTTGTTATTGTTTTCTTTCAGACCATGAGCGGATCGGAAAAGATTCATCATATGAACAGGAGGGGAAGGTTCAGTTTGTTATAGATGCAGTGTACGCAATGGCTCACGCTCTACATAATATGCACAAAGACCTCTGTCCTGGAAAAGTTGGCCTTTGCTCCAAGATGGACACTATCAATGGCACACTGCTTCTCAAATATATCCGCAGTGTCAACTTTACAGGTATGTATTCCTAATTCTGATAAAGCACATAACCCTAACCCATTTTGCCGTGTGAAAACAAGATGGACATGAAAGTCTGGGAAGTATTTTCAGCTAAAGTATCAAATAAAATGAAATGTCTTTCCTTATAAACAATATTTATCATAGGGATGTGTCAATATATCAGTCAACCATCAAAACAGGACCAGAATACCTTATAGATGTGAGTAGTACACAACTTTTTGGTGCATTTTTGGGTTCACTAGCATATTTGTGCAGAGCCTTTAGTTATATACTATGCAGTGGTCTCAAATTATCAGGCGTCTGAAAGTAAATTATTTCCAGGAAGTACTGAGGCTGAGATCCGTAGGAGGATTGACAATCACCAGCAGAACAGCATGTTTTATCATGGTTGATGATGTGCAGGAACTGCGCTTTGTGAGATTTCCTGCCTTATCATGTAAGCATTGAATTGCCCACACAGGAGATCTGCTGCTTTAAGTACACTTGCTGCTTAAAATTATATGTAAATGAGAGTGGGAAGCACGTTAACATAAGGCACAACAGAAATGGGCATCGGTAGTTTTCCAGTAGTTGTCCAATGTAAAGTGTCACTGGCAAAAACAGGATGCAGTTGTCTCTGAGACAGAAAGAGATATGAGTTGATTACATTTAACGTAGCTTCATGACTATCCCTGAACTGTGACGGTGTATGATTTGAGGGAAATCCTGTTGTGCTTATAAAACTTTATAAAGGTCACAAAAACTGGAATTTTTCAGACTTTAATAAGCAAATGTCAATACATATTTCGTCGAGTTGTTCTTACTTCTCAACCTGCTGCCTCCATAGTGTAGTGGTTAACATATTCATTTAACAAGTGAAAGGTTGCTGAAGCAGTTCTAGCCAGGAAAACAAATCCTTTCGTCAGGAAGGGAGCAGCTAATAAAGTAGCTTTTTCTCAAACTCAGAAGTTCAGCTTCTCTCTGTCTCTTTATAAAACTGTAATACTTAAACGTAGAGAAATACTGTTTACCACTAGCTGACCCAAGACAAAAAAATGGATTTCATCTGGTTTCAGCATGTGATTAAAACTGCCACTGTTATTTGCATAATTTCACAAAAGCCTGTATAATGACACTATGAAGTAGATCCGACCTTACCGTATTAAAAAAAGGTACATATATACACAGCATGGGCATGAAGATAATCTTGTAGTTTGCAAAGATTGAATAAACAACATATGAAAATTTGAGGTCTACCTTAGGTCAGTGTAAGTAGTTATAACAGCTTGAGTTAATTATATGACAAGAGAAGAGGGCCATGCAATCAAGCAGAATGCAACATGAGTGGTCTGACACAGTCTCCACCTGCTCCACCCTCACAGATAATTATATAGTAATGGACACATTTATTTCTATGACAATTATAGAGTGGGATCTTTTGGTCAGGGATAATCATTCTACAGCTAAGTATGTGACAAGAATAATATACAGTAAATTACACAATTAAGAAAGTTGTCGATGAAGCAAAAGAAAATCTGCTCCACTTCTTTGGAATCCAGACGTCAGTTGCTAACGTATCTGTCTGGAGCTTGGCCAGTAGCTTCGATGAATCCTACTCTTAGTGTTTATAAGCGGGATGCTTTCACACATAAAATGCTTACATTCAATTCACATAGACCTCTAGTGGCTGTAGGAATTACACAGTTCAGTTACACATTTCAATCACTTACAAATGAAGTAAACAACACTGCTGCGTCTTATAAATAATTCCTCTCAAGGGGTGGGGAATAAATACGCATTTTTTAAGTTAATGTGTTGGAAGAAGAAAAAAATGAGCAAGCATAAATATCTGAACAGCACTGACAAGGACCTGATTCTAAAAGCTAGATAAAGATATTCTTAGGTTTTCCTTATCTTGGAAGTACCAAGTTTGGCAACTACCTTTAAAAATAAGTCCAACTGGCTACAGGGTCATGAGCACCCAAGATTCAATAAATGATAAAGGCTGGAAAGGCTGGGACTATTGCACACCATAAACTTTTAATGAAAACCTTGGGCAAGAGATAGCTGTAGGATGCACTGCAAAAAAGGTAAGCTGACTGTGGCAGTGTGATATTCTGGATAATCTCCTTCTGGTAAACTCTGGGTCCTGGCATGTGGCATGAGGCATGTGGATTATATAAATATTGTTGCCGACCACATATACCAAATCATTTTTACCTCAACCCATTATTTATTTTCTCACCAATTGTCAAGAGCACCTGTGTCACATCAGCAAAATCACTTACTAGAGAATTTGACTTCTTTTACCTTCAGAACTGCTTTAATTGTTCATGGCATAGAGTCAAAATAGTGTGAGATTTTGTTCTATTTTGACACAATATTTTTCACATTTATGACATGAATTTACCATTCCACCTCACCCCAAAGGCGATTTGGAAACTAGAGACTTCACTGTCATGTTCAAGAAACCCGTTTAAGATTATTTGAGCTTTGTGACATGCACATTATCTCGCTGGAAAAGCCAGTCAGAAGATAGGTACACTGTGGTCATAAACATTGTCAGAAACACTACTCAGGGCTTTCTTTAATCTTTACTACTACTATTTTAGTACTAAAATGTATTACGAAAATATAACACACAACATTCTACCAGAACAACCAAAACATACAGTTGATACAAAGTATGATGGATCCATGCTTTCACATTGTTTACACCCTACCATTCAAATGTTGCAGCAAAAACTGAAACTCATCAGTCAACGCAACATTTTTCCAATCTCCTGTTGCTGAGCTCTGTTTCCTGTTCACAGCTGACACAAGTAACATCTAGTGTGGTCTTCTGCGGCTTTAATCCTTCAAGCTTTGATGTGTTGTGTTCTCAGAGATGCTCTTCCACCTACATTGATTGTAACAAGTAGTTATTTAAGTTCATTTTGTCTTCCTATCCTATCAAAGCAGATATCAGTGAGGTATTTCGCACAGAGAATTCCTAGATAATGGAAAATAGATAAAGGATGCCATGTATAGTAAACTAAAAATAATGTACCACTGTAAACTGATGATGCAAATCAAAGTAAAGAAGAATCTAAGTTTAAAGGCATTCTCTTCTTCTCATTCTGTTCACATCTGTCGACAGCAGAACAATTCTCTTTACTAGATGATTTTCAGACCATAATCTTTATTGTAGAATTTGTTGTGCAGAAAGATCACAGTAGATGAGCATTTCCTGAAATACCCAGGCTGTGAGTCCAAGCTCCAGTCAAAATAATCTTTCTTTCCCATTCTTATGATGAGTTTTAACTTCAGCAGTTCATTTTGAGCATGTCTAAATGCAATGAGTTGCTGCTATGCAATTGGGTTATTAGATATTCGCATTGACAAGCAGTTGGGTGGGTGTACTTAATAAAGTGGCCGGCAAGTGTATTTTTGTCGTAGCTGCTCAATTGTTTTTGTGCTCTAAATGGTACAGCATTCCAGCCTTAATTTCAAGTGCATGACCTTTCGCTGTACCTGTCTCCTGATTTGCCAGATTCCCTTCCATGCATTATGTGATTTTTACCTAATAACTACATAGGTGTTCTCTGATGGTAGTTGTCTGTTTGTAATGGAATTTGCCATACTGCAAAATTGTTCAGGAATTGTTTCAGAAAAATGAAAAAGAGTTCAAGGTGTTAACCTGGCCTCCAAATTCCCCAAAGAAAGGAATTAAAAATGTAAGTCCTTGGTTTGTTTTTTCATTTCCTACAGACAACCATTATTTGCTTTTAACAACCTTTTCTTGACTCAACCAAGTACAAAGTAAGGATTTTAAACACAAAACACCCCCTTAGCCTCCTACTGTAAATACAGTAGCAAACAGCAGTTATTAAAGACCAACAATCTGCTCCATCTGTAAAACAGATGACAAAATTATATGATATACCAGACAGGCATCCAACTGCCCAGTGATTAGTCAGGGCCTAAATTTTGTGTCTGTTTGACTTAAGCAAACATGAACTCATTCGTTCTTGTCAAGGATAGTAAAGTTTAACTTGACTCTTGTGTTTGCAGCTTCCAGTTTTCATCCCTGATGGATACTGAAAGGAAACACTGCAGAACTCAGGAAATTTGTCTATGTCAAAAGTGTTTGTGAGTGTGCTTATTACTGTGCAAGGAGGTCAATCCATATTTGTGCAAAATTAAACAAATGGAATAGGTAAAGACATTGTTTAGATTTGTATCCAGGAGTCATCTTTGGTTAGTTCTAAAAGATCAATCCTCATAGCACCATAAAACTTTAATCAGCAATGCTATATGTATAGATGTGCAGTACAAAATTAGTGTTCTTCAAATCTTTATGCATTATTTTATTCGTGGTTTTATGTTACTGGAAGGTTTGTCAGCACTGAAGCCATCGGATTTTCAACAGCGATGGCTAGAAAATCAATGCTTCACATTACCGGAATCCTGCCTAGCTCGCTTTGCTTTTAAGAGTCTTTCAGTTCACAGAATCGGAGCCTAAAAGCTCTGAACAATGTCAGCATCCATATGATCCCTGTGTATTATGGGAATTTTCTATAGACATACACGCTGACTAAAGGATACCCAAAACTTTACAAATATTGTACATGAAATTGATACTTTTTGATCCATGATTATTATCTATTATAAAGTGAAATAAATTGATATTGGTTAGATTTAAGAAAAAGTCCAAACTTAATTCTGTTTAATACTATTTTTCCGTTTAGCGTTATAAAGTAAACCTCGCAGACCATAAATCTGATAGTAGGTAAGTAATATTAAACATGTCATAATTAAATATTTGTCTTTTAGTCTGGGGTTTCAACATAGCTATTTATACAGTATGTTTCAAATTGTCAAAGGAATTACTCCAAGTTCTGTTTCTTACGGTCTCCTGTGGTGGTGTGTCTATTAACAGCCCAGAGAGTGGGTCTGGGAAGAAAAGATAACCCAAAAGCAGTCAACAGGCATTGCATTTACACTGACACATAAGAGGATGGGAGGGCACAACAGTCAGTGGAGGGTATTATTTACATGTCGGTGTTAAACAGAGACAATGGTATCAAGGGTCTGGAAGTCAACAGTGGAGTAACAAAATCAAATAAATAAACAAATAACACAAAGGTGAAAAGGTCAAATTTTCATATACACTAGGGCCGAACAGCTACCTTCTGGTTACAATATTGCAACCAGGAACAACAGAATGTTAAAAGCAAAAGATTAAGAGAAGTGACTCTCTGTCGATATTCCTGACCAAAATGCTATTTGTTAGGAGGTTTAGTCAGTGCAAATAGGGTTATGCAGAAGTTTATGAGTTTTTGGGAGGATTTTTTTATCACTTGTCAGATAAAGCATGTCTCATATCTTCAGAGCGACATATCAAGTTAAAATACGAAAACTTGGGAAATTTTATATCTTTATATATTCCAGAAAATATCACAAACAGTAATATATTACTCTCAATCCAGGACTGACGTTCATGCGTGGTATGGAGGGAATTTTAAACTTCACTGATGTATGCTTAGACTGCTCATTTTTCTGTTTGTTTATTAGCCAGAATACACCAACACTAGCATGACAAATTTCACAAAACATACTGTAGATGTGGAGCAAATCATATGTAGTGTTGATCTGGATCGTATTCTTAAAAATGTTCAAGTATAACAAATTTAAGCTTGCAGTGTGTGTATATACCATAATAACAGATCTTAAGCAAAACACCAAACTGTGATGGTCTGATACTATTTGAAAGACTACATTATTCTTGAGCCCAGTGTCATAAAAGACAATAAAAGCTGAAGAGTAAATACCATCCATCCATCCATCCTCATCCGCTTTGTCCGGGGCCGGGTCGCGGGGGCAGCAGCCTAAGCAAAGAGGCCCAGACCTCCCTCTCCCCAGCCACCTCCTCCAGCTTATCCGGGGGAATACCAAGGCGTTCCCAGGCCAGCCGAGAGATATAATCTCTCCAGCGTGTCCTGGGTCTGCCCCGGGGCCTCCTCCCGGTGGGACATGCCTGGAACACCTCACCCAGGAGGCGCCCAGGGGGCATCCTTGTCAGATGCCCGAACCACCTCAGCTGGCTCCTTTCGATGTGGAGCAGCAGCTGCTCTACTCTGAGCCCCTCCCGGATGGCCGAACTTCTCACCCTATCTCTAAGGGAGAGGCCAGCCACCCTTCGGAGGAAGCTCATTTCTGCCGCTTGTATCCGCGATCTCGTTCTTTCGGTCACTACCCACAGCTCGTGGCCATAGGTGAGGGTAGGGACGTAGACCGACCGGTAAATTGAGAGCTTCGCTTTTACACTCAGCTCCCTCTTCACCACGACGGACCGGTGCAGCGTCCGCATTACTGCAGCTGCAGCCCCAATCCGTCTGTCGATCTCCGGCTCCCTTCTCCCATCACTCGCGAACAAGACCCCGAGATACTTGAACTCCTCCACTTTGGGCAGGAACTCATCCCCGACCCGGAGTGGGCACTCCACCCTTTTCCGGCTGAGAACCATGGCCTCAGATTTGGAGGTGCTGATCCTCATTCCTGCTGCTTCACACTGCGAACCGTTCCAGTGCGAGCTGGAGGCCCTCACCCGATGAAGCCAACAGAACCACATCATCTGCAAAAATCAGAGATGAGATTCTGAGGCCACCAAAGCGAAAGCCCTCCGCCACTTGGCTGCGCCTAGAAATCCTGTCCATAAAAATTATGAACAGAACCGGTGACAAAGGGCAGCCCTGGCGGAGCCCATCACCCACCGGGAACGAGTCCGACTTATTGCCGGCAATGCGAACCAAGCTCTTGCAACGGTTGTATAGGGATCGAATGGCCCGTAGCAATGGGCCAGACACCCCATATTCCCGCAACACCTCCCACAGGACACCCCGAGGGACACGGTCAAATGCCTTCTCCAAGTCCACAAAACACATGCAGACTGGTTGGGCAAACTCCCATGCACCCTCAAGTATCCTGGAGAGGATAAAGAGCTGGTCCAGTGTTCCGCGACCAGGACGAAAACCGCATTGTTCCTCCTGTATCCGAGGTTCGACTAACGGACGAACTCTCCTTTCCAGCACCCTGGCATAGACTTTCCCAGGGAGGCTGAGGAGTGTGATCCCCCTGTAGTTGGAACACACCCTCCGGTCCCCTTTCTTAAAGATGGGGACCACCACCCCGGTCTGCCAGTCCACAGGTACTGCCCCTGATCTCCACGCAACATTGCAGAGGCGTGTCAACCAGGACAGCCCTACAACGTCCAGAGCCTTCAGGAACTCGGGGCGGACCTCATCAACACCAGGGGCTCTGCCACCAAGGAGTTGTTTAACTGCCTCAGTGACCTCGCCCCCGGAAATTGGCGGGTCATTCCCCTCATCCCCAGACTCTGCTTCCTCCTCGGAAGACGTGTCAGTGGGATTAAGGAGGTCCTCGAAGTATTCCTTCCACCGCCTGACAATTTTCTCAGTTGACGTCAGCAGCGCTCCGCCAGCACTATACACAGTGCAGGTAGAGCACCGCTTTCCCCTCCTGAGACGTCTGACGGTTTGCCAGAATCTCTTCGAGGCAGTCCGAAAGTCCGAAGAGTAAATACTGAAAAGATAATCAGCAACACCTTGGGGCCCTTAATCTGGCAAATTGATTCGATAATAACCATCGAAAGGTGGTCTGGGAACTGTAGCGTCAGTTCTTGCAGTACAGAAAGCCATGCAACTGGAAAGCAGTACTGTCCTTAGATTTTTTGTAATGCGATTTAAAAAAAGATGAAGCAAGAAATAAAGTTCACTAAGATGGCATCAATGGTCAATGGTCAATGGTAACTTTATTGTCCCTGATGGGAAATTGATTCGCAGTATGTCAAAACAAACAACAAACATACAACCAACACATCACGTACACTCATTAAAAAAATACTATAATATAATATAAGCCTGATAAAACAACCTAGATATTCCATCGAAAAAAGTGCAATGTGCAATGGCAACAACACTTACAATTTAGTGTTGTTAATTAAGATAATAGCACTAGGTACAAATGACAATTTGTGTCGCTTTGTCTTCACTGCAGTCATTTTATAACGACGACCTGATGGAAGCAGTTGAAAATCGTTAAAGAGAGGATGATCTGAACACAACAGGACAGAAGTTGCCTTCCTCAGCACCTGCCTGTTATAAAAGTCCACAAGCAGGACCTGAGACCTCCCTAAAATCTTGCCCGCCACTTTAACCAGATTGTTAAGTCTGGTCTTATTATCCATGGACATACTACCGTACCAAGCAATGATACAGAAAGTTAAAACAGATTCAATAAAACTTTTATAAAAGAGAGTCATCATTTCAGATGAAACATTAAAACCTCTCAACCTCCTTAAAAAGTACAGTCTTTGTTGGGCCTTTTTCACTGTAGCAGCAAGATGTGACTCAAAGGACAGGGTCTTATCAAGAACAACCCCCAAGTACTTGTAACTATCCACCATTTCAATGGCTGCACCATTTACCACTGTAAGCTCAGGATGAGGGGATGACTTCCTGAAATCTATAACCATGTCCTTGGTTTTCAAGGTGTTAATCATTAAGAAGGACTGATCACACCATGAAACAAACTCCTCCACAACAGGCCCATGGGAATCCTCTTCACCATGAAGGAGGCTTACAATGACTGTGTCATCTGCGTATTTGATGAAATGCCTATTGGCCTGTGTGCTGCGACAGTCATTAGTGTACAAAATATACAAAAGAGGAGAGAGACAACAACCTTGTGGTGAGCCAGTGGAAGAGTTCAGCTGTTTGGAAAAACAGCCGTTTACTCTCACACACTGAGATCTATCAGTTAAGAAGTCTAAGATCCAACCAACGAGATTAAAATCAACGACGCCAAGCATTTAATGCCAAAAATGCAAACGTCATAGTGACGCAACAAAAGAATATTGGATACTGCCCACGTTTCAAATGACCTGCAATGTGAGTACTTGTTAATCATGCCCATGCATTAATGTATTATCCATTTGATTTCCATGTTAGTAAGAAACACTTAGACTCAGTCTTCAGTTTCCTCAAAATGTAGCTCTCCCAAGATGTGAAACTAATTGATTAAGGCAATCAAATTAGTGGAAATACACATCCTACTCAAATTTCTTCTATTGCTGAGGTGAGCAAGAAAATCTTCATAATTGCAATTACTGCCTGCTGTTGTCTCAGACATGCTCTCTGGTTGATACACCAGGATGACACTAATGCAATTACGTTCTATGGATTTTGATGAGACCTCTGACAAACACAAATCTGCACTGGTGGAGAGAATACATCTGGTCTAATGGCTTGACTCACAGGTTTCCAAATCTGGCTAACAGGTTCAAACAACAATCAACAATCAATAGTGTGACCTATTAAAAAAGAACAAAACACTCAAACAAACAATTCCCTTTTTGGTTATCACAGAGGACAGTACAGTCAATACTTGTGGAACATGATAAACTCCCGCTAGTGCTGGAAAACACTGTCAAGCGTCTGCATGATTTTTATGTTATATGTTAAAGAATTTCTGACTAGTGTCAGATTTCATTAAATGAGAAAAAACAAATATGGTATACCAAACAGCCAAACTGAGATACCATTATTGGTTCATTTATAAGTGAGGTGGCGGGCTCTCATCACTAATTCTGTAAATCTTCAACTCCTTAAAACACAATTTTATAACAAGTTGAAGCGCAAGAGGGGATTGTAGGTTGGCTCGGAAAGAAAAGCAGGGACACGAGAGAGACCTCAAAGTGGTAATCAAAATCAGTGCTGTCATTCGTTAACACTCTGAGTGGGGACCTACTGGATAACACTCAATGGGGCAATAAGCAGAATGAAAGAGTGTGAAATGATACGGGAACATGAACAGACAGCAGCCCTGGCCCTTCTCAGAGGACCTGGAGAACATGCCTGTCAACATCTATTTTGCTGCAGTCATTAACACTATAGCAGCACAAAGTTGAAGTTCCCCTTGCAACCTCATTTAATTTGAAAATCAAACCTTGAATTTTTATGGCAATGTTCAACACTGGATTTCAGCTTTAACAGTATCCTCTTTAAAACAAAATAACTACACTGCTTTTTTTGCCTTTATGTTCTTTAGGAATTGCTGGCACCCCTGTGGTCTTCAATGAGAATGGAGATGCTCCTGGTCGTTATGAAATCTACCAATACCAGATAACAAAAAACACCACAGAATACAAAATCATTGGTCACTGGACAGATCAACTCCACCTAGACGTATGTATTTTTAAACTGTTAGGTATGTCTGAAATATCGTATGCTTTCTTCTAATGTTCATTAATAATTGAACTTTTAAAAAGTTCCACAAAGTATGAGTTAACATGTTGAAGTTGAAGTTAAAAAAAAAAAACACCTGGCTTTGAAACTATAATCACTTGTTTCAACTACTGGACAGACTGAGAAACTGAAAAAAAATTCCACATTGTGAACACTGTTTGCAAGTGCTTGCTGGCAGTTGACTTCAAAGTTATATGTGATATGCTAAAAACCTCCATATGATTGGTTTGGTTGATAGAAAATTGCCTTGGTCACCTGTAGTGTTCATGGAAGATGTTAATTTGTCCACAAACACCCACCCACTACTTGCTAAACTGTACTGAAACTGTGGTGTATAAGACACTTTTATGCTAACCGTATACCAAGTCACACTGCCAGTCCAAGCGACACCACAATGGCAGTGCACACCAACAGATGTGACATAATTTTTAGCTTTGAACAATCGTTCATTTCTCTATTTTTGTAACCTGGTGCGTTGGACCGGTGCCACAGCAGCTGGGTTGAAAACATAAGTGTGCAATCACGTCTTTTTCTTTCTTTTTTTTACCGTCATTTTAATAATATATTAGCACATAACCTTAAAGATTATAGAGGTTATACATTGGAAGATCTTGCTGCAACAGTTTGAAATCATGTGTCTTTGTGGAAAGCTTTAAAAAAAAAAAAAAAAATCTCCACTCTGTTTTTCCAAATCTTTGCTTCTGGTTTCCCTGTATCAGCGCTGATGTGGCGGTATTGCCTGAATGGCAACATCTATCTTTCAGAAGAATACTGCGGTGGATACCTGCACCTTAAATGTGTCACCATATAGCAGTTTCACATGAACCGACCACAAAATGGATGGAATACTGGTGCTTTAATTCAAACCAGAACCCATTAGCTTTCAAAGTAAAAGTTGCACCTTTTGAAATGTGTTGCTTTCGGCACCTTCAGAGTAAAAGTTGTGAATTTTATTTTGAAGGAAAGGAAAAAGGCACTGTTTTTTTTTTTTTGTTTTGTTTTTTTCAAAGTCTCCCTTTTTTTTTTTTTTATTGCATCATACTTTTTAATTTTCACTACTATTCAGTGATCTGGGTCTCTTCAGTAGTTAGTGAATCTCTTCCATGCAAACTATAGGCGACTTCCAGAAGCAATCACAAGGTTTTTTTGGTGTCCTCTATGTGAAAAATTTCATCTGGCAATAGCCAGCAATCACTTCCCATCAACAGCGAATACCTACTGATGGAAAGTTTCTGTAGTGACTGGTTTCTAGGCCTATGTGACTGGGGCCTTAACATAAATAACTAAAAACTAAACTAACTGTAAAATTTATAGTGTCATTTGGATTAAACCCATCCCAACAATGCTAAACCAGTCTCTAAACTTGTGGTCATTACATGTGACATTTACAGCAACAGAAAACCCATATGTAGTAAAGCTTAATTTATGCACTTCCTCATAACTTATCCCTAATATCCAAAACTATGCTAAATACATCTTGCTTATATGCAGCTTTATAGGGAATCATTCAACACAATAGTGACTCAAATCTCAAGAATTTATAGAAACAGAGATGCTTTGGGTCAAAAGACAGTATTATGCAGCGTGACCACATTTACACTCAAAATCATGGCGATAGCAGTAGGTGTGTAATGGAGGAAACAACATTTTTACACAACTATTTGCATCAACCTTTTTTGACATTTGCTGTCATTCTTTACACACTAATACCAATTTCCTTTTTAATGTATACATAGTGCACAGAATCTGCAGTGTCTGAATATTTAAGCATCAAAACTACTATATTTTAAATGCAAAATCCTCTGAGGAAAAACATGTTTCCATCATGTTTTGCTATTAATGATTCTTAAGTCTCCCTCTGTGTGTTCTTATTTTGTTTACATGCATACTGTAGATAGGATTTTGGATTATCATAGACATCAAGAAGCTGAGTTATGGCAGTACACACAACACCAGCTCACCAACATCAGTAGCTGAGAGCTCTAAGAAGAATAAGAAATACCATAATTTTTGAAATGTCAGAACAATCATTTAACTATTTGGGTGTTTGAATTAAACTTTCCTGTCCATTTCCACACCCATTTAAGTTAATAAAACTTAACTTCGATCCAATGAAACCATGCTAATAACTATAAATAATAGTCTCAATGTAACTCATATCATGTAGTAAGTGTCTTAATATCTTAATTATTTTATTAATAAATATTGTCAATATTCTTTCAATAATAACCTTTTTAATGTACTTTCAATTGTACTATAATGAATAACTGAAAATATTTACAATTATATGATTAAAATATAGGAAGATATAGTAAATTATGTCAATAAAATACACAATACTTATGCATATTCTGCGTCTACTACATTTGAAAAAGCCAAGTATATCGATAGGAAATAGATTAAAAAACACACACAAATGTGAAAAAATGTTTTGTGTAGACAGAGTTACTAAAGCTCTTTTTTTCTTTTACCTTTCCATCTAGACTAATGACATGCAGTGGCCTGGTGAAACACAAGAAGTCCCTTCCTCTATATGCAGTCAACCCTGTCGTCCTGGGCAGCGCAAGAAGACAGTGAAGGGAATTCCTTGTTGTTGGCACTGCGAGAATTGTGATGGTTATCAGTATCAGGCAGACAATTACACCTGCAAGATGTGCCGCTTTGATTTGCGTCCCAATGACAACCACACTGGCTGCGTTCCCATTCCCATTATCAAGCTAGAGTGGAGCTCACCATGGGCCGTGATACCAGTCCTCATTGCAGTCTTTGGGATTATGGCCACTCTGTTAGTGGTTGTAACCTTTGTGCGTTACAATGATACACCAATTGTTAAGGCATCTGGTCGAGAGCTTAGCTATGTGTTGCTGACAGGTATCTTTCTGTGCTATGCTACAACATTCCTTATGATCTCTGCTCCTGATGTGTTCGTATGCTCACTGCGAAGGATTTTCCTTGGTCTGGGTATGAGTATAAGCTATGCAGCACTGCTTACCAAGACAAATAGGATCTACAGGATTTTTGAGCAGGGCAAGATGTCGGTCAGTGGCCCACGATTTATCTCCCCAGCCTCGCAGTTAGTTATCACATTTAGTCTGATATCAGTGCAGCTCCTTGGAGTGTGCATCTGGTTTGGTGTTGACCCATCACAAGCCATCATAGACTATGTAGACCAGCGCACAGCAAATCCCGACATGGCCCGTGGCGTCTTGAAATGTGATATATCAGACCTGTCTCTCATCTGTCTGCTGGGTTATAGCATGCTTCTGATGGTCACCTGCACAGTTTACGCCATCAAGACTAGAGGGGTTCCAGAGACATTCAACGAGGCCAAGCCTATCGGCTTCACAATGTACACCACCTGCATTGTGTGGCTTGCCTTTATCCCCATCTTCTTCGGGACCTCACAATCAGCGGAAAAGGTAAATATCAAATTTAAAATTTGCTAGAAGAGTAAGGTCACAAATTGAATTAGTCCCAGTTGTGTAACTGGTTTAGAATGGTATGATGCCAGTGTAGTCTGTATGCTTTCAACAGCAGTTCTCTATTTAAGGCTACAATAGTCTAGTGAATTCACTTGTGCATGTTCACGTCAGTTTTCCATTTGTAGTTCTTTTATATTTCCTGTGCTTTTTATTATGAAGAAAATGGCCACTCAAACTGTTTGTTGTAAAGCATCAGCTCCTTGTGTCTGTATATGTGGAGCTATTCATCATGAGCTGATGGGCTTTGTGCTCCACTGTGGGATTACAAGACTTTTAAAGTGGGCTTGTGAGAATAATTCATTCACCTCAAGTTTGCTTGGATATGTTTTCTTTAATTGTCTTTCTATGTGTGTTTGACTACTCAGTATTTGCACCCAGTGAAGCTGAATCAATCACTGCACATTCATGCACACAGAAATAGAGAACGCATGTTTGAGAAGTAGCATAAAATTACTGTGGCTGTTGATGTTGCTTGTCAGTTGAAAGTGAATTGCAAATTAGCTCTTACAAGTGCTAATTTTGAGGTTGCACAGAGCAGGTGTACATCTAAAAAGCAGAGAGTGAAAAAGTCAAACCACCAACTGCAACAGAAGCTTCAATATTGGAGTACTATAGCCATAATAGCAGCCTTTGGGTTGTTAATATCATAAAAAGGTGGGGATAAATTTGCATGAACATTGGCTACCAATATTCTGATAGTAACATCTGGAGTTTTTTGGAAACAAAGCTCCTTAGTTTGAAAAAAAGAAATATAAGGTTGTCTTACAATGGATAGCAGTTTTTTTGTGAACATGCTTGCTGCCATTTGCTATGGTAATTCATGAACGTAAACACAGCCACTGATGAGGCAGCGAAGGTGAAAATCACTTCTGGCCTTCATTTGTATGTCCAACAGTGAAAAGCAGGGGGATGAAACGATAGGAGAAATTATTCTCTGTATTAGGGGTTTTAATTAAATTGAACTGGCACATATACAAATCAAAGGCATGTTGAATGACTGAAGGTCATATATGATTTACACTGCAAGCTAAATCTTTGGACAGTCTAACAGTAAAAAAACAAAACAAAAAAAGCATCACAAACTATGACGACTGATGAAAAAGGCCCTTCACATACATTGTTGTATTTGCCAGCCATTCACTTTAACAGTGATCAACAGATGAACTATGTTTTATTTATTCAGCAAATATTATTCTAATTACACCCATTATATATAAATTTATAACTGATTCTCACTTTGCATAAATACATTATCAGCTGTAGCTTCACCCTACAATTTTTTATATTATGTAATAGGAAGATTTGTTGAATAATGCTGCTCTTAATTTCATTATTTTTAAATGAACAAGGAGAGAGCAACAAAAAGTGCCTTAGTAACAGCACAGTTATCTCTAAGGAAGAGATTTAACAATTTTTTGCAGCTGAAATCTTAACTTGTCACAGTTTAGATCCGTTAATGATCGCTGCATTGGACTTAGGTGGTATAATTCCACTGAAAGTGCTTATGCTGGCTCTTTACACTGAACTAAGCCATCTTTATCACACCTATGCTTTCCCTACTGAGATTCAAAATAACGTCAAAATGTCTGCCATGAAACAAGTCTGTTCCTTTCATTATGTGTCAGTATGTATTTTCCCTATTCATGAGAGAAGAGGCTTGCCATCCAGCTTTGTCCTGGTATAGCTGCTACTACCGGCAGACAATGGAGCCCTCAAAGCTGTCGCTGGATGGGCCTGTCATAAAAGAATAAGTATTAGACCAGACATATTAAAACATTAAATTTGATATATTCACAGTCAAAGCCTAAAGTCTTAAACACAAAGGCTGGTGGGAAACAACCTAAGTTAGAATATGGTTTGGGATGAAAAGGCCATAGAGCTGCATGTTTCAAATGACACAGTTTCTCAGCCAGAATTCTGGAAGTCTACTGATTAAGAGCATTTTTCAAGAAGGTAAAAGCTTCTTTAGGCTGCTCCCTTATTCACAAGGAGTCACCACAGCAGATGGATGGCCTATCTGAAGTAGTAGCAGTGGGTATTGTCTGTGTATTTGGAGTCTGGAGAGTTTTTTGTTAAAAATCATTTTAGTTGATTTCACGAAAGTCTAGAAAAATAAATATATAACTAAACCAAAAAGCCTGAACACTTTACCAAGGCTTGGCAACTTTGTGGGAGTGTGATCCAGTGATTGTGTTCACATGGGTCACAAATAGGTAGGGTTACCTCTGGACAAGGAATGCATAAAAACAAAAAGGAGCAATCTGACTTCGATGAAAGTTCATAATACTTTCTATGTCTGGTCCTGTTCTTTCACTGTGCCAATGGTGAAGATTGGTAACCATTTCGGCACGTCAGGGAAAATTTATGTCATAAAGGCTGATAGAAGTGGACAAGGGTCTTGGCTGCCCTCACAGAGTAACTCCACTCTGTACTCTAGAGGGCTAGGGTTCCAAACTCACCCTAGGCCATGTGTAATCTTCTCAGGAGATTACAACAATCCCCCTCTATCACCAGGGAATGCTCGTGTGCTGTTTGCAGTAATGATGGAGCACAAAGCTCTGTCACCTCCATCTTCCACTGACATCTTTTTTTCTGACACGGCTTTAGGCAGCTTAATTTCAACAGAGCTTCTCTACATTTTGGTATTTTTTTTACATCAACATGACATGGCATTGCCTTTCCACTTGAACTAACTGAACACTCTACAATATAATACCTATAGAATCCAAGCAAAACACTCATTGATGCTACACAAACCACCTTGTAACTTCCAATGTTATTTTTGTCTTGTGCTACAACACTGACATCTAGTTGTACTGATGGCCATTGGACTAGTTAAAATTCTGTAAGAGAAAGGTTGTGAGCAGAAGAACTGGATGAGTGTAAAGCCCTTTGACACAACTCTGATGACTGGACAACTGGGTCTCTCAAGGGTTTTCAAGGTGTGAAAACCATTTTTTTAGCAACCATATGTTTTGAGGTTTATGGAGATGAAATAAATTGCAAGGGCAGTCCAGATTTTCAGAGTAATTTTCTTTTCCTAAAGAAACCATACAAAGAGAGCGACATTAAGCAATGCGCCCACTACACAGGGGTGGCTGTAGCCCATAGGAAAACACCCTAAAATCTCTGAGCCACCTCTTTTCTTGGTTTACTACATTATTAAATTGATATTAATAACATTTACACAATATATTAATATAATCTAATACAAGTACAGAACAAATAACATAAGAATAACTAAAAAAAAGAATAACACCAAAACCCCTACAATAAAAAAAAAGTGTGATTCATTCAGGCCCCACATCACAAACTTACAGAGCTTAAAGACTGCTACTAATGTCTTAGTGCCAGATACCACGGGACATTTTCAGGGGTCTTGTGGACTATGCCTCAATTGTTCAGTTATTTTGGCAGCATGAGAGGGATCTAGTGGATATAAGGCCAGAGGTTTTAATGTTATGGCTGATTGGAGAATGTCACAACTGTATGTTGGGAAACATCATCTATAACTGTTGACAAGAGCCCTTTTGGCTATTCCCATGTCAAACAGCTCAGTCATTTGTGATGTCTGCAAATGTAATGTCAAACAAAACCTTGGGCAAATCTCTTTGAAGGATGTTTCTCAGCTGTGTTTCACTGTACACTTACTGCCTTGTGTTCATCAACTTTAGAGAGGCAAAGTAAGCTGTTCTCTACTTCCCCTTTATTCAATTAAGGTTTTCACGCAATGATATTGGGAAAAAGATGAAGTTGGATCACAGTTTCTTTGTTAAATTCATGAAACTAACATTTAAATCCAGGACACTGTATTTTCATATTTTGCACTGGTTTTGCACCTTAAACAGAAATTTAAAGCATGTCATAAAAATTAATCGATGCCAAATGTTGTCTACCTACTAACATCTGCCCTGACTCGTCGCATTCTCTACAGTAACAAATTAGAGATGTACTGTGTATGAGTTCTAGGGTGATTATCATAAATGAAAAATTTATGATATAGGCCTTTTTATTATGCTGTAGGCCGTTTCTTTCCACTCCCCAGTTGTTGCCTATAGCTATGTATCTGCTACCCAGCTGTGAGTAGCAGCTGTCACTGGCTTCAGAAAACACACAATGATGTTGTCTAAAACCTCAGGGTAAAAACATCTATGCATCAGGGGGGCTTTTTTTTTATATGCATATCATAAAATAAACAAACCCTGAAATGACGGTAGAAGTCAGGAGTCACCAGTTTACATAAATGTTCCTGTGTTCCATCACAATTTGCTATATAAGATGTGAAACATAGAAATATCGTCCACTAAACTTCCTTTTAGCTAAAGGAGAGTGACTTCATTCTGTAGCTTGAACTGGGAAGGCTCTGAGCAACACTCGGTCTTGTTATGTACGCAGTTTAATTTGAGACTATCGCATTTCTTTCCATGACACAGTGCTTCCAAAAAATATTATTATTTTGTCTCTATTATCTCTTTTATAATACAGATGTACATCCAGACTACAACCCTAACCATCTCTATAAGCCTCAGTGCATCGGTCTCTCTGGGTATGCTCTACATGCCCAAAGTCTACGTGGTTCTTTTCCATCCAGAGCAGAACGTACCCAAGCGCAAACGCAGTCTAAAGGCTGTGGTCACTGCAGCCACCATGTCCAACAAGTTCAACCCTAAAGGTGGCCTGAGGCCCAACGGAGAGGCCAAATCTGAACTTTGTGAAAGTCTTGAAACACAAGGTTGGTATCACACAATGACATCCATCCATGCAACAAAGGAAAGACAGGTCAACCAGCATCTGTTAATGCACTCTGTATGCAGAAAATAATGAACTCCTTTTAAGTGAAGATTACATTTTTCTTTAACAGATGACAAAAAGAACGATGGGAATAATTAGAAGTGATAGGGGTTGTGTCACATTAGCTTCTCACTTGCACATAAGTGACGTAGTAGTTAAGTGTTCCCTTCAAAAAAGACTGGAAGTTAATTTTCTCTATTTGAAGGATTATTTTTTAATTTTACTGTATGCAATAGCAAAATAGTTAAATTTTCAAAAACTATATTGATACTGGATTTGCCAGTCAGAAGGTGTGGCAGGGGGCCCATACTATTCTGAAAGGGATAAAAGCAAGGATAACTCAGTGTTGGAGATGAGGATATTTCAATCACCAAGACAAATGGTATGAACAGGCAGTGCCTGTGTGGGGGCAGGAATAAATCCAGTCTTAAGGTACTGATTTTTTACTCTGACAAGCTGAACAATATACCATGATATATATCCGGACTAAAAAAAAAGACAACTTACACTTATGTGTATGTTTTCTTCCTATCTTGAAAGGGAATTGTTACAGTATCTTATCCAATTACAGAACCCATTTATAGGTGCTGAGACTTAACCTCTGGTTTAAACTGTGAATCTAACAACTGCTCTTTGTGCTTATGTGTCAGATTGTGTTGAGGGAGGGGAGCCTTGTGAGGGACTTTAGACTCTCAGGTAACCTGATTAGAAAATAACTTTGCTCTTCTGTCATCCGTGAGCACTTTTTCCTGTTAATTTCTGCTAATGTTCACCACAACACCTGTGCCTGCCTACACAATGCAAAAAAGCATCCCTGCTAAAATTCAGCACCCTGAATGACATAAAGCATTAATCACACAGTCACAAATCCACCCTGGACCAAGGGATATTAACTTGGATAAACAAGATTGGTGTGTGGTGCTGTAAAATGGCCAATCAGCATGGTAAAGCCTGTTAATGTGAGAAGATGACAACCCTCTGCCGGAGAGGAGACAAGCGATAGCCATGTGTCCCCTGTAATTTGTTTCCCTGTTGACAAAAGAAGGAATTTGTGGTAATGGGACAACAACAACAATAAGAGTGAACAGGAAAAGACAGATGGGTCTGCCAGCTCCAATTCTTTCTGGACCATCTATTCTTTATCTTGGCCTCGCAGCATATAAATATTCAAATAAGGTTCATTTATCAATGCTTTTCTTGGAAGATATGCTTTGGATGAAATGGCAAGAATACCGCCCCCATTCACCCACCCAGTATGGCCCTGACAAATATACCAGAAGCGTTTACCATTGCACATCTCTCCTCTGCAGCACTTTTGCCCCTACTCTGGCTTTCAGCCGTCTTCTGATTGGATTCATCCCTTCTGACATATTCAATCAGCCAAGGCTGCTGTAGGCAGATTGGCAGATTGGTAGTGTGATTACCACCACAGAGCATGCTCGCTGAGGACAGTTTTACTTTTAAAAATTACACATACACTCACATTTGCACAGACATATGTGTGCAGACAAGCATGACTGCACACATACTCATAGGTACTGTATGTATGACAGTCACATTTGACCAGTGGTTTGGGTTTGTTATGATTGCTGTGGTCTGCCCTCTGGTCATCTGACTTATGTACTTCATTCACAGCTCACAAATTTCCACAAACAATGAAAAGAATAATTAGAACCATTACCAAACGTTGATAGCAAAAGCTATACGGCCGGGACAGATCACATATCGCCTTAATTGTATTTTACATGTAAAACACCACAGTTAAGAATGGTAATACATTGACTGCTGCATGCTTTGCTTGATGCACATAGAAACCACAGGTCGTTGCATGCACTAAAATACTTGCATTTGAATGGTTACTCCCGTATTTTATGCTACTGCTGTGAACTGCTTGGTAGTTTAGTAGTTTGTATTTTGGAATTGCAATTTAATAGTATAATCTAAAAAAATAGAGAGTTTTCCTGATTTTACTATGCTGTAGAACCAGGTACATATGAGTGCAAAACTCAAGTGACTCTGAATAATTTTGCATTGCTGTCAAATCTTATGATACTATGTTTTTAAAATGTCTGCAATATTACCAGACAGACTTATCTCAAGGGAAAACAAGAGGAAAACATGTAAATATGATGCATCTGTATGTATACACAGGCAGGAATTGTTACATTTTTATTTACTGTCAGCGTTGGAAGATGGTTTTATACTGGCACCACAGATGTTTTCGTGACTCCTCAAGGCACCCATGCCAAACTAACAACAAAGCATTGAAGAAAAAAAAAAAAAGAGCTGCTGTAGTATTTTAACCCAAATTCTAACAAAGCAGTTTTCCTGCCTAAACCAAGATCAGTATTTGTGGTGAAAAGAAATGATAATACAAATTAATACATTAAATGAATACTGTTACCAAACATAAATAATATACCTGTAAAATGTGAGGATAATTCCATTTCACGTCATATGTACATTATATATTTTTTGGATTTTTAGACTAGATCTAATAATGTCATTTGGAGGTTTAAAGGATTTTAGATGAGGATTCCTTTTACATTTAACAGATATTACTTTTTAATATAAAAGTAATTTTACTAAATATTTTCAAACTATTATTATTTTAATAAAAAAAGAAATCAAAAGATTAACAGTAACTAATCATTTGGATAAATGAGCCCAAACGTTATATACGCCATAAGAAAATGAACAGAACCTCTTCTTTAGAAACCAGCACATCCTCCATAAACAAGGGAACATTTATTACCATCCAAAAAAGAAGAAACGGACAGCTCTTTAGATAAAAACAAGCTGTTCCTCTTTTATCATACTTTTATGATATATATTTATGTTGGTTGCAGCTTTTATTAGATGGGCTGTGATTACAGATGTTGTTGAATTTGTGCATTTTACACATCACTAACAGTTTATTTTGTATCTTAGACGTGAGCATGCGAGACATTAAGATAATTTAACATTAGCATCAAGCTATTAAAATTAGTTTCACTTGTGCTTGTTTACTTGAGTCGTTCATAAGGAGAACTTTACAAAAATCAGAATTCCAACACTATGATTGCCTATTTGAATCTCACCCATTGCATTTTTAACCCTTCTTTCTTCTTCCCTATTACTACAGTGTTGGCCTCAAAGCAGACATACATAAGCTACAGTAACCATGCCATCTAAGACCGAGATGAGCCGTGGAAGAGGAGAAAAGGCCTGCCTGAGGAGAAATCACCTGATTGTGGGGGCATATTGGGGATACACTGGAGAACTTTCAAGCTGCTACATCAGAGGATTGGGGTGGAAAGATGGGAATTTGTCACTCCAAAGGATGTCATATTTTTTTTATGGAATCATGTAAAGGCTTGGATGCAAATTTTATGATAAATTAGTAGCTTGTAGGAGGGAGAGAAGAGATGTAAGGGAGCTTGGGCAGTTAATTTTCCTCTTCCCACCCTGAGCATTGATCAGTGACGTTTCCAGATGCAGGCTGAATGAACCACCTGGAGCCTACAGATTTTTATTTATTTTTTCTGAAGTGTATAGAGCACAAGTTCAGTTCTCTCTGATACTGAATTGTTTGTCTCATTTCAGTAAAAACAGGGGAAAGCATTCTGTTTTTATCAAATGCAGCTGACGAAATGAAGTGGTGTAAAAAAAAATGTAGTAGTTATTTTTGGTTACAGGTGTATTTGGAGTTGAAAGCTGCAGTACTCTTCAGACTGTACATGCCTTACGACAGTACACTCAGTATTCCTACATGAACTAAATATATCTGAAACACATGAAAATAAGGCAGTGGGTCTCCCCAGTAGTTTTTTTTTTTACTGTTTCATAATAATGAGGACACCACCGTTTTGGCAATCCTAGTGTACAGTCCCAGAGCATGCTTATGGGAGCATCACGTGTACTGTGCTGTGTTGTCAACGTCTATGGAATGCAACATTTGTCATCGTTGTCATTCACAGTGGAGATGTCATTTTTGGGGTATCCCTCTGCTGAACGAAAATAAGTCAAACAAACCAAACACAAATTGCCATGCAATAGCTCTATGGTTGACATCACATTCCATAAATGTCAGTCAGGACTTGGACACTTGACTGTAAACATCTGAGATTGAGGGGCTCTTATTTATCATGCACCTATTGAAGCCTTTTGAAAGACTGTCAAAATTTCACTTGTAGCGTTGAAAGTAATTGACAAATTTAGCCTAAAAGAGTTTTGATTAAAATTCAATAAGATTGTAAGACTTGTAATAAAGACTGTATACTCTGTACCTTAATGCAGGGTATTGTGATATAGTAGATTTTTAAAGAAAAAAAAGACAACAACAAGCTGTTGTCATGCCAGACATATTGTTATTAAAGCCTGACAACATATGATAAATGGGACAGAAGAAATGCACTACAAGACTAATCTGTGTGCTTGCAAAAGATTTTTATGGAAAAAAAAAATGCATTCCTCTTCTGGGTCTTGGATTTTATGCCTGAAGTGGAAATGATAAAATATATTTTTAAAATAATTTTTTTGATTTAAAACAAGGCTCAAGTAGCTAGCCGGCGTTAATACCAATTTTGAAAAGGTATTGACTTAGTTCAGACAACTGGTCAAAAAGTTCAAACATAATTAGCAATATGATATATTGTTTCAACATATACTGTAACAATTTAAATTAACATTCAATCCATTGTCTGATTTTTATATATATCAATAAAAGATACAGCCATGCTGTACTAAGTAGTAGCAAGTTCACCTTCCACTTGGCAGCTATCTTAATTATTTCTTGCTTCCAGCAAACAATTTGACTTTGTGTTTAACAAGACCCACCTATTTTTCTTTCCACAGAAATTGCTGGAAACCCAAATATAGACAAAAGGCCATAAACATGACACCAGCAGGATACACTTCTTTGTTTGTGTATAAAGGATGTGCAAAAAGAATTGTTTGTTTAAATGTTAACCAGCCGGTAGTTTCTCAGGTTTACTTTGAAGTATTTCTGCCCCCTAGTGATCAAGAGTTTCTAAGTACCGCTTTAAATCTCTACAGTGATACATCACTGCTCCATGCCTACTAGTTAATTGGTTTTCACAGTACTGAACATAAAAAAAAAAAAAAATCAAAGGTATGAATACTTGCTTGATAAATAAGGGCCACTGCCTTCATTCTGTGCCTCATATCCATTAAACTACTTCTGGTAAATGTTCCATGGTTCTTTCATCATGTTTGTGTTGCCAGTATTACCTTTCAGTTGTTCAGTTTAAACATTATTACGGATGAATTCAGTGTACAATTTAAAATGTGTAAACACCATTACTGTTTCCATTCTCTAAAATATTACTAATAACAGTATTTTCTGGATTTTTTGTCTCATTAAATGTTATCCTCAGTAATGCAAAAATTGTATGTTGCATGTCAAAACCCATAAGAAAGTCGTGTGGTAAAATTGGAGAGAAAGGCATAAAGTCCAGACTACTGCAGAGGATTATAACTTACAAATATTTTGCTTTTTGATCAATGATTCTCTCAGCTCTCAGCTTCAACGAGTCTAAGGTGTTGCGCAAATGTTGTTTTCTCATTTGATAAAGTATTGTTTGTGGGATTGTTTGTGTTTGTGAATATGATCATTTTACTGCTTTTTTGCCACGACCCCCCTCCCCACCTACTTTTATTTTTCTAAAACACTGTCTGTGTTACAAAATAGAATATGTAATTGCTGACTGAAATTAAATGGCAAGTTAATGTATGTTATTAAAATTGATTGATCATGTCTGCTTTATGTACCAAATTATTAAAAAAAAAGAGAAAAAAACAGTTACAGTGCCTGGATATTTATGAACTATCTATAAAAATAAAAAAAAGCTGTGTAGAGCATGTTCATTTTTATACAAGATATTTCTAATAAAAAGATTGTTTTGTTAACACGTTGTTGGTGTGTCTTCTTAGTGAGCATTTCCTTAGCAAAGAAAGCAACATTTAAAATTATTTTTATGAGTATTCTGTTGTCTTGTAGATTAAATGAATGCCTACTTATGGTTCAGTCACAATATAGTAAAAAATAGGACACAGGTTGTAAATCCAACACTAACAATCTGTGGATAATCACTTTCTAATCACAAGGCAGTTGCACAAACTGTTAATTGACGGAACCTTTCTCCAAGCGATCAAAGTCTGACTACAATAATACATACAGAAAAAAACCCAACAATCATATAACCCCCTATGTGCAAGCACTTTGGCGACAGTGGGAAGGAAAAACTCCCTGAGAACTGAACTGAACTGAGAAAGGCCAAGACTGAAAGCTTGTGAAAAATGTTCAAATAACTACAGGCTGGGGAACTATTGTTCAAGACTACTTTAAACATTAACAGAAAGTCTGAGTCCTTGGAAGCAAAACATAAAGAAGTAAGCAGTGTTTTGAGACTTCTGTAGAGTAGTGTATACCGTAGGCAAGAAGAAAGTATTTTAAAGATATAATTTTAAGTTAATTTTAAGTGTTACCCGTTTGTTTGTTGTAAGTAAGATGATGGCTTTCAAATTATCCGGCACTGCTGCATAATTTCTATACCTCTGTTATCCCTAGCTATCAACCATTTATGCTACTCACAGAGGATGCAGAGATTTGTAATTGGTTTTTTTTTTTTCCCCCATTTCTAATGCTTATTTCATCCAAATAATTAAGAAAAGCCAAGTCATTTGAATATTTCCCCATTAACAATATTATAACTGCTTTAACATTTCCAGTATTCAAATTAATGAATAGGCTACTGCTCATGAGACCACTGGGGGAATACATGCTGAAAATAAAAAGGTGTTTCTCATTTGAAATATCACGTTAATATTTCCACTTGGCTGCTCTAACCAGTGAGTGGGTATTTCATTTTGTACCCAAGAGAAAAGCGTTAAATATTGCTGAGGTGCTTGTTTCTTTCTAAATGTGCTGGAGACACAAATGTATAAGATGCAGTAAGTGTAGACCCTGTGGTGCAGTGCTGGAGGAATGACATCAACTTTTTTTTTTATTGTTATTTGTTTACATTTGTGGTCAGAAAGTTGATAGTAGCTTATTTTTGCTCAAATATTTTCAGGGTGTCCAAATAGCTATATGTGGTGTTGCCTATGTGTTGGACTCTGTGTGACTGATGCAGTTTCTGTGAGCTAATGCAGGCATTACACAAGGACAGAGGTGGCAAAAGTACAAATATTCTGTACTTAAGTAGATGTACTTGTGTTAAAGAAATACTGTGGTAAATGAAAAGATACAGTCTCTGAAATGTGCTCAAAGTAAGGACCTCTTTTGAGGATGTCTTGACCAGGTATTTTTGGAAGAAGCTAAGTGAACATTGTCCTATATTAGTGCAATAAAACTACATTAGTACATGGGGATAAAACCTTATTTCAGTCAGTCTAAATTCTGATTCTATTAAATGTACTTGAATTAATTGTGTGGAACATGAACGTAGAAAAAGATCCAATATTCAATTTAAAAAAAATGAGAACTTACATGTAAACTTTAAATCTCAGTTCATCAAATACTACTAAGCAGTCCTTACCTTTAAATGAAACCTCTCTTCTTCCTCTCCTGAACTGTCTTTTTTTTTTTTTTTTTTTTTAATCTTTCTCTATCTCTGAGTAAAGTTAACTCTCACTCATTTCTCTCCCTGGGAAATACAGC
The DNA here is from genome assembly GCF_057382095.1 of Aulonocara sp. 'chitande type north' Nkhata Bay. Classification (NCBI taxonomy): domain Eukaryota; kingdom Metazoa; phylum Chordata; class Actinopteri; order Cichliformes; family Cichlidae; genus Aulonocara; species Aulonocara sp. 'chitande type north' Nkhata Bay. The sequence continues at coordinate 34,757,614 of NC_141363.1, forward strand.
AGCTGAATGTTTAGCTAACAGACAATGTGTGGGAAAGCTGCAGACAAACACTCTGAATGTTTGATGATAGTTGTTGAGCTATAAGAAACCTTGCATTTGAAATTAAATGCCACCTAAAAGTCTTTACTCCCTATATGCTCACTGAGGGTGGAGTACCATGACCACAAATTGGAACACCTGCACTTAAAAACAAACAAAACAAACAAAGGAATAGATATTAGTGTAAAAATGCAGGGAGTAAAAGTACAAGTATTTGTACTTTTTTACTTCCCATCACTGCACAAGGGTTTAGTGTAAATGATGAAGATGGAAGGCAGCAAGTTTTAAATGACAAAGGGGATCAAGCCTGCATTCTTTCATGACATGAATAATATATAACATATTTTGATCCATAAAAATAATGTTGCAACTCTGCATTGAATGTTAAGAAAAAAATGGTGTTATTTTTATTTCTTTCATTATATTTCTTTTATCAAATCACTGAAATGTTTATGCCACATACACAATTATTTAGCAAAGCTCTTTAAAAAGGAAAAAAATAAGACAGAAGACTGGAAGGGGGGAAATTTCTTGTGTAGTACAATAAATCATGATGACAGCCTATACACATGTGTGCCCCATTACTGAAAGCCTGTGGCAGCAATTTAATTTGGACCTCCCGTGACCTGACTCAGAGAAAGTAGTAGTAATTACTATGAAATTATGAATTTGTTTGATTCTAATTTCTTCTGAGTGATTGTTGCCTGAACAATATGAAAGCAGTGTAAGTTTTAACAAAATTTAAAAGACCTTAGGTTGACAATGATTGACTTTAGCTGATCATTTTTATTTAAAACTGCAAATGGCAGCCTCCTGAAGAAATATTATTCTACCATTAGCACCAATTCATAATTAACACAATATCTAGAAGAAACTAGTGACATAGCTACCTCGGCATCTAAACCCCCAGGGTTCTTTTTGAGATTCCTGCGTGGAAATTGCATTCCAAAAATAAATTTAGTATTTCACTCCAATTAAAAATTCTGTATTAACCATCTTGGTATCAAAATAAAGCTGCCACTTGTGAGTCTTCATTAAAGGTGTAAGCGTCACAACAGATGCCACGGCCAACCAGCCTATCACTGATCAGTCTCTAGGCATGTGTCACTGCGGCTTTAGCAATCAATTTCACAGCGACTGCCAGCAAGCTACAGCGACCACACATCACCAGTTGGAGAATACTATTTTTTCCTTAGGGACCTGTGATAGAGTTCTGCTTCCAAATGACTATGAATGATAACTATCAAGCTCTTGAATTGTTTGATCTTCCTGGCAAATTACCTCACTTTCAAACCTTCAATAGTAATTTTGTGGACGTCCATTACAGCTGCAGGGAATTCACTAGATTAATAAATGCCTTTTTTAATTTAACAATATTAGCATTGTTATTATCAACATGATACATATGAATACAGATTATTTATAAACAAACACTTTTTATTATGTGTTAACCTAATGATTTATTCAGCACGTTGTTTTTTTAATTTTATTTTAGATTTTCCTAGTTTATTTATTTTAATTAACTTATTTGTTTGTAACCAGGTTAAAACTGTCATTTATTAAATTGTTTGAAATATTAAAAAAGTTGAAATCAATGTTAAAATGTAAAATGGTTAAAGTATTTAGAAAAGAGTACAATGTGTATAACAAGTTTAAAAGAACATTTCAATTATATATAGTTCAATTTTATTTTAGTGAGGTTGGTGTCTTTGTAGGAGGAAGTGAATGTGGTTGTGATCGTTAGCCTGCTCTGAGAGAAGTTTGGATGGAAAGTACAAGTTTGTGTAAGTCAGTATGCATGAAGTGGACTATCTGCTCAACAGTCTTTGTCGATGCACACATTTTGCAAACTGACTGTGAGAAGCTGAGGACACTGCTGCTCCGAAATCCATCACGCGGCTGCTCACTTTTGTTTTAGCTCAAGAGCTTGCACCATTTGGAAAGGTCCGCTGATCACTCAGCATTCCTCCACCCTCTAGAAAGATGCGACTAGAAGCGTTATAAAAACAATGTCTAAAAAGTTTGACATTGAAAAGACATCCACAACAACTACATTTGGACTATAAATAGCCCTTACACGGAGGTCCTATGGACGTCAACTGTAGAAGTTCAGTAGGTGTTACAAAACAACCCATCAGTAGACCAAAACTGTACGTCCAAAAATGACTCCTAAAGAGCGTCACTCTGCCATGACTTTGCGCAGTGGGTCGTCACAGGCAACTTTTCTCTAAGATTATGGGTTACTCTTTTGTTCTCAATGAGTTTTCCTTTCAATCTTTACATAATGATTATTTCACCTGCACAGCATGATCATTCACAGATGTGATACTCTCACTGTCAGCACATCCATTTGCTCATTTAAGTTAATGTGCACACATATAATCAGACACCAAGCACCACTCGGGTCTATGTATTGCACTTTTATGGCATATCTCACCACACTTTCTACGCTTGACAGACACAACTATGGACACACTAAAGTTTATCCCAAGGAATGTGAGTGGAGCTGGCTCCAGAGAGAAGAGGTTAAAGACTTTTAACCAGCTTAAAAATCTACAGGCAGACGTCTTACTACAAGAGTCTCAAAGGGCCCCCACAGTTACAGATGAACTTAAAACACCTGAGTTTCTTAATGTGTTCTCAGCCTGCTATAACTCTGGGAGTAGCAATTTTAATATATAAAAATGTTAGAGGGTAGATTTCTAATAATTAAACTATATATACGTAACAAAGTTGTGAGTGTATATGGCCCAAATGTTGTTGACACCTCATTCTTATACGCTTTTTTTTTTACCGCACTGTAGGAACACCTAGATTGCTCACTTGTTCTTGGGGGCGACCTCAACTTTGGACTAAATGAAGAAATGGACAGGCTCAGTGCAGCTGGAACTCAGCACAATTGGCAGATTTTGCAACACATGGCGATCTCTTCACCCCAAATGCAGGAAACATACTTACTTCTCACATGTCCATCACTCTTACTCTGTCTGGATTATTTCCTTGTCAGCAGCTCCCTGCTGAGTGACATTTCATACACTGAGATACAACCTATAGCTGTTAGCGATCATGCTCCTGTGTCTTTAATTCTAATAAATAAGAAGGTCATTTCCTAAGTAAAAACTGGAAATTTAATACATCATAGCTTAAAGATGAAGATTTTTATTAAATATTTGTTAAAAAAATAATGGGTTTTATATTTAGACTGTAATGACCTGCCTGGAACATCAGAATCTGGGAGGAAAGGTAAAACTGTGATGGGAGGTAAAATAATTTCATTTTCATCACATAACAACAAACCTATTCAGAAATTAGAGGAAATCCATTACATCCTTAGGAGAACCCTATGCGTCCTCTGAGGAACAGAAAATGCTGAGCAAAATACATCAAGCACAACTAGAATTAAATGTAATTCTTAGTACAAAGACTTTGCGTGCAAAATTTTGAACATGATAACAAATCAGATTGATTTGTAGCTAACCAGTTAAAATTAATAAAGAAAAAACTACTATATGTGCTGTTAAAGACATACAAAATACAAAATATGATCCTTAAAGAAAAAAAACACCACTTTCAGGGACTTTTACAAAACTTAATATTCACCACAGATAAACCCATATAAAAGACAAAATTGATCCGTTTCTTGATAACATAACCCTTCCAAAAATATAAGAATGTCAACCAGTGGCCCTGGATTTACTGCTGACGTCAAGGGAACTCCAGAAAGCCCTGAAAAGCACACCCAATGAAAAGGCTCCAGTTCCAGACAGATTTCCAGCAGAATTCTATTCAAGGCACAAATTAAAATTGTGATCTGTTCCTGGCACATTTCTTATTAACTCATGATTCATTACTGAAAAATTCCATCAAACAACCAAATATATTTTTCCAGTGCCTAATTCTTGTGCAAATAAGTTAGATCAGTATCAGTAATAATTACTTTATGCAATAACAAATTTATCTGCTGAGGATAAGAATAACAGGCAATCACTGTTAAATTCTCACATGCACCAGCAGGCACATATCAGAATCAGAATACTTTATTCATCCCGAGGGACATATATGTGTGTGACAATAAACAGCTAGATCAGCAACCTCCAATTTAAAAATACCATGCTATACTTCTAACCACCGTGTAACATAAAGTGGAGAAGCTCAACAATTATGCAATGTGTGTTGATAAGACAGTTACTGTAGCCCAACATGAATGTTTTTGCTCAACAGCAGTAACACCTCAATAACATTCACATAGATTAGGGATTCAGCTTCAGGAAATTCGTTGTACGGTTCATGCATATCCTAAAAGCCCCCTGTCATGAAGAACTGGTTGAAAAGTTTGTTTGAACATGAGCATTGGTGTGTGGCTTTATGAATGTTTAAAGGGCTTGTACATCTTAAGATGACACGTAGGATTTTAGAATACATTATTTGTGTAGAGCAACTTTACTGTGTTTATTCCTGAGAAGTTGAGTTTATGGTCATGCTCCATCAAACAATCAGGTTGAGGAAGTCTCTACTCTGATATCTGATCATTGAAATTCAAACAAGCTCATATCTACTGCAAACATTTAAACCACCTGGGAAGAAACTCATTATGCATCATAGCAGCATTTTCTTGGATGTCAAATAATCATAAACTGCATGACAGCATAATGGAACCCAGTTGAGAAAAGATAAATATGCAATCAGCAACACACTTGGCTTCCCCTTTAAAACTGCAGAGAAAAACGTGTGCAAGTTTATGCAGCCATTAAAAATCTCCTCTGTCTGTCACAGTTGAAAATATATCAAGAGTGGAACTAAAAATACATGGAAAATGTATAAGTGGAAAATGTATAAGAGGTTTTAATAATCATTTACTATCCGAAATATCACAAAAATAAACCCTATGATACATTTCTCCAAAGTTCCAGGCTTGCTAATAGGTGAAATAAACTTCACTGTCATCCTCCTTTACACCTGCCCCACATTCTTTGTAAGTCTCATCGTAATACTGTTTCAGTTTCCCCTAACCACTTTAAGCCATTAGTTAAAATAAAGCAACATAAAAGAGGAAGGACATTTACACTGTTAAGTTTGGGCATTTCCTTAATGAAGCTAACTGTTAAATACTTTATCTGAGTCTCTCTTTTTTTTTTTTTTTTTTTTTATTTAACTTTCTTATTTATAATTAACATTGTCAACAGCTGGCACTCTGACGCACTGTAGCATGTTTGCATTATTGCTCAACTATTGTATCTCCTACATTAACAAACCTGAAACCTTGTTTTGAAATCATAGCGCACAACTTTTAAGGATATTTTGTTTCCCACTTTACTTTATTTTTGAATGGACAAAATATTACCAATGCTAAAGTAAAAAAAAAAAAAACAATGCAGAAATGATGGTGTACATACAATTTTATTTGGCAACAGACACACACTGAATCATGCAATAATATGCAAGCATCACATGTGCATTTACATAAATAAGTCTTCTTCAATTTGCAACTGTAACAACACTTGTGTGCGTGTTTGTTTATGTGGTTGCTGCTATCCCGGTGACACTATTACAGCTTTTGATTTAGGACTGTCAAGGCTCTATGCCATTCCTCTTCTCATATACACCAGATTCTTTGCTCGTTCCTCTTATTCACCTGCCCCACAGTAGGTATTTACGTGTTCAGTTGGCTGTGCTACTGAAGGGGCTAGCCCATGTGTCTCCCTGAACCCGCTAAATAATTTAACATAACAGCCATTCCTATAAAAACCCCATCTATATTAATGAGCAGCCTCCAACCATTTGGATCAGTGGATGAAGGCTGTGGTCCTGCCACAACCACGTAAAGGACTTACCTTCACCAAAGAATCTCAGTGTATGTGAAAGATAAACTTATCAGCCACCAAATTAAAACCACTGACAGGTGATGTGTATAATATTTATAACTGTGTTACAATGCCAGTGTCCTAGTGGGAATCCTTAGGTTCTAGGATTCATGTTTAGGCGACATGCACCACCCAAGTAAACATTAGTGCAGAGCAAAGACAACACCTTTGTTGCAACAACACTTTCTAATTTCATTGGACTCCAAGTGGAAAACAGTGCATCTCACCTTCCCCCAATAGAGCAAAGCTTTGGCGGGAAGAGGGACACCATCTCAGTATTAGGCAGGTGGTTTAAATATTGTTACCCATCAGTGTGGAAAAGCTAGTTTCTTCATCATCATATTCTTTTTATCAAACCTTTCCTCTCACTTTATGTCACCGACAGCCCAATCCATTAACTGGTACACAATATCTAGACTTGTATTAAACTTCGGCTGCGTCTAATTTTTTGGACAGCCTGGAAATTAAACCTTGCGGGATTATGATGTCATAATCCTAGATCCAGAGTTTTGAGTTTTGAACGGTTAAATTTATGATGGTCTAGTATTTTCTGTTTGGTTCCTAGTTTATTCATTGATTACCCTTTCTTCTTCTTGTATATTTTTTTGTATTTTGAGTTTTAGTTACCAGTTCCAGTTTTTGGATATAACCTTCAGGTACCTCTTGTCTTGATTTTTTTGTTCTTGCTACCTTGTAATCTGGTTTTCTGTATAGTTATTTATTTATGTTTTGATCCTTTGTCTTTATTCTATCCTTCGCAGAATCTGTTTGTATCTTGCCAAGTGTCTGTTTCCATTAGTCATTCTCTGTTAAACACTTCCTGTTTGATTTTGGTAGTCCTTTGAATCTTATTATATAAAGCCTCCAGTTTGGCTTAGTGCCTTATTGAGTCACACTGTGTCCCAGCTTCATTTGTGCCAGGTGTGTTTCCCTGAAATTTTATATTTATTTATTCTGGATCTACACAAGCTATAATACTTACTTGCCTTGGGCTTACTTCAGTCTTCCCATGAGCCTTCACTTGGATCTTTTCTGCCCGTGTTTCATGACAGAGTGAGGTTTAATAGGTTCAAGGTTCAAGGTTCTTTATTTGTCACATGCATAGTTATACAAGTATAACACACAGTGAAATGTAGCCTGACACGCTCCTCGACATGTGCAAAAATTGGGGGGGGGGTGTAGAGGAGGAACATTATATACATACACACGTGCACGCACACACGCACACACGCAGGCACACACACACACACACACACACACACACACACACACACACAGTATATACACTGGGTGAATGTGCAGTAGTAGCAGCAAGCAGGTGAATTCTGTACATTAATATAAATAGACATCTGACTATTTTACAGGATAGACAATATAAACATATTTAAAATTAAAGGAATTGAAATGTACATTGTGCCTTGGTTTAGAGTGTCTGGAAGAGAGTCCTGTCTCAGTCAATTATAGATGATGTGAGAGGGCGGGTGTGTGTGTTTAGGGCACGGATGGCTTGGGGATAGAAGCTCCTCTTGAGTCTCTCTGTCCTTGCCCGGAAGATGCGGAACCTTCTACCAGATTGCAGAAGTTGGAACAGTTTGTTGCCTGGATGGGACGGGTCCTTCAGTATCTGCGCTGCTCTAGTCCGGCATCTCCTGGTGTAGGTGTCCTGAAGCGGGGGGAGAGCAATCCTGCAGCAGCGTTCTGCTGTACGGATCACTCTCTGGAGAGCTTTTTGGTCCTTCACACAGCTGTTCCCGAACCACGATGTCATGTTCTGTGTGAGGATGCTCTCCACAGCGCCTGTATAGAAAATCCTGAGGATCTTTGGAGAGACCCTGAACTTCCTCAGTTGTCGTAGGTGATACAGGCGCTGCCTAGCCTTTTTGGTCTGGACCTGAATGTGGGCAGCCCATGTCAGGTCTGAGGAGATGTGGACACCAAGATACTTGAAGGACTGCACCCTCTCCACTGGAGCTCCATTGATGATAATGGGCTTGCTAGCTTGATAGCTAGCCACTATCTTTATGTTTAGTAATTCTCTTAACAGTGGGATTCTGTGGTCCAAACTAGTTATTAGCAGAAGTGCTATTTTCATCTGATAATAATTGAAATAAAAAAGGGAAATAAATGAGCCAAAAAGAATCAAAAAGAAAATTATGGCCAACCACAAAAAACAAAAGAAAAATCCTGTTGGAGTGCTGGTGTATGCCACAGTTACTCATGTCAGCATGCAACAGCTTGCATGTAAGTTGTGTGGCTGCGATCCAGTGAAACAGTTTGCCACCTGTCCCATCACTGCTATGCTGACATATCTATATTAAAGCAAAATGAGTTTATCCTGAAGATTATTTCTCAATATATTTTGGCACCTGTAGTCAGTGTGAAACTAGCAATCATGGTGCTGCGTCAACAGAAAGAATGCAATGACTAACCTTTGTTCTGCTGACAAAAGGCTTTACTAGTTAACCTCAAGTACTTGCAAAAAAAAAAAAAAAAAATATCTGGCTTATAAGTGATTGGGTATAATAGTATTATAGGCATTTGCCTAGTGCTATTTTGTAGTATAGAGTGGACGTAGGTGTGAATATGAGTATGAATAACTGCCTGTCTCTCTATGTTAGCCCAGCAACTGATGGGCAACCTGTTAAGGGTGTACCCTGCCTCTTGCCATATGACAGCTGGGATAAGCAGGACAGGCCTGAAAGCCAATGGGTTTGCAATACGCTTGCAGAAAAATGACAAGGGAATCTTCACTTTCAATAAATGGAAATAATTTTCACATGTTAAGCATCATTGTGCCTTCCGGAAAGAAATGCCAAACACAATTACAAAGGAACAAAGAAAACAAGAGAAACTGTGCTACACAAATCACACAGTCATTCTGCCAATAGCAACTTAGTTCAAACCTTTGTCTCTGAAACTGGAGGATATTAAACAATTCCAGTTTTTTAGGATAGTTATAAAAGGAGGGGGGTTGTATTTTTTAGAAAATAAATTAAAATTTCATTTTCTTTGAAATCAAACTAGTATTATGTGTACTAATAAAGAAACTTACAGTATGTGTATCCATCTATTTTTAGTGCATCTGTTACAAGCATTTGAAAATAGTAAACCTTCTCCATATGCTTTACCAGCAGGAGGGAGGAAGTGACAACTGTCTGATGCTTCTCAGCATGACACAATCTGCCAAAGAATACTGTGTGGTAACACTGTATACTGAAATTACACAGGAAAGAAAGCAAACCATAAGAAACAGATGTGACTGCTGCAATTGGATGCTGATAATTGCAACCAAATCATTATATTTGCAATGTGGCATCATGTAAATGGGACCTTCAATTCAAAAATATATTAATATTAATATAATATAAATATTCTTGGTTTATTAGTAACTTGACTTAGAATTTATATGTTTGATAATGATCCTATATGCGTGTATATCCTATTCCTATGAGGGATATATATCCCTCATAACACTACTAGTATTTTCACCATTTACAACAGCGCCATAAACTGCAAAATGAAGAGTGTGAGAAACTGCGTGCTGTATCCCAGCAGACGACGAGACAAGAGCCCTAATTGATAGAATCTTGTCATTAAAAATGCTAAAAAAAAATCATCGCACATACTTGGTGAAGAAATGTCTCCAGCGTTATCACGTCAACTAAGAAAGCGATTAAGGACATTAAAAAGTACCTGAGGCCTGTGACTGTTTACTGACACTAAGTTTGAGACAAATTTTGTCTTTGCAGTTTTTACAGCTTCTTGGTAAGCAGAAAGACAAGTCCTTAAAATCTGTAGGTAAACATGCAATCTGTCCCTTTTCCATCTCCTTTCCCTCACGTCTGAGGGAGCGCGTATGTTCATTCAGCCATGGCTCTGATAAATGCTTAGCGCGCACAGTCCTGAGCAGCGCAATAGAGTCCAAAATATCAGTGCAGGTAGAATGAAGAATGTCCAAAAGGTCCTCAACACTTTTACATTTGGAGTTTATTATTCTAGAATCCATAAAGGCAGCAGAAAAAGCAGGCACTGTTAGAACATTAAGCGCTCGTTTTTTGCACGCTGGGACGTACGGCTTATCTACCGAGCAGCACAGCGTTAGAGTGAACAACTCTAACGCTGCGCAGGAAGATGATCGGAGATGCGCAACTCGGATATTTCCGTGATGCACACATCCAGCCCATGGGAGAGCACCAAGTCCAGTGTGTGACCTTTTTCATGCGTGGGACCAGTAACCCACTGGGTCAAGTTAAAAGAGTCAATAATATTTTAAAAGTCCTTGACCAAAAGTTTAGAGTCACAGCAGACATGGATGTTAAAATCACCAAGGATTAAAAAATTGTCGAATTTAAGAACAATTCCAGCCACAAAACCTGAAAACTCTGATAAAATCCTTATTAAACTTGGGAGGACGATATATGAGGGCACACAGCAAAGGCGCAGCAGAGTTTAGGTGTAACTCAAACAGCTGGAGTTCAAAACTAGAAAATGAGTCGTGCTGTAATGTTTGATGGCAATGAAATCGAGCGTTGAACACGGTGGCTAAGCCTCCCCCCCTACCAGAGGACCGAGGGAGGCTGAAGAATGAGAAATTAGGAGGAACCTGTCCCGAGAAAGCTATAGACTCACCAGGGTGGAGCCATGTTTCTGTCAGAAACAAAGTCCAACTGTTGTGACTTTAGGAAGTTGTAATACATACAGAAGTCTTAGCAGTGGTTGGACTGAAAGACAGCACAGAGGCACTAATCATGGCAGCACAGGAACAAGCTCTGAGCATAAGATCCAAAGAGCCTGGGGTCTACCACACGAGGCAAGACCCCAGGTGGAGGCTGTGTAAAGATGCCCCTGAGGCAATCCAGCACATAACAGCAGGGTGGAAGATGCTAGCAGGCAGTGCATACATTGAAGGCCATAAACAAGTGGCCGCATAGAATACAGGAACATCTGTGCTGAGTATGGCCTGGAAGTCCATGGGAGATGCCCCCTAGGGTGGTCGAGAATGACCAAGCTAAGTGGTGGACAAACAGAGGAAGACGGCCATAGCGATAGACGTAGTGATACTGAATGACAGCAACATCAGGAAGAAGGAACACAAGAAGTACCAAGGGCTCAGAAAAGAGCTCGAGAAGATGTGGAGGGTGAAGGTAACAGTGGTCCCAGTGGTAATCAGAGCACTTGGTGCGATGACCCCCAAGCTAGGCAAGTGGGTCCAGCAGATTCCAGGAACAACACCAGAGAACTGAAGACGCAATCCTAGGAACAGCAAAGATACTGCGCAGGACTCTCAAGGTCCCAGGCCTGGTACACAGCAAATCCAGCATGTCCAAATTAACACTGTCGGATTTGATTTCAACACTATTAAAGTGTCTATATGGGTCCACACCAGAGAGTGTTAATTTAACTATTTTTGGAGAGTTGGTACGTTAACTCTGATTTAGTGTTAAACACCAAATCTGTCTGGAGTTGATAATTTAACACTTGGTGTTAAGAGTTTATATATTAACTCTCAAAGAGTATTTTAGTTTAACTACGTAAGAGTTATCTTCTAATTCATTCTAAAAAGCGGGAATTTTACTGTTCTGAACTTCTAGAAATTTCTTTTGGAAATAAACATTTCCTAAAAAGACGCAATGGTTTTTGAAAAACATTTATTCTGAACTGTGCACCACAATTTCAAAACATTTTCTGAAAGATGTAACAGTGTACATGTTCTCACTTTCATTAGAATTTTGTTTATCAAAAGGTCTGACATGGTAAATGCAAATAACAGCATTCTCATCACTTATTTCTTCAATACAATATGCATGTCCTTCATTCATCCCTTTGTGGAACTTCAACGCACTTCTGCTCTCCCCCATATTCCATCTTCACAAGCATATCCTGTGCGGAGATTGAATAAAAATTTGTTGACATTAATTAATGGCACAAATAATCCAGTAAACAATTGCAGCACAGTAAAAAAAAAAAAAAAAAGGAATCCTCTTTGAGCCATTACTTGTGTAAAGTATTTTCCCAAAAGCCAAGGACACAGGCAACAGGTAATACTGAACTAAATGTAAAACCTCAACCTTTTTCATTTTTACCTAAACCGTGTGCACAAAACTCTGGAGGGATCTATGCTAACGTAGAATCCAGTCAGGACGTCAGCTACTGCTGTTTGCTCGTTTTTTTTATGGGCGATCGTTTTCAGGCTTCAAGTAGCACCATTATACCAACATTTACATTCTAGACATTGTTTTAGGTGTATTTGACCAAAAGTTTGACTGAAAATTCACATGCAAGCTTTTCAAGGCTGTGGTATTTGCCCGCAAACAATACCTTTCAGCTAGCTAAAACAGAATATTATGCTATCAGCGAGCAACATGGCTAATGCCTTCCACACAGCTTTGTCTCAACTCCAAAGAGCCACAGAAGTAAAAGCTCATAATAATAATTGAAACAATCTTTGAAAAAATGACTTACCAAGCATGGCAAACAACTCAAATATGTAGAGCAAAATGTTCTGAAACGGCTTCACTTCAGCTTCGATTGGAGCCGTGCTGGGGGCGGAGTCTGTGAATTTACTCTGTTGGTGTCATAGCCCCTGTAGGAGTTCAGAGTTAAGAGGTCAAGAGTTAATGTTTCTATTGTAACACCTCCAGATTTGACAGAGAAACACTCATTTTTAACACTCGATTTTAACTACTATCATTTTACACCTCAGAGTTACATTAAAAGAATGTGACTCTACTTAGAGTAAAATTAACTCTACTTTTGCAAGGAGACTATTAACACCAAAAAATTTAACACTTTTGAATTTGCTGTGTAGACGAGCTTGAAGAACAAGATGGGAATTATATAATACATATATCATATATATAACAGACATAATGTGATTCCTGTTACAGATTTTATACTATTTCTATTCCAACTCAGTTTGGGCTTGTGTAACAGTTTCAGTAAAAACACGGATAATGGAATCTAAACATTATAGTCAGACTTCATTAGAATAATGATTATTTGATTAGTTACAACAAACAACTAAAGGAAGGACGAGCCATTATTAAATTCACTGGTTCAACATATGAAACTAACCTTTTGTAATTCTGTCTTACTTTTACCTACACAATAAAAATATAAGCACTAAACTACTTTAAAAGATAAAGAACTTGAAAAAGAAACAACGTGGTTTACAGTCTTTTCCACAAATCTTTGTCTAATCTCAGAGGAAAAAAACTGGTATTTATTGTTGTTCAAAAGGATATATGAGGGATCAGGAAGCCTTGGACTGCATTGTGTATCTGGAGGTGGATTAGTGTGTGTTTGCAAAGCCTGTCTTGGCCCTGAACCCCAGGAAAGATGAGAAGATGAAATGTCTTACCACATGTTGCCAAATCAAACACTACCCACAATGCCACGCAAGAGGATACCTACCTGAGGCTTAAGACAGCACAGCAGCAAATGAAGACACATATGGCACCTAAGGCACTCAGTAGCATACAGGAGCAAAGACATCTACAGCAACATCAGAAGAAATTAGACATGTACCTGGCTAAACCTAGCTAAGGGAGATCAAAATGTTACACATCAACTACTCATATTTTGTGGCATCAATTAATATAATAATCTTCGTAATAATCTCTAAGCGCACATCAGCATGAAATATATTCAAAATATATAGGCATTAGACAAGATTTGGGGTATCAGAAGTTTTTTGGTTTCTGCTTCTAGTCTTGCTGGGATGAAAAATCACTTTTCAGTCACATGATGTCATTGCACTCATGTTGAAAATTGAGAGGAAAATGGTTATTGCATTTTTTGAAATGCAGTCCTAAAGTTAATGCCTCACAATTATTTAGCGTTTAATTTATTTATTTAAATTTATCTTCTTGCATAAATAGCAACCAACTGAGATAATAGGAATTCATTCACCAGTTACATTTTATGCAATTCCTAGAAAACAGCCCCCAGGGTCTAGGTCAGGGGTGCTCACACTTTTTCCGCATGTGAGCTACTTATAAAATGACCAAGTCAAAATGATCTACCCACTACAAAAATCCAAAACATATACTTATTTATAAATATATTGAGGATTCTTTATATCTACAATGTATATACATGCATAACCGCAATATCCAATATTTCACAACACAATTAACTATGTAAATTTTTTGTCATTACCTGAGTTTACTCTGATGACTTGCACTGAATTGAATCAGCCAGGGATGCATAGTCCGGACAGTAGCTGCTGACGGCCAGGTTTAAGAGAAAAAACCGAGAGCTAAAAATTGGAGTTAACTCGCTGACTAGCTTGTCAGTTTTACTACACTTCGCGCCGCTGTTTGCGCATGCGCAGCGACCTAAGCGTCAGAAAAAATCTGCTGTCATCTGACTGGCTTCCCTGTATCAATCAAGTGACGGGATGGATGATAGGCTGGCATCTATTTTTTTAATGCCATGCGATCTACCAATACTACCTTTGCGATCGACTGGTCGATCGCGATCGACGTATTGAGCACCCCTGGTCTAGGTGAACAGGCTCCAAGTCAAACAGTTTCCAGAATGACTTGCTGTGACTATGAAGTGTCTCTCTAATGCACATAGGGGGTCTTTTATACACAAGAATTTATTCTATGTATGTTCAGCTGAAAATTAAATGGGGCTTTAGCAGTGAGAATTACTCTAAACACATTAGTATTTGTCCAAGGTGGTGTGTTTTTATTCCAAAATTCACCCTTTGTGCTTCCCCTGAGCCAAGTGACTCACTCAGCACCTAACCCATCATCTCATAGCAAAAGTACTGATTTTTTTTTTATTTATTTATTTTTTTCCCCATTAGGCACTATACAAACAGGACAGAGTAAATTAAATTTTGTGTTTCTATTTTCATACATGTGGTCAGGTCCTTTGGCCTCACAGATGCAGTGCATTAGGCTTGTTTGGAGTCAGGCTTCTTTTATAGTGAATAACGGGTTTCTGCACAGGGAAAGAATCCAACTTCTGCCAATAAAGTGGCGGAGGTATATCATAGCCCTCATTAAGCAGGGCTATTATGAACCTGCTGGTGCACAGTGCCACAGGACAGAATGAAAAACTGGCTCACTGGACGTTCACTCCTCTGGTCTGAGTGAACAATGCAGCTCTCCCCTCCCTTGATATAATTTCAGCAGCCCCAATAAAATGGCTGTATATTCATGCTGTGACATTTCTGTTTAGCTATAAACCATCTGCTCTGGGTCCCCATAAATTTACCCATTTAGAAAAACACATTTGAGGACCTCCTTCAATAGATTTGAAATTCAATATCACATTTCAATGGAAACAAACAGGAAAAAAATAATATATACCTTATTATATTACATTTCTCCTAATGAATGAAAGAATGTCATGCATAATACATAAAATATGCAAGAAGTGATTGGATTTGATATTGATATTGGTGGAATATACATCAAAACTGAAAAGAGCAAATCCCCCCCCCCCTATTAAAGAATATAAAACAAAATCCTCTGAAGCAAAAGCTAATTTTATGCAAGGATCATAAACATATGATTAATAAAACCTATGCAAAGAAAATCACTATTGAGAAATAAATAATTCTATAACAAATGTTAATATGATGTGAAACTAGAAATAGTAAAACAATAGTTCGGGAGCACAAAACATTTGGTTCTCACAAGTCCTCCCAATGATCCCATCTAAGCGGTGAAGACGCTGCTATTTTTGTACAGCACTAAATAAATGCTGAGCACAAAACTTCCCTGTAATAAATATTTCAGGCCATCAATGATGCACAGTAGATCCCACATTAATACAAATGTTATTGTTGCATACTGTTGCTTTTAAGTGATTGGAAACAAAAACTAATAAGCTACAGTATGAACCCATGAGAAACCATTACATAACGCTTTCATGAATCAGTACTAACAAACCAAAACAGCCTCAGGTACGCAAGATCACAGCGGTTAATATGATTAAAGCATAAAAAAGATAACTGTTGCCTCTTGCAATGACATCTCTAGGTCCCCTATGACAAGAGCTTAAAAGGCTTCCCTTCATTTCTGGCCGTATTATCTTGCCTGTAGGGTTACAGATGTTAGACAGATGGTTACTTTCTCTCAGGTATTTTTGCATTACAAGGCCCTAAAAGATTTCACAGCAATAAATCACAGACTGCATCATGAAAAGTACTCTGTGCTCCTCATTCTTTACATTACTATGCTTTGACAGGTCCCTTTGTCCCCCCAGTATCTGTCTATATGTGTCACTTTCCTTGCAGTACAATTTATAAATAACCATTTCTTTTACATTTACCTTACAAAAACGAGCAGTGATATCTAGTCAGAAAGTCAGTGGTTTGGTAGTAATGAACATAAACCACAAACAGGAGAGTAACAACATAACTTTTTCCAATCACTAGGTGGACGGACAAAATCCTCACCTTACAGGAGGATTCCATGAACAAAGAGCAATGTCTGAGCTATATTTTAAATGTTTTTCATGAATGAAGAAGCCAAATGTGCAAATATTCTGTTTTCCAACTAACAGACGTGGTCATAGCAATAAAGAATGTTTTAATTTATCTCATGTCCATAGAAGGAAACCAGAAAGTAAATAACAGGTTTTTGGCCATCGGTGTGCTTCTTTGCTTTGAAGATAACAGCAATGTTGACTTAAGCAAACTCATATGCAGCTGCAGTCACACAAGTCTGCGTGTCAGCTTGTCAGCTGCTACCAGGGATTTCTGGAGCAGTTTCTTTTCATTCAGCATCTAGCTTGAAAAGGCTTCCTGATGCACCAGCTCAAATATCTCTTTGTGTTCTTTTAGCAAAAGTTAATAGCATATTGCTTTTCTTATTTATTTTAACAAGACACAACTGAAGTGACAACTGAGATATTTTCTTTTGGTTGGCTCAAAAGGAGTCACCTTGAAGAGTTATGCAGAGGCTATTTTTCAAAGATACACAAGGCCTTACAAGTAACTATGTCAATGTGCATCTTGAGACAACAAAGACAGGACTTTTGTTTTACACATTTAGGAGAAAGTTTTGCACACCTGCCAAATATGTAATGTCTTGCCAACACTGAGTGAAGAATGGACATGAATGTCCTATACACATGAATGGCTTTCTATATAAATCGACTCTGTTGTCAAAATGGCTTTCAAAATGGCCTGAGGCTTTACATGTGTCAGCCTGTGAGGAATCTCCTGAATGTTCTTCCCACATGAGTAAACTTGATTTTACAAGATTTACACCTCACTCTTACCATGTAACAGTAGCTGTGAGGTTTCACAGCAGGCATGTATTAAAACATACATATTCTCCCTTTTTACAGACTTTTTCCAGTTGTGATGGAACACACTTTTAATACTCAGACATTTTTTTAATGTAGTATAAGCCAACCAAGCTCATTATAACAAGCAGTGTTTTTACTGTTGCTTACACACCATTATATGTATACCTGAATCTTTACCTGATGACTTTTTCAAACTACCTTAAGAAGTGAGAAAATGCATCAATCTGTGCAAAATCAATAAAAAATTAAAGTGTTCAATTCAAAGAGTAAAACAGTGTGATACACAATGTTGCCTCTCCAGTATGTAAGTTTTAAGACTATAGTCTTTAACCTAATACTTCAGGTGTGACAATCAGAACTTTCAATTCAATTCAATTTTATTTATACTGCGCCATATCACAACAACTGCTGCCTATATAGGCACTATATATTGTAAGGTACACCCTACAATAGTACAAACTGAGAAAAAAACCCCAACGATCATATGACCCCCTATGAGCAAGTACTTTGGCGACAGTGGGAAGGAAAAACTTTCCTTTTAACAGAAAGAAACCTCCGGCAGAACCAGGCATCCATCCTAGAGATATAATATCTCCAAACTGTCCTGGGTCTCCTTAGAGTAGGACGTGTCCAAAACACCTAAACTACCTCAACAACCCGCCCCCCCCCCCCCAAAAATCTCTGAGTTCCTCACTCTATCAATGACGCTGAGCACAAACAAGCTACTAAGAAAACTCCATCCGCTACTTGTATCCACAAGTTTATTCTTTCAATTACTAGCCATAGCCTCAGGTCACAGTAAGGACATGGATCAACCAACAAATTGACAGCTTCCCTTTCACGCTCAGCCCTCTCTTTACAACAACAGACAGTGAGAATCCGCATCAATTCGTTGATCGGTCTGTTGTGGCACTCTCCCATCACTCATGCACAAGACACTGAAATACTTGAACTCATTTGAGACAGCCACTCTTCACTGATTTGTAGTAGGCACGAGACCCTTTTCTATCTGTGAACCACTGGCAGTGCTAATTCTCATTCCCATCAATTTACAGTAGTCTTCAAATCAGCCCAGTGCGAGCTGGAAGTCTTAGCCTATTGAAGAAAAAGAACCCTATCATCTGCAAAAAGCAGAGACATAATGCTGTGACAAGCAAATCAAAAACCCAGCAGTTACCTATGCCTGCAAATTCTGTCCATAAAAGTTATGAACAGAATCAGTGAAGGAAGTCCAACTCCCACCAAGGAGTATGACTTACTGCTAGCAATGCAAACAATGCTTTTGCTACAAATACTAAAAA
Organism: Aulonocara sp. 'chitande type north' Nkhata Bay; assembly: GCF_057382095.1. Classification (NCBI taxonomy): domain Eukaryota; kingdom Metazoa; phylum Chordata; class Actinopteri; order Cichliformes; family Cichlidae; genus Aulonocara; species Aulonocara sp. 'chitande type north' Nkhata Bay. The sequence goes on from NC_141363.1 coordinate 34,776,092, forward strand.
CAGTCTTTAATAAGTGACTATATACTCTATATTCCGAGTGAGGCCTATGCAGAACAGCAGTGGGGGCAGAGCATCTCCTTGGTAGATCCAGCACTGGACACCATGAGGGACACAGTAACATACTGTAACAAGAAAGATTTTTCAGTACACTCATTTACATTGATAAACTCACACATTCATGGATTTAGCACTACACAAGGGAATATACACCACTATATGCCACTGCCTCAGGTTACAAAAGGCCACATTAATCACAAGAAGTTTACTTTTATCCCTTTTGGCCTTAAGTTCTCCCGCTTGGCAGACCAACAACTGAAGTGACCCATGTGTTTAATTAAAACAGACACAGATGCTGCCAGAAACTGGTTGAGATTAACAATAGTTTATATGGTTATGAGAAGAATCAGACAAGCTGGATAACATCAAAAGGGCTAAGTCAGCTTATTAATGAAATTGCTCTGGAACAACCAGATTTGCAATGTTGACAACTGAAGTCAGGATTACGCTGTCAAGTGTGTAAATTGCATTGTCAGAACAGATTAAGAAACTCTTTTTAGAAAAGCAAAGTTGGGCCCTGGTCTTAAAACTGGTAGGCAGGGGATACCACTTTTCTAATCTTTTGTCCTTTCCAGTGCATCTGTCGTTAAATTCAGGCTTACTTCATTGTGGTCTTTATTATAGATTTTTGGTCACATCAGGGTTTTTGAGCTTCTGAATCTTTAACAAAAGTGGACACACAGACTTACATAATGCCACTTATCTCTACTTATACAAATGTAATATTTATACACATATATACAGATATCTGTATTTAAACATTTCACACAGACAAAAAGACAAAGATGAAGGGAAATCACACAGAAAGATGCCTTACTTTTCTGACTAAAACAGAATTTACATCTGGCTGAAGAACAGATTTTGTTAGAAATTGTTTGGACAGAAAAGGCAGGAGGAATCACATACCATCATCATTATTGATCTTTCACTCTATATTTTTTGTGCTTACTTAGAGGGGTTTCACTAATTGTCAGTGAAGCCACAGGGGATGCTTTAGGTGAGGACAGTTAATTAACTAAGACCCTCAAACAACAACTATAAACAATGAATTGGTTTACGGACATTATTGTCTCAGAGTATTAATGAGTTATCTAAGACGATTATCACAATTGCCCTTTTAATCATGTTAAATCAATTTTATGGTATGTTATTAAGATGGAATATAACTGTCATGACAGCATACATACATACACTGGTAGTAAAGATATTTCATGTGAAACTCTTGGTTGACTTGCTAGTGTGCACAGGATCAATATGATCCTGAAAAGTCCACTTTCACTTAAACCTACACTTTCAAACAGATGGCCACACTATCGTTAAACACTCTTTGATATGATGTAGAATTTATACTTGAATAAATGTCTGCAAGCTGTCCAGACCTTGAAGCAGCAAAGAAAACGTAAACCATAATGCCTGTGAAGGTTCTCAGTCATCCAGGTCATTGTAGTCAAAGGAGCTTGAAAAGAAAAGTGTCTGGACTTCTTTAAGTTGCTTGAAGACGTTTCACCTCTCATACCTTAGAACTAAAGAAGCTTCTCGGAAGAGAGGTGAAACGTCTTCAAGCAACTTAAAGAAGTCCAGACGCTTTTCTTTGTAAACCATAATATTTTCACCATAGTACTTCATCGTTAGTACGGAGTGCATGTCCTAAAAGCTGTCCTCGGTTTGCACCAAATATGGTTACCATTTACCATACATTTTCTGAAAGGCTTGATCTTTTGTTAAGTGTTTATTGGCTATTTTATGTATAGTTCTGCTGTAATGTTCTTACTGGAGAGGTTTACTCCTGGCATACCATGCAAATTAAATGTGTAATAATGTGATTTGCATTCTATTTGCAGTCACTTATCTTACAGATCTTGCTTTTGGAAGTTCTTGAGCTGAATATGCTGTTGAATCCAGTCAAATAATTTAAAATCTATTCTATTTTTTCAAATAATTTGGAGACCTTTTCTCTGAAGTTTAAGACTTCTTTAGATCTAACATGATGATGGGTTGTGATGATGAGGTTTATATCAGACAAGTTCCACCTGTCACAGCCTAAGATGGGTATAATTATTTTGTACGTAATCTGAAACCCCTTTAAATATACACAAAACAGACCAATAATTTCCATCCGTGGTACATGTTTTTCATGACTGTCACTTCGAGTATAAACTACATTATGTTTGACAGCACAAATATGAATCAGCATTAAGCTTCAACACAAGTAACCTAAGAAACTGATGTTGCTGAAACTAGGTCTGCATTCAAACTCATCACACCAAGATGAGGGGTAAATGGGCTGTAGAGGAAGCATCCACTCCAAGTGACAGGGAGGCCACAAAACACATTCCCCTGGTGATTCTGAAGTGCTCTCACTGACTGACAGCAGCATGTAATTTCTGTCGATTTATTCTGAAGGATGTCTTCACCTGACCTACAGATGGGGGCATTTGTCTGCCGGTCAGTAGAGTGCCATCACAATTCATTTAACCTCCACTCAAAAACTCCAGTGAGGGAACTTACTTGTGAACTTTACTATGAACAACTGAGTCGCACTCATCCTTTTGGCCCTGTCACAAACCACTAACAAACACATTCACAGTTAAACATTAGACTGTGCACCACACCTTTGCATTTTGTGGATGTTTAAAAGCTAGACGTGGTGCTCATGGTGACTTCCATAAAACACAGATTTGAAATGAGAACTTTTGGAATCTTTGGTATCACACATTACAAATGAATTACATTGTTATAGTCAAAATTTCAATTCAATCTGAAAACAAAGCAGATTTCTATGAGAAGCTACTTCCCAATAATAGGCTTTTTGCTTATTAGGTGCAGCATTAGGCCCAGTCACATTGGCCTAGAGACCAATTGGCAATCACTGGTTTCCAGATGGATTTCATTCAAATGTACATTCCCTGTTCTGTTGGTGAGTGGTTTTCGGAGGCAGCAGTTGCTATGACATTTGCTAAAGCTCTGGTCAAGTGGGAATAGAGAAAACCCCTGGTAACCTGTGGTCACTATGGAAAAGTTTGTGTTCCCCTCCACTTTGTGAATGGTTAACTGTATGGCAAGTGTGTAATCTAATAGTGACCAAAGCATTCACAAGGAGGTTTTTGGTGCGGCATCTACTTTGTGACTATTTTAACCAGCAACTGCAAGCAACCACTCTTCAATAAATTGGGAACACACGTTCTTTCCTAGTGACCAAAGGTTGCCAGGGAATATGCATGAAAAGGGCATTAGATAAACAATTTCTTTACAAGTTCTTTTTAGCTAAAGTTTACCTGCAAAAAACAAAACAAAACAAAAAAAAAAACCACAACAACAACTTCAATTTAGGTAAATATTGTTGATTAAATTGCGGTTTCAACACTAAGTTAAGGTTAGGAAACCATAATGAATGTTATTATAACTAGACTATGGACTGGTTAAAACTTATCTGATGATGTTTTGAAATGACAAACTATAACCATAAGTAATGTATTATGTGTGTTTTGTTAAGCCCGTGCATATTTATTTTTTTATTTTGTTTGTTGTCCTGAAATTTTTCATATTAGGTGTGAAATACTTTCTCATGGATTCCTGGAAAACTTTCAGTCATATTAGAATCCCCTTTTACCAAGATATTGAAGATCACAGTACACTACTGAACTTATCAAGTCTCATTTACTTCAATATTCCTCTGCTGTTGATTGGGTTAAAAAGATATCTCACACTGGTTAGATGAAAAAAAAAAAAATTAATCCCCAAGGGAACACAGCTTGGAGATATATTGTTGTTTTGAGTTATCTGTAGCATCTAGAAATATAAAAGCCAAGTATTTTCTACAAAACATTTCCAGACACATTGTGTGTAGATGCATAAATATGACACCTCCATTAAAATCCAGTTACGACCAAGGTATAGGTTTATGCATAACGTGTTTAATTTAACAACAGATTTATTTTGTATTGCCATTCAGCTTCAAATAACTATTTCAGTAAAAGGTACTGTGGATTTTTGAAACAGCCAGAGTAAAAGTAAGTTTAGATTCATCTTTTGCCTTTTTAATTTACAATAAGGATTAGCAGTACATGCTAAAGAGGTGTTTCATGGGGCTAAGGCCCATCCACTTCATAAAAAGAACACAAGGTGCAGTCTAGTCTTGTAGTCTTGGATGATTACCATTTTCCTCCATAATCCTTATTTCAGCCACTTCAACTTGGCCTCTGGAAAACAATAATCCTCATACAGTCACATACTATCATACACAGCACTGGCATTACACAAACACACTGATCAGCAACATGGTCTGTTTACATTTAATATGTCAATATTTTGTAATATTGTATTATTATTGACTAAACTATGGAATAATTACTTTTGGTGATTTGCAACAATTTTTAGAGTCAAACCATTTTGTTTTGGGTGTTTGTTTTGGGGGGTTTCCCCACTTCATTTAATTTGAGAACAAATCTATAATGTTGAAAGTAGGGCTGGGCGATATATCGAGTTTTTTAAAAAATATCGATATATTTTTATACGAGATATAAGATGTGACAATATCTTTTAGATCGATATAGTCTATGTTACGTTATAATTATAGTTGTGGAGCCACAAGTTTGCCTCTCTTTCATCCGCTTTTGTCTTTACGCAACGTTACTCGGCCGCGCCTCTCCTTCACTGAACACAGCTCCCCCTCCTCCCCCATTGCTTCACCTGCAGGCAGCAACAAGATGGACACGGCAAATCTCCGTTAACGAGTTACTGCGCATCGCCCCGTGCGTGGGGCTGGACGGCGTCAACGTGTTAACGAGCTAACCACGCTAACGCCATGCATGGCCTGAAATCCTTTCATTTTCTCAAAAATCGACAGCGCGCCTTATGTATGAATCTGGTTGTGCTTGATGACCGCGAACAGATTTTATGTGGAACACGGCGCTCAGCAATCTGTCAAAAAATGTTTTAGTACGACTTTGCTAAGCTACGGAGCTGCACCGGCTTGATGGATTTTCGGAGCATTACGACTACCGAGGAGCCTCGCAGAATGATACATACTGTGCTTCAACGTAATATTACCGTATTGTGTGTGTATAAGGACCATAAATGGCACCTGTTAAGAGACACGGTTATGAAGCGGATTTCAAACTCCAGGCTGTCAGTCACGAACTTGGGAACAGAGCAGCTGTGAAATCTGCCCTTGTTATTATGCTCAGCGTCTTTTCGTTTACATTTTGACTGCACAATTGTGAGCTCTTTGTTATGCACAAAAACAACAGTTTTCTTTTATTTATGGAGCATTATTATTTAATAAATGCTCATAATTTATTTTTGAGTAGTTTTTTTTCATGTACATCTATGCTGTATGTTAATAAAAATGCCCGTGTGACATCGGGGACACAGCTTTGACTAAGAACTCTCTTTTTGTTCTTACCTTCTGGCTTTTTAAAAAAATGAATAAATAAATATCGAGATATATATCTTATATCGCCATCCAGCTAAAAAATATTGAGATATGAATTTTGGGTCATATCGCCCAGCCCTAGTTGAAAGATCAGTTTATCTATTCTGACAGATGTATAAGACTGATTATAAAATCAGTCATATTAAAGATGGACCTTGGGTAGCAAAATAATTACCTAGGATTTTGATTTAAAGAGCTCTTTTACAAAACCCATGTTCATGTTTTTTGTGACTCAGGATGGATAAATGGCATTTACTTCAGGGCACCATTAACTTGGGCTTCCTGGTGATCTAGCATTAAAATTTAAAGAAGAATAAAAGTTAAGAAAGTTCAAAATATAAGTAATACCTTTTTTGAATGTTGTCAACTTTTGACAGTTGTTGTACAGTTGTTTCCAAACCCTAACCCTATGTTCACACAATTACAATATTCTTATTGACTTAAGACTAAAATTTTAATTTCTAGTATTTCTACCTTCCCTGAGACCGAGTTTGTGTTGGAAACTAGCAACCTTCCAATGGAAGCAAACAGTCTAATCATTACACCACAGAAAGTTTGCCTTTACAAATTAAGGCTATTTATGTGGTTATAACTGTATTTAAGAAAAGTTAAATAGAAAAGAGGACACATCTGAAAGCTTTAGAAAGTTAATTAAAATTGTATTGTTACATTTTAACAACAATTAATAACAATCATTACCCAAGTAATAAGTGAACTGGATCTGAATAAATCTGAATAATGAAGTTTTTGAATGAATGAAATTTTTTTGCCCATGGTACAATCATGATCTGCAGTAAAGATACGTTTCCCCTTTCCCCCCTTCCCTCAAAAGAATAACTGAGGCATAAAAGAAAAACAGCCCCACATTAGAGGTCATTACTTTTGGAGAATTTTCACAAACCTAATATTCAGTATTTGAACCATAATGCCAAAAAAGACATAACGTGTGTGAATGTGTGTGTGAATGGGTGGGTGACTGGATATGTAAAGCGCTTTGGGGTCCTTAGGGACTAGTAAAGCGCTATATAAATACAGGCCATTTACAGGCCATTTACCATAAGAGTCAAAGACGTCACTGGCATCAAGTGTGTTTGACTAGCAATCAAATTGGCTATAAAACTCTAGTGAAATTTAGTCTGCTGAATTTATAAGTTAAAAATCGTTGTGCTGGAGCTTAAAAAAAACCTCAAGTGCTAAGTGATATTTTTATACAATACCCAAATTATGCTCTACAGACAGTAATAATTCATTATAGTACAAACTTTGACGCATGGATGTTGAAACGTCAAATTAATTAACTTTATTTTCTCTATTATCACGTAGTGTGTTATATATTATGGTTGAGAAACAAAAATGATGTAAAAAGTGTTTTGTGTGATGTTAATACTACAGCAGGTTTTACTTCACCTGAGAAATTGAAACCAGAGAATATAAAAATTGAATTTTTACTGAAGAAATTTCTCCAGTAAGGTAGAAGGTGATATTAAATATAATTATGCCTGCAGGACGTAAATTTCCCACTGTGGCCTACCACAAAATAAATTCTCCAAAATTAATGGAGGTTCTGTTGTTTAATAAAATGAAAGCTTAAAAATGCACCTTTATGAGGGGGTTTCTTTCATCATCATTGAGGAGCAAAGGCCTATTATGATCATGGAATTATTTCTTGCCATCATTCCTCAGCATTGCCTACTTAAGGAAGGAGCTGTAAAGAAGAGCTATGGTCACTAAAGGGAGAGATATACAGCAAGCAGAGCTTCACATGACAAATGAGGAGCTTGGCCCACGCTTATTTATGGCTACTTAAAGCTGTCAGGTGGAGATGATAAAGGGTGACCACTTGATTAGAAAGTGTTAGAATGGTCCAGTCCTTGTGACCTGCAACAGGGACAGATGAGCAAGGGGAAGATGTGATAGCACTGTTGAAACAGTTTTTTTCTTGGCAGGTTCAGCGGTTTTGGATTTTGGCAGATGAGAAAAGGATGATGGAAAAGGATGAGAATGACACGTCTTGAGAGGGTGCCTATGTCGGGTCCATCTTCTTCAATATAACCTACATTTGAAATGACCGACATAAAAAGATCTGAGGATCTGCCATACAGTCATTGTCAAGCTATGGAAGATGGTAAAAAAACATAAATTACAACATGAAACAGAAGATGGACCGTAATGGGAGGGTTGATGGTTCCCTGGGTGATAGGGGAAGAAATTGATTTGGGGAAAAAAAAAGAAAAAATCTATTTGCAATCACCTTCATTACTAAGTGATGACCTTTACTTGGACATTTCAAACGTAGTCTTTCAAGCATATAGTTGGAAAGGGTGGGGGTAGTGCACCCTTGCCCATTCATTTTCTTTTTTTATTAAAATCCATTATTTTTTTAAAAAAAAAAAGAAAGAAACATTTAGTAATGACTAAAAGGCTAAGCATACAGTTCTGGATTTTATATTTCATAGTTTTCTCACACTTTATTGTCCATATTAAAATGGAAGAATATATATGATGGGACAGTTAAAATAACTCTGTAAGTAATTCAAAATTGAAAAATAAATACAATGGCCACTGCTACCACAACTTCAACAACTCAGCTATACTTTTAAAGTTTTTACATGGTCAGCTTATGACCTCACATCTTCAGATGGCTTATCTACCATCTTCTGTATTTAGTGGGTCTCTGCTGCAGTGCAGTTAAGAAGCAGTTCAAAGACTGATAGGCACTCATGGCCCTTTTTTTCCCTAAATTGCTGCTGCTGTGCCATCTTGTTAAGTGGATGGTTAAGTATCATGGTCTCGCTGAAGCATGTTCTGTTGGTTGATGGACTAGGATTTGCTGAGATAGGGAGTCAACGACACCAGGCATTACCAGCAACAGTCAACAATTTGATCATAGCTTAAATTGCTACATAAGTTGTAACTATGGTAAAAAATAAATAAATAATAAAAAACAAAAACAAACAACAAACATATATACTCTGCTGTTGTTTCTTTATTTTGGTTTTGGAAAACCTTGCAAATCTTCAAATCCATTCAAAGGACATTTTTCAAGCGAAAAAGCAATTTGGCTGCCAATGTCTGTCTGTGCACAGGCTTAGGAAAAGATAGTACGAGCACAATCAGTATCCACAATTAAATTATTTTCCTGTTGCCAATAAAGTCCTTTCTAAATAATAAGCTATTAAAATGGGTGCATTCTATAGTTTTAAGCTTATAGCTTCTGTTCTCTGTGATTTATTGATCACCTAAACTACAGTCCCAATCAAAAGTTTAAGACCACTTGAAAGATGGCAAAAATCATTTTGCATTGTTGGATCTTAACAAGTTTCCAAATATAGCTTCAACATGTAACAGGAAGAAATTCGAGTGAGACAAAACATTTTTTGAGCATGCCATATATTGGCAACAACACTTAAACTGAAACAGACTGTTTTAAAGCTGATCAAAAGTTTAGGACCAAGTCTCCAAAAAACCCTGTAAACCCCCCAAAACAGAAATCAAAGTCCCAAACATGAACTCAAAAGGTTCTCCGTTGGATTTAGATCAGGGGAACACGCAGGATGGTCCAAAAGAGTGATGTTATTCTCCTGGAAGAAGTCCCTTGACTTGGCCAATGTGTACTGTAGCGTTGTCCTGTTGAAACACCCAGTCATTACCACACAGACGAGAGCCCTCAGTCACGAGGGATGCTCTCTGCAACATCTGGACACAGCCAGTGGCCATTTGACACCCCTGCACCTCCTGAAGCTCCATTGTTCCACTGAAGGAAAATGCACCCCAGAGCATTATGGCACCCCTCCACTGTTGCGCGTAGAAATATCTTAGGTGGGATCTGATTGTCATGCCAGTAACATTGGAAACATTGGAAACCTTCTTCCACCTTTCAGTGTCCGATGTTTGGTGTTCTCTTGCAAAGTCCAAACAGTCAGTTCTGTGGCGTTCAAGGAGACAAGGCCTTTGAAGACATTTCTTTTTGAAGCCCTTCAGTCTCAGTTGCCGTCTGATGGTGCAGCAGTCGGCACCAGTAACAGCCTTAATTTGGGTTGAAGATCATCCAGTGTCTTGACGGACAGCCAATTAAATCCACCAGCTCAGTGCTGGTGAATTTTTTTTGGGTCTTCCACTTGACTTTTTGTTCCATAACCCTCAGGATCATTTAAGAAATTCCAAATGACTGACTTACTGCATCCCAACACAGCACATTGGCACGTTGCAAGAGACCCTGCTTATGCAGTTCAACAACCACATTCAAGAAGGGAAGGTTTTTTGACTTGGCCATCATGACAGTGTTACTACCTGACAGAAAATGAACTTAATCTAAATTTTTGAACAGATTTGGCCTTATAAAAGCATGTGGTCCTAAACTTTTGATCAGCTGTAAAACAGCCCGTTTCACTTTAAGGGTTGTTTTCAATAAATTGCATGCTCAAAAAAGTGTTTTGTCTCCCTCCCATTTCTACTTTGTGCATGTTGAAGCTCTACTTGGAACCCTGTTAAGATCCAACCATGCAAAATATGATTTTTTTGCCGTTTTTCAAGTGGTCTTAAAGTTTCGAACTGGACTGTATTAAGGCATATTGGTATAATCCAGCAATATAAATAATAAAGAGAAAATGTTCTATTGAATTTATGTTGTTAACCTCCTAGGACCTGGCATTCACATATGTGGACATCACATTTTGGGTTGTCTAGACCACAATACTAAATGTTGCTCTACAAGGGCCTGATATCCACTAAGGAGGACATTATACTGCCATTGTTCTAACAAAATTTAAAACGAATGTCCTCATACGTGGATATGAGGCCCTTGTAGGGTAAAATCAGGTAAAAAGATAATTCTTTGTTTTTACATCAATCAGGTCCCAATCAGCCCAAATAGCAAAGAGAAATTACAAATGCATGCCATGAAAGAGTTCAGGTCTTAGGAGGTTAAGGAACCTATTTTCCACTTTATTATATGGTGATTGGCACAACATAATAAAATTCTAGCAGGATTACAAGACTGTCTTTTCTCTTGAACAAAATTCTGCTGTAACTGCTTCTTGGGTGGATTTTAGTAATATCCTGGTCCTGGTTAGTATCAGTGTATATATCCTTCGTGTGTACGCTGGTTTTGCCACTGGAGATGGTTTACTCATTAGTCAACACAGAAAACTGCAGACCTCATAGTGTGTATTCACATTTAATGACCCAAATGTAATGACATTTATAACTTTTTTTCCATGCAGCCAATATCTGAGTCACTTTTTTTACTCTGTATTCAAAAAGTCTTTGATTCTGGAATCCTAAGAGATGTGGACAATGAGGAAGCAACTAATTACTGTATTATTTTTGGTGAGTTATTTTTATGGTGAATAGAATGCTGGAAACTAATATAAGTGTCCACAACAATTTTTCAGACACTTCTATGTTTTGATTTGTCTGGTCAGCAGTTCAAGAGTTTAATATACAACCAAAAAAAAAAAAAGAAAGCTTAGCAACAAGCTAACTGGCATATATCCAAAAGAAATTATCTGGATTATATAATTTTATAGTGCATGAAAAGAAAAAGTTTGTTCTTCTTTGTTCACTTTCTTTTTCTTTTGTCTATGCTTTGGTCACAAGCTGTTTATACTGATAGAATATCAACATTGGGTGTATTATGCATTACGTTAACTGCCAATGTGGGTCTAATCTCATGGTCATAAATGCTGTGCAGATGTCATACAACATCAAGAACAGAAGGTAGACGGTGCTTTAAAATTAGGAGGAGCCATGCATAGAGGCAAGCAGCCTTGCATGAATGCATACTGCAGACTCCTAGGGTTAGGGGACAATGGTTCATTTAATTTTGAATTTGAAGTTTTGAGTTAGTTCAGAAAGAAATAGTTAAGGAGGTGATGATACACGATGCTGCAGTAGTTTGATGCTTTCCCATACAAGCAACATTTTGAGGGCCATTTGTCAAGGAGTGTCACTGCATATTAATGTATGTTTCAAAGACCAAAAGCTCCCTGAAAGATGCAATCCCAATCCCTTCCATACATGTATTTATCATCGGTATTGTAATACAGTTAGATAAAACCTATGCAAGTGCTAATAAAATTGACCAATAAGTAATATGAATTCATTAAGCGCAGTAATACTTTTTTAATATTGCATGTCAGAGGGTGGGCATGATTATTGCTCAGCTACAGTCTCCTGAGAACCCTTTTCATTTATCCCACCAAGATAGCCTGGGCATATCATCATATAGTGATTTTCATATCCAGTAAAATGAATCTATTCAGTGGATGGGAAATTCAGGGAAGAAAATTACAGTTTAAATCTCGACACACACACACACACACACACACACACACACACACACACACACACACACACACACACACACACACACACACAGTACTTATTTATATTTTTATTTTACAGTTTCCCTTGGTAAAACAGAAAATAACTAATAATAACTCTATATTTTTAACTAGTGAAGTAAGAGACATAACCTGAACATGTAGGAAAATGGGCTTTGTCACAACACAATGTCAAGAGGTCAAATGCCAGAAAAACATGGAATTGTCCTTGAGTGCCTAATAACTATACAAATGTTTTGTCACAGCTTTGTCAGAAATTCTTGCTGTAAAAAAGGATTCACTTTGATTCTTCCAAAAGACTGTGACTATAAACCAAGGAAATTTACTGCCATCTTGTGGAATCAATAGTGAAAAAGACATCCCAAATGGCAAGGGAGTCTAATAATCTGAAGTACTGGTCAAATAATTAACCCTGTGGGATACACATCACTCTAAAAACATAAGAAGATGCTTGTAGGAGTTTCATTTAATCACAAGTGACAAAAAGAGATAGCAGCAACCCTGTTTGGCATTAGAACAAACTTTCTAATAGTTAAAACAATACGTTTGACTGTACTTTACTCTTGTTTGCTCCGTCTGAATTTACCTTATTATGTAGAGTGAAGGCTAGAGTTAGACCTGTATTGTAATTAGAATGCTCATATCACAATTTGGACTTAAAAAAGTAGGTGAAACCAGTTTCATTTTAGTACTTCTAAATAAAATTTGCATAAAAGCAGCTGGAGTCAATCATTACCAAAACTGCCCAGTGATATTCCAACAATCTCAACTGAACAGTGTGGTGAGACCACAAGCTCAGTATTGTCTGCTGTTGAAGACTGTGCCATATTTATGTCAGTCCCAGGCTCTTTAATATCACTGTGGTATGGTGTTGATCCTAGATGGATGAAGACTAAGGCCACCTCTTAGACACATGTTTAAAAATCTTAATATTTTTGCAGAGGGAAACTGCCCTGAATGCCATTCAGGCCAAGTATAAGCTCTCAGTTTTGAACAGCTTTGTTGTGATTGGTCGGATCCTAAGTACATCGATTCAAATGTAGCTTTACTGACGGAGTACACAGGGAACAATCAGAAAGCCGGAGTGTGAGTGTTTAAAGCACACAGATTATTTGTCAGCCGGGGGAATTAATCAAGCTTGGAGCCTTTGGAGCTATGAGTAATGAGGATGGAGATGGGCCACCAGGAAGATGTGATGAGGATTTAGAATGCAATTCATGGCAGGGAAGTACTATCTCAAAAAGATGAAGGCTTTTTCCCGCCTCTTTTTTCGCAAGCAGAGACTTTTAAGTCACATCTTGTTCCTGCTTGACTTATCTCATACAAAAGATTGTGCAAGTTAAATAAATTGTCTTACTACTCCTTCAAGTATATTTAATGACAGGATTAAAATCAAGATGGTAAGACAGTAAAATATTTTGTGTTTTCCCCTGCTGCAAAGCATAAGCCTTTAAGACTTTTACAGTTATATATTGTATGGCAGTGTATGTGATGTCCAAGTCATCACTGGCATAAGAGAAATGGTAGATCAGATGATTAACAGTATATAGACCAAAGACAAATGCATACATAATGTATGTGTGTAATGTGTTACAGAATTTGTCTAAGAAACAAATGTTGCATATTCCAGTAGAAAGACAGCATCTTTTTGAAAACATAAAACTTCAAGTTTTATATATAAACCTTTTATACAAATCAACTGGAAAATTATCTTTTCCCTCCTTTTTCAGATTGCACTTCCAACTTCTTTATGGTAATATCTGACTCTAGATATCTCCTGTTTCCATCAACAGGTGATATACTTGATGCAATCAACAATCCATTCAGTTTTTGTGCATGTATTTCTCCACATTTTGCAATTTTTTTGTAAAATGCTCTGAAGAAAACCAGATACTTGCGTTAGTTTGATATTCAACATGCAGACAGGATCTGGGTGCTGATCTCACAAGAGATTAGATCTGTTTTACATATGTCAAACCACTGATTTAACTGACACATTAATTTATAACTAAATCACCAGTTACATACTATTCTAGCGTGTTACAAATTCAGCCCTAGATGAAATTCACATGGCTCATAACTGATATATTATTTCTCTAAATTTAGCAAGCCACACTCTATATCTGTGTCCCAATTTTATAAGCCTAAGCTTAAATCAAATCAAATTTGAATTTGTTTGTTTTCTTTTCTGCTGTGGACACTGGATCGCCTTAGGTTGTTAATCTCATCAAAAATAGCTTTTCATTACTGAGCAAAGATGCCTGGGCTGCTCTGGTCTGAAGCCCAGATCTGAGAAACCCAGAATACATGGAACACATTTCATCCACCTTTCTCAACGCCTAAAAATGGCAATATACGCCATCCATATGGCAGCGCCTATTTTCAAGTAAGAACCATATAACATATGTATCACAATCACAGGATCTTCAGCATGTAATGAGTTCAGTGATTTACAGCCATCAGTGGTCAATCAGCACTACAGCGGCCATGTGAACGGCACCTAATGTATCAAAGCAATACCAGGTCTTTGAGTCGATTCTTGGTCAGTTCCAATGGTAAAAACAGGATAACATATATTGATTATGATCAAGTGTCAGAGAGTCGAGATAAGATCTATTTAGAGAAACAGTGTTGAGATGTCATCAATAAAATAGCTACTAATAGTAACTAAAAGACTGACTGGCTCTATTCACCAATGACTTTTTACTTGTTGCACCCATTCAAGCCTTGAGCTTGCCTTAACAATAACATGAAACATTCAGAAACGCATTCAAACCTGAAAGCTCACAATCAGAACCTTGACCAATGACGAAACAAGGATGGCAATAAAAACAGAAGTACCAGGAAAGACATGGAAGAAAAAACATCCACTGAAACCTTGTTAAACCTGTTATTAAAAGTCTGTAAAATTAAACCTACCTAAACGCTTACCCGAAATGTTTACTTACTGCCATAATGGGCTATTGGGAACAGAAATTGCTATTAAAAATGCCATAAATTTATTGCAAGGAAGCACTCATTTCACTGAACCACATAATTTTTTTTGTTTCACATCAAAATTAAATAACAGCCTGATGTGTCATTTACTTGTGCGTTTCAGAGATAATAAGAAATCTCCATCACATTTTTACCAACATAAAGTCTGGATTAGGTGCTATCTGATAAATATGGCCCCCAACCACTTCATAAAACAACTCTTTCCAAATGACCACACTCAAAGCCAGGATGGGAAAGCCAACCCTTACAAAGAGGAAAAACAATGCAGTTTAAATAGTATGGATGCATGAATAATATTCATGTATCATTTTTAGAAAAAACAAACAAACACAGGAGTAAGTTATCATTAAGGCCAATGGATTATACCAAAATGTAAATGAGACAAGAAGCTTACTCTTGGGAAACTGTCGGGGCGTTGCCCCACTATCAAACAGTTATCATATAAAATAAAACAAGGAACAAGAAAACAAATTCCATTCACGCTACAAATGTTGCTAGTGTAAGACATTCCTAATACAACTTCTCAGCTCATCTAGTAGTTTCTAGTTTCTCTTCTTTCCTTTTTTTATTTACAAATAGATAATTAGACATCCAAGCCATTTAATATTCCTGAAACTGTAAGGCATACATTTGTTTATAAATTTTGCATATCGTTACATCATGTCATTATTGTGGAAAGTAACTATGTTTCTTTGTGAAAGATCCTTTATCATGAAGATGTGAAAGGAAAAAAAAAAAAAATGTAAACATCACTGGGATAGGTTATTTTACACCAGTTATTATCATTAGAAATAAATTCACTCCTTATTGAAAAGTGACTGACAAGACCTCTGCGTATGTCCTGTTGAGGTTTCCCTCAGAAGAGCTATCTACACTACAGAGAGTCAGGCCAGGCTGTCTAGTTAGCACCTCAGCGGCAGCTTTCTGTGGTTTCCCATGACTGGAATGAAAGCTATGCAGCATGACATTTCATCAATATAAGGAGGGTAGGCTGAGGGGGTTTAATTCCTAATCCAGCTGGTTTATGTGAGCTCCAGAGCCTATTTAGATATATTTGAAGTACTACATGTAGAAGGACAAGCATGACATAATGCTGGCACCAACTGGACCTTGTGCTAGTAGATTCTATGGGTACCAAGAAAGAGACACCAAATGTCTGTGAAGGTTCTCAGTCATCCAGGTCATCGTAGTCAAAGGAGCTTGCAAAGAAAAGCGTCTGGACTTCTTTAAGTTGCTTGAAGACGTTTCACCTCTCAACCGAGAAGCTTCTTCAGTTCTAAGGTCAAATGGTGGAGAGTCCCAGATATAAACCTAGTGGGAGTATCCCCCCACAGAGGGACAAAAGGACCCCCTGATGATCCTCTAATCGCCTGAGCCAAGGAGGGAAACTGGGCGTGGGTCCCAATCAGCCAGAGTTTCGGGTGTGTTCATTGTGAAACCTGGCCCCACCTTATCATGCGAATTCCTGAGGTCAGATGGCCCAGGATGTGAGTGGGCGTTAAGGCGTCTGGGAAGGGATCTCAAAACTGGATTATAGATGGCAGAGAGTTGGTGTCGTAAACCCCCGCCTCTGTTCAAAGATGGTCGCTCACAGTGGACATAGATGGCTTCTTTCACTCCTCTTTCAAACCATCTGTCCTCTCTGTCCAAAATGTGAACATTGGCATCCTCGAAAGAGTGTCCTTTATCCTTAAGATGCAGATGGACTGCTGAGTCTTGTCCTGTGGAGGTGGCTCTTCTGTGTTGTGCCATGCGCTTGTGAAGTGGCTGTTTGGTCTCTCCAATGTAGAGGTCTGAGCATTCCTCGCTGCACTGTACAGCATACTCCACCATTTGACCTTAGAACTGAAGAAGCTTCTCGGATGAGAGGTGAAACGTCTTCAAGCAACTTAAAGAAGTCCAGACGCTTTTCTTTGCAAGCTCCTTTGAGACACCAAATGAATTGCAAAATTGTTTTTCCCCCTATTATTTAATCCCTAGACAGTTTTTAAAGTATCATTTGATTAAATTAGAGGTGGTGGAACTATGAGTTAGGATTTGTTCAACACCAGAATATTTTAAGAACTCAGGGTGCATGTTTTAAGTGGCATCAGTTTTTCTAGAATTTTAATGTGGTGTTTACATAATAAAATATTGAGTTCACTTGTAGATACAGAAGCAACATTTTTGCATGGACTGAGTTAGTACCATAGGTAAGCCAGTGTTGTTTGCTACATCAAAAAGAGTTTATCCTCTATGCAACATTAAGATTAGGATATAACTGGCTTAACTTCTCAAGCTCAGTTATGCATTCGCAGATGTCACTTCATCAGTCTAATCTGGGCTTTGTCAGCCTTGACTACTGTACATACAACCAGCATGCAAATATTTGCACGATAACATAATTATGCTTGGTTTTTGGTAGCAGCACGGGATATTTATTTTCTACTCATGTTTACAGTGTTGTGCAAAAAAAGAAGTCAAGAAGTCAGACTTAAGCAGCAGATGAACAGTACCTGAATGCCATGTCCTTAAAAAATAGAACAGAATCTGGACCTTCTGTTGATCCAGCTACCTTTTGCTGAAGCCTCGTTGGAAATGGTCTCAGTGGGAGATGGTGAATTAAGATTTTCTTTAAGAAAAAGGTGAGGTAGGTTAAACTGCACAAGAACTGAAAATCAGTCACAGCAATCTGTAAAACATGGCAGACACTCTGTCATGGTTTGGGCTGCATTTCATCCAGTGTTGTTGGAGATGTCAAAACTGATGGAATTGTAAATGCAGAAGTACAGTCGGAGAACTATTCCTGAAGATTACTTCAACTAAGAGACAAGACAGCTTGCCTGAGAGAGTTCATACTGTGCTAAAGAATAAAGGTGGTCATTCAACTTTCAATCTGGATAGAATTGTAAAACGTCTGGTTTTACCTTATTAGTGTATTTCCATTTATGTTTGCACGTGTCAAGAAATCACTGTACTTATTTTCCAAGCAAACTATAAAGAAATAGGGAGTGGTCAAGACTTCATATGACTCTGTAAGTATAAATCTTAAAATACAATATGATGGTCAATGTTTCTTCAGTAATTGTTTCTTGAGACAATTATAGTGTACAAGACGACCAACAGGCTAATGAACTGAACAGCACTGCCATGCTGTTAGCGAGTCAAATAAACACATGGGTTTCCATGGAAAGAACATAACAGGAATTAAATATAGTTCCCTCCCATATGAAAATTAGATTAGCAACTGCACAAACAAAGTGTGTTAAATTCAGCTATTGATGTTTACAACCGGCTGGTGTTACATCTGTTTGAGTCATTAATTTCATGCACTGTAAGTTGTCCACATTTCACATTGCACATTAAAGACCCTTGTACACAATTTAAATCGTTGTGTGACAAATGCAATGGACATTCTGGTGCTTGACCTTGAGACAATCAGAGTCTTGTTCTTCATTTGATCTTCCCTTTCCAAAGTCACAACTGCTTCAGAGCTATGCTGGGATTATAAATGTCATAACCTTGATTATGTAATATATCGTAACATAAGAAGTACATTGCAGACAAGGGATAAGTACCTTGTTCGCAACATGTGATCTTCACTAATATCCAGACAAGGGTACAGTTCAAAGCGGGATTAAACTGAATATGTTTCAACATTATACCACCTCAAAGTTTAATAAAAAGATATGGCTTTGAGTCACTTTCTTTTCATAGCTTCATAGGCCAAATTAATGCCTGCCTTTACCAGTTACCTGCCAGCCACCACTCAAATGGCAAATTTTATGCAACTCCTAATACAGTATGGTTAAAATCAGCCTGTGATGATAGCTCAAACTGAAATCTGTTTCTTTAAAAAAGCCAGTAAAATACATTTTGAACAATTACTTAACTGGAATTAAAATCCCCACTGATACTTTCACTGTGACAGTTACAGGTGTGTGTGTGTGTGTGTGTGTGTGTGTGTGTGTGTGTGTGTGTGTGTGTGTGTGTGTGTGTGTATCTGTAAGAATCAGAGACTACACAAACAAAATGAACTCACCAATCATTTTCTTGTCAGCAGCTGTTCTGTGAAAGATGAGTGTGCTGTCATCAGTAATTACCGCAGTGAGAGATAAACTTCACCACTAACTTGTCATTGGTAGCCCTTCCCTCTCCATTCGGCTATTCATCCTGCCTTACCTCATCCATTGACCCACCAGCTCCCCCGCTCCCTCCACCCACTCCCTCTTAATAATAACCCACCCGCTCTGAGCATCCATCTGCCTAATCAGAAGAAGCCTCTCTTTGACAGTCACTACCTAGGCACAAGCTTGCAGACAGGAAAATCAAACATTTTACCCCCAAAGGATTTAATATCCAGTGAAAACGAGGAGGCAGCAAGTTTATAACGCATCTATAAACCAGTCTCAGTGGGAGTGAACACAGAGCGGTACACAGGTAAAACACCCTTTTCTCTGTTTGTCTGTTTGAGACTGTGTGTGACCAAAGCTACATCCTGACCACAGGTTAACCTTCACATCTTTATTATATCCAAGTGGATTTCAGTTTATGAAGTGACAGAAGCTAAACAAGTTGGGTATTTAGAGGATGCCCTCCAGAGGAGTATTAGGTTTCTACTGAAGAACAGTGGATCAGAGAGATGGTTTTCAATATTTGTTTGTTTTCTTTTATTGTTTGTTTGTTTTGTTTTTTGGTGTGCTTTTATAATATATGCAAAAGCATCATCTTCCTCATAACATAAGCTGTCATCACTTGTAAAGCAATGCCCAGAAAATGTTAACTGGGTATTTTCCCTACAGTATCCCTTAATATAATGCGTTTAGGCTCACGAGTTTAAAGAAATGCACTGGATTATCCTTGCTTATCAAATCAAAGATTATGCAAAATAACACTCTAGTACTCCTAGTACTACTGTTGCATTAATCATATTCACTTTCTATTTCTAGGTCGCCTTTTGACAGTTAACTCTTGCCAAAATGTGGAAAAGAGGGAAGAGCACGGGGACCACTGCAAACAGACAATGTAAAGGACTACAATTCTTACTACTCTTTCGTTTTGCATTACATGTATGCTTCTTAAGAAGAAAAATATCAATCACTATTAGGCACAATTTGCCGTCATATTCTCTTGGTATTATTTTTGCAATAGATAAAATGTTCCAAGTGTAAGAGATGGCTTTATTGTATCTAAAGAATTAAATATTTGTTGAATTATTTACAAGCTTAATCCTTGCCAGATTTAGGCCCTCACTTCAGCCAGGAATATTCAAGGCTGTGTTGTATTATTAAAAATTCTCCAAAAGCATTATATAGAAGAAAAAATGTATTTTTATATCCTGAGTGAATGCTTTGACAATAAAGTAGGCCTTTGGGGTAAAACTATTTGGCACCGACTATCTGTTATAAAAGCCTACATTAATCTTTGACACAGGCAAACTTAATTACTGTCTCATATATAGCAAACTGTGCACAAGTTAATTAATCACCAAAAGTGGTGGGAAATGAGCTGTCACTAATCCTGCCAAAACATAACATATTGCTACAGTCAAATAAACAATTAAGAAGGTAGAAAACCACCATATGGTGTACCTACTGATAGATTTATGGCTTTAAAAACACTTTGAAATTTGTAAGCAAAATGAGTAATGCTTAGACTTCAAGACAATAATAGAAAAACTAGAGGAAAACCCCTGGACAAGCCCTGCTTAGCACCAAATAACAGACAGACACAATCAGTGAATAGGTGGTGAACATAGGGGAACATTTAGCAGCTAAAGAGCCAGATATTTCCCTCAGGAGTTGGTACAGAACAGAAAGAGAACTGAAGGAAAGCAATTATTGGATTTTCAGGTGGCAAGAAACAAAACTTAAATAATATGTCGATGTTGTGTTCATAACTTTCTTGCACTGTTACCAGGTGGTGTCACATATGAAAACACTGGAACTACCCACAAGCTACATAGAGCAGTTTCTCCGTTAAGTTATAAAATGAACTAAGAATTTAAATTAAGAACTTAAAGACATTTAGCCAGTTAACTAAAAGTCTGTTCTCTAAGGCTTGAAACTGAGGATGAGAAGAAAACATCCCTGGATTAAAGTCACCTGTCTGCTGCCTTTTACTGTAACTCTCTTAGAGTTTTATTCAGGCATTTAAGAGTTTTCCTTTTCCACATTATGCCTTACTATGTCTTCAGCTCCTTTTTACAATTTCATATGTATACCACCTACTGTCCTACAAGCATAAACCAGCATTCCCTCGTGTATTTGAGACTGATCTAATGTAATTTCTTTTCACCCAGGTTTCTCCCTTGTTCATCAATATATTCAGCATTTTAATGAGGTGTCTGGAAACAAGACAGGTGAAATGAACACTGTTTTATTTTCTGTCGGACAAACTTACTGTTTTTTGAGGTTGCAATGCATTGGAGTGCCGTATCAACATAATACTGAGAAAGAGCCATTATGCTGAATAATGGAAAAAACAATGAATAATACATTAGGCATTACTGAATGCTGTGTCTGTTTGTGACCTGTTTTACCTTTGTATTGATAACCTGAAAAACTACCTTGTCAAAGCAGTGACATGTTTGATTGGGTGGCAGCTCTCCTATTTCTGTCCTTGTCATAATAATCATTAATCCCTGGATTAATGTTGTTCTTTACTGACTCCTGTGTGATCCTTTGTCTTTGAACATTCAAAACCTGATAAAGAAATGTTCAGCTGCCAAGCAGGGAGGCAGAGGATCACAGAATTCATTCATGGCCTGATTTTTAAATGACTGAGTGAATTAGTCCATAGTCTAGTACAGAATGTGAGCTGAAGCTGACATTTGACTGTGAAGAGATTCACACTGCACATTTTTTTTGACGATAAATTGTCTGGGTCACTATTTTATATTGAAATTGCCGAACATACCATATATCAAGCTTTTCTGAATGTTATATACACTTATCAGCCACTTTGTTAGGTACACTTTTCCAACTGCTTGTTCATGCAAATATCTAATCAGTCAATCACATGGCAGCAACTCAATGCAATTAGGCATGTAGACATGGTCACTTCATAAACCAAGCATTGGAATGAGGAAGAAAAGACTGGCCTGAGTATTTCAGAAATTGATGAGCTACTGGGATTTTCTCCACACAACCAGGGTTGTATAGGGTTTACAGAGAATGGTCTGAAAAAGAATATATCCAGTGAGCAGCAGTACTTTTGGTGAAAATGCTTTGTTGATGCCAGAGGTCAAATGAGAATGGCTAGACTGCTTCAAGCCATTGTTACAGCTAAGGTATGTATAAGAATATCTCTGAAGGCAAAAACCATTGCACCTTAAAGCAGATGGGCTACAGCAGCAAGAGGACTACATTGGGTGAAACTCCTGTCAGCTAAGAACAAGAAACTGAGGCTACAAATCAGACTGGCTCATCAACATAGGACAGCTGAAGACGTGCTTCTCCGATGAGACTCGGATGGTACTGTATGTGCTGTGGAGGACATTTTCTTGGCACACTGTGGGCCCTTTAGTATCAACTGAGCATCATTTAAAGGCCACAGCCAATCTGAGAATTCTTGCTGACCATGTCGATCCCACAGCCTCCAGCTTCTAGCAGGATGATGCACCATGTCACAAAGCTCAAGTCATCTCAAACAGATTTCTTGAAAAAAGACAATGAGTTCATCGTATTCAAATGGCCTCCACAGTCACCAGATCCCAGTCCAAAAGAGGAACTCTGGGATATGGTCGAATGGAACCCATATGGAAAAGAAATAGTAAAAACTTATATGTGATTACTCATGAAAGTGGCCACTTTCTCATTACTTTCATACATTGTTTTAGTAAGTATCCAAAACATACAAGTTTCATTATATAATTTTTCAAGTGATCTTATATCCGTTTTCACTCATATATGCTTTTCACACATGACAGATACAAACTTTATAAGATAGATATATATCTGTATCTATCTATATATCTATCTATATATCTATATATCTCTTTTCCATATGGGAAGATTCACATCATGGATGTTCAATCAACAAATTTGCAGCAATTGTGTGCTGTTATCATATCATTATAGATCCAAGGGTAATGTGTACAGCAGCTTGTTGAATCTATGTCACAAAGAATTAAGTCACTTTTGAAAGCAAAAGAGGGTCCACGCTGGAGTTTAAAAGGTTTACCTAATAAAGTGGACAGTGAGGGGAATTCAACATGTAAGATATTTAAATTTTGGATGTTAGTCATGTTAAAGAAAAAAAAAAAAAAAAAAAACAAAGGGTATGGACATTGCCTTCAGCTTTGTGAAACTGGTGTTTTCTAAGAGTTTTTTTTTTTGTCCTAATTACCATGTAAAGTACCATTCTAAAGCAATACACATTTAAGATATCCAAGAAAAACATCATGTTCTTTTTCAAGCGATAGATGTTACCGTGAACCATAGCCGACAGACAAGATTTTGTACTATTCACATCTCCAAAATTAAGGAACATAAATTGATTACCCTACGTGCTACTAGAGCTGGTATAACTTAGAAAAACTGAAAACTAAACCTGGAATCAAAAGCAGTAAGATTTATGCACTGTACTTTCCATTTGCAAAGTTACTGTTGCTGTCAACACACTAATTGTCACTGGGAAAATGTTTGACATTTCTGACATCTGCTGGTAGCAAAAAAGAAATCCGTTTAGTTCAATCAAAACCAGCAAACTCATGATTAATTCTTATGATTAACTCAGTTTCTTATTTTTCCCCCCCATTTTGTTTAGCTGCTATTCGGAAGAGATCTAAGACCTCTGGAGTGATGATCACGCAGTATTTAGTAAACATGCCAGAGGGAAAAAGCACCCCTGATTTCCAGTGTAAACCAGTGGCAGTAACTATTGAGAAAGGTGGGTGCTTTAAATTATAACTGACCATTAAAACTGATCCATTAGTGAAAGATATTGTTGCTTTTGGTTTCAGCAATATCTTTCACATTATTAAACAGAAGACATGTCTTTTAGGAAAATTAGCTGTTTTCAAGGCTGTGGTGACAGGGGATCCAAAACCAGATGTGTCATGGAGAAGAGCTAAGGGAACTCTTTCAGATAAGGAAAAATTTCAGACTAAATATGATGAATTAACTGAGGAGCATATATTAGAGGTGAGTGAATAAATTATTCCACATGATGATCTTGAAGTATTTAGTACTGATACTGTTTTTTTTCTCATGAATGTATTGATCTATAATGTATTTGTATGTGAATTGACACATAAATGAATATTTCCAGATTCACAAAGTGTCTGTTGCAGAAACAGATACATACAAATGCTTTGCTGCAAACGAATATGGAAAAGCTGTCTGCACAACAACATTAACTGTGACTGAGGGTAAGTCTTGCCCATTAAATACTTTTAAAGAGGATTCTGTACTTTCTTTCTTTTAGTGTGCATTTGGAAGAGTTTTTCTATTGGTGGAGTGCTCTTGTAGATTTTAACATTTCTTATTATTTAAGCTTATAATGACAGACACTGAAAAACAAGACAAACACTGTAGGTCTAAGGGCCTAGTTCTGTTATTTTTTTATTACAAAAATGATATAGGACTCAGTGTTTTTAAACTGGTATTTATTTAAATAAAACTTGAATTTCATTTGCTGTTTTCAGCTTCAACAAATCCAGCAGATTTCAGAAAACTGCTGAAGAAGAGGTAAGAACTGTAACCTATTAAAATACTTTTTAAAAGAGGACATTTCTGCAGGAGTATATAAGGATTAATTCCCTAACTGATCCTTTTTTTTGACAGTTAAATACATTACATTTAATATTTTCCTGTTATCTTCAGTAAAGTAGAGAGAGCAGATGGAGAATCTGATGAAAGGTTCTGGGATGCCATGTTAAAAGCTGACCGGAACGACTATGAGCGCATCTGTTCAGAATTTGGTGTTAAAGACTTACATTTGATTCTCAAGAAACTGGATGAAAAGAAGAAGGAGAAATCACAAAATAAGAGGAAGGTATAAAAACACCCAACTCTCACACTGGATACGATATCTTAATCTCTAAAACTCAGAATTAATAAGTAAATTCTTGAGGTGTCAGTCATGGAGTGCAATTATTATTTGACTCAGCTGCTGATGAAGCACTTTCTGAATACTCACCAAGCTCATACTGTGCATTGCAACAATATGTTGATAGTTCAAATGCAAATATGACATCAGCAGAATAACTATTAACTACACTCAATAGCCACTTTATTAGGTACCTTACTAGTATCAGGTTGGAGCCCATTGTACCCTCTGAATTATTCATGACATAGAATCAACAGCATGCTGCAGACATTCCTCAGAGATTATATAGCATTGGAGTTGCTGCACATTTTTTCGGGCTGCACACCCATGAAACAAAGCTCCCATTCCACCACATCTCAAAGGTTGTCTATTGGATTGACATCAGGTGACTTTGGAGGCCATTTGAGTAAAGTGAATTCACTGTCATGTTCAAGAAACCAGGCTGAGATGATCCGTGCTTTGTGACAAAGCCTGTTATCCTGCTAGAATCAGATGTTAAAAGAGTGGTAAACTGCAGTCATAAAGGTATGGACGTGGTAGGTTGTAGCATTTAAAGAATGGCTCATTTGTACTAAGAGCCCCAAAGTACACCAAGAAAATGCCCCCTTCACACCATTACCGGCCTGAACAACATGAATCAGTGCTCTCATGCTTTGAAAATCTGATCCTATACCATCTGAATACTGCAGCAGAAATTGAGACTCATCAGAAGAAGTAACCTTTTTCCGATTTTCTATTGTTAAACTTTGCATTAACCAAGGGCCAAACATCATTACCTACTAAAGTGAGTGTATACACTTAGCCATAGGCATATATCATCTTTTTAAGTGTTCATATTATTAACTGCATTCCTTTCACTTCTGAGATCTCTTCATTTAGGACCAAAAAAGGAAAAAAAAAAAAAATGCTTGTATTAATTTCCTAAAATAGTAACCAACAATCCAGGTCAGAGATATCAATTTGCTGATTCCTGTACTGTGTGTAAGTACTGTAAGTAATATACAAAGCAGTAAATGAGTCAGAAATACGCTGGAGCTGTGATTTCAAAACAACTGAAAAATGTTGATAATTTTGACTTTCATTAAAAACGCATAATACATGCAATCATAAAGTTCCGTAGTCCTTGATGAAAGAGTGCTTCCAGCACAGTGTACTTTTCAATTTTTATAGAAGTCGTATCATTATACCACATTGCTATTCATCATGACATGAAGGTTCTTTTTTTCTGTGTACCTAGCAGGATGATATAATTCCCTATGATGAAAATGAAACAGGGAAACACAGTCTAAAGAGTGTTGGAAGGACAACGAATTTCTCTATTGATGGCCTGATGCAAAAGGACACAGAGCTTTGTAAGGGGGATATTCAAGAGGCCAACCTTCGAAATGCAGGGCTGCCTCAAATGGATCCTGAAAAGTTCATACTCCCTGCAGAGTTTAAATGTAGGTTTAAAAACCAGCTATGGCTAGACCTGGAAAAAAAAAAAAAGAGTCTTCAGAACATAAGCATTTGGGCATTTGCATATTGTTTTTGTTGTACATTCGACTTTAAACAAATGTGCATATGCTAAAGCTTGTAAAAATTTACTGACTAGCCCATAAGCAGACAGTAGCCATTATATTTATCCAGTAACATAACTTTAACAGCTGACACTGAATGTACTGAAGCACACAATCATGTCCAAATAATAGTCTTGCAATGTTCTCTACATTCTCTAATTGAATAGAAGATGACCAATACTGATGATACATATATTATATCAAAAAGAAAATCACATGAATATAATATTTTACTTTTTTGTAGTTTCCAAAGTCGACTTTGTGATCAAAATTCAAGAGATTAAAGCTGAAGAAAGGGAGGATGCTTTGTTTGAGTGTGTCCTGACACACCCGCTACCTAACATCACATGGATGGGCAAAGGCAACATCCTGGAGGATGGAGAAAAATATAATTTAACTATGTCAGACCACAAACTCATCCATAGGCTCCTCATCAAGGACTGCCAGATGCTGGACAAAGGCATCTATTCCGCTGTGGTTGGCAATACATCCTGCAATGCCTGGTTGGTTGTGGAAGGTATCACTGTATAACATTACCTTAACCATTGCTATTTTCATATTATCATCATCATTATTATTATTACTATTATTATTAGATAACTAATTACGTTGTACTTCTAACTTTTAAGCTGACAGTAATCCTGCACCTGGTGGTGAGAGGAGACCCCGTAAAACTACTGTGGCTCGTGGAGCACGGACTGACATTGAGAAAGTGGCCCAAGAGCAGCAACTAAAAATACAAGGGGAGATGGAGAAGCTCTTGGCAGAAGTAAATGCAAAATACGGAGCAGTACATATAACCGACAAACTATCTTTAGAAGAACTGGCATTAGAAGAACTGACTTTAATCTTAAGCACAGGTGGAAAATACAGTAAAGTTACTGGACAAGGTAAAAACATGTATTTCTGACTCTGCCAGTACCCTCCCTGTCCTTTGGAGCAAAAACTCAACAAAATCTATTATCTCCTTAAAATTAACTCCATTAAACTGTCCTATCACTCCTATCAGTCCCATATTCTGTCTCACCCTTCACGTCTTACCAAAGCATTTCTACTACCAGCACTGCAGTGAATAGGCAGTGTGGCTAAAACTGTGCTGATGATAAAACATGCACGCTTACTGCTACTTATTTCAAAAGATTAACAGAGTGTATTAACTTGTGTCGTTCCTGGCTAATATTTGGTTACCCAACTATAAGCCATCTTTTATTTTTCAGTGGCATTAAGTATGACATAGTTGCTTACTGGTACTGGTGCAGGCTGGAAATTAAATCTTCTCTGAAAAACAAATATTTTTAAAAGACTTTCGACTTTAAAAAAATCACCATTTTTTTTTTTATTTCTAACTGGTAGGTGAAAATCAAGAAGATTATTCTGAGGAGACTAAGAACTTCACTGGACATGCAACTAAATCAAAATACTTAAAACAAAGTCGTGACTCAGAAATCAGAGTAATTGGTAAGAAACATACAAAGCAGTACGTGTGTCCATTCCCTTGTTATAGACCGAAAAGTCTAAATATGTAAATAAATATTTTGACCTTTAATCTTGTTTTGTGTCTGTCCAGAGTCAACTGACAAATTTATGGATGCAGACCAGTCTCAAATGCTTACCATTAGTCAACAAGAGCTGGGGGAATCTGATAGAAACAATAACTCCACTGGGTCTGTCAAAAAACAAATGAAAAGAAAGAAAGTCCAATGGAAACAACAAACATCTGGTAAGGGCTGAATGACTGCATGAAAATGCACTATATCTTATTCAAGATTTATACTTATGTGTATTAGATATAAATATGTAGATATAAATTATAAAACACTTTTCAACTCCACTTAAGCACTCAAAGCACTTTATACAGCATGCCCCATTTACCTATTCCCACCCATTCATACAGGCACTTTTTCCTGCACCTGATGTTTTGTACCTAACATTCACACACATTCATAATCTGATTAATACATCAGATCGCAACTTGGAGTTCAGTATGTTACCCATCATGCAGAGTGGAGCAGCCAGGAATCTAAGCATCAACTTTCCTCTTGAGCCACAGCAACCCCAATACACTGATGTACAGATGGAAAAACTGTTTATTGCTTTATTATTGTCAGTTTTTGTGCAATATTGAATTACAAAATGCATTTTCTTTTATTTGTATTTTTTTAATAAAATGTAACCAATATGTATCTGAGACTTTTGTTTCAAACCCTTACAAAGTTTTGGGCCATTTCTATTTGCACTTGTAAATTATAGTCGTGAATTATTATTGTAAAACAGTTTAAGTTTAAGTGATATTGCACCATGAGAATTGCTGTCAAAGCTTCAAATGACACAGTTAGCATAGAAGCTTTATCTTCAATAGTGTAAAAATTCAGAAAGATGTCCCTTAGCACTTTTTAAATTATATTTTTCTTAATTAATCAAAGAAAATAAAATGCAGCAGAACAAAATCAACATCAAAATTATTACTTAAAAATTCACTGGATAAAGTTGTGCATGTAATACCTGACACAGATCCAAAAGAACTAGCAAGTGAAAATGAATCAAGTTGCTATGATGAGGATGAAGACGCTACTGACCAGGACAAGCACACAATTTCTCCAAAGCAAGACCAAAAGCCAAAGGATGCACTCGATGGTAAGGG
Source organism: Aulonocara sp. 'chitande type north' Nkhata Bay (assembly GCF_057382095.1). NCBI lineage: Eukaryota > Metazoa > Chordata > Actinopteri > Cichliformes > Cichlidae > Aulonocara > Aulonocara sp. 'chitande type north' Nkhata Bay. The sequence goes on from NC_141363.1 coordinate 34,805,156, forward strand.
AGCACAATTAGTGTGGCATTGCAAGGGGAATTTGTATGATTCAATTTCCTCCATGAGGAAACTCAAGGATATATTCCTGGATATATGTTTTGCTTAAAACCATATATGGTATGATTTTGAAAGAACTCTTCTAGCTGAGAGAAGATTTTTGTTTTAAAGGTGAAAGTGCAAGTCTGAAAGACGACATTAGGTGTGACGAGACTGAGGATGAGACTGAATCTTCAACACATATGAGGCATAAAAGACACGCCCCTCCGATCGAAGATTTGGTGGTTGGTAAGTTGGAGACAAAGAATTCTTCTAAACCAGAAGGGTTTTTCTTTTTTGTTTTTTGATGTTTTTTTAAATTAATAATCTGTTTAACTAAACTGATTAACACTTAAACATGTAAAACTCAATTAGCTGAATTATTCCACTGTATTTCTGTCTTATTAACACAGACATGACTACCTTTACCCGCATAAACATACCTGAACAACATTCTGAACTTGTTGATAGATAGTGAAAGAAACATTAAAGTTTCAGCTATTTATTTGTGGATGGAAAAGAAAAAAATAAAATAAAACTATTATATTAAACTAAACTAAACTGATCTACAGATAGAAAAGACTTGTTGTTGTAAGATTATACATTTATAATTTATTTCATCTACCAATATCCAAAATCCATTAAAGTGTATTGACTGGTGTCACACTTCATGCCCAAGATTTTCCAAAAATCATTTTAACTGTTCTTAGATCCAGGGGTTCAGTTCATCTGTGGTTTGACTGATGTCAGTGCGATCATCAATGAGATCGCTGAGTTAACATGTAAGCTTAGCAGTGAAGACTGTGAAGGAGCCTGGTTCAGAGATGGCAAACAGGTTAGTCAAACAAACATATACATGTTATATTTCTGTTCTGGTACAGTTCTGTGTTCACCCACACACCCAAGTTACTGTGACAGCGGATCAATAAATTGTCATACCATGCCTAACGAATTCATAACTGAGAAAAAAAAAGAAAACAGGTCCATTGTAACAGCAACAAAATAAAAAAAAAATTTTTTAAAAAGTAGCATTAGGGTCATATGTATTTGGACAGTTACATTTTTTTGGCAAACACTGTGATTGTCCTGAGACTTGTTGTTTAGTTCTTTAGAATTCTGAGATACTGTCCTTGTGTTCAGATTCTTGAGAGCCTCTGAGTACTATATTTATATTTAAAGTTCTTGCTTCTTGTTCATCCCTGTTAGATCCCCTTCTTTTCCAGTCTGTTCTAGTCTTTTCTCTGTCTTTGCATCTCCTGAATGAAGTCAGTTTGTTGCAAGCTCGCTCTTGCAACAAACTGACTAACAAAATGCTGTGCATTGAAGTGCAAACTTTTAGCTTTGCAGTAGCTTTGCCTATAGCCTTTATAGAGGATTAAAGATATTTGGACAATTCACTAACAAGCAGTTTCATAGCCAGATGGAGCTTGTTCCTACATTTTCTGTGACAAATTAAGCATATAAAATATCTGGAGTTGATTTCAAGTGTTAAAGTTGCATTTGACAGGTGCAACAAGGTGCAAACCACTGGTTACGCTGAAGAACAAGAACACCAGATAAGACTGAAAACATCTAAAAGAGTTTAGGTGGGAAACACAGCTTTTGGTGATACCCCTCTAAACTTCAGGATAGGATGGGATATTTATCCAACTATTCTTATATTTTTACCTGTGGTAGTTAATTTTGAGTATCTGAAATAAGCTGACTCATATATATATATATATATATATATATATATATATATATATATATATATATATATATATATATATAAAAACAGTAATTCCAAAACATAATGCAACATTTTGCTGAACCTCTTAAATGAATGATGGAAGTCTCTACTTAAATTACATCTTGATTTAAAATCTACTTTGGTGGTGTACAGAGGCAAAATTACAAACACTGTCGGTGTCCAAATTCTCATGGACCTAACTGTATGTAAATGTAGCACTCTGTCATTCCTCGCTAAAGTTTGATTCCTTATTGATGTATTTTAAATTTTTTAAAAGCTCAAAACTGACATTTAATAAATAAAGAGTGTCATTACTGATGTCTGAAAATCATCACCGGTTTCACTGAACAGCTGTTCATCTTTAATTTACTTCAAATCTTTTGCCAGTGTTCAAGTACTTTAGGCCCATGTGGGAGACACACACAGCTGGACAAGAAGCCCCCTTTGAAAGCCTAATTTTTCTTTACTTTTAACTGTTTGCTCTTTTTCCTATCAGATATTCCAAGATGAAAGTTTCTCCATAACTAAAGATGGGCCAATTCATAAATTGGTCATAAGCAAGTGCACGGAAGAGCACTCTGGAAAATACCGTTTTGAGGCAGATGGCCGTAAAACAGAGGCAATGATAAATGTCAAAGGTTTGAGAACTGCTCATTAAAGCATGACATTTTGCAAACTTTAAATGGAAAATGTACAGACATACTAATAAAGAAATGTTGAAGCAGATCACGGATAACATAATACTTCTCCAACTCCTAAAAACTTCTTTAGATCCTCCCAGGTTTGACCTTGAAGACCTCAGTGCTTTTACTGAGCCAAAGACAGTTAAAGTGGGGCACAATGCCATCTTCAAATTGCATTTTCTTGGACACAAACCCATAAAGATTCAGTGGTTCAGAGAAGGAGAAGAGCTCCAAGATGACAACAATACAAGGATAGAAAAATCTGCAAGCCAAAGCCGGTTGCTTCTGAGCAGATGCCAGAGGAAGGACACAGGAGAGATCAAGATCAAGCTAAAAAATGAACACGGCTTCACTGAGGCACTCTCACGGCTTATTGTGCTTGGTGAGTGAATTATGGACAATGCAGAAGCTGAACAGATAAATATAGGTTTCAAACAGCAGTAAAAATCTCGACTGACATACCCTCGTAATATATTTGACAACTGATTTGAAAACTTGTGCAAAGTTGTTTTTCTGTTAAAAAGTCCTGTAATTATTAGTTCTACGTAAATACTGTCTCTATTATGAACATTGTAAATGTATTTCCATACTTTCTATAAAACTTTATTGCCATTTCAGACAAACCAACCCCACCTCTGGGTCCTGCAGAGGTAACAGAGAGCTCAGCTACATGTATTGAATTTAGATGGCGCCCTCCAAAGGATGATGGTGGCTCCCCAGTGATTAACTACATAATGGAGCGTCAGCAAATGGGGCGAAACACCTGGAAGAAAATAGCGGAAATACCAGGTGTGTCCAGTTACCGAGACACAGGCGTAGAGCGAGGGCGGAAATACTGTTACCGCATCCGAGCAGTGACTGCAGAAGGCACAAGCGAAGTTATGGAAACTGAGGAAATGCAAGCTGGCACACTTGGTAAGCAAAGCTGACTACTCACCAAGCTCAATCACACAGAAATAACAGAATGCAAACTTCATATATTGATTTTTATTGTGGGATTCATTTGTCTTCAACAGAAAAGGAAGCTTTTCATTATGAAATGCCAAATAGACGACCTTGTGACTGCTCACTGTCACCAGTTTTCAAAAAGGTTTAAAAATCTGCCAGTCAAAACTTCAGGTTGCTGACATACAGTTAAAAGCCAAATGTGATCTCCCAATCAGTTTACTTGTAAGAGATATACAGTGTATATGTGATGATGGCACATAGGCTACAAAGTGGGTAAACTATACAGTGGGTAACTATAAAACGGTTAAAACAAGCATTCGCTCTCTTATAGCTCACAGCTAAAACATAACACACACAAACCACTGCACAGCATAATGCAAAGAAAGTACTTACTGTTTGCAGATCTGCTTGAAAAATACTTTAAAGTGTCCCTCTGGACCATCTGTCTGTACAGCTTTGCAGAAATACTGGCTAGACTTGTCATTTTTGACAAGCCTGAAATGGTCCTCACCTGAATCCAGTTATTCTCACCAGCTGTTAAAACTAAGCATATTTTTTTTAATTTATAAAACATGATCCTGGCAGTGTAGCCACATGACCAGCCTTTTCAGTCCTTTTCAGATTCAAAGTCAAATTCATTTCCACCTTCTAGACCAGGGGCAGGGAATTCCAAGCCTCGAGAGCCGATGTCCTACAGGTTTTAGATGTGTCCTTGATCCAACACAGCTGATTTAAATGGCTAAATTACCTCCTCAACATGTCTTGAAGTTCTCCAGAGGCCTGGTAAAGAACTAATCATTGGATTCAGGCGTGTTGACCCAGGGTGAGTTCTAAAACCTGCAGGACACCGGCTCTTGTGGCCTGGAGTTCCCTACCACTGCTCTACACTGACAGTGTAGCAGTTTATGCTCTTTTTTCTAGATTCTATAAAGTGGGTATGAAGGTGGAATTTAGTTAATGAATCTAAGCATCATCTGCTAAAACTCATCTACAATTCTCTGCTATACTTGATCTAACCTTACTCTGGCCATGAAACCGCAGCCATGGTGCACCAGTCACACACTTTTCCTTACTTTAAATTCACTACACTGCAAAGTATTTTCATACAACCTTTAAAATAACACTTAGTCTGTCTCAATTTCATTTGCAGCATTTCACAATATTAAAAAAAATCCCATGTACTGACCCAAATATCTGATATAAAAACATGACTTAAATGTAAGCTTTACATTTCTACTTTATACAATACAACTGAGCAGTCCTTACCTTTTAATCTAACCTCTCTTCTTTCTCTCCTGTCCGGTCTTTCTTATCTTTCTCCATCTCTGAGTGAAGTTAGCTCTCTTTCTTTTCTCTCCCTGTGAAATACAGCAGCCGGACCTTTAGCTAGCAACACACTTTGTTGCTTAACTGCACACAAACAGTTTGTGTGTTTCCTTAGCTTACAGAAACGCTGCATTTGAATTTACCTCCGTCACTCCCTCTATGCTCGCTGATCTTCTGTAGGGCGAGTTAGATGCTTAAGGACCGCAACTTACAGACACCTGCAGTAGTTCCGATGTTTTCACACACAAAAAAGAAAGAAAAATATCCTGACTTTGGCACACGTCATATCTCTTTACGCTACATCCTCTGGTGATTAATAAACAAACTGCCATTGATGTGTTTCTGTGACTGTTTCTGTTTTTACTCTGAAATCGGTTTGATGTTTTTTCGAAATAACAACTCGATCCAAATGCTTTAAAACAAAAGTAACGAGCCTGTTTTGAAAATGTAAGGAGTACAAAGTACAGACACTTAAAAAAGTAGGGAGTTAAAGTAACAAAAAAAAACCCTACTCAAGTAAAGTACAGATACCTGAAACAGTAACGAAGTATTTGTACTTCTTTACTCCCACCTATGGACTTAAGCTCGCCTGTTTTCTGTATTTCATAGAGGAATTTTAATGACACATGAAGTTATAGCTTAGGCTTTAGCTTAAAACGGATAGCTAAACAAGCATCTGTTTTATCAGTTTCCGGTCCTAAAAGACTCAAGTTTATACTAGTGGAATAATTTAGTGGCATAAGTAGCTTGTATCAATGCAAATGATTTTATAGTTAATTATAGAAAATACAGGCACGGGTACATATAACCAGCCACAACAAATTTTACCAGTGAATTTGTCCCTGTGTGCCGGTGTTCTGGGAATGGAGGCTTGTTTTCCCTCAGAGCAGCCTGGAAAACGCAGGTGTTACAACTGATAACACTAATGACTCTTCGCCTACAGTGTAACAACGAGCTAACAGGACCCTGAAACTGATGCAGCTAATCTAAGCAGCAAACGTCATTATTTAGATCTGCTCTGCCTCTCTGTGGCATGTCCAAAATATGGTTCAAAATGCATCAACCGGTAGGAAAGCGGCGTTACTGCCCCCTACTGTGCTTTACTGGCCATATTCTCCTTTCTTGATGAATCAAGTGATGCGCAGTAAACAACTACTCTTTTCATTATTAACCATTACTTCTGTCTAGGAGGATATGTAGTTGGCTCAGATTACCTGTTTGTGTGTCTGTTTGTTAGTGGTATTACTGAAAAAGTTATGAGGTTTCCATGAAATTTTTACCAGTGATGGGGCTTGGCACAACTTAACTTTGGGATCCATCTGGATTACAGTCCACAGCCAGGAATTTTTGGGACAGTTTACCACCGAGAGAGAAACCTAGATAGGATGATATACATATATGATATACATATACTGCATTATGAAAATAAGAGACCTTTTTAGCCTTGGAGGAGGTGTGAAGCCTGGTGTTGTAAATGAAATTAACTTATCAATTATCAGTTTAGATGTTAATCATTTCAGCATAGTACACGTTGATAAATGAACATACATAGCTAAAACATTAATGTTTATATGTACAGTTATTGTTTTATCTACATAAATTACAGTGCTCTGATTCAAGGCTGCTTCTTCATTTTGGTCTCAAGTAACAAAAAAGCTTTTTTTTTTTTTTTTTCTGATTGTAACCATTACCAGCACAATCTATTTCGTTTCTGCATTTTTCAGCCTTCCCTGGCCCTCCAGCACCTCCAAAAGTGGCCAGCGCTTTTGATGACTGTATAAATCTTTCATGGGCTCCTCCAAGTAACACGGGAGGTTCACGTATCTTGGGCTATATTTTGGAGAAACGAAAGAAGGGAAGTAATCTCTGGTCTGTTGTCAATGCCAATGATGAGCTCATAAAAGGTGCGTATTTTTTAACTTACCTCAGTTTAATCTGATGGACCTGATGACATTAGAGCATAACAGGACTCTTTTTTGCTGTTGTTTTTCTCCCTTCCTCTCTTTCTGTCTTTCTCCATGTAAACTCTTTTGTAGAAAAGAAATATGCAGTGAAGGATGTTGTTGCGGGTATGGAATATGAATTCAGAGTTACTGCCATAAATCTCTCAGGAGCAGGTGAATTTAGCAGCCCTTCAGAGTTTGTTTTTGCACGAGATCCTAAGAGTAAGTGTTGCAACTATTCTACATGAAACAAAAGACTAAAAAAAATGTATTAACAAGTATCGCTTAGTCAAAACTTAAATATCTGATGTTTGAACTACACCAGAGCCTCCTGGTAAAGTTACAGGCCTTAAGGTGACAGAAACCTCCTACAACCACTTGGTCCTAACTTGGACAAAACCAGAAGACAAACCAGGCATACAGGATGAAGCAAGAGGGTATTTTGTTGAGATTCGGCAAGCAGATTGTATCGAATGGTCCCGCTGTAATAGTACCCCCATCATCATGACTTCCTTCAGTGTGAAAGGCCTGAAATCCATGGACATGTACTGGGTAAGAGTGATTGCCATTAATGATGGAGGAGAGAGTGAGCCCGAGGAGCTGCCCAACTATGTACTGGCAATGCCTTCACCAGGTATGTCAACAAGTCTTAGATATTTCAGATTCTGTTGGTTTGTTGCTGCTAAGAATGATTTTTTTTTTTTTTTAAATAAAACTTTTTACCCCCCCCAGAAAATTCACTCGTTCTTGGTAGAATACAACATTTCTGTGATGATTTATCTTTTCTTATATAGTTTTGTTCATTCCAATTACGAACCATGATAAATTACAATATGGTACAAACCTTTTTTTTTTGTTTTTTATTTATTTATTTATTTATTTATTTATTTTGTCACCACTACAGTGAGGCCAAGATTCACAAACAACAAGATGAAGAGTTTCTTTGTTGTGCGGGCAGGAAACTCTGTCAGGATCACAGTCAATTTTGAGGTGAGAATGATATTTCAGTTTTAAAATCAGGCAAACCATGGTTTCGCAAAACGAAACGGGTGAGGCAATAAAAGAAAACGTTGAAGATATTCCTTTTTTTAAACAGGCTTCTCCTCAGCCAGCAATTATCTGGCTAAAGGATAATGTGCCAGTTACAAAGCGGATCACAATCAGTAACTCTGATGGCTCCTCCCAGTTGCTGATTCCTTCTTCTGAGCGCTCTGATTCCGGCATCTACTCCATTTTGGTGAAAAATCTCGTAGGGCAGGAAACATTAAGTGCAGAAGTCAGGGTCACAGGTAAAATAAAACTATAATTGTATACTCGTTTTCTTTTGCAACATCTTTTCGTAACAAAAGCTGATGGATCTGATGAAAGTAAAACTGTTCGCAGATGATCCAAAACCACCTGGACCAGTAGAACTGGAAGAAAATGTGCCTGGTACTGTGACAGTAATCTGGGAACCTTCTCCTGATGAGAAGCGTGATGACCGTCTCCACTACACCGTGTCCAAACTGGACTCTACCAAGCGTTCGTGGGTCACAGTGGCTGACAGGCTCTTCAATAACAAGTTCACAGTCTGCAATATCATGCATGGAAGGGAATATCATTTCCGGGTCTATGCCAAAAATGACATGGGCATATCTGCACCCTCTGAGTCACCAACCTGGGAGGTGGAGAAGAAGAAAGGTGTGTTTGTCATCTCAAACAATCATAAAGTCCAAATACTCACTTTTTAAGAAAAAAATGATAATACTGTGTCTGCTCTTTCATAGAAAAGTTTCTAGTAAGTGTACCAACCATGAAGGACTGTGATTTGCGGTGTGCCCCATCCTTCATTGTTCCACTGAAGCTGCACACTGCACCCAAAGGTTATGAATGCTATATGAGCTGTGCAGTGAAAGGAAACCCCAAACCTCGCATAACATGGTATCGAAATCACATCAGTCTAAACACTAATACCAACTATTACATCTCCAACACCTGTGGAGTTTGCACCATGTTAATCCTCCGTGTGGGTCCCAAAGACATGGGAGAGTACAGCGTCATTGCAGAGAACAGCTTGGGACGAGCCGAATGCTCCACCATCCTTAATGTCAGAGGTGAGAAGAAAATATACTGGCTGTATTTACGGTGAGGGTTAGTTGTTGGGGGGGGTGGGGGGGTGATAGTAAAGGTCAATAAATCTGTATCTCTTTCTCTCACACAGAGTGAAGACATGGAAGATGCCAGTACGGTGTGAGCAACATTTATTTGAAAGATCAACTGTGTAGCACAGGATGATTGGCAAGATTGTGCTCTTGTTTATTGAATTGGTACTAAAATAAAATAAATAAATAAATACAATTTAAAAAATAATTACATTTGTTTATGGTTCGACAAGGTTTCCTGTTTGTTTTTGGTCATGATTTAAAGAGTCTTGGTTGAGCCCTTAATCCAGTAACCAGCAGAATACCCATCACATATTAGATCAGTTGATGAATCATCTGAACAAATACTTGAGAGTTATTTGTAAAGATGGCTATAATTTATTGCAGGCATACACTTTAAATACTACAGCAGTGGTACAATCAGAACGTTTGTCAAAAAGCCTCGCAAAGAAATGTGTATTGTATTATTTACTACACATATAATCTCCTGATAGGTAACTGTGAGGCAAAATTTCTTTATGTCATATTTTGTAAAATGAATTAATAAATAAAAAAAATATGATGGAAACGTTTAAGTGGACAGGAAACATGTATATGTATTTATACGTATTTATACGTATAAAAGCTAAATTATACCATGGAGCCATGCTCTCAAAAACTGTCATAGCTTTAATACTGTTGGTGAAGATGGCTTTAAGAAAGAAGTGTTTACAGTTAAGTTTTTAGAAGATGTTTAGCGCCATCTTGTGTCAGTACAGAATGTCAACGGATTGGTTGGTGCTGGCTAATAGATTAATACTGTTGTTGTTGTTATCGTCATCATTATTATTAGCTTAATAAACCAGAAACAGAACCAATAACCAATAATAATAAATCAATGAGACTAAAACCAAAAATCATTCTAAGAAGATCATTTTGTAAACTGTCCCTGGCTGCAACAATGCGTTTTATGTTAACAAAAAAAATAGGGATAAAGTAAGTGGTTCCTTGTTGTTGGGCTAACTGCACCGAAACGGAAAATCCACCTGTTAGCGGTAATGTTAGTGTTTGCAAAATACGTTATAAGTGAGAACAGTGTATGTCAATCGTTTTTACTGTTCCCTATAGTTTTTAATTGTCAACCATTATTGAAGGCATATGTTTGGATGGGTGTTTAGTAGCTCTGCTAAGAAAAACAACAAGAATAGTTATTGGGGAAAATGTGAGAGACGGGAAGACAAAAGACAACACGAAGGACAAAAATAAATGTAGAAATGAAGTATCAGCTGAAAAGGAAACATAACATTCAAAAATGGAGCTGAACCTTTAAACTAACGAGGAAGACTGAAACAAAGCAGCAAAGACCAAGAAAATGTTGACATTTTAGAAACTGAAGGTGACCTTTACTGCAAAGGGGAATTTTACAGAGTCAGAGAGTGACACTGAACATGGCCTTTCCAAAGTAACATTTTATATTACACTTTCAATATAAAAGAAAATTAATTGTACTTAATGAATATTTTCTTATGGCACCCTTTTGTTAAATACTAGAGTGAGTCTGGTCCACAGTGGAAACGTGCAGACCTGCCATTTACACTTATGGCTTCTGAAGTAAAAAAAAAAATAGCGCACGGCACTCCATCAGCGGACGTGCAGTGTTTCCATTAGATGACAGTCAACCACCGTGACTCAGGGCTCAGCCACTCCTGATGGCAGCCCGGCCCTCCGCTCCTCCTTGATCTTCCTGAATGGACAACCACGCTACCTACTGTTCACGCCTCCCTCTCACACCTCCCTCACTACTGCTTTGCCAACGACCCGCTGCAGCTTTATTGTGGAGTGATTAACCCGGGCCGATCGGTGCACCACGCAACTTAAAGGATCCATCCGAAGTAAATCACTGCTCACACCACGGCCCAAGCGTGCTTACCCACCGGGTCCTTGAATATCACCTCACTACCTGATTCGGACGTTGTGTCCTTTTTAGCGCAATGACAGCCAAGCACCGGAAAGCGAAAAACAACCACAAACATGAAGATAACATATTCAAAAATGAAGTTATGGAGACAGAAGTTCGCCCTGGAGGGAATAACTACACACTTCTATTGGTTTTATTTCTGATTTTTGTGATTGGAGGTGCCACCGGAGTGTGGTTCTGTTTCCAGCAGTACCAAACTTTAACCTACTTAACAGACAATCTCATGGGCATACAGATGAAGATAGTGAAACTACAATCCTCCCACGAAGAAATGCGACAGTCTGGCAACAAGGTAAGAATATATCCAGTCACCTAAAACTGCAAGCCACCAAAAGCACCAGATGCACTTATTGATAGCCAATATTTATAATGAACAACCAATCTTGTGAACCATATTTTCACGAGATTAGAATAAAAAAAAAACTCTGTACACACACACACACACACACACACACACACACACACACACACACACAGAAAAAATAAAATAAAATGCTCCAGCACACGTTGTCAGTTGCAAGTAAGGAAAGTTAGCTGCAGGCCTCTATCAGATTTCCACATGCCAACAGCCTCACTGGAGTGAGTACAAAACGCTGCTATTTCTAACATCCACACAGCTGCTGACGTTTGTAATGAGGATTATTCTTGACCTACAAATGCCTGTACCAATGACTCAAATGTAAAATAGATCTCTTTTAGTCTCTAGGTTCTGTGGAAAATTCTGTATTGTAATACCAGTCAAGAATATGCCCCCAAAGCTGTGCTGAAGATGCTGCCAAAATAATAATAAACAAGGCAGTAATGAGCCAAGGCTAAATTTAGTCTGTGATTTTGATACTGAACACCAGCTCAGAGGCTCTTTGCAGGCAATCTGAAAGACTGTAGAAAAGCAGAGAGAGCGATGTTGTGTGTGTCTGTCTATAAATCTGAAAGGACACACTTTATGTAAGAGATAATTATATTTATAGTTAAACACATTACCATGAATGAAATTAACCTGTTATATCACAGTAAATAGTAGTTCATGACTGCCATGTTCAGTATTTTAGTCTTCTTCCATGTGTTTCAAATTCAATTCATGGTATTCCAAGAAGTATCAGGTATATCTGTATTTCCTTCCCTTAAGTATTTCTTCTATTCAGAAAAGACAGGGTTGCAGAAACTTTGCACGAGAACATTTCAGCTAGCTCAGTCTTGTTCGGCAAATATTTTCTGTATGAGTGGTAAATTGTTCTGTCGCTCACAAATGTGAAATGCTTCAGGATGTTGTAAGGAGAAAGCTTAATGAAGAATCCAGAAAAGGTTATAAAGAATGCAAAAAAGACAGTTTTAGCATAACTGCAAATAAATCAAAGATCTGAGGTTCATCTCTGTTAAGTGAGATTTCCTAAATGGCTTGTTCATGATCACGCCTGTTAATGATGAGATTTTGGTGTGGCTACATATTTCCTTCCCCCAAGCATTTGTTATATTATATTATACTATATTATACAGAATCTAAGCAAACAATGCAATGCAAATAAAGGTAAAAGAAAATTAACAAAAAACTGTCCTTGGTGTTTCCGTCCCTTTAATAGTAACAAAATCTTTTCCCAATAAGCATAATTGTTGTCCAGTGACAGTTAAGAGTCTATCAATCATAAAAATAAGTGAGGATAATAGTCCCTTAGCTTGACTCTGTGTCATTCCTGTGTCTTGTTGCAGCAGCATATTTCGGACAACGTGGAGGCCCGACTTAATGCCCTTGAGGAGTCCTATTCACTGGCCCAGAAGCAGGTGGGTATGGCCTTAGCTACAGCCGAACAGCTCAAGACATCAGACCTCCCCGCTCAGGTGCTGTCACTCCACACAGAGATGAAAACCCGCCTGGCAGAGATGCAACAAGCCACAGTGTCTCTGGAGCAACTGAGCCAGCTGCAGACCATGTTGAAAGGAAAGAGTGAGGAGTTTGAAGATGTTAAAATGAAGGTGGAGGTTTTAGCCACACTGACTGGTGAGCTAGCCCAGAAGGTCGACATCTTGACAGGCGGCCTGGAAGAAGCAGAATCTAAGCTGGAGGAGAAAGTTGGAGAGATTGCCACAGTGAGTGCCGCCCTGGATAGACAGGCTGCTGTGATGCTCAGACTGAAGGACCAGCTAGACGCCTACCAGACTCAGTTGAAGGCTAGCGTGGTCGAAATGACTACTGTCAGGTAGGTGGTGGAGTGGGAAAAAGAGCAGTGGAGGAAATAACTTGCCTCCTCTCACCCATGATTTTATGTTGTCTTTGCCAAAGCCCTGTTGGCTGCCACTGTCTGCAACTCTGTGTTACTCTAGACCAGAGTTGGTAGGCCTCTTTATCACACTGTGAGTTTGCCATGATCTATGTAAATATTTCTTTTGTATTCATAAGTTTTAAAGCTGAAAAGTCTTTGAAGCTTACATAACCATCAAGAGAACGTGGCTCACATGCTATTATTGTCATTTGAGCTTTGAAATAGAAGTGTTGTAATAAAACTATCGGTATGTTTTGTGAGTAAAGCTTCATGAAGGTACAAAATAATGACCACAAGATCATAAGAGAAATTTATTCTGTCTTCTGTCTTTCAGAGAGTTGTTTGAACATGAGCAGTCGCAGTGGCTTCATCAGGCCAGAGTACAGGAACTTAATGTGGTACGTCACAGTCTGGAGGATCAGAACTTAGCAGCCCGTAATAACAAAGAAGCCCATTGGGTGATCTTATTAATTAAATGCAAAATGGAAAAAAATAAAATGGAAAAAAGGTAGCAAATCATGATCTTAGCAGTCAGGTCAAATTAATGTTAAATGGCAAATAAACAGATCAAATGTGAGTGCCCCTGCTGATGTAATATTTTATCTAATTTTGATATTTGTGTGTTAAGCACAACCCTTTTAGTCCTGACAGTCAAATCTATTAAATCATCATTTTGTTTTGCTTTATTCAGTCCGTCTAATAATATTTTTACTTTAAGTTTGTTGATGTTTATTCATATAGTACAGCTGCATGTGACATGTGATATTTACATGATTCTTAAACCTTAAACTTTTTTAAACCTGCCACAAGAACCTGAGAACTCATGATTAGGTAAGAAAAATATGGCCTAATAGCTCTCTAAATAAATCAGTCATTAGAATCAGATTAACCAGGCTAGACCAGATTTATCTTTAAAAGGAAAATAAATAACAACTTGGAATACAATCAGATATCTAGGACTATATGTTAGATTTATTAGTTATTAAATATGTACTGAAAGAACATTTTTAAGCTATCGCATTTAATTAGATTACATTTCAATGGCAGAACATGCTTGACATGGCTTAACACACATGCTGTCACCACACATGGCCTCTTTACTATTTCCGTTCACAGTGTGCCCATTAGGAACCATAATAACATTTTCATCACATTAATTTGAAGAAGCTAATTGCCTGGCATGGATTCCCCAATGGATTTACATCAGCATTTACACTCGTGTGGTGCAGTTTCCTGTTTTGTATGTCAGTTAATCACGTCACATTCACTGAGATACCTACGTAGATGCCTACATAGCTGAATAGTAAATATTTTGCTCCAGTTATTTGATATGACTTTGCTTATCTTAGTCTGTGGCAGAAACGAAACCTGAGACCAAGCCTCTGGAAAAGACAGAGGGAGAAACAATTCCTACAACTGAAGAAGAGGCGGAAACCAAAGAGGAAGAGGAAGCTGCAGGAAGTGAAGAAAAAGAAGAAGAAACACCTGTAGAAGCTGAAAAAAGAGTAGAAACTGTAGAAACTGAAGAAGAAGCCTTGGGCAGTGAACAAGAAGTAGAAAATGTAGAAACTGACGAGGAGGAAGAAGAAGAGGAGGAGGAGGAGGAGGAGGAGGAAGAAGAAGAAGCCTTAGGAACTGAAAAAGTAGAAGACATAGACACTGAAGAAGAGACACCCATAGCAGCTGGAGAGGAAGAGGTAGCTGCACCAGCTGAATCAGAAGAAGAAGAGACTCTTCCTACAGCTGATGAAAAAGTTACATTCACCCAAGAGGAAGAAGAGGCAGAGTCTGATGAGCCAGAAGAACTAAATACACAAGATACAGCTCCTGTTGAAAAGGTGGAGTCTGCGACAGAGGAAACTGTTCCTACACAGCAGGCAGAGGCAGTAGAGGAAGATGATGCAAAACAAGAGAAGTCTGTTACTGTATCAGAAGAAGAGAAGGGACACACAACACTGACAGAAGAGGAGGGACCCAATGCTCAAGAGCAGATGCCTGAAGACGAGAACCGGAAAGGCGATGAAGAGGAGGCACCTGAAAGAGAGAAAGGTGAGGACGACTCAACAGTCCAAGATGAGAGCCTCAAAGCAAGAGATGAGGATGAGACGGTGTTGGAGAAAGAGGAGTCGGAAGACGATGAAAGGGAGAAGTCAGAAGAACACGTACCATCTGGAGAAGAGGAGCAGCTTTGGAAGGCAGTGCTTGAGGCAGAACAACCAGATGTAGAGGAAGAAGTGTCAGAAGTAGAGGACGAACAGCAGGAAGCAGCAGATGAAGAGGAGAACCATGGTGCAGAGGACCCACAGGAGGCTGATGAAGAAGAGGAGTTTTTAGAATTTGATGCTTTGCCAGAAGACAAATGTAAGATTTCACTTTCTTTTTTTTCATAAATAATGACTTGATTATCAATCCAAGTTATTAATTGACTATTCTGCCTTACTAAAATGTGTTTACTGATATATCCATTCTAATATCTTCTTTTTAATGTTTTTACAGAGTGCATACCACCAGGAAGAAATTTCATTCTTTTATGCTATGGACCTATCCATCAAGAAAAACAGGAGCTTTCTCCGACTTCCACCACTGTCTGCAATATAAAAAATACTGTTAGAAAGAGTTATTGATCGCTGTTGTCGAGGTGCATTACTCATTTGCTTTCTGAAAGGCACACCTAATCGAAAATTCCGTCAACATGCAGAGCTGAAACCTGTACCTCAAAATCTAACATGGCTCGTTTTTGTAAGGAAATGAGTCATTCAGGGTTTACCTGCCAATAACAGTCTAACAAGCCTTAACCCATCAAATGATTATGTTTTTTAAAGAAAATAAATTCCACTTGTCATAACAATTTACACTATTTTCTACCAAGCTGTTAATGAAATAACAAGAAGCCAGTGCATAAGCTGTGACCTTGAAGCCATAAGTAATACCTGTCTTGGTGACAAAGTGTGCTGCTTTTTGTCACTGCCTGAAATGTATCACGAGAAACAACAATTACAGTTCTGTAATTCATTGTGTCCCTGATGTTGTTTACACAGGGGAAAAAAACTACAAGAAAAATGGTAGAAAATCAATAATATGCAATAACTGAATTAATAAGAGTGTTTTTTTAAAGGTATGGCAAAGTTTATTAAACTTTTTTTTACTCTTTAAAGACATGTTTGTTTTTTAGTGTTTAATAACTAGAGCTGTGCTTGCTCTATAGATTTGGTTATTATCATTTTATTTGCACTTTTTAACTGATTACAATTCCAGCCAGACAGAACACACTGGTGGTATTGTGAGATACAGGGAGGTCAAAAGGTTATTACTCTGTCATTACTCTGCTGCTTTTTAATTAATCATATGTTAATAAATGTTGTGTGTCTTTAACAAACAATCATAGAAAGACTATGCAACTTTAGAAAAAAAGCTTAATGATGCACCTCAGGGACAAAGTGTTCTGCATATGAGGGGTTGGAGCCTGCACTGTGCTTAAGTTACATTTTTAGGACAGCAGAAGTATTCACATGTCATTCAAAGCATCAGTCACACCAACTAGAGAACAAGTTGTCCACAAAGCCAAGAGGCGACTCATTTTATACATCATCTAAAAATATCTTTTGACGAAAGCTTAGCTTTATAATAATGTTGATGTAGTTTTCAGATTTAAGTGTTTTTCTGCAGCACACTGACAGCAAAGATGAATTGAGGGAGGAACAAATGGCGGTATTAACATGTTTAGCAACAGAAACAAAGCAAGAAACATGATTTCAAATAATGTGAGTTTTCCAATAATCAAAAATATTGTTGCTAAAGTGAGTGTAACCTTAGAGCAAAATATTTTAGTATCTCAAATGTCTTTTTTTCTTAATTTTTTTTCAGGAAATTACAAATATGTGTATTCATATTTTACAAATGTGAAATATGTTTCCAAGAAGTGATTTTTACTGTGCATTTTTACAAAAAAACGAAATAAAACAAACCTAGAGCACACTTTTTTTTAAAGGTTGTGTTTATTATCAGTATAACAATTATGTTTGTAAAATAAACTCTGGTTCTTTCACTTCTGTATACTTGATTAATTGCTGTTGTGTCGCCATGGTCGCCAGGAACACCTCAGTCTGTTTCTTATCTTAAACAGTTACACATTTTTTTTTATAATTTTGTCTCTGTACACCACAACACAGGAGCCTCTAAAAATGGAATATTATATATGAAAAAGGCTGTAATTCTAAAAGAGTTAATGCAGTACTTTAGTTAAATTACTTGAATTAAAACTAAAAGTTTGCCCTGCAATAACATTTTGATTGTTTGATATAAAACCCATTGTGCAGGTTTACCGAGGAAAAATTCTAATAAATGCCTCATTGTCCAGAAACCTATGAACCTTATTACAATAAGTTATGCTGCTATCAAATATTATCTATGTCCCTAAAACTTAAGTGCATTCTTCTATGCCATATTAGTGCATTAGTTCTTAGTTTTATTAAAAACTTGAGCCTGTTGTACAGTACTGGACGACATTATAATGAGCACTGAAACTTTAGTTATTAACACTAAAAAATTTTACTCTCCTGTGCACTTAAAATAGTTTTACTCCGCTGTATAGAGAAATTATGTATCTTTTTGGTTTTCCAGTTTGCCACAAAATGTAACAAAATTCAGCTGAGCATGCCAGGTGTCACACCTTTCATATTTTGTTAAACATGTTTAATATGTAAGTGTGCTATCTCCGGTGCAGTGTTTAGGTATAAATCTCCATATTATGCTTCTTTATACTTTTACTCTTCTAAAGGTTCAGGTGAAATATACCTTTGACCTCATTAAATATTAGTGTTACACAGAAAATTGTAAAAAACAAACAAAAAAAAAACCAACAACTTTGATATGGACTGATATGCTGTAAAATATGATAAATACATATTTTCCACAAATTTCTGCTCTCATTTAAAGTTTTAAAATGTGTTATATAAATTAAAAAAGGGATTCCAATACTTCCTGTGTCTTGCTTATATCGATATCTATATTCATCTCAGTTTAGCAAACAACCTCAATAGTTATAGAAGCTAAATTTAGCCTTGACTTAACCATAATCGTACATTTAGTTATTAAGTTTCCTATGTGTAGATGGGATAAGGTTTAATCCTGAAGTAAGTGGATAAATAAACTAAGGAATGAATAACTAGATTGGTTAATGCACAATTCTGTTTTCTTTTTAGAATTCAAAGATTCAAATAATCCAGATAAAGAAAGATAATAGTCTCCTTATTTCTTCAAATAAACCGCTAAATGTGTTTGCTGCTCACATGCACAGCTGAAGTATGCATAGACTTGCTTGCATCAGACCTTGGTACATAGGAGCCTAAATTGATTGTGTATGCATCATTCAGGCAGGAAGTGCCCCCATCCCCCTCCTTTTCTCTTCCTCTCTCTCTCTTCACCCTGGCCAGTTAGAGTCCTTTTTTCTCCAGCCTCTCCCTCTCATCCCTGCAGCATTGTCTCAGTTCTTCAGTCTCTGACCTTCCACAGGGACCATGCAAGCATTTGTTAGCAGGTAGGTTTCAGTGGGGGGGCTGAGTCATGCTGGTCTATTCATGGAGTCTTATTTAGCCATTTTCATTTTTAGATTTATCAATCTGTCAAGCGACCATTTTGGCAAGGCTCCAAGGCCTGATGTTTGTTATCTTAATGTAGAGTAACTATGCTACTCTGTGCAGGTGCTGCAGGCCTCTAAGAACTAATGTGATGTGAGCCTTGGGATTGTTGCATAGGGGGCTGAAAATTCATATTTTCCTTTGATCTATTTGATTAGCTTTTTAAAAAATGTACATTAGTAATTACTGTCTTAAGGCTGTTATTCTTGCTAACTTCTCTAGCTGATTAAAAAGAAATTGTTTGAGTATGTTGCCTGAGAGGAATAATTTGCAGTTTTTTCGCTTTTAAGAGTGGGTGGATAAAACTGAAATGCAAAACATGTAATAATACTGGTTTTCCAGCATTCGCCTCTGGAACCCAGTATAGCAGAGATGGCTGCTATACTGGGTTCTAAATTAGTTTGTTCTTGATTATTTTCTTTATCAGTCAGTAGAATTATGCACATTAATGGTATCCAAGTCCTGAACTTTGCATAGACTACATTGTGCTGCTGTGCCGAGCAGCCCATTGAATCTCAGTGAACATTCAGGGTGACTCCACAACTGAAAGATCAATACCAGTAAAAGCATAGCAGAGGCAGTGCTAGCAGTTCAGTGGGTAAAACATGAGCCTCCCCACCGATGCTTGCTCAGCTTTTTATTTGTGTCTACGAAGACAGCCATAGATATCAGGCTTGCATCTTTTCAGAGCATGTTGATTCACTGATTTCCTGTGAAAGTGGGTAGAGTAGAATGCCAGGACAGACAATTAAAAAGTACAGAAGTGTGTTCAGCTATCACAGAAAAGCTGTGTTAGCAGCTTAACATACTTGCTGTTGTAACACTGGGTCACATAAAGGCCACATAATAATGGAATGTTTTTGATTTTATCTTATTATGCCGTGTACAATTAATACTAGACATTTTTACTGAATTTCGGAAGCTTGTGAGTAGATTTTGGATTTGTTAAGGTTTGTAATGCAAATAGTCTATTATTGCTCATATATGTAGCTTTGTTTTGTTAATAATACCTAGATAGTTAGATACTAAATTTAATGTCCCATTTGACTTGATTTGATTTTACATTTTTCAATTTAAAACATTGGTTCTTCATATGTATGACTGTGGCCTCGTGCAGACTAATTACACCTATGCATTTGTGTGTTTTTCCTGACCCAGGTCGTATCTGACCCCTGTCAGGGATGAAGAAGCAGAATCTCAGAGAAAAGCAAAATCTCGCCATGCGAGACAAACTCGCAGGTTAACACAGGTACTGAAATGGTTGACACACGTTTAGATTTTGAAAGATTTAACAACCTGTTCATATATGTGAAGCTGTGTGAATATCCTGCAGGGTATGACTCCGACTGACCTGAAAGAGGCTCAGAAGATCAGCAGCCTGGAAGATGGAAAAAATGAGGATAGCAGCAGACTGGAGGACAGGTCCTGTCTGCGGATGAGCTTAACAGATGATAGAAGAGTTCAGCCTGGAGTTACAGAGTACACAGAAACAACTGATGTCAGTCTAAACTGGAGCCAAATGGATGAGGTTACAAGACAGAATTATTCAGAAATCGTTTTCTGCCTCAGATGTGGCTGATTTGAAGCTTTAGGTGAAATTTATGATTTATCTCTGTATTCTTCTTTATTTTACTCCAAATGTGCAGGAGGGTAACTTTGAAACCAGATTAGAAATCCTGCCTGACCTTCCGCACCGACCTTACTGCAACAGCTCCTTCAGAGGTAAGAAAAACATCCGGATTTCTTTTGATTGTCGTGTTCTGTTGTGCTTCATGATCCATATGTTTTGTTCTGGGTTCCATAAAATATAATACAACAACATCAACAACAAAAAATGTGCTAGCAGGTCACTATGATCCAGACTGTTAGTCCACCTAATGATTTCTGGACAGTTTTGATATTCAGGACTGTTCTTTCAATGTCATTTCAAACATCTTAACAAAAACTGTTGTTTTTTGTTTTTAAGTAAAAATAAGTAAAAATGTACTTTGTAGGTAGTGAAGTATGTGATAAAAGTTACCCTGTAACTACTATCTGTTTAATCAGGCCTCCAGTTGACATTCTTTTGTTATTTATGTTGTTATGGCCTGTATTTATATAACGCTTTACTAGTCCCTAAGGACCCCAAAGCGCTTTACATATCCAGTCATCCACCCATTCACACACACATTCACACACTGGTGATGGCAAGCTACATTGTAGCCACAGCCACCCTGGAGCGCACTGACAGAGGCAAGGCTGCCGGACACTGGCGCCACCGGGCCCTCTGACCACCACCAGTAGGCAACGGGTGAAGTGTCTTGCCTAAGGACACAACGACCGAGGCTGTCCAAGCCGGGGCTCGAACCGGCAACCTTCCAATTACAAGGCGAACTCCCAACTCTTGAGCCACGATCGCCCCTATTTTTATTATTTTTGATTTCTATTTATGATTCTATTTTAACACATGTCTCTATTGATATTAATTATGTTTCTTTCTTTTTTTTTACTGTTGTGCAGTGCTGTGTGACTTATATGTTTATAAAAAGCACAATATAAATAAACTTTACTTACATGGTACAGTAGTACAGTTTGGTAGAAAACCTTTCATGGAAGGCTGGTGTGTGTGTGTGTGTGTGTGTGTGTGTGTGTGGGGGGGGGGGTTTGGGAGTGGCTGTGCTACAAAATGCAGACACAGAGCACATGAATTGTGTTTTAAAACACTATCAAAGGAATGAAATCACTTTTTTTGGTTTTGAGTTGATAATGTTTAAGAAGTTTTTGAGCTCTGAGAGCTCTGAGAGCTCAGGCTCACGAAGACCTCAATCTGAACATTAGCCTTCAGTTTGTTAATCATACAGCACGTCTTTATTTTCCATTATTAGTATTGATCTAGTATAATAATAAAAACACACACTTCCTTTATATGTCCAGTTGGCGAGAGATGGTGGAGAGATGAAAATCAGAACATTGCAGATTCAGCACAGCTGACTCAACAAAGACGGCCCTGCTTTGACACTGAAGGCTCAGACTACATTGCAAAGGTAGGTGGAAAACATCTAGCCACTTTAATTGTAATAACACACACACACACACACCAAGAGGCGAATGGTGGTGTCACAGATTAGTAGGCAGAGGACTCACTCGCAGGACTCTGAAGTTTAGAGAGAGGGTGAGGGTTTATTTGAAATGTGACACCAAGTGAGAATATATACATATATACAGTGGAACGGATAACACGGGGCTCCAGGGAGTAGGGCGAGGTCCGAAGGGAAGGTCCAAGACGGGGGTACACACACGCTCTTCTTCCACTCGATCCGTAACTCAAAAATGTCCACACTAAGAAGCTCACGCTCACTCACACACATCCACAGAAATCCAGACGGCAGGGAAGACGGGCAGGGAGTCTAGAAGGCCTGTACACAGAGGAAAAAACAAAGTCAGGAGGAAACTCTAGGGGATCAAAGGAACATTTTCATAGGTTACACTACACTGACACTTGGTAATGTGACGATCCAGCGAGGAAGCAGCCTCTCTTGCCATCTTAAGTAGTCTGCCAGGATCAGTGTGAATGAGCCACAGGTGTGTGTTCAGGGTGGGTTCAGAGGCGGGGAACCAAGGTCCAGTTCCGCCCTGGTGGGAGAGGTTAAGACAAACAATACACACACCACGACCTCTCCAGATCTTGAGAACCATGACAGTACCCCCCCCTCAACGGGAGCCTCCAGGCGACCCACCAGGCTTGTCCGGATGGGCGCGATGGAAATCCCGGACCATACCCGGGTGAAGGATGGCCGACCTAGGGACCCAAGAGCGTTCCTCCGGGCCATAGCCCTCCCAATCCACCAGATACTGAACTCCCCGTCCACGGCGCCGCGAGTCCATGATTCGCGTAATGGCATACGCGGGCAGGCCATCAATGAGCCGGGCGGGTGGCGGGGGCCTGGAAGGAGGGCACAGAGGACTGGACAGGTGTGGTTTCAACTGAGACACATGGAACACGTTGTGGACACGCATGCTACGCGGGAGCTGCAAACGGACCGAGACTGGGTTAACAACAGCCTCGACGGTAAAGGGTCCAATGAAGGTGGGTGTGAGTTTCTTAGACTCAGTGCGGACAGGGACGAACCTCGTGGAGAGCCATACCTTTTGCCCCGGTGTGTAGGTGGGTGCGGGCGACCTCCGACGGTCAGCTAGCCGTTGATTCTGTTCCTTGGTTCGAAGGAGGGCGGCACGGGTAGCTCGCCAGAGTCGCCGACATTTGCGGAGGTGGTGCTGCACAGAGGGAACGAGATGCTCACCTTCCACAGATGGGAGAAGGGCCGGCTGATATCCAAGCGAGGCCTCGAAAGGCGACATTCCAGTGGCGGAGGAGGTGTGGCTGTTGTGAGCGTACTCAATCCAGGCTAGATGCGAGCACCAGGTGTTTTGGTTTGTCGAGGCCACGCATCGCAGGGCTGTTTCCAGTTCCTGGTTCAGCCTCTCCATCTGCCCATTGGTTTGGGGATGGTACCCTGAAGAGAGACTGACCTGGGCACCAATGGATGAGCAGAATTCTTTCCATACCTTGGATGTGAACTGCGGCCCACGATCAGAGACGATGTCAGAGGGAATTCCATGAAGGCGAAACACGTGGTTGGTAAGCAGCTGGGCGGTCTCTAGGGCTGTGGGAAGCTTGGGTAATGCTACAAAATGTGCTGCTTTAGAGAAGCGATCGACAATAGACAGAATTACTGTGTTACCTGCCGAAGGTGGAAGTCCAGTAACAAAGTCGAGGGCAATGTGTGACCACGGTCGACCCGGGGTAGGGAGTGGATGAAGTAAGCCTGCGGGAGGAGTGTTTTGTGACTTATTTTGGGCGCAGGTAGTACAGGCTTTAACATATTCTCGGGCATCTTGGGCTAAAGATGGCCACCAGAAGGCGCGTTCCAGAAAGGCAATGGTGCGTTGGATTCCAGGGTGACATGAGAATCTTGCAGTGTGGGCCCATTGGAGCACCTGGGATCGTACGGACGAAGGGATGTAGAGCCGCCCCGGGGGTCCTGTCCCCGGATCAGGTTCGGTACGCTGGGCCTGCCGCACCATTGACTCAATCTCCCAAGTGAGGCCTCCTATGACACAGCCCGGAGGAAAGATCGACGCCACCTCCCGATCCCCCTCAGAGGATGAAAACTGACGTGATAAAGCATCTGGTTTGACATTTCGGGACCCGGGCCTGTAAGTAATGGAGAAATTGAAACGGGTGAAGAAAAGCGCCCCCCTGGCTTGACGTGCGTTGAGGCGTTTTGCTGCCTGAAGGTAGGCGAGGTTCTTGTGGTCGGTCCACACAATGAAAGGCTGTGCCGTCCCCTCTAGCCAATGCCGCCACTCCTCAAGTGCCAGTTTGATGGCGAGTAGCTCCCTGTCGCCAACATCGTAGTTTTGCTCTGCGGGTGAAAGCCGACGAGAGAAGTAAGCGCATGGATGAAGTTTACCTTCAGTATTCTGAGAGAGGATGGCCCCCACGCCCACATCCGAAGCATCCACCTCCACGATGAAAGGTTGGTTGAGATCCGGCTGGGAGAGGATGGGAGCGGAGGCAAACCGTTGTTTCAGATGAATGAACGCCTCCGCGGCTGCCTGTCCCCACTGGAACGGAACCTTAGGGGAAGTCAGGTGAGTAAGAGGTGAGACAATTTTGCTGAAGTCACGGATGAAACGGCGATAGAAATTTGCAAACCCCAAAAAACGTTGAAGCTGTTTGCGGTTTGGGGGTGTGGGCCACTCCAAAACCGCTTTGACCTTTCCAGGATCCGGTCTCAAGTTTCCCTGCTCAATTATGAATCCAAGGAAAGAAACAGTGGTTACATGAAACTCACACTTCTCTGCTTTGACAAAAAGGCGGTTTTGCAACAATCTTTGTAACACCAGTTTGACATGTCTTTCGTGCTCTGACACTGACCTGGAGAAGATGAGTATATCGTCCAGGTAGACGAAAACAAAGTGGTTGAGGAAGTCTCTGAGGACGTCATTTACGAGGGCTTGGAAGACTGCCGGGGCATTTGTTAATCCAAAAGGCATTACAAGATATTCAAAATGTCCCAGATGGGTGTTGAAGGCAGTCTTCCACTCATCCCCTGCCCTAATGCGAACCAAATGGTAAGCACTGCGGAGGTCGAGTTTACTGAACATTTTCATCCCGTGGAGAAGCTCAAACGCTGAGGTCAGCAGGGGCAGCGGGTATTTATTCTTGACAGTGATTGCATTCAAGCCCCGATAGTCAACGCATGGCCGGAGGGACTTGTCCTTCTTGTCCACGAAGAAAAATCCTGATGCCAAGGGAGAGGTAGATGGCCGAATGAGTCCCGCAGCCAGAGCATCAGTAATGTACTCCTCCATGGCTTCTCTTTCTGGCCGTGACAGGCTATAGAGTCGGCTAGTAGGCAACGGAGCTCCTGGTAACAAGTCAATGGCACAATCATAAGGCCGGTGTGGGGGAAGGGAACGGGCGCGATCCTTACTAAACACCTCCGCTAGTTCATGGTACACTGAAGGAACTGCTGTTAGGTCCGGAGGAGTCTGCGGGGGTGATGCGGGGGAGCCAATGGATGGAATGGCTGATTTTAAGCAAGTCATATGGCAACCCTCCCCCCATCTAGACACACAGCCCGCCTGCCAATCAATCAGTGGGTTATGCTGCAACAGCCATGGATAGCCCAGAACCAGAGGCGTCAGCGGAGCTTTGAAAACAAACAGACTGATTAATTCAGTGTGATTTCCAGACAAACACAGGGTGACTGGTTCAGAAACATGGGTGGCATCAGGCAATCGCTGTCCGTTCAGAGATGAGGCTCGAAGAGCATGGGGCAGAGGTTCAATAGTTAGGCCCAGTTTCTTAGCGAGTGATGCATCAATAAAACTCTGTTCGGCCCCTGAGTCTATCAAAGCCTTGAGTGAGTGAGTGGTGGCGTGAGCAGTGAGCTTAGCTGGTAACAAAAGATGAGGAGGGGAATGAGAGATGTTTATTTCGCCCACCAGTACCCCCGTTTCTACTGGCGGGCACGCCCTTTTGCTCGTGCGGGGCAGACGGCGATGAAATGTCCGTGACGGCCGCAGTATAAACACTCACCAGCCATGAAACGGCGCTGCCTCTCCGTTGGTGTAAGCCGGGCACGTCCAATCTGCATCGGCTCTGCCTCGCCGGGGCTCACATCCACCGAGGCCGGCTGTTGTGGTGAAGCAGCACTACCGGCAAAAATCCCAACACTGAGCGGAGCACTCGGGGAAACTGAGTGGCGCGTCCCACGGCGCATTCGCAGGCGCTCGTCAACGTGAATGCACAGGGACATTAATGAGCTGAGAGATGATGGTAATTCCCTCGTCATGAGCTCATCCTTCAAATCCTCCGCAATATTGTTGAGCAGAACCTCCTTTACTGCCTCTTCTTTCCACCCGGTTTCTACAGCGAGAATGCGGAAGTCAACCGAGAAGTCAGCCATAGTGCGTTTACCTTGTTTCAGATTTAGTAGACGCTGTGCAGCAGCAGAGGGCCCGCCATCCCTTTCAAACACGCTTTTGAATTCAGTCAGGAAGTCGAGGTAGGAGATATTCGGCAGGGTTTTCAATAGCGCCTGAGCCCACTGGAGCGCGCGATCTCGTAATAGCTGAACAAAGAAAGCAATCCGGGCACCGTTGCTGGCATACGTCCTGTTCTGCTGACGGAAAAACAGGGAGACTTGGGCAAGAAAACCCGAACATTTTTCCAGCTCTCCTGTAAACGGCTCGGGGCTAGGCATCGTCCTCCCCGGGGCCTCTAGCCAGGCAGCGGGAGGGTCGGGGGGTGCAGCAGCGGCCTGGGGATTCGGAGATGGAGAGGGACTTACACGCGGAGATGGGTTTACGCTCGGAGAGGGCGAGCTTACCAGGGGTGTGCGCTGGGCGAGAGCCTGTGTAAGAGCGGAGAGCTCTTTATTGATATGGTGGAGCATCTTCTCGTGCCGCTCCAGCAGGGCTTCCTGAGTGAGGAGAGCCCGTTGAACAGGGTCAGAATCCGCTGAGTCCATAGTGGCTGGATCGTTCTGTCACAGATTAGTAGGCAGAGGACTCACTCGCAGGACTCTGAAGTTTAGAGAGAGGGTGAGGGTTTATTTGAAATGTGACACCAAGTGAGAATATATACATATATACAGTGGAACGGATAACACGGGGCTCCAGGGAGTAGGGCGAGGTCCGAAGGGAAGGTCCAAGACGGGGGTACACACACGTTCTTCTTCCACTCGATCCGTAACTCAAAAATGTCCACACTAAGAAGCTCACGCTCACTCACACACATCCACAGAAATCCAGACGGCAGGGAAGACGGGCAGGGAGTCTAGAAGGCCTGTACACAGAGGAAAAAACAAAGTCAGGAGGAAACTCTAGGGGATCAAAGGAACATTTTCATAGGTTACACTACACTGACACTTGGTAATGTGACGATCCAGCGAGGAAGCAGCCTCTCTTGCCATCTTAAGTAGTCTGCCAGGATCAGTGTGAATGAGCCACAGGTGTGTGTTCAGGGTGGGTTCAGAGGCGGGGAACCAAGGTCCAGTTCCGCCCTGGTGGGAGAGGTTAAGACAAACAATACACACACCACGACCTCTCCAGATCTTGAGAACCATGACAGGTGGTTTCACAAAAATTTTAACCATCTACCACTAGATGGAGTCAAAGGATAATCTAATCTATTTTTCATCCATAGCTTGTTCCAGAGGAGGCCAGTATTTACAAAGCTTTCCTGTGTGATACATTGAAATTTCTTGGGAATGATTTTAAACTTAAAAATGTGATAATCAGTTCTCATGCTTCACAAAATCAAAGTGGTTCTCTTTTTTGGCATTCATGACAATGTATTAAATGCATCACCACTCTAATTTAAATATTGTGTGCAAGTCAATATCTGTTGGCGCCGTTGTTTCATGTTCATATTCTGTTCCTCCCTGACCTGAAAGCTGAGTGTGCTTCAAAGGCAGCTGCACTCTGATCTCTGATGCAATATTTTAAGAACTACTGCAATCACAAATGTCGAGCATGTGTTTACAGAGTACCGTAACTAGAAGTGCTGGATAATATCTCACAGAAAGATAGTCTGGATAGCCAGCCCCCCACTCTCTTTAAGTCATTTTGATTCTTCACATCACATGGCTGAGGTGTCTCAGCATTCCATACCATATTGGGCAAAACTGAGATGGTCTCTGTTTAATCTTACCCTTGGATTCAGAGTGATTGGCTTTGCTTTCTCCTTTAAATTCTTAACTATTACTGTTCTCCCTCCACCTGCATGCTATCAGTGAAACACCCCTGACAAAAGCACTGACAAATTTAATCACTAATTACTCCTACTGGGTAAAATCTGTCAATTCACTTATTAAGTTTCACTTTAGATAATCTAGCCATCTGAGAAATGGAAGCCAATCGGACACATAGATGACAAGGCTTTGACTTATACTAGACGGTATCCTGATAATAGATGATTATGAATGTCCTAGGTGTAATACAGTATGAATGGAAAGTGGTGTCCATATGAGCTGACTCCAGGTCAGAGATTTGGCTGTAACCCTGTGCTGGAATCTGAAACAGAGATCTGTCAGTAATACGAGAGTATCTCAGCAGGTACTATATCTGTCTGTGATAATCATACAGAGCAGTGAGGTTTTACCAGAAGCTAGACAGGCTGCCCATCAATAGAGTCGACCTCTGCGTGACTCCATGATTATCGGAACAGATTTTCCGCAGTTCTTTTTATGATTTTTTCCAACAACCGACAAAAAGACAGGTGCAGAGTGAGACAACATAGAGATTCTGGTACTTAAGGGTGACAAGCAGAGATAGCAAGAATGCCGCTTCAAACATACCTCTTTTTATCCTGGAATACATTATGAAATTTGATCTGAGTGGTAGTCCAAACTTAACTTCCACATTTCTGCTATCACTCAGGGGATCTTTGGTAGCCACTTATTTTCTGCTTTACTAAAATGCATGAGCATAGCATCCCATATGGAATATCCTAAAGCTAAGGGTGAGGATCAGACAGAAGGAACTCCAGCTGGGCTAGATTCTCAACACAACTATCCAAAACCAGTGCCAGTGTAGTTTAATGTCTTATTTCCAGAGGGTCTCCAAGTTAGAATGTTTAATGTAAACATACTGCTAGACTACTCTAACTAATACCTAATTCCAATATCAGTTTTGTTAGAACTTACAATCCATGGTATTTGTCCTTAAAATTCAAGCACTGTAAAAGTTAGAGATGCAGGCAATGGTACTTGGGTTGGGAAATTAAGACCTGTTAGATTTCTAGTCTGGGTGACTTTCCAGCCTTAAACCAAAGGCCACAACACATCAGCTTCTCCGCTTCTCTTTGATTCTCCCCTGTGTCTGTGCTCAGTTTCTCGCAGTCCTATCTTGCCTTCTATCTATTTGCCCTGAGCAAGGATGGGGAAGTATAGAGAACCGTGAGGCGCTTGCGTACCTCACTATAAAAGGAAGACAGCAATGAGCCAGCTTGAGCTGACTATGAAATTAAGGGGTTACTGCTGGGTTGTTTAAAGGAACAGTTTGACATTTTGAGAAATACCCGTGTTCATTTTGTTGCCAAGAATTAGGTGAGAAGATTGATACCACCTGTATGGTCAACATGAAGTCAGAGCCAGCGCTGGATTACCTTAGCTTAGCAGGGAAAAGCAGGGAAAACTGTTTGGTTCTGTCCCCGCTGAGCCTCATTAGTTAAAAAATAAATTTTGTTTGTTTAACAACCAGAGAGAAAAGAGATTAACAAAATAAGATGTAACATGTTAATTAGAGAGTTTGAGAGATGCTGGGAGGCAGGTTTAGAATCTTTGAACAGAGCCAGTCGAACAGTTTTTCTCTTATTCGAGCGTTTTTGCTATGCCAAGTTAACAAGCTGCTGGCTGTACCTTCACACAAGTCTGAGAATTCAGTTAGTCTTTTCAAATAACTTCTGACAAGAAAGCCAAAATTTATATTTCCCCAAAAATGTCCAACTATTCTTTAATAAAATGTTGACTTTTTATAAACCTGTCTATCAATAGGCAGGTTTATAAAAATAAAACTAAAATCAATGCGGCTGTGGGCAAAATGAAACAAGATTTCTGTTTCAGGAAGAGGAGATGTGTCACAAGTGCTCTGTGTTAACACTGTGTAGCACTAATACTGGCAACGTCCCCTCTCCATCACACTGTAGGGCGCACAGAGTTACTTGACACTTTACAGTTGTTGATGGCTCCTCAGGTGATACCCAGGTTGACCTACCAGGACACAAATTGCTTCAGCCCCCTCCTGACTCTGGCTTTGTGCTCCACCTCCTCTTATCCCTCTTCACATCGGTGGACAATTTTTAGCCCTCAGTGCCGAGTCTGTCCATAGCAGAGCCTCTGGCAGGCTGCCACAGAAAGCTGCCAAAGCTGAAGAGAGCCGGGAGAAGCAGGGGGCTGGGGGTTGGGGAAGCAGAGGGACCGAGAGGGTGACCAAATAGTGAAAGGAGCAGAAGAGAGAGAGCAGGAGAGGGAGGGAGATGGCAGAGAGTGTATAACTTTGGGGAACTCAGGAAGAGGCAGCAAAGGGAACAAACTTTTTCTCTCTTGTCTTGTTTTGGACTTTTGTGCATTTCATAGCGGACTTCAGTGCTGACAGAGCAGAACAAGGGATACTCATTCGTTTGCTTTCTTCATTGAATTGCTCTTTTTCTTTAGATCTCCAGAGATTGTTTTGTTTTGTGGTTCTTTTTAAAATTTTTATCTGCTTGTTGTTTAACTGCCTGAGATTTGAAGAAGGCGTGACTGCACATTTGAAATCCTTCCAGATTTAGCAGCAACTGTGTCCACTTCTGGGACGTTTGTGGCTGTACTGAAACACCAAACAGACATATAAACACACACACACACACACCTGTTGTTGCTGAGGATTCCCCAGGAGCACGGTCATGGACATCTGTGTCCCTGTTGCTTGAGGGAATCTGTGCGTGTGTGCAGCTGTTATCTGGTGGTGGCCTCGGTGAATGTTACAGTAGAAGCTGATCTGCCTGTCCGGGGTAGAGGAGGGAGATGTCATCCTACTACCCACGCACCAAGGACCTGACTCGCACCAGGAAGTCACTGACAGAATCGCCACCATCGTCTCCGTCCCCTACAGAAAAAAACTACAGAGTAAGCTTCATTTCTAGAGCGGTGCACCTTTGCAGGAAAAACTGAATGTGATACTTTTTTGTGATATTGTAGCAATTTTTGGTAATTTATTCCAGTGGCTTTAAATAACTTTAATATCACAACTCTTAGTTTATTTTACTCTTTATTTATCTGTAAAGGGACTTTATAGTATGTAAAGTCAAAGAAAGAATAGTATTTTCTGTAGATGTTGATGACTAATCCTTAGACCAGGCTGATTTGTTGATTCATCTAAGACAACTGGACGCATCATTAAGCAGCTTTTTAAGAGTTCGGACAACTAGGTAAAGAATTTGTCAGTTAATTTATTAGATTTTTTTACTTTGAATGATAGATATATATAGATATATATTATAGCAGTATATATGTTTGGACATCTGCTGTTGGGATACTAACAGTTAAACAAAAAACATCATTATATGATCAACAGGCTAATAGTTCATTTACTAATGTGTATTTGCCTAACTCTTCAGACACTTATCACAGCTTATTTGCTGGCTTGTGAAAGCGAGGCAAGTATTTGCTCTGAAGTGCTGAGAGTCTGACCACATTTTCTGGAAAAGACTTTTGGATTGAAGCATTCCTTCTGTAATTTCCTGTTATTTTTTTTCTGCCTAAGTGGCTTATTCTCACGGGCGTAGTTTGACTGTTTATGTCAGTGCATCAGACTGAGCTGAACTCTGTGTGACAGGCACATTTAAAGGGAAAGAAAGAATAGAGTGGGGGAAAAACCAAACACAATGGGATCCTGTCTGTTTGGAAGCACGTACAGTAATGTCACGCAACACTACAGACACACTCATTATTATTGCACTGTTGCCAGCAGCGAATGCCTCTGGTGGATGTTTGGATTCTTTTGCTCGCATTTCAACAAGTGTCACTCTCTCTCTGCCGGGGAAACTCTGGCTTTAATTTTCCATGAAGCCAGCCCAATCTGAATTGGCAGTGTGTTCCTGGGAGAGAAAAAGCCGTGGAGTCAGGTTGATGCAATAATTGTACCAATGTAATATGTGTTACAGCTGTGTGCAGCAGGAAGTCAAAGTCAACAGGAACACATTTGCATTATTGGCAGACACTCAACATTTGGCAGATGTTCACAGTGGTGAAATGTAAGTAAGCACATTAAGCCACGTGCTGTACAGAAGGAAGAATTTAGGATAGCTGAGATAGTCAGATCAGATAGTTTCTGCTACTTCTGCTTCATTATGTTTCTGGAAATATGTGCTCTCCATTCCCCCGCATTCAGAAATCATAGCCCACTAGGTTTATTTCAAATTAAAACATGCTTGAATATGCAAACAAGTAATTGCACTAGATCCAAAACACTTTTCCTGTAAAAATCTCTGCAGGTCCACAGAAAGATAAAAAAATTACCTGATGTTCCACGAAAAGCAAAGACTCAAATTAGTCCCCCCATTAATAATTTCACACATTTGCTTTATCGTGTGATGCTATTGCGTGAAGAGATAGGCCACTTGAGTAGGACTCACTAAATGTAATCGTAATACATATGAATTAATGCATCGATAGTAACACATGTCGTAATAGGCAGTAATGTTTCCAAGTACTGTTACTCAAGAAAAAGAACCCATTTCCTCATTTGATTTGGTCATTTTGAAAACAAGGAAGATACTCTTGGTTGCCTGGAGCTCTGAGATGTTGTGTAAAGAGTTAACACTGTAGAGAAGTAGGGAAAGGTGAGTGAATGCGGAAGATTTTTTTTATGAGTTTATGTGTGTGTAGTGTCATTTGCACTGGTGTAGCTCAGATTTTCCTACTGTAGTCAACTAGCCTGCTCTAAAGGAGTGATGCTGTGGCAGAAAGTGGAAAGGAAGAGAAGGCAGTGAGAATGAGTGTGAAGAGTCTGCTAATTATGATTGTCTTGGCTGACGTTAGCATTATCATTTATACGCTCTAGCAGTGAGCTCATGCAGGTGGCTTGCGTGTGTATACTTCTGATGATGTTGATCCAGGCAAGCTAATAAAACTGGAAACGGTTCTGTTTACTGGGTGCCCATGGTAAAGCCAACACTGTTTCTGAGGCTGTTTTCACCAGTCTGACACACTGTTGTTCATCTCCTCCTCCTTCTTCTGCTCTGCCTTGCTAAGTTACATGTGGCACTTCTTCCTCCCTCAATTTTTCCTAACAAGGCAATCAGATTGGTGCAGCTGCCATCACAAGTAGAATTCAAACTATGGCTCATTTTCTGGCTTCAGTTCAATGCGGATGTTATGCGTTTATTGGTCGTATAAGGACTTGCTCATTTTTCCCCAAAAATCTGGCAGTGTAATCCCCACAGGGCCCACTCAAGGTTTAAAGTATTAAGTTTAAAAAAAGCCTAATTTCCCCAATTTCCTAATCCTTTAGTGTGAAATAAGTTTGCGTACAGTTTGGTTCATATCTCCAAAAGCAGGCTTCATGAAAATGTATTCTTACAACCTGCTGCTTAATGAATGATTACACAATCTGATTGAGGAATCTCCTTGCTATTGCACAAAGAGATCAGAGTGAGTGAGAGCTCTTCTTCACTCCATCCTTAGCCCTTTTTCATCTGAGGTCAGGGAGGTCTGTTTTTTCCTGGA
Source organism: Aulonocara sp. 'chitande type north' Nkhata Bay (assembly GCF_057382095.1). Taxonomy (NCBI): domain Eukaryota; kingdom Metazoa; phylum Chordata; class Actinopteri; order Cichliformes; family Cichlidae; genus Aulonocara; species Aulonocara sp. 'chitande type north' Nkhata Bay. The sequence goes on from NC_141363.1 coordinate 34,838,566, forward strand.
TAGCTCAGCTGAAGCACATGACCACATAAGGACAGGCAGCAGTGGCTCAGTTATGTAAACACTTGCTGAGGAACAGCTCCTACGATGCTGTGTAAAATCTCCTCTTAACTCACTAAATCTGAATGCAGGAATACCCACTGCTTTTAACATACACTGTTTTTCTAAATCATTCTTTTAACATCTGCTTCTTGTCTCAAACAGCTTAGACCACCACACTTGATGTTTATTGCCAAACATTTCTAAACACAGGTGTTTAAAGATTTCTTTGCCTGGCTGGAGATCAACTCCAAATCTATGAATTTAGGGAAGTTTTACGAGACTGCAGCAGAGATCACGGATCAAGCTGGTCTCACATCATGGCAGCCTCTCTCACTATATTACTTGTTGTTTCCAGTCTGATATGAACATTGAAAAAAATTTCACATTTATCGGCTGAAGGCAGCAAGTGTTTGTTTAGTTCAGTTTTGTTTAGGGCTCTCAGCAGTCATTTGACAAACTAAGTATGGAGATTAAATATGGGGTGAAATTCCTGGACAGGCCAGTGCAATGCAAGGCTCAGTCAGTATGATAGCTGGTATCGACTATTTGAAAACAACTGAAGACGTATGGGTTTTGTTTTAAGGGTTTCTAGGAGAAAGCTCGTTCTTTCAAAAAAAGAACAAGGCAGCATCCAAATGTGAGGCTTTCTGTCTGACGGCTACAGCTTGGCCCAAACTGGGTCATACAACAGGTCAATGATCCCACACATGCCAACGAATCTGAAACAGAAGCACAGAATCAAGGCGTTTCAATGGCACCGTCACAATCCAGACCTCAAACTGATTGACACAACGCAATGGGACCTTAAAAGTGTTTTGCATAAACAGGTACCGTCCAGCTTCAGTGATCTGAAGCAACGGTGCAAAGAAGACTGGACAAGAACTCCTGCACAACAATGTGAGAGACTAATAAACTCATAGAGAAAACAGTTAGTTCAAGTTACAGCTGCTAAAGGTGATTCTACAAGCTACTGGATCATGAGGCGTACTTAGAACTGCATAGTGTCCCATAGTGTAAACGTTCTTTTTCACATGACTATGAAGTAATGCAGGAAGGCAGTCAATAGCCATAAAAAATAGGTCCCTTAAAAGGGACATCTCTGAGGTAACGTAATTTCTGAAAACAGAAACCAAATACAGCCAAAGAACAGTATGTATACGCAACTCCTCATGTCGCACAGTGCCCAGGCTGCTTGGTGAAGTGGAAACAAACACAGAATGTGATCACAACAGGCAACTTGGCAGCCACTTAGACTGGGCTAGTCATAGCAGGGACCTGCCAGGACAGTTTGATATCAGACTGTTGTCTGAGGTCAGATGGCAGCCTGTCATGCAAGGAATACTTGACTTCTGATGTCATTATGTCATATTTGTGCTGCAGGCATGCTCATTGCAGCAGCGTATTTCAAAAGATTAAACAGGCTCACCGGGGAGGTTTGACCTCTGCGAACCCTGTCAGAGCAGTGTTGGGGAGAATTGTGTCCTACTTCTACATGCACTTCTTCCATCTGGGACCAAAGGCGTCCGAACATAGTTTATAGTTTATTTATTTATATAGCACATTTAATTACAACAGGAGCGTTGACCAAAGTGCTGTACAAGAATACAACATACCTAATAAAATAACCTGATGTATAGGGGTAAATTATTCCACAGCTTAGGCGCTACGACTGCAAATGCCCAATCGCCTCTATGAACCAGCCTCGACCTTGGTATGGCTAAAAGCAAAAGATCACTTGATCTAAGAGATCTAAAGGGGGTATAAGTCTGCAAGAGGTCAGAGAAATACCCGGGAGCCTGTCCATTCAGGGCTTTGCAAGTCAACAATAAAATTTTAAAATGAATTCTGAAGTGGACAGGAAGCCAATGAAGAGAGGCAAGCACCGGGGAAATGTGTTCACATCTTTTAGTACGTGTCAGAAGACGAGCTGCAGCATTCTGGACCAACTGCAGCCTTGCCAGGCAGGTCTGGCTAACTCCAGCATATAAGGAGTTACAATAGTCCAGCTGGGATGTAATAAAAGCATGAGCCGCATGTTGTGATAATTCAACTGGAAGTTTTGTTTTTGTTCTCTGCTGTCTCAAAATGGAAAATATTTCTCAGCCAAGCCTTTGTTTGGTGATATCAAATGAACAGGACTCGATCTAACCGTGACAGAATATTTTCACAGTGTGATGTTTCCATGCTGCTAGTCAAACTAACATGCCTTATTCCTTGTTTTTCAGCATGACAGAGTGTCAAGGTAAGATTTGGGCTTTTTTCTTCTGTATTACAGAACTGTAACAGGTAAGAGGAAAAAAAACACTGTAAATAAAGCTGCCTTTCAGACTGGCTAAGAGCTGTGTTGCCTCTAGATTTGATTCCATTGGAGAGAGTGCTACAGACAAGTCACTGGGCCGCACCAGCTCATACACACGCAGAGAGGCAAGGCTGGCTGCACTGAATAAACAGGAACAAGACTCCACTGCCAAAGACTATAAGAAGGTAGTAACTCTTTCCTCGGTTTCAAAAACACATTCTAATGTTACTGATTCAAAGCTGCAGTCCTGGATACAATTTGCCTTTATATTTATGCACATTGTATCTATTTGTCCCAGTAATGTAACTGGGCTTTCATGGGATGGGAGTGTCAGAAAGGAACTTCTGACCTGTAATTGTATTTTGCTATTGTAATATTCCCTCTTCAAGTATTTGCAGAAATGAAGGTATGTCTTACTGAGATTGCATCAAACCAGTATATGGAACTATGAACCTGCAATGCCACTATACAGTAAGAGTGGCAATACTGTTGACTTCATGTTGTCATGGCGGGGATTGATGTTGTATTTGTGGAGCGGACCCAAAAACAGACACAGGAGAAATGAGCTGATGATCAAACAAAAAGCGAGCCCTTATGCGGCTGATACAAAAAACTGAAAAACAAGGCGAGGCGAAAGTAAGCTGAAACCTAAACTGGGGCAAAACTAAACTAACTGTGAAAACAATGATGAGAGACAAGAACATGAAACTAAACAGGAACATGTGACAACGTAACTATGAAATAAACCAAACAGGAGCATGAACACGGACTTGAACAGAGGGAGGCAAAAACTCTGTGACTTGACGTGACCTGACATGAAGACAGACAGATGAACCAAGAAAGAACAGAGGGAGACAGAGGACTTAAATACACAGGAGGGTAATGAGGGAAGTGGAAACACCTGAGGAGACACAGCTGACAAAAATGATCATGACGCCACAGGGAAAAGTAAAACTAAACACACTGAACATGGAAACACCAGAGCTTTCAAAATAAAACAGGAAACATGGAGAGACTTGAAGATGTAAGGTTTTTGAAGAAGCTAACAGTTCTATATGTACTTTTACTACATTTACTTAAATAGATGTTGGCAGGTGATGCTAACCCTAACCATAAACATACGCGAACATTATTATTTTTAAGACCGACAGAGACAGAGACCCCCCTTCCCCCTCCTTGAAATTCGGAGACCATGCCCAAGTCGAAAGTGGCTCCATAGTCTACTGGTTTACACATTTACTGGGAGGAGGCACAAATTCCTTTGGGGTTGCATCAGGAAGGGCATTACAGTTAGTTTACAGTTGTGATAAGCGTTAATCACCATCATCCTTTTAGGTTAAACATAATCAGATATCAACAAAAAATGCACACTCAGTTTGGTCCCGTCACAGTCAGAAACAAAAGAAGTAACGTTGTGTTAGGTTTGGGGTTTTTTGAAAAAGCTTTTGCTATTGTGAAAAAAAACTGTATTTATGTAAATATAACCGATGATCTTACATATTGTTTGAGTTGTGTGGTTCAACTTAAACTGTCTGTTGTTACTCCTTTTATGCTTTGTATCTTCATTAATATTTTGGTTATCAAAATTCAAATACTAAGAATTTCTATAACAAATCTATTCCTATATTTGTCCTTTTCTTAACATTTTAGATGTATGCAGAAGCTTTGCATGAAAATGCAAAACTCAAGTCCAGGTTGCAGGAGAGCAAACAAGAGCTAGCCAAGATACGTTCCCAACTGGAGAAAGTCACTCAGGTACCTTTGGCCCATTCTACAGAAAACTCACATTCATCCCTTCACTTCCTGTGTGCTTGAAGAAAGATTTGACTTTTTACTTCTTCAGTGAAGTCATGATTAAAATTTAAACCAGTTCTTCTAATAAATTTCTCCCAATAACTTTACCCCTGTTTTAGAGACACGACACAATATCTGAAAGATCTTCAGCACTTGAATCAGAAAAAAGGGTAAGTGTCTTAACAACCTCCTTGATAATATTACATATATTTGCATTCTTTCCAATCAGTTTCCTTGTCTACTTCAAATTATAGTCTCATTTTTCCAGTAGAACTTACTTCAGTTTTTTTTCTTCATTTACAGGAAAAACAAACCCTTGAGAAAAGAGTGTCAGACATGGAGGAGGAATTAAAGGTCAGTCCATGCAAAACAGTGTGTACTCACTTAAATGGCATCTATTTTGTCTCAGACACAAGTTGTGCTTAATTTGTCTCATTGATGTTTTCTCCCCAAAAAACATTATAATACTGATAGTCCTTGCCGGTACCTCCAGCCAAGCCCCTTTCACTCATTCTAAATCAAGCACACCTAAAGTATTTTTACAGAGCAGAACACACATATCGCTCACTGCAGAGTTGTGGTTAGCCAGGTGGGTTTGGAGTCAAGGAGAGAGAAGGTTAGTGCTTCAGGCTCATTACCCACAGTGTTCTGCTGGGCCACTTCCTGCCAGGCTAAGGAGGAGCCTGTGCTGCTGCTCCCCTGCTCCACTTATCCCACTGTTGGGGTGAACATTGTGACCTAGTTCCAGCTGAATACCAAACCCTATCCAAGAGCAAAAGACCTGCTTTTGTGAGACATTCCTGTGTTGCTCTGTGTGTATTCTGCCTCACAAAGAAACACAGGGCACAACTACAAAGAGATGTCAGGCCTGAGTAAAAATGGTCTGCAATTTATGTGGAAGCAATTACAAACTACACGATAAGATTATAATTTGATTACTCGAGAGAACCAACCAGCATAAAATAAACTGTGGAAAAAACTACACAAAACTAGTTCAAGTAAAATGTCAATAAAAACACTCTGCAATGATTTGCAAATCTTGTGAGCCTGTATTTTATTCACAATTGAACCAAGAAAAGATTTCCTATTTCATTAAAAATATTAGCTCGTTTTGAATTTAATGGCAGGAACACATCTCAAGACAATCTGAATGGAGCCAACAAAAGGCTGGAAAATTAAGTGATATTAAAATGAAACAGCTGGTGGAACAATTTGCAAACTAATTAGGCGACAGGTCAGTAACATGATTGTGTAAAAACGAGCATTTTAGAGCGGCAGACGTTCTCAGACGATGGCATTGGTTTACCAACCTTTGTCTGCAAAATGTGTGATTTCAGGTTAATGTTTCTCGACGTTAAAATTACAAAGACTATGAATATCTCACTATCTAAAGTACATAATATCATCAAAAGATTCAGAGAATTTAGAGAAATGTCTTCAATTACTGTCTGTGAACACAGCATGCCATGACTGGAAATGGAATTGGCAGTTTGCACATAGGGAAAGGCATCATCACTGCTGAATAGTACATACAAGTTTTAAAGCAACAATCAGGGAGCCCCTTGCATATTTCAGCAAGACAATGGTAAACGGCCTACTTCCCCTGTTTCAACAACAACAACAAGGCTTTGTAGTAAAAACATCCAGGGGCTGAACTGAGCTGCCTGCACTGAAAACATTTGGTGCATCATGGAGCTAAAAATACCCTGGACTGTTGAACAGTTAGAGCCATATATCAGACAAGAATGGAACAGCATTCCTCTCCCAGAAGTCCAACACTGGTCTCCTCAATTCATGTTTATGGACTATTATTAAAAGGAGAAGGGATGCTTTTTTTTCATTAAAGTTGTCTCAGTTCAAACACTGACATGCTTTCCGTGTTCTGTTGTCACTAAAATGTGGGTTATGAGATTTGCAAATCTCTGCATTTTATTCTTATAAAACCCAACTTTTCGGGAATTCGGTTTGCATAACATATGCAGAATTCCAACGTACAACAGCGGCGTGGTATATAAGCAGCAGATGTTTGACCCCCGTATTGTCATGGTTCCTTCAGCAGGATGCCCCACTGCGGTTTCGCTGTGGGTACCAGCCCTGAGGGCAAGCTGTCTCAGGGAAGGGGGGACGGTGAGTGGTTGCTATGATACAGAGGTGTGACTGATACGTACCTATCACCTCACATGTTTCTGTTGTGCCAGAGATTGGGGCATGTTTACACATCTGGACTTTTTATCCTCTCAACAGTAGCTTAGAGCGTAAAAGCTTTGGGAGCACATCACCTCAGAGAACCGCCTTGCACTCTCTCACAAAGTCACTCCTTCACTTTTAGCAAGTATCAGATTCTCCACATGGGGAGCTGTTTCATTGCTGCCACATAAGTATCAAATTGCACCACCTACTGGAAAGGGAAAATAACAGTAGCCTTTAAGAGGTATATAAATAAATAAAAGATGTTTATGCGGTTATTTAAAAAAATGCAATAAAATAAACAAAATCAATAAACTGCAGTTGTGACACTCAATGACCACAAGTGTCAGAATTCCTGAGCAGGTTACTCTCCGTTCCTATAAATGATACATAACAGCACATCTTCGCCTTTGCTTGCTGTAGTTACTTTTCTTGCAAATAGGGGTGCATTTTGGGTTTTTGGGCTACCCGCCCTGTAGTTCTGCACTTAATTAGCCTTAGTTATGGATTTTTCACATCAACAGCACTGTGTGTCCATCTTCCCTCTTAAAATAATGGGAATGTGGTAATACTCAAAGTGTCAGATTACTCTGCTGGGTTTTACATTCCAAATGGAAAAGCTCAATTATTCTTGACAGCCTCTAAACCTAATGAATAGTAACTCTGTAGAAATGATCCCTTAGAACCTGAGAGTGTAGTCAGATCTGATTTAATATCAAACAGCTCAATATTAAAAGAGTGTAATAAGGGATACTGGTCATTATGCATCCTCGGCTCACTGTGTCCTTTTCTTCACCACAGCCAAGGGCACCTTTCCAAAAACTGCGCTGTTTTAATCCAAGAGAATATTTAATGCATGAACTGAAAAGTCCCCAAACCAGGCAGCTTTCATAAATGTGCGCAAGGCGAAGCTGGGTGTCCTCGTTTATATGTCATGCTTTGCCACATTCACCTCCACAAACTTGTCTGTCTGGGTGGCTGAAATGCCACAAGTGCCCTGAATAACGTGTATATGTGTGTGTGTCTGGTCTGCGGTTTACCTTCAGCAATGGTGTCAAACCACAGACAGCTATGTCGAACCACATTGAGGTTTACCTCAAAAAAGTCAGGCCAGGAAGAGGGAGGAAATGAATGATTTCCATTCCTTTGACTTTTATCTGGAGAGGCTCTTGTGCAAAGGCTAAAATATATCAGCGTTCATTATTTTCTCTCTTTTTTTTAGCTTTCTATGAATTTTATTCCATCTTCTTTGCAGTTCTATGAATATAATAATAAGTCAACACCTCACTTCTTCCCAATAAAGCCCACCTTTGATGAGCACAAATCCAAGTTGAACTGGCTTCATAACTTTCCTCGCTTTGTTGCAGCTTATGGTATTTTCTCTCAAAATATCTCTGTTGTGTAAATATTTGTTTATGTAAGTATTTCTGATAAATCCCTCAGCTCTGCTTCTTTGATTTCCCCTGTCTATGCTGCTGTGTGGGTGCATGCCTGTATGAGCGGATATGGCTGCAGTCTCTGTATGAGTATCTCTCTGTGCGACATGGCCTGCTCCCCGCATGCTCTCTCTGTCTGCCCCTCTCTGTATCTCTCTCCTCCTGTACGCAGGCTTTCCCTGCTCTGGCTCAGGTCCAGACCTTGCGGAGAGTGAACGAGTGTCTCCTGGCTGAAAATAGAGCCATGCTTCGCGTCCTCGCCCGCCTCTCTGAGACGGCCTCAATGCCGGAGACAGAGGACCTCTGATCCTCTGAGACCTTTTCCCCCTTCCTCTTCTCCCCTTCCTCAGCCACATAATTTCTACTTCTCTTTCCTTCTGGTGCCTCTACAGCCCCTTCAACCTCTGCTGTGTTCCTCTCAGGCAGGTCTTGCACTCTCTTGATGCTCACGCTTTCCTCCCACCCCTCTCCCCCCCCCCCCCCCCCCCCCCCCCCCCCACACACACACACACACACTGCAATGCATCCTCCTGTGCACTTTTTTTTAAAAAATCTAATCCCCTTTATGGTCTAGACCAACCCTGAAGCCCCCTTTTCTCCAAAACAGTTGTCACAAAGCCTTATTTGAAGTTTAATTTTAGGTAGATTTGTGTGGCATGCTAGAAATGAACACTGTGTTTTAAGCTGCATTTATTTATTTACATAGGGGTTGCCATTTTGCATAAACACCTAGGACTCTGCATCATGAAAAATAGAAGCACCTTGTGAGCACCTTTTATTTTCACAATTAAACATATTCAAGTCCTGCGCAATGTGCTGTGTAATCAATGCAAAGTTGTTTTCCAAGGTAATAGCCACTATTGAATCTTCCAAAGGAAATGAAATGTGTCAGATCATTAGCCTTGAAAATGAACACGTGCTTTGTCACTGGATGAGACAGGGGTGCAGACGTACCAATAATTTTGTATGATTTTGCTAATGAGCAGTGGATGTGAAATTAAAGGTATCATTAGGCATCTTGGGGAAATAAGCCCAATGGCCTTTTTTTGTTTTCTGAGAGTTAGGATCGATTCTACTCTAAAGTCTGTATGCCATATTTTCTGTTGGAAACAAATGGAAATATCTCACCAGCTAATCAAATCAAACCCCAAGAAACACACCCTGCAGTCTGATAATGGTTTAAAGATTTTTAGGGACAACAAAATTAACTTTAGCAAAGATTTGTTAAAGTTATTGCAAAATGTTTCGATTTAATGATTAAATGACTAATATTTGCAGAGCTTGACAAATTATTTGTTTTACTTACAGAAGAAAAAAACAAAGCCATAGTAGACTTGCTATAAATTAGTGTGGAATAACAAGGAAATACTGATTTATTTTCTTGTCCAATGTAGTACAGTTTGGCATCTAGCCTGCAAGCTCATCACTAGCTACAAATACTGTATTTTTTTATTTCAAATTTGGGGTTAGTGACTAAATATTCATAGAAGGGTCTGCATGTGGAGGCTGGGGTGGTGGAGGGGTCAACACTAGCACTTATATGTAGGAGTAAATAATGGGAAATTTTTCTGCTTAAACAAAATGCCAGATTGTGAGGGTGTAATTATTGGTGCATGACACAAGGAGAGTGAAACACATTTCACTGTATATGATATAGCGCAGGGGTAGGCAACTCCAGGCCTCGAGTGCCGGTGTCCTGCAGATTTTAGATCTCACCCTGGGTCAACACACCTGAATCAAACGATTAGCTCATTACCAGGCCTCTAGAGAACTTCAAGACATGTTGAGGAGGTAATTTAGCCATTTAAATCAGCTGTGTTGGATCAAGGACACATCTAAAACCTCCAACACCCGCCCTTGAGGCCTGTTGTTGGACACCGCTGCTTTCCTTCATTCTTGGAAATATTTTTCATGCTGTCTAAGCAGGTGTTTAATGAATAATACCACAACTTTTTCATTTCATCTTTTCTACAGATTGAACAGTTTTAAAGGTGCTAACAGGAAAATTGCTTGCCTTTTATTCATTAACGCTTATCTAAATTAACAGCCTGCTGATAATTTATTGGTCATCTCATCTAGCGTATTCCAAAACTATCAAACTATCATTTAATTTTTAACTTACAACATAGGATTGTCAGCACAGTGGGGCTTTCACTCTCACTTTATGGATTAATATTCAACATATTGGGCAGGAACATGTTGACGTAAGATGTCTCTGCTCACTCAACGTGTCCCAGCTAGCGCAGAAGGTTGTTGTTTGTCTCCAGTAGAGGGGAAATACTTTGACAAAGAGGGTGGTTATTTTTAGTCATTGCTTCTCATGAGAGACATGACCTAGATTTGGGGAATTGACCCTCCCTCACTTTCCTTCTCTCTGACTTCATTCTCTGTCACTTTTCACATTCAGGACATACTGTCACTGTCACACCACACTGCATGATCAAGTACTGTAGAGCATGTCCTCATTGCCTGACTTTAAACTTCAGTGAAAGATAACTTTAGTGGTGATTAAAGTTGCAGTGGATAGTCCTGGTTTAAGTCACAAAGATGTCAAGTAACCATTTAAATGACACAGCAAAAGCTGTATATTTCCCTGGTTTTCTAATATTGTTTTCTCCCTCTCTTTTTCTAGGTCTTAACAGAGCTCAAGTCAGACAACCAGAGACTAAAGGATGAAAATGGTGCTCTCATTCGAGTCATCAGCAAACTGTCAAAATAAAAAAAAAGATGTGCGATGCTCCTCTTGTGTGTCTGTGGACGCTCCAACCCTGAAATAGCAGTGTCATTATCCACAAGGTCCCGGGTTTTGACTCGTATCTGAGTTACTGTATGGTGACAGGCTAGTTTGGTTGCATTTTCAGAAACATCCTAGTAATTCCTGTTAGAACTTGTGAAGATCCAAAGAGAAGTGTTGGCAAGCTTCAGTTAATTTTACCATTATTAAAATTAAAGTTTCAACAATTTTTTTTCCTTCATTAGATGTTGTTTGTTTTAGGAATATTTGTCACGTGTATGAAATAGGGACCAGGTGTACTGTTGACATTTCAAATCCAAACTAATGCATCAGATTGCGTGAGGCTACTGTACCTAATAATATGCCATATAACATTTTGACACTTTTACTTTGGTTGTTACTTGTGCACTCCATAATCGTGTTTTAATATGTTTTTTATTTGAAAGAGAAGACAGTCATTGACTTAGACTGTTTGGAACCGTAGCTTTCTCCTTTATTATGATGTGAGACGTTAAAGACGTTAAAAACTTATCACAAAAACACTTTGACTTGCTTTCACTATAGGCTAAAGATAGTGAAGCATCATAAAATGCATGTTTTGGGGTGTGTTTGCTTCAATTGACAACATTCTCAGGTTTGTCACTCAGCCGTTGCTGCTCGCCACAGTTGAGTGCCTCGCAGATGTGGATTTCCTTGGAAATCTGTGGGTGTTTTTCTACAGTTGCAGGGATGCATGAATGTGATGCACTTGACAAACCTTTGGAAAAACTATCATTCTAATAGATCAGACACAAATTTTAGTCCAATTTTCAGCTTTTTAAAAATTAGCTAATACACATTTGAGTTTAATTTACCTAGTATGCAAAAAAATGTAACATGTATATGTGGGCTTGTTAAAGGAGACTGTACAATAGGCATGAAAGGCTACTTTGTACATGCACATGTTAACAGTGCTGCTGTTATTAGCAGTCCTGTGACACATTCAAAATGGTACACTTTCAGAGGAGATGATATTAATATTTGCCACACTTTCCTTTTTTGTGTTTTCAGCTGCCTTGCTTTTTTAAATGCATGTTCTTCCAAGAGGATATTTTTATTGAGCTAGTATCTCATTTTGAAAACAAATGAATGCCTGAAGAGAGAGACACCCCGAGTGCAAATGAAAATGCCGTATATATTTTGTTTTTTAATAGATATATATTTATTTATTTATGGATGTGTTAGTTTTAATCTTTATATTTTGCCTAGTCAGTTTTGTTTCAGAGGAGTACACTGATTATTTTTTAGCTGACCCGTTGGCCTTCCTGTCATTAGGCGATTAAAATACAAACACCAGAATTGTGCACTTCCTTGTTATCATTGCTCTGTGAGCCTTCACATTAATTGGGTGGCCTTAAAAATCAGCAAAAGGCAGCGCTGTGAAATATAAACTGTTATCAGCTCTTTTATTCTGCAATGATTTCTCACCATTTTAATAGGTCTGCAGTTGTTCAAAGACTTTGTTGCCAATTTATAAGGCACACCTAGCTTCAGAGCAAGCCTGTACTGCAGGCCTTTTAACAAACCAGAACTTTACCAAGCTTCTGTTTTTGATCTGGTTATTTTTGTAGGCTATATTTACTAGTTCAATATTAGTGATGTCATGTTTTTATTAGTTGCAGTATGAAGGCACTTCTTACTTCTAATGGTTATTTAAGAACTAAACCCACAATGCAACAAAGTGTAGAGATTGTGAGTTTGCTTTAAAATAGGGTTTAATACATCGTGATTTATAAACTCTGCATTTCAGACTAATTTGCATGAAATCTCCTTCTGTGCTGTACGTGGTGTGAAAGACACACCAAGGATTTTGGTATCAGTCTTTTGTTCACTTAATGGTTAAGTTAACCAAGGTCCTCAGTGTTTCTTATATTCCTTAAACCATGTGATGGTTTTGGAGTCCAGCCATGCCACATTACCAGTGTTATGTTTGCTCACATCCACTAATTGAACTATAAATAAGCTACAGTATGATTCTGCTCTCTCTACATGTGCTGTAGATATACTGATTTACCGAGTGATTGTATATTCAACAGTCTGAAATGTTCTGAGTGGTGGCTTAACACAGACACATTACTTAATTCACTCTACTTAATAAATGGTAAAAGGATGAAAATGTTTTGTTTTTGTGACATTAACACACAACGAACAGAGGAAGAGGAACTGGGTATTAAACACAAACAAGTCATGGTAATTAAAAGGCCTTTATTTCCTATTTGTTTTTACAGAACTGTTAACACATATGATAAATTTGTAATAAGTTATTTGGTTCCCTTGATAACTTTATAAGGATCCCCAACGTTTGTCCACATAAGGGTCAAGAGGAGTTTGTGAGCAACGTTTGTGTCCAGTCAAGGGCTAAAGCATGCGATCCACAGTAGGCACAAGTACTGACATGAACACGCGCACCACGACACTAGACACGAAGAAACACGGCTAGAGGACACAACCTGACTGTCCTCTGATGCTTTAAAAGAGGATGAAGAGAAAGAGGTGAAAATAAAAAGGGAAAAGAAGAGTCTTGAGAATACAGTTGCATCAGGGATGAGGGGTGGAGGACTAAGCGCTCAAGAGGGGAGTTTGGTACGCTCCTGCATGTTTGGCAGTATACAGTATGTCCATGTTGTAAACATGAAGGCCGGCATTCTTTACGCCCAGCAAAAGCAGCTTCAGTGGAGAAATCAGTGAGCTTGCTTCCTATTCAGCATCATGAAACCGACGGTACATGGTTGGTTACACGTAAACGAGACAAAGACGCAATGAGAAAGCAAATGTGACAGAGTTTGGTGGCACATCTCTATATTCTACATTAAAGGCATACATCACAAAAAATTAAATGGCAGAAGAAGTGATTACACATATGCACAAGAATACAAAGGAGAAGTACAGCGAGTAATAGAGGAGACAAGACATCATGTTTCAAAGTGGCGTTTTTACCCGCTGAGAGGCTCCTCGACACATTTTGACAAGGTGGTAAAAGATCTGCTGAACTTTGGATGGTTTCCCTTTTTAAATCCCAGCGTTTGCAGAAAAATCGAATAAAACAAACAAACCACAACTGTGTGACCGGTGCTCTTTCAGCTGTCTGCACAGCTGAAAGAGCACACAGCTTCAGATGCGGATGTGCATAAAGATATTACACAGTTCCACAACCAGTAAGAGAACAGATTCATTTCCAGGTTCAAAACACAACTAAGACTGTTGTTTGACCATTACAGTCAAACGCACAAAGATGCACATTTACGAATGAGTAATGTGTCCCATGCATGCAGACCTGTACTGTATATTGTATAATCCAATGCTGTGGTTTTGCACCGTGTCTGCTAAAGGGCATACACCTCGTCTTTTTTTCCCACATACCCAAATACACACAACTACCAGTCCCCCATAGAACTTGTCCAGCGGTCATGCGACTGCAGTGACCCAAGCAGTAAAAGGTACTAAAAAAAACCCAAAAATATATCTCTAAAGTGTGCTATAGGTTTACCTGTAATCACCTTTGCCTCATCATCTGAAGTGTTTGTCACTGCTCTGCGTGTACTGTTATTGTGGCTTTGCAGATTCAAACAGTGGTGATGAGTGAAGGCAACCGTAATCAGGTAGTGGCAGTATTTTTAGAAATGCGCTGAAATTTTGTGTTTAAATTATTCTCAGTGCATCATTTGGTCACAGTCTATAGCGTTAACGGGACAGTGAGTAAAAACTATATTGCATTAGACAATGTGTAGCGTCACACAACACACTGCAGATTGTTACCAGAACAGGTGTGGCAGTTTGACAGATCTGGCAGGATTGAGGTGAACTTAAAGGAATAGTTCCACACTTGGAAAACTTGCTCATGCTCTTGCCTATTATTGATTGGCTGACACCACCCCTGTGTCATTGTTTTTTTTTTTTGCTTTTTTAAGTATAAAGCTCAGCACAAAGACTGGAAAAAGAGGTTGCCTCACTCGAAGTAAGAAAATATGCCTACTAGCACCACTAAAGCTCACAAAGTAACACATAATACCACTGTTTAAAATGTTCAAAGACAGAAAAGAAAAAAAAGGAATAAAACAAACTAGAGGAGTGTTTTTTTGTTCCATCAACAACTGATTTCAGGATGACTAAATAACACAAGCTTCATATTTTAGTGTGGACTGTGGAATCAGTCGTCTTTTCAAACTCTCTGCAAACTGGCAAGTCATTTCCCAAAATGTGAAACTATTTCTTTCGTTTAATTTTACGTGCATGACATCAAAATGATTTTTTCTGCCATGTGCCTGCGAAAATCATAACTCTATGCATAGTTCTATGGGAGGGATTCAGGTTTAAAACTTGGATTCCACTATTAAGTTTCTCAGCTTTTGCTCTCATTTTTGTTGCTTGAGCAGTTTGCTCAAATAAAAAAAATGAAAAGAAATAAAAAGAAAACAACAAAAACAAGGGTAACTTCTTATTAATTGTACATGTAGTCACCAGTACATTCTAAACTCTGCTAAACTGGAAGAAGAGAAACTAGAAGAGTGACCCAGTTTGGTTCATAAATTGCACTCGGCCCAAGTATAGAACACTCTCTCGTATATATATATACATATATATATATATATATAATTCTTAGCGTTATTATTGAGAATCTATTGTGATGTCATATCTATTATTTATACTATCAAAACAAGGCTAATCACAATACTGGAAAATCAGCTACCTCTATGAAACAAGGACATCAACAGCTCCGAAAGTAGAAAAAGACACACTCACTCTACTAAACTCACAACTGTTCTCAATGCTCACATATACATTAAATGGATTTTTGCCCTCTTGATGAACAAAGACCTCTGAAAGGAATGTAAAAGAGAAACACTGGCCAAGGAAAATGAAGACATGTCAGATTTTTTTCTTCATAAATAAACTCTAGCTACTCAGCTGAGCTCTAAAGAGTTAGTGCTTGAGTTTTATGGCTTTAGTTTTATCTTATTCGTTTATCTTGTATACATGTACACGTATTGTATAATAAACACAGCAAAAGAGACACAGCCGTGAAGTATTTCAGGTCATTTAAATAGAAGAAAAAAGTAAAAACTTCCAAGTAAAGAAGAGACAAAAAGGGATTCCAAGTCATTCGCGTTCACTGGAATGGAACTATTTGTCTTTTGGCCCCAGGAAATGTATTTTCTATAAAGATATGATCCAACAGACATCTTTCTTGGTCAGTGCTGGCAGAAAACTGACTCCTACAATCCACCTACAAATTGCACATTTATTCAGCCTTTTCTAATAAGTTATTTCAGAATCACACTGCGTCAAATCTGCTATTAGAAACTGCTTATATCTTAGACTTGGAGATCCCCTTTCCCAAACATTAAAAACCCTAAATACATTTTTTGAAATAAAAAAAAAAAAGCAATAGCAATTAAAATTCAGAAATGTGTCAAATATTGGCCTTCAGAAAGGTGCTGAAACAAAACAGATGGCAGATAAAAATAAAAATAAAAATTCTGATCACACAGAATTAGATAGCAAGCATGCGGCTACATTTTCATCCTACATGAACTCACACACAGTACTGGACGACACACTTGCTTAAGAATTTCAGGCGTGGAAAGGATCTTATTAGTAATATTATTCTAATATCTGTATGACATTCTCTCCAGTGACCCTCATGGAAAATAAATACACATTTGTTTCATTTTAGAAAATATACAGTGCATCTTTTTTCCCTTCGTCGTGTTATTAAAATGACAAATGACACCCATTTACGTACACGAGATATTTTTGCTTCGTCTCTAAAACATGCTCTTATGTACAGTATTTTGTATAAACATGCAGTATCAACGTGTATGAACTATGTATATAGGCAAAACTACACACCAATGGGTTGCTTGATTGCTTCCGTGTTGCCTTTTCTTTAGTGTTGTTTTCGTTAACTGAAGAAAAGAATGATGGGACGTGAAAAACTCAACTCCTGTCAAAGTTTGAAAGAAAAACCTATGATTTCCAACATTCATTAAATTCCCAAAAAGCTGTGGTAATGTCTAAAAAGCCGACCGCATTTACTTTACATTGACTTATATTGCACACAGTTAATGGGTAGCTTTTGCCGTTGGTGCTTTCAGACAGCAGGATTTGCTTTTTTTTGTATGTTTTTAAAAAAAATTTATTCATAGCTAGCTCAGCAAGGAAGTTTATTGGGGTCCAAACACTCTACACATATCAGGAGCCTTTTCTGCTTTATTCAGACCTGATGAGTTTGGGCTTTGTTCATTCCCAATATTTCTCTTGAACAGAATATTAATATACAAATATAGAGAGCCAAACTTGTATAGCCAAAATATGCACAATATCATATCATTCTTAGACATCTGTGTTGGGCTTGTCAAGCTGAGGACTGTGGGTATCTCATGTATGATTCAAGCTGCAGGAGACCAGGACTGTAGAAGTTTTTAGACCACAGAAACTTAAAAAAAAGTATTTTTAAGATGTGCCCTTGTTCAGTTTATAGATTTGGACAAAATAAGCTAAAAGGATTTAAAATATCTGCATTTTTAATTTTCAGCAGGACTTTTTACTTTAAATTATTTTTTTACACGACATTTTGGCTCTCTGTACTGGACCTAAAACATTCTGTTAAGAAACGCATTAAACTGAAGGATCTCTCTGTTATTATCAGGTTCATTTATATGAGGAGACCCGTTTGGCATGCCACATGGTGCCACAGAAAAAATTCAATCTCACAACATTTTATCACAGAAAAACTACACAGATCAAAGAACAGTTTTACCACAGAACAGAAAAATACCCGATAGTGCAATTATATTCAACAGTTTGGTAAGCTGTGTATAAAATACACATGGATCAGTGCCTTCTTCCAGACCACACCCTCGCAATCAAGTGAGAAATATAATATCCAAACAATTAAAACGCATACGCAAAAAGCTGAGGCAAAAAAAAAAGCAACAAAAACAACAACAACAAAAAAAGTCAATCACTGTCTTGCTGTCTGTTTGTTTTTCTTTATTACAGCTAGCAGTAACTACTAACGTAAATGATTAAAGCTCTGGTTTCTAAGTGTACTTAAATGTAAGATTTTGATTTAAAGTGCTTAAGGAACAAAAATGTTTGAAGTCAAATAGAAAAAAAGGAACTGAGATAAAAGGAAAAAGAGATTAAAAAAACAGGGGAAAGAAAGAAATGAAGAGAACAACACTGCTAACTGGAAGGCGTCCCTGGTAGTTGAAAATTGCTTATTTTGTTACTTGGAAGGCTTGTCTCCTTTATGACTGTAAGACGGTTATAGGGATTCCTTTGAAGTAAAACCCTTGTGTCAAGTCCATGACTAATGGCAGTAGCACTGAACAAGTGAGATACAGAATCAGAGGCGTTGGGAGGGGAGGTGGTAGACTGCAGGCGGTAATCGACACCTTGTAAATATCATGTCATTGGTGCTTGGAATCAGTCTTTGTTGTACCTGCTCTGATATTTCCACGCTTGTTGTTCCGATGACAGATGCAGCCTTTTTGCACGGTGGGAAAAAAAATATACACAAATACCCTTTTTTACTCCAAATCCATTATTCCCTCCCTCTCCCCTGACACACCACTTTAAGGATAAACTAACACTACTCGTGAGCCTTGGGTCACTCAAAAAGATCTTGAATTGAATATTTTTCTCGTCTACTTGAGTATCAGAATAATAATAACCCGTTTAGAAAAAAAGGCATGGAGTTTCACTTTCCTCTCAGTTTTCCTGAGACGATGGGCGGAAGGGTAACTAATCAAAACGGCAGTGTGTTTGTGGGTAACTGGATATGTGTCTATCCCTACTTTGCTACCCACCTCTAGGAATGTACTTTAAACTAACAGAATCATCTAGTATGATAACTGGCAGGTGTGGAACATGGTGCACAATACACCTAAGGAATGAACCTGCTTGTGTTATTTCTCTATCATATGGCAGTATAAAGCATTTTATTATTAAGCTCTATTCTAAGCAACATGTGTCACTAAAGGGAAAAGATAAGAAGTACAATATGAGTGAATGTTGTATGTTTTATCCCCTCTATGACCAGATTCCCGTATAGCACTCTTACCCTTCTTCATATTCTACTATGTATTCTTATAATATAATGGAACCACAACCCCAATACAAAAATAGATCTAAAGGAAATCAACGGAGCATCTGTCCATCCTGTAACTTATCTTCTTTTTTTAGTGGCATGATTTTATATAACATGATGCTTTTTTTAAACTACTCCCTTCATGTCAAATGGTATCAGTGGATCTTTTGAAGGGTGGCAGTGGGGAAGGAAGGAGGAGAAGGAAAAAAATGTGGAGAGGGGAGCAGATGTGCAGTTGGGGTGTTTGTCTGGAATATACACTGGGAAATGATGGGAAATGCATGGGTGGGTAGGTGTGGAGATGGTGTAGGTGGGTTTACTTCTTGGCATTCAGGGCTGCGAGAGCGGCATCCACCTCTTCCTCTGGCTGCAGTGGATGCCACTGGGCAATGGGGCGACGGGGGTTGGCCAGCATGTCGGACCAGTGTTTCAGCCCAGCCCCTGTGGACTTGCTTCCTACCAAGATCTTCCCAATGGCATCATTCTTGCCAATCTTGTCGTAATCCAGCACTGTGATCACAGCTAGGATTTTCTGGGAGAGCAGGAAGAAAGGTTTACAAAATCTGAAGTGGACTGTAGAAATCTGACGTTACTGAAAGATATTTTAATTGGTTACTGGTGTCAGAAGCCTGGGGAGTGTTTATGCTTTCTGCAAAGTATGAGCAATGCTTAGTGTATAGCGTCCTACACACCACAGAAAGTCATCATATACAATGTTTTTGGTGCTAAAGTACATATAACTTCTATTTTATAACACACAGCAACATGTGACAGTCATGAAAAGAACATTTTCATCATAGAGTCACATGACAACTTTCTTTTTCACATGATAAAAATATGTTTACATGGTCAGTGGTCCCTTTGGTCATAAGTGATAATAAATGGGTGTTAGTGTGGTGGTTTTCATTGTTTGAATAAAGTTAGATGAGAATATTGAAATCACTCTTATGTCTGTACATGAAATATAAGATGTCTAGTGCCTCCAAAGCTCACTAATCATCACACCGATCCCACTTCTTGTGTACTCTACTTCACAACTACAAGTACCATCATAAATTTCATGAAAGACCTGAAAATTAGAAAGCCTGTGTACACAGGTGGATTTACATACTCACTTAACTGGAAAATACCACATCATGTTCTCATAAAATAAAAGACAATTTGGGATAGTGACAATTTCATATAAATATAACTGCCACACAGTCGTTCGTGTTATGCTTGATCACAGATTACTTGATAGACAACATTTATATAACGCTCGTTAAACAGCATGTGTTGACAGGATGCAGTGTTCATTGGCGTAACTTTGTGCTGAACATTGACGGGGTGGGGGTGGGGTAAATTCCCAGATCCCTGGGTAAATTCCCAGATGATTAAACATGCAACTATTTTGCTGGTAATACCTGAAATGAGTAAAGAAAATCAACAGCCTTTTTATGCAAGATAATTCATAATTTTATTGGGGGGGTTACATTGGTTGGGTCTAAATATTGGGGGGGTCATAACCCCCCTAACCCCCCTGGAAATTACGCCCCTGGCAATGTTACTCTTTCTGCACCTACTAAACGTTAAAGATTTGACAGGACTATTCCGCATCCTTACCTGCATTTGCTCAAGAGGGATCTCAAAGCTGAATGACTCATTGTAATAAGGATTCAAAGTGTTCTTTTTCACTGTCGTCTTCTTCTTCTTCAGCCTCTTTCCATTCTGCAAAAGGTTGATTTTCACATATGGATCTGAAAACAAAAACAGAGGAAAATCACGATAGAGGCTGACAGAAATCCCTCGCACATGCACGCTTTAGTCGCACTGCTTTAATGCACCAACAGATGGGGCCAACGCTGAACCCAGAAGACGTGAGGGTTGCTGCATGGTGACTACTGCAGCATCAGCACGTGAGCAGAGCAGAACCGACCTAATGGCTGTGCTCACATGCTTTCTCCTCCGCACAATGCAGTTTGCTACACCTAAATGTCTCTTTGCTCCAAAGAAATTAATAAGGAATAAAATATTTAAGCTTAGTACAGTACATATATGTATATATAAATAAATAAATATATATATAGAGGAGCCCACCTGACAATCCACCCACATCCATTTTCTTGAGGTTCTTGGCCTCCAGAATACAGATGGTGAGTTTGCCGGCAGTGGGGACATAACGCAGGGAGATGCAAATGTCACCCAGCTTCTCCGGCTGTGAGGACGAGGCAGGAGGAGAGAAAGTTAAAGCAGATCTGAAGCAGAACTTTTTCTTTGCACAAATACAGAAACGGTGTCATTTATATAACATTTTAAGTAAGCATATTCATTAACAATAATTCCTGCTGCCATTACTTTATTTTTAATACTATCTATATAGCTGATGTATCCAAAGTTAATAACATATCAGCAAGAAATAATTCCAGTGGAAAAGAAGCTCTGTAGCATCACAGCATACATTACTGCTGAGACATAGGAAGAAATACAGAAATGAAATTGTAGCTATGCTATACTGGTTGAAGGAGAACAAAAAGGGAAAGACCAAACTCTTGAATGAGCTGCACAAGAATCCCAGAGGGAAAAAAGTATTTTGTTTTAATTTATGCTTAAAGTGGACTTTTATTAAAGAGCTTTCTTAGAATAGCCTTTTAAAGAGGCACCTGTGTGGACATACAGCAGGTTTTTAAAGAGTGATATCAGCAGTGTGATAGAGGTAGTAACACTCTTCTTACCTCTTCTTGATCTGCACTGTCCAGGTCTCTCCACTCCTCAATTGGCTTTGCCAAGTCAAGGGTGTTCATGGGTATTTTAATCTCTCCAATGACGTCATGCTTAGAGAAGCGATCAAAGTCATAAACGGACATTACCAGAGTCTTTCCTCCCATCTCTTGGAATGGTATCTGAAAGATAACAACCCATTTACCTATTTTACTAATTTAAGTTTAATTCAACCGGTAGCAATGAGCACACATTTCTAACGGTTTATGACAAAAGATACTTGATGTATAAAGATCAGATAAATCTAGATCAGACCAGTATTGGCTGTTGCCCCTGGCCTGGAGCTCAGAATTGTCTAGCTTCATAACATGCTGCTTCAGCACAGCTGCCTGTCCCTGACTTTGACAAAGTAAAGCTGAGTTGTTTTCACAGAGCTGTGTCAGCACGCAAAGTGCACCAGAGGTGGCCCTCTCCTTTAATTTGATTCTCTACCATATTCTCCTTGTCAGACACCTTCAGTGTGTCTGCTGTTTTTCATCACTGTTGAAAAGAAATAAGAAACATAGTACCTGCTCAGCTCTAGAGGACAGAAGAGGGAAATTAGAGGAGAAGCTGACTCTTATCAGGACCTGTCCACACATCAAATGACTTGACATTCATGTTGTTTTACTAAGTAATTAATAAAGGCCATTTAGCTTTTGCTAGTAACTTACCTTAAAGGTAAAGGTCTCATTGAATACAGGATTCAGTGTTTTCTTGTGAACCTTTGTGTCAAACTTTTTCTTCTTGTCTGGGAGGACAAAGACTTTCACGTAGGGATCTGAGGTGCCACCGCTGTCCATGGAGAGGAGATCAGCGGCTTGCAGGATTCCCACAGTCAACTAGGGAATAAGAAGTTATGCAGTTAAGGCAGGAAAGGTTGAACTAAAACTAAAAACCCAATTTTGGTTTCATTTTTATTTTGGCAAATCAACTAAGAACTACTACACCAGAAGATGTGCTAAAAAGAACATTTAGCATGTGATGCTTCACACATTAGTAACTACTCACCGGGTCTGCTTTGAGTTCATTTTGACAAGAAAATGTCAAATAAACTACTCAAGCACTTGCCTTGTTCTCTTGGAAGTCATAATCAATTGAGTACTGCAGCTTCCCTAACTTTTCCTTCTCCTTCACTTCCTCTTCTTTTTCATCCCCAGTCAGTCCAGGTTCCACATCATCTTCTTCATCATCGTCATCCTGCGGTTTCTGCAATGACAGAAGGGGGGACGGTGGCAGAAAAAGGAGTGAGATGACGGTTCAGCGGAGCCATCTGTGCTGAACACCAAACCTTGGGTATCAGCAGTCGGGTTAGTCACAGCACCTACCTGCCACTTACCCCCGTGTTACTAGTGCAATCTGCTCATCGATGACCACGGTTGCAACCTGACTTGATTTCACTATTTCTTGGGTGACACCATTTGCTGTTTTTCTTTTTTTTTTGTTTTCATGAGCGCTACGAGTCTTTTAAATCTGCATAAATCAAAGGCAGGGAACTACAAACTGTTGTACAAGTGTTGTTTCAATAGAAGTGTATGTTACGTAAAAGACTGAGAAAGAGGGGCAGAGAGAGATTGAGATTAAGGAGAGAAACAACAGAATAAAAGCAAATAGAAAAGGAGTGAACGAAAAAAACAGGAACAACTTACATTGCAATGCAATCTAGTACAACAGCTCTGCTAAACCCTTGGAAGGTCTCAATTTCACTTCTTAAAGTCACTGTAAAATCTCAAATTAATATGACTCACTTGTGTAGCTACCAGTAATAGTGATATTACAAGGAGTGGACAAAAAAACAGAAACAGAGCGGGGAAGAGGACTTTTACTTTGAAGGAACAGCATCACACAGGTAGCTGCACAAATCCCAAACATGACTCATTTCAAATGAGTCATGTTAAGTTGTTTAAAAAGTCTGAAAAATTGTGATGGCGTATCCCACACAGAGTAACGCTGTATCAGCAACGAAGAGCCAATGTCAAAAGCAAGCACGTTAAAGGATGTCATGGGATGCTTTTCAAAAACAAGTTAACATTTATTACAGAGCTGCTGCATTATTGCATTGCAGTGCTAGGTGTCCTTGCTATTTAGTTGGCTCCGTGTACAGTGTTTCCAACAGAGGCTGAGTGTCCTCACTGAGTGAATGTGAAGGACAGCGCTATCAGGCGTAGATGTGATTTGATCAAAGCACTGACGCAGTACTTACTGACACTTCTTGAAAAGCTCTCAAACTTGCTCAAACCGCGGTGATATTGGCAGTCTGGCAATCAGTTTACTGTAAGCCAGACTATATTAATGTCTGGCATCTATCTCCTCCTGACAACCTTAAATCCCATTAATGTGTTTACATTGATATTGTTGTTATGACTTTGCTTCAATTACTGTACTCTGGGCTGACTGCTGTAACTAAGTGAATGATTGAAAGATTTCATAATTTATTCCAGAGTCCAGATTTTCGAGCTGATGCAAATTATTGTCCCACTTAATCACACGCCAGAACAACATTCAGCAGCTTACTGACATTTAACTGCTCCTGAGATAATCAGGGCATGATGAAGAAGATAATTCAAATCTTCTGTTATCGTGCATCTTGCTTTTACATTACACCCAGTGACTCTTCAGGGTCCCATATCTTTAGAGGCGGTCACGACTAATCTAGCAAGAGCAATTTGCTAAGATATGAATCTTAAAGTAAACTTTCATTTTGCTATAAGATACTGGGTAATCTCTCAGCGTGGCCTCCTTTTCTACGGCTCCCCTCCTGAAAAAACACTGACGTCTTCGTGAGATCCAGCTACTTACTGATCTGGAAAAGGAACAGGGCATCCACACAGATAATGCACTACCGCGCACACTCGCTGCACAGCATACTGAACCCCACCATACCCACACGCACGCACGTCCTTAGATGCATACAGCGGCATGTTAGGACCATTCTAAGGGGTACATGATAACTTGAGAATTGGGAGAAAATTCTGTGATTTGTAGAACTGTGCAAAACACTTGAGCCATCCCTCATTTCTTTATATTTTACTTCCAAGGAGTCAGTGTTTCTTGTAATCTTTAAAGTGGTCTTGAGCAATAATTTCCCAGGCATTCTGAGAGCCTTGCAAAGTTTTTCTTTGGATAATTGCTGCCAGTCCAGTCTTTAAACCTGATCATTTTCAGAGGACTGTTTTCTTTTTTGTTTATTAAGCTATTTAACACTGAAGTATGAATCATTTAAGCATAAGAAATACACTTAACACAAGGAATGAACCAGTGTTGTGTCTACACATAACAGACAACTTAACAAAGAACCAATTTTGTCTTGTATCTTTAGGGACTTTGTTACAAGGAGGAAGTTGCAACATCTATTTCTTAAGTTGAGTCTACAAAAAACATAACAGTTTCATAGGCATAAAATAGCATTTTGCACCAACAGGTTATACCCAAAAAGCTATTATCCAAAAACTTGGAATATATCAGGATGGTATGTAGCATTATGCCTGTGGCAAACTGACGACCTGTCCAGCGTGTACCCTCCCTCTCGCCCTAAGACAGCTGGGATAGGCTAAAGCCCCCCCGCGACCCTGACAAGGATAAGTGGAAGAGAATGGATGGATGGATGGTATGTGGTATGACCTTTAGAAATGTGACGAAACTGGACAAGTGGAGAACAAAAGAAGACGTGGCAGGCCTAAAAAAACAGTCTAGCGCAGATCAACCGTATCTGAAAGTCAAGTTCTTAAGAATCAAACTGTGAAATTTCTGAATCATGGATGTTTGAAAATAGCTCAATGCACCTATTTCCCAACTTTCAAAAAAAGGTGGCTCAAGACTTTTGCACAGCACTATAAGTCGTAAAGTTGATTCAATTTTTATGTTAAACAGGAAAAAATGTTCCTGTCAGGGAACCACATCGCCCTGCTCTCCAAGGCTGGAGCGACCTCACCACGCCACATATGTGTAGACATCATATTATTGTGATTATGAGACAAAATTTCTAATCTAAAAAGTTTCTAATCCGGACGCTAAAATTCATTTAATTTTCTCTACTGCAGCCAGCACGTACGGAAGGAGCAGGAGCATTGACCCAACCTTGCAAACTGAAGCTAAGTGGAGGGTTTTTAACCCAAAAAATAAATCTTTTTGTACATTATGGACATAATCTCGTACTTAGAGTATTTTTCCCTCAAAATATTACACTCCATACCCTGGCTCTAGAGTTTTTTATTTTATTTTACCTAGAACGGCCCGAAAATGCTGTTGAACATGCAGACTTACATGCATGCTTCACACCCCCACTCACCCATCTCCCACACACACGCACACACACACACACACACACACACACACACACACACACACACACACACACACACACACGCACAACCAAATACACTCACATTCTCACACAGTGTCCTACGTGGCATTCTGTATCTTTATTGTTGTAAATGCTTTTCATTCAAGCATGCCAGGCCACACAATGCAGGATCCAAGATTATTTCTGATGGTAAATGTAAATGGTTTATCTTGTGATGTCTTAAGTGTGGTAAAGGTTATGCGTTGATGTTTCATTTAAACGTCGAGGCCCCCAAAAATCTATATTAATGTCTCGAGTGAAATGTACACATCCACTGAGGGATCATGCTGAGAATTAGCAGTTCCTCTCGAACTTTCAGAGGGGGTTCAAAGATAAAGAAATGGTACGTCTGAATGAATGCCCTTTCAACTCCATGGGTTGAAATGTAAGCTCAGTACTGAGTTTTTATTAAGCAGAATGTGTACTAAAGCAGCCGGTTGACTCGTGCGGCATTAGGTTTGGATCGACTAAAATCAGGCTTTTGCATTTGACTGAAGATGTGGGCAAACATTCTGGCCCACCATTTCTCTTCAATGGCACCCAAGTGCTTCGGGGAGAGAGAGGGGATCAATGACTGTCACCTAGTATGTCAGCAGCATGGGTCATCCAGGAAAGTTACTCTCAAGTCAAGTTGTGGCCATTCAATGGTACCTACTGCAAGGGCATATGCTGGTCTTTGTCAAGGGGTACAAACATCTTTATCTGCTGTGGAACTCGGAGCATGTTTGCACAACCTGGGGTACACCATATTTATTTTATAGCTAAGTTAGCAAATCTTTGAAGAGGAATTATTTGTAAGACATCAGTATTTTTGGTCGTGATACACAATAGAGGCCTCTAATAGTGGAAACATGCTCCAAGCTCTCAGTGAGGTAAAGTTTCAGCTAATATTTGACAAATATCCAGCTTACCCCTTGCACATGCATGTTAGTGATCTCTAGTGAGCTGCTCAGTGCACTCATCATTCAAAGGCTCAACCATAGGATGAGTTTCATGTTCATTTCAAACCATAGACAACTTAAACAGATGTCTGTTCTGTTTTTTGTTGTTTTTTATGCCAAAATTGCAATCTCTGGATATACAAGACATAGCATTTAGTGCGGCATATCAGTTCAGTGGGTTTTGCGAAGCAGCTTAATCGCTCCCATGGAGTCCTCAAGCACCCACAGCACCTAAGCTTGCAAAAACTAAGGAAGCCATAGCACTCATTGTCATCATCACTGCAATCCAACCCCTCCAAGCCCAGCCCAGCCCAACCCCACTCCCACCACCGCTCCCACCCTGCCCTGGTCTGTGCTTACACAGAGTGGCCAGAGAGGGGTGCCGCGTGCTATCAGACCTACCGTAGGCAGAGAAGTCCACCACAGTCAAGATACACGGAGCACACATAAGACACAAAGCAGGAAGGAGGAGAGCAGAGACAAAGGAAGAGATTGAACTCACAGCAGACACCAAAGAAGGGTAATCACAGCAAATGTAGTTAGCTACACTGTAGGGACTGAGGAAAATGACAGACGGAGAAGCCCCCTCATTAGCACAATCATATCTTGTGCAGCAAGTCCATTGGAGTTTTAAAATAACATCAATTTTAGATATGTTACTGCACCTCATCAAATTATCAATCATGTTTGTGGAAAAAATAATAATTATAGGCCCAAAACAACACCATTGTACTAACTAGTAATTTAAATAATTACTCTTTCAGGACGAGGAGAAAAACAATGGCTGTTCTGTATGTTAAAGTCTTGTCATTTTCCACTCAAGTCCCAAAGCATAAGTGAGAGAAAGAGCAACAATAACATTAATGACAAATACATTAAATGAAAAAAAGAAAGAGAAACAAATAAATTAAAAAACATTAACCATGGTGGATAAAGAATGTAATTAACAACTGTGGAGAAAAACTGGGTTAGAAAACATCAAAATTGTAAAGAATCTCTGTTTTCATCTAGCCTAAAATCCAACACAATTCAAACAGGCTAAATTATTTTTAAAGCTACTTGAGTAAAATATGGAAAAATGCTTTTTGTTATTATTTTATTACAATGCCAAACACAACACCCCTAAGCCTTTATATAATAGGCCTATTATTATAGTCATATATAGGTTAAAGACATTTGTTGTTAGCTTTGCTTTATATTCAGTACAATTATAAATTATATCAGGCAGGAAACGTCCTCCTGAGGCAGAACATACCTCTCCACCTTTCAGGTTCTTCATTCCCATGTCACCCTTCCCCTTCTTGCCCTTCTTGTTCTTCTTCTTTTTGAAACAGCACTTCTTGACGATGCAGAAGCAGCATGTTAGAATGAGTAAAGCGGCGACCACAGCGATGGCAATGATGGCCCATGATGGCACTGAGGAGCATATACAGACCAGTGTACAGATGAACCCACACAGAAAAGCTACAAGTAAATACTGTGACATTTGACCGACCAATCATTAAGCCTCCTGTCACGTCCTGAGCCAAATATATTTAGTAAAAGGTGGTAGGTTAGCAATTAGATCTAGTGAAAATTTGATTTCTCTGCCATTAGGAAGAGCAGCCAGTGATCAATACTGAATAAAGACATTAAAGGCCTGCAAATGCCTGCAGCAAAAAGAGAAAATCTAATTCCAAATTCATTGCTTAGAGTTGTATCAATGGGAACTGATGGCTGATCGGATGATTGGGGCTTGCGTGGCACTCACGTGGGATCTTGTCGATTTCATTCAGGAACTTGTTTTTGATCTCGTCAAAGGCATCATTCTTGCTCACTGGTTCGGTGGAGTTGTCTGCCGAGACTAACGCGACCGGCGCTGGAGTCACAGTCAAGGCACTGGCTCCCGTTGGCTTAGCAGCGACCATGGGCGTTGTCTGATGCCTGAACAAGTTCCACTTCATTTAGGCTGCACGTACTGTCCGTGAAAAAAAAGGGGAGGGGTTTATTAGTAGGGAGACCAGACCATTCATGACTTGTTCTCAACCAGCATAATATATTCCACCTGTGTGTCACTACACTGCCAACATTCACAGGTGGGTATTAACAGTTTGACATTAAAGGGTGGAGTCATTTGGCTGATTTTCACATTTTTTGAAGATGTTTGAAAGAAAAAACTACATGAATAAATGCAAAAACACACAAGTTATAATAAAGCATTAATTTACCAGAAAACAATCAGAAAGGCTAAAACAGTGAAATACTTTGTTTGACTTAAAAGATAAAATGGATATATGGATGGAGCTGTCTTATGAAAGTCGTCTAAATCAGCGGTTCCCAACCATTTTTGTGCTACGGACCGGTTTATGTCCGACAATATGGTGTCGCGGATAAATACAACAAAATAAAACCAGTACCAAAAAAGGAAGATTAATTCATAACACACTGGAAAAGACCCAGGGAAACTGAGTTAACGATAAAAACGATTAAAAAATGACGATAAAAAACAATAAAAACCCTGAAAACCATAAATTTCACACCTGGGCCTCAACTCTTGCAGCCTGGTTGGGGACCACTGGTGTAAATGATACAAAAGGTATAGGAGAGGGATAGCTGATGTATTCGATTCATGGTTTTGATATTTACTCCCTTTTGTGACATATAAAAATGTGTTTGTTAGCCACTGAGCCCCAAAAATGTAAATCACCAAATTAAATACAGGTCATGACAGAAACAAAAGATTCATTCACAGAACTTGAACTTATAAACTTCTATGTAGCATTAAGTTGGACCAGTTGGATCTTGGTTTTTACATTTCTAATACTTGGTAAGTCCCAACGCTACTGATTATTTTGAGGAAATATACCTATAAAAAAGCAAAAAAAATGTTATTACGTCTGCTGAAGTATCACTGAGATCAATTTAGCTCCAAACTCTCTCTCTCTCATGCCTCCAGTTAAATATATATGTAGTAGTATGTGCAGAGGCTGCTTTAAAATCCATCTGCTGAATCCAACCAGAAGGAGAAAATTATATTTACAAAATAGTTTTGTGACAGTCGCTTAGAAGCCAGTTTTGATATACTATGCAATGCTGACAAATCAAATGCGAAACTTGAAATCTCCTGAGTGCACACAGTGAGTAGAGAGTGTCTGGTGTCCAGAAGTTAAACCTCTGAAATGAACAATATTTGCATGTATATAGACTTAAGATGTTTCAACTGGGGAAATGAGAAGCTGATCTGTGTGCATGTTTGTCTGTGTGTGTGTTTCTGTGTTTGTGTAACATATGCCAAAGTGAATATTTTAAATCTGACTTTTCTTTTCAAATGTCTGGAGAGGGCCCCGTGTCCGATTGGCGACCTGTCCAGGATATACCCCTCTCGCTCTATGGTAGCTGGGATAGGCTTCCTCTAATATAAGCTGAGAAAGGAGATCTTTGGGTTCCCAGAGAACCTTGGGTAAGGCTCTGTGATTTCATTTCAACTTTGTTCATGACGAGCTCACCAACAATTATATAACTTAACAACCATTAGGTGAATAGTATGGAATTTTTATTTTATTTTTATTTTTTTGCTTTTGTGCTATTTCCAACTCAATTTTTTTAGACATTCTCTTTATTTATCTTGCAGTCAGCCAGTTCATCCACTGTCTGAAACAAGCCACTGTATCTTTTAATTGGCTGCCCCTCACAAATGAAGTATTTGACCTGTGGCTAACAGGGCCGTTTATTGCTCACAGCATTTGTTTGCCTTATATTACTGTATAAGGGATATGCAAACTTTATTACATCATGAAGAGCTAAGAGTAGACAAAAACTAAAACAAAGTGTGTAGATGAGCCTGAATCTTTGGCTCCCAACCATTATTTGTACATAGGTTGACTTTATTATGTGAAACTCTGGTCATGGGTACTAAAGGCATTTGCTGCTGTAGAAGTATACATGACAGTAAAATCATAAGAGATCCATTTTAACCTATTTCATAAAATTCTGATTTGCAAAGACTTTACTTGATCAAGGCACTAACGCTATTTCTAGTCTGATGTTGCTTCCATACGTGCGCCAGCTGTGCCTGACCAGGAGAGATGTTTAACCACACACAGAAACAAAATGAACTACTACTAGCCATTCTCCTGTGGTGTTTCCAGAGGCCAAACAAATGTTCAATCAGAGCTCTTATCTGTTCCAGAAATCACAGAGTGACAAGTGCAGCTGAAATCAGCCTGCCGACAGAGCGATGAGTGATTGGGCAAGACCTTGATTCAGAAAGCAGAACGAGAAGACAAGCATAACAAGAGCAGATTTCTGCTGCTGATTTCATTAAAGTCATGGTGATATGGGGAAAAAGAAGGAATTTCCTACTTCTCAAGTGCCAATTCTCCAGGATGGTGCCAGAGATTCTGCTTCTATTTATTGCTACATATAAATTATTCAAATTGAGGCTGACAGCGGAAAGGATAAGCTTATATTATTCAGGGGCCAGGACCACTTTATACATCCCAAAATATATTATGTAAAATAACTTGTGCTGCTGTTACGCAGACTGATGTTACCAGTGATGAACATCTTGTGAATATATACATAGATGGGGAATTGAACAATTACACAAACATTGCCAGTTATTGAGAAAATTACTGAGGAATGCTTTCATCCATCACACATTTAAAAATGAGTGGGCTGTTCAATGAAACAGCAATCACAAGCCTCACTGTCTCCACTCTCCACTGTATTATGCATTACAGTAGATATTGTAGCGCTGTTAAAGATATCCACTTACATCTGAGGTTTATGGGCAGTTTTTCCTTTTTGTCCCTCACATTTGATCAAGCCAGACCAATCAAATTACTTTTCATGGTTATGTGTACAAGAATTTTATCTCCTCCACACTGAGGACGAACATAGGGGACACAGACTTGTTTTATGACAGACATTAGCCCTGTTTTACAGCTAGCTAAGCCCTTACTACTCGCTCCAATAAAATCAGATAAATAAACCATTTTTATTTTAAAGAATGCCAGCAAACACCAGACAATGCCTTTTAACAAAACTAAGATTTGAGAAAAATATCTCCTTGTGGAGGCTGCACTAAATACCAAATACACACAGTCTCAGGGGTAGAAAACTTAATCTTCTGAATAAAAAACAGGTCATATCAGACATCCAAGCAAATTGACCTTGCAAGGTGCTTGTTCCTTTTCTCTGACTAGATCTAAATATGCATATCCTGAAATAACTTGCAACAATAATGATCCACAATGCCTCGCTATCTAAATAAAGGAACATTTCTTAATGGGGAATTAAGCATACAAAAACAAGACTAAGAGTTACCAGCCATGCTAATAGCTGCATCAGTATGCTGTCATGCTAGCAGCTATGACATTCGCAGACATTCGCTAGCAGGCTAACATGTGCTCAGGGTGATTGGTATCACGTATGACGGTTTTGCAGGTATTTAGTCTAAAACCAAAAAGTTACAGAAGATAAATAAGTCTTCTAAGTCGTTACAATTAATTTTTGTTTAATAAAAATGCAAAGCCACCAATGTGAATCCTCAAGTGGCACTAGAAGTAAAGCTAAGTAATTATAATACATCATCTGGAATGATGAATATCTGCACAATATTTTGTGTATTTTGGAGACTTTAACTGGGTAAGTGAAAACTTTATCTTACTGGTAAATGAAAAGTCAAAGGATCCACAAAGTCATTAAGATTCTTCCATTAAGGAGGATAAACATTTGTACCAAGCCTCAGAGTAATCTATCAAATAGTTGTTGGAACTGTTACGCCTCCTCTTCTTTCTGCTCTCGCTGCAGGGTTTCTTTCCACAGCAGTCTGTAGGCAGGAAGAGTTGCTGACATATTATGGGTATGCTTGTGTAGGCCTCCACAACAGCTCAAATAAGCCTGGCCTAACTTTTTTTTTATCTGTCTCCTTTCAAGGATCCACCTTTCATGTATTTTTTAATTTTTAAGAAATGAACTGATAATTGGCATCCTAACCTTTCTATCTCCTGTTTTCTCACTCGATGTGAGCTACAAGATGTTTCTGCCAGCACCAAAGTAGTATACTACCCACCAGGCTGACACTACTAAGAGCCATGTCGAAGTGCAGCTGATAACTACAAAGATCTGCTGTAATCTACCATCATAAATCACTACAGTGCATATATGTAACATATTAACGCAACATTTTCACACTTGTGCAGTGGTTCTAAGCAAGAAAACTAGGAGTCAGACTGGGAAGTTCAGTCCCTGAACCAACAGATTAAACCCCGAAGATAAGTAACAGTAACACTTGCCCCTTGCTCATTATCATCACTGAAAGGCCCTTGAGCAACACACTTAAGCTCCATCTGCTTCAGCGGAAATGTACAGTGACCAGTAGATCAGACAGTATTTGTACTGGGCAGCTTCCAGATCTAAATGTGTTTAAGTGTTTGAGAGTTGAACAGGCCCTGAAACAGCAGCAGTTAGGGCCAGGAAAGCCCACCCTGGATGGTATAAATAGCCTTTCCATCCAATATATATTTAATATAAACCATGACTACTGGAACTCTGTGGGAGGTTTAAGCTCCATCTTTCAATGTGCGTCTCATTTCGTTAGAGTTTGAGTCATCAGAATTAGTTAAAACAAAATGGCTCAGCTGCACGGCACACAGCAGCACAGCTATGGGCATGATCCTTCCCTTATCACGAAACACACTGCTCAGAGTTGGATTGAGATCAAGCATATTTAGCTTTCCCATGCAAACAGACTTGGTATATTAACGCCAAGTACAAGCACAGCACTTGTAAGTGGTACGCAAAGGTTAAATATTTGTCTTTCAGTAAAAGGTGGGATAAAATAAAGGTGAAGGCAGGTGGTTTTAATTTAACTAACAATCACTGGAAATGCCAAAGGTTGTTTCTTTCATTAGTAAACAAATTAAAGACTTTTTTAAATGCATTCATCTTTTCAAATGCATTAAATAACTACTTCAATCCTTTAGTTGCAGAAATTAATATGCATCTTGTTGCATTTGGTGTCCTAACCTAAGCTCCAAGCTTTAGGAGTGTGCTTTGCATCATATTTAAGAGCACGAACTGCATGTGTTTTATGCTGTAAAATAAATAAGATTAGTAGGTGATATTTAACAAAAAATACTCAAGGCACACTAATGGTTTACCACATCATATGTTGTCTTCATCATCATTAGAGGAAAATATGAGTCACTTAGAAACAGTCCAATACGTCTCCAGGCGTATCACTATTATTACCCTGCACCTGTCAAATCCTAATGATACAATCAGTGTGTCCTCGTGCAAACATAAAAAAAAAAAAAAACATCACTAAGAAACATGACTAAGAAATTCTGTGCCCCTATCTGAGGTCATGTGCATGACATTTTGACCATTGTGACATCCTCTCCAGCGATGGGAAACCCCAGGCTGCAGATAAGCCAACTGCAAGCACGGCGACTGTGTTTAGTAAGGGCTTATTAGCAACCAGGTCAGATCTCCGAAAAAACAACCTAAGGAGAGTAAGCTAAAGTCACGCAGCTGCACAACAACAGGGCAGCCTGAGTAGCAATTAATTAACAATCTGCAGCCAAAGAGCCAGGTCTGTTTTCCCTCTGCGCTGACGCTTTGCCTCTATAGCCTTTCACACAGCTGTCCAATAGTGGCCAAAGTATATCTGTGTGTGTGCAGCAAAATTATAGATCCATCCAGACTTGAATTCAAATGCAGCGCATGGCTTTAAACCCCAGAAACATCATAACATCTACTTTCAAAATGGCTTCTACAAATGAAAAGAAAACTGGTCCCAGGGTCATGTGACTGCAGCCTGGGGCAACAGTCAGGATCAGTGGGGCGGCAAATTAAGTATTGAATACAGTAAAGCACTTTGAAAAGATACAAAGAGAAAGGACAGTAAAGGGTGCTTGGATGTCATTGGCCACCAGACGACCAGGGCCCTAAAAGATACAAAGCAATCTGAATTACTCTGACCCCAGTGAAATCATTCAACCCCCACCGAGGCTCCTACCATCTGTGACATTATGGCTTCTGTCTGGGTGAAGTGCTTGGCCTCATACTAGCTGTGCATCCCATGCTGCTTCATAGCCCTATAAGCCTTCATAATGTGATTGTTTATACAAGAAGCTACATACATGCAAAGCCTTTCATACTAGACAGACCCTTAAATTTTGCAGAACTGACCCTCATGCAAAATAGTATTTCTTTCACAGACTATCCCTTTGTGATAAGTTGCATGTATGGGTGTGCTCTAATTTTGTACTTTTGTGCTTCATGCTGAGTGACTCTTTCATCTGAATCCCAATGAGCTATTTTAGGTTTGAGCCAAGTTGCGTTAGATATTGAGGATATCGTTTAAAGGGTAATTGTTCAAAGGCATCACGCAAATCTCGAATTCATGATAAACACACTTGAAGACACTGGACGAAGAGAATACTGGCTCAGCTAGCACTGAGTCACAGCTGACCTCTGACTCTCTAGGCTGGATTTCAGCTGAAAATGTGGACTGGAACATTAAGAGAATAAGGAGCATTGTATTTTATTAGATCCATCAGACAGAACAGCACTGTAGTTGGAAAGCTGAGCTGAGATGGTGGAGTTCTTTCAATTAGAGATAATGTGCAGCTTTGTTCCTGAACTCTTGCTACTTTATGGTAATTCACCCCTGCTGAAATGGACTCAGGGCTCCTATAGTCATAATGGGCTCATTTTGGCCAAGTTTTAATAGGATTACAGTGAGGATACTGATAGTTGCCTTGCGTGTTATTTACCAGCAAAGACACAGTGTGGACAAAATCTAAGATTGCAACTCACATGTCACTTTATTAGGTTTACCTTACTAGAACTGGATTGGAACCCTTTCTGAAGGCACTATTTATATTTTAAGTATTCATGTAATATATTAATGTAATATTATTCATGGATAGATTAGACACTCACAAGTCACTTTATTAGATACAGTTTGCTAGAACTATATTCTGACCCATGGGTCATACCAGCCCTAATTTTTCATAGCATAGATTCAACAAGGACATTCAAGGAATGTTGTAAATATTTCTTGGAGATGTTGGTCCATATTGGTCCACATATGATGGCATCACACATTTGCTGCTAATTTTCAGCTGGACATCTATTATGGAAATTTCCCATTTATGTTCAAGAAACCAGTTTGAGATGATTTTTGTGACATGACATCTTACCCTGCTGGATACATTCATTAGAGATGGGTACACTGTGGTTACAAAGGGATGGACATGGTCAGCAATGACAATTATATAGGCTGTGGCATTAAAAGGAATTTCAACTGGTACTGAGGGGCCCAAAGTTCCACCACACCTTTACCTGAACATGGATACAGAGCAGAGTAGATCGATGTGTTAATGTTGTCTATGCCAATTTCTGACCCTACCATTCAAATGTTGGAGCAGAAATCAATACTTATCAAGCCAGGCAACATTGTGAAAATTGGAGCCTCAGTTTCCAGTTCTTAGTTAACTGGTATGGCACCCACTGTGGTCTCCTGCTCACAGGATAGTTTCTCTTTTTTGGTATTCTCTGTCAACCTTAGAGATGGTAAGGGAAAAATCCAGTAGATCAGCATTTTCTGAAATACTCTGAATCATCCATCTACAAGACACGCCATGTCCAAAGTCACTTTAATCACCTTTCTTCCCCATTCTGAATCTTGGTTTAAACTTCAGCAAGTGGTCCCGGCCATGTCTACATGCCTAAATGCACTGAGTTGCTGCCTTGTGGTTGGTCGATTAGATGTTTATGCAAATGAGTTAGGTGCCCCTAGCAAAGTGGGCAGTGAGTGTATATTCATTTGTATATGCAAAAACACAATTACACTGCCACTGGATTACAGTATTAGCAATAGAGTTTTCTGTATTGCTCTACAGTACTTGTAACAACAAGTTTAGCAGGGCTCCATGGGTATATCT
This sequence comes from Aulonocara sp. 'chitande type north' Nkhata Bay, assembly GCF_057382095.1. NCBI lineage: Eukaryota > Metazoa > Chordata > Actinopteri > Cichliformes > Cichlidae > Aulonocara > Aulonocara sp. 'chitande type north' Nkhata Bay. The sequence continues at coordinate 34,875,146 of NC_141363.1, forward strand.
TGTAAAGTCTTTCATGTTACTGCATCTCTGGTTCATCACATATAAAGTCCACGATTTCACCAGGCATGCAGAGTCAGATAACTGCTAATTGTATGGCAGAGGCAGATTTCTGCAAGGTAGCCTACTGGAGTTTTAAAGCACTCCCTGTTTTGCAATTGCATGGTAGACAGCCAACAGTCTGACAAAAGCACTTGCAAATCCAAAAACACAGCATGCAGTGTAAAATATGCTTCAGAGCCAGATTCCTCAGTTTATGACCAACAGCCTTCAAACTGCTAGCCACAATAAATGAGTATGCCAAGTGTCTGTCAGATGCTATATTTTATTTAACAGCGAATTGAACAATGAACTCCCCCAACATGGCTCAAACGTCAGTGTTAAACAGCTCTCATATAAGGTGTTTATGTCTCCTTATTTGTGTTAATGTGGCACATGATGGAAGTGGTGTTAGAAAAGCTGCTGTTAAAAAAGTGATGGCAAAGCATACAAAATTTAAATCTGACATTTTTATAACAAAAAAGAAAAACACTTTTAAAAGTGGACAGTAACGCTGTAAACATTACACCAAATCTGCACTGACAAAGAGCAGATTGATTGACATTTACATACTCACTCAGTGACTGATCTGCTATACAGTCAGCGAAACTGCGGTCATCTAGGACAGGATATTGACAGAGACACTAGGACTCTGTGTACAGCTTCAGGGCTGCACGAATACTCTGACTGCAAACATAAACAACACAAGCATCTACAGAAAAAAGTATGACCATCCATCAGCGAGGTCAGCAGGGCACTTACACTTTTATGTCAACAAAATGATGGAAATCCTGCTGATGATGTGAACGCACTGACTGAGATAAGGATGTTAAAAAAAAGGTGTTTTGCAGATCATCTCACTAAAGAGAATTAAAGAAGAGCCTCTTTCTCATCTATCGCATTGTGCACTGATCCAAAGGGTGGTCCAGAGGGCCTCATTTACAAACCTGCTTGGGTAGATAAAACAATGCTTATTCTCACCTGCAGCTGAATGTGATTCAGCTATTATCAGGAGGGATCCTTGAAAAAAGAGGGGGTGGGGGGCGGATGCCAGGGTTTGAATGCTGAGTGAGGAGCTGCGGGGATCATTTACAGCCAGTTGCCATACATTCTCCCTCTCCCCCTCAGCACATCCCCTTTCCCTGTCCCCTGATAGGTCGATTAATCATTCTGTCACAGAGACAGTGACCCAATCTGCATGTAAGGTTGTGCAGAGGAAATGTGACGGAGCAGAGGGCTTCTGCAGCACTGCAGATAGGCCGCATCTAATAACAGTTAAAAAGGGAACATACGCAGGCAGTAAGACTGCTAAACGTAAGGATTTACCCACTATGACTGCTCTGAAGAAGTGGCTTGGCTGAAATAAATAAATAAATAAAATATGCACAGTTATAGATAATGAAAATGAGTATATATAAACCTACCTAGACTAGCATAAAGACTGCAAACAATGTAAATAGCACTTCTTTAAAAGTTTTGGTAGGTCAAAAAAGTAATGCCTCTTTGACGCCAAATCGAAAGTAATGCCTGAGATGCTCAGCTTATGGCCCACAGGTAACATTGGGATCACCAAGTGGCTGACTGGACCACCATTTTCTAATCCACTAAGAAAATTTTACCTAGGAGGTCCCAGCTAAGTCAAGCCAAAGGATTTCCAATTAAAATGCAGTTGATGCTCCTGGATGCAGTAAAAAACCAGACGTATATATCCGAACCAAGACGATATATTCAGTAATTTAATGTAGACCTGCTTGAAACTTAACTGTTCAATGTTCATGTAACTTTTCAGACTACTAATCACTGGGTAAATTCAGAGGTTTTGCTGTAACACTGTTGGTGTTACACAAAACAGTATGATGAAACATGCTGAAAACCACATCACTAATTCTCCAAGTATGCCCCTTCTCTGTGATGTGCTCTCTCTGACCATCGCAAACTGTCTCCTCCAATGAAGCTAAGGGGCCAGAAAAGAAAGCTGCTGGAAATTTCGCCATGACTAGCATGTTTTTTTTTTTCTCCCTGTAAAGATTAAAGAGTGGTGAAACTGCCCCGTCAGCACTGCAGGAGGCTGTGACTAGTGACAGTGTCTAACCGTTTAACACTGAATCTCTCTGCCATCTCCTGCCAGCGACACACCATCACATGGGCTTGGGCCAGAACTGGAAAGGCTTGACTCTCACCTGGAGTGAAAAACAAATGGCAACTGAGCAATCATGGTGATAGCTGTGTTAACGTGTCAGAGAGGAAATCACTGACTCATTCTTAGAGTCCAACATGGCTGGCATTATCATTTTAAACAAGCTTTTGCTTGTGGAATACTTTAAGATTCAAGCTTAGGGAGAAAAACTATTTAACCTAAATAAAGCTATGGTAAGTTGGAAAACAACAGTAATATGGGTGCAAGAGGGCACACCCACTCTAGCACTATACTGTAACACAGGATACAGGCTGCACAGTTAGAATAAGCCTCTTTTCTTTGTGTTCCTCTTTAAGCAGTTCCAGCATTCGGGCACCAGCTGCCTTCTTGGTGGGAGCCAAGAGAAAAAAAGAAATAAGATTGGTGAACTTCAAAGCTTCCTCTCATTTTTCTAGTTATGTATGAGAGACTCTGAGAGTATTTCTTAGTGCGAGAGCCACTGGGAGCGGCTGCCTGAGGTTTGAACTTAATGAGCCTGCCTGAATGTTTTAGAGCTTGACAAAAAAAAAAAGAATCATCAGAGCATGCTCAGTATCACATAGCCTCTTGAATACTCTGCACTCTGCATATTGGACATGTAAATACACAGATAGAGTACCTACAGTTCTGCATGAACATATAATATGATCCCTGACATTCTACAGTGTACTTGTCTACTCGACTTCTTAGAATCGAATGATCATGTGACCATTTCAAATGCAAGCCATTGACTGACTTTGATCATTGTGACACCAGATACTAGGGGAGAAATAGACCTAGTTTAAATCCCAGTATGTTATTCAGAACAAGGCGGAAGAATAAATAATGAATTGATAATTAACAATTCTCTTTGTGCATGATGTAAAAATTGTGTTGTATTTGTAATTTGCTTTCAAAGCAGGATCAAAACTCCTGGCTTTCAAAAACACTGCAAAATAACACCCTAGCTATTTTTAGTCTATTTGTTAAATAGAATTTTAATTAAATGGAATTTAATGATAACTCTGCTGTGATAATGATAGGCTCAGAATTGCAAGAGTCAGCATTAGGAATTAAGAAGTACACGCAGCTCATTATAGGTTTCGTCCTTGGTACTGTCACCTCAGTGCTGCCTATGCTATATGTCCCATGAGAGGCAGCAGAAAAAAAAAGAGCATCCTGCAGCACTTTATGAAATCCCCACCCCTCCCTCTATACTCCTCAGCACAACTGTCAGTCTCTTTTTGTGTCTAACTGCTCAGTCTAAAAAAATAAAGAGTAGTGGAGCTTGTGTCTGTTTTGTTACATTGTGGACAGACCTGGGGTTTGTGTGTGTGTGTGTGTGTGTGTGTGTGTGTGTAGTGTGCTTTTTCTGGCTCCACTTGCCTGTTTCTTAGTATTTAGGGAGGTTATGAGAGAAACCGGTGTAGCTAAAGGGGCAAGCACAGCATCTGTCAGCAGGGCAGCCTCCTGGACACTCTCCAGGAAAGAGGTACAACATCCACCAGGCAAGCTAAATGAGCCGTGATCAATGAGAATAATATACAGAGCCAAAGCTACACTCCCCTTCCAAAAAAAATTTACGTAACACTACCTGATTTGAAATGATTAATTTCGTGAACTCAAGGTCCTGTGGCTAGATCCCGGGGCAGATAAGGGCCCAGGAACGGTCTGTATTTCTTTTACAAGGAATCGTCTCGGAGTAAAGTTGGGAACACATGCATCGGTAACATGCACACAGCACCTGCGTTATTGTATAAGGAACGAAAAAAGAAATCCTGAAGTTGGACGCTGCAGGTAAAAATCCTCCAATACAGCAGCAACCATCAGCCCGTAACTCTATTCCAGATTCCACGAAGGAAGTGTTCAAGCAGAGCTGAGAAGAGACTTTAAAATACATCCTTACCTAGCACTACCGTAATTCCGTAATCCTGTTCTCCACAACAGGCAAACCCATTCACCAAATAGGCACTTAGGATTAATGCTACAGTGCCTTAATAATGTCCCTCGACTGCTTTCCCATCAGCACCAGAAACTGCAGTCCTCTTCGCACTGTTTCCACTGCAGCAATACTTGTTCTCCTATATACACACACACGCTCTCTCAGTCATTCTAGCTGTGACTACCCCCACCTCTGTTTCTCTCAATCCCCTCCTCCTCTCCCTCTCTTCACTCTTTCTTTCACTGAATGGAACCCCCTCCCCTTCTTTCAGCTCTCCCTTCCCCTCGCTTTCTCTCCATCTTCAATCTCTCTCTCCGTTCCAGCACTCGCTGCTCGGACAGCTGATTTGTGATGCTGCTCACAAGGTGCTGTATGCAGCAATCTGTGCACCGATGCATAAGGGCAATCCAAAAGCAGCCAGATGCTCTACAGTTTGACCGGCATCCATATCCTTATTCCAAAAACCACTGCTGCTGAAGGACTCAATTGGTTTCGGATGTATCCCTCAGCTAACAAGGCTGCAAGTGTTTGAAAAAAACAACAACAAAAAAAAAAACGGGGAAATGAAAAGAGGACAGAGGAAAAAAATGATATATTACAGAAGACACCACTATCCAATAATATGGACACACTAAGATGCCTGCTTACCTCAGCAGTAGTTTGCTGCTTTGGCTCTCTTTTCATTTATCTTGTTTATGTTCTTTGACTAACACCCCTGCTACTGTCATAATAAAAGATTTATTCTAGATATTCATACCAACCTAAACCTTATATAAATATATAGATATATAACGTTAAAAACCTTTCCACCATGCTTTACATACTGTAAGCTGTGAAGCTTGATAAATAGAATCTTATCTGTATAATTCTTTGTGTAAATATTGCAAAACCATCGAAATCCACAGCTTTTTTTCCCCTTACAGTGGGCGTTTTATTGGATTAATGAGAAGATGTAATGCACACTTTCACTTGACGCCAGTGGTCAACCAGACAGTTTGGAGCCCTTGGGGCACTGCTGTGTGTCACTGGGAATTATCATCCTCCCCTAAGTGAATCATCCACCTTATTGGCCTGCAATGAGCGCTGGAACCAAAAATCAATAAAGTCTCAATCACTAAAAAGGGAAGGGGTAGGGATAGAGAGGAGGGTGGGTTGCTGCAATTTCAAAACATACATCTGGAAGGGAGGATCGCAATTTGCTCCCTTTCTGTGACATTGCCATTTCTCAGTGCTGGGTCGAGGCCGTAATAGATACTCGCTGTTTTTGAATTAGAAGTGATTTGGTAATTAAAGGGAAGGTAATGGTATTCCAATAAAGTTCACATAAAGAAAAATGAGTAGAGGGCTCTGTACATCTTTGTCCGCTCCATATATCCTCACCTTCCCCTTCCAATTGATGGACAACCTGCTTTATCTCCTAAACCACAGCCACCCCTTTAATAGTTTCTTTAATAACAAATTTTACTAATACCGTTAATGACAGTGGTTCAGTGGTTAGCACTGTCGCTTCACAGCAACAGGGTTTGATCCCAAAGTGCCAGATGGGGCATTTCTTTGTGGAATTTGCATGTCCAGCCTGCACTTTCATGGCTTCCTATCGGCTTCTTTTCAAATTCTAGGTGTGAATGGCCGCGAGTCTCTCTGCTTTAGGCCTGGCAGACCTTTTGCCTTACAACAGGTGCGATATTACAGTTGGATGGATGGATGGATGAATGGGTGGATCTTTAAAAACAGCTAGCAAATGTACAATTTGAGTTTTATTTTTAAAGGCTAATTTACTAACCAGCTGATTTTATGGTTTACAGCAAACTCAAAAAAATGTTTTTGCATCTTTGTTCAGCTGTACACTGATACACAATTGGTATTAGTGAGTTGTTAGAGCAGCAGGAGGGTAATTAAGGAATTGATTCAAAATGACTACAGTGCTCAATCATCAATCCAAGAGTGTGACTCACTAATATGCATGCGTGTGTTTATGTCTGTGTCTGTGTGTGTTTAATTAGTAAGGAAGTGAAAGCTGAGGAATAAGCTGTACCAGACCTTGGCTAGACAAAGCACTTGCTATCATGATCTTTTTATTGTTGGTTTTGGCTTTATCTGTGTCTTCTGGTCTTCTGTCAACAACAACAACAACAACAAAAACTGAAATACGTTCTTAAAAATCACAGAGACACAATCCCTCCCTCTAGTTTTCCGTAGGGTGAAAGTAAAATGACAGCCTTCCTGTCTGCTAATTTACAGACCAGCTCTGCAAATTAACAAATGTGACAATATCCTGCCATCATCGTCGATCTATCTTTTTCACATTATAAGAGATATTTCATAGCCTTGTGCCCTAGTCTGAATCGGTATCTGAAGAGTGCAAACAGCATAATGATATGCTGAAGATTCATAGCATGCTGGATTCACCCGTAGTAAGCAAAAATGGCTTCTCTTCATTGAAATGTGAAACACAGAAGGGTTTTTAGTAGCAAATGTATCAACGCTCTCATCATAATTTGTTTGCTCCCGACTATTGCTGCAGCAGCAGATTCTCAATACAATAATAATCTAGTAATCATCTGCATAATTTCATTGAGTAATAAGTATTAAAAAAAACTCTAACAGACCTTACTTTGAACTAAGCAGGCCAAGTCTCCAGAGAGGTTCAGTGCAACTTAGAATCCATATTTAATAAGGGCTGCGTGTTGTGAAGACTAACTGCACAGAGCTCACAGTCATGTATTAGGAGCTGCTCAGTCAATAACTATAGGCAGCCATTAAAATGCACTACCCAGCCTTCTCTACAAAATCACATGTAGCACCATGTGCTTTTCTGTGCAATATTAAACTCACGTAGCTCCAAAAATGTGACTACATTCAGGAGGAAACCAGAATCTTGCAGTGACTCCGCTACAAACATTCACAACAATCCAAGTACAAATAAAAAAAATGAAAGAAATAGAAAGTGTGAAAACAAATGCTAAAAGAAAAATGCTACAAAAGCTCCCTAATATAACTAATAATTGTGTGTGTCACTGTCTCAAAATGATTTTTTCTGCAGCAGCTACGTCAATAGCAGCTTATCCAAAGTGAGCACATCATTACACCCTTGGCCAGGTCCAGTAGATTTTTTATTTTTCATGTGGATTCCCTATTTGTACGTGTATTTACTGGATTAGGAGTGTGTTTCTGTGTGTGCTTTCGTGTATTGCTTTTCTCTTTAAGTACTAAAATAGAACATCGAAAGGGAAGGGGAAAATAAAAAGCACATAAGGAGAAAGAAACCACGAAGCTTATTTTCTGTGTATGTGAGTAGAAAAAGGAAACATTTCCAGGCAACAATTATAGGTCCTGACACAGCACATACAGCAAATGTGCAAAAACACATGACATCATCTCATATTTATTTTATTAAGCGTAATCTTTGCATTTATGCATGTAGCTTGCATAAAGCGGTTCAGTGTTGTCGCTGTTGCCCTGTCTCCAAATCTTTTTAGTGACTGCTGCCTTCATGTTCTTGTGGTAAATATTTCATGCTGTGGCTAGCAGTCAAGGATTTAAACTGGGGGTTCTGTATCTTTGCTGACATGCGGTGCTGCAGATGTGAGATGAGAGCAACAATGCAACACTTTGTGTTTCATTGTGTTGGCTCATTTTAGATCCGACACAATGAGGGAAACCTCACTGCTAGAGCCATATAGATACATGTGTGCTTCCACGCTGCTGTTAAGAAGAAGCAGGTGAAATGATCAAAGATTAAAGGGGTACTGTAAGGGGGAAAAACATAATTTAGGACTAAAGGACATATTTTGGTAATATTTGTTTTAAAAAATGGGTCTTTAACAACTCCACAAGTGAGTACATATACTTATCATATCTATTATTATTATAATGATTTGGCAGCTTTAAGTAAAACACAAACAATCTGAAAATCAAACTGATCAAAGTTAATCTTCGCATATATACACCGTTAAAAGGCGATATAAGTTATAATGAATTTCATATCGACCACTGATCACAACTGACAACTATTTTATTACTATTTCATCAAAACAACATCTTTTATCCCATTTTTTAGAACTTACTGGTGCTTTCATTTACATGTTCTCTCACATGTTCTTCTCACAGAATTACCACATGAACTTGAAGGTTTTTTACAGTTTACAAACCAGGCGATCAGCATTTAAATAATGGCATCAATCTTTGTTATTCGCCTATGGTGCCACATTCAATCCTGAAGCTGATCCCCAGCTCTTACTAACTAATTGTGCGCCACTGGTCCCCGGGGTATGAATTCTCATTCAACAGATGAGCTGATCAATATTAATAACAATGAGGCTGACACAGGGCAGTGAGGGCTGAATGACGGCAGATGGATAGAGCCAGTATAGAGGCAGAAGCAAGTAAGCATCTTTCAAGGCGTGGCTGTTACCCGCTGGGGTTTATTAGCTGTCTGTAGCCCCTGCAAGGCTGGAGCTTCCATCACTCATGGAAATGATTCTGATTAATCAGCTGAGTGCTGGAGTGTGCAGGGTATACTGGAGATGGGCAAATCCTACAGTAAATCATATTTGCTCACAGTGGGCTGCGCCGTCATGCGAACCACGCCTTTCCCGCTCACTACATACTGCAGTGGGCTCCCTCCTCCCTGGCACATGCAAAGATTTTCTAAGAACAGATGGTAGAGCGGGGAAAGCCCGACTCACTTTTCATGCTGACATCTAATGCAGTCCAAAACATGTGATCACACAGGGCTAAAATTCGATTGACATATTTCATAATGCAGCGGTGATTTAATTTTTTTTGGACTTGCTGTGTAGCTCAAACATTCTACCGAAAAGAAATTTGGTGTGAGACAAACGCAGCCGTTCTTCAGAAAGAGTTATTTTCTATCTCTCAAATAATAAAATTCAACAGGACTTTTCTTTCGGGTCAACTACTGTTTCACCCCAAAGCTCTTGAGAATGTTATATTACCAGACAGTTTCAGAGAGCATCCAGCCATAGACAGCCTGCCATGTAGGCCGTGCTTTCAGTGGACAGTAAGGGCACAGAGGCTAGCTGGATTTCTGAAATGACTAGGAGAATGAATGATATTTCTGAAAGTGGAGCTGCAGAGGATGGAATCATGTAACAATGTGCAGTGATCTGTCTCTGCTTAAAAAGAACGGTCACAGCAATGATTCTGGACCGCTCTGCTGAAGTGGAGAAGCTTCTCCTCCCCCTCACTCCCTTCTCTCTTTATCCCTCTGTGAACTTTCCAGCTCACCCCCAACTAATGTAGTCAAATACATAGTATGCCTTTGCTTGTCTTATACTTACAGCCAAAAGCTTGAATCTTGAAAGGTATATCTGGAAGTAATCACAGTGAGAGTGTTGTCAGATGTAAATCCTGTAAGAGAAAGAAAATGGCATTTTTATCCTTGGAGTAAAAGAACAATCTATGAGGAAATGCTCTTGTTTAGTAGTCCATCCATCCATTCACTTCCGCTTATCCTTTTTCAGGGTCGCAGGGGGCACTGGAGCCTATCCCAGCTGTTATAGGGCGAGAGGCGGGGTACACCCTGGACAGGTCGCCAGTGTGTCGCAGGGCTAACACACAGGGACAGACAACCATTCGCATTCACTTTCGAATCGCACTCATTCACACCTAGTGGCAATTTGGATTATCCAATTAACCTATCCTCACAAGTTGCATGTCTTTGGACGGTGGGAGGAAGCCGGAGTACCCAGAGGGAACCCAAGCAAACACGGGGAGAACATGCAAACTCCACATAGAAAGACCCCGGCCTGATGGTGGAATTGAACTCAGGACCTTCTTGCTGTGCGGCAACAGTGCTAACCATCGTGCCACCGTGCTGCCTTGTTTAGTAGTTTAACAAAAATTCAAACTTGGCAAATTTAAGGTTGATGAAAAACTTTATTCGTCTTTTGGGTGATTTGAAAGCATTTCAAGATAATATATGACATTAAATCCCACTGGGTGAGCACATATTACTAGTGCACATTACAAAATCTTACTCCAGCAAATCATCATCATTTTGTGCCAATAAATACTGATAGCTGCCTGCCTTTTTTTCACACAAACAAGTTGATAAATCCTGTTTTGATCCCCAAAATGGCAGAATGAATGAATTATCCCTGACAGCTATCCGTTGCACACTACTGCTCAGCAGTTATTGAATTAATTCATTTTCATTACCGTAATGGCACTGTAATGACCTAAGTCAACAGAGCTTTGATTTCACAACACAGAAATCGTTGCTTAGTTTGTCTCCAAACCTATGTGCCACAACATCTCTAAGGTGTGGTTTACTATAAAAAAGCATTTACCTTTAAGCATATCAAATCAGATTTCTTGTCAAAAACAAGACAGTTGTTCACCACGACTCTTAGAGCTGGGTTAGACAAATAACAGATTTTAACACAGGCAACATGTCTCCCATTTGTGGAGTGCATTGTTTGCTGAATTTTGTGAAGAAAATCACCTTTGGTACCATCAGTGTCGAAAACAGGAAATGTCTGACATTTCCTTACTTTAAAAATAGTCAAAGGCTACAGGTGTTATTGATAATTTGGGAATTTCACTTATTACTTTTCTGGCCAAGAGTAAGCTGACAAAATCAATAACAGTTTTAGTTCTTTACTCTCTGCACACCCAGAATTGGTTGACTTCATATAAGCTGACAAAAACCTCCAAAAACATTTCTAAAGCTGTTTATCACACTTAATTTTCTTCTTCCTTTTTTTGTAAATCTGCACCAAAAAATGCAGATCAAATGCTAAGCTAAGCTTAGTATCTACGTGCATTTATATTTAGCATATAGACATGAAAGTCACATCAATTCACTTGTCAAAGAAAGCCGAATAAATGTTCCCCCATTACGATGCAGCTCTAAGATCATCTGTTCTTTAGTGATCTTGCAAATCAAACTTTGCTGACAAGAGCAATGATGAACTTCTACAATCAGTCAAATTCCATCTTTATGCTTAAACCTCAGAGGATATTTTATTTGGGGCCCAATTTCCTTCTTCTGTTTTGGCAAAACAATCAATTTCATGACTCAGTGGACTTAATTGCTTTATTGTAATTGTATCATGAAAGACATCCACAGGGAGAGATAACCAACTTCATTTTGTGCACTTCAGTGAAGGAGAACAATCCATACAATTTAAACCTGCCATCACCAAATCCAATTTTATTCTGTGAATTTCATGTATGTTATACATTCATTTGACTTTTCTAAACAGTAAAACTCTCAAGATTGCCACTGAGATCAATTCATCCTTTGGACCTGCTGAGACAAGAAAATCTAACACAGCTACAGTACTGAAAGAGATTTTTTTCTTATGCTGGTGTTTTATGGTGTTGTTTTTTTGTTTTTAATGTGAACACACCCAAGGCAGATGTAGACAACAAGATGGCTGATGAAAAATATCAGGACTACACAAAGGAATAACTTCAAGGTACATGGAAGAATACAGACTTTTTTATCTTTCAGCACAGAGAAATACCCGCAGTCCTCATAGAAACACTGTGAAAGTGTCAAAGTGAGCTGTTTGCAGCTAGCTGAGGGGCACTGGTGACAGTAAGGAGAAAAGCAGTGCTTCGACACTGCTTCACGCTGCAGCTAGAGTCCAAGAAAACAAGCGGCATTTTTTTGTACCCTAAAAAGACAGGTCAAATGACAGAAATGTGACAGAAATGCAGAATGAAAAACAAAAAACAAAAACATTCAATCTAACTGGATCTCAACCTTAAACCTTAACAGAGAAGTTGTTTTTTTGTACTGCATGCTTATATAATACCATAATCCAAAAGAATCTCAGAAATAAATCTCAAAAATAGATTTTACCCTGTAAGGACAAATAGAAAGTAAAATCTCACTCTACATCATAAATTAGCTACCTGACAAGAGAGACAGACCCTGATGTGCAGAATCACAGATACAATCATGTTAAAGGGAATTGCCTCATGGTGAAAATAATTGGATCCTTCCTCACCTATTTATGCCCTCAAGGGACCAAACTACGCAGAGGAAAAATAACTGAATTTGATAATGACTTGGGGTTTTTTTGCTTCCCATATAAGCCCACATCAGTGAACCATACTGGCAGTGGACTCCTATCAAAATGAATATGACGACCCAAACTGACAAAGGTCAACTATAGTACAGATACCTAGGTAATTGCAATCCGTTTGTTTATCACACTACAACATGGCACAGAATATACATCATCAACTGTTATTTTTGTAGCACATGAACTTGAGTTACAGTTGACTAATTGCTAGATGTGACATGCAAGATACACAAAATACAATAATTCAGTTGCAAGGTGATTGCACAGGCCGCCTGGTGTCTCCAAACAATTGAAGTCTGACTCACACTGCAATCCCACTCAGTCCAATCAATAAAGGTTTGCAAATAATTCTAAACACAGACAGGTTGCCAGCACATTGCAAGCATTCTTCGTTGATCGCTGCAACTCAGCTGCAACGCGTGTCTCAACTCAGCTGGTTGCCAACTTGTATTCTGGATATATTCCTGTACATAAGTAAGTCAGGAAGTCAAAATGTCATTTTTGCTGTTAAATTATGACTTACAGTAACTATGTCGCTATTTGTGGAGGAATTTCTGTTTCAAATTATGAGGTTCTGACTGTACTTCAAACTGATATTAGTAGTTTAATTGATTGGCAGTAATTAATGAGAATTTCTGTTCAGTGTGAACATCTATGTTGACAACAACCAACGTATTATTACCAACTTCCCCCCCAATCAGTCGCAAACTGATAACAGACTTTACCACCACGTCCATGGACAAAAGTCACTTTGAAGATGGCAACTAACAGCAAGCAGTCAAAGGTCTGGTCCCCATCTTTAAAGCAACCATTTCAAACAAACCATTTCAAAGGTAATGCAGTTCCAAGTTCATTTCACACAGTTGCAATAACTGTGTTTGTGCTGTGGTCTCCAACCACTTGTTTTTGTTTTCCCAGTGGGAAGTTAGCATTAGCTTGCTGCAGTGCTTACTAAAATACTTCAAAACATATGATAACACTGCAAAATTTCAGGGGCAGGATGACCAATCGGCTATTACATTAAGACAAAATTTTACTTGCGTTAATATTTCATACACCCAGCATCAAAATAGTTGCAAAATTTCCAAATCACGTTGATCAAATCTCACTGATGTCTAACACAAAGAATCCTCTGATTAGTCTTTTTCCCTGGATGATCTCTGTTTGGTAAGGATCACCATGTAGTCCAGCGACAACTGGAAAAGTCAAACAGTATGAAACTACAGAGCCTTCCCATTCTTTATCGAGATTACTGTGCAGCTTTTCAGACAGCACTTGAATTGCTCAGCCCCGAAGGATCCCATGTTTTCTTTTTCTCTCTCAGTCTCTTACTCTCTCTGTCTGTCTCCAAGACACGTGGCTCTCCATGACGGTTGCTACAGGAGACTTTTGGGGGCTCTCAGCTGCCCTGGGTCTCTGAAGCATAGCATATGAACACTGGAAGATGTGCATGTGTGAGCAAGGAGCTTTCCACGCAGGAGGGATCTGGCCCAAATTTAATCTCTCTATTGTGAGGATGGCGGATAAGCGAGAGAGAGAGCGAGTGAGAGAGAGAGAAGGGCCGTGCCTGCTGAAATCCCACTGGCAGTGCTGCAATGCAGGGGTTTAACAGTGAGCCAGAAGGCAGGCAAACACATTAAAGAATTGGCCTTTGCATGACACACAAGACACACGAATTTACACATAAACATAAGTGTACACAGATGAATGATCGCACGCATGCATGCTTACAAAAGCCAATTTGATATGAGATAGCTGTGCAAATAGAATTTGACAGGCAGGAAATAATGATATTAATATTATAAAATGATGTCACATTGAGTTTTTAACGTACATTCTCTCTAAGTTCTGTCATTTGCAATTTCTTAAGTATCAGGTTGCATTGGTAATGCAAAGACAGCTAACTGAGATAGAAACTGTTAAAAAGACTGAAATGGTAAATGTTCAGAGCCTTCAGTCTTCAAGTCCATAATTGGAAATAGAAAAAAAGCAATATACATATTTTAAATATTTATAATTATTCATGTGTAGAAAAGTATATACTCTCACAGCCACTTTATTAGGTATACTTTGCTATTACTCGGTTGGACCCCCCTTTTACCTTCAGAACTGCTTCATTATTATTCTTGACATTGATTAAACACAGAATTTCAACAAGGAAACTGAAGGAATGTTGGAAACATTTCTCTGCGATTTCAGTCCATACTGACATGATAGCATCAGATAGATTTGTTGGCTGCACATCCATGATGAGAATTTCATGTTCCACCACATCCCAAAGGTGCTTTATCTGACTCAGATCTGGTGACTATGGAGATGATTTTTGTACAGTGAACTCACTGCATGTTCAAGCAACCAGTTTGAAATGATCTAAGCTTTGTGATATGGCGCATTAAACTGCTGGAAGCAGCCACCAAAAGACTGGTAGACTGTGCACACAAAGGGAAGGACATGATTTCAGGCAGGTTGGGTTATTTAAATGAGGGGCTTAAAGCATTCCAAAAAATATTCTGCACACCATTACACCGTTCAACAACAGCCTGAACTACTGATATAAGCCAGAATGGATCCTTGCTTTCATATGGTTTATGTCAAATTCTGACCCTAAAATTTCAGCAAAATTTGGGCTCATCAAAACGGACATTGTTTTCCCGAGTCCATTGTCCAACAATGTTCCTAGCTGACAGGAGTGGAACTCCGTCTGGTCTTCTGTTTCAAGGTTCAATATGTTATGCACTCAGCGATGCTCTTCTGCATACCTTTCTTAAAATTGGTTATTTGAGTTAGTTTTGTCTCCCTATCATCTTGAAGTAGCCTGGCTGTTCTCCTCTGAGCTCTAGCAGCTCACTTGATATTTTTTCTTTTTCGGACCGTTGTCTGTAAATCGTAGAAATAATTGTGAAGGAAAATCCCACAAGATCACCATTTTCAGACCACCCCATCTATGAACACCAAATATGCCACTATCAAACCCAGTTACTCATTTTGATACCTGGTTTGAACTACAGCAGGTTGTTGTAGAAGTCTACATGCCTAAATGCATTGAGTTGCTACCATGTGATTGGATGACTAGATATTTTGTTAAGCTCTAGTCAGGTAGTTCTGCTGATCGGAAGATTGGTGGTTCGATCCCTGGCTCCCTCAGTCTGCATGCCAAATATCCCAAGTTGCTCTCCATCCATCGGCGTGTGAATGTTAGTTAGAAAGCACTGAAAAACATAAGAAAGTGCTTGGGCAAATGGGGTGTGTTGTATAAAGTGCTTTGTGTAAAGGAGAGTAAAAAGGTGCTATACAGGAATCAGTACATTTAATAAGCAGTTGAAGAGGCGTCCCAAACAATCATCTTAGGTGTGTTTGTGGTGGTAGGTGATGGTTTATAAAAGCGCATACCTTAAATATTTAGTTCTTTTAAGATTACATGTTTCTGACTAACTGACACTAAAAATAATTGTTAACGTGCACTAATTAAATTTGATTAACACTGGTGCAAAGATATACCTCCAAGATAACAACGAATCATTTATAATACGATTCCTATTAATAAGATGGACAGGAATATCAATTTTAAGGCCCTTAGGAATTTCTATGTTTAGGTTTTCATTCATCAGCTCAGTGGGCACAGTGCGCCATTTTTCTGAATATAAAGGAAGGGGTGGAGGCAGCCATGGGCTTCACTTTTAGCCCATACTGTTTCCCAGAGTGTGAGAGGTGAAGAGCGTGATGGGTGGCTGCTTACATGACAGATTGCTGACTGCGGGAGGCTTTTATAGTCAGCAGAAACACAAAATTTGTGACTCCTTGGCTTCTTTATGTTCCCATTCAGTGAGTAGACAAACAGAGAATGATAACATTTTATATCTTTAAAAATATTTGATCTTGAATAAAAAATGGAAGTCAACATTAGTATTTGCAGGATACTCTAAAATAAAATATATTAAACAATGTTTTGTAATTTGTAAACTTACTACACCTGGCAATGTTTTTTTTCTTATTTTTTCCCCTTGGGCAAAGCCTCTGATCTCCTTTTTCTTGATATGCTGTGACCACTGTTGGTTTATCTATAAGCCCACCAAAGCTTTGCTGTCATCATGTCACCCCTCAAGAATTTTAAGGATTAAAAAACAGCTCCCACGGCTCTTCTGACACCAACAGCTTGGTTCAGTTGGGCATTTTGTTGCTAGTGGTAACTTATAGTGGTATAGTTTAACTGATGTTAACACATCCAGCATGTTGTCAGTTCATGAAAACCTTAACATGCGTCTTTTGTTCTATTGCCTAAATACTTTGTTAGATTATTGTCCAAATGTTGTACTAGCGCTGGTATTATAGTTTGTATGATTTGTGTTGTAAAATTTTATTTCCTATCATTAGCTTTCCAGGGGGCTAACAAACCAAGCTAGCAACTATACTTCCTGGACCTAATATTAAGGTACAGTAAAAGCTGAGTTAAGTAAATGTTGAATTAATATTGGGATAATTGCTGTGTTAGGGGCAGAGTTGTCCAGGACCAGTCAGTTTTGTGGTTGTTGTTGTTTTGTTTTTTGTTGATTTATTGTTTTGTCAGAAATTTCTGAACTGAATTCTTAGTTCAATCCTAAACTATGTTTATTGATAAGTGAGAACAGAATTGCAAAATACTTCAAAAAATACTTCAATACATGCTAGAAATAAATGATGTTTATCCAGCAGGATAACAACTCAATCAATTTGTTTGTTGAAGGTGACAGTCAGTTCACTGTATTCAAACGGCCTTCACAGTCACCAGCTTTCAATCCAATAGAGCAACTTTGAGATTTGGCACAACAGGAGATCGCCATCGGGGATGTGCAAACAAGAAGTCTGCAGCAACTACGTGAAGCTCCATGTCAAGTCTCAGAGGAATGTTTCCAGCACCTTGTTGAATGCAACAAGATGCTGGAAAGGCGCTTTGTGCAACAAAGAATTAAGCCAGTCCTGAAAGCAAAAGGGGGTCCAACCCTTTGCTAGCAAGGTGTAACTAAAAAAGTGTGTCTACTGTAAATCAAACACTTGTAGGAAAATGTGCTTTCATTTTCTTGACAATTTTTCTCAGATGAAGCTACATCTTTGGTGATTTTATCTCAAAACTATTTGAAATAAGTAAATTTGTCTTGATACATGGAAAAACTATATCTATATGATTTGATTAAAATTATTTTTAAATGAAATGAAGTGCATATATGAGACATCTAACGTTTATGTTTTTACAACAACGACTGCTATTCATGCTGACAAAAGGGGTCATTACCAACCCAGCAACCCACTGCACTCATGGTGTCGTAGCCCTACTAATCTAGCATGAAGTAAGGTGCAACATGAAAAACTGAATTATTGGCATAATGGAACAAAAACAGAAGAACTCAGCATGATATTTTAGTCCATAAAACCAAAACCATTATCTAAAACCAAAACTTTCTGACAAACTACAAGACCGTTAAATAAGTAATCTTGACTAAGCTAGATCTACTTTCACTTTCAAAATGAACATAAAATGCATTTAAAGTCGAGTTGCATGTAGAAAATTTTCAGAATAGGATTAATGCTTATGTTTATAACTGGATGGAGCTATTGCTTGATTTGTGAAGTACTGTATTTAGTCTAAAGGAATATTGATACAAATACCATAAGAGTGATAATAAAAGAATGAATTCAATTTGGGCATAATTTGCGTATGTGAAGAGATCAAAAATAAAAGATGCACATAATTTGAAAATCTGACTTTGACAAAGCTGTTTTGCACTTGTCACTGTTGATCAAACACCCTCATAATTCTGTTAATTCAAGCATTAAATAATTTAAAATGGGTAATACCATGTCAGTAACAAGAAATAATAGCTTGTAAAGCTAATTAAAGACAAACAAGTCTGAAATGAGTGAAATGCTTGAACATAAAAACAATCTGGTTAGGAGATATCTCGTCAGACACAAAGTATATATTACCTTAACCAAGTCTTAATTGCAGGGCACCGTGGTATAATATATGAGGATTCAACATTTCTGATTTGGAATCACAACAACATTTTACAACAATATTATAATGCCTCCATAGCCCATCTCTTGTCTTTGACTGCTGCTGAGTGATTAGCTGTAGCACCTACACACATACAAGGATGAAAGAATAACCTAAAGATGTTGCTCTCATTATTGTGGACTGCTCTGCGTTAAGCCAGGTTATATCATATTTAATTTAGATGCATAGGTTGAAAAAAACTGCTGTGGCTACAGATCTATTTCAGTTAAATTTAAAATGGCTGCATCAAATCAATTTCAATGTCCTATCTGGCAGCAGTTAAAAAGTAATTGCTCCATCAACTGCATGACACAACTTAAACATCAACAAGAATGATTCGTTTTTTTGCACCATATTTTTCAGTCCTCAGATTTTTTAGGAAAACAATGATCTGACTTCACATATTTGAAGCAAGTACTATTTTTCACAAACCCACTGTCCATACATCCTGGCGGAGAGCGCCTACTTTCCTCTGGCTACTAGCTTAACTCAGAGACAAGAACTGTGTTTATGTGAAGAAACAAGGCAATTCGTCATCCAGTCCCAAAGAAATGGTCAACAGCAGGGACAAAATGGCACACAATTCAGATTAATTGCTTCCCTACATATCTGCCCAGCGAATAAAACATAACACTACAGACCACATTAGACAGAAAGAGAGATCACAAATGGCTGAGGAATATAATGAAAAGTATTGATTTTCTTATGTTATTTTAGGTGGAACACCCAACTATAAAACGTTGTGATTTAATTATTGTAATAATTGGTTGACCGTTATGAAAGAGGACAATCTATGCAAAGACAAATGGAAAAAAGGATGAACCACTCAAAAGCCTCCAGACTTCAGTGTCTCTGAATTACGTGCTTCCTGAGAGCAGTGTGACGACAGAAAAACAACAAAGTCCTCAGGGGACCAACAAACTCTTATAAATGTCAAATAGATTTTAGTAATGTGCTCCGCAAGCGCTGATTTCTTTTGGACAAGGCCTTTCAACATAATAAACCATGTTACCTACCAAGGCCCATGTATAGCTGAGGGTACAATCTATACTCCTACAGTTCAGTGGGTCTGAACATGTCTGCAGAAAACCAACACAGCAGTTAACCATTATGTTTATTATATATCCTTTGTGCTTTGATCGTGTCCTATCATATAGGTCCGAAATGCTTGAGACTGAGGAGCATCCTGTTAAAGATCAACATTAAGATGCAGAGATAAACTCGAAACTTGTCAGAGGCAGGCAGATGTGCTTTTTTGCTCCTTGTAATGTGGTCAAAGGTATTGTAGGACAAGGGATAGACAAGCCGCAAGTGGCAAGCAAAGTGGCTGCTCATGGGGATCATTCACCTTCACAGCATCAGTGAACTCCATTACAAGTCAGGACCAACTGTTGGAAACCACTGATCCATTAGTCAAACACAGATTGAGTTTGACAGCTAACCTCTTATGATGATCTCCTTGCACCACATAAAAACTTTTGTTGCCGCATAATCTAGTTGTTGTACTCAAGGAAGACTCGCTGCACTGCTATAGCTCAGAGCAAAAAGCAGAGAAATATCATTGTAATAATAATAAATTTATGTAGTAGAGACAATCAGAGTATTTGAACCATCTAATAAGCTGAATAAACCATAAAATCCTAAATGATGAAATAAAAAAAGAGATATTCTGTCGCCTGTGACTCAAACACAGTCAGGAAATCCTCTGTATAACAGCATGTTGAATTTAATAAGGCTCACTGCAAGTTGTTTCTTCCCACCATGGTGACTTCTCACTTAAAGTTTTTAATGTACACGTTCTTAAATTAAAACTCCTACATGGGTTTAAACAGTTCAATATAGTCTTGCCCTCCTGTGATGATTTATCCACTTGTGTATTAGAGAGAAATATTACTTACTTTTCAAAACTAATGCCATTACTTTTTTCTCAAAGTCACTGTCTCCACCTGAGCGATGGAAGATCTGACCTAAGAACATTGCAATATTTAACTGAGATCATCTGTAAAGTAGACGGAGTCTTTTTCAATTAAGTGTTCATTAAAAACTAAATTAGGCAATGACCTTTGAAACACAGTTGCAAAGGGAAGAGAAGAGAAAGGTAGACGTGCTCTTATAACATCTGTCACTAATTAAAATAAGAAATTTCAGTGCTGTGCTTCAAGGGTGTCGCTTCCTTCATTCTGTCAATAAAAACAACCAGCAAGACTTAATTACATGACAATGTATATGCTATTAGCATCATATTAACATTCAATTGTCACCTACTAGGTTCTAACCTTTTAAAATGTTTAAGCTACATGCCCTGAGAAAGCTTAAATATCTGGCGTGCTCACCTAAAAGTTGAATTATTCCACCGTAGCATAGCTTATATTTATGACCCATTTATACTTGGTTCATATACTTTGCATTTATTTTTTATTAAGCCCACATTTCTTCGTAATGTAATTAACATGTATTTATGAAAGAATTTTTAACAACAAACACAGAGGAATTCATAGATCAGAAGGCATACATAAGGGATGTGCCTGCAGCCAGACAGTAGTGTATTATCACCTGCCCTCGCATGGCCTCGTAATCTGAGAGCGAGATCAACAATCAATGGAAGGAGAGAAGGAGAAGACAAGACCAATCGATGCCTTTTAGAAACACTATGGTAATTTGCACTTATCAGTTTGGAGCAGCTGACTGCTATGAACTTCAAGGAATTGGATCACCAATAGATAGAAGTTCAATTTGAATCCCCAAAATGTTTTTAACATGTTTGTAATCATGGTATTTTAACTGACTTGTCTTGAAATTGCAGTTCTGTGCAGTACAGTGTGAGTCTGTTGTTGCTGCTTTTTATTCAAGTCAATTCAATTTTAGTTATATAGGGTCTTAGTAACAATCGCCTCAAGGCGCTTTATACTGTTTGGTCATGGCACTACAATCAGACAACCCTGATGAACAACCACCTGGCGACGTTGGAAAGGAAAAACTCCCTTTTAACAGGATGAAACCTCTGTCAAAATCAGGCAAAATCCCCCAGCAGCCTAGGCCTTTTCCAGCATTACTAAGGCATGGGTCTCCCTGATCCAACCCTAACTATAAGCTTTACCAAAAATGAAAGTTTTAAGCCTAATCTTAAAAGTAAATCCAAACTGGGATCTGCTTCCACAGAACCAGCTCCGGGGGCCTGTAAGCTGACGGCTCTGCCTCACATTCTACTTTTAAATATCCTAATAAAAGAAGGCTGCAATCTGAGAGCAAAGTACTCCACTGTGATATGGTACTGTGAGGTCTTTAAGATAAGATGAGGCATAATTATTCAAGACCCTGAATTTGAGGAGAAGAATTTTAAATGTAATTCTACATTTAACAGAGAACCAACGAAGACAAGCCAATATGGGAGAAATATGCTCCGTCATTCTAGACCCTGTCAGTTCACTCGCTGCAACATTTTGGATCACCTGAAGGCTGATACTTTATTATTGGTAAAGTATAATACTATAATAATTGTGGGAAACAATTAAGAATGTCTTTTGACTTGTGGATCTTTGGTCCTAAACTGGACTAATTCAAATTTTGATGGATGACACTGGGATATCTGTGGTCAGGAGGTAGACCTGAGGTAGAGGTAGAACTACTACTTGGAATATTGTTGTTTCGATTCCTGGCTCCTCCAGTCTGCATTCCACAATATTCTTGGGCAAGATACTGAACCCTGAGTTCCTCTCGGTGCATAATCTGAGTGTGAATCCATGTGAATTCTAGATAGAAATCTCTTTTGTGGGTAAGTGGGTGAATGGGACATGTTGTATAAAGCCCTTTGAGTGGCAATATATATATAGCAATATATAGCAATATATAACAACCAGTCTATTTGCTCATCAAGTCATCAGCCAATGTTATAGCAATCATTTTGAAATAAAAAAAACCAACAACAAAAAAAGCAGTTACCAAAATCATTGGTCTTTAACCTCTTGGCTAAATACATTAAATATTTTTTCAGACATTTCAGTCAGGACTGGACAAACATACAAATTGATGGACAGACTGTAGTATAATTACCTAAAAACAAATCTCTTTTACAAGATATGAAAAAATGACTTCTTTCATAAAGCAAATTACCCAAATACTGTGCTGCAGTAGAACCGTCAGACATTTTTGGCAGTCAGAGTCAGCTGGCAAAAAAAGCCTCAGTACTTTTCAGGCTTGGCAGGTAGATGTTACCACAAGTTGCTTTACTTGTTAGCCAAAATCATCCTGAATTTTCTAAAAAGCCAGAGCTCGCTAACACGGGTGTATTTTATGAGTCCATCAAATTATCCCAGCGTGATGTTGTAATGCTAACAAGGAAGCAAAACAGTTGTGAAAGGGGCTTATTAAATGTCACTTTTGAAACTGCAAACAACAACTGCAGGGCCCAGTGCTGTAGTCATTCCAACTAGAAAACATTAGGGACTAAAAACAGTGATGCAACAAATTTATCTTCTGTCTGAGATGAAGAAACTAATGTTAAAGCATGCTAGTGATTACAAAATGAAATGCATCAAATCCACTTGCAATGTGACTGAGTTCCCTTAAATAAATTAAATCTTGTTGCTTAAATGCCAATTTTACAGGTAGCCTTAGGATTGAATTCAGTCCACAATAAAAACAACCATCATTTCTACCTTTTACTGCTTCCCAACAGATGTTAGCAAATGCCCCAACAATTAAAAACCACAAAGCGTTGAAGAAACACATGACACATACCAAATATTTCCACTCGATTGGCAATATTTTAAATCCTACACAGGCATCTGACAGTATTCCATCAATTATTCAGGAGGAGTAAAGACTCACAAAAAGTACTGCACCCCCGGCTATGCAGCAGTAAATCACTGTATAGCACACCATCTGCTGCCTGTCAAAGCCAACGGTTGCTGTGTGCACAGGAGTGTAGTGCAACACTGATTCATAAGTCCAGGGTGATTTCCAGTGCAGGTAAAACAATGCTTTTTCTCTAGATATTTATTATGCCTACGCTTGGTATTAACAAATGATTTCACAATATACACAATATTAGCAGTCTGACCTGAGCTGAAAGCAGTGCAAAAAAGTGCCAACATTTCTCTGGCTGTAAAAGGGTATTAAAAAAAAATATGTCATCAAATATTTATCGCCCACAAGATGGGATTTAAAGATGATTCTCCATCTCGTTGCTGGTTCCTTCACCTTCATTAGTGTTGCAATGCTTAACCTCCTCCTGAGACAAAATATCCCATATTCAGACTTCAATAATGCAACGCCTTCATTCTTAGGGCTGAGGGCTGGCTTGCCTGATGTCTGACTAATCGCTGACAAAGCTATGGCTTCACTGGCTATTTTTGGGCACATAAACAGTGGAGTTGACAACAATATTCCACTACTTTGATATAAACCAACACAAACTATCTTGTTACCAACTGAATCTTTCAAAGTGAGCTTGGTTTCTGTGGCTTCTTCTTTAATTAACTTAATGTCTCCATGTAGTAAAAATAGCATCACTCCCATTAGTTAACTGTCAAAGTGCAATGACTTGGTTTAGTATTAGCTGAGGCTTTCCAAAAACCCCACATATTCAAAAAAATCTGTTGGAAAATGTCTAAAAGAAAACGCCCTGTTGTGAACTGCATTATGTCCCAAACTGAAATGCACAGAGTCAATGCGGTTCTCATTATGTTGTTGATTATCAGTTATTCTGCATGCCAGACTCAATATTCTGTTTTGCCATTCACCCAGTCAAAGAATGACAGTCTAATTATCTGCTGTGTTTACATTTCCCGATGTCTTCATGTAAGACACTGGCTGCATTTCACCCATTCCCTCTCTCTCAGGGAATCCTTTAAAATGTTGATTTAAAGGATTCCCCAAGGCATGTCTGTACATGAAATTACACTGCTTTGAAAAGAATAACACTGCTTTGTGTCTGACATAGTTTTTGCCATAAAAAAAGCCTGGTTAGACATTCCTATTATGGTGCCCATTTCTCCAGTCTTTGAACAGAAAAATCTATGAATATGCAAATGGATTTAAGAATTTGTTTGCAAGATACAAGATGACTCATGTACATGTGCGTGTGTGATGAGCTCTTTAAGCTAAACTAGTTAAGTTGTCACAAATCTTACTAACAGGTCGATGCCTCAAGCTTATAAGTGCCAGCGGAAAAACTGCTCCATTTTCAGCATTAAAACATCCAAGTGAAGCAACATTAACTAGAAGAATTAATGCCCAAAGTTTCCAATGATAAACCTTTACTGTTCCAATTTTATATCTAAATTCTGCTACATTGCTCCCTTTTAGTTAAATTAAGTAATAATGTTTTACTTTTTAGTGTCTGAAACCAAGAGGCAAAATTATGTCTCCCACATTAATTCAGCAATTTATTAAGCAGTGGCCCTCGGAACAGCACTGTACCTCCAAACAGCAGCACTAAATTATTAACTCCACCACATTTAACACATTGCATCATCTCAAAAAAGTGCCACTGGCAGAGCTTAATGTCAACCAATATTTTCATTAAAAATTGATATCTGTGGATGATTTTGGCTTCAAAGAGTTGGAGGAGATCTAATTCCAGCCAGTATGTCCTCAGTGTTTCATGCCTGTCTGATCTGTACTTCCTAATGCCTGTATCTAGACATAAAAACTATGAATTTAAAAGGCTCAGCTAACAGAGACGTGCTTCTTGAAAGGCCAAAACAAACAAAAACTAAACAAAACAACAAGTAGCAGATGCTGTAAAATGCTGCACAACGCAAATGTTTCACAAATCAGCGGTTCAGTTTTGCTCTTCAGTTTTGCTCCAACATTGTGTCCTGAGAATCCCACAAGCGGTGGCAGCTTTACCACGAGCTTTATAAAATCTGCACAATACAAACTGCACAGTTTAACTTCGATTGCAGCTTAACTTTCCAATTTGGATTCACTTCTTCAGTTTGTAATATGAAAATGGTGAGACTGCAAAAATGAAAAGAGCGTTTGTAAAGAGATTCTTCAACTTTTCAGCCACATGCTGGGAACTAGATAAGGAGAAAATGTCAATTTCAGTATATGCATGAATTACTCTGTAATTCACAGTTTCACTTTGCTTTCAGAGTGAGAGCAGCGCAATCAGCTAGTCACCATTAATTTCTCATAGAGCTCAGGCCAGCATGGAGTCAGACAACAGGCTTGACAGCTCAGATAAAGCCAAGCTGAGACGTTAACCACTTTTTGCTAACAACAAACAAATTTCCATAATTTGGTTTCATTTTATATATGTAAGACTTTATAACGTTCAAGACATGATGCGGTTACCCCCACTGTGGGAGTCGGTTCCTTTTTTTTGATGGGGGGCACTTTAATTGATTGTACTTCATTTTTGCTTGCCACTAGAAATTGTACTACCTGTAATGACGATCATGACAGTAAATATTAAGGCAGAAGTATTTAATTAGTCTATTTTTAAAGACAGAGGTAAATTCAGAGCATTCTGCAGTAAACATATGCTTAGACAATAAAATGTAAGTGACGAAAACAACTGATGTCAAACAGTTCAAATATGAATATTTCAGCTCATGTATTTAAGTGCTGTATTGTTGTTCGACTATAAGAAACTTGTGTAGTTATACACAATCAAGGTCCTTTAAAAAAGGAACCTTGATTATAATGATTATGTGAATTACAGGCCGATCTCTAAGCTCCCGTTCCTCTCTAAAATCCTTGAGAAGATAGTTCTTTCACAACTCCAGGCGTACCTGGATGAGAACGACATTAATGATAAATTCCAGTCTGCCTTTAAACCACATCATAGCACCGAAACAGCATTGCTTAGAGACCTTAACGATCTTCTTCTAATTGCTGATACTGGACGCTCTGCAGTCCTAGTTTTATTGGATTTATCCTCGGCCTTCAATACGGTAGATCACAACATCTTATTAGCGAGGCTTGAGCATACTGTAGGCATTAAAGGTGTTACCCTTGACTGGTTTAAATCATATCACTCCAATAGGTCCTTCTTGGTCAACCTGGGCACCTGCTCTTTCTCCGCTGCACCTGTCTGCTGTGGCGTGCCTCAAGGATCTGTGCTGGGCCCTATTCTTTTCTCCCTCTATATGCTCTCTCTAAGCGCAGTCTTTGAGAAATACCACACCGCTTTTCACTGCTATGCTGATGATATACAGATCTACTTTGAACTAAATGATGATCTTGTTTGTCCTTGTACGGCTTTCAAGAGTGCATGCGTGAGGTCAAAGAGTGGCTCTTAGGAAACTCTCTTATCCTAAATGATAAGAAAACTGAAATCGTGGTATTTGGCAGCAACGTTCCCCGTGGCCAACTTCATGATGCCTTTGGTTCCCTTACCAGTTCCCTCTCTGACACTGTTAGCAATTTGGGCGTGTTGCTGGACAGCTCTTTCAAATTCGATAAACAAGTGTCTGCTGTAGTTAGATCTAGTTTCTACCAACTGCGTCTCATTTCCAAGGCTAGGCAGTATGTTCCACATAAGGACCTGGAAAAGCTCATCCACGCCTTTGTGACCTCTAGGCTGGATTACTGCAATTCACTTTATTTCGGTCTTCATTCTGCCCTTCTTCATAGACTGCAAACAGTTCAAAATACTGCAGCACGCATTCTGACCAGAACTGGGAGGTTTGCCTCTATTACTGTTCTAGCTGACCTGCATTGGCTACCCATTAAATACCGCATCCAATTTAAAATACTGCTGCTTATGTTTAAAATCACCAACAACACAGCACCGAGCTACCATATCGAACTCCTTAAATCGTATGTTCCCGCCAGAGCACGAAGATAATCTACTCAGTTACTCTTGGTGCAGCCTAGATCTCGGCTGAAGTCTAGAGGTGACCGTGCGTTTGCCTTGGCTGCACCAGAGTTGTGGAATAACCCTCCTCATGCTATCCGAGCGTTCGATTCTATCCAATCATTTAAATCACGGTTAAAAACCTATTTGTTTAATCTCGCTTTTCCTGCTTGTTAATGCCTGTACCTGACTCTTAGACTTACTCTATTTTCCTTTATACATATCTTTTAAGGCTTGTGCTTTTACATTGTTTTTACTTGATATGTATTTTATGCTACCCCTGTGTATTAGTGACAATGACCTGTTAGTATATTCGGTACTTTGCTAAGGCCTTATAATACTCATGTTACTTTCTGTCTTTTATGTTAAGCACTTTGGTATACAGCTAGTTTTTAAATGTGCTCTATAAATAAAGATGTATTGTATTGTATACACAATTATTATTATTTAACATTACCAATGCCAATTAAGGTGAAATAACATGGAGTTCTAAAAATCCAAAGACAAAGCTTAAATTCGAATTGCTCTCTGCTGCATCACAAACTTATCTCATGGGTAAAAACTAATTCAAAGAGCAAAGTAATGCCCAGACAGTGATCAAAGAGCATGACAAATCAACAGTGAAAATGGAGCTGGGTAAGAGTTATGTCAATAAGAAGGGAGGATGTTTTTGGACCCAACTTTTCACGAAGCCTTCAAGTGTGATAAATGTGCTGCGGACTATAGTGTCAGGAGATAGTCTGTCATGAAAGACAGCAACACTGGCCAGATGACGTGGAAAACAGCGGAACACTGCATTTGATCAGGTTTCTTTTCCGAGACGACACTAATCTATCACATTAGGCTGAAATCAGACATAACCCTGATACACTCCAGCTAATCTAAATACGTCATCCATCACTGATAACAGCTACCAATCAGCAAAATGGGAGACGATAACAATAACATCTATTTCTACATCTGCTTCTACATTCCACCTCTGTCCCTGCAGGCACCCAAAGTAACCACCAGTGTGACTTGTTAGAGTTGCCTCTACCCTGGTCTTTGTGTGTTTTCACCATCTTTCTTAAGGCAGAGCAGCTAACCAAAAAAACTGCCCACTGTGTCAAGGACATTTTCATAAATCTGAGAGAGAGAGAGAGAGAGAGCACACCACCCTTCAAAATATCACGCTTTCTTTCACAGTGTTTCAAATGCATTCCAATGAGGGGGCACAAACCAGCCATGTCCTAGATAAACAGTGCCCTGCACTGCATTGAATGCCTCTCAATTGCAGTAGGGTTTACATAACGGCAGACAATGCACAAGGATGCACATCACTTCCAGAACTCAATATGACAAAAATACAGACTGAAAAGCAGAATCCTTGTTATTAAAACAAAAAACAAAAAAAAACAATGGATGATCTCCAAGATGACTTAGAACACACTGAAAATAGAAGCTGTAGAATAACGTGAAGGTTTTAGTTACTTTTTTAGGGAAGTTATATTGCTCCTGTTTCTAGCTTTCACTGTTTTTAGTTTCTCCAAGAAGTGATGTGATCCTAATCTAATTGATGACATTAAAGATTCATGATAGAAGACACGTGGTTTAGAATTAGTGTATTTACTCAACAAAATGATGGTTCCCTTGTAATGAATAATGCCATACTGAGACTACTGGTTAGAGCTGTGTATAGTCATGTGAGAGTGTCCCTAGTTTAGGCTGAGGCTAAAGAGTCAAGTATTGACAAACCATTGCTTACAGCAGAGAAACACACAAGGGAAACCTGGGGATGGAGATGATGGTAAAATAATTCTTGAGTGGCCCTGGATGTCTATTTGAAATATCACATTAATAAGGTATAAACAGTAATAACAATTGCTTGGCATTCAATAATTCAATAAAGGAAGAGAATGGAGTAATAAAATGTTTATATTTTTGCAGTTAATCTCATTAAAAAACAATCCAAAGAAAAATTAAACACATTAGTCCATGGTAACCCCCAGCTTTCAGCATACAGCATGCCACAAGATCATAGCACTTGCATCTTGATGTTTCTCCCCATTTTGTTTACCTGTTTTTCCTCCTGAGTTGTCAGATATTATACAACCACTTGCACGCACGCAGCCTCTTGGCGATTAACACAGCTAAGATTCACAAAGCATTCTTGTTTAATGAAAAAAGACGCACAGTTTGTAAGACGACGTACAGTGTGGATCTCTGTGTCTTGAGGCTTTTTGAGCAGTGATTCAGGAAGACTCTCCAGATAAGAATAGAGACCGTGACAACTATATATTCACAGATATATATAGCTCTCCACATAACAATATCGTGAGAGGGTTTAGAGAACTGGACAAAGCATGAGAGCAATAATTTTGATCAATATAGTCCATTGAATGTCTTGTCCCTCGTGCAAAATAGATTTTGCAGCCCTCCATCATGATCTTGGAGGCACCATCCAATTTGCTGTCAAGTCAATAATCTCTTTGGGAGAGATCGAATCTGCAAGATTCCCTCAACTTGGCAGTAAGACACAGCCAAAACACACAAGTACTCTTCACTTCACTCTTTGTAGAGGGAAGTTAGATTAAAGGCATTTGTTTCTGCTTGTTTCTAACACCTCTCTGAAATGCAGCTTCACTGAAAACACATTAGCTGAATACAAATGAACACCAGGAATCTTTTATTCTGGGAACGACAGCAACACAATGACCTGAGTGGTGAATGAGTGAAAAGGATGAATCAACACCCAGTGGAGCACCTTTAGCTTTATAAAGCACCATAAGTGACCTGCCACTCGCACAACTTTACCGGTGCACTGAAGTTACAAAACACAATGGTAATGCACTTGAAGTCAAACCCAGGCATCATTTGCTAGTATGGCTAATGTTATATACAGTGCTGTGCAAAACACTCATATATCTTGCTTCCAAGAAGCCAAGTGGTCTTAAAGCACAGTTTTCCTTTGCTTGTTCACTCAGAGAGAGATGGAAGTATGCCAAACAACACAGGGACTGGTCTTAATATCAGTCATAACATGTCTTATGGAGTGATGAATCTAAATGTAAAATGTTTAAATCATCATCAATGTACAGAGGAGATCGGGAAAGAGGGATAACGATGAGTGTCTACAGCTATCTGTGAAACACGGTGGAGGCTCTGTCATGGTTTGGGGCTCAAAAATTGATCAAACAATAATTGCAGAAAAGTACATTCACCTTTTGATCCACTTATCATTACATCTGGAAAGGTGTTGGCATGGTAACAGCTTCATTTTTCAGCATGGCATTGATCCCAAACACACCGCTGCTAATACAGTAAAAGCCTGCAAGCATAGAAGGTACAGTCATGGACTGACCTTCCCAGAATCTGGACCTCAACATTACTGAAGGTGTGTGGGATCAACGTGTGTGGCTATTGATTATATTTTCATAGTACAATACATTCTGTATTGTTTTCTTTTGATACACAGTGATCATCTATAAATTACATAATGGCAAATGTATGCTGTACAGAAATTAAAATGCATATATTCATGTAAAATACACATGATAATATGACGAGTAAAACATGTTCTTGCTTTCATTTTTTAAGCGTATTATTCTTTCTTATCGCCTACTCTAACCAACAGGTACGCGTAGCAAAACGCACATGGATTTTTGATTCTGTATTCTGTGTCCTTCGCCTGCATACCGGCCTCAAAGAGAAAGAAGCAGCTCTCATGCTGAGCACCTACTCACGCAGCTAAAATATTCTCTTTCCTTCTTTCTCTCTCTGACTGATTATATTTCAGTATTCCTCTAATGAAAAACACAAATTCTTGTACACCTAATTTTTAAACAAACAGATCACACAACCTTGCAGGTTACATGGAACAACAAAATTCTAAAACTCTTCACAGCAGCCTGCGGTCTAAATTCATTTCAAGACATTTCAGACTCGGTAGAATTTCAAAGCTTGGGATTATTTTAAAGAGGAACAAAAAAATCTTTTTTTAAGGTTTTCTGTTGATGTTTGCACCGCTCCGAGCGTTCTGCATGTCAGATGGGCAGATCTTCACTTGGCAACACTGAGAAATGGCAACTCGGCTCTCCCACTGCAAAACCCCGTGGGAATGGAGGGGGAAGGAAAACAGAAAATGTCTCTTCATTTCTAAGATTTCAGGGGCCAGAAAAATATATTTAATGAGGCTTTGTGTTGTTTCTCTGAGGAGCAAAAAAAAAGAGAGAAAAACTTCAGATTGTGCTGCCAAATGCCTTTTGGAGTAGACTCAGATGAAAAAATATAGATGAAAATACACACAAAGCCCTTAAAACTGTATTTTAAACACACACAGACCCTGGGGGTGTGTTACCATAAAAACAACTGTTGACAGACATTTATAATGTCCACTGTCATTATTTGGGCAGATCAAATCATGGCTCCAAAGCAAAACTGTTATTGCAGTGATGTGAATAGTCTTGTACCTTTCTCTGGTTTCTCTATTCAAAGCTCAATTGAATTAATTTCAATTCAAAGGCTGTACTTGCACCACATATTGTCGGGGTTGTAATTTTAGTGTTATTTTCTGACTGAGAATGAAACTCTTGTTAATACCAGCTTCCTAAATGTATATAGAGAGGCCTGGAGCCCAGGGGATGCATTTCAAATGCCTCTGTGCAATCCCTTAACCCTCTTGACAAGGACGGCTCTCCAGAGTAGCTTTTAGCAGAAGCACTTCAAGAAAGAGTGTCACTATTATGAGCAGAAAATCAAAAAGGATATAAAATACAACATATGGGCAATACAGAGGACACTTTCATATTTATTTCACAAGACTGTAAAGATTTACTTTAAAGCAGTGAGGCCATAACGGCTGGGAAATCTTCAGCAGAATAGTTGCCAAGAACTCTGAGATGTTGAGGTTTGGGTGCAAGCAGAGTGTGATATAGATCTGGTCAATAAACAGCCTCCTGAATAGAGTGAATCTAAACAGGTTCCTAAACTCTGACAGCACCCAAGACTAACGTATTTATACATGTCAAAGCCTGAGGTTATTCAATCTGGGAATCCACTGAGCAGTGTGCTTACTTAGCCCTTGGGGCCAACAGTCAGCTTTTTATGGTTTCTGGTATAACCTACAGATATCCAGGCCATGACTCCTGTGTTCATCTGCTGGTTGCTCATATAAAAGAAAACAAAAAGGATACAAAAGGCAAAGTATTTTAGCAAATACAATCCCTCTTTCGTACCCCCAAAGAGTAGTAGTAGTTGGCTGATTTATATTCATGCAACTACAAGAGAACAACATCAGAAACCAGAAGGTTTCTGCCATAAAAAATATTTCCCTTCCTACAGATTCTACAAAGTCATATGCACAATATGTTCACAGACTTTAGAATGCATTAAATGTATGCCTCCACAGACATTCATTCAGTCTATAAGTACCTAGCAAACCTTCATATTCCATGTACATTAATGTAAATGAAGGTCCCGTGTCTATGTGAAGTGATTAAATGGTTGAACAGGCAGATGATTCTAATGCAGGGAAGCTGTGTTTAAAAATAAAACTACGGAGAGAAGAATAGAGGATGTCTCTGAATACAATGAGGCTAAAAACAGCAGGTTTTCTGAAAAAATGTCAACACAATCTCACCATGTTAAAAAGAAAAAAGCCCACAACACAGAATCTGTAAAGATGATGACTTAATATGGAAATTAAAGCAACTCCTCCTCCTTCCTCAGTCCCATTCAAACAGAGAAGATAAGAGCTACACCAGATGTGTCATATAGGAAGGTGTTTTTCTACAAATTGGATGATTAACAGAGCAGTGCAGCCAGCATTGAGACATTTGGCTGTGGGACGCAGCTCAGTGAAGAATGATTGGCTTTGAGGGCCAGGGGAGCAGATGAGACAGGGACATGGAGCATGGAGCTGGACTAAAAGACTGAGTGTGCCCACTTGGTTTTCCATCAGGATATCACTTCCATACTGGTCTGCCTGTGCCTCTTAAAGAGTGACTCCACCTATACAAAAGGGGCTATTTCTGTATCGGCAGTGTTACGCCGACTTGCTCTTCATGGGACGTTATCTCTGTCTTTAGCTCCACCCTCTTAACATTAATTATGCAGCTCAATGCAGCACTCCAAATCCCTACTGCAGCTCACCCACACTACAATACTCCACTGCTTTCTCCCACTCTCTGTCTCTGTCACAACCAACCCACAAATGAGTGTTTCTCTCTTTTTCTCTTCAAGACTACGTTCTCAACGCTCCCTAGTCAAAGACAACATTTTCCTTCTGCGAATATAGACACTTTAGACAGGACAGAAACAGTTCTCTCTTCCCTTTGTCCGACTTCATATTAAAAGCTGAAATGATTAAATGTGTGAAACATAAGTAGGTTGAACAATCGATTTCGAAACCACTGTTTTGATTTTTTGTACCAGATGGCCTCATGAAGGAAATGTTTCAATCCAGAAATAGAGTAAGCAGCTGATGTTAATGGGTACATTTATAATGATTGCGAGTTGTATTACTATCTTTAGTTGCAGTGTGACTCACAAGCAGCTCATATTTATATTGTGTCATTTCCAAAGCCTAGTGCTGATTTTTCAGTGCAAATCAGAAGCAAACAGTCTGATGTGGCGAGGAAACACACTTAACAGCTCAAACACCTGTCTGGCAAGGTGTAATTGACTCAACCACTCCTGAGCACAATCACTGTTGTGTCACAGGAAGCAGAGAGAGTCCACACTACGCAATCTGAATCAGCCACATCAGCAAAGTAGATGGAAACCAGAAAGCGTAGAATGGGAGAAGCTCTCACACTCCTGCCAACCACCCCCCAGGCAGGCAGTGGGATGGAAACGTTGCAACTGTTTATGGAAGCAGAAACAAGCTTCTCTTTCGTTTCCTAGAGCTTTTCACATGATTAAGATTCATTTTACATTTGCATGCATGTGTTTGCATGTGTGCACGTGCATGTGTTTGAGAGTGACAGTGAGAGAGTATTACTTGCCTGGCCAAAAGCTGAATAATTAATCCTACAGAACTGAAGTGTGAGGCTACAGTTTAAGGTATTTATGCATAATGTACTCTGCCTGACATTAAACTGACTAAGGAGTGTTTTGTTTTGGGTTTTTGTTTTTGAGCCCACATCAAGTGAAGGTCTTGGAAGTTGTTTGTGGGACTGTTACTTCATATCTGCCACACATGCCTTCATCGAACAAATATGAAGCCAAAGGTATGCAAACTCCAGACATTTAAAGTTTTATCTGGCTTGCTTCCCTATACATGCATTTAAATAAATTGCTCTCCTCTGTTTGCAAAGATGCTAGCTCTTGAACAAAAACAAACAGTGAGGCAGATGTTCCTAATGAGGAAAACATGGCCAGAGAAGGTGGGATCATTTAGTCAGTACCCAGCAAAGTGAATGTGCTATATGCTTACATAATCCAGGGACTGACTGTGAATTCACTACTCCCTCTGTCTACAAGGCAATGCGCTAGCAGGAGCAGGTCGGCTGTTTTGTCACGTTCACCATGTTTCCATCGCTCTTTAAAAATCCGTGCATCACCAGACGTCAAGAATGAACACCGAAGAGTGAACAGCATTTTCTTAGGTTGAGGTTGCCGTTCTCCAGCAGGCAGCCCTCTATGCTGTGCTGCTCTGCTGCTGCTGCAGGGGTCTTTTCAGTGCATGGAACCGGATGGTGAACAGAGAACACAGCGGGGGCTGGGCACTGCAATGTACTGCAGTGCTCGTAGCTCTGCTATGCACACCCACTCTCTTCCATTCTTGCTCTGCCTCTGACAATCTCTCAATCTCTTACTCTATCTCTCTACCCTTCTCTGGCCAATGGTTGTATCATTTGTCTTCCCTCATCTCTTCTCCTCAGATTCGTTATGTGCTTTTCCTGCCTGCTTCTCTCAACACTCTTATGGTTGACTGCAATCGATATTTCCCTTGCTGTCTCTTATATTGTTCTTTTAAACTACCCTACCCTCTGTTTCTCACATGGACATAGACATGCACATCTATAAGACTAATACATATATACATCAAATAACCTTTACCTGGAGAGTTATCTTAGCCTGCTTCTAACCCCATTATTCCAGACTTCCATTTTTTCTCCAAATGGAGTAGAATATCTATAATTTACATCTCTATATTAGCAGTACAAGTACACATACACGCAATGTCATTGGCACCACTTGCTGTGTTTATCAAGGTGTCATTATAGCATCCCCAAGAGAGACTGCTCGGCTAAAACATCTGCAGCATCCTCTATTTGCATCGGAATAATCTAAACAAAATAGCCTGGTGAGTTTTTACAGCACCTCTTCTTATCCTGAGATGGGCAGTTTTGAGATTGTTGCTAAATGTACAGTGACAGCCGTTGTTGCTCCGCTATGTTGCCTCCACCATCATTTACAGGGGCACACTAAACGCCCATGCCGCACAGCATGGGACAGAGGATGTCACGCTTGGAGGATGAGCAATGACAAGCCCAGCAGCTGGTCCCTTCCCCCAGAAACTTCACAACTGTTAGAAACAGTTACGCTAATGACTTACATGCAGTGTTTACAAAGTTATCGAGATAAACCTTGCAGGCAATTTGATTATGAAACAAGAAACCTCTTTCAAAGCGCTTACACAAATAAATACAAGAACATGACCGCAAATGTTTTTGGCGTGACTCATTCCATCTAACAGCAAAAGCTTAACCCTCCTCCATCTCCCACACTCTGCATTTATCTTCAAGATGCTGTCTACTTCTTGGAATGGTGAGGGGTTTCATATCTATTTCCCATTAAAGAGCAGAGGTTTCTGATCATCACTTCCTGAATGAGTTTTACAGTCTGGCAGCAGCATCCTGCAGAGACACTTTTGTGGTCGCTTCATAAAACAAAGCTCTGTGTCACAGCAGGTGTCAGAGCCGTATGAAGAAAAGTCATTGCATGTAATTTTCATTTTTTTTTGCAAGCGATTTGTAGAAAACATAATTAATTGCTAGCCACTGTTAACTGGAACGATGTGTTGTTTCTCTTTTAATAACATTGTCATTTGGATTTTGGGTGATCACTCAATAAGTCCATGTAAAACCCATTTGTCAAGCTTGAAATATCTTGCTGCTGCAGTCGGATTGATGGAAGGAAAGCTGAACAAAATCTCAGCGCTGACACTCCCACCTAGAGCATACAGCAATAATACAGGTAGACAAGGCCGGCCAAAACATTCTTTTTTCCTTTTTGTGTGTGTATTTTCTTTTCAAAATGAAACTGTGAAGAAGCCACTTTTCAGTTCCTTCACAAAAACACAGCTCTTCTTAAGGTAAACTGTGTTCCAGAAGAAGAGAGGTGTATGAATAATGAAGAAGCAAAGCCACACAGCCATTGCAAACGTCATATAACAATTTAGAAAATTTAACCAGGCAGGGTATTACATCAGCTAACCAAAGATAATTAGGAATGCCCATTAGCCTTCACTAAACATTGGTTTGCTTCAAACTTTATAAAGGAAGCTCTTGCATAAGGTCCCTGCTATGTGCACTGTCCATGGTGCTGAAACAGATTACATTTTCTTCCCAACCCTCTTTGTACCCCTGTATATAAGAAAGTCTTGAAAACTTGAAACACAAATCTACATTACGATCGGGTTTAGATGTATGTCTCGTGCTTATAGCTACTATCAGAGTACAAGGTACGAGCTTCACTTTTAACTAATATGAAAACACACAAAAAAATGCTCATCCAGTATTTTCAGCATCCTCATAAACATGTTAAGTCCATCTATTATTTTTCCCTGCTCTGCAGCAGGCCAGTGTTCACAGACATTTTCAGCAGAGAAAACACATAGTGCCCACTGCTGGACAACATCACATCTTCATTCAGAAATGATCAAGGTCAGATATACAGAACAGAAAGGAGGATATACTAAATTACTGCAATTTCTCTTAAATAAAAGAATGAAATCATTAATATAAAAACATATAATTATGAATAACCCTTTTAACTGTATGTCAACTTACTATCCTTTGTTGTTTGAGCTAATTTTTAACAATAATAATAATTCATAATATTATTTCTATCTTTTTGTGTTTCTTTAGTACACTTTAGTCAGTTCAGCCAACCAGAGAGCCCACTTTTGCTGCAGGCTTAGACTGGAGGAAGTCCCAGAGCACCGGATAAACCAAACAAAAACTAATCGCCGGTCTCAAACACTATCAGAGCCAATTCAAACAGTTATCTAAGCAACCCCACTGACACTCCGGGTACACAACGAGAGCGTGCAGGATAAAATTATAATGGGCTGACGTAGTCTTTTTACCACACTAAGCTTATCATAGTGTACCTATTCACAATATAAGTAGCAAAACTTCACTTATCCCAAACTGGGATAGGTGAAAACGAGGTAAAACTGTGAGAGCAAATTTGGGAAGCTGGTAGCTGGTTTGGGTTGCTTCATCCTGGCACTGTCTGGATGCTGAGGCAGCTCTGCACAGGGATGTAATGGGATACTGCAGCACTAGAGAACCGTGTGCACAGAAACTTGCCTAGGAGCATCAGGGAGTCCCACACTAACCTTCCCCCTCCCTCTTTCTCTCTCCTTCTTCGTTTTCATCAAATATTATGCAAAAAAGAAATGGAAACAAACAGAGATCCATGTATGCATTTAAAAGGGAACTGTGTGTGAAGAACTAAAACAAGGAAAAGAATAAGTACACTCACTAACAGTGAACACAGAACACAACTTCAGAAGTGAAATAATCCGGCATGCTTGCAGGAGAATGCAGCTGCTTACCTTTTGTGCAGGTTGCTCTCTCCTGGACACGGAGTTCTTCCCCCTTCTCTGCAGATTCCCAGACACTTTGAGATAGAGAGAGAAATAATCAATCTCTTCTTACTTTCTCTTATTTCCAATTTCAGAATGAATAAGTCAGGAGTCTAACATAGCAGTGTAGACACACCTTTACTCTGTAAACTCTGACACACACACACAGACTCCCATTCAAATGCACCCCAAGACTGGAGTACCCAAATTGATAAAGATCTGCTCAGGGGAGGGATAAAAACTACACACACTCACACACTGCAGTTTTTTTTTCTTTCTCTTGCTCAGCCGCTCTGCTGCTTTTTTCCTGCTGTCTTTGCCTGCACTGCTTCCTGATTGGCTAAGCTGCTCTTCAATAACATAAGCTCTCCTCTTTAATTGGAAGGGAGCCAGTTATGTGGTGCACCAGAAGCCCTCCCGCCCAGCTCATCGCTCTTTTTTTTTTATTCCTTTTTTTCCCTAAGTGCCTGTGGAAAAGAATGCTGAGCTCTGCAATTTCATACGCATTGAGCAAAGAAAAAAAGGGACGAGAATGGGGAGAGTTTATCAGTGTTTGTGCGTGTGTGTGGGGGGGGGGGTGGAGTGGAAATGAGGGAGAGCAGCGGAGGCGAGCCAGTGTACTGCAGTGGGACAAGCAGACGTTGCATGGGAACAAAGAGACAAGGGGGCTATAGGGT
This sequence comes from Aulonocara sp. 'chitande type north' Nkhata Bay, assembly GCF_057382095.1. Classification (NCBI taxonomy): domain Eukaryota; kingdom Metazoa; phylum Chordata; class Actinopteri; order Cichliformes; family Cichlidae; genus Aulonocara; species Aulonocara sp. 'chitande type north' Nkhata Bay. The sequence goes on from NC_141363.1 coordinate 34,913,654, forward strand.
GGGGTGAGAACAGATTTCGCTGCACCGTCCAACACCGGCAGCACGTTGACTGTGACAGCAGGTCAGATGAAGGGAGATTTCCCTGTGCTCACTGCAGCACAGCTAGGTGGCTCTGCTGCAGTGTGGAGTCTAATTCCCAGGCAGGAAGGGGGATGGGAAGGAAGGAGGAGGAGGAAGAGAGAGGAGGCTGGTTGCAGTGATACCAAAGTCTCCCAGCCAGCCTGGATATATGGGAGGAAATGGGCAGCCATCCGCAGTGTGCACAGCGGTTAATGCCTTTTCTTCATGAATTATTGAAAGTGCCCCAAAGGAGAATGGGAGGCTAGCAGGCAGCACACTGTTCAAGCAGTCTCGCCACTACTGACGTTCGCGTTAATTACCAGCACCTGAAGTGAATATCATCGCACAGTTAGATGAAGCCCCCTTTAGAGATTGCAATAAAATATCTTGAATGGAAAATGTATGTCATTACCTCTCCCCTTTCCACTTGAATTTCATCATGCGTTAAAAGGCTTTCCCATACTGGAGAAAATGGATGTGCAGGATTGACTTTGTGGTGTCAAATTCCCTGCTCTCTTTCACTCACATCTGGTCCATTGTTCCTCGGCTGCATTAAAGCACAATACCCCAGCAGATCAATAAAGAAGCATACAATACCTTGAGCATTTGCAGTGGCCATGATGAGCACTCCAGAAGTTATATGATGACCAGAGAGAAAGGTACTGTTTGCTCAACCAACAATGTAAATGCTTAGTGAAAGAAGGGGGAGATAAAGAGATAACTGACGCTTTATACTCAGTCCCGTGGTATAAAACACACCATATGAGATATTAAACTGAGTTCATCCGGGTTCATCTTAATTTAGTGATGAACACAGATTAAAATATTTTGGAAGTAGTCCCAACAGTCATTACAAAAAGGTTCTATAATAATACCACTACTAGTTGGATATGAGCTTATGTGGGTTCTTTTATAAAAAGAAAGCTTTATTTTATTTAACAGAGAAAATAACATGTTTCCAACTTTGACAAAAAAAAATCTCCTTGGCTTCATATACATCAGTATTTCAATAATTAACATTTCCATGAATCATCTGCGTCTGTTTTCCTTCATCACTGTGGTCTCTTCTTTCTGAGGAAGACTGTAAACTGTGATGGAGATGTCTGTGTGTTTGAAGACCTGATCCAGTATCTCTGACACGCTCGTCCACTTGAGTCGATCCAGGCCACAGCCGATACTGTCAGAGAAATAGATAAAGAATTTAACTACCACAGCAACTTAATAAATGCCACAATTAGTTGATTTTAAAATGAATTTGTTTATTATTATTTCTCTCAATTAAGGGTCACAAAAGAGAAAAATTATACAAACCGAGGCATCGATATTCTTGATACTTGGTTCTTCAGGCAATGTGACCTCATATCCTCCAGGCTCTGTCTCAGGCTGTCATAGGTGGGTTTCTGGCTTGCCTTTTTCTTTGTGATCTACAATAAAGTAATAGAAAAACAACATTTCATTGCACTAACCACAACAGCTTTTGGATAAAATCTCTCGATTTGTCTAAAAGTGTACATCTAGTGAAGTTTAATCAACATGTGTACCAGATAGTAGACAAAGCGTCCATCGCTTTTCAGTACGGCACACTGTCCTGTCACTTTTTCTGTTTGGATTATAAAGAATAGAAAGACAAAAAGAAATATAATATCCACATTAGAACAAAGCTTGATAAAAAAAAGATTCATAAATCCCTAGACCCTTAATAACACACCGGAAGACACACACACACAAAAAGTTAGAAAGTAGAGTTGTTTATCAAAAAGTTTACTAGCCTGAGAACCAAACCAATCAAAAAGCAAAAACTCATGTGTCATTGCTGTGGCACAAAGTTTCTGGGCACTATCCTGTTCAAACACATCCTCCCTCTAATCTGCCAAGACATTTGATGTAATACTAGGCCTTGTTTGACACAAACATTTTAGAGAAAAACTGACGTGCTATCTTTCTATTCAGAGACACTGAATCTGTTGTTAATATCCTTTTATAACCAAAAATAAAGCTTCCAGACTGAAGCGTCCACATGATCTGTCAGTGCCTTGCAAAGCATTTGAGTATCTTCGTGTTGTGTTTAGAGACCCTGCACCAAGTTGGCTGCTATTCATGCGAATAAAGTTGTGGGCTAAGCTTCTTTATGCAAAATTAGAGGCATCAGGTCCAACGTCGCCTCTGAAAACTCCCCAAAACTTTCACATGTTAAGGCAAAATTATTCAACCTATTCCTCACTTCAAATGTTCTCAGAAACAAAGTTCAGCAAGTTATTTTTGAAACACAAGACAACGTTTCCAAACGAGTCAGCAGATGGGTGTTTGCTCAGTTTTAGGAGGTTACACAAGAGAGCGAGCACCTGTCAGTCATCCATTATGACGCTGGTAAGTGGCACGCCCAGCAGGATACAAATACAAAGTCACATTTACACATTTGTCATACGATACTACCTTGACTTTCTGTAAGAGTGAATGTGTGTGGAAGAATATGAGTTAATGTGTACACAGAGTCAGACAAAATTGATACAATGTGATACTCTCAGACAGTGTAGAAAAAACTCCTAACCGAGGCTGTTACAAAAGGAAAGCGAGTGAGGAGGAGGTTAAAGGCTTTTAAAAAAAACTGTGTCCATGCTGGTAAAATGATCACAAGACATCTTCATCCCTGATGAATCTTTAATGAAAGGGTTGACTCACTTTGCTCTTTTAACTCAGTCACCCCTTGAAACCTCTTTCTGAATTCCACAGCTATGCCTGCCCCCATACGGATGTCCTCGCTGATGCAGTGGGCCAGAGCTTCACGCGCAGGGCAGGAGAACAGGTCCCCGGTGACATAACTCAGCCTCCACTTGTGTTCTGCAGGCTAACCAGGAGGGGGCAGCATTAGACAATGTCGTGAAGCATAACGACGGAATAACAAATACAGTAAACACTGGTGTCTTGACGGAGAAACCCCAGAAACTGAACTTTACCTTAGTTGTGTGGGTGCTGGCCGACATATGAGGTTCGGACGACATTGACAAGCGAGGGTAAAGCACTTGCAGGGCGATTTGATTTGCTGTTAAGTATCTTGAACACACACTACAAACACACGGAAGTATCGACATTCAATTTCTGCTGGAAGACCTGTTTGCTAGTTTGCACAGTACGCTGTGCGCTACTACAGTCGCTCGTATGACTTAAAAACTGCTACCTGCAGAAAGCTGTTTAACTTACGTATATAACACCGTTCTCGGAAGGTTAGTTGGTTTGGAGGTGTATGAAAAGCTGCTACGTAACATATCGTCTCGCGAGAAATAGCGAGACCTTGTGGACGATCACGCCTTCGGAATGTGAAGGTTTGTCAGATACATATGCAAAACAAATATTTTAACTTTTTCATTAGAATAATTGCAAAGCATACTTTAATAGAACCCCATTTTTAACACTATACACTAATGTTTGTGTTTAGAAGTCTTTTATTCAACGCCTATCAATAAACGTTGGCTACTTCCTGTGGTCTCCTAAATTTATTTGGTGTTTTATGTTTTAAGAAATTCACATTTGACATTTATTGTGATTTATTAATATGTTTATTGGATAACTCTTTTTTTTTGCTTATATTATTACATATAAGAAAATAAAGCAAGGGCAGACAAACAAAACCTACATCATCATACGCAGCAATAAATGAAAGCTTGTGAAAATCTCAGCACTGATGTGGACATGTATCTAAATATGATACAACAGCATATAGCACGTTAGCAGTCAGACAGTATCAGTGTTTTATTTTATATACATATAAACTGCAATATACACAAAATCACAATATGAATAGTTACACATCAGGATTGTGCATGACAGACTGACGGTCTGTGCTTCCCCCTAGAAGTCCGCACTACGGCGTCGCTCATTGAGCCAGTCTCCGGGGTTCACATCCATCTGCAGCATCTTCATCACCCACTTGTCCCTCCGTGCTCCATCGATGAACTCATCCAGTGAGAGCTCCCCTAAGTGACGCAGGACAGTTATTCTTAGTATACATTTCTTCATTCCTGATAGATGACCATTGTAAAGCTTGCACCCACCTATCCTTTTAATATAAACAAGCAATAACGAATACGCATACAATTTTACAATTAGTGCTTCACAATGCCACAGGTGTTTTAAATCATCCATGGAACATTTTAAGCCGTTAGGAACCATTGCAAACACTCACCATCCCCATTTTCATCAACCAGCTCAAATATCCGGTCAACCACTTGGTCTGGGGTCAGCAGATTACATTCTTCATCCAGCTCTCCATGGCAGGCTTTCTTCAGCCGATAAATAGACTGAGAGTTACAGGAAAATATGTTACAGTGACTCCTTCACTGACTAAAGTTCATTAGTCAGTCAATTCAGCTGCATAATATCAACTACGCAGAACGCATGGAGACTTTAAAATAGTAAATATTACCTCCACAATTTCTAGAAGCTCTGTTTTGTCGATGCACCCGCTTCCATCTTTGTCATACATTTTGAATGTCCATTTAAGTTTATGCTCCAGTTTTCCTCGAAGGACTAAGTTCAAAGCTGCCACATACTCCAAGAAATCAATGGTGTTGTCCTGTGTGCACACAAGGTTCAAATGTTGTGAAGGAATACAAGGATGTGACTAAGAACCTAAATGTTTACTTCAGTGTGGACTTTAACCTGTCAGAGAATAGGGAAAATTATCCATTATTCCTAGAGCTAAGCTGAAACATCCAGTTTGCTTGCTGTGTATACCCTGAAAACCCAAGAAGTATTCTCAGTGAAATTGATACATGAGCATTTATGACATTTTTCCTTACTTGTACAAATTAAGTTAGCCCTCAAAATTGCTGCAAATGAGTTTTCTGCCCTTCAAATATTTAAAATGATAATGGGCATCAGCTGAAACAGCACAAGCAACCTTCCGAATCAACAAATGTGTATTAATATCTTGTCCTGCTGTGTAGTTTGGTAACAATGTTAAAATGAGACAGAACTGAAGTTTGTACTTACTCCGTTTTTGTCAAATGCTCGAAACATGTTTTCAATGTAATCTGCAGCTTCCTTGTTATGAGTAACGCCAAAAAAACTCTTGAACTCGTGCATGAACAGCGTTCCACTTGGGCATTCCACAACAAATTTTTTGTACCATTCCTGCAGCTCCGCCACATCGATTTCCTTGTCTTGGTCACTCTCTTCACTCAGGCGTTGACCCATGTTGGTAATATTTTTATTCTTGCTGAAAATAACAAATATTATCTCTTACATTACACAAATCTGGTTTGACCTGGTTACATTTTTTAAGCTTCCACCTACATTACAAAATGAAAAAAGTGCTCAGTTACAGAGTCAGTGGCTGCGGCTAAGTTTGTGCAAATCAGCAAAAACCAAATTGACCAATATGGCATGAAAGTCCATAGAAGCTGAATTGTTATTCGGCTCTCAATTGTGGCAAATCCTTACTGAAAGTGAGGATGAGACACAGACTGCTATGGATCACATGATAAAGGATTAGAAATGAACACTTGTCAAATTCAATTAGTCCACAGCCAGATTATGAGAAGATTGTGCTGCTGCTTGTATCTATACTAAACTAGAAGAAAAACAATACTGTGTGTAAAAGTTGTGGGGGAAAATGACAGAAAAGGGTTTTAAGGATCTCTGATTTCATTCAATTTTCACAAATTAAAATGTATTATTATTTAATTATATGATTTAAATTTACTTTAAGGCATAAAATGCCAAAGCTAAGGCCTAAAGTCTGTATAGTGTATAAAAGTTTTGAATCGAGTGATTTAAGGCTTTACAAAGCAGAGCTAGAATTCAAATTTTAGTTTTTGAGGTTATATAATTGAGGGGAAAATCAAATGAATTGATAGAATGATCAAACAAAAGGTCAAGCACATTAAAATAAAGTATTACCTGTGGACTAATAAGTAATCTATTCCAAAATAGAAAGCTCCTGACCCGTCTGATAATTCACTCAGCTCAGTCCTTTAGTTATCCCTGGAAACCCTGACCTTCAGGTGCCAGGTAATTAACTGGTACCCTGATTACTCTATGAATGCCCACTCTAGTCTTACTGAAGCCTATAATAAAATTGTTGTCACTAGTGATGTGCATTTAAATCCACCTCATATCTCAAAATAGAAATTCTATTTTGGAAAAGGGTCAAACATCAAGCAGGCTTTTGTTGTTTTGTTTTTTTTTTAGTAGAAAGCAGACTTGGAAACAGCTATACTTTTTCAATAGAACACCAGCGTTAGCAGGATCTTATCTTTTGTTTATAGGTGAAAACATGGCTTGGCCCATTTCCTTCCTGGCTAAAATATGCGCTGACAACAGGAATAGTGATAATCTTAGCTTAGAGGTTTCAAGGCCATTGAGGAGTCACTGGATGATATCCTTGCACGATTAAAATGATTCACACCTGTCTTACACAAGAGATATTCCCCCTCACCCAGTCATCGTACAAAGGCTTTTACCTGTGCTGATCACCCGTTTCTACACCCATGCCTGGCAGTTTTCTGTAATGTATTATATATATATATATATATATATATGTATGTGTGTGTGTGTGTGTGTGTGTGTCATTGTTACTTCTAGAGTTTTAGCTTAGTAAAATAATGTCACAGAGAACTGCTGCAAGCTGGTTATTTTCTCTTTTTTATACCTTTCTCTATAAACTATAAGACTGCAGGGGAAGATCCCAGTAGATCAGCAGTTTCAGAGCAGCCTGTTTAGCAACAAAAGTCAGTCAAATCACCCTTTCTTCCTATTCTGAGACTTGCTTTGAACTTTAACAAGTGTTCGTGACCAAGTCCAAATGCCTCAAAGACATTTACATTAAACATTTGCACCTAATAATGTGGCTGTTGAAAAACACTATGCTATCAAACTCATGTTTTGGCTAAGGTTATGGTGTACCGCCAGCATATAAATAAACTATGCTAACATTGACATATATATCGCTGAAAGCAGAACGTTTGAGTGGAATGATTTCACAAGTGTGACTAAAATGCTAGATATCAACAGATAGGTGATACAGACAACAACTGTACATAAAATTTCGTATTTTTCTCTGGGCTAAAATTTTATAATGTCAGGAAATGTTTCTATTCTCATAACATTTTGAGTGCAGCTAAACAATAATTCCCTGGACACAATTGTTGTGTTAACATTAACCCGGATAAGCAACTCCCTTAACACCAGCTGGGCAAAGTACGGTACACTTCAAATTTCAGCATTTATTGCTTTCCATGAATACTATGATACAAGCGCAAGCCTTCAGTTTCCAGCGATGATCAGTTTTACGAAGGCAGTGGACATTTATTACAAGTCTACAAAAACTGATTTACATACTGATACATACTGTAAAAATTCCTAATTATCAAAAGTGACGACTGTAAACTAAGGTATGACATACATACAGTGTAAAAGTACCTTGTATTCTGTTTACAGGGCTTGATGCAGAAATGGCTACCCTTAAGCAAAAGCAATATTCTATCTAACCAAACTGGTTACTACAATACCGTTTTATACTGGCTTCATAGAATGAAAACCAAAACTATAACATTTTCCACATCCTTCAAGGGGTCAAAGCTGACAAGTGCAAGATAATGTTAATAAGAAATATATTTACGGTATGTGCTTCATAGAAAAAGCAAACAGAAATATGTGAAGCATTGCTTCACATTCTATATGGCAGGTGTCCTCGTTCACCTTAAGAGACACATTCATTAGTGAGATAGTCAAAACAACTGTGCTTAGGCTAAAACAAACTCTATCAAACATATCTTTATGGAAATACATGCCGAATGAATAATGAAAATTCAGAGTACATCAGTTACATTAGTTATTAGGGTTCAATTATTACGTTCAGATATAAAAATCAGGGAAAAAAGATTAGAAAAACTTTTAGTCAACAGTGAAAAAGGCAGTCTCCATAATCTTCTTTTACATCCATGCCTTCCAGTTTAAAGACCAGGTGATGTGAGGCCTTGAGAATTGAAACTGATTAGGACAAAAAGATCCTTCTGTGAGGAATCTAGAGGTTCACATCACTCTTGGTCCTTACAGGTCCACAGTGCTACAGATATACCCTTGGTGTGGTATCATACAGTGTAAAAAAAGAAGAAAAAAAAAGTCAGATGGCAGACAGGCCTTGAAGTTAGTCAAGTTCCCCAGGCTCTATTGCAGTCTCTGCACTCTTTGAAATGCCAGCAACGCCCTCTGTTGACAAGTCTGGTGAATTACTGGAAGAGGGTATCTGCTTGTCACTGCTTAAGTCATCTCCATCGCTGCTGTTTCCTTCCCCACTGTCCAGCTCAAAACTTTCCTCTGATGGAACAGGCTGCTCAGATTTGTCCACAGTGCTATCGCTCTTCAGACTGTGATCAGCCGTATCCTCAGATGAGTCTTCTTCCACCTCAGAGGGTCCTGATTGTGTGCTTTTTGGCTCTGGAAGCAAAGTAGAAGGTATTTTAACATGATGTTTTAAGTGACATTCTGCGGCAACTAACTGGTAGGCTATCCAGCTGAATATGTCAATATAAAGACTAGTGCAATAATACTTTAATATGGAAAGACACATCAATGCACCTTTATCAGAAGCTAAGAAGGTATAAGGTGAGAGATTTTCACAAAACTATTCAGATCATTTGCCTGTTTGAAGGGCACAGAAATCTTGCTTTAACTTTAGGCTAACTAGGTTTTAGTCAGTTTGCATTTATGTTCTACTACAGAGAAATGGCAACAGCCAAGAGATCTGTACTAAAAAGATCTATGTTGTCTTTTTTGTAACACGTATAAGCCCCTGTGTATTTGGATTTATAAGAATGCAACTATTATGAAGACACTATCAATTACTGTAGTGTCAGAAGTCATAAAATAGCCTAAATAAGGATCATGAACACATACCATGATTGTCCGATACACTAGGTGTGTCACAAGATGTTCCACTTTTGTATTCTTGACCACAGGAGTGTTTTGAAGACTCTGGTGTCTCTGGCGAGCTCTCTGGCGAGCTCTCTGGCCCTTGATGGCAAGACGACTCATTTTTTTCATTTGTTGTTTCATTCTCCTCCGTTTCATCAAATTTCAGTCTCTTCACCTCTTGCTTATCACCATCAGAATCCTCTTCTTCTGGGTGTTTATTCTTTATCCCACTATTTGGCGTCATCTCACCTTCTGATAGTGAGGTTTCACTGAAACAAACACAGTAAAATCTGTTAAACAGATTATATACTGAAATGCCAGCCAATGAGTTGCTCTTTGTTTGTTTTTTTCTTAAGGCAGGGTCTTGACAAAACCTAATTATAAACGAGAGGTCAAGAGAGGAGATATAAAAAAACTAACAAAAAACTAAAAAGCAGGAATTAGTGTAGTGTAGTAGTGTGTCAAGAGTATAAAACACTCTTGTTAGGACATATTACCAGATCAAACAACTTACCTTACGCACTGCTCCTCCACCTCCTCTGTGGCTGGCTCTGGTTCTTTGCTGACTGGACAATCAGGGAGCCCGTTGGTGGAAAGTGATGTTGGCAATGACAGCTTTGGTCTGTTAAGTGGTTTTGGTGTGTCTGGCCCATTCACATTTCTACTCCAAAAGAACAAACTATTATTTCTGACAGGCAAGATAGCTTTGTCTTTACTATACTGTGGTTGTCCTTATGTAATACAGCTTTAAAATGTTCCCACTTGCTAGCAGTTTATGAAGCAATTTCAAATTTGTATAAATCAGTCACTGACATTTTGCACCCACCTGTCTGTATACAGAGAAGAGTTGCCAGGAAACATCACCCCATTCATTCTGTTTATACTGGATGCCCCATTTTTCCTTTAAAGAGGTAGAAAGGCACAGGTAACTGGCTGTTAAATGGCTGCCGTAAGTGTGACTCAATAATAATGCATAAAATCTCAGGGGACCATTACTGTCAACAGAAGCAGCTTGAGAAAAATACAGCACACAGAAGAGCAAAGGAAACAGAATCTTAACAGCCAATGTACTCACTCTGATGTGGGGTAGATACAGCTCACCACCATTACATTCTGAAAAGGAGAAAAAAATATAAGCTTTTTTTTCAAGCCATGAAATGTACATTTACATTCTGATATGCTAATATTGTTTATCTTTTTGTTCAAATACTAAGATAATATGGTTTATTGCTCACCTTCTCCAAACCCCTGAGAAACTTGTCTGTTCCTGTGTAGTTTCGCTTAGGGTCCATAAGGAGTTCACACAGACGCTGAATGGTGAATGGGATTCTGTAAAGTTAGAGAAATATTTAGGATCAGGGAACAGATGATGATGAGTATAAGCAAGTAAGAGTTTAATACATGCAGCAAAAAAGAGAGAGAGAAAAAAAAAAAGAATAATCTGCATGTATCTGGTCAGCCACAGTCATAAATGATCACAAGCTATGATGCAAATAATTTAGTGAGATTGCTTATTAACATAACACTTCATATAGTTTGTTTTAAAGTGTTAAAAGTGTTCCCACGCACACACCAATTGCTCAAATACAGATATTTGAGAGCAAGGCAATGATTTTAGAACCTAAAAAGGCTGCTTCCAACTAAATACGTTACTTTGCAAAATATGCCCAAAAACTATTCTCACTGAAGGTGGAATCAATAGATCTGCTTCACCAAACACTGTTGAATACACCCAGGCTACTAAGCAGGAGACGCTAGCAGTTGGTGATGTGAGGCCCAAAAGTAAACAAATGACTCCATCCAGCATTGCTGGAGCGCTTGCTAGTTGTACTCTATATGATAGCAAGATCACATCCCATTGTTCATTTTTTATATCACAATATTGTGCAACCTCCCAAAGAGTTATAATGTTAAGATACCTTGGGTATTGTTAAACACTTCTTTTATTCTTTTAATTAAAATTTCTAGGGGAAAACACTCGGTATACTACTGTGTCACTGCTATTAGTGCAATAGCAGTGACACAGTAGTATACCGAGCAGGCTTATAGTGCATAAGCCTGCTGTTGGCATCTTGTTTCAGTAGATTCACACTGCAGTCACACTGCCTGCAAGATTCAATTAGCAATTCAGTATTTTTTCACCTATCAGAAATATCATTATTGCAGATTTTCTTAAAATATTGTGATATAATTTATGAGGGTATATTGCCCACCCTGTTAGTCACAGTGCAGCACACAGTGGGCAGAATAAAATATGAGTAAACCTTGTACATTTTTTATATAAAATGCATGCTCAAACGTTTTTGTGGTTATGTTTTGATTTAACAGACAGCATATAAGAATACCAATAATAAAAACTATTGGTTAAAACTCAGTCACTACTGAAGTTGTGACTAAGGATTTGTTTACCATTGCTCATAATCTCAACTCACCCATTGTATCCATCCACTATTTTTAAGATCCTCTTCCTCATTTCTTCAAATGGGACAATATCTACATTGGGATTATGTGGTCCTCTCTGTTCTGGTGTTGCAGCATGAAAATCATCCATGACTTTTTCCAATTTAAACATGAAGTATGTTTTGAACTGTGACCATGGGATCCTGTAAGACAATGCAAGTTTGCTTTAAACAAATCTGCTAGGGCACTGCTGATTTTATTTGCAGGAAAACTGATGTCAGTATTTCTGTTTGGCAAAAAGAAAAGTGTAAAATTGTTAAGTGCAGTTGTGTAAAATTTGAAAATGGGTGTAGCCATCGTTCTTGACATGTACCCATGGTACTCACATCGGTTGCCCCGTCTTGGCAATATGACACAAAAATTGCTCCAATGGGGGACAGGTGTCTTTCTTCCCTTTCTTCTCAAAATCTGCAAAAGCCAACATTGAGGAAAAAAAAGAAAGTTTAACTTTAATAACTTTAAAACAAGCTAGGAAACAACGCTGATCCCCAAGATAATAAAACAAATGCATGCGGCTACACTGAACTAAATATGAAAGTTGAATACTTTTAAAATAACCTGAGAAGATAATGTTTGGTTTCAGGCTTCTCCAAATTACAGTGACATCAATTAAAATATTTACTGCTGCATCAAAAGACAATACATTTATTAAAGAAGACCAAATATTAAGTGCAACTTCATAAAATCCCCAAACCGTTCTCAGTTAACTATATGGAAAGTTCCCACAAGTTAGTTAGCTAGCATTTTATTGTTAGCAGCATGTTGTGACGTTATCAAGCTAGCTGTTTACATAATCGCTAAGCGTCCGTGGGGAAATAAAAAGGTGTAAAGTGTGTGAAGACGAAATTTTTGCATGCAGAAGACAGCATTAAAATGGTGAAATCATGCAGAGACTGAATTCAGAGACGCTAGATGCTTCTTCTAAACGCTAGTTGTTGTTGATAAGCTAAGTTACGAGATAACGTAGTTAGCAAACATGAGACATTTTGCTCAGGGCATTAAACCAAACATAAAGGAAATAATTAAGCTAATAATAACTCATTTAACAACTGCAAACATTGCCTTGAAACGCTTCCAACAATGCGTCGATGTCCATTGCTGTGGCCAGTCACAGGCAAGAAATACTTGCAGGTTAGTATCACGTTAGCAGGTAGCAACCCAACAAAGCTGGTGGCAGTGACGACTGCGCATGTCAGCAATTACGTATTCACATTTGCGGAAGACGCGAAGATCAACAAAGCAGAGCTCTACCCCCCGCAAAGAAATAAGTTGCTAAAATTAAAATACTTGTTATTCTCGCCGCGGAGGTATTAATATTTTCATTTACTGGATGTGCAGGATTACGTGACGGAAACTTCTCGATCGCTCTGGCGCGCTGTAGATGCCGCAGGCAGTCAGCGGGGCGTCATCGTTTTGTGTTGTGACGGCGCAAACCGGTGAAGCGACCAATGAGTCAGCAGCTGATCGTGGTTAGTTTTACCTAAGGAGCCTATATATTTACACCGCGGACGACGGCAACAGTGAAAGCAAGACATCGGCTAGTTTTTAATACGTGGTCACTTGGCTTTCAGTGGTAACGATGGCAGTTCCAGTAGCTGCATTACAACTGAGCTCATCATCCAGCCCGAGTCTGCTGGAGCACAACATTCATATCAGTGACAGAAATTTGGGAGGGATTTCTAATAACAATAACAATGGAAATGACACCCTGCCTTTACATTCTCCGTGGACATTCTGGCTCGACAGGTAAGAAACTGTTTAATTTCACCTACTCCCGCTTGTCTTAGCAGTTGCTGTAGTTGTCTGGGTGAACTCTTTGTTGTTGACCTCTTATGGAGAACAAAGAGGGGAAATGAATTTATCAGGCCTCTACTGTAAGTCAGGCATTGCAGCTTAGATAATATAACAAGTGATCTTAACAGCAAAACGCGGATTGTTGTTGTTTTTTCTTTATTTAATCAGAAAAGAACATTGCACGAGATACACATACAAAATTTTTGGTAATGGTGATGCAGCTTATCTGCCAACTGTTTCCTGTCTGACCTACATAAACAATTCCTCTTCTTGGAAGGATCTTAAAATAAGCAAAGGGTGTAATTATGACTGGCTACCTGAATATTAATAACTCGGTGTGATTTCAGATAAGGTCACTGTACGTTCTTATTAGCACAGGTGTTATTCTGTTGCTGCTCATGTGATTGTTATTGTTTAGTGAGTCACTACTTCTGTTTAAGTAAAATTTACTTTTACTTTTCAATAAAGTTTCTAGTTTGACACTAAGTAATCACACTAAGTAAGCAACACAGTTACACAAGCCCATCGTCCACTGTGTGCACAAATCAGAGGGTGCAGTGTTCAAACGGGGTCAGTGTTGTTTACTGTTTACTGGTGTTTTTTGTCATCTGATCCCCCCCTCCCAAAAAAAAACCTCTCTACCCCATCCTGTCTGCTCAAAGGGCATGATTTGGACACATGTGATTAATATAGCTCAGAAAAACGGTTTATTTAGTTGATCTGAGATATTTATAAGCTTGAATTTAAAAAAGAAAAGAAGGTAGAATCTGATTTTCTTTTCATGATAGATCTCTACCAGGAACAACAGCAGCTGAGTGTGAGTCAAACTTGAAGAAAATCTACACTGTGGAGACTGTCCAGGTATGATGACTACACAAAGTGGTTGTACATTTGTTGGTGGTTGGTGTTTAAAATGTTTATGATTGATGTCCTTGTATTTAAAAGCAATTCATAATTTTATTCAAAGTACTCTCAGCTCTTGACTAAGCGTCTTGTAATAGGAATGCCAGTTTATCAGTGGGTGTGTGTAGATAAGAGTAATGAGGAAGTTCTTTTTGGCCACTGCAAAATATCATCAAGGCCAAATGTCTGTACTCTGTGTGTTGGTAAATGGTTCAATAAAATGACCCATTTCCTCTGTTCACCTTTGCTCTGGAGTAGAACTTTTGGAGAGTTTACAACAACATACCTGGGGTCTCCAGCTTGCCGCTGAGATGGAGCTATCATCTGATGAGAGGAGAAAGAAAACCACTCTGGTGAGATGAACCTCAAGAACAACATTTGTTTTCACATGATGTCATTTTTATCATTTGTAATGGCACTTCCTTGTTTGCATACAGGGAAGAAGAAAGCAATGCCAAAGGTGGTGTGTGGAAAATGAAAGTACCCAAAGAATGCACTGTAAGTTTTACAACACATTTAAGCGTTTGTTTTGTACACTATCTACTTTCATGATCATTAAATAAAGCTGTCTTCTCATTTATAGTCTGCTGTGTGGAAGGAGTTGCTTTTGGCTATTATTGGAGAGCAGTTCAGTGATTATTGTGCTGCAGGTAAAATTCTTTTAAATGTTTTTGACTGTGATTATTTATATAGATAGATAGAGTTTGCAAGAGATCTGTCTATCTGTCTATCTGAAATGCTTAATAATTATTATTATTTACAGAGGATGAAGTAGTTGGAGTCAGCGTTAGTATAAGAGACAGAGAAGATGTCGTTCAGGTCTGGAATGGAAATGCTTCTTGTGTTAGCGAGTCAAACATCATAGGAAGGATCAACGAGCTCCTTCCACAAGTACCTTTTAAAGCGGTGTTTTATAAACGTGAGTATTTTCTTCTTTTCTTTGGGTGCGGTATTATCATTTTTAATGACTGAAATCATGAGATGTGATAAGATCTTCTGTTATATTTCAGCCCACGAGGAGCACCATGCTTTCGAAGGAGGTAGATCAAGACATTAGCAACTCTCAAGAACCTTTTTTTGTGTGGGTTTGTTTTGTTTTGTTTTGCTCATGAACGTGTTTTAATTTTCTTTTGGGAAGGGGGGGTGTGTGTGTGTGATAATACTGGGGCAAATTTTGGAGCATTCGATTTGCTTCATGTATCATTTTAATTACCTCAATGTATTTCACGTATAACGCCTCAAAGTCAAGGAAATTTCACATCTTTTAAGTATTATTGTCATACATGATAAAAAATATCATTGTTTTAGTCTAAAGTAAAGCCATTTTAGTTTAAATATGTCTACAGGAGTATTTGTATGTTTTAAGTATTTTTTTATTTTTATTTTTTATTTTAATACTGCACAATTTTACAGAATTGTAACCAAAACAGTAATTTGTGTAGATGTATTCTAGCTTACTTTGTGTAGTTTACCAAGAACATAAAAAGCTAGGTCTTTGAACTACATCTAATTTTGGGGCAAATTTGAGCAAAGAAAGTATCACAAGCAAACCTTTATATTAACAACACATTACACAGCTTTTCTAGCCAACAATTTTATCTTTTTGTAAATTACAGTAAGAAAATACTGTTGTCTGTTCAGGACAAGATGAATAATTAGTATTCTGTAAGGCGACTATGTGAATATAAATTGCACTTTTTTTTTTCTTGTGTAGAATAAGAAGAATGGGGAAAAGAATATGTTAGTGTTACAATAAAGTGACCTTGGTGCACAAGACACCTTGAGTAGATGCTGAGAAATATATGCAATAATTTCTATTCTGTAGGAAATTTGCCGTGTTGTGGTTGTCATTTTTATTTAAGCCTCTGCTCCATATCAAGCACTTTGTACTGTGTATATAAGACGTCTCATAATCCCTCTGGAGTTAACAGCATATGGAGTTGTGGTAACTGAGACCAAATACAATTTGGTTTTGTGTCACCTATCTAATCAAGTGCAATGTTTTTATGTATTCTCTTAAGTCTGAAGTACATAAAACTGCCCCCAGAAAAATATGACCAATAAATACACAACACAGAGAAAGCTATCACGAGGGCACAAAGAAGCTGTTGCTGTTTGGAGCCAATTTAAATATTTTTAAGAAGAGATGTTATTGTAGCAGCAATGCCAAAACTACAGGAAAAAAGTTCATTAGTGATAGTTTATTTCTATTGTACTAAGGTGGTTTTAGTTTCTCGAAAATTCGTTGCCTCTGTGGTGTCATATGAGTAAACCTATGTGCAATTTAAAATCAGCCATGTTTAAGCATTGTCAAAATTCATGTTAAAATGTCTCACAAAAGGCGCCTTTTCAACAGAGCTTTTTTTTTCTTTTTTCTTTTTTAACTGATACTGCAATACTCATACAATTGACTTGATTTCCACAAAATTACCATTGACACCAACAGAAAGACTGCTGCTGTCATTTATCAATCAAATGTTGACGTATTTGTAATGTGGCTCAGCTTCAGTACTCTGCTAGATGAATATAGCACTTGCCAAAATTGCTTTCTTTAACCCGTAACGTTCCGTTTTTATAGTAACGTTAAGAGCACATACTGTAGGATAAGAGAATAACAATAGCGTTTCCTTGCACATGTACAGCTGACTAGTCATTGCAGATCTCAGACCTTGTAACTGATTGTTGATCTTGGATGGTGCCTTGTGTTCATCAGCAGTTTACATTGTTAAAGTCTTCTGTTTGTATGATTTGTATGATGATGTTTAAAAGAAATAAAAATGTTCAAACTTTCATGTTTTTTCTTTCTTTTTATTGATACTTTTCTGCTATAGTTTAATTAAACTGAATATGAAAGAATATACTGAAATTTTAGGTGCTATCATAATAGAAAAACACTGTCGACAGGAGTCCCAGAAAAGGTCATGTTTTAGAAGTGTCTTCCCTTCTTCTTGCCAAAGATCACTGCCAGAGCATTTAAGGTATTGTAATATATGCAGAGCACTGTCCACTTCCTGCTGTGACAAAACAAATTTCCCACGTGTGGGACTAATAAAGGTTATCTTATCTTATCTTAACCCTACACCCTACGGTACAGCGAATGGGGGGGAAAATGATAAACTACTTCGTTTTTTATTTTTATTTTTTTCATTTGTAACGTGGCTGTCGGTTTCTTAAGAAACAAAAATCAAATGTACTTATGGATCCGATTTCATGCCATCCACAGGTAAAATATCTCCCTCTTGCGGTCACATAGAAGCACGGGTATGCAAATAGAAGGGTCCATTTTCATCTCTTAACTCTAGTTGTCTTTGCTGAAGATTTGGCGTTTTTGTTGCGATTATCATTAAGCCTTGCGGAGTTTTGTCACCCGTAAGGTCCATATTAACAGCCCTGCCAAAAGTACTGAGACAGAATTTTGTATTAATCGACATTTAGAACGTACTAAAATAATATATGGCGAACCTACCTTCAACAGAGAAAGTGGAAATAGCGCCCTTTTGCACTAGACTGAGTAACCTCAGTGCATGCTAATGGTTAAAAACTACATAAATTAACACATCCTGTCACATATACTACGAAAACAATATGATTATTACTAATCCAGTTTAAAACTGTATTTATTTATTTATTTTTAAATATCCTTTAAATTCTGATACAGTAGAAGTTTTTTCTGTTGATTGACACTTGAAGCCACCTATGCAGACTTTATAAAATGAGTGCATACAAGCAAACGTTGATAAGCTTTCTTTTTTTTTTTTTGGATAATATTCGAAGAGTGGGTTATTTATTTTTTGTTATTTTATTTTAAATATTCACATTTGTATAAATAGGCCGTGGACCTGTACTTCAGAATGGAGACTATTTCTTCTATGGACAAGAAACTATGATTTTGTTTCCTGATAAAATGCGTCAAAATTTAAGCCGCTCTCAAACAGTCCGCGTGTGAACCTGACGTCACCATTGTTTACTTTTACCTAGGCCACGCCCTCTGTTAGCAACTTGTGGCTAGCTCGGTACCGAGGAAGGCACTGCTCCGAGGGATCTGCTTCAGACACCACCCCGAGTCAAAGACTATCCGCGTGTACATAATTCTGTGAGTAAGCGTTAATTCACCCTAGCGCGTTCACCCATTAAATGAACACAAAATGTAACATTACATGTATTGTTATATTAGCGTGGGGAGCGAAACGAAGAGGAGAGACAGAAACGTTTCTTGCAAGCTAGCGTCAAGACTGCTGTTAGCTTTTGTTGTAGCAGCTACTTTGAAGGAAAATGCTTCCCGCAGTGTTGGCCGTTTTTCTGCCTGTTATTTATTGTTATTCGATAAGGCTAGGTCATGTGTATAGTTAACATGCAGACTTTCTAACCTCCCGTTTTCTCCGGATGCGTGTTTTATATTAGCTTATGGCTCAAGTCCTTAACGGAAATCTCAGATTGCAGTGGTGATGTTAACGGATATCGATTCCGTTCTCATTGATAATTACATTGCTTTAATTAACAAAATAATGTCTGTTTCAGATAACGTTCATTTGTCTTTTTAAGCTGATATTTTAGGTGTTGGGTGGGTGTTGAAATTTTCGGCTGTGCCCTGCGCTCTGGATGTAGTTAGGCGTGACGCTGAGTTAACTTCAGACAATACAACCTCAGCTTGTTAAATGTGGAATGACTATATTATTAAAACAGTCGTATGTCTTGCACAGACCAGCCTATCGCTTTGAATGCTTATACTTAAGATGGGCAGTCGTACCTCGTAGACGAAAGCAAACTGAAACCTAGACTTAGCAACTGGTTCAGCTGGTACATGTAAATTGTAATGGGTTAGATTTAAGCGCCTTGTAATTCATTTTAAGTAACAATACTATGTGTAGCCGGGTGGAAGTTCGATATTATGTAACAATACTATGTTAAAATGTACTGTTTGTTTTTGTTGATCTGAAGCTGATGCTAGCAACATTTTCTGGCACAAATGGATAAAAATCCACATTAACCTTTCAGCAAATTGCAATTCATTCGACTGGTCTGAGAGGAAACTAGGTTTCTGCACCACAGCAAGGCTCAATTTTTAGGCTTATAAAATCTACCCCAGGTTTAGCATGAAGATTAAAAGAAAAGTCACTTTAGAAAGTAAGATCCATATGTAAAGGACTACCACCCGGTTCCACCCAGATTCAAATCCACTACAAAATCAAAACTCAGCACTGTCTTTTTCTCTCTCGTTTTTTAAGCACATGCATGTGTCTTTTATAGATTTCTCACAGCAGTCTACTAAATATAATTCTGAGAAAATGGGTATCATATAGCTTTGTCAGTATCACTCTTACATAAGTTAACAGTTAAAGAGTATATTATTCAGCTTTAGTTACTGACTTTTACTGATACGACATAGTAGTTCATCCATGGAATTAGTCAAACTATATTCATGTACAGGATTTATTTCTTTATGAAAAGCCCATTTGCAGTGTTTGCTTACGTAAAAAAAATAGTATTGGTTTTCATTACTAGAAAGTTGCCTTTGAGGCAAGACCAGTAAAAATGAATGCACTTGCTGTTCAGTCCATCTCAAAAATGCTGGCACTACAGCACAGTTGGATGAAATTCTGTTTTGTTGCATGCATAACAAAAAATGTGAGGAAATCACACTATATTCGGCCTGGATTTTAAAACTAAGAGCAACCCCCAACCTTGTTTAAGACAAAAAAAAGAAGCTTTTTACTGGAAGCACTGCCCTCTGTCTACAGAGCTAATCCTGAAAGCAGAAGCAAACTGTGGATGTCTCATCAACCGCTGTCTGTTTTAATCAGTTATGTTTAATGTTATAAATTGTAGGAATTACCTACTTTTTACCAGCAAGTTTTGACTCGTCAGTGAATGACACATCACCACTGTTAGACACAGCTTTCTATTCTACGAACCCCCACGTTTTCAAAGATTTTTCTTTTTCTAAGCAAGGTGTTGCTACTATTTTGTTCACAACTTTATCTGAGTGTATGTAATCTTATCAGATTGTCTGTCAGATGTTTCCAAAATGTTGACATTGACATTCAGTCGTGCCTAACTGATTGATTTGATTAACAGATTAAACAGACTTGAATATGTGGCTGTGGGTATTGCTGAAAATAATGGCTTTATCCTTGAAGCTGCGTGGTCTGTTTCATTTCGGGTTTTCTGTGTAGCTTTCCATCTGCTTATAGTTGTTTGCCTACTTTATTTATCTTTGTTTATGCTGCTTGGCTTTTGACTCAAACACTCCCAAGCTGTATACATAAAAGCCTACTTGTGCATTGTACTACCTGCCACAGCCGTTTATGGCACCACCTGGTTAATGGTAAATTGTTCCAGAAGGAAGATATGTTTGCACATAAACACGAACCCAGGGCCCCTGTGTTTACAGTAGCCATGGCAGCACTCAGTTATTCAACAAATAGACCTACCGTCCTTCTCTCTCCCTTGTAGAAGAGCGTGTTTGTATTGCAGGGTAGGGCTGTAACAAAGTACTTTTTGACTTTGGTAGAAGTTGAGTTTCTCTAGCATAGTAATTTTAAAGACTGTTGAATACTGCTTAAGTTATCCTGAAGAATGGGCTTCTTATTATCTTGTGAAATACTAGCTTTGACAAAGGTGTCCAGACAGTTGCATTCACCTTGTCTGCCCTCCTAAATGTATTATAATGGTTCATATCCCCCCCCCCCCCCCCCCCCCCCCCCATTTACAGGTCATAGAAGTCCAGATGCATGAGTCTCGGTCAGATCCAACAAGCCACACCATTCAAACAAATCAGACAGAGAACGGGAATCATACTGAGAATGAATGTCGACTGAGGAGTAGCCAAACTCCTCCTCCAGAGGCACCCAGGGTCAGTCACTCTCAGCTGCATTTGTTCAGCACATCAGAATATCTATCTATCTATCTATCTATCTATCTATCTATCTATCTATCTATCTATCTATCTATCTATCTATTGATATGACAATATTAATGGATCACAATTATCCATTAATTTATTTAATTTATTTTCTTTGTTTGTATGTTTGCAATGTGATTTACAGATTAATCTGTAACTTTGTGACATGTGCTGCAGACAGGTCTGAGAGTATGTTAATTAAAGTCAGTGCTGCTTTAATATGTAACTGACCCGATAATTACACTATTTCCAACTATTTTCCCCAAGAAATTTTTTCAGATATATGTAATCAATAAATATACCAATATAGGTCACCAACTAATGGGTTGGTCTGGATAATTATCTTTGGATATTGCACTGTTAGACCAAAATTTCGTTGTACATGTACAATGACAATAAAGGGCTATTCTATTCTATTCTATTCTATTCTATTCTAACAAGCAAATGACATGGAGATACCACTAAATGCTTCAGAATCTTGATTAAGAGATAATCATTTGTTTGTTGCTGCCCTGAAGCAAGTTGCATTCTGTTCAGAAATGCTTAAATGTTTTCTCTCTTCAGTGTATATGTGCTACTCTGTAACAAAACCATGGAGTTGTATTGGGGATGTGTCAAGATGTTTGTCCACAATGTTACAAATTTGTCCTGTAATTGAAGCAGATGTGTTTTCTTCTCTACACGTGAATATTTATTCTGGATTTGATTTTATGTATAACTAGCCTGGTATCCAAGCGGCACACACTTATTTGGACATACCAGGTAGATGATGCCATCGAACTCTGTGCACAGCTTATTGCTATATGATCATTTGAGGTTCTTTGTTTTGCCTTTTTAGCACGTAAACCTAAACCCTGACCGTCTTGTTTTATTTGTCTCTGTTTCTGCAATCTGCAGTATTTTATGTTTATTCTGAAGGGGAGCACAAGGATGGGGGAGCTGGTGCTGAGATTTAGAATGGGAATGGAGAGCATAACTCCTGTTTGGCAGAGGGATCAGTATTGCATTGTTAGTTTTGTTCACGCTCACATCATGTAGGTTAGAGAGGCTGTGTTAGATTGTGAGGCAGAGCCTTGTTGCTGAGCAGTATTTTTCTTTTTTCAGTGCCCAGATAAACGTTTCAATGGAGATTATCAGGTTTGTTGAACTAATTTTTTTTTTTAAAAATTGTTCTGTAAAATTGTGGTGACAGAAGGCTTGTTTCTTTCAATTTGTGTGCTTAGTTAAATTGTGTCTGTATGTCTATGCATGAGTTAAAGCTTTTTTTTTAAAACTTGAATTCATTTGAGTTTCCTTTTTTGAGCCACATCTATTAGGACATTTTAGTAAGCAATACATCTCATAAAGGGAAGCATACTGTGTTTGTTTTTCAGCAACTTTTTAGCATTTCTATTTGCTGTCAGTCATCTCAGAGTTCACAAGACCAGTCTTGCGGGAACAGATCTGTGTTTACACTCAGTTGCTCACTGGTATGACTTTCAACAATAACAACAACAGAAGATGTTTGGACTTGCTGGCTACCATGGCAACAGGGATTAGGCAAAGGCTGTTGTTGTGTTGATGGTGTCCACAGAAAAATAGAGGGGCCAACTGGCTCTGTCTATGGGATAGACCTGTTTTCATTGCTTTGATGGCCACCTCTGCAGCATTGAGTTTCATAAGAAAGGACAAACTAAGAGGCAGTCATCTGTTATTGTTAGCCCAAAGCCTCTGTGAAATTCACTGTCAGTTTGTTTACCCGATTCAAAACAGACTCTGCCTTGGAGAGAAATGTTTGTTTGTGGTTCAGACCTTAATTAAAATACGAATCTCAAGTTCTGTTTTCGTAAACAGGCTCTGTATGCTTTTTTATTCATTATTTATATCTCTGTGCAATTTTGATTACTCTGTTTATGTTTACTGTAAACATCCCCTGAGCTGTGAGGCTTGACAGTGAGGGGGAGGGTGTGATAATTGCTGCATGCCTAGCACAGGATGTTGTTGTTGTTGTTTTTGTGGTACTGGTTGTTGTTGTTGTTTTGATGGAGTTCTATTCCCCTAAGCCATCCAGTGCTGCTGTTGTTTTTGTTGGGTACATTTTTGGCTGAAATGATTGTTAAACCATTTCCCAGAGACTGACCACGGTTGTGGGAATAACAAACAATACTAGTACTGTGAGTAACTCTAAATATTGTTTTTAATTTGATCAAGGTGTGTGTGTAGCTCCAGTTGTTTGCTGACAAATTGATTTTGATTTATTAGAAAAAAACTGATTTAGGCATTGTAATTGACATCCAGTTCATTTAAGAACTGTGAAATACAGCCTCTCTCATTTGCACTATCGTCCCTTTTTAAAAAAAAAAAAAATCATACACGATACCAAAAATGAATTATCTTTGCATTTCAGACAATGCATGCGAAAATGTCAGCATGGATTTTAGGAATGTGTCATATTTTTCCGCTATTATTTGAAGTTTTATTTACAAAGTAAACCAATTAGAGGTGCAGTCATGCACAACAGTAGGTTTGACAGTATGTCCCTTTAGTGGCCAGTTTTCTGCTACAAAGCATTAACTTCAGATAATACAAGAAAATTGCTTTATATGTGGATTGGCCAAGCAATCGGGTGATCCTAAACAGACATGCTTTGTTTGAGCAGCGCACAGTCTTGTGAAGAAGTCGGATGGGAAAATACACATATGGCCAAAAACAATAAACTTTTTTGTTTACATGTAAGTGCACAGATGGTTAGAACTTGCATAGATTTGTTGTAGCATGTATGCACAACCATAGAAAAAGACATCCTTTGTGTATTATTATACTTGCCTGTCAGTGCAGCAGTATGTCCTTCACAGGCTTGATTTCCTCATGTTTTTGTGTCCCATGTATAGACTTTAACCTTTCTATTTTGTCTTTGATGAAGGTTCCAGTGTCATTGTCCATGATGACCCCACCAGCAGAGGCTCCACAGCAGCTGCAGCAGACATCACAACAACAAGTCCTCAGTCCCCAACAGCTTCAAGCCTTGCTCCAGCAACAGAAAGCACTCATGTTACACCAGGTAATGTATGCTTAATATTTTTCCTCTTCTACACTGAGCACAATTTATTTGTGAGGTTAACTCCAGTTGTATGAACATGTCTGCAGCAACAAATTCAAGAGGTCTTCAAGAATCAGCAAGAGCAGCTTAATATACAGCTGCTGCAGCAAAAGAATGCTGGGATTGTTAGTCAAGAGGTAAGATTTGTTTGTTAAGCGTTATTTTTTATTTGCTATAGAGACCACTGTGTATAGATATCAACATTAGGGTATTTGGTATTACCAAGAGCTCATATTGTTTTACCTGGAATAATACTTTTACAAGTTCTAGCTCTGTGTTTGTAGATTGTAACTGATGTATAAAACAGCACTAAAGCTAGGCTGTAACAGCAGCAGATTGAGGTTATATCTGATGTTTTATAAGCTGTGAACGATTTTTATGACTCCCAATTAGTTTAAAGGCTGCTGTATACTGTTTCTTCTCTAAATATATCAGGATTATATGTTTTATATACGTCACATCTTCAGAAAGTATACGTTGCTCTTTCCCAGTATTTACACTTGAAAGCCTTGTGGACTTGAGTACACACTTTGGTACCAGCAAGTGTGTTTGTGTGTCCCATTTACTATCAAAAGCCACACAGCTTGTGTGCATGAATTTGTATAGCAGCAAGGCATCATCAGTCTGTCCTAAAATCATTTATCCATTGCCACTCACAATATGTACTTTCTGTTGGCTCTTAATAGAAAATCGTAAGATAAAGTTACGCTTGTCTGAGTGCACAAGGCAGCAAGTGTGGGTTTGTTCTTGCTCAGATTTGTTCTATTTCAGTTTGCAGTTGCATTTCAATGCAAACAATCAGTAGAAAGAGTTCATTTGGCAATTACAATATTGTAACAGATAAAGAGTTCACTGACTGATGTTCTGTCACAGCTGACAGCCCAGCAGATTGCCATCCAGCAGCAGCTCCTTCAGGTGCAGCAGCAGCACCTCCTCAACCTTCAGAGACAAGGCCTGCTGTCTGTGCTTCCTACCAGCCCAGCTACACCCCCAGGTATGTGTCTAACACTCCCTGTTGCAGATTCATTTACTGCAGAGCTCAAACACCTAAACAGATTGTTTTCAGTTACAGTGGTTGGTTTTTGCTAGTGATTGCCAGAATGTTAGGTTTTAAGTAAACAGTGATTTTTTTTTTTTTATCGTGATCTTAATCATCTCGAGGAAATTTTTCTCTGTAAAATGCAGTAATATCCCACTGTATCATACAACAATTTATCTATAGTGTACATGTGCACTTTTAGGCTGTGAGAATGGTAGCATCCTGTCAGCTGGTGGAGACACCAGAGAGTCTTCCAGTCAACAATCTACCACCAATGGTCATCAAACTCTTCTGAAGAGAAAAGACAGGTGCTTTTGAAATTTCCAGTCTTGTCTAAACCTTAGTTGTTTTTTCATTTATTTGTATCTAGCTTTCAGTGCACTCACTCTGTTGCATTATGTATTTCGCAGTGGTCCGCTGGATGAAAATACACAGAACAGCCATCCTCTGTATGGAAATGGGATGTGTAAATGGCCTGGCTGTGAGACGGTCTTTGGGGACTTTCAGGCATTTCTCAAGTGAGTGTTGAAATCTAGCATTCCTCTAAACTGGTGTTCATTCATACATACTTGGATATACAAGGATGCGCCATTGCAATAAATGATAAAGTAATATATTTATCATATGAGCAATGATATAGTATATTTAATGTTTTGGTGAGGAGCAGTGAGTGCTTTTTTTGCTGCATTACAGAAGCATACTTTAGCATTGTTTTGTTTTGCTCCCTCCTGTTTGTGCAGGACATTGTTTCCCTGAAGCATGCCATGATTTTGAATTTTCTTGTTTGCAGACATCTAAACAGTGAACACACACTGGATGACAAGAGTACAGCACAATGTCGTGTACAGATGCAAGTGGTACAGCAGCTAGAACTGCAGGTACAACATGTTTTCTTTTACCTAATACTTTTAGATTTTGTTGCTTCGTTTTCCCTTTCCCTCTCTAACTTTAAAAAAATGAAATGCAACTATGATGATTAGTGTTGTGTTGAGTCTTTTTTTTTTTTTTTTTTTTTAACTCTCAAAGTGTATGTGAAAATTTTTGCAGTTGTGGTGTGTTTTCACACCAGCGTTTTATATTTACACCTCTCAGGAGGCCTGGAAAGAAGTAGTTTCCACACCAAACTTCACATTGTCATGTAACACAGAATTAACCATCCATAAACTTCTATTTTTGCCTTTCGTTTTTAACACAGCTGAAGAAGGACAAAGAACGACTGCAGGCTATGATGGCTCATCTGAAATCCTCTGAACCCAAACCTGCAGCACAGCCTGTAAGAACCTGCCACAGCTGTTTCCTTCAATTAAAATAAATAGTGTTTTGCTTTTAGTTACACCAACATTTTGCTGACTTAACTGCTTTGTTTTCTGTTCTTTTTTTCTTCAGGTTAATCTGGTGTCTAATGCATCTTTCTCCCAGGCAACATTGCCCAAAGGCCCTCCTCCTATGAGCATTTCTCAGAGTGCCACGGCCCCATCCACACCCTTGACACCACTCTCCGAATCTCCCTCAGTTCTCACTCCCAATAGCATGTTCACTGGAACCCCTGTAAGGAGGCGATACAGCCGCTCTGTAAGCCAAGGTAACTGTGAGATCACAAGTCACAGCTTTTAATTAATAATGTTTTCATGGGGCAAAAGTGCTGAAATATGCTTCTACTGAGATATAATTGGAAATATTTGCTATATGTTTCACTTTTATTGTGCATATGTGTAAATATGGCTTGTTAATGTCTTTACACAGATATAATTGATAATAAGGAGTTCTACTTGAGCACAGAAGTTAGGCCTCCATTTACTTACGCCTCTCTCATCAGACAGGTAATGTGGAACTTTTTTCAGCCACGTAAAGCAGATCACTACATCTTTTCTGTTATTTGGAGCCTCTCTTACATGTTCTGTCTCTTTCAGGCTATATTTGAATCACCTCGCAATCAGCTGACATTAAATGAAATCTACAACTGGTTCACAAGAAACTTTGCATATTTCCGGCGTAATGCAGCTACTTGGAAGGTATTGATATTTATATACTGTATATTAAATGTCATTAAAGATTTCAATTTGAAACGGGAAAAGAAGCTAATTCCTTACTTGAAGTGTGGAGTTCCTAAATGTGTGATTTTCTTATATTTTGCAGAATGCAGTCAGACATAACCTCAGTCTCCATAAATGCTTTGTACGTTTGGAGAACGTGAAGGGAGCCGTGTGGACAGTAGATGAGATTGAGTTTCACAGGAGGCGGCCCCAGAAAGCTGCTGGTAACGGGTATGTACACTTTAGACGTGACGGCCATGCACTTTCAGATGTTACTAGAAGTCAGACGCTTGGCATCAAGGAACTTGACCTTGTAGCTTTACCTCACAAGTAAAGAGTATTTACTGTCAACAGGTCATGGAGTTTTAAAGGCTTGGGACTGTGCTATGATGAAAATGGAAAAAAACTGGGGGGTTAGAATTGCAGATGTTAAATGATTAAATGCTAAAAAAAAATACCCAACAACAACAAAGGAGATCATCTAAATTGTGTTAAATAAAATATGAACAAAATGTTGTTTTCCACAATGTTTCACTCCGACCCATGTGTTTGTGAGCAACAATAAATGGCCTGCTTTTTGCCGTTCACAAGAGCTAAACTTGTACTTTTACATGAAATCAATAATAGTAAAAAAAAATCTGTAGTGTATCAAAACTGTTACGAGGCATGTTTCTGATTGCATCGTCTTGCAAAGATGACTCAAACTCTTAGCTATTGTGGACTTTGCTAAGTAAACAGACCTGGAGCGCCATTGTATATTTTGGCAGTACTCGTAGTTCCTTCAGATCGAGAGAAATGTAACTTAACACTATCACCCTTAGTTACTGTTGCTATTTCAGTTAAAAATGTGCGTTTAAGATGAGCTTGCATTTCTGAATCCCTCTTAAGTCAGCTCCATGCACACAGCTTCTGCAAACAAATACACTTTTAAGAATATTAGAGGGAATTTACACATTCAACAACATTTGCCTTCAGTAAAATTCCAGGACAGAAGTATGAATATAGTTTTAGACCATTTAAGTATTCATACTCAAATGTAATAATGTGCTCTTGTATTTATATGCTAATAGATCTCTGCTGAAGAACGCCCAGAACCGTACAGGCCTAGCTGGATCTGCCCTTCAGGTAACAGAGAAATGTTAATTATCTTGTTGTTTGTGTGTATTGTATTACAAATAAAAAGATGTTTGATGAATGAATTATCCTAACATAGTATATGTGTTTAAGCAGTGCTATAAATACACCTCTGACAGTATTTCTTTTTTCAGGGTGGTGGTCTAGAATGCAACTCTCTATACAACCCAGCTTCTATGGGCAGCATCCCATTGCACTCCTTGCCTCATGTTCTCCAGGAGCAGATGAATGGAGCTCTCGCTAATGGATCTGGATACCAAAGCGACAGCAGTGCAACACAGTCCCCACCACAGGCTTTGTAAGTGTCCCTATTCACTGAACTCTTCAGTGCATTTGAATTACCTACTATTTAAAGTCTGATCACATTTTCGTTCTCCGTGTTTACCAAACCAGCATTAAAGAAGAGCAGGAGGATGAGGAGATAAGCGAAAATTATCCCTATGAATCTCCGGAGAGCACAGACGAGCACGGCCACAGCCCAGAGATGAACAGAGACGATAACAACGGTAGCCCGGAGAGGCCCAGCCTTCATCTCGACCGTGTGCCTTCCCTCTGACTTTGAAGTCCAACTTCTCAATGGCAAGGCTGCCAGTGTGACTTTGTATTAAAAAAACAAACAAAAAAAACAACAACTTCAGCTTCATCTACGTAACCAAACACTCTGTTCTTTGGAATCTTTTTCCGTTATTTTTTTCTTTCTGTATTTATCAGCGTCTCTTTATTTTTTTGTTTTTAATCTAGCTCTCAAATGTTTTTTGTATAGTTAAGTGAGATCACAAACAACATTTGTGAAACTGTCTGTCTGTGATTCTTCTTCTTAATCTTCTTCTTTTTAAAAAAAAAAAAAAATACATATATATATCTGTACAGAAAAGGACCATAATGAGCAGAGGAGCCAAAGGCAAGGGAAAAGTGATGAGCCCCTTTCAGACATGGGATAAAAAAAAAAATGCTGGCTTTATCAGTCATTCATATCTGGATTACTTTCATGTGTTAATCATCTTCATGGCTTCACACATACAGTACCTGACGGTGACTTGAGAGAGCGTGTGTGTGCAATATTCGCTACTATTCAATATGCGTTGGTGGCAGTATTATTATTGGCTCAAGTGAAGTGCAAACACACCTATGGAATGTTTAGTTCTCTTTACTCATTACAAGCACTGTGTGTGTGTGTGTGTGTGTGTGTGTGTGTGTGTGTGTGTGTGTGTGTGTGTGTGTGTGTCTCATTTTTCATTAGGAAAAAATCTAGGCATATAAAAATATCCTTGTTTATTGCATAGGGCCATTTTCAGCAAAAATATCACTCTGTTTTCTTTAGAAACTATTTGACTACTTTTCAACAGTCACCCCCAACCACAATGACTGTGCATGTTTGCGGCAGACTTATGACATGCTAGTTTTGCTGGGCAGACCTTGTAGTCATCTTTGGCTTTGCATGTTTCTCTTGTTTGCACAGTACCATCTAATCCCGCCATGTCGCTCACGTTTTTTTTGGGGGTTTTTCTGTCTGGGAGTTAATAGTGCATTCCTTTTTTAAATTTTAGTTGTTTAATAACAGTTGGTAAATGGTTTCTAGTTGCATTACCACTACTATCTTGATTAATTGTGCATTCTTAAACCTTAATATGACTGAATGAATTCAACCTTCCACTGTGTTCAAAGTAATGCGTGAATGTTATTTAGTCCAACCTCTAGACTGCAGTGGTGACTACAACAGAAAAGTGACCAAGATGTTCACATGAAGATGAAGCTGACACGTTAAAATGCCGTCAGGTTAATGGTTCATGTCTGAAAGGGGCTGAATTAAAGGGGCTGAAGTAAGCACTTCACAATGATAGTCCTACTCTTTATAGCTACTTAATGCTATGCTGGGGCCACACTACCTGATTTTATTTTAGTAGTCATAGTATATAAAAAATTTGTAGAGGAAAAAAAAAAATGTTGCTTTAAAAATGAAAATGTTCACTGCCAACATGATCTGATATATTTGTATTTAAGGTATAATCAAATGATCAAAGGAGCACATAGCGTCTTTATACTTGTTGGTCTTTTTCACCTCTTCCATCAACATTGAAATTTGCTCTAACTGAGCTTGTAAGAGTAGATACTATAGATTTACCATTATTGTAAACCAATGCATCTCTATGAATAATAAATTCCTCATGATATATGTGAATAATGTATGTGTCTTTGATTTGATTTTCTGATTGTTATTTTGGGAAGAATTTATTGTTTCACATGCAAAAATTAAAGCTAGGTGCATTTTTTTTCAAATGCTGACAGCTCAACTTCTCAGCAGTAAGGACACTTTTTTTAACTGTAGTATTGTGATATGTCAGTTTTAAATATATGCAAGTGCATACTATAAGCAAGTGTTGTTTACAAAAACCAATGTAGTGTTAGAAACACTGGTTGAGGCAAGATAATAAATGTTGCATAAAAGAGCATTTTATGCAAGTCTTGTCTTTCTTTACTTAATAAATGAAGGGGTTAGATAAGTGGCTTTTGTTGACCTTCCGTTGATGTAATACTGTAACTGAACTGATGTTTGGTCCCGTATGCCGTCACAGATTTGTTGCGCTGCTTCTTGATTAGAAGTTACTGATGGATCAGGAGTGTTGTCACAAGGTGTGTGTGTGTGTGTGCATTATGATGTACTCGATGTGCTCAAACTTAGAGGGCCTGCAGATGAAGATACTACAGATTAAACCACTGGTTGAATTAATACCAGCACATACCGGTAATCACCTTTAACAAGAACAGCATGCAACTTTGTTATAGAGCCCCTTGTGCCATTGCTGAAACAGTGCTTTGCATTTTTGTTTTTTTACAAATGCCAACAATAAAGTGAGGACATTAAATGAATGACTGAATAATGTGGCAAAAGGAGTGTTTTGACTCTGCACAGTATATAGAGTGTCCCTAATCACCTACTCAACCCAGCAAAGTTGAGCCAAATTACAGAGTGCAAATGAACTGTTGCTTGTTGAGTCCTACTGAGCAATTTTTCTCTATTATATACTTTTAAATGGCACCTCCCAGGCGCTTTGAATATTGCAAACTGCCTGATAGAATAACTTCGCTAGTAGGTTGTAAAACCCATTAATGGTTTTACAGTTGTATTGTTTGTGCATTAAAAACCTTTCCTCTGTTCTTTATATCCTTTCTCGAAAGGAAACACACCTGTGATGGGCGGTCTTTAAGGAAAGACGTTGGGCAAGTTGGTGAGTGGGATATGTAATCTGGCACCAGTTTGGAGAAAAGTTAGGGTGGCAGAAAAAGGGGTGGATCCAGCTTTTCCCCGTGTTCTGACAAGTTCAGCAGCAGCAGTCTTTTTTTTTCTGATGATTCATACCTGCCTGACACTAGAGTGATTATGTAGCACTAAAGGAAGAATGGTTGCTGTAATTAAACAGCTTGAAACTGTTGTTAATTATTAAAATTGTAATTGGGGCAATGGTTTGTGGTGAGATATGCAGTAGAAACAACTTTCAAAGGGTGTAATTTCCTACTGTGCAATTTACATACCTTCTTTGAATTTCCTTTGTTGTATTTTACTTTTTTATCTCCAACAGGTTGCTTTGGAGCATTTACGTTTGCCTGTCTCCATTGTCATTTCCATGAGGTAATTATTCTGTAAAAGGTACATGTCTGAGCCACGATTTTCCCATGCACAAATATATCATGCCATCCAGAGGAGGGGGGCAGTTTCAAACAAATGGACTGTAACTGCTGTGGTGCCTGCCAGGATACAGGAGAACTTACAAAGCTGGGTATGTAAATGTAAGAGGCATGCTAAAAAAATCTCTCTTGCCTTGAATTTTTGACTTGCAGACTTGTGGACACAAACATTCTTTAGAGTCATCACATTCATCAAGTTGTTAACTGCTTTCTCACCCCAAAATAGAGTTGGTTAGATTAATAAAATAAGAAAATAGCCCTCAGTTGATCCCATGCTCACCCCACGCAGTCGAGTAACCAAATGCCAACATGAGACTCAGTCCAGCATGCAGGAGTGTAGGGTGGGGGTTTACGCTATGTTGAGTAATGTCCTCCACACTGACGCCCTGTATGCCATTAGCATGAATAAAGACATAGTAGGCTGAAGACACTTGGCAGCCTGGGACTCTGGGAACATGATTTCAAATAACAACTCCAGTTGTTCACAACAAACTAAGTTTAATCTTGTTCAAGTGAAGGGAACATGGATTCGACAAAGTGACCAGTTCCAGCTGGCAGAGGGAAAGTTATCAGATGCTAAAATGTAAGTATAAAATGGAAAATTATTGATATCTCAGTGACGTGCAATAGGAGCAGGCAAGTTGCCAACCGTAATCGGCAAATACATTTAATCAGGTTGTTTTACAAACTAAAAAACTTTGCTGAAAAATCTCAGATCTTTAAAAACAAATAATGATTTAAAAGATATTCGTGCTCATCGGTCATGCTGTATGTTCACTATTTATACTCTTTGACTATATGCTGATTAGCATTCTCCATGGAGCAGTGAAATGCCTTTCTATTTTAAGCTACAGTCACCCATGCAAAATATGTACAGCAGTGGTGGAAGAAGACCTTTTAAGGCCCTGAAATGATATTTTCTCAACACTACAAGCTCAAAATTTTAAAGAGGTTTTTCTGTTTTCACATGCAATAGTTCTTTGTTTTTCTTTTGCCGTTCAGACTACACTGAAGTAGATGAGTCTCATTTATAACAATGTTATAACACCTCATTACACCAACCAGAATGCAGCACCTTATTAGTCAGAATGAAAGAGTAGCTGGATTGTGTTATCACTTAGAGTTAAAGCTGGTCAAACCAGATTTTAGCGCTAATGACGTAGGTTAAAGAGTAATTATTATAGGCAATAACAAAAGCAGCTCTAGAAAAAGCAGCTTTGATAGTTGTTTATTGAGTTAGTTTTTAAGAGTAAATGTAACAATACTGACTTGTCAAAGTGCTGCATTGAAAGTTCTTGTTAACACAGACAAAAACATTTGCAAAACAAAATGTACTTGGAGTTTTTTCAGAAAAAAAAGCCACATTTACATTGGGTCTTACTCATCAGTGGGTGTATGTTTGAGGTCTAATCTATTTAGGTCTTGCATGCATTTCCTTCATCATAAAACATTTACAAAGCTATTTTCCAAAGACTTTTTAGTCCTGCATTATCTAAATCCACTGGTTTTTGTGGCACAATTTCAATTCTAAAGGAGTTGGGGCACTTTGTAAAATGTAAATATTTTGCAGTTGTAGTTGCACATTGAAATACTTCTTTGTGCATTATTCCCACATGTCACTGGGATAGTACTTCAAGTAATATACTGCTTCGTAGGGCAACTAGAAGTCAAAACCTCTGACTTTTAAATGATTTAAAAATAAATGCATTCATTTGCAGAATGGTGGTTATTATTGTGTTAATATGTAATGTTACACATTTGCTTTTATACAAAATGTAACTTCAGCTTTCAAACAAAATAAGTCAAGTAAATAACAGTATTTACCCACATAAAGTGAGGTAGAAGTGTAAATTTGTATTGAATGGAAGGTATAGGTTAGTATTCTAGCAGGTGTTTTGAATGGAGGCAATTAAATGTTTTTCCCTTCTTTTTCTTTTTTCTTTTTAACTTTATTGTGAAATTATCTCTAGCTATGAGAACAAGTCAGAACATGGGGTTTCCTGGACAGTGGTCAGCCCTGTTGTGTTCACCTACAGAGTTATTCAGTGCAAAAACATACTGGATCCCACGAATGACACACTGCTCTGGGGTCACTTAGGAGAAGAAGAACTTAAACACACCTTAAGTAACTGCAAACCACCGAAGCGATTTGTTGTCATTGATGAAAATGTCAATAAGCTGTATGGCTCCCAGGTTTCTCAGTACTTTAAAGCCAGAGGGGTCGTTTACAAGATTCTCCCTCTGCCCACCACTGAAGAGAACAAGTGTATGGAGTTAGTGACCAAGATCCTGGAGGAAGTTCATGAGTTTGGTATCGACAGACGCTCCGAGCCAATCGTAGCCATCGGCGGTGGAGTTTGTCTGGATGTGGTGGGCTTGGCGGCATCTCTCTATCGCCGAAGGACCCCGTATATTCGAGTGCCGACCACTCTACTTTCTTATATCGACGCAAGTGTAGGGGCAAAAACAGGAGTCAACTTTGCTGGCGGGAAAAACAAGCTGGGAAGTTATGTCCCACCAGTGGCAGCCTTCTTAGACTGCTCATTCTTCCAAACTCTCCCACCACGTCAGATCTCTAATGGGATGGCAGAGATGTTAAAGGTGCTCGTCGCTGCATGATGGCTGATCAAGAGAATGAGTTTCCTGATGGTCTTGCATGTATCAGCCCATTAACTCCTAAATGTATGTAATTTGCTTGCAGCTCACAGTAGAATGATCTTATTGTTCAAGCCATTGTTGTTGATCTTCTTTGGTGTCAGACTTTTAATATTTTGTGGGCAGGAAGTAATAACTGGCGAGAACAAGATCCATACTATTTGCAAACAAGATAATAGTTGTGTACAACTTCTACAGTATTCCAAAAAGCACTGAAATGTATCAATAAGACAGCTGATACTTCCCTTGCTGCAAGTTTGTTGTCAATATTGGAAATGAAAATGGTGCTTGTTCTTAAGAGATAATGCTAAATTCATTTTTCCCACTGATTTTGTGTTTTGATATTATTCAGAATTTTTTTTTTTGCTCATCAATAATGCATACTACCATTTTCTCATCTGGACACAGAATACACAAAGCTGATTCAAGCGTCATAGTTGGATGTTTTGACATTTGGCTCATTGCAACTAACCCTCTTGTAACCACAATTTAACCACAGAAGTGTTTACTGCATTTACTTACTCACAAAAACCTAGATTTAAGCTGCTACATTTTAAAATATCCCTAATAAGATATACAACTTTAAGTGCCCATGCTACTGAAAGCCAGCTCCTTTTAAACCTGAAAGTCCTCATAGTTTCTAGTGTCTGTCTATCACCATGTGCTGTGAAGCATGCAAAAGAAAAAACTAAAGACACCCCCACCCACAAAAAATGTGCTTTGTTTGTTGTTCCTTCACTCAAAGGAGCTCACACAATGCTGTGCAGACAGATATGGTATGTGCAGCTCCGCAGGGGTAAGATTTCTTCATGCTTATTTTAAAACTGAGTTAAAGGATTTAAAAAAAAAAAGAAAGAAAATTATGTGAACAGGTTCACACATTCTGATACTTTCAGTGATGTAGAAGATTTCAGCTTACTGTTTAAGAAAGTTTTATCTGGTATTTCTATTAAATACTTTTATATCTATTAAACATGTCTGGAGGGAATCTTTGAAATTCATTTTCCCACAGTACAACAATGCAATGCATGTGATTGTTTATTATTAGATATTCCAGTTTAGAATAGAGTGTGTGTCTTCTCTTTCACTTATTGCCAGCTATTAAGTGTTATTCTACTGATACACTTTAGATGGCTCTGATGAAGCACCGGGGCCTGTTTGAGTTGATGGAGACTGAGGGCAGGAAACTGCTGCATACCAAGCTGCAGGTTTGCAAGACCAGGCCTGAACAGGAAGACAGCGCCACAGCCATCATCCGCATCGCTATAGAAACAATGCTTGAGGAACTGGCTCCTAACTTGTGGGAGGATGATCTGGACAGGCTGGTGGATTTTGGTCACCTCATCAGCCCAGAGTTAGAAATGGTCAAGTAGTATTTTCTATTGTAACAATATTCTATAACAATATTGTAGCAATATTTGAGAGTATGAATTCACTCATTAAAGGGGACCTACTATGTTAATTTCCAGCTCAATATCTTCTACTCTTGGAGTCTTTTATAGTATCTTTGTAAAACTCACAGCTCAAAATAATCCTTATTTAAGGGTTTGCATATAGCAACCCAAGTGATGAAAAAGAAAAGCATAATAGGTTCACTTTAAATGTGAATTACTGTTACAGAGTAAACGTATTTAGATATTATTTTATTAGCAGTTACTTTTTGGAGATTATCTGCACACAATTAAGTGTAACCTCCATGTTTTGCACAGAGAATATTGCCAGCACTGCTTCACGGAGAGGCAGTCAACATCGATATGTCCTTCATGGTATATGTGGCCGTCCAAAAGGGACTTCTCACAGTAGATGAGAAGAATCGTATTATCCAATGCATGCTGAGTCTGGAGCTTCCTGTGTGGCACCAGGACTGCACTCTGGAGCTGGTGCAGAAATCCCTTAAGGAGCGTCAGAAGCACTCTGCTGGCTCTCTGAGGATGCCTCTTCCCACAGGATTGGGAACTGCAGGTAAAATAATATATAGTAAAACTTTTCTTTCAATAATCAATTGACATTACAAGTTACACTCTCTCTGTTACATAAAGGATGCTCATTAGCATGTCTTTTTTTTCTTATTTTGTAGAAATCTTTCATGGTATGATTGGTGATGGAATTCTTTGCCAAGCCCACAAGAAATGGACTGATGAGCTTTCTTCATCAGGAGACAAATGAATTTTACATGACAATATGGACAGTATAGACATGATATAGATACACAACTGCTGCTGATTTCTCAATTGCATGTCCACCACATCCCCAAAGGAGGGCTACAGGACTGAGATCTTAAGATAAGATAAGATAAGATAAGATAAGATAAGATAAGATAAGATAAGATAAGATAAGATAGAACTTTATTAATCCCTCGGGTGGGTTCCTCTGGGAAATTCGACTTCCAAAAAAAGCACAGCAACGACCGAAGTTAGTTACAGAACTGTTATATATATATATATATATATATATATATATATATACACACACACACACACACACACACACACACACACACACACACACACACACACACACACACACACATATATAAATACAGAGACAAATATAAATAAAATATATGAAGGGGATAAATAGAATAAATAGGAATAAAAAATAAAAATACAAGTGAATTGCACATTTCAAGTATTGAGTCTATTGCACTGTTGACTATTTACAAAAAGTATTGCACAAGGTATTGCACAGTGAGGTGAAGAGGCACTACAGCTTAGTTGTTCCCCCCTCCTTTGTCCTCCTGTTTCCCCTCCCTCTCCCCTCCAGAGAGGAGTTAAACAGTCTGATGGCGTGTGGGACAAAGGAGTTTTTAAGTCTGTTAGTTCTTGTCTTGGGGAGAAGCAACCTGTCACTGAACAGACTCTTCTGATTGTTTATGGCCGTGTGCAGAGGATGCCCAGCATTGTTCATAATGTCCAGCAGTTTCTTTAATGTCCTTTTCTCTGCCACTGTCACCAGAGTGTCCAGCTTCATGCCGACCACAGAGCTAGCCCTCCTGATCAGTTTCTCCAGCCTGGATGAGTCCCTCTTTGTGACTGTGGAGGCCACTGAGTACAGTGAACTCATTGCCATGTTCAAGAAACCAGTTTGAGCTGATTTAAGCTTGGTCACATGGTGCGTTATCTTACTTGAGGCAGACATCAAAAGATCCTAAAGGGATGGACATGGTCAGAAACAATACTTAGGTAGACTGTAGTATTTAAACAATGCTCAGTTGGTACTAAGAGACCCAACGTGTGCCAAGAAAATATCCCCCACATCATTACACCAGCCTGAACTGTTGATACAAGGAAGGGTGGATCCATGCTTTTATGTTTTGTACACCAAATTGTGACCCTACCACCCGAGTGTCACGGCTAAACACAAGATTAGATCAGGGAATGTTTTTCTATTTTTCTATTATGTAACTTTGGTAAGTCTGTCTGCATTGTAGCTGCAGCTTCCCGTTTTTAGCTGACAACAGTGGCACCTGGTGTAACAAGCTATATTTGGGTTACTTTTGCCTTCCTATCAGCTCAGAGCAGTCTGGCTATTCTCCTCTGACCTCTGGCATCAAAAAGGCAATTTTACTGCTTTTCACTGGTCATTTTCTCTTTTTCAGACCATTTTCTGTAAACCCCAGACATGGTTGTGTGGGAAAATTCCAGCAGATTATCACTTTCTAAAATACTCAGACCAGGTCTTCTAGCACCAACAACCATGCCATGTTCAAAATCACTTAAATTGCCTCTCTTCCCCATTCTGATGCTCATTTTGAACTCAGCAGGTCGTCTGGTCATTCAACTCAACTTTAGTTAATGGTTTACAACACACCATAATATAATGCAAAAACTTCAAAAAGCAGTTGGCAGAATAAAAAAAAAAAGAAAATATCAAAAGCAATGCAATAATTTTTGTATATACAGAAGAGGACTTTATCTTATAAAAAATATACATGTGTTTAACTAAACTTACTGTGTTGCATTATCCCTTTTAATTGAAAGTGTAGCATTCTAAATGACTGAATCTTTGTAAATTAAGTAAACGAGTAAAACTGAACACAAACCAAAGATGTTTGTTTATGTGAGTTTATTATATTATAATAAATTATAATAAGTATAATTAGTATCGAGAGCGAAATAAAGGCAAACTCCACCAACATTCAAATAAAACTTTTAATATTTCTCACAAGATAGTTTCCACATTGAGTACCATCGAGTTTGAGCTCACTAATCTGAAACCAGTGGGTACAGTAACTACTGCTACATTCATCTCTTATAAACTGTAACAATAAGAACAGTAGCAACATCAGCAGAGAACATTGTTTGTATGAACCACAGGAATGACAATTAGAAGACAAGGCCTAAATTGAGCTAACATACCATAGTTTTTCATTAGTGGTTTATCCATAACATGCCATAACAATTTACAGCTCAGAGAGTCATTATGAGAAACGAGTTAAGTGACAGCTTTAAGTAACTGCCACCACATAGTGTAATGTTTATATCTTTTCTTACAGTCACATTTTAGGGTTATTTAATTTATCTGTTCTACGTTTAGCCACAGATCCATGTTACAGGTATGTGGGTGTTGTACTGTTTCGAATCAGTCCCTGGACCTGTGTCACCATAAGAAACAATCTACAGTCCACTGAAGCTTCATCAATGACAAAAAAACCAAACAAACCAACACATTAACTCAAGGTTCACTTCTCAGCTTGTTCAAGAACTTGGATTTCATAGTTAGCATCCTCATTGGATGGCAACACTGTAAGATAGCTGAGCTGCTGTTGAGTAAATCTTGAGTCATATTCTCTACAATGTTCTTTCCACATACAAGACTGAACTCTAACCGTGTACTTATTTGCATTTTACATATAACCTTTGGGTAACGATCCATATATTGCTTAAAACAAAAGAGGTTAAACACCACTAAGAAAGGTGGCTTTGTTTTGCAGGTTGTGTCTTTGTAGAAATGTATTGCCTTCATGTGGCACACAATTTGGCAGTTATTACTGAGACCTACATTCAAAGTTGTCACCTAGAAACCTAAGAAACACTGCCTTCAGTGTAAAATGTCATTTGAAAAAACTAAAATGAAGAGCTAAAAATATGGAGTTCCAAAGTGTTCGGTACTACATAAATATATATAGTATTTGAATATTAATCATAGGTATATAAATAAGTCAAATATAATAACACTATTAGTCTACAGCATCATTACTGGCTTTGTGAACCTGTAGCACTGCACAACGACACTTTCAGGTAAATGCAGGACTGGGATTAGTGGCCATGTTTTTTTGGTAGCGAAAAAAAACAAACCACTCTAGAAGGTTAGCATGACAGCCATCTTTGATTATTTTCCTAACAGAAATCGTGTGAATATATTCACTGTATATATTACCCTGATCATCCAGGTTCCCCACTATAAGAATCAGTGGCACAGCAGCTCATTCTTGTTCATATTCAAAGCCTCTACTGCAAAGGTGGCTGGCATTAGCTCTGCTCAAAAGGTCATTGGTGCCTGTTGCAGTAGCAACCTAAGGACCTGGTGGCACTCTTGAAGAAAGGCTCGCCAATTGCACTTATAGAGGTTACTTTGGTAGTTAACAACCAGATCTGTATTAGATCTGTATTTGCAAGCAAAGTATGGTTGGCTGAGCTCAGCCTTAGAGACAGGATGATGAGTATGGATATCTGGAAGGAACTCAGAGATGTTGAGATGAAGCAGTTGGGGTGGATTGGACATCTACTGGGAGCTTCACTTTGGAGGTTTTCTGTGTACACCCATTTGAGAGAAGACCCTTGGGCAGACCAGGGATTATTTATCTTATTAAGCCTTGAAACACCTTGGTGATACCAAGCAGAAATTGGTAAGCTCTGCTGGGGAAAGGATATCAGGTATCGCCTGCTCAGACTGCTGCTACCATGACCCAACTTCAGTGGAGTGGAGTCAACGGTTGAAGAAGTCAGTAGATTTCTAAGTCAATCAACATACTAAGTAATTAATGATAATAATACAGAACACTATTTCAAATATTATGTCAGGGTATAATTATTAATTACTTATATATTTTACTCTGCATTTATAATGACTTATTTCCTAATTTACTTCCTTATTTAATGTTGAACACTTTGGCGTTCCATAATAACAATACTCGTGGTTCTTTTGTTTGAGGGACTTGTAGTGTAGCTCTACGAAGCTCAACACACCAATATAAACATCAACAAAACATTTTTTTTCCTTCTCTTCCATCTTCAGGGTAAAAAACAAAACAAAACAAGTTTAAGGCACTTAAATGAAAAGATAATTGCCTCGACACCATTTCAGACTCATTCATAAAGAGAAACCCCTTTGAAGACATGATGCTGCTTTACAGGCACAACTTTAACCATTGCATAGTTTGACAAAATGGAGGCTGTGCTGCAACAGGGCTCGTAGTATATGGCAGGTGGTTATTAAAAAGGCATACCTATGGAACATGCTAGAACTGTTCAAAACAAACTGTGGAAATATACAACAACCATCCAAGAATCCACAGCTTTTCACAAGATTCTGTATGCATTTGAAATAGTTAGTTTGTGCTCAGATTTAAAAGAAAGACAGGCAAACAAACCAGGTTTCAATTATCAGAAGTCATTCCAGTGTTTTGACAATGTCACGCATTTCATACAAAATCCCAAAGCAGTCTCCTTATACTCCTTGGCAATATAAATGTTCACATCATGAAAAAAAAAGTCCTGAATGTGAAATGTCACTGATGTGGTATATCAAAAAAAAAAACAAACCCCAACAAGAATAATTTAGGAAATCAATGGAAATTTGTAAAATCTGAGATTAACAGGTCTGCAGTATTACAGTATGGAGTCTGTGCTGGGATACTCTAAGTTTAACCAGTTATGTCTGTCTGATCACTAAAGATAAAAAAACATTACAATAATTGACTAACATCTATTAGATTAAAAAAAAAAAGATTTCTATAATTAAGAAATCTAGAGCTATCAAGAGACAACAGCTTCTTGTCAGACCATTTATAGCCTATTTTTATTCTACTAGTTTTGAGACAAATTTGGGGGTATTTTGGCAGTTTTGGCAATGAGGAATGTACTGGTAACATACTGGGTCTGTAATTGGCACTGGCTAGTTAAAGAGTGTGTGGTGAATGTATAACACTGAATAAAAGACTAAAATTATTCTCGTGTAATGAGTTCATTGTAATTATCTTAAAAGAGAGATTCTAGCTTTTATTTATTCATTTCTTAAATGTGCTTTCATTTATTAATAATGGCTCCATGTAATAAATTAGCTTTAAGGGGAATGTATTCATAACATCTTGTTTACACACGCGTGTGTATTTATATAATCTACAGATGATTTCATATTTGTCAAGCAAGAAATTTCAACTGGAAGACTGACAAAGACTCTAACAGCCAACACGTGCATAGCAATACGACAACGATGTATACACATCTTAATAAGGCATTGGCACATTCAAGTTCAATCTAAGACACACAGAGTGTAAAGCACTATAGTAATAAATAGATCTTTTTCCTTCTATTATTGCTATTGATTTAAAAAGCAGTGCTTATCTCACCACAAAATATCTACATTTCTGACCATGATTTATAATTTCCCTAGATT
The DNA here is from genome assembly GCF_057382095.1 of Aulonocara sp. 'chitande type north' Nkhata Bay. Taxonomy (NCBI): domain Eukaryota; kingdom Metazoa; phylum Chordata; class Actinopteri; order Cichliformes; family Cichlidae; genus Aulonocara; species Aulonocara sp. 'chitande type north' Nkhata Bay. The sequence goes on from NC_141363.1 coordinate 34,955,926, forward strand.
CTTTGGAATCAATAGAAAAAAAGGATAATCTAGCCTCTATCCAAAGATAAATGCATATTTTTTTTTAAATATAAAAACTTCTATTTTTGTAACTCATTGTCATCAAAGTATTGATTAAAGCAAACACTTAAAAAAAATCAGTCCTTGAAATCAGGGTCAAGGGCTTGAAAAGACATAACACGAGAAAACAAACAAACAATTTGGAAAAAGATTCAATACATGTAAACACAGGTGGGAGAGAGGAGGAGTAAAACAAACAGAGAAAGGACAACAAACAGAAGAAAGCCTTTCCAGCAGCTCAAAGTGTGTTTGCCACTGACTTGTAGCAGTAGGTGGAGGGGCTGAAAATGCAGGTGAGGAGTGTTCCAGTAGGGGGTGCTAACAACCCTCATTCTCATCCATGCTTACACTGCTCTTGCGACTGCTGTCCTTTGAGGTGTCTGGGGAGACGGATGAGAGCAGAGGGTCGCCCCCCCTCACCGGTGATAAGGTGTCTTCCATGAGGATGTCGCTGAGTTTGGAGCCCGACTTACTGTGAACGCCGTAGTGGCCCTCGGAGAAGTTGGAGTGGCCTTCGTTTAGCTCGAGGTTGCTGGGTGTTTCAGGAGTGCAGGTGGGGTGTTGTTGGTGATGGGGATGGAGTGTGTACAGGTCCTGGTGACAGTCCTCCAGAGCAGGTTCTTGCTTGATGGTCCGTACCCCAATTTCAGCAGAGCAGAGCGCTGAAGATGCAATGGCCAGACCGTGAGCCCGCGCCTGCATCTCTAATTCCTGTAAGCCAGAGAGCGACACAAACACGTGCAGGTTAGGCATTAGGTTAGTGAGCACTCCTAATCTTCTAGTTTGAGGTTTGAGGATGAATGTTAAAGTATTGCCTTTTCTTTGCTGAAAAGCAGAGTGGGAGATAGTTAGCAAAGCTGCCAAGTGAAGGTTTTTAAATATCCAACTGACTGTAACAGAGTCATTTAACATTTAAAACTTGCAGAAGGTTTTCTTTTTCCTCCTCTAATACACCGATGTGCAACTCTAATTAACTACAAAGAGCTCAGTGTTGATCACAGATTCAGGCTCCTCTCATCTTATGATCAATTTGTTACAAGATGACGATATTAACAACTTTGCAGTATGAATCTGTGCCTTTCCTCGTTTTCCCTTAAGCTATCTCATAAAAGTGTATTCATTTCTTCCAACATTAGTATAAACGTTTTTCTCCTCCCCTTTGAAATCCCTACACGTGACACATTTTTGAATTTTCTCATCTTCATCAAAGCTTTTACCTGTATTCTCAACATCAGATGCCGGTTGGCATGCTCAAGCTTCTTCTGACGATTCTCCAGCTCCTTGGCCCTCTGCTGTTCCCGCTGCAGCTTCCTGATGTAGTCCACTGATGCCTTCAGGATAGTGCCTTTGTTCCAGCGCATATCTCTGATATTTAAAAAGGAACCATTATTTTTACATCCAAACGTTTAAATGTCAGTAGATAGTCTAATGTACGCCTCTGCAGTTAACAATTAAGAAAGAGGAGAGAATAAGATTGAGGAAAAATGAGCAGAACTTTTGCAGAGGTCATAAAGTTCTTTGCAGAAATTGTTACTACACAAGACGTTTATGCACAATAGGTAGCCTGAGTCACAAGCAGTCATAAGGATGACCCTGAGCTCCCTGAAAAAAACATGAATGTTGCAGCAGATGTTTTGCAGGAATAAAAAATGATCTGTAGTCAACTTTATGGGAAAACATCCCTCCTGAGGATTTCATTTGTACAGTTAAGGTTAAGTTAGGTCAATTTGGAAGTGGTACTTACACCTTACAGGCAACTAATAAAAATTGGCAATGCTAGAAAGAAAATGTGTGCCTGCTTTTTCATAAATGTGTACTCATTTAAACCAGGTCTGCTGGTGAGAATCTTGAATTTGTGCATGTGGGTGGAGGAACCAGCTGGACTTAATCAAAACAACCAGGGCTGAACAGACATAACAAAAGCAACTGGGATCTTTTTAGACCCACAGGCGAGGTCAAAGGGCACAGCGATGAGAGAAGAATATGGTTAAAAGCTGAATTTGACAGTGTAATTATTATAAGCCTCATATTACATTTACAAATTTACAACATTTGCCTAAATCGAAAGATCTGTATAACTACAAACTGCATATAACTGAATGACCAGCTAGAAAAATGCAATTAAAACACAAATCATTTCCGTTTGCTATTTCATAAGCAGCAAATCTCTCCACTAATCTTGAACACTGAGTTATTAATCTTGCATTAGACTGGCTGGATGTTTGTGGTTGCCATTACATGTATTTTTAGAAGAGTTAATGTAAGAATATATTAAGTAACTTACGGGTCATTTGATTTTGGAATTAAAGTTCCCAACTCCTTAATTCGATCATTGATGTTAAACCGTCGCCTTCTCTCAACTGCAGAAAAAAAACAGAAAGGGGAAAGTATAACTAGGAATATAAGTATAAATATATAGATATTAACAAGAATTTGCTAATGTACTTAAAAATGTAGTTTAATAGTTAACCCTGTGACAACCAAAAGCACATTTAAATATTCTCACTTACTCAAATTGTGGTTGTCCTTCTTCTGCCTCTCTTTTGCCAGGGCTCTTACCTCTGCTTCTGAACAAAACGCATTTTGGTTGATCGACTAACCCGACAAAGCACGTATACAAAATGTGCAGCATCCACATTTTAAAGCTGAATACTCAGACGTACCCACAGGGAACCCTTCAGGCCTTTGATAGGTGTCAAATTTGCCACAGGATCCTGACTTATCCAGCATATGCATGATGGCCGGGGATTGTGAAACTACATGAGTAATAATGTTGTTTTCATTATCACAATGTACAGAATTGAAATGCAATACAAGACAATAGAAGACATAATCATGTAAAGTCAACATCGCCACACAGAGGAGGATTACAAAAGCTGGACTGGATACAAAATGCTATATAATGAGCTGCGCAAAGGCCTGGAGAGTAGAACGTTACATTATCATATGTTGTTACAGAATTAATGTTGCCTGTGTGATACAGAAGCTGAACAGATATTGTTAAATGGCACAAGTTAAACATCTGTAAGAACTTTATTTATTTTTATTTCTATAGCTCTGAGTAATTTTCATGCTTACCAGAGTATTCCCTTTTGATGTTTGGCAGGTTGGCAGGGCAGGAGTTGCTGATGGGCAGACCTTGCTGGGGCATACCCTGATTGCCATACATGTCAATGAGGTTAGCAGGCACAGGGATCTGGGGAATTGAGAATTAAAAGAATTGAGATTTAAAACAGAGAGAAAAAGACGTAATATTATGCATATTATTGTGTTAAAAAATGACAGTTACATATGAAGCGCAGCACAGAAGAGATAAATTACAAGGTCAAAGTATTACACCAAGGTTGAAATCTGACATCATGGAATTTGCTTCTGTTTTACCCCAAGACACATCAAATGAAACGCAGTCATGTTGTAAACTGGCTGGTATGGATAAATCATGAGCATACATACCGTGTTTGCCATCTGAAGTCCTGGGTCCATTAGACCGAGGATGTCATCGCTGTAACTGGACTCCAGACTAATAATGTCATCAATTACATCGTCCATCTAAAACCAGACAAAGTACAAATAAGTCCAGCATTACTGATCAATTAATGTCCAAGCATCATTAACCCTCTCAGGCTCAAATGAAACTTTTTGTTGCTAATGCACAACCAAGTCCTGCAGTGGTACTTCTGAGTAAAAAAAACCTCATAAAATATGTATGTGGGGTAATCAGGTTGTTAGTTTTTAACTGTTGCAAATCGGCAACGCCTGCCTTGAGAGGGTTAAATAAAAAAACAGCCTAAAAAACTATGGAGACCTCACCTCTTTCTCGCAGTTAGAGTTGAGGGTCAATAAGGCCATAGGGCTGTTAGGGGCACTGTTGCCCGGCCCTGGCGGCATGCCCCCGTGGTCAGAGGACTGGTTGGGGCAGGGCAAGCTCAACGCCTGAGAACCAAGCTTTCCCAGGTACCTCTTCACCTGCTGCTGCTGGGACCGTTGGATGTGGTACTTGGTTGGGTTCTCCAGGTGAGTCTGAACCTATGAGTGGAAAGATGAGTGAGGAAAATGCCAAGAAAAATGAATATGTATGTGAGAGGTAGGATATCTGATCTAAAGATTAATGGGTGTGTTGATGGTTGCAGGAGGCTCCACAGAACTGCTCCAACTACTGAAAGAGAAGTTATGCAAATATGCAGCTTGGCCACAGTAGCAATGAAATAGCACCAAAAGATGGAAGCTCATTTCAAAATGAGTGCTGCTTTTTATAAGTGCTGTTTCAAAGTTGTCTTTTATTAAAAACAACTCTAAATATAGCTCAAAGTCTTGTCTGTTCTTTGTATTTTACAGTACAGAATATAATATTAAAATCAACTTGACAGAGACTTCAAATCCTACGATGCATTATGCATTTTTCTTTTGAGACGCTGTCAAGAGTTGTTATCTCAAAGTCTCAGGAGTAAACAGTTTCCACATATTTTTCTTCAACTCCACTACTTTCTGCGGCTCCTCAGTAACAGTCCACATATTTTAAGGAACAAATATTGCACACGCTCCTATCTCTGCACTCGCCGCTTAAGGATAAATTTGATTTCTGTAGATCATTAATCCCCACACAGCATTAATGATCCAGAAAAGCTTCTGCAGGCAAATAAACAAACTTCAGAGGCAGTGTCTGTCTGGCTGTAACATTTTAAATTGAGCAGAGCTGCTCCAATCCCCCTCGCCTTTCCAAGTTTATATTTAAACCTTCCCGTCCTGTGCTCGCTTACGTTTGATGCAATTACGAATCAGTTTCAGGATTGCAAAATGTGGACGCTGTAGTTTATGATTCAATTTAGATACATAATGCAGTATCATAAATGGCAAAGACACATTTGTGTCAGTTTAAGACGAGAAATTTCAATTTAACCTCTCACATTATCTTTGAATCTATATTCATTTTTAAACATACCTCACAAGGTTGATATCCAAGCATCTCAAGCATCATTTCCTGTTTTAGATGTCCGATTTAAAACAAACAAACAAAAAAAAACAACAACTCTAAACTGAGGAGTGCTCTAGCTGTTTCCTTCTTGGTTGCACCAGACGACTAAGGCTGCTAATAGGAGGACAGACACACCAGCTCATCTTTTAAAAGGCAAGAAACTTCATTAGTTATGCATGTCAGGGAATCTCTGTCAAATACAATGAGCCTTTTTAAATGTGTGTTGTTTTATGTAAAATCTGTATTTATTACTTTATGGTGTATCACTTGATGTCAGGATGTGGTGCAAACAGTTAGAGCCTTTGTTTTGGAAGGGCACCTCTTTTACTGAATCTTGCCCGGGGTGCTTACTCTGCCCTATCCACTTTGTTAACCCATGTGGATGCTTGGCGTGTGCTCCCTGTTTAACACAGCACAAAGAATAAAGTCTATGTCATCCTTAGTTGTCTTCAGCTTTTTAATTGACAAGAACAGGCGAATCATAAGCCCAAAAGAAATTATGCATTTTGTTGTGCATAAACTTTAAATGTCTATGCTTATTAACAGACCTGAGGAGGCCACGGGCTGTAGATGAACTCTAAGCTACCCCTGGCATTTTCCTCTGCCTATGTGAAAACTTCCTCAGTTTGCACACTGCACTCAAGAGTTTCAATTACAGCGAAAGGTTATAAAAATTAGTTGTTGAGACTGCCTTATAGAGTATAGATATTACTTCGTCCCATCTGTTGAAACCGATTCCAAATAAAAGTGTGATAGTCATTCATGTGTGCAGGTTTGCAATGTTCCAGATGTATATTTTATTATTTAAAATCATTGGTATTTTCTGTACACTATGGACATTCCCGTGATCGGCCTTATAATGCATAACCAGTATTCTTATTAACTATGCACTCACTGAATGCAGATTATTGTAATCTAATATAAAGGTTTTCATCCAGCACTGTCATAGAGATCATATATGATGTATATATTTTGTGTATGTTCTGAAAATCAACAGAAATGCCTCTCAGTATTTGCAGATTTACACATTTTAATTCAATAAACTCTGAAATATAAACTAAAGCAGACTAGTTTGAATGACTTAAATCACTTTTACAGGTGTATGTAAATAAAGCCGAGTATAACCATTAGGTCAGGTGAGGTTATCAATCTTATTGTCTCTCTGTGACTGTCAAATTCTTCTTTCCAGAACAGAAGCTCTTTCAGAGCCTCTTTTCCATGTTCATGTACCATTGTTCTTCAGGGGATACTCATGTGAGCCACATTAACATCCTCTACAACTGGCTATTAAAAATTGACACTATAGCTAGTTTTACTTACAAGAGCTGAGTCACATTATCTAGTCACACTTTGTATATCCTGCAGCTAAGACTCAGATCACCTTGGGCCGTAAATTGTCCTCACAAGGTTGTAAAGCTGACACCACAGAGGGGGGCACATTTACAGTCAGTCAATGACTCATTAACAAGAACGACATCACACTCTGGGCAAAAGAACGAGGCTCATTAGTGATGGTCACTAACAACATTCTTTATTCTTTACACTGCCTTCACCGTTGGTGTATTGTTATGCAAATGACGTCACCAGAAAATGTATAAAATTTGATCCATAATTGGATTTTATGCCACTTACTTATATATATGATGAAATGATTACATTTTAAAACTGCAGAGGCTCCGATCCTGATAATGGACTGAACCTAATCAAGAGCTATTAATGAGCAACACAATTATTTGCAATGCACGCATAAATAATGTGTAAGCAAACAGTGAATTCTTGTTATCTATGGTATTTATCAAAGACACAGGCTGATTTAAGTCAGTCACATTTAGAACAGGCTCTTAATTTTTCATTTCGATGCTGAAACAACAACCTTTGTTGTCCTACATTTTAATAAGGCCCCGTAAAGTTTTGAAAAAGAGAAATGTGTTCTGAATACATATCAACTTGATGTATTTATTTATTTATTTTTTAATAATTTTGCTTTAAAACTACTGTTAACACTCTATTTCAAAAAACAAATCAGTATGTGGGAAAACCTGTATAATCCACAGCATATGCCACAGCACAACCAGCGGCGTTGCAAATGTTTGTTAATTAGTGTCTTATTTATTCATATGAACTCTTATCTCAGCTTCTTTCAGCTGCTCACTTATTTGCAGGGGGTTGCCACAGTGGATGGATCCACATATTTGATTTGGCACAGATTTTGATGTCCTTCCAGATGCCCTTCCTCCCAGGGATTTATGTCTTCTCCTAGTCCTAAACGTGTGATCTTCTGCTTTGTAGGTAAATGCTTTAACCCCTACATTATGGAGCCTCTACTAATACATGTTTAAGCACAATGAAGAATTCTTTCAAGTAGTAATTACATAGACAGTGAGTGATTTTTCTGAAAAGTCTCACATCTTAGTTATTTCTTAATCTCAGAATCGAGTTCAGGTCAGATTCAGTTCTCAAGTATTGCAAATTTTGCTGATAATCAACCCCAAACATCAAGAATGGAACTGAAACTCCACACTGTATACTGCTTAGTGTATCAATTTGTATTTAAACAATCCTAGTGGCACAATTAATGTTTGTCAGATTTCCCAAAACAATTAAATTAAATTAAATTTAAATTTAATTAAATTTTTTTCTCGTTTTTGTTAACCAGGCAGGTTCTTCATGGTCTATTTAGTCTTATCAGTTGTTTTTTTGCAACACTTGGAAGTGCTGAGAACAAAGTGAGATGTCTTTGATTCTTTTTCAAAGTTGTATGTTTTGAGTAAAGGAGAAATCAGAAATGCTGGACAGAGTCACTGGATGTAAAATTTACAGCTTAAAAAATAAAGCGCTACTTTTTAAAATCATGGCAACTGTTTTGCTTTCTTTCTGATTCATGTGACTAGTTTGAGGCTAAAATCATGCCTTTTGATAATTTGTAAAGGTATTTGGAATTAAATCCCACTCTTAAAAACATGCTATAACATGCTGCCTCTGTGTCTTCAGGCAGATGATGCCGTATTGGACAGAAATATGACAATATACAGTAATATTTCTAATACTTGAAACTCTCTTTTTCATTCCCTGTTTTTCATTTTTGTAATATTTCCGTTACTGTTTGAGATGACTTGCCCAGTCCTTTCAGCATAGATACAATGATGAGACATGTTTCCTCCTCCACAGCTTTTCTTTCCCAGCCTGTAGCGTTTAGCCTCTCACATTTATCTTTTGGCCCTCTGGGGAGGTCCAGACCTCCAGCTTGTAAGCCACTGCTGTAAGCATAAACGTACAGAAAGACTGTTTGTTATACACACAAAGACACAAGTCTTGTGTGTGTGTATAACAAATCACACGCACATGGGTATTTTTGGCCTTTCTAGGCTTCTCGGCCTCGTGTCCACGTGCAGACACAGCTTTTAAGTTTAAGTTGAAAAACTAATCCTTTAGAAAACTTGCATGGGAAACTTTTTATGAACACTGTTTGTCAGTGATGATGTTTAGACAGAAAACTCACAGTGTCAGTGCTTCTTATTCGCCAACAAGTCTTTGGGGTTAGGGTTATATCACCGTCTGTTAGTTTGGCAAGCTCTTGGCAGTAGAGTGTTTTTGTATTTTCATGCAGACAGAGATTTGTTTTATAAAAAACAGTGATTGTGTGATTGTGATTTTTCCTAAAACTATTTTAAAAAAAAACACCCATGTACGTGTTAACTAATCCTCCATCCTTGTCTCATGCATTTTAACACACCCACAGCTGATAGCTGGCACTGTCTAAAGATAGAAACAAAAAAAAAGTTTATAAGGGATTACTGTAGGAAGCCTACGCCACCCCCTCTCTCTCCCACAGACACACACGCACACACACACACACACACACACACACACACACACACACACACACACACACACACACACACACACACAGAATTCTAATATAGAAACAAAGAGGGCATTCAGGGCATTATGTGCACAAGACAAAGTATAAAGGTGCCCTAATTAAAACTACAAGCACAACTGCATACACCCATTAATACAGCACATGTAACACTTGGCTTTGAGTGAGTAAAAGTCTTGATTCATTTGTGCTACATTTACACACTGCAGGGTTAGGGTTAACTAAAATGATTGGCCGATCAATGAAAATGCTAAAAAACAAAATAAACAAACTAATAAACGAACCTATTCTGATAACTTAATTTGTCATTTGAGTGAATTTTAAGGTGAAAGTAGTTTCTAGATTCAAGTGCGGTGGAGCTAAGAATGTAAGGACTTGCTGCTTTTCTTTATCCATGTGATAGTAAACCGAAGATTTTGTGTATTTGGACTACTGCTTGTAAAAACGAGCCTTTTTTAAGATATGAAGCTGGAATTTAACCCTTTAAAAAAATGGTGACTTTCGTTTTTCACTAAAATGTAGCAAATGAATGAATGACGCAAACAACAATGCAAACATAAAAATAAGATAATTTCGAATGAATCTCATTCTAGTACATGTAACTAGTAGGTTTAGGCAATCTGTGACAAAGACATGTTTAGCAGGTTGAAATCTGTTTGTTCTGTCTTTACATTGAAATGAGCACAGGGGCTTCTTCTAGCTTGTTTTGTCCTCAGGGATTTCCTAAATTATCCCACATAATTAGATGATCTCACTGTTTTGGGTGAATTCAATGGAGCCCCTGAAGGCTCACAGATCCCAGCCTGGAACATCTCGACCTTGTCAAGCCATACGGCTCCTGTTGTTACATGGAAATAATTTTAGGCGTGACAAATCATTAGTTTATAAGCTGGAAAAAGGATCATTTAATGGTGTGCTTACAAAGCTGGCACACTTTGTGGAAGCACAGAACATACATAGAGTGACAAACATCTACAGGACTGCTGCTGCATATAAACTACGTGCAAGAAGTTTATCGTGGTGATGTTCATGATTGATTTAGAACAGATACATCACGTACTATTGCACACATCTACAATCAATCATTAGGTTTTCAGTTTCTGTAAAGGCCCAGCACGCAGAATAATGAATTATAGAGAGATCTTAGTGCCAGCAGCCAGCATTCAAACTTCACTTAACAGTCTTTCCAAAATACAGTTTAGAAATGTGGCATCAACTACTAACTCTTGGCATCTGTATCCATGGAAAACAAAAAAAGCTTGTTGTTTATCATCTCATTTTTAGCCACCAACAGGCCCAAGGGCATAAGCAACATAACCCCCAAAGAGTCAGAAACACTGCAGAAATGAGCACAAAGCATCCAGCTGTACTAAGAGAGGACGTAGGGTTAGTGCAGAATGACAAACAGTGATTTGTATTTTTTTGACTTGCATGCTACAGGCATTCCATGATGGGCCAACCAGGATATATTAACAAGACTGCCCCCATTTTCTATGCAGACTAGAAGAATAGGCCACTTTGTCTCACAGTTAAGCTGCTAATGTGCTCTGCAGAATTTGCAGACAGCAACTGTGATGCTAATGTGAGCAGCAATTTATGGGTTTTCCTCTGTACTTTTGTAATGCTGTCATGCAAAAGCCCAAATTACCACCGAATAAAAATCGTGTGTTGTTTGTATAAAACTTGGGTTAAAATGAGCAGGAACTGCTAAAAACAAAACAAAAAAACTCCAACCAAACAAAAACAGAGATTATGATCACGTGAATTTGCTCATCATCTACAATCATATTGAGCAAAAAGGTACTAATAACTAACGTGATTAAAGTGATTAATCAGTATTGGTTACTGCGGAGAGAAATGTTATTAAAGCTATCCTGTAATTTCATGAAATGAACACTGAAGGTTTTTTTTACATGTCATTGTGTGCTGAATCAGTTCTGAAATCCAAACCAAACTGAAACATCTGTGTGGTACTTCTGTGTATTTTCTTTTGTATATCGGTCACGAGCCGTCATATAATCCACAAAAATTGTACAGGGTACTTTGTTCTTTTTGTGGCGCCATAAATCCTTTGAAAAAGGAAAAAAAAAAATCAGAAATCATTTTTTTAACCCTTTCAGAAACCTATCCTTCGTAAATTTCAAAGCAGTGTTTTTTTTCTCTAAAATATTCCATGGAATGAAAGGGCTGGGGGCTAATTACAAGCATTCTTCACTGAATTAGCGTTCGGTGTGTGGTAAGGCTGTGCTCGCCTTTTTCTTGATCCCCAAACTGATCCCCTTCTTATTCCTAAAAAGGTCAGAGGTCACTTGGTTAATTAAGGGTCCAATCAGTCTTTACATAAACTCATCTGAGCTTAATGTTTGCACTTTTTGAGGTCCAGCAGCTCTGCCTGGTACCCCTGAGCTTTATGTGGACTCTGCTAATCTACCAACAGACAGGAGAGCAGGTTAACCCAGCTCAACAGCACCAAGCTGGAATGGCCTTTTCATTTGAGGACTTCAGTCAATGAAGAATTTCTGTAAGCTCTCGCCAAAGCAGAAAAATGACTCTAACTTGATGTATTGTACACAAGGTTAGGGTTCGGGGAGGGGGCGTCCTAAGTCTTTCAAAGAGCTGCAGATTATAGAGAATAAGTAATGTTTATACAGCGTGAGAAGGGTAATGTTTTCAATGGCTATACTGTTTTTGTCCTTTACTGTTGGCCCATGCCACACACATCCAAGGGTGATGAAAGTGTGGCTGGGCAAGCAACCATGAAATCTCAGAGAGTGTTGTGGGTGGATTTAACTCAACAAAGATTATTCAGTAAATCACAGTTTATCGGCATCGTTACTACTCTGAGATTAAACAGTGCAATTAAAATGTAGTAAATGTCTAGGTAAAATTATGACTAAAAGCTTTTAGCATACACACAGCTGAAATTGTTTGCCAAACATAATGGATAAACAGCGTGAATAGCTTCATACAACTGTCAGCTAACAGTATGGGTTAACAGTTGAAATCGCAAGATAAAACCACAACTAAACTGTTGACATAGTACCGATTAACTGATTAAACTTTTACCTAACAAGCACAAATGTCTGACATAGACAGATTTTTAGACCTTTAACTACAGGCATTATTAAACATAAGTATTTGTACGAGATCCTCTTATGTGTCACATATATTTTTCACGTGGAAGACTTGTTCCTGTTATTGCACAATTTTCTAAAAGAGGAAGTCAGAGACAAAACCAGCTGCTTATTGACAATCCATGTTAAAGAAATGCAAAATCTAAAAATGCACAAAAAGGCAAGTGTCCTCGTGAGTAATTACACTAACTACACAATATCTTAACACCTCGATATTGATATTTTTTTCAGAAATCACAAACAGAAAAGTTGAAAAAAACGCACTAAGTTGATATGTAAGGAAGACAAAATTCTCATAATTTGCACAAAAACACTTTCCAAATCACTACCACACAGTGTTTTTTTATAGGGAAAGCCACTGAATTCAAGGTAAAATGCCGGAACAAAAACACTACAAAAAAACCCAGCAATTATACCAAAATCCTCAGAACACGACAAGTCGAATGAATTTCTAAAGATGTTTCATCAAGATTGCAACCTCTGAAAGCACATGCTGTGGACAAACAGAAAGACTTACCGAAATGCGTTGTTAAAATGTGCTCTCGAACACTACGGTCTCTACTCGTACAGAAAATCTTAACAGTCTCCTGTCCCTCAGACTGCCAAGGAATCAAAGCTATGAAAAGATGTGAATGTAGCTGAGCAAATAGGATTAAAGATGGCTAAATCCAAATGGCTGGAAGCACAGCATGCATTAAAGAGGAATTCTCTCAGGAAAGATAATCCCCATATACGCATTTTAACACACTTCACTCACTCCTGTTTTTTTTTTTTTTTTTTACACACAGTCATAGTAAACCATGATTGCCCGACTATTCATGCACGAGTCACTAAAATCTATAAATACATCTGGACCATTCAGGCTGCACCAATGACACATACAAAGTTTAATTCCACAAGTGGAAACTTTACACAGATACCGTAACAGCCTTCTAATAATACACACCACCCCATTCTTTGTTGCTCCCTACCATCAGAAACTTGAACCATGCTTTCTTACCTTTAGCACCTCCATTGGGACCTGTGCAGCAGGTGGTAAACTGACCGGGACACTGACATTGATGGCAGGCGTTTGGGCCTGTGTAGTTTGTGTGTACTGGGAGGCCTGTTGTCGCTGCTGCTCCCGCCGCTCCTGCTCCTGAAGCTGTTCCCGCATCAGCTGTTGCCGCAGCAGGATGCGCGATGTCATGGCCGAGGAGCTCAGCGGGGGCTTGGATGAACTGTGTTGGTCTGACGGACTGCTGCGGAGGGGAGAAAGGGATGATTGGATAAGATAAGAGAGAAGGCAGAGGGTCGATTAGAAAGATGAGGTGAAAAGAAAGAGTGCTAGAAAGGTTAGAAAGGGGTCAAGAAAACCAGAAAAAAAGAAGAAAATTGAGGGACGATGGATGTAATAAAAAGCCAATGTTAGCATGAAGAAAACTGGCAGAGAGGATGACTTCAGGGGAAGAAGTCAAAAGGGAACTATTAGCTTTTGTTCTGCAAAAATTAATATTAAATGACTGGTTGATCTATGTTGATAACCTGTTGATAATACTTGAATCTCCATGAAATCACTTACTATCAAGATCTATTATCAATTAAGATGTCCTTTCAAAAAGGAAAACAATGTTGTGATTTTAATGACTTTGGAAGGCACAGGCATTTTGCATTTGTAGACAAAACAAAAAGAGGAACATTTTGTCTGTAAAGGTTGTTTCAGTTTTCCCACTCTTTTAAATTTAGATGGCTACTCCCCAGACAGAGTCCTGAAGTCCTAAAATAGAGAGTCTCTGCTGAAGCAGAAGTTGTCGGGACAAAGCCTCCATCGAGTGAGTGATCCTTTTGATAAAACTCAGTAAAATGTCTGGCCAATCCAGCTGTGCAGTAATCGCACTAATTAGCCAGCGGAGTCAAACAGCCTCAGCTTGCAGCGTATTCAGTGGGTGTTGAGCCCTCAACATACCATAAATCTCCCCTCAGCAGTGGATATAATCTCATTGTCTACAACCACACCCACTGAACCCTGCACCAGATATTAGACAAAACAATACTGTATAACAAATATATATAATAAAATATATTATAAAAGCAAAACACAGGCTGAACTCTGGCTTTTCTCTGGAAGCACTTCAGTGGTTTGGGTGTCTAAATTCAACAGCTACGTTTCTTCCTTTGTTCCTTTGTGCTTCACCCAATATATGGAATCAGGTTTAGTGTTCAAAAGAATAATTCCTTCTGCTGTGTGACTTTGGGCGATTGTGTTTCCTTTCATCCCACAAATTTCATAACAAAAGTCACTAGATCTAAAACTCTTGATTTCCTCTGCCAGAGCCAGAGGCTTTGATTCTTCTTTTTTTCCTTTAATCTACTTCAGTGATTAAATGATCAACGGTTTGTTGCAAGAACAAATTCGTTTCTGTTCCCTTTCTTTTGGTTTTACAGTTCAAATGTGACATTTGAATTGATTTGGAACTACAGATGGATTTATTGTTACATTCTTTGGATAAACTAGAGCTGATTAATAATAATAATAATGATAATAATAATAATTAGTCACGTTTGTTACATGTTGAATGCTTTTGGTTGGAGAAATCAGCTTTTGTTAAAATGAACAGGTTTTTTTTTTAAATGAACGCTTAAATAAAAAAACATAATATACACTGAATAGTTTAAGTACATAAATGTACTGGATAGTACAGTACCTTTATCACCTACTAGAAATCAGTACTCCTAAAAACTTGAGGAACTTTCTGCTTAATTTGGATTTTCACGTATCTGACAGCTACATTCATGGAGGTTTTAAAAACACAATGAATTTAACAAAGAAGCTGTAATGTGTGGAAAGAATATAAAAAGGGCAACACAGTAGCATACAGTTTAAACTACCACTTACTTAAGTGCTTGCTTTTTACTACGTGCTTCTAGATGCACAGAGTGGCTTGCTCAATTTCTGACCACCAGGAGTGCTACTGAGCAAAGTTTTTGGGTGGGTCCACAGTTTGTATGGCATTGTTTGAATTTGTGTTGTGCATAAATGTCAAGGTTATAGTTAACTTCAACTAAACTCAAAGCAAAAACTGGTGTGAAAAGAACTTTATGAACCTACATAAAAGTGAAAAGTTGGAAAGAAAACTAAAATTACATGATCAGTTACAGGAAATGTTTTTTGTTTTAGTCTTTGTAAATTTGCTCACATTTGTCAACACAACCAGCCTGAGGAGGCATTGGTGCGTGCTTATTGAGAATACAATGTGTACATAACTCTTAAGTCAAATGTTTGCATAGTAATAGCCATTACAAACTTCCTAAGTCTTGCCCCTGGCAAATAGCCCACTTATTAAAATAATGCAGTAAAATGAATACTGAAACTAATAAAAAGTAAACTAAAAGGAATTATTTTTAACTAAGAAAAATTTAAACATGCAAACCTATTTTGAAAGCTAACTTAGCTTTACTGAATTAAAAAAAACAAAACAACTAAAAATAAAGTAAGTGATGAGTGACTCGGTGAAGGTACTAATGCTTTTAGAAACCTGTCAAATAAGTGAAGCTAAACCAAGTAAGCCTCTATTCTGCTCACAGGCCTTACAATGCTACAAGATTTCTCTTTGTGCATCCTTTTGTACTAGTGTATATGGTCCTCAGACTATCAGTATAATATTCCTTTATTTTGATGTTGCTTATGGGAGAGAAGATCCTGTATCCTGTTTTTGCTTGTATATGCTATAAGTTATGGTTCTTAGAAAGCATATAAAAATAGTAAAAAATTGACATTGGCAGAAGTAAAAAGTCAGAATTGCTCAAGAAAATTACAATCGACAAGTCTCTTATAATTTTATAACTTATAACCGCTTTGCAATTGATTAAGAACTAATTTGTAAAGATGATGTGAAAACCACACTGATTCTGAAAAGCTTGCTGTCCAGGCTTGAGCTGAATTAAACTTGTTGCACATTTATGGTGGAGTTTAGAGTTTTACAGCAGGACAAAAGTGCATTACCATGTTATTCTTTATTCATAATTGTTGGAAGAAATAATTGTAACCGAATTAAAATTCTGATACAAGTGCGCAACACTATGTAATTCAAAGCATTGTAGGAGGTAGCATTTTAGGCTAAAAATTTGATATGACATGATCTAGGGGTAGTGTTAAAATAAAATAAAAGTATGACTTTGGAGAGTTTTTTTCTCGTAAATTTTTATGTTCTTTTTGTTTTTTTGTAAATGCACCTGTTTTGTTTGTGTAAATTTGCTATTTTTTCATAAATGTGAAATTTTTTCTTATAAACTTTAAGAAAATTGCAAAATTTCTCTTTTCAGAACCCTGAAAAAACACATTTATTTCTTTAGCATCTTTAGCTGCCCTATTACAAAACTGTACAACATATGACCTCATGGCGTTTTTTTAATACGCTCTTAATAATTTGATTGACTTGTGTTTGTGTATACGAATGACCAGAAACCTCTCAGAAAGGCAAGGCTGAATGTCTCTGTCTCTTTCTCTCTGTTTCTTTCTTTTGACTGTTTGTTGGCTCTTTGCCAAACAAACCCATGAAAGACATAAAAAGCTCTTTTGTCCTTTTAAAATTTCATTCGTGTGTGCGCACACCTCCTCTTATGTTCGTGTGTATCTCAAGGGAAAAAAACGGAAAAAACAATGGTTGTACAGTCTTGAAGAGTCCCACCCACTCAACTCATGATTCCTCTGATTCTGCTCACTACTGTGCCTTCATCATACTTCACCATTAGTCAAACTGTCAGAGCTGAGACTTTGAAGCAGAATTCAGTGACACACTAAAGACAACAAACAACCAGGAAAATTCAGCTGCAATACTGCATCAAGACAGAAATCAAGTAACATTGTGGAGCGACAAAGTCTGAGAAGAGTCAAAACACTGAGCTGTTAAAGGAAAATACTCTCCAATAAAGATGCACTGCAGCTGTAAAACTGCTGGTAATTGACAGGCGATCATTCTGCAGACCTAATGACTTCTGTGTGACTGAATAATAACTCTACCATTACAGTCTCATCAAAAAAAACAAATAACTAGCATGCCAAAACATGATACCTCTTCTGTTATTAACTTTATGTCTTAAGTATGAGATTTCTAAGCTTTTCAGGTACTCGCTCCCTCGCTATAAGTGACCAGTGACCAGCTGCAATTAACTATAATAGACTGATAAATGTATATCCTGACATACAAAAACTATTCAGCACATAAAAACACAAGGAGAAATCTTCCAAGACTACTTCCCACATATAGCCCAGTGCATGGTGCCCTTCATGTGTACATAGTGTTGAACAAACATATAGATTCCAAAATAAAGCCCAAATGCACTGCAGCAATACCACAGATGCTGAGGCGCCATACTCACAGACAATCAAATGAACAGGGTCTGTACACTTGCACTCCTACAGCCTCCATATTTGTTTGTTTTTCCCTGAAGGTGCACCACCCGCCCTTGGAGAGCAGTGAAAGTCATGCTGGTGGTGCAGCGCTGAAAGTGTGTCAGAGAGGGGAGGCTCCAGGGCCCGGCCTGGAAGCTCCAATCGCCACGCAGAGTCCCAGGCATAGGACCAGCCCCGTGCAGAGCAACAGCAAAGCAGAAGAGAGGAGCGTGCAGGCGTCCACTGGAAACACACTGTCCATCAATATGCCGCTTTAAAACCACGCAGATAGTGTTACGCTTAAAGACATGTGCCGACACGTGTTGGGTAGATGGGCTACAACCAAGTAGGGGTCGCTGTCCTGTGAAAATCTTGTATCTCAAAAGTATCATAACTCAAAAACGTGTTTGCTTTTGCCAAGTGACACTGCATTTTAGAGAAACTGAAAGGATTTCAAATGGTTTATTTAAACCTTAAAGTCTCCCTTTATTTGTAAAATATGCTGCTTATTGTTTCCTCTCATGTTTGACCTTCACAGTGCATAATAATAAGTTTGACACTACCAAGCTGACTTCACATTCATCTGCTGAGACATTAACCTTAATTTGAACTATTTATGTGTACATATTAGCATGACTTTTTTACAGCTTTCATGGCTGATACAAATACTCACTTTCAAATGACAACTGCAAAAAAAAGAAATAGTACTAGAATGCAACATATGTTCTGCTGCTGCAAGAGGCTGGCACACTACACAATAGAAATGAACTGACATGAAAGAAAAAAAAAGACACACTATGTGCTTATTTTCATTAGTTTAAACATCACTCCCCAGATTAGGTGTATTCTAAAGAACCACATTAAACTCATTAAAGCTCAACTTTTCTCCCGCTGGTGGCCGTTCAGTGTGTTTTTCAGGAAGCAGACAGTGACTTACGCAGACCACACTGCATATAACTATACAGTGAGCACAGGATAAGAGCAGTGAAAATAGGCAATCTAATCAAAACACAGGCAAACTGAGTACTAGTAACAATCCTGTCTCCTATTTCTTTCTCTCTACCAAACTGCAGGAGTTGCTGCCCTTCTAGCAGACTACACAACCTCTCTGCTGGAATACAAATGAGTGATTATGACCCTACATGACAGTGTATTGATCTACTTGGACTCCTGTGCTGATCAAACATGCGCAGCTTGGTGCAGCTGGCATGATAGTATGAAGTCAGTCACAAGCAGGCAAATCATAGAAAATAGAAAGCATCTGTATGCATGTCTAGACCGTCAATTATGTGGGGTTTGTACACAGGGAATGCAATAGAAGTGATTTTTTTTGTTTTTTGTTTATTTGTCTAAACACCAAACAGAAAAACAACTGTACAAATGATTTAAATTAGGTAAATAGTTCAACCCTGCAAATATCTCGGTAAACATCTGGGTAGAAACTTTGTATTTACTGTGCATAAACACTGCATAAGCACAGGAAATGCCTTAGCATCATCAAACACAGACAAAACAGCATTTTGTTGTATAGCCTATAAAGTTATATATAGCAATGCCTTTTTGGAGATATGGTGGGGCCCTACGCATTATTAGGTACATGGTTTTAATGTTGTGACTCACAGATATCCTGACCTGTAGTAAAGCAGCAACTGTCACTGACTGCTGCTATAATAGCCGTTTTAAAAAAATCAAACAACCCAATGGTCTACAAAACAATGGCTATTCCATAAAGAACTGTTAAAATAAAATTTATACATAATTATTTCACTCTCAAGTACAAAAGCACAACAAAACAGGGTCAGTCATAAAAGCATCTAAAAAGAAAATCAGGTACTTTGCAATGTGCTTCCAGGAAGCCAGGACTGGATGGAATAACTAGAACTTGCTGGGTCTTATTTCTGTAATTAGGCTCTGTGCTCTTAGTAATTCCCCTCACTTGTGTTCGGCAGGATGGCCTGCTCTAGCTGCAGCTCCCTCTCTTTCCTGTGTGCTTTAACAATGAGTAAGTAGAGCTTCCAAGGACAGTAAGGAGGAGCCTTTGATACGTTTCCCTACAGCAGGTTGAATGAGTGCAGAAGATTTTCAAGTTCATTGATATAACAATGATGTGCAAGCACAACATAACAGCTTTTCATTGTGAGACTGATTTATTCTCGGCTTTCCTTGAAGGTGATGACAGACAATCAACACATTCTTTCTTCGTAAATGAACCATGGTAACGATTCGTTGCTGTAAAATATGACTCTGAAAAAAAAATAAACAGACGCAATTATGTGCGTCTTAACCACAAGTTAAAATTTAATAATTAAGTCACCGTGTAAAGGTATTTGTTTTAGCTGTTTAACAGTGAAGTGTGTTTTTTTTTCAACAGCTAATGCATGCAAGTAATTACTTGTTATAACCTCTATATATCCTTGTAATAACAACTTACTGCTTAAATAGTTAATGAGTCATTTCCGTCTTTTTTCAAGCGAACGTGCCAAAGATTCACTGGTTCTGGTTCTTCTTGTATTTTATTGAGTAAACAACGAATTAATTCTGCACTAATCAATCATGAATCATCTAGTTGCAGGCTTCAGACGTGATCATGCCTGAAGGCTACATTTCTTTTAACTGTTAAGAATAATGACTTGTGTCAATAAAAGCGACACTCAAAGGCCTCCTCTGTTATTGCAGTTCCTTCTGGGCACCAACAGAGGCAGACAAAGATCACACGTCAGGAATATTGCAAACCCAAATCAATCAGTAAATAAAAGATGTAGAGTTTATGATTTTTCTTTATTTTTATTTTATTCTTTATGAGGAAATCTTAAGCAGATGTGCTTGAAAAGCCACATAAGAGGTGAGAATGCAGAAAGATAACCATGATTACAGGACAAGTTGTTCTGACTGTATTTTACTCCAGCCTCAACACCTGTCTGTGTCACTTAAGCCCCTCGGTCTTTCTTAGATCATGGATGAACCTTTTTGGCATCTCTGTCTAGGACACCTCGTGGGAACAAGCTGCTCTGGACACATAGTTTCATAACCCTCAAACTCTGACTCAGCTCACGACCACTGGCTCATTGCTTTGACCTTAAATGCCTATTCTGTACTTCAGTTCTATTGCAGAAGAACTTAAATTGATTTGTGGATGTCTCCATCATTTTACTAAATTCTCTTTCCCTCTTCCTTATTTTAATTTGAAAGGTTTATTTTCTTACCAAAATATTACTACAAATGACCAAGATCTTCATTTGCTTGTTAGACACTAATAAGTTGTGAAAACTACAATATTTCTTCTGTATTTCTCTGCATCCTTGTCATTTTTAGGTAAAGTAAAATGTCTCTTCCAAAGAACTCGATCCACATTCAAGGCCCATCATCTTTCCAAACATGCCTGTAAGGAGTGTGCATTAACAGCAAGCCTGAGGTTATTTTCTTCTCTCAGCTATCATTATTATGCAAAGTGCCCCAAGGTTCATTATAATTTCTTCTTTACCAAAAACAAAAGTAAAAAAGTAAACAGAGTTTTGCAGCGTTAAAAGTTTTGACCGCAGTCTTTTTTTTTTTTTTTTTGGGGGGGGGGGGGGGGGGGGGGTGTAATTTATGATTCAATTTTTGCTGACTTAAATCTGACACTTCTTTATTTTCAGCTGTGTAAAAGAAAGTTTTTTCAGGAGACTTTGAGTTCCATTCATGTTTTACCCCCCAGGCCAAGATCCAAGACAGAGAACCCAAAGTGTAGACCCGACCCACAAAGACCCATTGCGAGCTATTAAAACAGATATTTACTGAGCAACATAAACCAAGTCCCATTGTAAAGTTTTCACATTCATTCAATTCTTTATTTTCAGCTTTGTATGATTTGAAGAAAGATTTTGAGGAAGTCTTTATATTTAAACAGACAGAGATGCGCTAACAACAGTTAATGAAATGATTAACACTGACAATCTTGCTAGCAATTGCAGTTTTGCCAGAAAACCTTGGGATCCAGCATTCATGCAGGTGTAACTTTGATACATACTTCCACGCCAAGATCCCAAATGACAAAAAGTTCAAAGCTCCATCCGCAAAAACCCAGTCCCACAACCCACATGACCAAAGGGTCTGCCAATAAAAAGGTTCAGAATACCACAGAATACCCCCAATGTCTTTGCTCCAATGGGCCACAGCTGTTTTTGTGGCTTATAACAAGCAGGGGTTTTAATGTTGTGGCTGAAAGATGTACGTATGGCATTAAATGTTAAAAGTGATCATTCTGGCATAAATTGTTACGGAAACATGTTAATTGAGCAACAAGAAAATTTCATTGTGAGGCTGATACTAAAGCAACACATTTGTTTGTTTGGTTTCTTCTGCCTAGTGTCTGCTAATCTTTACTGGCCGGGGATCTTTCTGTGTAAGACATTTGCATATTTATTCATCCATATGGATTTAATATAAGCTATGCTCAAAATCTAGTCTGTTCATTAGAAAGCAAAACTTTCAGCCTCTGTATTGACTGAGGGTGCAAAAAAAAAAAAAAAGATCCCTAGACTCACAGTTTCTGATATAACACATTCCCTGCTAAATTTATATAGCTTATTTACACTGCATAGAAGACTAGTTTTGCCGCCTGTCTCACATCTATATTAGGCACAAAAAGGTTGGCACGACGTCAGCAGCAGTCTGTGTTCTCTGTCAAACTGATACGCAGACAGCCAAAAAACAAATAGATCTATGAAAGCTAAGATGACATTTTGTCGCACACAAAACTTCAAATTTAGAAACTTCTTAAGCAGCTATTAGGAGACATCAGACAACTCGGTAATCAATCAAACTAATTATAACCATTTTGCACAAAACTGTCTTATGGCACAGTCATCGTGATTATTTATTATGCTGGGTCATCTTCATGTGATAGAAAGGGGAAGTGGGATACCTTCAATCAAAGCCACGGTTCAGACGACTTCACACATTCAGGAGAAAAATGACATAAAGAAAAACAAACAGCAAAGATTCAGAAACCGTGCTGATACTTTGCGTATACTTGGAATGGCTGCTGCTGCTGCTACACCAGCGACGAAAACAACACAGCCTCAGATTCAGGCCAAGGGTGTATAACAGTGTAATGACATTTCACTAATGAAAAAATTGAAGACATTAGTTTAAAAAATGCAGAACTAGGTTAAAGGCTAAGACTGTCCAAGATGACAGTTCTTCCTCAAACAGTTCTTCTAACTGGTGTTTTGATTGAATTTAGAGAAAACGAGAGAAACCGCAAATCTGCAAGAAAATATCAAGAACGAGAGGAAGGAAAAAAAAAATAACTGGAGTCTAGCGAACGTCTGCAGCAAGAGTTCTGTCCGAACACAGTGGCGTACTGTCCTCTGGATGTCTCGCCCTGACAATGAGGCCATGTATCACCACCTCTAAACTACGTAACAGAGAGGAGCAGACACAAAATACAAAACCTCTGACACCATCCTGGTAATAGATGCATAATCGTCATCACCATCCTCATCACAGAGGGGCATGAAATGTTATAACTTACGACTTATATTACACCCCAACAGTATTTCATTGTGATTTGAAATCATCCATAAAGGTTGATATGCAATCATAAATTGCATAGAAAAAAGTTTATTATTTATTTAATAGTAACACCTGCCAAGGGATCTGTGGTTGTTACATGTTTTCTTACTTAATTTAAATTGAATCAATCACACCAACTGAGTATTGAGAATACTACAGTTCACTGTCAGTGAGGTGTTTAGAATAAGAACAAAAACATGGTCCCCTAAAATATTAAAACAAAAAAATAAGTCCACCTTCCAGTCATCTCATAGATTTTGCTTCATATTTCCCAGCTCTGGGATCAGTTTTCACTCTTAGTAAGAGTGAAAATTGTAAGACAGCAAAAAGGGCATTTTCTAAAGTTTCTCAGTATTGTTTTGATATGCTACACAGTAGACAGGAAATCTGTCATTTCATTGCATTAAACACGTGTATAAGACACATGTATAAGACATCAACCTTGCTGTGCATTACTTCCAGAAAAAGGGTGAAAGGTGAAACAACACATAGATCTGACTCAGCTAAATGTTTCTGAGGCCTCAGTGTGTCAAAGCTGAAACTAAATTAGTAAACGTCAGTGCTGCAAGCTGTTTTTTGTTTCTGTTCTGTGTCCTTACAAGAATAAACTGTTGTCAGGACTTGGAGCACTTTGTCCAGTACTACATGCACTTAAGTTATACAACTTTTTAATAGGCCAACAACTTGCTGAAAACTAAATTTTGTCTGCCTCTTTGGTTGCTGATTTATTTTATTGGTGAAACAACTTTAGAGCATTTAATATTAACTGTGAACTTATAAAGAAGGCAACACTCCTCCACTGAAAGAAACATCAGGTTTGATTTATTTATTTATTTATGTTACCACAGCTTATCTAACAGTTAATACTTTCTTACACACTTTTGACACTTCAAAGCTGTTAATGCACAAGGTGTAGTGCCATAGTAGACTTATGGCACTTTTTACACACTTGTTGTTATGCAGTTATACTTAAAAAATAGGTAGTTCTCGGGAGATTTAAAGAAAAATCTCATAAATAACAATAAGTCACCATTCTGCTTTAGGAGCACCTGAATATCAGCCATCAACACAAGACAGGCAGAGCATCACCTTGCTAAACTCTGACCTGTCTGCTCCTCTGTGAGCTAATATTTGAAGTTGATGTTGACAAGACAACACCCATGTGTTGCATAACTTCATGCAAGCAGGATGACCATAAGGAACGAGGGCTGAAACCCGGGACCAGCTTCAGTAACATCAATGAGGAAGCCCGCACATTCATAGACTTTGGACAACACTTTAAAAAGTCTGCAGCCTAATTATTACCTTAACCCCCAAAACGCTCCAGCGTGAGAAATAACTGTCCACGGCAAAAGAACTGACCTGTTTTTCAAGGGCTGACTCTTCAATTCGTAATACGTTTTAGGCTCCTCTTGAAAATCCTCTCCGACCTCGAAGTCGGGAACTATTCCCGATTCCGACTGCATACTTGCAGATGTCAACTTTTGGAGACGCTAAACCCTCTTTAAAAAAAAGCAGACGGGTGATATTCGTGCCCCAGTAGTCCGCACAGTACCAACCGTCAACGCAAGCCGCTTCTGCCCAGGATCCGGAGCTCTGTAGTCCTTCGCGGCAGCGGCTAAACTGCAGCTAACGGGCTGAAAATGATCCAGAAACTACAACTACCAAGATGCTCCGGGGATGTAAACGTCAGCACAATTCTGATTGGCTGCAGTATCCGACGGGATTTTTACCCCCCCCCCCCCCCCCTTTTTTTTTTGCTCGACCAGTGAAACTGAAATGTCAGTTTCATTTCCATAAGCAATATTTATCCCGCAATGTGGATTTCGTAATAATTGGCTGTAAAGACTTATTTTGAATTAGTAGCGTCTGCTCCAGTGGCCGTGCGTCTTTGCGGTCTTAGATTTTGCATTTAAAGAAATGGTCTGCACATTTTGCCTGAATGCAGATACATTTAATATTGGTTAAAAATAATGGAGGGCGTTAATTTGCTATCACGATAAAAATGAATTATTTTATACCATGCCCACCGCCCGCAAAAAAATAAAAAATAAAATAAATAAATAAATGAAAAATAAAAATCCAGCCTTTGTGACCTGGGCATGCTGTTCAAGCAAGTTTGCGAAAGCATAACTACATTGTTTGCAAATAAAAATAAAATATATAGTGAGTTGTTTTTAAGCCTTTAAAGCACATATACCCAGAGTGACCTTGAAGTAAGTAAGAATCAGACTAGCGATGTGAGTTTCTAAAAATAAAAAAACAACAACCCAAAAAACAAAAAACACTGGATGTAGCAGTCAGTTAAATGAGTAAATCTGGAAGCAATCGCACAGAAACTGTTCAGAAAATCTAAATAAAAAACATAAATAACGGCACTTCTTACATTGCAGGTCATTCACAGCCTTGATATTTAGTGTTTTAAGTCTCTTATTGGGTCATGCAGATATTGCACCTGACTTTAGACCAACCTCAAGACGAGCCTCATGTCTCTGTTTTTCCCCGTTTCCCTGTGCAGACTGACTGACCGCTCGTCTCCCACTCTCCCCCACGCGCTGTTCTCAGCACACCAAGTTTGGTCTCCTCAGTTAAAGTCTTGTCTGCCACTTGGGGGCAGTATAGAGCTAGAAAACAGTTTCGTGAGCCCGCGGGGGTGTGGGGGGGCACCCTCTATTATAAAATGGAAATTTAGAGGTAGTTCAATATTTGCATTCACCCTCATCCTGTTGAACTGGTTTAAAGTCTGTATTTTATCAATGCAAATAGAATGCAAATATGATTCTGCTGGAAAGCACATACCCGGAGGCTAAAAATAAAGCCTTAAATAAAACGATGATAGCTGAACAGAATGAGAAATGGGATCAGAATGTTTTTTTCTTCTTCTGTATTTCTGCAATACTATTTCTGAGACACATAGCAGAAAAAAAAACACTCACATACAGCCAGCCAAATGACATGACACAGGAGCTGTAGAGAATCCGATCTACAATATACAGATAAATTACTTTGGATGTGGTACTGATTACCCAGGCCCTCCAACTGCATTAGACCTGTAACATTTGTAGACTACTACAGCTTTTGTAATTACTTCCAGATATATCTTTTTAAGATATATTTTAAATAATAGTACTTAATGACACAATAAAGACTAGCAAGTACAAATTTTGTTCCACAGTCCAAAATATAATGTTCTCTCAAAAAATATTATGAAGTCAATTTATTTTGAAAATGATTCCAAGCACAGTGATCTTTCTATCTTTGAAACATCGTTTCTTAAATACCTATAAGAATATGCTGATTTTGCAAATTATAACACATAAATGAATATTCTTCAATAAGCCCAGTGAAGCAAGAACATATAAATTTAAGGACCTGAATATGAGAAGAAGAAAAATCACTGTGAGAAGAGTCCAAAATTCTTAGTTTTAATGGCAGTGCAAAAGCCTGCTCACCATCCATCCACCCATCCACCCTTCCAGCCATTGTATTACACAAGGGGACCACAGTATGATGGGTGAAAGACAACACGCACCCTGCAAGGATTGTCAGTGTCAGCACATTAGTAAATAAACTTGATTCAGTGCCCTTAGGTAGAAAACCAATGTTTGTGTTCATGTTTTCCAAGTTATCCAAGTGTCAGTGCTATATCTCTTTTTGGCAGAAATGGTTTGTAAATAAATACTTACACACCTCATAAACTTTTGTGGCAGTTGCACGTTTAATTATTTTTTTTTCATTTTGCAGAAAAATATAGTGTTTTATGGCTTCCCATTTTCTACCTATAGCAAAAACCGAGTTTGCATGGACAAATATCTGGTCAATTGTTGAAATAAAGTTATTATAAATTGAAAACCTTCACAATTTATAAGTTTAGCTGAACTCTTAATCTTCAGCTAAAAAATTTCTACTTCACTTAAATTTGAGTTCAGGACTGATTTGTTAATAATATTTGTTTAATATTTGAATATCTGAATATACACATTGTTTTGTAATGCCAATAACATCTTCAAACCCTGGTACTGGGAGAAAATAAGAATACTTTGGTATCAGTTAATTAGCTAAACAAACAACGACAAACTTCTTTAAAACAACCCACATATCTTGCATCATCCTGGCTATGTGCCCTGAGATAAGTGAACACAGGGATAACTATTCAAAGACTAACACACTATTATTTACTCAAGGATGTGCAGATTTGAAAGGCATTGGCAGCCAGTGCAAACATTTCTGCCATATAAAATAACAAGAACTGCAGTGGTGGTCATCGATAACGTCTCAGGTATGAAAAAACACTCTGGTTTACCTTTGTTTTCAGTCACGGCTTTTAACTTGAAGTCTGTCAGCCAGTCATCAGTGACTTGCAACCGTTTGCCAAACAACATCCCGGAATATGAGCCAAAGGTGTCCAGTTGCTTTAGTAAGGATGACTATCAGCTGCTGATCAGCTTGTCTGTTGAAAAACACACCAATTCAAGAGACAAGGACTCATTTTAGCAAATTTATTACCATAATGAATGTCGGATCACTTGATAAACTAAGTATTATTATTTATTATAAGAATGTTTATTTGTGTTTCAGAATGACAGTTTAAAAAAAAAAAAAAGTAAGTAAAAGCTTGTGTATATGTCACCTTTCAATATAAATATAACAAAGTGCTTCACAACATAAATGATTGAACATAAAAACAAAAGAAACATTTTAGCTGCTTTTTAAAAGAGTCCACAGTTCAGTGGGAGAGAGTTCCAGAGTCTGTGGGGGACTGCTGCAACAGCTCTATCTCCTTTAGTTCTTGAACTTATATGAAGCCCAGCTACCAAGCCCTGATCACATGACCTCAAGGACCTGGTGGGAATCTATGGCTGTAAAGATTCACTGACGTATGCCAGTGCTTGTCCATGCAGCTCTCTAAAAGTCACAAGCAGAATCCTAGAGCAGACAGGAAGCCAGTGAAACTGAATTATCAATGGTGTGGCATGTGAGTACTTAGAAGACTTAGTCAGATGCCTCGCAGCGGCATTCTGAATAACCTGCAAACATTCAAAGGAAACTTTGTTAAGACAAGTGAGCAGTGAATTACAATAATCCGGGTGTGACGAAATAAAGGCATAAGTAACATTTTCCAAATAAGGGGGTGACACGCTGAAACTCAACTTGGCAATACTTCTTAAGTGATAACGGCAAGAGCAAACCAGAGACTTAACATGAGCATCCACAGTTAAAAAGTTACCCCAAGATTCCTGATAGAAGATTTACCAAAAGGGGCGAGGAGAGCTTTCACTACCTTAGGCACAAATCGGTCAGGGACACAAACAAGGGCTTCATTTTTCAGGGAAAGCTGTCAGCCATTCAACTTCTCAAGTTGCTTAGTAGTCTAAGCACCCATGCAAGGTCTGTAACTTAGAAAACTCATGCATAACAGAGATATATAACCGAATGTCATCTGCATAGCATAGATAAACAATGTCCTTAACAGTGGTAGACATATGCTGAAGAAAGCACAGTTATAACAGAAACAGTAAAGACCCCAAAACAGAACCTTATAGCTTGGAAGCAGCTACAGAGAAAGATTAACTTGACAGATTTGAAGACAGTCTCAGCAAAGCAGACCTCTATACACTCTCAGAAAGAATATTTTCAGTCCGCGTCCAAGTGTCGAAACGTTTCTCCCACTGAAAATGTAACGTCCAGATGAACAGAATCAACTTTGTGGAATTTCCTTTCCTGCATGATTGAGCATGCATCAGGACACCCCCATGCAACCATCCAGTATTTCAGCCTGTTACACATAATGTGATTGTCAGCAGTCTCAAACATCAGCAAAACAAAACACTATCCAGCACATGCATCAAAACAGCATTTGAGAGTACAAAAATAGCTGTTTTGGTTTAATGAGCTTCAAGAAAGTCATAGTTTATCAGTGATGCTGCATTTCTCCAGGACTTTATGAAAAACTGAATGGCAGTTAAACACAGTTAGATGTGCATAAAATTTGATGCACACCCCTTAAGTAAATATTGTGTTTTCATTGTTCAATGAAAATGATGAAGATTGATAACTTGGAGAATACTTCCTGTGAGCAGTTTTAATGAGTATTTTTGAGGTTTATTGACTGAATTGCAAAATCCGATTATAAAAGGAGGAGACATGCTTGTTGCTACCAACAAAAATACAGAAGGTTTCTTAATAAGAATCCCGACTCCTGGAATAAATTAAAACCACAGCTTGCCAGATGATAGAATAATTTCTAATGAGGGTAACGAGGGTAATGAGGGAATTCTACTCTTTTGTTTATGAGAGCATTTTTCCTGTAAGGAGGAGACTCATTGGGCAGATGGTTTTGGGGGATCTTAATGAGATACTTATTCATGTCTGATGTCAGAAATCCAAGAGCATGGGGGTGGGGATACCTCGCCGTGCTGGCAGGCAATGGCATTTACAGCAGACTGCAGTGACCCTAGTGTTTTTGTTTTTTGCTAGGGGTCTAGGGTCAATGAAAAAAACAAAACAAAATAAAACAAAAACAAACCCAAACCAAACAAGAATTTGTTAGTTTATGTCAAAGAGTTTCTATCTAACTTCCCCTTTGAGAAAACTGAATGCTATATGTGACTTTGGTGCCTGTTTCCTTTGAAGAATTACCAGATGAGCCAGAGTAAAGGCAGTAATGAATATTTTAGGGGCATCGTCACTCCGGAACAGAAATGAATAGCACATGTGAAACACACACCAGTCCTGTGTCTTCTATGTTACACAGGTCCAAGATGTGTGAAGCGTTGTACACTTAAATTACACAAAATGTGCTTCTGTGAATATTTTTAAGACCAAGATCAACTTGTGGTGTATGGAACAGTTGTAAGTATGTTTGATGTCAAAGCACTTATATATAAAATAAATATCAAATATCAAACTGATCTTTATCAAGAAGTGACCCTGAATATGGCAAGTAAAGGGAAACATATATAGCCAGTCATATATTCAGTAAAACATATTTATAGTAAATCTATTTAAAAAGAATAAATCAATCTTAAAACGGTTACTGGTGAATGGTTTGTTACAATTTCTTTTGGTATTGGTTTTGATTTTGTTCATTTTATTGATCATATTATTGATGTAGTTGTATCAGTAAAGACTTGCTAGTCGCACTGTGTATTTTTTTGATCGATTTCAAGAAGGTGTTGACAATAACTAATGAGAATTCGACAATTTGATAAAATAGGACCTATCTGAACTTACCACTGAGTGAACAATATACTTCCGCGTGTGAAGAATGTAGAAATTTTGAAGATAAAAATTCGAAGATCATTTTATTTAAGGGCTACCACGACAATATAAACACATATGTGTGTAGAACACTGTGTGTTTTTCATGATATGAAATCAAGCATAAATTTAAAAGGTTCTTGAAGATGCAACAGAAAGCCAGTCTCTCTTCATTGTTATGGGGATCCAGTGTGAACCAGGCCGGCCGGCATCTGCTGGATGAGAGGGAAGGAGGGGGGCAGAGCAAGGGAGGGAGGGTGGAGATGCTGGGCTTGTTCACATAATAGCCGGCGGGTGAAGGCGTGGTAACTGTGGCTCGATACGAAGCGTGTGTGTGTGCTACAGTATCCTAGTACCGGAGGATGAACATGGACAGCGGCTGCACGGCGGCTCTCCTCCCTGGTAAAAGCGGCCGTGGAGAAAGCTGAACGAAGCTGATCAATATGCAGGGGAAGCCTCACGTTATCAATACCAAAAGCAGGATATAAGGGGTGCAAAGGTAAGGCGATATGTGGTGCGGTGGGGCAGATTGAACCAGCGTCAATGAGCTGTGAGGAGACAAAAGTAGACTGAGTCATGCCTGCATGTGATGTGAGGAGGGAGCATCAATGAAAATTACAACAGCATGGGTTTGGCTCTCAGCCGCGACTGGTGTGTTTCCTCAGTAAAATAGGGTGTAGTTTTTTCCCTTTTTTGACACATTAAGCTAATCATGGGGCTCAGGTGGAAACCACCCATGTACAGTAGCCTACAGTAGCACATTCATTGTTCTCCCTGCATAGAGGAAACTGGCCCCGGTGGGCTTGTCTCATTATTGGGTACCGTGGGCCATATAGGCTGCTGATTGTAGAGAATAAGACGATATGAAATGAGATCGTTAGATGCATGTTTAAGTTTTAAAAAAGTAATTTATTGGCCACTGGACTGAATGAATGCATCATGCAGAAACCTATAGCACACTGATTTAGGGAGTGTGACTTGGTGAATAAAAAAATCCTGGATGAATCATCATTTTACCCAGAACAGCAGCAAATCATGCTTGACCAAAGCAATTATCATTATTTGATTTTCTCATGTATAATTATCTATTCTCCTGCACATGTGCTACAAGGGGGAAATTTTAGCGTGGATTAACAAGGACAATAGACGGTTTGCTACAGTTTCATTTCAAGTATAAGCCGAGATATCTTCCTTGACGCCTCCATGTTACCTTCGAACTTTTTTCGTCTTTTGACTCGAACACTCTGGCTGGAAGATAAGTACAGCTAAACTTGACATTGACCTGCAGATGCTATGTCAGAGGTGAAGGAAGAGATGCGTGTGTGGGCGTATTTAAAGCTTCAAACAGTGTAAACAGGAATTGTTGTTGTAATGGTTGTGTCTGTATGACACACATGTCCAGCATGAAGCTTTGTTGCTTTTCCCATTTGCTGAAGAGGAAATCCTGTGTCGTTTATCACCAAAGTTGGTGGGGTTTGTGCATTTTGAACAACGATTTGAAAGGTAAAAGTGTCATAAGATGCCTGGTAAAAACCGACCTGTTTTCTCACATCCTTCTAACTTGTTACTTAGTATGAGAGCCCAATGTGGATGAGATGCTCTTTTCTGCATTTAATGCTACTAAAAATGTCTCAGCCCTCAGTTGGCAGCTTTCCATTTAAGAATCATAGCCTCCTGAGACATCCTGAGAAATGTGCTAAAGACAAAGTGGGAGAGACCTATTTTTGGATGGGCCTTAATCTTATATTGATATGCTTAACACAGATGGACCGAATTTGATAGATATAATATGGTAAAGTATAGAGCAGCAAAATGATACAGGTCAGCAGGTGAGGTTTTGGGACTTAGTTTGTCCTATGAATAAGTACAGATGGATTAATAGATTTATAAACAAAAAAAATCTTCTCATCCTTGGCATACTGTGCCATTAATTTGAGATAAAGGTAACAAAACACAGTCTGATTGCATCTCAGCCCACGTTGCTGTTATATGGTGATGTTCAAAGGGTTACTTTTTTATCCAGATCATTGAAAGTTGGTCATGTTCCATTTTCTCCACCCATGCATGTCTGTGCCTCTGTGCCACATTCCCGTGCTCTGCAGAAAGTCACTGCAGTAGTTTGCAAAAGAAAAGCTCTGCAGTTTGAGATACCAGTGTTGTCAGTGGGGACAGCCTCAAACGAGGGCAAATATAGGAAACCTCACCAATGTTCACCGCTCACAAGCTAGTCTTTGCTTTTTCGGACACTCTGTTATGATCTATCTTAAACGCAGAACTGAATTTCTGCATTCAGATAGTTTTATGATATCTGTAACCTGAGTATGCAAACTATGATTAGGAAAAGTGTAGAGCTTTTCAAACCTTGTGGCAAACAAATGAATTTACAAGATAAAGGGCACAAACTAAAAACACTATCTCAAAAGGTAATATTGCTTCGTTATCTTCATTTGACATTTACATAGCAAGATATTCCAACAAAGTAACGAGCTCAGATTTTAAGCCAGAAATATCCACGCTCTTTTATTTCTAATGAAGCTCTTTTGATGTCTCTTGACTATGTCTATATGACCCTGTAGTGCTTTACTGCACTAATTTCCTGCATTCTGGTGAAATATTAGACACCAATATGTACCATTTCTCATGTATGTACCATGTATAGAAAAATAATTTTGCTTATACTGCAGTATAACACTGATATTAGACCAGAAAGACAAATGAGATAATGTAGATTCATAAGCCTAAGCAGTGATACAGATGGCAGTATGTTTCTGTCCTAGTGTTTATTAGATAGACTGGTGCAGGCATTCATACACCTATTAATATGAGTTGTTCACTTTGCTCCAGCTGTTTTTTTCTTTTATGAGCAAATACATGCAAAATAGTATTACATATGTATTCATATATACGCCTTTTTTATCTGCTTGTTTTGTATTGGTTAGTAAATCTGAGTATGGTACCTACTAGGCATCGGCTTATGGGATGTGTTTATTTAGGTGACTCTTTTAGTTCAGCTGCAAAGAGCTTTCAGAAAACGACTTGTGCACTTATAGCTTTGTTAAAATACAACAAAAATATGCTTAATGCAGACGTATTAATATGTTCAAGGATTGTTGTGGGGTTTCGGTTATGATTTCAAGCACATCGAGCTAGGTTTCAGTTATATTTTACTCATGCACCATCAAATGAAATGCAAATGCTGTCTCGTTTTGAAATTGTATAGCTTTTCTTCTTTTTAATAGACACAGTCATAATTAGTCAAAATCAGTTCTTGCAATAGGAGATGGAACAAAATTTCAAGCACTCTGAGCTCTCTGAGCTCTGAAGAGCTTATGAAAGGACAGGACCCGAAACTAAGATTATCCTGGATGTTTAGTATGCTAGTTAGCTTTTCTGCTGGCAGCTTTACCCTGCTGCAAAGAATGCTGCTACTTGTAAGAATGCCAAAAATATATATATATATCACAGTCTCCTTCTGTAGATGTCCTTTATGGGTTGGAAATAGAAATTCATGCTGCATGATGACATCATTCACATGAATCTGTCCCCTGTGATGCAGCCCGTCCTTGTTGTATCAAAGACATGCTGTGTCATAAAAAAAAAAATAGATATTTATCCCAGGTTTTAATAGATCCATAATATCATAAGCCCCATTGTGTTCTTGAATTTCCCAGATACCACAAACAGCCAGACAGGTTCTCTTTGTGAGAAGACGTACACAGATACCATTTGACCACTGACAGCATGAGTCATGGTGAGATATCAGATGAGGAGATAATCCTTTGCTGTATGCTTCGGCCCACTGCCTCTATAACCAGGGTTCACTGCTCTGTGCTTGGACCTCTTCTTTTTTGACTGATATAAATACTCATTAAAAATCCTGTCAGGTTTGTTTCTTTAGGAGAGTTCAGAGAATACTAAAACAAATGATTCCAGTGATGTATTTTTAATCATTTAATTTATCCATTTCTATTTCAGACAGTCTCTGAAGTCATCAAGGGTCATCAACAAGAGTACTTCACAGATTTAGTATTATATGTAACACTATCATATAGCAACAGATAACTTTGCATTCTTTCCCACTGACACCTACATAACCCACCTGCTGGTTCTGTTAAAGATCCAAGTATGACATGCTGGCAGTGGGCTAAAGGAGCCCACTGCCAGCATGGGCAGAGGTGGGCAAGAGGTGGGCTACAGATGTCTGGTCACTTCTATTTAACTCCCCCCACCTCCCCTGCCCCCAGATTCTCTTCCCTTTCAGACTTGTAATCTTCAGTCCCAGACGATGCTGATTCAAGTCAGTGGAAGACATTTATCCGACTTGACACACAGCTCTCTAGGCGTGACTTTTTTTCCTATATATGCCATAACATTCCCCAAGTCCCGTAAATGGAGATTATCTGTAAAGTCAGTAGAGTCCTCAGCTGCAGAAAATGATCTGATGATCGTACATCGTCATAGCATTACAGAGGAACTGTAAGATCTCTTGAATTCAAAACACTGAAGTTAGTGAGTTTCCCTTTGCTGCTACATTGTATTGGATGTCACATCCTGTTTGTAGCCACTTGAATTCACAGGCAGATTTCATTTTTGTTCCTTTAGGCTTCATGTGTCTGTACCTGTACCTGTAATTGTATTTTGGAGTTCATAATTTTTTTCCCTATGTTTATATGCAACACATATGAAGTAAAATAGTTTGGAAAAAATGCACATAGTATAATAATTTCTGTCAATTTACAATCGTACCAGGTGGCTTCATGTAAACACAGACACTTGTCTGTGATACCAACCTTCATCAATAATGCATGAAGACAGGAAACTAAGATAAGATGTGCTGGAGTCTGGACATGACATTTAACCAGTGTGATGTATTAAATACTGACGGCCAGTTTACTCAGGAGGCAGAGAAATTCTCCTGTTGGCTATTGTACAACTTGCA
This sequence comes from Aulonocara sp. 'chitande type north' Nkhata Bay, assembly GCF_057382095.1. Lineage (NCBI taxonomy): Eukaryota > Metazoa > Chordata > Actinopteri > Cichliformes > Cichlidae > Aulonocara > Aulonocara sp. 'chitande type north' Nkhata Bay. Next base: position 34,991,097 of record NC_141363.1, read on the forward strand.
AGCTTGACATTTTCACTGTCGAGTATATAAGACAAAAATTAACAGCATTTATTTTCAGTTTCTCATAACCAGAAGGAGCTACATCTCATCATCTGAATGTCTTGCCGCAACATACATGGGTAGTCTTTGTTAACAGTTGTAGCAGCATATAAGACGGAGGCCACATCTGCACCATCTCCAAGTCTCTGCTGGGACATTTCATTGTAGCACGCATACATCTGAAAAGCTGCCTTTATACCAACCTCAGGCTCCCAGACTAAAGCAAAACCTGCAGCCTGCGGCACCATGCTCAGCCAGTGCCTGTCCAGTCTCTAGAGAGACAAACAAAAAGACTGACAGTTCTTTGATGTCTGTCTGCCATGCCTATTTTTACACAACGGTTCAGTGCTTGTCTTAGCACCACGGGGTTCAAGGTTGCCCTTTTATTTGATTTTATTTGCTGAATGGGTTACGTTTGGTTGACCTCATAGAGCTGTCTGCTGGCTCATAATAATGTATACATTACAGCATGAAATGTCAGATAAAGGTTTGTGCATATAGTTATTTCATAACCATTGGTTTGAAATCACAATCCTCGCTGTATCTCAGTTGTGTTTAATTCTCTGAAAAACTGAAGGGTTATCTGGGATTGCTGGGTTGGATTTAAATAACAGTTCTTGTACTGATTACAGCTTTCAGATGATTAATGGTGTAGATTCCTAAAAATAATCCATCCTCCACCCAGTCACTTCATTTATATTCCATAATAAGTGTATGCCATCCCAAATGAATTTGACTCTCAGCTGCTCATCTAATAACTGCTCATAAAAATTCCTCTGTGAAGCATGGCTGTTTAAGAAGCTGTTTTCTACTTATAAACTTCTTCACATTAAGCCAGACAGTAACAGACACAGTGCTGAAATAACAATAATATAAAAGTGAATTAGTCTGACTTAACAGACGATATAGACGTGGTTAACCGCTTATAGTTCTTGTGTGACCCATTTTGTTCGTATTAAGAACCAGAGCGTACTAAACTGTGGTCAGCCATCTGACTCAGCCTTCCCCCCCTTAGGTCAGCTGTTGATTTCACACTCTATAAGCCCACAGTAGAGGCCTGGCTCCTCACTCAAATAACCTAAGGAACAAGTTGCTGTTTACACCTGATGATCTGCTGCTGATGCTCAGTCAGAGCCAACAATTTCATGGTCTGGATCCACGAGAAGAAACGTATTAAAGATGATATCTAGTCAGGGATGCATCCACACCTGCACTCTCCCTGGAGAGGTTTACCAGGTACAGCAGCTGCGTGTTTTGCTACAAATGTTAGAAGTTGCGATCAGCCTCATTCTGTCAAACAAGGAGGCCGCTGGATCTATCTAGTGTACCTTTTTCAGTTTCTGAGGATGTTTTGTTGAAAAACTGGTTAACCTCAATCTGTCATTTTTGTGTTGTTTTTAATTTATCAAATGCACAGTGCTTTCAGTGTTTCCTGGTCCAGGTCAGTCTAACTTTATCTTTACAATAAGGGTGGGTTTTTGAAGCGCAAAAATGCTATTAAGTCAAAATATGATATGAAGTTGAATTAGTTTTGCTATGATTTGCTGTGAACACATTTTTGCTGTTTGGGACTTGATTTCACTCTTTTGGCAAAAAGGTAGAAAATTAATTATAGTGGAAGAATATGTAATTTCTATTTGCTGTCAAGATGGTAAAAAATGTAATTAGATTTCATTTGAAATCTTTATAATTATCCAAGAATGTATCAAGTCATCATTCAGAGAAAATGCCCTGTAGGACTTTTATTCTAATATATGTTGTATTTAAGAGTTATATTAGTGTTGTATAAGCTTGACGTAAAGAAGTAATGTGTGAGATTTTGTAAATTTGCAGTAATTGTAAAACAGAAGTTGATCTTGGTAAGTGGCACAAAGCAACAAGAAATAAAAATACTCATAAAAAAATGATTTTGTTGGAAAAGCTGTGCGACTAAAAGCTAAATGTGAAAGGTTCAAAATGTAGGGACTTCAAATCCCTCATTTGGTTACTATGGCAACAAATCCTTGACACAATGGTTTTATTGTAACAAACAACGTCAGTGTCATGTTTTTCTTTTTTTTCCTTGAGACGGATCATTGTGCTTACTACCTTGGCTTTTGCTCACTTTGTCTTTTGTAAATACGTTAACTGTTAAATGCCAGATGCCATCATGGTAAAAAACAAAAAAACAAAAATTCGACTAACACATGAATATCTTGATATAACTGTCTCTTGTGTTTATGAAAGCTTTCACAGACCTTGAACTTCCTTTTATCTCCCCCTACAGATGACTGAGGGCAAACTGTGCCAAGTGCACTTATTGGATGACAGGAAGCTAGAGCTGCTGGTTCAGGTACAAAAAACTAAAATCAATAATTAAAATGGATCCAAGAATTCTGTGATATTTATGCATAATGTTAAAAGGACTTTGGGTAATCACCTATGCTTACTGCAGTTCCTATTAGCTCACTGGAGTGCTTCATCATCTTAACGTAGTGAGTAGAAGCTGAACATAATGAAGCATTTAGCAGCTGAAAAGCTGAATATTTTTCTCCTACGCTTGTGAAGCTAAAATTTGAAATAGTGTTTAAGGTAATGACAAGTGGACTTATATAGTACAGGTGGCCCAAAAGAGTCACAACTGTCAACTAAAATTTTCCTTAAAAAGTAATGACATATCAAAGGTGTGTTCACAACTTATTTTCCGCTGCCCCCAAGTGGACAAACTCCAATTTATTGCATGTTCCCTGAGCAGTTGGACTCCCTCTTTAGCTAAATAAGCTAAATATCTGTACTGTGAAAACAGCCAGGGCATAGCAAATGCAGGGTTCCTCAGGATTGTGGTTTGATACTCAGGTCTGGATGTCAGTGTCCTTGTGAAATTGTGTGTAAACCACTATGAGTGGTCAGTAACACCAAGAAGGTGTCATATAAACGCTGTCTATTTACCATCAAATAGTATAGTGTCTCATCAGCACTATTCTTTTCTCTGTGTACCCATTTCCAACAGACTTTTCAATGAATCAAGTGTATCTTTGACACACTGACTTTTAAAAATTGTGTATAATTTTGATTAAAGTAGTTGTTTATATCTACGACTTCCTTCTCAGCCGAAGCTTCTGTCTTATGAACTCCTTGACTTGGTTTCCTCCCACTTCAACCTCAAAGAGAAGGAATTTTTTGGCCTGGCCTTTTTTGATGACAAGTATGTAAATTGCAGTGTTTCTTTTTTTTTCAGTGATATGGATATTTTTACATGTGTGCAAGTGTATGTTGGCAGATGATTACAAAGGGCAGCTTTCTGATGTTACAGTTTGTTTACTTTTGCAGTGGCCAGTGTAAGTGGTTGCAGATGGACCGCAGAGTCCTTGATCACGACTTTTCAAAGAAGCCCGGGCCCATTGCCCTGAATTTCTTGGTCAGGTAAGAAATTCTTGTTTCATGCAGAACCCAGGTTCCCCAGCAGGGTGCAGTACTTTGTTAACGTTGCGTTTTATAGTTTAGTCAAGAAACTATCCAGAGATTTTTATAGAACTCATTTGTGATAAAGCTGATGGTATAAATCAGTGTTTGGAAAGTCTTTGACTGTCTTTTATGGGGTTTTTTTGTGTATGCATTTGATTTCACCCTTCATAGGTTTTATGTGGAAAACATAACACAACTTAAAGATATCATAACAGTGGAGCTGTTCTACCTGAATGCCAAATCTGCTGTCTACAGTGTAAGTGCTTTCTCTTATTTTTACTCGATTTTGAAACAATGCAAAATGATCCTGCTATTTTCATCACAGTTTGTGATGATTCATTGTCTCTGGACCCTCAGCTCAGCAGACAATAGCTGCAGGGCACACTTTTCTTACTCTGCTAGCTGGAATGTAAAACACACAGCGTAAGAGAGTAGGATAATACAGGGGTTGATTTGGAGAATAAGCAGAGGTTACAGTAGGGCAACGCAGAGCAGATTCTATGTTTGGATCTGGAAAGCTTTCTCTCCACAGGCTTCCACTTCTGAATCATATTTATTTTTTATTTTGTTTGTCTATTATGTCTCTCAGGGAATTATTGAAGTGGAAAGTGATAACGTCTTCAAATTAGCTGCAAATGCCTTGCAGGTTAGTGCTTTTAATAGCCTCGTAAACATGCATTAATTGCCACATCTAAAAGCATGCCATCTAATAAGATATATGTTCTGTTCATCACCAGGAGGCTAAAGGAGACTATACAAGGTAAGAGCATCATCATCAGCTGGTTAAGAAGTATTTAACAGCAGCAGGAGGAGTTAATAGTAAGCTCTTAGCGAAGACATTCAATAGGTCACTTGTTTCTCCAGTGCAGACAACAAAAATCAATAGCAGTGTTATGTGAGGCTCACCACATAGTGCTGAGCAGCTAGCACCAGGCAACTAATGAATCTCAGAGTGCTGATAGAAGCTAAGTATTGCAGAGTAGATACACCTTTACAATGTACACAGTAACGGATAGCTGTGTTTAACTGTGGTGGCTTTTGCTATTATACTTGGTGCTTTCAGAGGTAATACTGCATGTTATTGTGCATGTTGGCACTGGTTTTGGTCAGCTGATGAAGTATGATGGTGTAGAAATATTTCTTCATGTCAGTATGTTCTGTATTATAGTTGCTGCTAAGGCCACAGCTGTTTCTGAGGACACAGTGGTTATATGTTCACTATTTCCTCTGGGATTTAGCGTGGATTTAACTTTTAGGGCAAATTTCATACTCACTTTAAAATCTTGACATGGGTATTGGGAATATAGTATTTTCTAGGTAGATCCCAATATATTTAGAGCTATTTTGAAAATTTGCTTTGTCGATTAAAAGAGATTATATATATAAATATCACCAAAAACAAAAATCAAAAACACCACCGCGTTCAGATCCTGTACTAGAATAAAAGAGATACAGTGAGAGGTGTTAGGAAGGTTCATTACTACTTGTGTCAAGATTTTTAAATCAACTTCCAAAACGGTTACATTTGTCTTCTTTTCCGTTTTAGTGATGAAAACACTCGAGCTGATTTGAAGAAACTACCTACTCTTCCCACCAAAGTACTCAAGGAACACCCATCTCTTGCATACTGGTAAGTTCACAGGAAATCATGTTTTTACATTCAGCAACAAAGTGCATAAAGCCCGTAAACAGAGAAAATACTGTAAGACATTAGTAAAATCTTAAGTTTACAGGTAATAAAAGGAGACTTATGCTAATTCCCAGCTTCATATTTTCATTTTGGACTCTACCTTTGCATGATCCTTGTATACATTATACTGGGCCTATTTGGACACTACTGGTTCATCCTTATGTCTGAAAAAAAAAATCAATTTTAGCTCCTCTCTGTTTAAGGTCTTCTTTCCTTTAAGCAAGCTTTCTTCTGATTGGCTACCCCTCACAAACAGAAGAACAGGAGTTGGGCGGGGCTCCAGTGTTCTCAGCCAGAGCTGTGTGCCTGAAATGACCATATTACGGATAGCTGCTGTATCTTATGTCATATAGAGCCACAGCCAAAAGTCTGAAACTGTGTTTATGTATGCTAATATATAGCATATAGTATACATGCCAACACTGTTAAATATAAGCATCCAATACAGAACATGATAATAAACATAATAACTCTCCTTTAATTAAATTGAATGTGTAAAGAAACTTGTAGAATACCATATATACTCGTCTTTTAACAATCAGTTGATCAATTAAATTAAAACAATTTGTTTACACCTCAACTTATCTTTCCCCGGCTAACTATATTGCCTTCTCATTTATGCAACATTACAGTGAGGATCGAGTTATTGAATATTATAAGCAGCTGAAAGGTGTTTCTCGAGGACAGGCCATTGTGCAGTAAGTAATTAAATTGTGTTGCTACACGAGTAAGAGGAAGACAGTGAATCTTTTTAGGCTTTAAATTCATTAATCTTACTCTCACCTCCATTAGCCCTCTCCCCATCCCTTTCCCTCTCTGGCACGCCTTTTCTCATCATCTGATAGAAATCAATAGCTCCCCTTCAGTTGCAGCGAGATCACACTGATTCACTAAACAGAGATCAGATTCCCACATTTGAGATGTTCAAAAGCAGCTGGAAGTTTGAATAAATGTTTTTTGTTCCAGGTATTTGACGTTGGTGGAATCACTGCCAACGTATGGCGTCCATTATTATGAGGTTAAGGTAGGCCTTTTTGTGATTAATATGACATGACAGCTGTTGCACCTGGAACTGTGTCAACCATAGGAGCTCTGTTCTTGCCTTACAGGATAAACAGGGGATCCCATGGTGGCTTGGAATCAGCTATAAGGGCATTGGCCAGTATGATCTCCAGGATAAATTAAAACCTCGGAAGGTAAACACTCCCTGGAGCTCGATCTTTAAAATGGCTGCTGCTTTTTCTCTGCTCCACTAATCTGACTGTGAACATGATAGCACAAGGCATGTGTAAGGACTGCTGCTGTTGCACACGGTGTGTTAATTCACGCATCATCTGTTTCACTCGAGCAAAAGGCTGAGCTTCAGCTGTGCCAGACAAGGCTAGACTTGAAAAGAAAAAGAGCAAACTCTCAGTGTAGATGAGGCTGTCACTTATCCTTAATGAGGTTAGTGAGTTTTGAATAACTCTGGAGAATCATGGAGACATTGCGAACTTGCTTTTCCCGTTTCATTGGTATTGTTTTAGCTTGTGGGTTGACAGGAGAAACACCCATATGAGTGATTTGTCAGCTATGTCTTCCACTAGGTGACTTCAGTACATCCCAGTGCAGCGGGATGCAGACATGCACCGAACTGCTATTACGATAGAATGTGAAGGTTCAGTGCAATTTGCATTAAATCACTAGCAATGCCTTCCTGTTAAACCTCTGTATTGCTCAACATGATGCAATCCATCGCTGCCTGATGCATTGCAAAACTGTGCAAGCTGACAGCTGCAGGGTGCGCTTTCGAGAGGGAAAGAGAGTGTCAGCTCGTGATGTCAAAGAAAGAAGGGGTTGGATTTGGGCGTTAGCCTGCATGTTCGCAGAATACCTGAGGAGACAAGTCAGGAGCTGACATGAAGACAGTACAAACTATGTTTTTGTATTGACAGCAAAGCCAGGGAAGACTTAATAACTTTACACACAGGACGTGTGAGGATCTATTATTCTGGTAAGGCTAAATACTACACGTCTTTGTCTTGCCAACTTTGAATGTATTTTATGACTTAAATATTTATCACCCTTTGAAATTATTTGGTTTACGCAAACCTGAGCGGACAAAACTCTGTGTAAGCTTTTGTTTGTGTCTCATTCGGATCTTGTCCAGACGTACAGTGAGTCAGAAACCTAAATGGATTGATCATATTAAGCTGTTGTCAGTGAGCACCTGGGTGATAGGGGGATGGAAATGATGAGTGTTTATATGACGACCCCTTATGGTATTCGTCTCTCTCCAACACCTGCATTATTGCAGACTTTGCATGCCAGGTAGACAAGACTTTAATCACAGTTTATGTTACAGTCTGGCTTTTTAATAACTGTGGTTGAAACAGACTTGAGAAAACACCTGCTCAACATAGTTTTTTTGATATTAGTCATGACCATCATGGTTATCGTGTTCTAGGTGTTTTTGGAAAAAGAAATACATGAAGAATTTTTTTATATGAAGATACAACTAGACATTACTCTGCGCATTATCCAAACATCCAAGGTGCTATATTTCAGAGTGTGAACAACACATATGCTTTTCTCTCATTGGGAATGGTTTTTCGTGTTTTTACCACCAGCTGTACCAGTGGAAGCAGCTGGAAAACTTGTACTTCCGTGAGAAAAAGTTTGCCGTAGAAGTTAATGATCCACACAGGTGAGCAGCGGGGGATCCTCGTGTAGAGATGCTTGTTGCTATTCTTACAATGACTGTTTTTACAAGTTGATTATTATGTTGTTTTCATTTTTGTTTAGCTCTTAACACTGATATCATCCATCTTTAGAAATGTATCTAAAAAAAAAATCATCATTTTCACTGCAACTTTTAGTTTAACTGTGACCAAAAAAGCGTAATGTTTTCCGTGGTTTGTTTAGGAGAGCAGTAACCAAACGAACCTTTGGGCAGACGGGGCTACTCATCCACACGTGGTATGCAAGCCATTCTTTAATCAAGACCATTTGGGTCATGGCTATTAGTCAGCATCAGTTCTACTTGGACAGAAAGCAAAGCAAAGTAAGTGTCAGCTATGAGTCACTGCACGTTTTTATTGCTCTTTGTTTTACATCGTTTTCTTCATTCTTGTAGGCTAAACTCGGAACAACAAGAAGTTTAGAGGAAATTGCAATGGACCTCACAGAGCATGGAGGGGCGAAAATAAACAGACTGGGTGATGTGGGCCTTAAGAATAACTTCATAACAGCCAGCAATGGGAGTTTGGTATCTACAGGTTGGTTATAATTATTTTATATAACGAAAGCACATTTCTGTATAACTTGTTTGTATGCTTTTACATGTAAAACTGTAACTTCAGATCAGATTTATCGTCACAAAGAGCTATAAACATTCAGCTGAATGAGATTTAAAAAGAACAGGTGACACGTGAAGGAGTCACACAGTACACATGCCATGGGTGTGATTTTTATATTAATGGGTGTGGTAGGCTATGTTGGCAATTTCAGTTAGAATTCTGTTTTTCCAGGTTCAGCAGACTCTGAAATGAGTGAAGAGCAAAAGAAGGAAAAACTCACTGAACTAAGAAAAAAGGAACAGGAGATTCAAGATATTTTGGCTAAGAAAACAAAAGAGCTGAAGAAGATCTGCCTGAGAGAGGCGGTGAGAAATCATTTTGTGCTACAGTTATATCGGTCTATTTTTTCTCAAAAACTCCCTTTAATAAACCGCTGCTCTGCTGCTGGTAGATTAATTGTTTCTGTTGTTGCACTCACCTCATCTAAGCGTCCAGAGGATTTGTTGTTTTGTGCTTTCAGGAGCTTACCGGCAAACTGCCAAAAGAGTATCCCCTTTCTTCAGGTGAAAGACCACCACAGGTCAGACGGCGAGTTGGCACTGCTTTCAAGTTAGATGACCTTTTTCCCTACAATGAGGTGCGTATTTAACTGCATTTTAAAGCATAAACGATTAGTGTATCTTTTTTCAACGCTGTACGCTGGAATTGTTTCACTTTTAGATTTTATTTTTTAGATTTCTAATAATGTCAGCAAATTGCACAGAAAGATAACACCAATATTAACTGAGCGAGGAACGCAGCTAAAGTCTGACGGAGCTCAGTTTTTTTTTCTCTACGTTATTACAAACCCAACTGTGTGTTACACACTGCAGTGGGTGGCTCTGTTGTCTACTAAGACACAGATACGCTATTTTAGTCTATTCTATTTTTTTTTTTAAATGAAATTATAATAAGGAAAACATCAGCAGCAGTCAGAGCATTACACCTGCAGCGTTCTTTTAAATAATAATTTTAATTAGGTCGACCTGATATGAAACTCTAATTAGATCTATTCTGTAACATGTTCAGTGAGCACATGTATCAAATGGCAGTGATTTCTAATTTACTTACATGTACCTGCTGAATATCTGAATGCTTGCTCTCTATTTTTATCTCTGGTTATCACCTACGTTTTCTGATTTATGCAGGATCCCATCCTGAGAAACCTGGAGAGCAGATTTGCCCTTCAGCAGAAGATTGTGGAGGCGGCTAAGAAGCTCGCAAATGAACCAGAACTGTGCAAAACTGTTAAGAAGAAAAGAAGGAGAAACTGTTTGGATGCTATGCAGAAACTGCAACAGATAGAGGATGAGATGAACCAGTACAGAATCAAGAAGGGGAAAAAGCCCACACAACGGTCCTCAGTCATCATTGCAGGTACGTTGGAAGATATTTGTTACTGAATGTGTTAGATCGAGTCACAGCAAGCACAAAGTTGTTTTCTTTTCCTGCAGATGAACTCGCTCGTTCAAACTGCAGCTCTCTGTCTAGTCTCCCACTGGATGATGGTGAGTCAGACATCTACAACACAGGTGATGCTTTCTTATTATGACCAAACCCAGAAAACAGGAGTGTCCTTTTTTGTCACTGTGTTTGTAATCAGATGATTCAGACAGTCTCAGTCAAAGGCCACGCTCACGGTCAGTCCAAGGATCCCCTCAACTAAGTCCAATGCGATCACTGGGAGCAGAATTTGATTTGGAGAGACAGGCATCTCCACGGGATAATCACCACAACAAGAACCACAACAGGTTGGGATTTTCTGTTCAAACTGTTTATTGCTTGTGTGAGTCGTAGAGTGGAATCTAATTCGTTTTACAGCCTTATATTTTATTTTAAGCTGTTTTCAGAATGAGCAGATGACATCATGCATCGGTAGAGCCCATAGTATTTGTTGTGTCATGTTTGCCTCATTCCTTTCCTCACATTTTTTTACTTCCTTTTTTTTAAATCCTGTTTTGATACTGCACCCATTTAGATTAGCTGTTGATGGCCAGGAGGCTTCCAATTACTACCAGAATCCAAGAGAGGTCTCCTCCACCCACAGTAGTCCCTATAAAACCCTTCCCAGACCTCCTAGAGATCCTCGCAGCATGCCTCCCACCCCGGTTATGACCCGCAATGCCTACAGCAGCAGTCAGCTCAGGTGTGATCTTTGTTCCCCTGCCCTGCCAAGCCAGTGTTTATCCTTCTTTACTTTATTTAATCCAACCCTTGCTTCTCTTAATACCCTAACCTTCTACCATGCTTTCACATAAAACCTTAACTTTTATTTTAACACCTAAATCCAAAAATAATATCCCGTATCTTAATCGTGATCTTCTCAAAGACACTTTGAAATTGGTGTCATTTTCCCAGGTTGGAGGGATCTCCTCATTGCTTCAGGCATCGCAGTGGAAGTCTGGAGTCTCAGCCTCGGCTGAGAAAAGACAGAGATTCAGAGAAGCCCGTCTTTATCTTGTCACCGGCCCACCGCAGCAACAGCACAGAGGTATTAGAAGATTGCTCCTCTTACACGAGCCAGTCAAGTCTGGACTACTGCGGGGCTGCCAACTCCCACTACAGTACACTGGACTCCCGTACCTCAACCATGCATCGTCTTCACAGAAAAGTAGAAGTGTATGGTAATACTGGGAGCATGCCAAACTTGGTCCAGCACCATTCTGGTTGTAGTTATTCATGTGAGGCCTCACCACACTATGCACCCAGTGCCTACTATGTTGCCGGCTACCCCTGTCCGGACATGGAGCCTTATGCTAATGGTGCCTATGTATATGAGAATGAAGTCGAAGGCCACTACAACGTCAACCCATCCTACCAAATGAATGGGTATCACGGACATGACAGATTCAGGCACTACAGCAGTGATGGGGCGGATAATCTTTCTCAGAATCCGTACGCAACAGTGAGGCCACCACGGACCAGAGAGGGGCCTAGAAATGAGCTCTTGGCCAAGAACATGCAGAAGGCCCTGGTTGCAGAGCACCTGAGAGGCTGGTACCACCGAAACAGAGGCCACAGGGAAGGAGGGAGGGGATTACTGGCTGGATATGACTTTGACAGTGGCTCTCAGCTCAGCTTGGGATATCAGACCATGCCGGCGGCCTTCAGCCACTCGAGCCGAGCCACCTCTTTCTCTTCAGGTACAGTCAAACGCATTAGCGTGAGGGGAATTGTCAATAATAAAATAAAAATCATTTTCAATGTTTGTAATTTAGGGAAACATTAGGCTGCTGTTCAGGTTTAATAACATGAAAAAAAATCCTAATTACAAGTTAATTGGTCATGTTCTGTAGTGTCACTGATGTTAGGATGCGTAGGCTGCTTTCCTACTCACAGGATTTTTATTTATGTGTTGTTTGTGTATATTTGAGGGGTTTCATTTATTCTATCACAGGGTTTTCTAGGCTGCCATGTGAGAAATAGACACAGTTTGTGGGTTTAAAGATATACATTCGTAAACTATCAAAGTAATAAGTATCACATAGTATTTTGTGTGAGAGAAATACTATCGTTTTTGAGGCTTTTGAGATATTGTGTACTCCAGCGTTATTTGAGTGTTCATGCTTTTCTCTTCTTTTCAGTTTCCTCAGCAGAGAGCACAGGGAACTGGCGCAACCAGCTGGCAGTCGGCCTGACAGAGTTTGATGCACCTGACACACCTCAGTACCCTCATCCTGGAGCTTCAGCATCCCTGTACAACCGCAGTCCCACACATAACAGGTGAATGCTTCAGTTCACTGAATCTCCACACTGAGGCTGTGGTTATAAATAAAGTCAATAAGTTAGAGACAGTCATAATCATTGGATTAAACTAAAATGCTGATTGTTACTTTCTTAACACAATGGTAGGCGGGTACCCTGCCGCTCCTCTACATCTGGATGATACGTGTATTTTTCTGCATTCTTTTGCTTTTCTTTTAAAGAGCGGTTTTATTTTATGATTGTATTCTGCCAGCGTGATCTGTTCTCCTTCCTCTCGTTACTTGGCTTACGCTCTACGCTCATGTGTGCAGAAATTCTCCAGAAAACAAAGAGTCTGACACAATGCCCCAAAAATGTGAGTCAGTAGATGTGGTTGGCGCTGAGGCCACTAGTGCAGCTGAACCATCAGACAACCTTTCTAGCACTTAAGGGTGAGACCAAACACAGCGGGCCACTTTGTGTCGTGTTGCCAGTCGTCTCCATTCAGACATCCCGTCGTCATCCGTGTTATTCGTGTACAGCTCATTCATATATATCATCTATTTTTTTTACACTGTGTTTTGCTGTTTTTGAGGCTCCATTTTTTCAAAAATGCATCAGTCATCATGATCAAGGCCATGCACCTAATATATCAAGGCAAAGAAGGATTATTACATGTTTAGAAACATACTAAAACCACCCGAATGCAGAAAACAGAAATTCAGTCTTTTTGTAGCAGTGAAGGAAACTCGGGAGATAAAAGCTTAGCAAGCCTTATCAAGATGAGATTATGAACATCTGAAAGGCAGTCCATCCTAACAGCTGAGATATTTAAGTCTGGACAAAAGTGACCAAACAACCAATACTGTCCCTCCTAAAGTTATATTGCCAGAGTGAAAAGGCCTTGCCATTTACTCCATAAAGCCCTGGTCATGTTGTACGCCTTCAAAAATATGGTGGACTTTAAAGTGCAATGTATTTCCATTTCCATCCATCAGCTTTATTTAAAATGTCAGCCTTGTTTCTTGTTCTCAAATAACTACTGCAGTGGATCTTACCTAGTCTTGTGTTATTGCCTGTACAGATTTTACCTTGATGGGAGCTACATGAGCATCCACTGAAGAGGACCAAACCAAACTGTGGCACAAATAAAGCCATAGCCAGCAGCACATGAAGGGAATGGAGTGGAAACGCAGGCTTTACACAAATGTTTTTGGCTGCCATAACCTCGTCTTTGAAGGTGTTTTCTCGTTTTGGTTTTGGCAGAGAGGTGTAAACCGTCCTCATGTTGTCGTAATCTCTAAACACAGTGATGACACTCTTGAATGATTTTCCCATGTGCCTTGGATTGGATGAATTGTACAGGCAGATGAGAATGTGTCAAGAAACTTTAAAATGTTGCACAACCACACTGGATTCAAACCGTACTGTGTATTAAAAGATAACAAAGCTAACAAACGTGTTTTTACTCAATCCACCACCATGTGTTTTAACAGAAACTAGCTACTGCCTTATACAAATCAGTAGGTTATAGAATAAAAACAAAAAACAATTGCCACTTTTCTCTCATGATAAATGATAAAACTCATCTTAAATATAACATCGAGATTGAAGGCAAAGCTTGGGCATGTTTACAAGTGTGACATGACAAAAGCTGGGTTAATCATCATTAGAACAGGCTGTGTATTTAATGACGCTCCATTTCTTTAAATCAGAATGTATCATGTCAATATTGTTTATAGAACCATTAGTCTTTGTTAGTGCTTTATTGTGTTTTAAAATGCATGGTGAGAAAATAGATTTTTTTGGATTAAAAAAAAACAAAAACAAAGTTCAGACTTTTTTATATTAACAGAAGACCACTGCCATAAAACATATCCATTTCTCATTGTTTTCTCACACATTTGTACAGTCAGTGTGTAGTTACATGTTGTTAGATGTTGTCATAAAATATTTTCCACTCAAATAAAAGGTGAATAAACATATGTGTGACACAAATATGCCTGCTGTCACTTTCTTTGTGAAGCTTGCACAGTTCTTAATGGTTGAGTTCTGCTAAGAAAAACTTAAAGAAATCAAACTATTTACTGAGAAATTATAATGTTAATGATAATGAATGGTATTCACCAAGCATCATAAGGAGACTAATCCCAGCCTCTTATCTGTCCAACAAACATAGGCTAAAACCAGGCTGTTAGCTAACTGCAAATCAGCTAGCCAGGAAATATCTGTATCCCAGCACTTGTAAAGATTGGTAATTACTTTCATCGTTATTAATGAGATAGTAAACTAGCTCAACATTTTGAGTTACTCCTGAGTAAAATTTAGAAATTTTGAGTTAGTAAGCTAGAAAGCTGATATTTAAAGATATTAACCCAACATTTGCTCGAGTGGGAGAAACAAGTTTTTCCTTACAATAGAAAAACTGTCCATTCAAAAGTGTACAAACAACAAAGGTCTCTTCAATAAAGAAGATAACTGCAAATCTTCACTCTAAAAGGAGTTTTTATGTTTACGTGTGGATGAAAGGCCCAAACATATAGAAAAATATACTACCTAACTGTGGGTTAGGTGTATACAAGGCCTAAAGGGATTGTGATAACGAACCCCTGAAAACAAGCTAACTCTTTTTGCTCATGGTTTGTTTGTTGTGTAACTCTGGGAGGAGCTCTGTTTGCATGGGACATGTTAGCCCTCCCGCTAGGCCTGTAAAAACATCGCACCTGCTGCAGTCAATCCAGCGTTTTCCTTTTGCCTGAAGCAACTGTCATCTCAAAAGATTGTGATGACCAGGGCAGCTGGCAGAAGGGTCTGAAAAAAGAATGTTAGCATGTCTTTCCCCTGTTGGTACTGTAAATATCTTCCATGTAGTTCACAGGGTTTATTTTAGTCCGTGAGGCAGGATCAAACGGTTTCTAGCTAAAGTCAAAGTCAGAGGCTTCCCAGTTTGCTCTGTGTTGAGTCAGAGATTGGATAAAAAGTTGTGTTTTGCCTTGATATCGACAGGAAAACACAACTTTAAAACTTCAGTGCAAATATGTCTAACGGCAGAGACCTTGAGGATCTCAACGAAGAGGACATTGATGAGGATGAAATCCTTGCAATGCTTTCGCCTGAGGAGCTTAAGGAGCTTCAGAGTGAGATGGATGTTATTATTGCACCAGATGAGAGTGTACCAGTAGGACAGAGACAGAAGGACCAGACAGAAAAACCTCCGACAGGGACGTTTGACCACAGATCCCTAGTTGATTACCTCTACTGGGAGAAAGAGTCTAAACGTATGCTCGAGGAAGAAAGAGTGCCTGCTACTCTCCTGCCCAGTGAGGTAAGAGATAACTCTATCAAAGGTTCATGTACAATTCAGTTTTTGGTGCATACCATTAATGTCATAGTTCTAATCTTAATGTCCTAATGTACTGTTTAGAAAACCTTGAGGGAGGAATCTGAAAAGAAAGAAAAAGAAGAAAACGCAGGATGTGGCAAATATGAGGTGTATGAAGTGATAGAGGAAGTCACTGAAGAAGAAGCTGCAGATTGTGAAACTGGAGAGGAAATTATAGAGGAGATTATTGAGGAAATTGTTGAAGAAGTTGATGAGAGGGATGAAAAGGACAAAATAATAGATGTGGGAAGAGAGAAAGAGACGAAGCAACTTGTTGAAGTCCAACCTGAAAATGTAGATGAACACGCAGAGCCTCTGGATATCACAGAACAAGCACCAGGAAAAAATACAACTGGCAGTCAGCCTTTCTCAGGCACAAAGGAGACTACTGAGACCTTAGCTCTGAAACACAACACTGAAGAGAAAGAAGGAAATAAAAGTACAAAATGTTTGCCTCCCCAAGAGGCTCCAGAGGAGCCAGAAACAGTCGAACCCAATGAGAAGCTTCCAGAGAAAGAAGAGAGAAAAATAGGTAAACTGAAAATCCCGAAGCTTTCACTCAATAATATAAAAATTACATCAAGACCTTCAGGAAATGATACAAACTTGGAGTCGACACTTGATAAGATCCGCAAAAACAACCCCTCTATCACTGAGGTAAACCTCAACAATATAGAAAACATTCCCAAAGAGATGCTCGTGGACTATGTCAACGCCCTGAAGAAGAATAAATATGTTAAAACATTCAGTTTAGCCAACACTGGTGTCGATGAAAATATTTCTTTCAATCTAGCCAACATGCTACGAGAGAATCGGAGCATTACGACTTTAAACATTGAGTCAAACTTCATAACTGGCAAAGGCATCGTTGCCATCATTCGCTGCCTCCAGTTCAATGAGACTCTCACAGAGCTGCGTTTTCACAACCAGAGGCATATGCTAGGTCATCACGCAGAGATGGAAATCTCTCGCTTGCTCAAGGCCAACAACACCCTTCTGAAGATGGGCTACCACTTTGAACAGCCAGGGCCCAGGATGGTAGTGACCAACATTTTAACAAGGAATCTGGACCGTCAGAGGCAGCTGAGGAAGGAAGAGCAGAGGCAGCAACAGCTAAAGCAGCAGAGGGAGCTGATGCAGATGTATGAGAGCAGTCTCAATCTACCTCCTGGTTTACTTGAGATGCTGGGATACATACCACCCATAGAATTCCTACAGGAGCATGGACTTGCCCCACCCTCGTCAGAGCTGAATGCTGTTGTGCAAACACAACACCAGACAGAACAACCAGAGCCCCAGAAGAAGATCAAACACAAAAGCATTCCCAAACAACCCAGTGATGAACCAGCAAACCCATTAAAGGATGTCCAGCTGAGGAGAACTCCAAAAAAACGGGATCCTATATTCGAGCTGGACCCAAGAGATGATAGAAGATCAGAGAGGGCAAGCTTTCAACTGAGGAAGACTCCCAAAGTGAAGGATACAGGCAGTGCAGGGAATGAGGATGAAACGGCCAATCTGACTGACGTGATCAAGTCTTTAAAACCTGTCCCTCGCAGACGATTACCTCCAAAGGTTGACGTCACACCTCGTGATCAGCTCCTAAATGATATCAAAAAGAGCAACGTGGCTTATCTCAAATCTGTGAGTACCTTAGAATCAGTATTACCTGAAATTACATTTTTTAATTGCTCAAAAAGTGGAACAGTGTTCAAGCTCACAAAACAGAAGAGCATTTATCATAACACTTTCATTTTCTGAAGGTGTTTTAATAGAGCATGCATTGTCCTAAAAAGCAAACTAAACCTGCTGTTCTTTTCCTTTGTTGCTTCTCACAGGTGCCTCTCCCTAAAGCCCTGGAATCAAGTGAAACGAGTCTCCTGTAAGGCGCTGCTGTTTCTTCACCATAGTATTTGTTTTTATTACACATGCTCAGTATTAGTCACTTCACATGAACAGTACAAATTGCTACTGAACTTTAATTACCTAGAGAAAAATACTGGTTAGTTCTGTTTTATTTCAATACGTGATATAGTCTTTGCAAAGTCACAGCAATTATGAACACTGACTACAGCCAAATATTGTGTATTAATTCTACAGTAAAGCGTGTTACCCTTTCATAATTTGAAAGCTCTTCTGAATACAGTGCATGGTTAAGAAAAAAAAGTGTATTCACACAGTATTTGTTCATGATGTCTACATATACAACAATTTCTCTAATCTTTGTGCTTAAAATGAATTAGCAAGCGTGTTTGATTAAATGTTTGTGACTTAATCATTTTGCTATTAAATAATATAAACCTTCCACTCTTTGCTGGGGGATGTTTTTTTAAATTAATTCAACATCACTGGTCACTGTAGAGGTGCCATTAGCTGTAACGCACATCCATCCCGAGGGGATCATTTTTTCATCCTGAAATGAGCGCTGGATATAGAAAATAAAATTACTCATATAATCTGTGTAGTAAATTCATGCCTCCCAGACAGTTTATTCAAAAGATATAAATATCTGCAAAGGTTTTATTTCCCCCACTAATCCGCCATTCAGTAGTCGTTTTTCTCTCTCTTTTTTCAGTAAAATCCTACAGTATACTTTTTGTTTTAGACTTATCTGGAACAAAGTCTGCATCATAAAGTACTTTGCAAAGGCCATTTATTTGAATATAACAAAAATGCCAAAATTAACACAGTTTGAGCTGATCATCTACAAACTGTAAGGTCGGTAGTTCAATCTCTGGCTGCTCAAGGCTGCATGACAAAGTGTCCTTAGAGAGGACACTGAACCACAACTTACTCTCGGATGTGTTCATCATAGTGTCAATGTGAAAGAAAAAAGAACTTAGGTATAGCAAAAAAGTTTGTATGAATATGATGAATAGTAAATTGTATTAAGTGCTTCGAGTGCTCCTGCAGAGTAGAAAAGCACTACCGGTATATAAGAACCAGTATATTATCATTTACCAATAATTTGGTTTAAAATTGTGCAAGCAGAGGATGAAAGAAGAAGTGGGAAGCTGAAAAAAAAACTGTCTACAACAGCATGCAAAATTCATGTTCTTAAGAGATTCGGGGAAAAATCCAGGCAAGTCCTGACAGAGGAATTGAGACATTCATGTGGCCGTTCAGTTGATCCATCTGCTGTTTGCTGAAGCTTCATCAGGTATCTTCTGAGTGGAAGGGTGGATGTCAAGAAGTCTTAAATAAGGGAGACAGGGAGAAAAGGCTGAGGTATGCAAAATTACACGAGAACTGGACTACAAACCAGTGGCAAAACATCTTGTGCAGGGAATCTAAATGTGAAATTTGGTTCAAATCACTTTCATTGTCTACAGGGTGGGGGTGGGAGGGGGCACAACCATGACTGTCTACAGCCATCTGTAAAACATGGAAACATCTTATCAAATTTGTTTCATTTTGAATGCAGGAAAGTACAGTACTGTCAGGTTCTGATCCACTATACATTACCATGTGGAAAGCATCTGATTGGCAACAGCTTAATTTTTTATCACAACAATATTTCCAAACACACCACCAATGTAGCAAAAACACTCCTTGATAGGAAAACACACAGAGAATTAGTACCAGACATGATTTGACCTCTCCAGAGCTCAGACCTCAGCATTAGTGAAGCCATGTGGGATCATCTTGACAGAAAACAGAACAAAAGGCAGCCAACATCCAAAGAAGAGCTTTGGATGGATGTCCCACAAGAAGCCTGGAGATCTATTCCTGAAGACTACTTAATGAAAAACCCTTTCATTTTGCCTGTGTTCAGGTATCATAAAGAAAAAAAAAAGAAAGATGGAGACTCTGTTTTTACCTCATATGCTGTATTTGTTTGATGTTTGCACATTTCATGAAATTGCTTCACCCACTTCTTATTTTCCCAGCAAAATATAGATATGAGCGATGGCTTGAGACTTTTGCACTGTAAATCAAATTACATTTATTTTTATAGAGGACAGCCAATTTTTATTTCTATTCATCACTTTTCAAGAATGGAAATGTCACCAAAAAACATATAACACACACACACACATAATGCTGCATCCCAAACCAATTAAAAATGAACTGACATTTGAGTAGGTAGCAGTACAAACTGCGTTCAGTGTGCATTTCTGAACAGATCAGTATAAGTATATCAGTATAAAATAATAATTATTGTAACTTTTTTCAGAATTCCATGAGATGTCGACTAATGAACAGGGAAATGTGCTAAAAGTCAGTTGAAAATTTATTTTTAAAATACATTTCTGCATGCTAAAATAATGACACATCAGAAATAACAAAAATATACATAACATATACTCAAACGATAAAGCTGCACTTGCCATTCATTTTTCCGTATTGCATAGCTGTGAACAGAGGGGATGCACTCAGGCCACCGTGTACAGTCAGAAACTGTATGCACAAATCTTGTGACAAATCGAATATCCACACTGCATTATTATTTTGAGTAAGGACAAGTAACAATGTCTATGCAAGAAGCAAACTTTTTTCAGCATTCATAAAGCAAGCTCCTGCAATGACAAAATTGGAGTTATTGCGGTTTAATAAGCAGTTCACTTGGTGGCAGCGGTGCGTTTTGGTAATCTGGGTCTACTCGGTGAGAATAAAGATAAACGTGCTCATTTTGAGGTAGCAAACTGAAAGGAAATGAATTTTTTTTGAACAAATATAACTGGTATCTAATCACTTTTTATTCAGCTCAAACATTCTATTTTATTTGGATTGAATAAATACTTGATTACTGTGTAGAACAAAGTGCACTGTGGACATATTTTGACACAGGAATGCTAAAAACTTTGATCCCAACATCCAATCCATACAATGATTGTGCGAACCCTGTTATAATGACATGATTCACCTTTACCCCTTAGATATTGTGAACTCACACAAACATGTAAGAGCATATATTAAACTAAAATGGGTAAAAAAAAAAGTGGGAATGAGGGGAAAAAAAATCTGTAACTTTATTATTATTATTATTATAAGGGGCTTAAACTGGAACTTATCAGACAATTCTACAGAAACTTTAATCCATACTGTATGACACTGATTTCTTTTGGCACACTCTTGGCTGCACTCTTACTCCTTCAGTTTGTTTTCAATGAAATCCTGAATCTTATTAATTTTCTCCTCTTGTTGGTCCAGGAGATCCATGATGATGCCCATGGGGGTCTTCTTTAGCCCAACACCTTCAATCTTGTTCTCCAGCCTGTTTTTCATGTTGCGAAGTCTCAAAGAGGCATGGATCAAGATTACTACGGGATAAACAAGAGCAGCCTATTAATATTGTTTCAGTAAGGAGGGGATAGAATACATTTAAGTATAGCAAGATTAATGTTTTTACTGAAACACATGTTGAAAATTGCCAAAACAAAATGTGATACTCCTGAAACGCAGACATTAAGCAGGTGTTAGGAAAGGTAAATCTTTTATTTCCATGTCAGACAGATACTGAATGCATGACATCAGCTAGTAAACGTGGTCCTGTCAACAACCCATAGCAACGAGTCAACACAAGCAGCAGTGGGCACTCCTCCTGGGAAGAATCAAACTGCCTCATCTGTCTGCCACAATGTTAGAGCTGCTACATTTGCTCGAGGAACCTAACCCACCAATTATCTGAACCACTCTGCTGATGGTCAGAGTCTAAAAATATTTAGAGAGAAGTAGCCTGTAATACTGACTTTATTTTACAATCAGCGTCAACAGGAAATGCGCATCAGCAATTCTGCACATACTGTTCAAATGCTTCAGTGACTCATCGCCACTCTCCCTGGCAGTTTTCATTGCATAACATTAGCCAGATGTTAGCAATATACTATAGGGAACGGTCTCAAGTCTGTACAAGTTGCGAAGTTCGAAAAGGTTCTTAATGTAACAAAGTTAGCACATTTCCCTTTCAAATGTCAAGAAACTGTGAGTGAACCAAAGAAAATTCCAAGCTTGATTAATCAGAATCTGAATACTTTTATAATCCCTAAGGAATGATTTTATGAGGAAAACTGCTCTATTAATGATATTAATTATCATAGAATGAGTCACTATTTTTTATATAAAATGACTAAGAGCTCAATTAATTCCAATATTATAAATTACAGGATATGCTGTGTTTTATTTTTAAAGTGAGTAACCAGTGTAACAGATAAAATCAGGTTAACATTAGAAAGAAATTCACAATATCTTTATTGGGAAGATTTCAATCAGAGCTACTCTAATAGCCAGAATTTTTCTGTTGTATATACACTAACAAATATTCTTAGATACACAGCAGTCAGGCATAACATTATGACCACCTGGCTAATAGCATTTGCTGATCTGTTGAGGCCCTGACTTTAGGCCCTGAAGGTGTGTTATGGTATGGTATCTGGCACCAGGTGTTTGCAACAGATCCGTTAGCTCACTGGCTAATGCCTTTTGATCGACAAGTTATTGGCCAGTCAGCATATCCTGGATGCGCTTCCTTTCCTTTCTTAGAATGCCCCATGGAGCAAAAAGCAGGTGACTTGTGAGTCTTTTGAATTTCAATACTGATGCTTTCTCTGCTACATGCGCTGAAAGTATTAGTAACCACTGAATTTGGAGCACATTCTGCTGGACAAACTGTTTAATTAAACTATTTCTAATTAACCCCAAGCTAAAACAAAAACAATAATTAACTGACGCTATAATCAAAAAGTAGTGTACTTGTAGTGTTGTGCTGGGTGTTGACAAATTATCCAACATGGTGAATATCAAAATTAATGGAAAATGCTTGTGTAATATACTTACAGAGCAAAGGAAAGGTGATTCCAAAGATGAAGACCATGACTCCACCACAGAGTGAAAGCAGAAAGTAGCTGGTGACCATGACACCAATGACAAACAGAGTGGGGTTCTTCCTTTTGAAGTTCTTGATAGTGGCCTTATTTTCTCCTGCCCAGACTGATCCTGCAAAGACCAGTGCCACCACAGCTCCACCCAGGAACATGCCAAATGGATTCATGAACCTGAATATTGGAACACACACAAAGGAAACTGAAATGCTGTGCATTAATTTCACTACATATATGTTGTGGTAAGAAGTTTACATACACTCATCATTAGCATGAATGTCAAGATAATCTGGGCTTGTAATGATTTATTTGAACTGTTCTTTTTTCCAGACTGGAATCATTGTACAGCAAACATCATTACTCCATCCTAAAAAATAAATAAATAAATAAATATATATAACAGTTCAAAGAAATTATTAAAAACTTAAAATGACAGTGACATTCATGTTCATAACGAGTGTATGCAAAAATTCACATAGACACATATTATATGTAATTTAAAATTCTTTTAAACAGCACAACCTGCTGGTGGTGGCAAAAATTAGTAACTACCACTTTGCTGTACACCAAAAGCGGCAAGGCCTGCAAGAGGATGTCGACTCACGATTTCCACTACATCATCCTGCATTCAAAGCAGCAGCTTGTATGCAGGAAACGGCAACAATGTTGGGCGGCCGATGGTCAAATTTAGCATAACTTTTAAATAAGGTTAATTTTACACAAGTTTTTACTGGATGTGTACGACATGCGTACAGTATAAAGCACCAGCTCAGCATTTAGGCCATCTAAAAACTTACTTCCTCTGAATGTTTTAAATGTTGGAAAGAGAGGACTTGTAGGCCAATAGAGGTTAAAACATCTATATGGCTAGTGACCATCTGACGACTGGAAAGATAGAAAAGAGCTTCACCGTATTAAACATTAGTAAACATAGCAACACAGTGCTAAATGCAACAAAAATAGCCTGTGTGGTCACAATGGGTGTGGATAAAAGGTATGCAAGAGAATTAAGCTCAGAGCAGCAGATGCTGGCCTGTCTGCGTTAGCCTGCTGTCAACCCAGGACTCACCCTACAATGAGGAAAACCACCATAGCCACGGCGAAGTAATTCGTCTGGTAGTACATCAGATTGCTGATCACTCTGTTGTTCCACTTTGCTAAGTCTCCGAAATCGGGCTTGCCGAATCGGTCCGTTCCGGGGAAAAAGTCGTCCCACGGTCTGAGGGGTGCGAGCTCCATTTTGGCTGCCATATCTTCGGCGTGTCGTTAAGCGACGCAAACAAACACAACACCACAGCACACGCTGCGTAATATTTTGACAGGTCAGCTGATCACGTCAGCGGCCTGGAGGAGGTGGCAGTCCGAAAAGAGAAACGCTCTCGCGAGACTTTAAACGAGGCTCAGTCTGCAGCGGCAGTTAACGGGTTTAGGACTTGTGTTTATAAAGTGCAGCAGTGCCATTAAAAAAAAAGATAATTTTATTTTTGATTAGTTAGTACCTAATACCAAAAATTTTAATTCAATTATTAATACAATATATCCCTTTTGCTTTGCTGTTTTGTCATCTTCCTTTATATTTATATAATTATAATCTTATTTAAATATATTTCTGTTCTGAATTTTGTTTTTTCAGTGTTTAGTTAAATTCTCTAGTTTTTCTATTATCTGAGTCCACTGTAATCAGGGACATCACCAAGGGGGTCAGAGAGGGCAAAATTTGCTGCCTCCCCAGTGCAGCGGCCCTGACTGTTTTAACATCCTTTTCTCAGTCGATTAATAAGTTCTAATCTCTATTTTACTACGTGCATTCTCTCTATTGTTTGCTATAGCAATAATAATAATAATAATAATAATTACTAGGAAAAGAAACAGATTTAATGTAGGCTAAAACCACAAAAATATTGCATTGTTTTAAATAGTGTACACGCTCTTTGGCAAATGCGGCATTTGTAATGTCCTTTGTCTCAAATTGTGTTCAAATTATGAAACGCAGAAAGAGAAGAAGACATCACTGAATATTGCTATTCACCTATGGATAATTATTATCTCTATATATGGCTCTTCAAAGACATGCAGATACGCACATATGTGTGGGGAAGGAACCTAATTTCTGAACCAGGAGAATTATATATCCCTGTATGCGCAGTGAGGAGTCGGGGCTGCGGCGCAGCTTTGACACTCGTGAATACAGTAGTCTCAATCGAGGACATGGGACCCTGAAAGTATGGCGGATGCCGAGGAGCCGTAAGTCGTAATTGATGGAAATTATTATTTTAACGTAGTTAAATGCTGCACCTTTGTCAGCAACCCAACATGCCTAAAGACAGCTTTATTTTTTTCTTTCAGGGAGAAGAAAAGAAGGCGAATAGAGGACCTAACTGAGAAGTTAGTGACGAATCTAAATAAAGGTCTCTGGCAGCAGGTTTGCGTTGCTAAGTGAGCAGCGACTGCTGGGCCAGCAGATATGATCAAATCAAACATTTTACCATGCACGCAGGACTTACTAACCCACCATTATATGTTTCTATAAATCATCCATGTGAAACGTGAATCCAGTTAAAGTCTAGAGTTTATTGCAAGGGTCGAAGTTGCATTGCTCAAATCAGCTTTCTTGCAAGACCTATTCGGTCTGTTACAGCCTTGTGTCTGCTTCATATCGCATGCATTTTTCTTGCAACCCCTATATTTTTCTATCTATATCTATCACCCCTCACCTGGGTAATCACTGTCCTTGTAGTTAAATGCAACATGGATATGCAATCTTGAGACACTGATAGAGACCACTTATTATGTGTTCATCAACAAGCCTATACAGGAAATATAAGTGCTGTAATCTTAATGCTTTAGTAGATTGAAACCTGCTTTATGACTTTTATCTCTATCAGGTTTCTTAATATGAGAGTCCTATTCATTTTGGCTGCTCTTTTTAGTCTTGAGATAAGTTAGAAGAAGTGTAAGCATAAATTGTGTTGTAATACAAGTCCAGTGCATCTTGTTGTGTTGTGTTGTTTGCCCAGAATGGCTGTAGATAGTGGACACAGAGATGGTGGCTGCGATTGGGATGGTCGTTGGAATCATGTGAAGAAGTTTTTGGAGCGACCTGGCCCATTTACGCATCCTGACTTTGAGCCAAGCACTGAGGTTACATGGAAATGTTTTTTATGTGCATGCTTCATATATTTGACTGAATAAGCCAAACAAGATAAGGCTATAGCTGCACTGTGAGGTTAGAGGGTTTTTAAAAATCTTAAATACCATTCTTTAAATATATAATATTTTTTTCATACCAGTCCCTGCATTTTTTGTTGGAAACATGCAAGATTCTGGTGATCGGAGCAGGAGGACTTGGTTGTGAGCTGCTGAAAAATCTGGTAGGAAATAGCAAGCTTGAATGCACGTTTTGTTAAGGTTCATCATCAAGTGTAAATTGAACAAATGCAAAGTCTTTTTAGTGGTTTAAATAAGTTCTTACATAGTCTTTCTTTGCTTCAGGCCTTGTCTGGGTTTCGCCTCATTCACGTGGTTGATATGGATACTATTGATCCGTCCAACCTCAACAGGCAGTTTCTTTTCAGGTAGGTTTTTAGCTTTTTTAAATTTCACCATGGTTTAATACCACACAAGTACTGATTATGCACAGTGTTTCATATATAATCAAAACTGACGTGTCTCTATTTAGACCCAACGATGTTGGACGACCAAAGGCGGAAGTGGCTGCTGACTTTATTAACAGCCGTGTCCCGGGTTGTAAAGTTGTTCCGTATCCTTTTATTGACAATTTTCTTTAAAAACAACACGGACTGTGTTTACAATATATGACATTTACTGTGTGCTGCTATCATGTTATCACCTTATAAATGATCTGCAGTCATTTTAAAAAGATCCAAGACTGTGACGAGTCTTTCTACAGGCGTAAGTGTGCTTTTCTTATAACGTGTAAACTTTAGCAGGTCTTACTAAATAGACGCCTGATAGTTTATTTTATTTTCAGAGTTCCACATCATCGTTTGTGGACTGGACTCCATCATTGCCAGACGCTGGATGAATGGGATGCTGGTACAAAATATAAATTAGTTGCAGTTTGTTTTTTGTTTTTGTTTTTTTTCCTTCAGGTTTTTCTTTACTCCCTTAAAGGGAGCAGCCAAAAGAAAGAGAGGAATAATAGTTATTTAAGAATTAAAATAGTGTGTTATTCAAATTTTTAAGTACATTATGAGAAAGTGTCATACTTTGTCAATGCTGCACCGTGTATGCTTTCTCTTCTGCTGATAAAACAGATTTATGTGTGCAATTTATGATTGATTTGACCTTTTATAGATCTCCCTCCTGAGCTATGAAGACGGAGTCCTGGATCCTAGCTCCATCATCCCGCTCATTGATGGAGGGACAGAGGGCTTTAAAGGAAATGCTCGTGTCATTCTGCCGGGAATGACTGCATGTATTGACTGCACTCTGGAGCTGTATCCGCCACAGGTACTGCTCCCTTTCTTACAGATATTGATTTTCTGGTTTCACCTTAAAGATTTGTATATATTTTTCTGTTTTTAGTGTGCTCTGTGACAGAATTGTCTGCCAGCCTATTAACTTTTTACAAAGTTACATCTGGTGCTGTGTTGAGTGTGTCTGGGTGTGAAAAAGCAGTTGTGGGGAACAGGTGGTCCCTAATATTCCAATCTGCAGCAACAGCTGTTTGTTTGTTGAGGCTGAAAAGAACTATTTTAATTTGGAGAAAACTGTCACTTACATTCAGAGGATATAAAAAACAGCAAAACGTAAAGGTAAATAGAGATTTAATGGTTAAACTGATGGTTTAACGGTTAAACAGCTGGTAGCTAACAGTTTTTGACAATGTAGCTGTCTTAGTGTTGCATAGCGCATTTTAATCCTCGTATGCTTTTACTGATACTTGAAGTTTATTTTTGTTATAAGTCTTACTTACTTACCGGTGTGTTTTATGTGTTTTACCTCTTCATATCTTTCTAATGGTATATTTTTATCTTTGTAAAATCATTCTTCTTTAGTGGACTACTAAATATGTCCTGGCTATTCTGAATTCGCTTCATAGTACCAGGCCCATAGTAACAGCTTATAATGATCCTTTCAATGACTCGTTTTTGCATAGCATTAAATAAACATTTGTGATCCACAGATTAATTTCCCCATGTGCACCATTGCTTCAATGCCAAGGCTGCCAGAACACTGCATCGAATATGCCAGAATCTTACAATGGCCCAAAGAAAAGCCATTTGGAGGTACGCTAATATATTGACTTGGTAACCAGTAACACGTCATATAACCTGCCTTTGTTAAAATGAATACTAAGAACATGGGTTGTCTAATAGAAACAAGCTTAGATGGAGACAATCCAGAGCACATCCAGTGGGTGTTCGAAAGATCCAAAGAAAGAGCAGCAGAGTTTAACATTACAGGAGTGACATACAGACTGACTCAAGGTGAGCCTGGGAATCATTTGTTCAGCTCTATTGTGCTACATTTGAATTGTTATTAAAGTTGTATCTGTTTCTTATGTCACAGGTGTCGTGAAAAGGATCATTCCTGCTGTGGCTTCGACTAATGCTGTTATTGCTGGTATGAAAGTCCAACTTTTTAAGCTGGTAGCAGTGAAAGTGTTGTAATGTCTGGTGATGTAAAAGCAGCAAACATTCCTTAATTAAACATGCAGTTGTTAAAATGATGGTATTGGGAGATGTAGCGCTTGAAAAATGGTGGACATTTTTTAAACAACGTGTTTTGGTTTTTTAAACATATTTAGACTTGCAGCTAACAGACAGCTAATTGCTCTGCAGTTTTTAACACTGTGATCATTTACTACTGTACTTGGGTAGCTTGTTAACCTTAGATGCTAACTTTGCAGCTTAACTCGTTCACGTTTCATTCATTCACTTCTTTTGTTTTCTGTTTCTGTTCTTCGTAGCTGCCTGTGCAACAGAAGTTTTTAAGATTGCTACGAGGTTGGTTGTAAAAAGACATTTTGAGCCATTTATTGTAGTTAGCTGTTGATATATTTTTTTCTATTTTTCTCAACATAAACATCTCTTATTGTTTTTTGTTGTTTTTTTTTACCAGCGCCTATATCCCTTTGAATAATTACATGGTCTTCAATGACGTGGATGGACTGTACACCTACACATTCGAAGCAGAGCGAAAGGTTTGTTTTAGCTGTAACTGGCTTTTTGCCAGCTGTGTAATGTATGCTCACCGAGAATATTCAGTGTAATCTGAATTTTCATTGATTGACAGGAAAATTGCTCAGCTTGCAGCCAGGTGCCTCAAGATCTCCAGTTCCCTCCTTCTGCCAAATTACAGGAGGTTTTAGAGTACCTGACAGAGAACGCCTCTTTGTGAGTACTCAGGAAGAACATTCTGCTCTCGGATTTTTGACACAAATAATGATCGCATTAAGATTTATTTCATTTCTTTCCCAGACAAATGAAATCCCCTGCTATCACCACAACTCTGGAAGGAAAGAATAAGACGCTGTATTTGCAGGTAATGTATTAAACCAATTCTGGGAGGAAAAAAAAAATTCATGACTTGTATCGTATTATACACCACAGGTAACCTAGGATTGTATTTTTATTCTAGTCTGTTAAATCCATTGAAGAACGAACCAGGCCAAACCTCTGCAAAACTTTAAAAGGTAATAAGAAGCTGATAAGCTCAGATTCTTAGAGTCCATTAAAAGTTGCATCTATAACATGTAAATCATGCTTGTGTAACAAGTCTTTTTTTCTGATGTAGAGCTGGGCTTGTCAGATGGACAGGAACTGGCTGTAGCTGATATCACCACACCCCAGACGGTCCTCTTCAAGCTCAATTTTACAGCTTGAACCTCCATTACTACAAGCAGCACTGATGCAACTGGATGCAAACTGGTCTCATGACAAAGTTACTGGGACTTTTCAGTAGCACATTTGATATAATAATGTAAATATGATCAGTAAGTTCTCACTTGTCAGATAGTGTTGATGCTATATGAATATGGCCATTAAATAACATTGTTTTTCTATTAGTAATGTTGTTTACTACTTTGTCAGTTTGTCCTGTGTTGACCTACCCTGTAGCTACTTCCCCATCAAATTAAATAAAAATAATGATGTGCACTATACTCTAATAAAGTTTTATTATCATGTGAGACTACAGTTTCATCTCATTTATTTGATTTAGAAGTAAATGGCATTTTCTTTGGCAGCTTCTGGGTTTTAATTTGATGGATTTCTAACAACTGGATTAGATGACAACTATCACAGTATATAGACATGGTGCATTAAGCTTTTTAATCTAGAGGCACTTGGATTGTCATGTGTTTTATGATTAATTCTATAACAACTGAAAAGTTCATATGAAATGCAAAAATTTGTTTAGTATGTTTATTTACGTTTTAACTCTCCCTAACTATGGAAGTGGTTGTTGTCTTAATATCTTTCCAAATTCCCATGTAGTAGACAAACTAAGACATCAACACTCATCACTGAAGGGAGTTCACGCTCTTCTTTACTATTGGCTACTATTAGCAGTACTAATAGCCTGGCAATAGGCTAACATTTGCAAATCAATGATTGCGCGACAAAAAGGAACAGTCATATACCGTAAAACTCATTATGGTGTTGATATAAACACAAACTGATAGCTGCTCCACTTAATCGTTATTCTTATCTTAATCACTATCCCGTTTTTTTTTTTAAATCTCGGTTTACATTGTAACATCGTGGAAAGACTGTATAAATATATATTGTGGGATGTTTTACCCTTTGCAACCTATTAATTAAGAACATTCTTCAAACCTAAGAAGATAATATCCTGATAATATATTTGACAGTTTTTTTTCTAGTTAAAAGACAAAAAAAGGTGGAAACGAATAAAACAAAAACAGGACTCTGCCCTCCTCAGATGCAGTTTATCCTCTCCGTTCACTGTGTGACAGGATGTCGATACTCACTTTAAGCTTCTTATGGCGCTAATGAAAGTGGCCACATATTGCTCGGGAGACAGATGGCTTGTGTCTTGATTAAGATTAAATTTTCCTGACGGGAATAGCTGACAGGCTTGTCCCGCTGTGTTCACAGAGCAACACATCTCTCACATCGCATCCTGGCTGAAAGGTACAGTGTAACTCCGGGGAGAGCAGATGATGTGTGAAGGTGCAGCTTTTCACTTAGCCGGTGTGTTGACTGTAATCTATATCAGCTGCAGGCTCCCCCCCTTCTTCTTCCCTTTTCTCGCTCTGATTCGTGCCTCTTCAGAAAGTGGAGAGTAACATTTGCAGCGAACTTTACCAACCTCGCTGAACCGATGTGATGCGCTTGCTTTTAACACCGACACTGATGATGACTTCAGCAGCGGTTCATTATACACATCAGTAACCTGAGCACAAGTAAGTAGGTGAATTAAGAATTTATCCATCAAGAAAAATTCAAATTCCAGAAGCAAAACTGATGTAGATCGTTTATGTGAGATCGCATCACTAGCAGTGTTGGTTCAAATACTAACAGGAAGAAAAAACAAGTTGAGTGTATGAATATATAGATATTCGTTTGTTTGTTTGTTTGTTTTCAGAAATGATGCATTAAAAGACACGACTTAAATGGAAAAAAGGGAAATTTCCCTCACTAAACTAAAACTGATTGCCGGTATTGTAGTGTTTACTTTTCCCACACATTTTCTGTAGAACATTTTAAACTGTCTACTTGACAAATGAATTAAGAAAGTAATCCACAGTTAAATCAATGATGAAAATCATGCTATAATAGCTATAATTGGAGCCTTAAACTTTATATGAGGGGGTTTAGTGATGAATGAAAATGCCTCAAGCCATCTAGCGCAATGATGCATTGCTTGATGCCACATTGCTCTGTATAATTTATTGCTGTAATTTGACATAAAAGTCCATGTCCCACTTTATTTTTTTCTGTGCCTCATGTGGAATACAGCTTGTTTTGGAGGAAGTGTTTAGCTTTGCACACAGAGCCGTTCACAGCTGAAAGGATAATCTCCGAAATGAGTGCAAGGACCTACTCTCATCTGCCTCTCATCAGGCTTTTGTTGGCATTTCTTTGATTTGCCTTGGCTTAGCTTGGTGATGTCAGAGTCATAATCGAGCAAATAGATTCTATGATCTGGAGGACCACTTGTCAGAGTGAGAATATATCAAAAGAGTTTAATATTGTATTTTGAATTTGTTTAATGAAAATTGTCTCTTAAAGTTTGCATGAATATTTTTTTTGTGCAGACACTTGAAGATGAAGCTGAACATAAGGACACAAGCATTACACTGGGGTCTCCTCCTTTTGTGTATAATGAGCCTCTGCATCCAGCTTGTGTCCAGTGGCAACCAAAGCTCCCGAGGAAAGACAGGTAAGACCCAACCAGACCATTGGCACCCCCAGAGGAACTCATTATGGCTTTTTGGTCACTATTGTGTTGGTCTGGTAGACAGTTAAAGGCCCAGTGCCACCCTAAGGCATGAGTGCTAAACCCTCACAGACTTAATTGTTGTCATCTGGTAAGGAATTGGAGGCTGCACATGCTCAAATACAATAATATTTCATACTGTTGTGAGTGGGACTTGCTATTTCACATTCTTATTTTCTTCATCACAAAAACAGCCATAGAGAGTAACTGCCTGATTTGAACATCTTCCAGTCTTTACCGTTTAGAAAGAAGAAAAGGCAGTTCTTGCTCTGCTCTTAACACAAGCATAATTGGGAAAAATTGAAGTTAAAGTATTACAAACAAATAAAGTAAGTCTTATATGGTATATGTTTTTAATGCCTATTTACAGTCTTTTGTTGTTGTTGTTGTTTGTAATGTTAGGGTATAACATCCCAACACGTTGGACTATTGGTAGTTCAAAATCTGCGGAAATGCAGACTTGTGGAAAGTTTGCATAAAGGGATCCAAATGTCTGATAGGAGAGAGCTCCCATCTACTTGATGATTTCAAATTGGGACAGTCCTAAACCTCTCACGGTCTGAGCAGGAAGGTGCATCAAAGCCTGTGAGTCTGTGAGTGTAGAGACTGGGACTAGGCTAAGCTTTTGCAACGAGATCCAGAGAAACATTTTTGCTATTTTATTTTATTTTTTTTAGATGTAAATATGTTTTCATGTCATACAGAGCTTCATAGTATGTCTTCAGAGTTCTAAAGTAGTGATTCTGTAGAACATTCCCTCCTGAGGTTATGAATTCGTTAAACCATATCAGCCTACTGTAGTTTGACCAATTTCCAACCTAGAGGTCAGACCCCCTCTAAGTGGTCAAATGTGTGGTTTGTGAAACATATTAGATTTAATTTAATTTTAAGATTATGCTATAACATTAATAGTCATGTAAACAAAGATTACAATTAGTCTTTTTTTATGATAGCAGATCATGGATCTGACCAGGTACAAGCAGACAATTATACAGTTGAACTGCCACATAGAAACTGTTTTTGTGAGGGCTCAAATGAAGAAATGATTGGGAAGCACTACTTGAATCTAATTTTTAAGCTTATACAGTGTTATTCAATATGATGTAACAAAGAAGTAACTATTGACCTCTAGCTGTCAGACAAATGCAGCTGAATAAAAAGGGCATATTTGTGACTGAAATGCTATGGAGTAGAAGTCCAGTACAGAAGAAAATGGATACATTTCAGTGAAGTATATGAATTTCTACTTAAGAAAATACACTCACAAACAACTGCAATGTTAAGCCCTAAACCCATCTCTATGTTTTGAATAATTTTGCATTTGGCATGAGTGCTTTAATTGTAGTCTGATTTAAAACACCGTTTAATTATGAATTTCCAAATCCTGCAGGTATTGTTGACCATGGAGCCAGCCTGACACCTTTGTTCAAAATTAGCAATATTCATGCCTTTTTTGTAGGCTTGTTTCTCCTGCTCTCTAGCACCCCTTAAACTGGAAGTTCAGTTTTAAGTGCAGCAGAATGACTCATCAGTGATAATCCCTAAAAGCAGCATTCCTTTATGCAGATTTCTGTGCAGAGATGCAGATGCTGCTTTGAAATGTCTGCTCGTGTTCTTTATTATGCTAATTTCTGATAATGTGAAACATGAAATTAGCTTACTGAACATAGTGATAATTGCTGCTAATATGTTTGCAGCATTTGAAACCCCATCCCCCTGCCTGGTGCATGAGTGCTGGTGCATTTCCTCCACTTGGTGGTGCTGTAGCTTCAAAAACAGCAAAATTAGGTTTAATCACAAAGAACTAAACTGTTTTCTAACTGTAACAAAAGATTAGATCTCAGATGTCATTAAGCCTAGAAGTGATTGCCTATAATTCTGTCATTTTTAAAAGATTAAAATCAGCCAGGCTGCCGCAACCTGCACGCAAAACTCAGCGTAGAAGATTGGTATCATTCCCTTCAAAATTTCTTTCTCAGGGTCATCACAGGAGAGGACAGGGACTTGTGAAGTGGTTGCTGCTCATCGCTGCTGCAACAAGAACAAAATTGAAGAACGCTCTCAAACTGTCAAGTGCTCCTGCTTCCCAGGACAGGTAGCAGGGACAACAAGGGCTCTGCCCTCTTGTGTTGAAGGTAATATTACTAGGACCCTCTTTCAGCTCTCTTAAACTGAAATATTTCCTCATGACATGCATGTATTACAGGTCAGAGTAGAGTTAGTTTCACTGGAGTCCACTAATACTGAGGCGTTTAAGAATCATAAGAGTGTGACATTTGACTGAGATGCTTTTTCCAAACAAGGCCTTTTTTGAAGTCCTTTTGTCTATAAAGTGACCTTTTGCTGTGTTCGTCTCCCCCTCCAGCCTCTATTGTGCGACAGAAATGGTGGTGTAAAATGGAGCCGTGTCTGCAGGGGGAGGAGTGCAGAGTCCTCCCTGACCTCACTGGCTGGTCATGCATCTCTGGAAATAAAGTGAAGACCACAAAGGTGAGCAGAGGGCCTGCAATAGTCTGAGGTTACATCGACACAATAACTTTTTCATCTTAAAACAATGTTTTAAACATTATTCACCCAAATCAATATTTTAGTACAAAATCAATTTCACTTAATGCATGCATACTTGTATCACACTGATTAGTTATATACATACTGGATATGTATTTTGCTGGTGTAAACAGGAAGCAGAGGATTCAGAGGAAAAAGCAATGGCAAAAAGTTGCTTTGACTGATAATGAAATCAGTCCAACAATAATGAAAATGTTACAGAAAGTTGTTGCAAACCTAATATGGTAATGGAAAATTAGTCCATCTTTAGTGGAAGCCATACCAAGCCAGGAAAGATCCATCCATCCATCCATCCATCCATCCATCCATCCATCCATCCATCCATCCATCCATCCATCCATCCATCCATCCATCCATCCATTCATCTTCTTCTGCTTATCCAATTTAGTGTTGCGGGAGAACCAACATATGAAGGATGAAATCCTATTATTTTGGGCTAACTGTAATATTTTGACTTAATTTTGTGATGTAAAAACCCACTCAGTAAGTGTACATCTATAATATTGTTTCTGCCAGTTTAGGACTATTCATAGTTCTGGAATTTACAAACTAAAACTGAGTCTGTAATGTCTATCTATGTTCTCAGTCATCCAGCCATGCTAGTCTTCAGCGTTTGAAAAGAAGGCAGCCGGACTGATTCTGTATTATTTCCCAAATTCTACATTTACAGCTCTGTAGAGAATGAACCAGTTCGGACATGAGCCCTAGCGGTTGTAAAAATTACATATTTTAAAATGAAAATAGATTAGTGTGGGTGCACCCAGAGTCACAGTGGAAGCAGCCCTACAAAAGAAATAACACATAGTGACTTTAATTTCATACATGGTATTTATAGATGCTTAAATACAGTCGCACAAAAAAATCTTCTCCATTTTCACTGTTCACTTTCATGCAAACAGGGTCTGACAAACTTGTGAATGCTCATCATAAAGCTTTATTTTAGTAAGCACTCCTTTGATGCTCAAAGATTCCAGAATCAAGCATAATCACTGCTCCCAGTGCCCATATCAACCCCTTTGCTTGCACCAGGCACAGTGGGCTCAGAAACCCTAATTCTATAATCTGGTGAATGATGGGGCCAAGAGGACAAACATGAAATAAGCTGTGAACTAATACCAAAGCAGTAAAACCCATGTAATTAAATCTGACGACCAAAGGAAACCCCACTGTATTCAAATAAATAAATAAATAATTAAAATGCACATTCTCAGAAGTTGCCTTTTTGATCAGCTGTATTCTATAAATGATTCATAGTAGAGAATATTTTATAGTGAGACAGGGAAAGTGAACACATGCAGCATATAGAAAGTGATCATTGTCTACAGAAGTCATGTGATCATCAGATTATACTCCCAACAGAATAGAACAAAAGCACATACTTTTGTCCTTTTTGCTAACCCCTGCATTTGTTACTGTCACTGAGCTTTTTGAGCCTTTTGCTCACAGATCGGGCATACAGTTTAAAACACTTTACTGGCTGCTTTACTTTAGACAGTAAATAAAAACACACTGCTCACTTCTGGTTTAGCACTGTGGATTTTGCTGTGGAAATTAACAGCTGTCTCAAACAGATTTTTATCAGCAATATGTAGTGTACGCTAATGAATTTGCTTCCTTGTTCACTCATTCACTTCTCTGCATCTAATGGATGCTTAATAGCTTAGTAAGCAGTAAATTGAAATTATGCGCACTTAACATAATTTTACATCATCATTGACAGCTGTTTGCAAATTCTTGAGATAGAGAGTATTTCTCTTATCGCAGCACCACACGCTTTCTTAGAATTTGGAGAAATTCAATCCCTCACAAGCCATTACAGATACTCAGCTATGATTGGGGTAATGAGCGGAGTTTAACGAGGGATAGATTGAAACTAGAACAAATTCGACAGTATTTAACTTGCTTTTCAGATGTACTGAAATCATTGTGATGGAGAAAAATCAAAATGTAATTTTCTTTCATTTATGTTTCATTTTCAGGTGACACGGTAGCAAGACAGAAGCTCCAGCTAATCAGTGCAAGCCCATACTGGTCTGCCTCGGTCAACTTAAATAACATTACACTGTGAGGATAGTGAATGCCCCGTCAGATGGAGCACAGAACAATATAGATTTAATTAGATATGGCTCAGCTTTGCAGAAAATCATCATTTTAATTTGCTTTGTCTTGGAACAATTTTGGTTTGTGTTAATGCCATGGCGTAGAGAATCTATTAGCAATTGACCTGGGATAAAATGATGCAGCACCTTTTCCAATCCAAATGAACAGCTTTTGCAAAAGTCTATCATTGTGTTTTGCGCTTGATATTCTGGGCACATTGTGATGCACTCAATCAAAGTTTGGATGGGTCTGCTGGCAGACACTTAAAAAGAGATTTTGTGGATTTTCAGGAGGCAGAATGTGAATCCAGTCAGTGGCCTGTGACTCTCTCAAAGCAGAAGCCAACAAATTCTGAGAAATTTATTATTATATAGCATTTGTAGACAACCCTATCTCTTAACTTACTCTGAGTTTCATAAGAGGTCCGCTCCCTTTCCACAAAGAAACACTCTCTCAAACACGGCACGAACACACACACACACACACACACACACACACACACATGACTATGCATACACAAAGGCTGCTTTTTGACTCCACTGGTTGGACGGGCCACCACCTGCAAGGCTGTGATGGCATGCACACAAGCATGAAGCTCTGATGCAAAACAAGGACTGTTTGAAATGCTAATCATGGGGAGAAAGGGGAGAGAAAAGAGAAGAGGTTCTTCTTCACTGCTGAGAGTCTTTACATCATGCTTTTTTTTGTTTCTGTTTGTGCTCCTGTGGAGGGGACTATGCTTATAGTAATGATGGGAAACACTGACAGTTCTCTGCCTTGAAGCAAATCGTAGCCACTAACACAACACAATGTTTACCTTTATTACCACTTCATCACTTGTCCTCTTTATATAAATAATATTCCTTCTGGACCCACCTCGATTGCCTCTCTTTTATCTCTTGAGTTCAGGCAGATACTTTGCAATTTACCTTTGAAATGAAGGGACCAAAAAAAATGAAAATAAAAACACAAATACAGTAGCTGCAAATCATTCCAACTTCCAGCATTAGACTTGCATGCATAACAACCGCTGCAAGTTGAAAGCAGCTGAACTCAACATAAGACGTTTATGCATGATTTATATTTTACATGTTATTGTTTTAGTAGTGACAAGAGTCTTCACTGAAAGGTCTGAAACTCAAGTGTTTACACGTTGGCTATTTTGTAAGCGTTCAGGTTTAATTCTTCCTTAACTCTTGCAGTGCTGTGAATTCATTTTACGGGATGCAATATGTAAATCTAAGATCATGTAGCGATACAGTATTCAATCACGCTGGATGTTTTTTACTGGTTTTAGATGACAGTAGTATCTCATGGAATCTGTAGTTCAAAAGTTCATCTCCTTTGTGTTTCTTCTTTTCCTGGAAATTGTTTTTATAGGTAAGAAAATAATTCAGAGGATAGCAGTGAGAATAGAAACATAGGGCCTTTGCAATGCTTTCCAGATGTAGATTATTATATGCAT
This sequence comes from Aulonocara sp. 'chitande type north' Nkhata Bay, assembly GCF_057382095.1. NCBI lineage: Eukaryota > Metazoa > Chordata > Actinopteri > Cichliformes > Cichlidae > Aulonocara > Aulonocara sp. 'chitande type north' Nkhata Bay. The sequence goes on from NC_141363.1 coordinate 35,029,039, forward strand.
ACATCTTAAGCAATGAATGTCGCATACAGAGCTCCATATGCCATGTTTATGTTGATCTCATCGAGGTATTTAGGGAATACCACCTTTCTTTCTTTCTCAAATTGTTCTTTTTTCATGAGCTTGCACTTAAATGTGCCTGATGGGACGTTTTGAGATTCTTCTGATTTTGAGATTTAGATTTCTTTATTTGTGACACAAAACCCTTCTTCTAAATCACTCTAAATGTGATATGCTTTTGAGTATTTTGTAGGTTCACTGGCTAGTTTTTAACCATTCTGACAGCAGTATTACAAAACTGCAGACCTTGTAAACTTGTCTGACATAGTTAGGACAAAGTAGGGTGATGGTGCTTTAACATTTGCACTGTTTTTGTATAAAAACTATAGGTGCAATAACAGAAACCATTTAAAATGTAATGCAATCCATTGTACAACTGTTATATATGGCTATACTGAATGAATATACTATACAGTCGAGTTGGGATTTAGTGCATTTGTTCAAGCTATACAAAAGAGTCCTACAGTGATCTGCAATATTTATTTGTTTAATTTAGCTGCACGTATAACTCAAAAACTCCAAACATTCTGTGGTAGTAAACACAGTATCATGGGGGTTTTGGAGTGTCAGACTGACAATATATGCAATCAGAAGCTACTACCTCAGGCATTAGAAACAGAAATTATCGTTCCAGTCACAACAGTTTTTAATAATTTGTCACTCTTGATTTTGTTCAATTTTGACAGCCGACGCTTCTCTCAGTGATGCAAACTCTGGGAATAAACCAAAAAATATTTATTTACTCTCAAACCCTTCAGAAATATGGATTGTGAACGCTATCTTGTTAAAGATGCTTCTCAGTGACTGATTTAACTCCTCAGGCTTGAACTGAAAATGAAGTTTACTCACAGAAAGATCACTGGAAGTTAAACCAAGGAGCTGGTTGAGTCCCACGGGAGTCTTTTCAATGTTCTTGCTCATTGAACCACATTGTACTTTTTGAATTTAAAATAAAATTGTATTTTTAAAGTTCCATAATTCCCAAACTGTTCTTGAACTGTTTGTGAATAAATATTTAGAATGACCAGGAATTAAAATGGAAAAAAAGACACATCTGCTGGGAATCCCTACAATCTGCTGCATCTGTACTTTTTCAGAAAAAATACAGGATTGAACTGTCATGAGTTTACATTGTAACATAATGTTTTGTCACGTACTGTTTGGTCATATTTTGTGAAGTAAGAGATTTGGTTTTTAAAAATTTCAACAGGAACTAACTTAGTGTAAAAAAAGTTTGAAGTAGGTAACAGTACTTTATACCCCAGGGGGTTTTATGTCAACGGTGACAGCACACATCCTCAAATTTCTGCCTATATTCCTAAAATACCAGTAGCACTCACAGCTTTATTTTCTCTGATATATTTTCAAAGGAGCTGGTGTGACATTCATTAGGTAACTCTCAGATGTGTCTCAGATAAACTGTGATTCATACACACACTCACACAGGGTCTTAGGAAATTTCAGCGCTGCTTGATTACCTCTTATCTGAATAAGTAAAGTAAAGTCAGTCACTTTATTGCTATGCTTTTTCACAAATTAAGTCGAAGCTCTCTCGGCACCTGCCATCTAAACAAGAATCACATCCCCCCCAAAATAAAAATGAAAGCAGCCAAATGAGTTAATTAAGGCGGGTGTTATAGGATCTGCACTCTTAGATGGGAGTAGCTGCACACACGAAATAAATGCTCTAAAAGCTGAGGCAAATAATCAGAAAATTATAACAGATGAGAGGATTAAAGAGCCACAAGATGAGGGGGAAAAGTAACCTCACTTTTGAGATGTTATTCCAAAGGAGTAAGAGAAAGCTCGAACATTTCTTTACACTTGATTCTCACAATTCAAACCAGACTCACAAATAACACGTTTCTGACAGCTTATATGATGGGAGTTTCCGGATGATATGTGATGGGGAACATTTCCTCTCTTGTGGCTGTCTGTTGGGGACAGTAGTTCATGTTCACTAATAGAAAATAAACTGTCCTGGGGCTCATGAAAAACATAATGGAAACACTGTTCTATTCCCCTTTAACAACTTTCACCTCATCTAGAGTTGACAGTTATAATAAAAAATGTAAACACACTTCTCATTCTCTGTGTATAACTGCAGAGTGTGTGTGTTTGTGTGTGTGTAAACTGAATTAGCCTTCTTTAATAAGAGACAGCTATACAGTAAAGGCGACTTAAAGCAATGGTCTCAATGTAGTCTGGTCACAGCTCGAAGCTTCCATCTATTTGCTGTGTCGTTATGCAGACATACTATCTCCAAAAGAGATTATATTCGTGCTTAATTAAAACAGACAGCTGAACAATTACACTTTAATGAACAAACATTAATTGGACACAATTGATGTTATCAGCTGTGTGTGATGTATAGGCCTTTAAGCCTCTTGGCTGCATGTTGCAGTATAGACTGTTATGCACCCATAGTGAGAATAGAGAATTACACTGGTGATGCTGATGCACTGTGTTGGGGGTATAACTTTCTTATTTACAGGTTTTATTTCTGAGAAGGAAGGTGGAAAAATCATCTACTGGATTTCACTTTGTCATTGCTTGAACCCAAGTGATAATAAGACTCAATTACAAGTTGCCAGTCAAATTTTGTTTCTCAAAAATCTTTCCATCTCCTTAACTCCTTATCCAGTTCAGGGTGACAGGGAGTAAAAGTTTATCCTGGCTGTCCCAGGGTGACTCGCAGGGTACACCATTGACAGGCCAACAGTTTATCGCAGGTCTAAGACAGAGGGATGGACAAGAGTTCACACTAAGACCAATTAAGGAACACCAAATAACTTAATGTGGGTCTAAAACCTTTCGACTATCGGAATATGCTGGTGAGAACAAATAGTGGTCTAAATTGACCACTGCTGTAAATGGTTGTCTTTCTTACCTAACAATGGCCTTTTCTAGTATTTATTTAAGTATTTATTAGATACTAGATAATAGATATTTAAATAATAGAAAAATGTAATACTTAAATACTACTTCCACTAATACATTTATTAAGGTTGATATCTAAGAAAGCAAATAAGTGTATTTCTGTCATAGTCCAGCTCTTTACATAAATGTGAGAAACAGTGCTTTAATCATGGTTTACCAATTTATTAACCAGACAAAGCAAAAACCATTATTAACTTTATAAGATGTGTTAGTCAGCATTGTCAGTGTGTCAGCAGTGTTTCAGTGTAAAGTGAATGTCAATTTGTAGCGTAAAACTAAAGTAACAAGCCTGATGCCAAGAAAACAAATAACATGGTGCTGAGTGAAGGAAGAGAGTAAGCAACTGCTTAAATGCTCCAAGGAGACTGAGCAGGTGCTCCCGGTTGCTCTAATTAACTCAGCCTACCAGGAACCTGCAAGGCAACAGAGAGGGACGGGCAGGGCCATGTAGCAGGCCCTGGCCAAGGCGGCGGGCCGTCACATTTCTAAAATGTCTGAAGTGTTCTTTTAGAGACACAATTAGAATAATAAGAGAACAAAACATAGTGTCATTGTATATTTGCTTGAGTCAGAAAATGAAGTTTTTTTCCCTTTACTTGCATCTTATCGTCATTTTAGGGGCAAACAAGGACAAAAGTGTAACTGTGTAATGAGCGCCTTTATCCCCTGTCTGAACTGTCGACATATGATGTCCCCACTGAAAACACACTTGAGCAAGGACCATGTGTTCAGCTTTCATATCACGACAGCCTAATTTTCAAAACTATTTTTAAAGTGTTTTGTATGGGTAATTGTGATTTACTGTCACTCTCCATTAAAGTCAAGAATAAGGGTGAGGCCAGGGTGCTGGGGAGGAAAATAACCCACAGCAAGACACCGCAGTCAGGGAGAAGGATCGGAGACGAGTTGGTCGCTGCTCATTTCACGTCCTTTGTCTCAACGGATGACGGTCACATTATGTCACTGTCTGCTTTGAAACATGCAAAACACAGAAATCTTCAGATACGCAGATATGAGCGCACTATTATTCCTGAATAAAAAAAAAAAATATATATATATATATATATATATATCAGTTTGAGGACCAACACTGTGAATGGGGGATTCTAACTCATTTCACTGTTAACATGAGAAGTCTTTCCAATATCTCCCAAAGGCACAACAGTTTTCATTTTCAAGGCTCAGACATTAGAAACTAAACCACCAGCCCAAATCCAACATAAATAATAAGAGCACACAACACTCTTACTCAGCCTGCAGGCAGTTCCAAGTCATGGTAAGTCTGTTCAGCTTCCCCACAAAGCTAAACCATTATACTAAACCTATTTTTGCATACCTGTAGTTATTGTGTACTATATGCTGTGGTGTTCACAATAGCCTGACAAAAGGCAAGGGAAGCTCATCTTTAATTCAAGGCAGGTTTTCTCTCACAAAGATAAATCCTCTTCCCACTTATAAGGGTGTATGAGTGGGGGTGGGGGTGGGGGCTCCAACTATTCATCTCTCTATTGAGCAATTATTTAGCCTACCTGTATCTTCTGCAATTTTAGAGAAGGATTCAATTTTATGTTTCTTTTAGCCATTTAGCTGCTGCTCTACCCAGAGTGACACTGAATTGCTAGAACTGATCCTCTGCCATAATGATGGTGTTCCAGCGTGCAACATATGGCCAACACTTGTCACGTTCATTTCCAGACAGTCATGTAGCAGGTTGCACCCTACTCACATAAGCACACCTGGAAACCGAGCATTCTGTCGTATGTGTCACCACAACACAACGTGATTCTGCTGGAAAAACATTTTTACGCCTCTGATTTAATTTCCTCTTGTTTGCCAGCATGAATACTTTAAAAAAGTCATCCCTGCAAAAATGTAAAATGTCAGCCGAGTGCCTCTGCATTGGTTTGATATAACTTGATATAAGCTAGTGGAACAGACACTGTGCCAGTGTCATTGTAAATCTGTCTATGTTTTCTTTGTGTGATCAAGTTGTTATTCCTTTGTGAGGACCTAACGGCTTGAAAGGCCTGGTATTCTCGGCATGAATCATTTAGATGAAAGCCTGAGGAGGAGGGGGGAAGGAGCATGAGGCACCTGATGTCAACTTTAATTAGAATCCAGTTTGGTCCGCGTTACCTTGACTTTGAAATCCTAGAGTCCTGCGGGGGAAGTGGAGACAGTTCCACGGTTACAGGATGTGATTAGACTGGATAATCTTGGCGATTGCTCGATGCCACAGAAAACCACTGCAAAAACGAGTTAATAACTTTCACTTTGTTAAATGCTTTTTTCCACAGTATGCACTCCATGCCCCGCAGTTTCTCGTATATTTACTGAGTGCAACAAGAGCTGCAGTTGGTTTTTCTAGTATTAATTAACAGGCAAGCCCTGCACTGATCTTCACACAATCAGATAATTATTGGTGCGTGGGGGTTGTCTTGATAGGAATTATTACAAATTTAAAAGCCTATCATCATTCCCAGTTGTTCAAAGTTGCACCTTGATATTCATGAAAACAGAAAAAGTGACTTCCCAGTGCAGACAGTGGAACATGACTAGACTCTCTGAGTGTTTTGAATGAAATGTGTCTTTAGAACAAACCCATGGGAGCTCTAAATCCCAGGTGCGTCATAAAAAGAAGTCAGGGCACATCACCATCACTTGTGTCTTATTTCTCACTGTTCTGCTGCATGATGTGAGACATCAGGGCCTACAGCTTTAGCCCAGAGAGCCACTCCACAGACAGACAGAAAAAAGGAGGCTGCTGACATCGTCCACACTTTATGCCCGTTTAGCAATCCCATTTTGGACATGCAACATTATTTCAAATGCTAGTTAAAAGTCTGGCAGCCTGGGGGAAATAAAAGAAAGACCTAAATAATATGTTCATGAATTCAGAGGGCCATGTATAGCAATCACTGCTGGCCCTGCTGCATGTTGTAATTTCAGTACAATAAATGATGGACATTGTGCTGTAATTTGGCATCTGTGATTATGCTGCATGAGTCTCAGTGCAGACTGAGCCAAAAATTAACATGTGCAAGGACAGCAGGGGAAAAAAAGAGATGTCTCTCTTAATACAGCCACCCCTGGATTTACAGTAAAATGCTGTCCCTTTAAAAAACACATTCTTTGTATAAAGGTCTTCACTGAATCAAATCTCTGCTTTTTATGGCAATGAGTGCAAATTCTTGTCAAAATCACAACATGTAGCAACCACTATAGCTGAGTGTAGTTGCTATGCAAACAACCTCTCCATGTTTTTCATTGAGAGTCAAACTGTTGTCTCCCTTCCTGGCTAGCTTGTATTCAACCTAATTTTATACTGCATTCTTGCATAAGTCTTTTAAAACATTTTAAATTTAGTTTTGGTTTGTAAATTTGACTACTTAGAAAGTCAAAGAATAAATTTTTACTGTTAACATTGGAAGCTGTATTTTGTTTAAGGATATTTACAAATACCTTCAGGCACCGGGTAAAAGAAATCCCAAATAAATTAATATTCCATAGATTGCAGTGGTCACTACTGTGGTGCATTCAGCTACCTTTCAGTGTTTTGTACCTGGGCAAACTTGATCTTTTCTAGACAGAAAGTAGATGTCTGTGAAATATTATAAAAATACCTTTGATATTGTGACCTCCCCTGTCTAAAGGGCAAAATATAAAGAATTATTTTAAGTAATTTATAAGGGGCTAAGGCCTCAAACGGGATAAGGATTTTATGTAACTCATGGGAGTGATTTTTGTTCAGTGCTACATGAAATGATATTGTGTGTTTTATCTTATTTAAAGTTCAGATGAAATCCTTCCTGAGCTTAAAAGTCAAATAAAACATCTATATATTAATATTTTTATCTAATAGATGAGTGATCCAGAGTATTCTAATGAGCGCACAAGCTGTGCTTTTCAAGAGAGCTGAATATCAGTGGAAAGCAGAAAATAATGAAACAAGTGGAAGGTCCAGGAAAAAACAATTTTTCCTGAAGATGGATGACACACTGCACAGCGACAGCAGCCACGAGTTCCTCCTGGAGTAATTCCTGAGGGAGCGAGGCTGTGAAAGCAATGGCCAGTGTCCCACTGAGTGCTGCATCAAAATGTTGTAAATACAGGGGAGCAATGCTTGTTTGCCATTTATTCATGCGCGATTGTCTTGCCTGTACAGGGAGCAAGAGTGACTCCAATTAATGACCTGTGTGTTGAGCTGAAAGAGGCTTCTGTGAAGGGTTGAATAGCACATTCTCAGAAAAAGCAATTGTGATTAAAGAAATAATATTAGATTTTGGAAAATATGCTTATTCTTTTAGATATCCATAAAGCTTAAATAACTAAAATATTCATGGGCTGTGGGAGGAGGACCTACCAAGCAAATAGGGATCATGATAATCCCAAATAGCAACACAGGACATGCTGCTTAACTTTAAAAAGAAATGAAAACTAACCTGTCTTTATTCAAAAGTAAGACCCTCTGCTAAGCAGCATCTCCAAAAAACTAAACACTGAAAAGAATGTCAGTGTCCCTGAAAGGTCACCATGACTCCCGATGTGTCTTTGTCAATGCCTGTCCATATGCTAACACAATCTAACAAACATTTTATTAGAATTAAAAAACTTCTGTTGTTGTAACCAAAAAAACTTAAAATCATTTGACATCTAAAAACATAGCAATCTGGAAACTTATTAAAAGAAAGCAAAACCTGAATTTTTAAATCCACAAATGCGCAAGCGAGGTTGAAACAAATGAACCTCAGGACTAGTGTTTGAATTGCACTTTGGAGAATATAGAAGTATAATGTTGCTGTAGAGTTAGTTACGCTGTAGGCTCAGAGACTGTATATAAAAGATGGATGTAGGTGTTGTGATTATCGCTCAGAAGTTTAAAGTTTAAAGACTTGAGATAAGCATTATGCTTATTGTCTAATTAACTTTTTTCTACTCAGAAGAGAAGAAACTGAAGTGTGCTTACGTCTTTCCATTCCCTAAACGACACCCTGCTTTACTTTACATTTGTGTGCAGTTTACGAAATTACATCACACTATATTAAATAAGACATAAACTAGTGATAGAGGCCATAAACCCATCAGCTAAGCGGTTACTGAGGCCATAAATTAAATTGGAAATGCAGTTAATTTCTCCCAGACTCATTTCTTCTAGCCTTATACACAAGCACGATTTCTTTTTGTTTCTTTCTTTTGCAGTTGGAGGAGCTGCCCCCTGCTGGCTATAAGAGCAAATGCCCTATTGGCTTCACTTTTCCAACCTGTGGGTTACATCCATCCTTTTATATAAGTCAGTGTGTGGGTTACAGCTAGAGCTCAATGGGCTATTAGGAGTTTCTTTTTAAAGCTGACCAAAGAATGTGCACACAGCTGTAACTACATTGCTTTGATATCAGAGAAAACAAGGGGAGGCGAGTTCTAAGTGTCATTTCCCCCCCCCCTGCGATTTCTCAGTCGACTTGTGGATTTTTATTTGCGATGCACATAGCAGTACAGAAGTGATCATTTCCTCAGGAAGTGTGAGGTGCACTGAATCTAAAATATTATTTTTGGGGGGCTTTGTGTTCATGTTTTACTGAGTGGCAAAGATGCACTCGCATGAGTAACAGGAACACTGACTTTAATGAAACTTCAGCACATATCAATAGATGGCTTCATATGTACAGTATTACCATTTGAATCATCCAACACAAATAAGGCATTTCAAGTTTTGGAAATGGTTTAACTGGTTTCACATGTTTTGGTGAATCAACAGGTTTTAGGGTAGCTGACATGTCACCAAATTTAATTGGTAAAGCAATTTAAGAGGTTATCAAAGGCATACACGTACCACACAAACAAATGGCAAAATGTATCAAGACACACAAGCAGTATTTGTAAAACATCTTCCTCATAATGCATTTGTTTCATCCTAACATATTATTCGTGAACTCATCAGACTTTGGCTCTTTTGTGGGTTAGAAGGGGGGAAGGTTCACCACCACCATAAATAGTTCATGTACACAATGAAGGACAAACAAATTATGTACAATGTTTTTCCTCTAATATTAAAAGGAGTAAAGAAAATCCTGAGGGCTGTCAGCTTCTGCACTTGCTCATCCCATGTCCTTTGATATATTCCTCTCCTGTTTGGTGCTTCGTAGTACACATCTGTCTTACTGATGTCTACGGAGGGACGTCAGATTCTCTCCAGATATTAATCCAAATGCACAGACAGTCTCGTTCTGTCTCAGAGTTGGAAAAAAAATGGGGAAAATGTATTCATTACAAGGTTATGATGAAGTTTCCTGCAGGCAGCTTTGAGCAGGAGCCTTGAGCAGAATGTGTTTTATGTATTCTACATCTTTTTACACTTTGATTTGAGAAGTGTCTGCATTTCTTCAAGCAACAATAGGTTCATTGTCTCTTGCGTTAATTGGTCCTACGACAGTGCTGAAATGAGAAAGAAAGACACATTTAGAGGGCTATATGCTAAGAGTTAATAGCACAGAAGAGAGCACAAAGTCTGTGTTTTGCTCTTTGCTCAGTTCAGAAGTTGGAACAGTTGGGAGAAATTAATTAGTAATCCAGTTTCCCAGTAAGCTGACCTGCAAATTATCCTCTGCACCTGAGGTCTTCACTTGCATCCCTTCTGCAAAATGCTAATATGTTGATGTTGTGTATGGCTGAGTGTTCTGACAAGAAAAATAAGGAAGGAATTAAGAGGTTAGACTCAGTTGTTAACAAGTCAATTTGCACTGAAAATGAATCCTGCAAAGTTCAATGTTTTGCTGATGCCACAGACAGAGTCACTGAATGCTACACTTTTCTTCCACATTTCTGCTATAATATCATGAATCCTGCGGTCAAGAGAGGTTATCTTACCCTTGTGGTTTTGATCTTGTTCCCCGCATAACACATCCAGCCTGAGTTGTCAGGGAGCGTCTTACATTCCTCCCCCTCCAGGCAAGGCTCCATCTCACACCACCACTTCCCAATTACTATGGATGCTACAGGCAACAAAGACAAGAGAAATAACATAGTAGGCAAGTAAAAAGCCCCAAACTGAAAAAGCCTGAAAGCACAGCTTTGGTGGTTAGGAGATTTAAGGTGAAGTTGTCTAATTCTAATTATCTATATGTTACGTCAAAGCTATCGGTAAGTAATGTGGCTGTATTTGATAGCTCTATATGCTTTGGACAAACCGTTTTGGTGAAAAACTATTGCTTTACATTGTATATCCTTTAAAATGTGGCCTCTTTATTAGATGCAGTTATACATTAATACAGAGGCTGGAACTCAGGCTTTACATTGAGTGTAGGGATTGGTAGGTGTGACTGGGACTTGACTTTAATGCACACCATATCCCTGCCATCAGAAGAGAAAATTGCCTTAAATACAGGGTAAGTAGACAGTAAATGGTTTGCAATGTGTGACAGAGGAAAAGAATGTGTCAGAGCTGACATGGAGAGCACTCAAATATCCCTCAGTCTGCTCAGATATTGCAGTAATATTTGCAAAAGGGTTTAAGATAAAAGCTGCAGGTGAGAGGTTTCCTAAAGCCAATATGTGTTTTAGTTGTGTCAGATCCCGACACCAAATTCATTTCTTACAAAGCATTGAGCTTGTGTAGGAGACATTTGTCAAAGCATGTGTAAAACCTTCATGAAATATCCACAAGGTGCATATTTAATCAACGCCTATTTTGTCTGTGTCTCTTTGCCTTATTCTATTTTTTATTTCTGCACTCTTCCCTGAGGTGCGCTACATTTGGCAGATGTATTTGACTGTCTTGTGTCGGAGTAAAGCTCACCCCTGCAGAAACCTTCTGCTGTCTGTCAGCAACACAATTTGTATGTGGCATTATCGCAGGTAATGTTAATCTTATTTGGGACAAAGCATTGCACGGGTGACTTCAGCCTTTTGAGAGATTTGCACAAATCTCTGTATCTTTACAAAACATATTTTGTATGTAAAACAGAACATGCTTGGTAGAATTCCAAGGGGGAAGCATCCTATTCTTGCAAAGCAGTCACACACAGAATAAATACCATGCAATCATAGGACAGAATTAGTAAAGCCGATATTGTAGATTAACCTGATATTTTTTCTTCTTCTTTGGTTATAAAAATACTCACCGTCGACACATGAAGGCCTGTTTCTAGTGGTTCCAGCTACCTTCCCTGGCAGACAGGAACACTTGACCGTCTGTGACCGCTCCTCAATACGATTCTTATTACAGCATCTGTGAGCAGCAATTACCTCACATGTGCCCCCTTCTGATAAGAAAGAAAGAAAAAAAATGGGCTACATTTAGCCATTAAGTTGAGCTGCATTTGCATTCTAAACACTTAACTCATTTGTGGACATTTGCGGTTTCACTGCTGGAAAGTTACTAATTTAGCTGAGCTCCGTGTTAACAATTATGAGGTTACTTGAGTAGTTTACACTAATCTTGCTGTTTGGAAGGAAATATTTCTGCTCACCTACATTTAACTGATGATTGTCGCTTGATTAATCAAAGAGTCAATTATTAGGTTTTTAATCAACAGCTGTGTTTTCAAGCATGAAGTATTTTGGGGAGCAGTTTCTCCTGTGAAAGCAGACCCATTTTAAACCTAATGAAGGTCATTTTAAACATAGTTATTGACAAAACAGGTTTTCTAAAGATGCTATTTAGCTTTCTGAATGGAATGGCTTTTCCCCAAATATCACGATATTAATAATATCAGATTCACAGTGAATTTATTACATCTTTAGTTATGCTTTAGATAGTACATATAACCACATATGATAAGCTTATAAAATGCTTTGGATTGGCCAAGCTTGCTTCCATGTGACTCTTTATTAAAAGAGCGGTGTATGGGTCGGACCCCTTCTTATCTCTCAGATAACTATGATTTTAGTTTAGATATATAAAATGCTCATCTATCTATCTATCTATCTATCTATCTATCTATCTATCTATCTATCTATCTATCTATCTATCTATCTATCTATCTATCTATCTATCTATCTATATATGTGTGTGTGTGTGTGTGTGTGTGTGTGTGTGTGTTTATTAATAAACAACAACTGTCATATTTATGTTTCTGCTCATGATTTTGAATGCTTTAAAAATGTCCCTTAAGGTACTTGAAAATGATGTATCTTGTGTTTAATCTACAATGTCCATATTCATGAATTGTTTGTTTTTATGCAGCAAAATAACAGTAAAACATCACAGAAGTTTGCCGTAAACCAGAATAATCATTCCTGTGCTTTACAGTCTTTGAACAAGCGAAGCCCCTGCAGCTTGGCGAATGTGAAATGACGATGAAGAGATGTGTGAGAGCGGGCAGAAAAAAGACATCTATTAGCAGGAGGAGAGGCCTGCTTCAGGGTTATCATGAATATGAACACTGCATCCACCATGCAATTATCGCCAAACTACTGGCTTTGCCCTGAGGGATGTTAGAACTGGACGAAACGGACATGACCCACCTCGGCCTCTGGCCTCTCCCACCCACTGCGCTCAGACTCTCCAACATATGAGAGCTGTGCAGCAAAGGACCATCTGACAATTACACCCGTCAACATGACAGAAGATCAAGGAGGTTGCAGAGAGAAAGAGCAGTGAGAGGGGGAAAGTATCTGGTACACTGCCAGCAAAGCGATTTGAAGTAATGTTTGACAATGAGCTGTGGGTTTGTGAAATGTGTCATGGCTAGATTTGCATATATTGCTTCACTGCATTTGAATATTTTGGTTAGTGAGGTCCTCTTGATTCCTAGTAGTTTCTTCGAAGCCTTGGACACCATCTTAGCAGAAAACCCGATGTTGTTTGGTCATCGGACAAATCACTGCAATGAAACTAATGAAACTAACCATAAAGCAATCAAAAAAGATTGGGGCTGTGTTAGTTGTGAGATGATTCAAAGACCTTTCTTTCACCTTTCTTTGAAACTTTTGCTATTGCATATAATCAGTGATTGAATATTTACTAAGTTGTTGTTAAAAAAAACAGCATACAATTAAGTAACACTCAACCAACTGTTTCATTTGTTTATCAAGAGAAAATAACAAATATTTGCTTGTTCTAGGCTCAAATGGTACACTGAACTGGTGAAGGGATATCTTTTCTCACTAATTAAGGCAAACAATGAGGACATGGTTCATTCTACAGTTTGACTACCATCTGTTGTTGGAGCCATAAACCCTTCTTTCTTCTGGCATTTCCTGTCTATATTTCCTGTCTTCCTCTCATGCAGTCATAAAGGGAACAAAATGCTAAGAAATATATCTGCCCTGGTACTTTTTTAAGAGTAAAATAAATCTGTGTAATAAATATGGTTACCACTCTACTCACAGTACAGCAAAGCACTACCTATTGTCAGCACGTGTGCACATTCTCAATCTATTGATCACTATTGCACTCTAACTTTAAAATTCCTTTTCCTATATTTAATTGCATTATAATACCTTAAAACGCCAAATCGGGGCGACGTGGTGCTCACACTGAGCTCTGAAACTAAAATATGAAGAGGTCGCATGATAATTTTGGATCACTTCTAAATAAAGGAAGAAAATGTGATTGTAGGAATTCAGTTTTTAAGTAGAAACTAAATTCATTCATAAGGCAGCTTAAATTTAAAAAAAGGAATAAGATAAATCTTGTGAGTCATCATCTAAGTTCCGGGGGGATTAACCAACACGGACCCAGGTGACCTACTGGGTAAAAGTAGATCACTGAACTTCTCACTGTGATTCTCTAATTTTTACCTCATTGCATTAAGAGTCATCGTTATCTTTTCTAAGTGTGTAAAGCTTCAAAAAGTCAGATTGGTATAAACTTATTTGAAATTGATTCAGGATTCAGTATTTCTCCCGGGTTGATATTCAGCATATTTACAATCCCCGGTTGTGAATCTGCTCTTGCGGTAGCAGAAGCTAGTTGTGTTTATTAATAAACACAACTAGCTTCCCATTAAGGGACAAAATGAATAGTCAAATTTCAGACCATGGGAAGGATAGAATTAAAAAAGTTTGTCATTTTCTCGCTTCTTGCCAAGTCTGTGGAGCTTCTTTGGGTTATCATAACTCCAGGTTGTATATTTCAGAAAACATAAACAGCCTTTGGTTTAACTGAAAAATATCCAAATTCTGTAGCCAGTCTGAGCGAATATTGCCTGCTGCCTGATGCACTCAACAAAAGGGCATGTCTGCACAACGTTAATCGTGATGTACCAGTGGAAGCAGTGGGGCATCATTTGAAAACAACAGCCCACAGGGGTTTGTTCTTCTTAATGCATCTCCTTAATTGCATAAGACAGCCCCAGATTTCTTCTTTGATCTATTAAAAACACTATTCAACAGAATTAACTTGCATTGCTTGTTGCTACCAAGCACAGCAAAGAATAAGGATACTCTATTTTTGGAAATCATCACCTCCGAAGAATACATTAAAATCGAATAAAAATGCAAATCAGTGTGGTATTTCCAGCTGGCAGGTGTACTGGGTACCTTTAAACAAAAGCTAAGCTTACACTGATGAATGCTTTTCAACTTCACCCGTGGTTTCAGCCTGCAAGTACAACACGCTGCATGCTCCAAGACCCCATCATTGCATGATAAATATTGCAGAAGGAAACGAAGGATAACATGGCTGGATATGAATGCTCTCTTCAGGTAAGGGCTGGAGTCATGCAAGGGTATAATTGTTTTCTGTATTTCCATTTCTCCTATTATCAGTCTTCCAAATGACAAATGGCTTTTGACAGTGTGTGTGTCTGCCAGTGTGTGTGCGTGCTCATGGTTGTATTGCCTCTACAAAAACATTTTGATTGACAGGGAACAAGGGTCACACAGAAATTGTCATTCATCAGGTCAGAGGTCACAAAGAAAAAGGGTCTCAACTGGAGCTGCCCTGATTTTGCTGCCATGCTCCCTGCTCCTGCCTCTTCATTACTCTGGGCCAGAAAACCTGTATAACCTGCACTCAACAGGGCACAACTCATTTTCAGGCTTGGAAGAGCTGGGGAAAAAATAATTCTGCTATATTGTGGTAAGATTTCTCTAGTGTTGCCTGGGAAGGTCTGTTCCTGGTGTTGTTTGGTTTCTTATGGCGATTTATTGCATATGCTGACCTTTGTTGATCTGTTATGAGAAATAAATCCTTGGAACAATGAACATGCTTTTGATTGTGTTTGACATTTTCTAATTCTACAGTTACAGATACAATGTAAATGATTAACGATGAACAGGACATCAATGATACTGAAGTATTTACCAAATTAAGCATTGAAATTAAAAAAAAAACATACGGAATCACACCAATTTTCTTCGAGCATATGAGATAAATGTTTACATTAATACTGGACTGTATTTAAGAATAACTACATTTACTCAAGAGAGCAAAATCTATGCAGCATAAGCTAAGATTTTACTTTTTCATCCTTTTAAGAGTCTAATTTGATCCTATATTTGCCAGAAATCAATTTACATCTTTCATTAGCTGCTGTATACCTAAAAAATGAGAGCGCTGCTAAGCCTTAGAGTACATTAGATCAGAGCTGTTTTATCAGCAGAAATAACTTTTAAATTCTTCTCAGCTGTTTTTTTTTTAAAATTTCATATTAAAAGTACTAGTCATACTGTACAACTTTGTGCCTTCAGTGCAGCTAAAGGACCTGTCTTCTGTTGTCTTACTGCTTTATTGGTTGTGTTTGTGTTACACTTTTATCAGTCTATTACTTGATATTCAAAGCACTTTTAGAGCTTCTTCCCTATGACTTTATACATTTTCACATTTAGTTTAACATCTACAAGCCATAAAATTTGATCAAAGGGTCCAGGAGAGCTACAAATGGATCTAATGGTGAGATCATTACCTTAAGTACTATACAGAAATGCTTGTAGAAAAATAACTGAATTGTAGCTGCAGTGTTGGAAGAAATATTTATGTATTTTTCGCCCAAAAGCAACATACTGGTTTCCAAGGTCAAAAATGAATAGCATACCCTATAGCCAGCAATAATATACAATAGGTCTATCTGATGTGTTCTTATAATATCCTCATATGCAGCAGAAGTAAATCATTATCAACACTTTCCTGTCTCACCCAACTTTAGAGCTTCTCAACGTCAGAAAAATGATACCAAAAACTCATAAAAAAGGAGAAAGCAGAAAAGGTTGAGGACGATTCGTTCTGGATTCATCTGAACTCCATGATTTTCGAAGCACCTAAAGCTTGATATGTCTGCAAATCAAGATGTAACAGCGTGTTGATAGCTAATGTAAAATTAATTTAATACTGATTTTGTGAAACACAAAAAGCAGAAAACAAAACATTTCTCTAGCACTCTAAACAACTCCTCACAGAGGGTTCTGTGCAGAACAAGTTTACCACATGGAAAAGTGTCAAAACACTTAAATGTAATGCTATTATCTACACAAATGACAACACCTGGGATCCGCAGCGTCTCATCTGCTCAATGGACAGCAAGTGTCGTTCAGTCAATGCTCTCCGGCACAATGAGTCACGCTGGAAGCCAACAACACTGCATCGAAATTCGATGAGTTATGGACAGCAAGCCTGGTTGAAGGCAAATGCTGTCAAATCATGCGTGACATGAACGCGTAGCACCAATTCTGAATTTCTGTGGATCTGCGGTCCTGCCTGCCTAATGAATGTGAGCAGGGTTCATGTGGGACCAGTAAATGGTTCTTCAGACGTGATGAAACAGCTATTGCGCAGAGGAAAATGGTCAGTTTATCTCAATAGAAATGTCACTACGCAATAAGTATGCAATGGCTCGCTGTCTACTGTAATGAGCCCAGACTGTGGGGTTGTCTCTGGAGACACTGATAGCAAGTATACCCTCTGAATGACAACACTCCTCTGCCATCTGTTTCAGGCATTCAGAACTGTGTATACATGAAAAATGTTATACGTGTAATTCATATAGGGAGTCTGAACACCACGATTTAATGAACAGTGAATATAACCGAAAGGAAAGCACTGAAAGTAGTCACTGTTACACTCCATATACAAACCAAATGGAAAGCCTAAGGGACTCAATTTAGCAGATAACCAGTTTCTCTCCTGGGCTTTGGGTTCCATTGACTGGCAGCCGGTGGCACTCTGTGTACACCCTGTTCTGAATGTGTATGCTTGCACAGTGCACAAGTGCCATGTGACAATATATCTTGATAACTGTGTGACATCTGAATAACTCCAAACAAGCTCAGAGCTGAGTCCATGTCACATGGAAGTCCCTGGAAAGTCCGTAGTTCCTGTGGTTAATTATTTTGTAGCTCAAAAGTCATTTATCAGAGACAGCGGGCCCTGATTTCCCAACCACAGAAGTCCACGTTTTAGAGCACCATGCCTGTCACCTATTAATGGGAAATGCATCCAAGGTGACCCTTAATAGGCTTCACTTTCTCTGTGCATGCTCTCTGTAGACATCCAAGCCAGCAGGGTACAGCAGTTCTGTTGCTGACAGGAAATGGGAGCGCCAGATTAGAGAATGTCAAATTAATGCAGATGGAAGACAGTGAGAGGCACAAAACATGTGACTGCATGGTGTCAAATTGAGTGTCTATTTTTTTCCCTGCCTTCTGCAAAAACATCTGAAATCCCTGCAGTACTGTTGTTATTCTAGACATAAATGCTGGGGTGAAAGTGAGTGACATATTGCTCGATACACTCCGAGACAAATTTGTTTTGAGTCTGGAGAAAATGCAGAGGAGTTGTTGCAGTGTAAATGAGATTTCAAACAACGCTCGAGTAAATTTGAGAATTGCAAATGTTTAAAGAATTAACAGAATTTGTCAACAGCTTTAGGTATTAATTGCTATCAATGCATATTGATCTTTTTTTTCTTCTTTAAAACACTTGCATGTTGTAAGTTTACAAACGTGTGCGCATGTGCTTGATAGAAAGGGGGTATCAACACTGCCATTTTCTACTCTGAAAAGGCACTGTCCATGACAAATAAAAGTACAGATATTCATGAAATATGCCCGGTGGTTTTGACAGCATGTCACGCAAGAAGGCCGTTAGATTGGTCTTGTGCAGTGGGCCAGACATGGGTGATACTTTATTGAAATGCCAAATGACTACTCACAGTGCAGAGCGTGCTTTTGTTTTAAGATGCATGAAAACTGCATGTAACAAAAGAAGCAGTGAGTAGTGGAGAATGGGTTTCTCATTTGCATCTGAGCCTCAAAGTCTGTCGTCTCGTGTTGTCACATACAAGACGGGACCGGGACACTGGCGACACCGTGGTCCTGATCAAGGATATTCCGTGCTATTTTGACTCTTCAGTGAGTTGGTCCCACACATGAAAAAGGCCAGTGGTTATGTGTTTTTTATGGTGTGGCATGTTGAGCATGACAGCAAAGTACAGCAATCACACAGCAGCTTTCATGTCCATTAAACACACATAAAACAGGCTATGCTGTTGTTGCACACGATTACTGCAGAGTTCTCGGAAAAGGAGCGCACAGCAAAGAATGCATTGTAAAAATTTGTCTTCTGTCAGTGTGATGTCATTCATTTTTAAATGTCAAGCTGTTCCTGTCCTTCTATCTAGCTTTTTTTTTTCCTCTAACTCGCAAATGTCCAGAACTGGTATTTCATATTTTTAGATCGCTTGCTCAGATGAAAGAGTTGCATTCAGCAAGAAGAAAAGCAAGGAGAGATAGAGCCAAAGCAGAGAGCCTTTAGAGAATGGCTGTTCGCCTCTGATGTGACTGCTGGCTGGCCCTCTCACTGCCAACCAGACAATCCACCCTGGGTGCCGATGTGGTAGCAGCATGTAAACTGTGTAACATGCGTAATGCAAAGATTAAATGACCTTTCCTGACTGTTCTCTCAAGAGACAGTGGCGATTATTATGTAGGAGTGCCGATAAGGGGAGAAATATGGCAGATATTATCTTTGCTGGCCGCCCGTGCCAAAGGATCAACATTTTAAACACATCTTCCTGCCATTAAGGATGATATAGGACATTTGTTTTGTATATTGAAACATTTTAAATGCATGCATAACATGCTTTAAATTAGACATTGTAGATGTATTCACTTCACTGACTGCCTCATAAAGTTCTTGTTAATTTGCTCGATACTGGACCAGATTTTAATGTAGACCCTTAAAAAGCACTGTCTTTTTATTGTAATTTAATTTCTTCTGGTGATGCATGACTTGAAATGTCTCATTTAGTCTCTCCGTCATGTTCTTTATATTTGACAAAAACATAATATCCCCACTTTCGTCCCCCATTTTCACACATGCATTATCCAGTCTCTGCAGGAAAGGTAATTGGATCTGTGGTGTAAATATGCCAGAAGACTTATAGCACACCAAGGAGATATTAGGAGCAGAAAAAAAAAATAAAATCTGCATGAGAGCCTGATAAACCCAATATTAATTACTTTGCTTATTCCTAATACTACCCTCCCCCTTGGAACCAATTAGCAAGTTGAGATGCTTCTTTTCAGTTTAATGAGGTCTAAGTAATGATAATGAATTTCATATTCCTGCCAAGCATTTAAAATAGGCTACCACAAAGGCAATGCCATGTGAAATGATCTCTCAAGCATAATTCCCAGTCTGCAAGAAGTATTTCCTTCATTGAAAAAATCAAAAATGTGGAAATGAGGTCCCATTTTTAACACTACAAATACAGAGCATGAATTAATAGAAGTAATATTTCTTCACCACGATGCTGTTTGGGTACCACAGGGGTGTTAGTTAAAAGAGACTCTGAATCTGCAGTCTCAGTTTTAGCGAGATTACTTTTTTCAACTTGATCATAAAATCCCCAGCATCCAAATTCCACAGCAGCTGGCCAACAGTGAAGTGACAAAATCATCTAAGGAGCAAGACGAGCATGAGGTCTGCCACACCTCAAAATCCTTTGCAAAGAGAAAAAAAAAAACCAGGCTTTGTGACAAGGTCTACATCTACACACCCACAATGTGGCTAAGCTGGAAAACTAGTCACCAGGGTAGAATTTTACATTGGCAGAGAGTGCATTCGCCCAAGCAATCCTCAGCACACAAGAGACACGAAGGTCTGAACTTGCTGATATAATGTTT
This sequence comes from Aulonocara sp. 'chitande type north' Nkhata Bay, assembly GCF_057382095.1. Classification (NCBI taxonomy): domain Eukaryota; kingdom Metazoa; phylum Chordata; class Actinopteri; order Cichliformes; family Cichlidae; genus Aulonocara; species Aulonocara sp. 'chitande type north' Nkhata Bay. The sequence continues at coordinate 35,049,100 of NC_141363.1, forward strand.
ACAAACTCTGGGGGCGAGAGCTATCACTAATTCACTGGTAGTTTTTGATTCCTGGGGAAAATGTTGAATTAAAGTGAACGAGTGCTCACACATGAACACTTGTGCAACCACTGACATCAGCAATTACAGTGAAGTGCCGTGATGGTGGGATCCTTTCCAATGTGAAGGCTTGTTTTGATTCACTGACATAGGAACAAAGGATAAAAAGGCTGAATTGATTTTTTCATGTCATTAATAATGAGGAATTTGAAGTGCTGTCACGGTGCCTGGCAAAACATTTACTGTAGTCTATTATCCTGTAACTCAATGGGCTTACGGGCCTCTAAAAGGGGGCGACATTTTTGGCTAAAAACAACACAGAGCCCATCTATGTGGCTGCAAAGTGGTACTCGCTTTCCTCTTATCATCTTATTAAAATAATGGTTCCAGAGAATACAGGTTCATAGCCGCAAATTCAAAACCAAGATATGAAAAAGAAAACAAAGAGAAGCTAAACAACTAACAGGAAGCACAAAAATGAGCAAAACAACAACCAACATACACAAGAAGAGGCACAAAGTAAAAACCAAGATATAAATAGAATACAAAATGAAATGCAGTAATGTTATTTTTTCAGTTTGGGCGTCTTGCCCTTGGGAGTTCTGGGGGCATGTTTGTGTCCAGGGTGCCACTAGCTCTTATCTATTCTGTGACTCTGGGGTATCCAGGGTTAGAGATAGCAGATAGTTATTCTTTTAGTTTCTTATTTAAATATCTAAAGCTGAAAAAAAGAGAAAAATATCTAAAGCTAGTTATTTTTGTTTCCAAGCAATTTAAATATTATTCATGTGAAGTTTATTATTCCCTCTAATAAATGCATTTCTTTATCTTTGTAAGTCACCCAGCACCACGAAACAACTCTATTCCAACATTTGTAAAATCATGCTGTGGTCTAAAGCAGATGTACAATTTAGTGTAATAAAACTTTGATACTAATTACTCCCAACATCATCATCATCCATTAATTGATGTGAAACTTTAATTGTTTGCATAAACTCATTTAAGAAGCAACTAATTTATTTTCAGACACAGATAAACTTGCTCCATAACTTTCCCGAACCGTGTTTATTATTAGCAAAAACACTCATTCGGTTTGCTGTTTTCACACAACACAAAGGACGATGTCTGTAGAAGCCGAGTTTTGTTTTGGACTATTTCTGGATTAAAGCAAACTGAGCACTTTTATCAGGATTCGGGGTTTCAGAGTCAACTATCCTTGAGCTATGTCAGCTGTCATAGCAACATATTTAGAAAACTGCTGCTAACTACAAACAAATCCAGGGTCTAACAATCTAGCTGATGACCCCAAGAGGATGCACTGCTTCTTATACCCAGCAGAGACAAATTTGTTTGAAACAATCCAATAATAATGTCATTCGGAGGCAAAACGTGTTCTGCTATTCTAAGCAGTTATTAAACAGTAGGCCTTCTTAGCAGAGCTAATGTCTTACAGAAGCAATTGGCCACGGGCCACAGCTCGTATACGCAAAGTTCTAACATAAATGTACTAATTTTAGGAGTAACAATGCATTCTGTTTGTTCCTCAGGAGCTTCTTTGGCTTAGTGCAAAAACTATTTACATGCAAGCTTTCAAGTAGGAGTTTAAGCCATAAGCATTTGGCATTTTGTTTCTTAGTGATGGATTGAACTGAATTGTTAGGTGAACTCTGTTTTACATCACTAAACACAGACTTTAGAGCAGTGGTTCCCAAAGTGGGGTGCACTCTGAAGGACAGAAGAATGCTATAAAGTGTATAGACTATATTATAGACGATGCATTTCTAATAGTTGTATTTTATGTTACTTTTTTAAACACATCAAAAATTCGCAGCTGCCTGTTGTCAGTTTGGAGGTGTGACCATAACACAGTAAAGGGGCTTCCTTGAGCGAGGGTACACACAGTCATCTTTAGTGACAGCCTAAATGAGACCGAAGCACCTCTTTATTGAGAATCTGTTGATATGACTGGACGCTGTGTTTCATCGGACTTCTCTGATTAACTGCATCTTTGTAGGTAAACAGAGACAAACTACAGATGGATTTTGTATTCCAAGTCACAATTTACGTCTACAGACATGCTTTTTTTTAAGGAAAAAGAAAGCATAAACCACATTTATCATACATCTTTTCATTCTCAGCTGTTTTCCCATTTTAACCCACCGTGATCAATCTTAGAATCAGGGAGTCTATGGCCTTCAAATGTTTAAATCAAATTTCCAAGGGTATACTTTGGCTTCAAGGATATTTACATAATGTCCACTTTGCTTAAAACATGCAGTATATGCTCCAATAGACTTTAGAGTGCCTTGAGGGTCTTGAGGTATGCAAGAGTGTGTTTTCTTGTTTTGGCTCGTTCTGGGTCACTGATATTATGAATTAAGGCAGACATAAGGATGAATAAGTTTACTTAGGTCACTTTTCTGTCACATGTAGTAGGGAATGATGGGAATGAAAGACTTTTACGTTGGGATGGAGGTTTTTAATGGCAGCAGATCTAAAAAAGCAAGACATTGAGGTAACCGCAGATGATGAGGATTATATTTATTTGTGTCTGATGATCAATGAGATATGACTTTGACAGTGCTACCTCTCAGATAATGAGGTTCACGGCAAAATAGCAGGCTGCTGCCAGCAATGTAATGACCTCAAGATGTGACAGATTTGCAATTACTGTTCTGACTCATGAATGAGTGCTATTAGGCTGTTACAGTGGCCTATTTGTAATAGGTTATGTACATAAACATGGCATATAATGCACAGTGTTAAAATACATCAATAAGTTCTTAAAATGTAGAATGTTTTTGTAAAGAAACTGAAAGACGTTTTTAAAATAAGGTCATTATTCATTAGTATCATGTTCTGAAAAGTTCGTTTAATTTCTACTTTAATTTGTTACAGTTCTCTAAAGGCCCGGAAGAGAAAATTTAACACTGCAGCCTTTATCAGGAGGATAAACTTTGTGAGCCATTAACACCTGTGTTATTAATACTTGGGAAAATTTGGCTTCGATAAGAAATAGCCGGTGAAGTCATGAGAGAGAAAGAGAGAGAGAGAGAAGCCTGGCAAATTAATTAAGCTGTGGGCCACAGAAATTCATTTTGCATATAAGCGTTGTGACCACAAACCATAGCCCGGCACAGAATTGGCAGAAAGACTTCAATTAAACATGCTGTTTAAACAAATATCCACAAGCTTAGAGGAGTACTCTCTTATGAATAATTCATAGGCTAAAAGATAAATGGGAAATACTAGAATATGTAAAACCTATTTGTAGCTGTGAGCATACAGTAATAATTAGGCCACTGATTGTCCTCAGATTCATTTACTTAAGAATATATTTTTCTTTCAGGGCTAACCAAGGAAATTACATGAATACTTTCTAAAATATGATGGCTGAACAAGCTTTGCCTCAGCTTTCAGCAGAGCCATTAAAGCGGGAAATCTTTTTAGCAGGCGGTAGAAGAAGTTTCTGGTGTTTCACAGAGTGGCCGATGGTCTTTCAGTATAACAGTAACATGTGTAACAGCATCAGGACAAAGTGAGTTTGCCGAGTTCCAGATGTGGCGAAGCCTCGGGCTGAGGCTGCACGCCACTTCCCATTGGCACTGCAGCAGAGCAGCGATGACACTAGTGAGAGCATGGTTGAGAGGAGGTCTAGGGGAGGGGAGGAGGAAGATGTATGTCAAAATAATGTGCCTCCAGGATGCCTTATATAAGGCTATTAAATTGTCAGTGTCTAAAACAGTGCATAGTGGATACAACCTTTGTTTGTGACATGTTTGTTTCATTGTGAGCTTTGCCAGCGAGTGGTTTCTTTTGTTGAGGCACACAGAAAAAAGTCCTGATCCTCTAGTCCCCACTAAAGCTGCAGAATGGGAGACATGAGGGATTTATGTGGTATTTTCACTCTAGGAAAAAAAGGAGAAACTATATTTTCACTCCATATATTAGAAGAGAAGATATTTAAGCTGCTTAACACTGAAATTTCATCGATGTTTGAAGGAGCCATCTTAAAGAGGAAGAAGGGTAACTTTGCAAGAGTGCAACATGTAGCATGCGTGACTTAAATATGAGCAGATTTTAACATGCAAGTGAGCTCCTTCTGCTTGTATCCCCAGTTCTGCTGCTTTGCATATCTTCTCTTTGTATGCATGTTCACTCACAGCCAAATGTTTTACAGTAACCACAAGATAAGAGATTATCTGCACGGCGTTGAGATTCAGTGACCTTTCAGTTATGAACAGTTTGACCCTGCCGAGCCAAATGTTGGTGGGAGTAAGTTCACGAGAGAGCAAGGCCACCTCAGGCAGCCACTATCTACTGTTTGTTGTAGTTTTTGCTAACACCTCCACATGATGCACTGCATCACCAATGGCACTATTTCTTCCCCTGAATGTAGACTGCTGCTCAAAAAATTCAACACACCTTTGTTCCCTCTGAACTGAAGCATGTATTTTGATCTTTAACAAATATCACACAACATCTGAGGTGCAAAAGTGTAAATAGCCATACCTGCACAGGATTTTTTAAATGTATTTTTAGTATCTTAGCTTACATTTTAAAATCATTGCCAAGTTATGGGGGTTATTTTTTTGTTTGGTTGTTTGTTTACCAGGTCAGAGTTTTAGACAGAAAAAAAAATTGTCCATCTGCGATTCCTCTCGTTTCCTCTGGATATGTTCAGGGTCAAGAAATACACAACCCCAAATAAAAAGCAACATCTCTGACCAGGCCTTTACGGATGCAAGACAAACACAATCTGTTCTCTTTTGTGCACTGTTCACGCTCTTTGCACCAAATAAATACAGCACCTCATGAATCATACCGCAGAGAGCAACCCTGCCTGTACCAGGAAGGCGGAGAATAGCCCTAAGCATATCTGAGAGAGTGGCAGGCAGCAATCTGTAAGTAGAGCTGTAGGGTGGAAAGCAGGCCACCTTGTTCGATTCACTGAGCACACACAGGCACCTAGTCAAGGGTCATCTAGCTAATGGACTTCTGGACACACATTCTTTGCAATAAGGCTGCCAATATGTCAGTGGATGAACAGGACAGGTGCTTCCACAATGTCAAAAAGAAATTATTATTGAAAACACATCTGGAGTGTGAGACACAGTGCTGATAATAAATCTCTCAGATGCCTGTTCACACAGCAGCCGATAATTCATCAACAGTTTCAATATGTTTAAGAGATATAAAGAGCAGGTCACAATTAGCTGATTCCAAAACCACTACACATGAATGATTTGATATACGTCCGGGTAGATCTAAATTCCTATTGGCAAGGACACAACTGATCTCTCGCCCTCTGTAATCTTGATTTCCTCTGGTAATACCAGTCACCGTGAACTCGTGGCATTTTGCTGCCTTTAATGATTGGCCCAGTGGTCTGTAGCCAATGGCCTTCTTGCCACCAATTCATGACCCGTCAACCCCAATCCTTCCACCAATCCAACAGGCACACAACACAGCACAGAACAAATGTTCGAGTGTCAGAATCAATCCAGACAGGCATCCCATCCTCCTCTCATAAAACTGGCATCTCATTTGTGCGGAAGTGAGGTCTATGGAAAAATGGAATGACAGGACATTTTCCCTGTTAGTAAGACGGGGACCTGAAGGATTCAAATTGTTTCTTTTCTCCAAAAAAGGACCCGAACGCACAGTTGAAATATTAATTCAATTTCCTTTTGTTGATATGAGACCACCTATGAGAAGATATCCCATTTGCCTGTGTTTTTCCCCTCTTCTTTTATATATTTTTCTACGTCTCCAATTCACATGCACACACCTGAGTGATGAAATGGAGGTGTTGGAACGGGAAGTCTTCTGACTCACAATATTGAGACTGTTAAAAAGACTTCTTGCTGATATGCTTGAGGTGCACCAGCGCATAGAGGAAATAACAGACACTCAGGACCTGCACATTCATGCAGCTACTTCTCCCTTTGAAGTTCTGACAGCATTGAGCTTCCTCTTCTCTGTTGAATTCAGAGATCATAATTATTTACCATAACCAGGGCTCACGTCCGCCTGATGAAAACAAAAGTCCGACCGCAATGCTTCACTCATATTCCATTCAGTGCAATTTCACAGTCAACACAATCGCACAGATCAAATTGAGGGGGAGCAGTGTAGCATGAATATCAACCGTAATAGCTGAAGAAGGAAAAAGCAAAGGCATTCATTGTTTATCTGTGTGATCTTCAGTAGAAGTTCTCAAGCTATGTGGTGCAAATCTTAATGAAAGTCAGCCCCTGCCTGCTAAATAATTTGTTAATCACTAATATATTAATGAAATAAAGACTGAAATAAAGTGGGCTAATATTTTCTCTTAGGAATCTAATTAAACACTTAAGCAGCCAAACCCAGCATACAGTAGCAGTACTCAAGAGGCAATGGAAATAAATGGAGATGATTCAGAATGTATTTTTTGCAGCCATTTCTATGCTGTATGTGTCATGTCAAATAAGAAAGAAAGTACAAAAAGACTCACCAATCATATGAATTGTGGTCCGCCCAGGCCTTGTCCCAGGATGCTGTTGGATGGTGTCGTAGAAAGTGGCCTGACACAGCTGGATGGCAGTCACACTGACCCAGAGGCACAGGCAGAGCAGCCAGGACATGACAGGACACATCTGCTGAGGACCAGTAGAGCTGGAATCAACCCATAATGCATTATGTCTCAACCTCTGACCTCACTCTCCCTCACCTCCACTTCTGCCCCATCCCCTGTGCATGCACACTTCTGGAGTCTTGAGCAAAAATGAATACATTTCAATTTTCTTTTAAGCACTTTTGTCGGTAATTTGACCTCAACGCCCCTCAGTGGAGATTTTTAGTCATCAGAATTTATCATTAGCATGATTATATAAGTATGAGTTCTTCACCATTTCATCTTCCTACTTTGCCCTGTCTTGTCCCTGAGCCACAACACTGCAAATGTGGAGTGATCCCTGGGGACTTTTTCCCATGCAGCAGAGATTTCCCCTGACAGGCTGACTCCCTTCAACTCCTGAGCTATGCTCCTGCCTCAAAACCAAAATCAAACTTAAAGAAAGATAAGATTTTGCAAGCAGCTGGCTGCCGTGGCTTTTCTGTATCTGTCACAGTAATATGACAGTGACGTGGTGGTAATAGGAATCAAAAGGCTTGTAACGTCTCACCACGCTGTTTAGATAAGAAAAAAAAAGGAAAATATAGAATTCACGGCGAGGAATGCATCTGGTCATATCAAAATGGAAAAGGAAAAAATATTTTTCTAAAAACATTCCTTCCCTGAAATTCATTCATATCAGGATTTATTTATTAGGTTTTACATTTTAATCTAATTTATATATTTCAATGACAAGCCCTAAAAAAAACTTTTATCAAATCATAAGTAAGAAAAAATCTCATTGGTAGTCCTGGGTTGTCTTTTCTGTCTTTTTATTTATTGATATTGGTTTTGTAAATGTTAAACTGGAATAAAATAGATCATTAGCTAAACAGACAGTGCAATTTTAAGCAAAATCAGTATCATAAAATAAGATCAAATGTATTTAGATTTTCTCAACGCTGTATCAGAGAGTCCAGTTATTCTTTATGAATGCATATTTCACAGTTTCCATTCTTTTTCTTCAAAGACTGATACAAAACCTGAACATCTTAACAACGACAGAAATTAGGTTTCACTCAGAGAAGAACAAAAGATTACCTTACCTGAGCAACCCAAAAAAATGAGTGTATAAATATCTCAACAGAATGGCATAAATCCATCCATAATTCTGCTCATGTTGATCCCATCCAATAACTGTGGATTTGGCTCAAGCAGGGAACTCCGCTGACTCTGTCTCCCTGCTCCACACTTTGATAGCAACAGTCCGGTGTTTCACGAATGACCGTCAAGCCAGAGTCAGGAAATAGATTTACAGCTGTTTCAATTCCACCTTTGAATTATCACTGCTTCCCCTTAAAGAGCTGCTCCCAGTGACACTGAATTCATTTGCCCCTTCGCATTTATAGGCACGTGCAGAGTGCTCCTTGATTAACTGTAGTGGAATCTCTTCTTTCCCCGTCTGCATCCTTCCAGTGAGAGGCAGCCTCTGAACAGCAGCGCTCGCTGAGTCCCTCCTCAGCGAACACTGGGAGACAAATGTTCACGTACAGCTTGGCTGAGTGTAAAGAGTGTATCACATGTCTTAAAGCCAGACTGCCTCTGGATTAGATGGCATAGTGGGATTCCATCTAAACAGATGCTTCTAACAAATGCAAATAAGGGAAACTGGTATCACTCATGTAGCTGTGACCACGGGATTAGCAATTATTTACATTTAGAATGCATTTATTTTTCATCCGAGGCAACAGTTCATTTTATTCTTTTATTCTTTTCATCTTTAATTGAGTGCCTCAAATCTGTCTACATTAGGGTTTTAAAGACACGCTCAGTGTTTCTAGGTGATTCAAAATTAATCTAAAAATCCTGACCAGAAAGTCAGGATGTTATGTTACCAAGTAACAAAAGATTCGGGAGAAAATAAAAGCAGTCCTCAGCATACCTTTATTTTGTTGTGGGGAGGTGTATAAAAGAAGATGAAGAACATGTTTCCACATGCTCAGAAGAAAAGAAAATTGAAATTGGGTTGTTTTGAGAAATAAAAATGTCCATTCATCTGAAGGCAATCTTCACCTACTGTTGGAGGGAGTTCTTCAGTACACCATTATGGAGATATAATGATGATCATAGGGGGGTGAGAGCTGTAATATGAAGTAAGTCAGTTCCCATCTGGATGAGTGGAAAACAGCTAGATCCTCCCTGTTTTCCACCACCTTCATTATATGGTGATCTCTACTTTTGAATTGTGTCTAGATGTTTTTTGTTTTTTTTTTATCACTGGCATGCAGAACATGCCCAAGGCCTGCAGCTCACACTGCCATCTCTACGGCATGGAGACATCACATTTTATTTTGATGCTTGCTCAGGAAGACAGGGTGCATTCCCAGTTCAGGAAGGAGCGAAGAATACCCACAGTGAGAGAAACTGCAAGAAACTGCTGGAGATGTATGCACGTTACAACACAGCATTAATGTCTGTGGCTTTGGCAGAGTCAACTGTGTGGGGGTTTGGGACATATAGGAGAAAGCCAGGCAGCATAAATTGCTGAGTTGTTCAGAGCAGAACAATAGTTTCCAGAGATGAGGAAGTCATTAATAGTTTATAGAGGTTTTTGCATGATGACACTATTTTTTAACAAAGGGCTGAACTTCATTCAAGTCACCTGCTTCACAGGGAGATTGTTGAGAAATATGTGAAATTCATGGAGCACACTGGAGACTGTGTATCTCAAACACAGAACCCTGAAATCAATACTGCCATTGATCTTTATTCCTGTGACTCACACAGACAATTACCCAGAACCCAAAGCAAGACGTGGGCATATGGTCATAGTTAAATATTTGCAAATGGTGTTAGTGATACCGTCAGATTACTTTTTGATATGTGACCAAGTAGCATGAATAACTTAAAATGGATTATTGAAAGTGACTTATTCAGTATAGTATCAAGAAAAGGTGAAAGATGTACCATTACGTCTGAGTACATCTGATTAATGTACCACTGAATCAACTGTTAAACATTTACTTGTCTCTGTGACTTTTATAAAAGTCTATATTAATTCTCTGAACTGACAGGCAATCACTGCATTCAGGAACGACACAAAAGCGGTACATGTGCAAAGGACACTCAAGTATCAAAAGCGTATTGCAACGTGAGACTGAACAATTATTCTGACATTGACCCGACTGAACCTGGTACTAATGCATCCCTGATGTCCAACTACTTGATGAATGGCTAATAATGAATCTCTAAACATGAAATAAATTTAGACACACATATACAAACATGGTCACGTGCACACACAAACAACAAAGCCACACAAACTATGCTGTCAGCAGACTGAAAGAGGTTAGAGCCTAGTGATGTGCAGTGAAGAGCTTGTTTGCAGCCCAGTCAGAAATAATAAATCTTAAACATAAGCTACATAAACAATTTTGGTATTTTGAAAGTTGTGGTTTTGTTGTGTTTAAAGCCATCTACAGTATTATGAAAAAGTCTCAAACTGCTCCTTTAAATTTTTCTTTCAAGGAGCCAGACTTTTTTTTAAGCTATTATAAGCGAGAGTTCTTTAGGCTCTCTAAAGGTCTTTCAAACATTGGGTGCTTTTCACTCTTTTTCAGTCTAGTCCTTGTATCTGACCTTCTTTTTTTTTTTGTTAAGCCACTTAACGCTGACCTAGTGTACGAATCATTCAAGTGAGGTGTCTACATATACAGTAACAGACAAATCAAATCTTTAGATACTTTGTGACTAGCAGCCTGTTGCAAAAAAAAAAACATAATTCACTCCCACTTCTTTAGCTGAAAAAGGTTTCAGTTTGTCCTTCTACTGTTTACTGCAGCCTCGTCTAAAATGGTCTCACTGAAAGGTTGACTGTGAAAAAGTAATTCTTAAGGAATGAAAACAGGGTGGAAAAAAAGACTGAGGAATGCCAAATTACACAGGAAATGTGCTGGGAATAAGTAACAATAGGTCTTATAAAGTGATGAGTGCAAATGTAAAATTTTTGGTTCAAATCGTCATTAATAAGTTCAGCGAGTATCATCAACCATTTTTAACCATGCTGCATTTCAGTCACTGGAGTTGGGGATGTTGTCAAAAACACAGAAAATTACCATCAGATTTTTGTCCACCAAGCAATACCATCTAGAAAGTGTCTGATTGACATAGGCTTTATTATTTAGTAATGACAATGATAACAACACTGCTACAATGAAAGCACAACTTGGTACTCCTAGAGCAGGGGTGGGCAACTCCAGGAATCGAGGGTCGGTGTCCTGCAGGTTTTAGATATTACCCTGGGTCAGCACACCTGAATCACATGATTAGGTCGTTACCAGGCCTCTGGAGAACTTCAGGGCATGTTGAGGAGGTCATTTAGCCATTTAAATCAGCTGTGTTGCTTCAAGGACACATCTACAATCTGCAGGACACCGGCCCTCGAGGCCTGGAGTTGCCCATCCCTGTCCTAGAGTATTTAAAAGTAGAATGGGAGGCAGAGGCTTCAGCTTTCAGCCCCATCTTCTTTGGAACCAGCTTCCAGTTTAGATTTGGGAGACAGACACCGTCTCTACTTTTAAGACTAGGTTTAAAGTTTCCTTTTTTATAAAGCATATAGTTAGAGTTGGATCAGGTGACCCTGAATCCTCCCTTAGTTACGCTGCAACAGGTCTAGGGTGCTGGGGGATTCCCATGTTTCTTCTTCAGCCACCTTTTTCACTCACTATGTATTTATACACCTCTCTGCATTTAATTATTGGTTATTATTAATCTATGGCTCTCTTCCACAACATGTCTTTGTCCTGTTGTGTCCTGGCAGATGGCCACCCTTCCCTGAGCCTGGTTCTACTCGAGGTTTCTTAAAAGAAGTTTTTCTTCCCACTGTCACAAAAGTGCTTGCTCATAGGGGGTCATATGGTCATTGGGGTTTTCTCTGTTTTCTTTGTATTTTTGTCGGGTTTATACCTTATAATAAAAAGCACCTTGAGGCAACAGTTCTTGTAATTTGGCGCTATATATTGAATTGAATTGAATTGAATTGAATTGAATTGAATTGAATTGAATTGAAAAACACACAATGGAACACTGAGTCATGGATTGGCCTCCCCAGCAGACTCACATTGGTGAAGGAAGGTGGGATTACCTAAGAGAGTTCAGACTGTGTTGAAGAATAAAAGTGGTGATATCAAATGCTGACTTTCAAGCTTGTTAGAACTGGGCAGACTCTGTTTTTTGCCTTATACCCTCTTATTTTTTGCCTTATACCCTCTTATTTCTTTCTGTGTTTGCACAGGGGCGATCGTGGCTCAAGAGTTGGGAGTTCGCCTTGTAATCGGAAGGTTGCCGGTTCGAGCCCCGGCTTGGACAGTCTCGGTCATTGTGTCCTTGGGCGAGACACTTCACCCGTTGCCTACTGGTGGTGGTCAGAGGGCCCGGTGGCGCCAGTGTCCGGCAGCCTCGCCTCTGTCAGTGCGCCCCAGGGTGGCTGTGGCTACAATGTAGCTTGCCATCACCTGTGCGTGAATGGGTGGATGACTGGATATGTAAAGCGCTTTGGGGTCCTTAGGGACTAGTAAAGCGCTATATAAATACAGGCCATTTACCATGTTTCAATAAATGATTACACTTATTTCCTATTTTCCCAGCAAAATATGAAGAATTTAGGGGTGACTTGAGACTTTTGCAATAGTGCTATAGGTGAACTCAAATATCACACCAGGGAAAATAAGTTGGAGAAAGTAAAGAAATGAATTTCCTTCCTCATGTTCTGTAATTTGTTATTGCAAACGTAGGCCATAAAAAAGGAAACAACATGTTGTCTCTCAAGAGTTTCTATACAGCCTGTGTCATCACTTTATCTTTCCTCAGCTGAAAGTCCACTAGCTCCCACTTTAAAACACCAAATCCTTCAAAACAAACAAGTATATACTTTCATTTTTCAGTTTTTTTGGACACAGCTAGGCACTGTAGGTTTGACATTTTTGACACTCACACAAACAGTAGTAGCAAGTGTGTATGCCAGGGGATTAATTAATACTTGCACTACAGAGGCAGGCTGTTATTTATATACAGTCACTTCAAAATAATTTACAGTTCTTTTCATGGATGCATTCAATTCAATTGTGTTGCTCACTGATATGTTTTTAAAAGGTTTGGAGCAGCAGTGAAACTCACATCAAATGAATGCACTCTGTCAGATATCAGACATTGTTTTGTTCTTTACCGGAGATTTTTTTTTTACAATAAGTAATATATAGAGTATCAGTAGGAAAATGACTGTGTAGATAATTATAGTGCACATCAATCGCATGCTCATTTAGTTTGACATTTGCTGAGGCTAATATATTTATGCTCTGATAAATGAGAACAAACAGCACAAGAAAAATTTACAAAACTCTCTAATTATTGTGCACATGTTGGGTTTTCCCCCCCCTTTCTTAGTTTGCTCACAGCTGAACAACAAAAAACAAAAAAACAAAAACAAACTTTGTTGTGAATTGAGAAAAAAATCCCCTGAATCTATATCTATCATGTTTGCAGTGCAACAAGCCAATCAAACATACTTTTTCCTGACCGGCAGACCACCAGTATCTGTCTGAAGAAGGTTCATGCACTGCTGATTCAATGGACTCTTTCCTGAATGGTTCTGACGGCTGCTCTCTGAAAAGCAAGGATGATTTTTGTGAGAATGGCCACAAGAGTTGTCTCCTAAATCTAAAATGGTGGGTACAGATACATGCAGGAGGTACACAGCCCTGAGCTCCCAAGAGCTGCTGGCTCGAATGTTACGTCGAGGGTGACAAGGTTTTTAGGGGCACGTCATGTTTGTTCTTATATTTGCCAAATGACATGCATAAAGTCAAGTATTTTACAAATAATGGCAGCAATATAGATCTAGTGATGCCAGATTTCTCTTCCGAATAGCAAGCCTACAAGATAAGGTGTTGGCTGTTACTTTGTCCAGAGGGGGAGGCAGAGTAAAAATGTCAATAAATCATTGAATTTTGCTCAGGGTGGGAACGCTGGAGATAGCTCAGGAAAAAAAACACATAGCAGTTTTGTACTTAGCTTCGCCCTCAGCTGTGTCTACTCTTTCAATGTTTCCTATTATGTCACCTTTAAAAAAAAAAAAGACATTTTATTAAGATGATATTACTGCTGATTACAATGACACCATTCCCCCGAGGCAGATTTCTATCAGACACAGAGAACATGTCATACTGTAGATCATTTTATGCATCACCACACAATGCCTTTTGAACAATAGTGTGTGTGGGTGTGTGTTTTGGAGGGGGAGTTTGGTAGATAAAAGTCATATACTTCTATGGGCATTCCTGCTATAATATCACACACACACATAAATTAAATAAATAAATCACACGCACCTTCCATACACAGTGTGTTTAGTCCCATGGCTCTGACACAAGAAAGACAAGTGGTGTGCAAACAGTTTCAAAGATTCAATAATAGAAGAAGATAATATCTTGCTGTTGGTTTAACAACTCAAATTTCTTTTCCCTGAGATCAATAAATCACTGCCAGCAAACAACTTACATTTAAATAGTGGGGAATGCCTTTCAAGTGATTCATTTGCATTTCCATTGAATGTTTTTGTTTTCTCAAGCATTCTCCTGCTCCTTTCTGGAAAGGTCAATGGGAAACAGTTGGTGTCTATTTTATCTGCCTGAGCCAACTCTCAAGTTCAGCCAAGTAAGAAATAAGATTATCTTTATAGAAGGCAGTGTGAGAAGCTGGCCTTTGAATCTTATTCGGTAGAGTATTAATGTCTTAGTGGGTAGAATCAGCCAAAACTGCTATTAAAATAACTGAAGTCTTGAGCCGGATGTTTTTCAATTCGCCGAGCTCCTCATGTTTAATGGAAATTGAGTGTCTCACCTTTTTCATCAGTTGATCTTAACATTTAATAGATTCTTTTAAGGATATCAATCTTTTCCATTATATCTTTGTCGTGGATAAGACTGAGGCACATTTCTCTCAGGCGAAACAACTCATTAACTTCCCAGACACAAACCTTTCTACACCTGAAGTGTGCGATATGAAAAAATGAAGGTGAAAAGCAGAATAAAAAGCTAACACAGTGCACACCTTGCTCTTTTATTTTTTAATTTTTTAAAGCCTTCATGCAAATGGCTTTTTCCTCCATTATTTCCCAAGTCCGACTGACATTTACTGAGTGCTACTTGCTCTGTTATTTGATCCCACCATTGAGTCAAATGTCACTGCATGCACATTATGAAATTTTAAAATTAACAAAGAAAACTACAGTATTGCAGTGTCAGGGGAAAAAATAGACCCGGCGCATAGACATTTCAACATAAGTAGCCATTCTTTTAGGCCAAACTGCTGATGACAGTCTCCAGAGAGAGCAGATGCTGTTGCCTTCTGGCTCCTCGCTTCACCACTCCATTCCAGCAACTATCTCTGCGCCTCCTGAGATTTGCTACAGTAAAAACGGATCTCTCTCGTGGCATCCAGGTGAAGAAAAATATCAATAGGTGCCTTTTTTATTCCCATCTTTATAAATGTCATCAGCAGTCGTTTTTATCTGGGTTAAGTGCACAGGACTGTGTTAATAATTGACATTAAATGTATACTGTATGCCAACTGTCATGTGCTTTTTTTTTTTCATTTGCTGTCTTAAAGATTATAGACTCAGATATGACAATGTTAAACATAGAGATTACATTATCTTTAAGGCATTTTGAAAGGGAAAGAAATCTTGTGGGAAGACATTTTTCTCCCCAAAGTCACATTCAATCAATTTCATTGCCTTTATTGTGCCTGCCCCAGTTCATATGGTTGACATGGCACAATGTATTTGTGCTGGCTCCATCATATCACATGACAACCCCAAAATTGCTGTTGCTCGCGTAATTGAACTCACCAGTCCTCTTCTGATGCCTGTATTCATCTCGTGAGACGAAGCCACGTTTGCCCTTCAAATGTTTACATTAACACCTGAAAAGCATGAACATAATCATTCAGTCATGTTTCCCCATTGGTTATTTGTTACACACCAGAGATGCCCAAACTAGATAACGTCTCTGAACAAGCTGGTGCTGCTGAAAGATGCTGAAAAGCATTTTTTTTTTTTTGCAAGCTATCTACTGGTAGTCACAAAGCTCGTATAATCCAGTCAAATTCAATCCTTTCAAAACTGTCATGCATACAAGGACAGAAAATTCATGCATTATTTCTTGTGGTATCAGGTGACTGTTAAAACAAGTTAAAGATACATAATTCAAGAAGAAATCAGTGAGAGCTTTGTCACATTGCTGCTGGTCTCTTCTGCAGTCAGAAAGGGATTCTGTGAAATCTCCTTCTAACCCCCTTGACAAGGTCAGAGAGTCTCATGCAACCTTTTGTGGAAAGCACTCAGCACAACAAATAGACCCTAAACTGTTTGATACCTGCTGTTTGCACTCTAAAGGCAGCCCACTAGAGTTGATTATGGATACCCACCCCGGCCCTCTCCATCCCAGACTATTTTGTTCTGGGCCAATGCTTACTGAATATGACTTGAACAGCTGGAAGAACCTTACCAGCAGCAGTCGGAAAAATAACAACCTTTTTTTGTAAAGATAATATGATGCTACCTTGCCCAAGCAAGGTAAATCTATATATTTATCACGAGTTCTTGTTTTGACAAGACTTATTTTGTACTTGTGTTACTCAAGTTATTATTTATAAGAAAAAAAAATCAAATACATTTTTCTCGTAAAATATCCTGCAGCAAAAATCTTATTTCTCACCAAACGTTCTTTGAATGATGAACTCATGGTAGGTTTAGGATTTATACAATATAATTTTGTCTGCTATTTGACTTAATTTCAACAATACCCTTCACTCTAAACTGTTACTACAAAGACAAAGCAGGGGGGAAGACCAAAATGCTCCACTGACTTTATATTGCCTGTCACTTGTGTTTGCTATAAATATGTGTTTGTGGTTCTAGTCCTGCCAAAAGTCACAAGCACAATAACAAAAGCTGACAAGAAAATCATTTTAATTTTGTCTGCTCAGTTATTTACCGTTACTCACACTATATAAGTCGTTGCAGAAACAGAATGCAACTTAGCGGTATCTGCTACAGGATGCATGCCCTCCAATCTGAGAAGCCAACCACCTGCGTAGCAAGCAGATATCTGGGTAAAGACTCCCATTTATAACTCCTGGACATTGTTTGCAGAATAATCCATAATAATTAACAAGAAAATAAACTTATATACTGCCAAACTGTCAGATGATAGTCCATATCATCATAGCAGTTTTTGGTCCTTGTGCCTTTTAGTTAATTGCTGTCACACAGGCTATTTACAAGCGTGCATTTAGAACCTGAAGAACTGAACAGAGAACTGAAATTTTATATGTGGCAGTGAACACTTGTATTTTTTTTTTTTTTTTTTTTTGCCTGTCCCATTTAGTTCTTTAGCCATCAGATTTGTTGTCTGAAGACCAACAAGGATACCCAATGGATTTACTTTGCCGAATGGATCATCACGGCCTTGCCATATTGGTCCATTTGATCGAGCTTTGTTGTTATTGTTTATTTTATTTTATTTCCAGTTGTTACAGACGGGACAGACATGACTGGGGGATAGGCAAGGGAGAAAGAAAGATGAAGGAAAAGAAAGACAGAAGGGGAGAGGGACAGTGAGAAAGGGCACTTAAAAAGAGAAAGAAGAAAAAAAATTCTCCTGGATCACCTGTTGAGAGAAAAAGAAGAGAAAACAGGCAACAACAAAAAAACAGAGCAACATACTAAACACAACACCATCGCATTAATCTAGCGGCAGTGAACACTTGTAAAGATGAAACTGTAATACTACTTTGCATCGTTTTATCAAAAGGTAAATTCATATTTGTGTAAGTTAATTTACAGTTATAATTTGGATAACAATGGGATATTTACAAATCAGAGAACTACACAGAATGTTATAATGTGACTTTGCTATCTATAGTAGCTCACTAACACAAAGCAAGTGCTTTTCAGCCATCTTGCCCTATTATTCTTGTTTGTATCTATATCCTGCTACCTTCTGTATCTGGCTCTACGGGTATTTTTGGTAGGGTTTCATATGCTATAGATAAAAGATAGATGAAGACCATTCCCACTGGTTTGCACACTGCCATAATTAAATCCTCAAGTTCAACATTTCGATCATTGCTCTCTTAGTAAAATCAAATGTGACAACCAGTGTTGGTCAAGTTACTTGAAAAAAGTAATCAGTAACTAATTACCGATTACTCCCCCCAAAAAGTAATCCCGTTACTTTACTGATTACTTATTTTCAAAAGTAATTAATTATTTAGTTACTTAGTTACTTTTTAAAAACACGATTTACAACCTGAATAGGTGATAAAGCGATAGATCTTTCAACCCAATTCTACTTTTTCTACATAATCCATCATACAAAATGTAATCAAATGGAAAAGTCTCTTTTTTTAACTTGTTTTATTAGTTTTAATCTTTTAACTTTATGCATCAAGCAAAAATTTTATTATATGCAACATTCTCTGACTGGAAGAAATTTGTTTAACATTTAAACTTATTTTCTGCACATTCCAGCACATAAAATATATATTTTTTGTGTGTTTACACTCACTCTTTCAAATAGATGCAAGTAAAACACAGCAGAAAATAAATAACATCAAAGACTAGCGGTCCTGTTGCTCTATTTTCACCTGTAAAGCAGGAGTAGGGTAGGCGGAGGTTTACCCTGGTGCAGGTGTGCCGCAGCGGTCAGTGGAAGAATCCACGAGTTTCTCTGTGAGTTTCCCATTACGTGGTAGCGCACTCCCGGTGCTTGCATGGAAGTTTAGGGGGGTTTTTTTTCGCTTTAAAAGAAGTTTTCTTCCCACACACAACGGACACAAATGTTTTTGTCACTTTTTATGGAATCAAACTCAAAGTAAGGTCAGTACTTCCACGCTTTAAACGCTGCACGCTCATACTCTCTCCCGCAGTCAATATATGATGCACTGTTGATCTGCACACAGCTGTTGTCACGAATGGCGCACTCGCTTACGTCACTCTCATGAGACATTCTCGCAAAAAAATCACGGTTTTAGTAACGCAGTAACGCAGCGTTCCTACGGGAAAGTAACGGTAATCTAATTACCATTTTTGCAATAGTAATCCCTTACTTTACTCGTTACCTGAAAAAAGTAATCAGATTACACAACCATGGAGTGGATCTGACTGACACCCAAGGGCAAAATCCATGTCCTCTAGCATACTCTCTTTTATTATCAGGGCTCCAAATGTTGAATACTATGTCTCTCATATTTCAATGGTAAATATAAACCGACAGCCCACAGCTGGTTAGCTTACTAGAATACTGGAAACCTTGTGAAACAGCTGGGCTCCATCTGACACATATGATGCGTTCATATGAAAGTTTCATTTCTTTATATTTTGCTAAGAGATGGGAAATAACCTGCTGTTTTCAGGGGGTGCTCCGCTGTGTGTGACTCAGGTCGCTTAACTCAGTGTTGGTTGATCTGTTCCTTGACACCCAACAGTGTGATAAACTTTTATAGACTGGAGGTTGTGTGAGTTTGATTGTGTGAGAAGGTTGTGTGGGTAAGTTGCAGATGAACTGCCTTTTCTTAGGATTAATAAAATTATTTGAATCTCAATCTGAAATAGGTGCAATGCGTGAAAGATGCAAACACACGTTTAAATAAAGTATATAATAAAGTATAGAAGGCAAAAAACCGTGTCTGGCTTGACTTTATTTTTTATCCAGATATGCTTTTAGTTATTTGGCAGTGAGTCATACTGTAAAATGAAGCTGTTGCAAATCAGTATTTCACGGGTGGATCAAAATATTCTGGGAAGTAGCTAGCCGGTCGTCACGGCAAAGCTACGAGAGCGTCTCTCAGCATGGGCCCGAAAAAAGTTCTGTCAGCCGAGGAAGGAGACGATATTAAGAAGTCGCTGGAGTTTATGACAGAGGAGATTTCTACTGTCAAACTGCAGCAGAAAGCCATCCTGGACCTGGTCGAGGAAGTTAAGGCTCTCCGCATCCAGAACGCCGAGAAGGATCGGCGGCTGGCGTACCTGGAGAACAGAGTGGCGGATTTGGAGCAGTACACCCGGATGAACGATGTTATCATCACGGGGCTTCGCATCAAACCCCGGTCATACGCCCGGGCGGTCGCCACTGACAATGTAGGAGGGCCAGGAGAGGAAGATGTCAACTCCACGGAGCATCAAGTGGTTACCTTTCTACGGTCCAAAGGTGTGGAAGTGGATTATAACAACATTGAGGCTTGCCACCCTCTACCCCGAAAAAATGACAGTAACAAACCAGCCATCATTGTGAGATTTGCAATCAGAAAACAGAAAACAGCACTGTTAAAACAAGGAAGGAAACTGAAAGGATCCGATGTCTTCATGAACGAACATCTGATAAAAAGAAATGCGGACATTGCCAGGGAAGCACGTTACTTGAAGAAACAGGGAAAAATTCAAAATACATGGACCACCAACTGCAAAGTATTCATTAAACTCAATGGAACACCGGAACAAGCCAAAGTGTTGGTCATCAGAAATATGGAAGAGCTGGACAAATACTGAGGTCAACTTACTCTGGAGGTATGAATACACATGTGACGTGACACACAACACAACACATGGCACAGTCCAAAAGAACTTCATCTGCATCCGGCAACAATATTAACATGACTCATTGGAATTCTCTTTATGATAATCTGGAACTGAGAACATTTCGATACACAGACCATAATGTTCTAGACTTAGAAAAGGATATAGACCCGGAAAATAATTTCTTCTACAACATCAGCTGTAACTGCTGCTACTTCACTGATGAACAGTTTAAGCACACCATCAACACGGAAAATAAATTATCAATAATCCATTTTAATAGCAGAAGTCTGTATGCCAACTTCAACAATATAAAGGAATATCTAAATGAGTTGACAAATCCATTTGGAATTATTGCCATTTCTGAAACATGGATCAATGCGGAGAAAGGAATGGACTTTGGACTGGAGGGATATGAAGTGAATTTTGTAAATAGAAGGAACAAGAGTGGAGGGGGAGTAGCTGTGTATGTGGATAAAAACCTAAACTACAAGGTGGTAGAAAGTATGACAACTGTAATTGATAATTTACTAGAATGTATAACAATTGAAATTTATAAGGAAAAAGAAAAAAATGTAATAATTAGCTGTATATATAGAACACCTGGCTCTAGTATTCAAGTATTTAATGACTTCATAGAGGAAATATTCTCTAAAACAAATCAAAAAGTTATGTTTATCTGTGGTGATTTTAATATTGACCTGTTGAATCCAAAAAAGCATAAAATGACCGACGAATTCCTAAACACTATGTACAGTTTGAGTTTACATCCTAAAATAACCAGGCCTAGCAAAATTACACCACATTGTGCCACCTTACTTGACAATATTTTCACTAACAATATGGAAAACAACATTGTGAGCGGAATATTAATTAATGACATCAGTGATCACCTACCAGTTTTTGCAGTTTATGACACTAATTATAAGAAAAATCAGCATGAAGAACAACTGAGATACAGACGTGTAAGGACGGAAGAAACGATGACTGCATTTAAGAACGATCTATTAAATCAGGACTGGGACAAGGTGTACAAAGAAGCTGATATTGATATTGCATATGGCATATTTTTAAGAATATTCATGGAGTTGTACGATAAAAACTGTCCAACAATAAAATACAACAGAAAGCACAAATATTCAGATAGACCATGGCTCACTAAGGGTTTACAAAATGCATGTAAAAAGAAAAATACACTCTATAGGGAATACCTAAAACAAAGAACAAAAGAAGCTGAAAATAAATATAAAAAATACAAAAATAAGTTGACCAATATTATACGTGTATGTAGAAAGGAGTATTATAGTAAAATATTGAACAACAATAAACATAATATGAAAGGAATATGGGATGTTTTAAACGGTATCATTAAAAATAATTCTGGACAACAAAGTTATCCACAATACTTTATCGATAATGGCAATCTTATGGAAAACACTGCTGATAAGGTCAACAGCTTTAATCATTATTTTGTAAATATTGGACCAAAACTGGCAGAACAAATTCCTGAGTCACTGCCATCAGTAGAATGTAGTGAAAACCTGATTGATAGGAACCCTAACTCAATGTTCCTCACATCAGTGGAGGAAAAAGAAATAATTGACATTGTACACATGTGTAAATATAAAACATCCACTGATTGTAATGATATTGACATGAAAATCGTCAAGAAGGTGATTGAAGGAATTGTAGGACCTCTAACATATATTTGCAACTTATCATTTCAGACGGGAAAAGTGCCAAACAAAATGAAAATAGCTAAAGTTGTGCCGCTGTATAAAACCGGGGATAGACGCCACTTCACAAATTACAGGCCTGTTTCTTTACTACCACAATTCTCCAAAATCCTAGAAAACCTGTTTAATAAACGATTAGACAAATTCTTAGATAAATATAAATTACTCTCTGACAGTCAATATGGATTCAGATCAAAAAGATCAACATCTCTGGCATTAATCAAATCAATTGAGGAGATTACGAATGCTATAGATCAGAAACAGTATGCAGCTGGAGTATTTCTGGATCTCAAGAAAGCATTTGACACAATCAATCATGACATATTAATTAATAAACTGGAACGGTATGGGATTAGGGGGGTTGTACTGCAATGGGTGAAAAATTATTTAAGTGACCGGAAACAATTTGTGAAGCTGGGTGTCCATTCCTCATCATGCTTGGACATTGCTTGTGGTGTTCCACAAGGCTCTGTACTGGGTCCAAAATTATTTATTATTTATATAAATGATATTTGTAAGGCATCTGATATATTAAAATTAGTATTATTTGCAGATGACACAAATATTTTTTGTTCTGGGGGGAATCTAAAGGAGCTGCTGGATACAATTACTTCAGAAATGTGCAAAATTAAAAAATGGTTTAACAGGAACAAACTATCGCTAAATCTAAGTAAAACTAAAATTATCTTATTTGGGAATTCCCTTAGAAATGCACAAGTGCAGATTCATGTAGATGGTGTGGAAATTGAAAGAGTACTTGAACATAAGTTTCTTGGTGTGATTATAGATGATAAATTAAACTGGAAGTCTCATATAAATCATATACATAACAAAATTTCAAGAAGTGTCTCAATCTTGAGTAAAGTAAAACACATTCTGGACCACAAATCACTCCACATTCTCTATTGTTCCCTGATTGCACCGTATTTGAATTACTGTGCAGAGGTTTGGGGCAATACTTACAAATGTTCGCTATCATCAATCTTTATATTACAAAAAAGGGCCATAAGGATAATCCATAAAACTGGTTACAGAGATCATACAAATCCACTATTCTTAAAATCAAAAATTCTAAAATTCACAGATCTGGTTCATTTTCTCACAGCACAAATTATATATAAAGCAATAAATAACCTGCTTCCTGACAATATTCTAAAAATGTTTTCTAAAAGGGAACGGGGATACAATTTGAGGGGGGAATTAAATTTAAAACATCCTCGTATCCGTACAACATTAAAAAGTTTTTGCATCTCTGTGTGTGGAGTGAAGCTGTGGAACAGACTAAGTAAAGATATGAAGCAATGTCCAAGCATGGCGCAGTTTAAAAAGCGGTTTAAGGATATGGTTTTTACAGGGTACAGGGAAAAGGTAGAGATTTGATAGGGTGTTCTTGTCTAATATTTTCATGTGTGTGCGCATGCACGGGTTTGTTGGTATGGGTATATATGTATGTGTATATGTATGTATATGTATGTATGTATGTATGTGTATATATATATATGTGTATATGTATATATGTATATGTATATATATGTATATATATATATGTGTATGTGTGTGTATGTATGTGTGTATATATATATATATATATATATATATATATATATATATATATATAATAAATATATATAAAATTGTAGGTTGTGTATCCTTCAGGTGTTAATAGGGTTATTGAAAATGTGTATATGTGCGTATGTGTGTATATACGTAGGTATGGATAGATAGAAACATATATGTGTATATATTAAAAAAAAAAAAAAAAAAAAAAATTACACATAACATATAATGTAATTAAAAGGAGGTATTTCTGTAGTCTATTGATACTAGATAGTGGAAAAGGGGTGGGATTAAATAAGCTTATGCTTCTTCCTGCTCCTTTTTGAACATGGATGTTATTTGGAGTTGTGGTTGCTCGTTTTCCTTTTGTTTGCTTTGTTCATTTGTCGCTTTTAATTCTATTTTTTTTTTATACTTTTTCAACATGTTCAAAATAAAGATTCAATCAATCAATCAATCAATATAGTGGTTTTTTTTGCATTTATAATTCAATCGCTTTTGTGAAGAACCCTTACACCACTGGCTGAAATGCAGTCCAAAACCATGACAGAGCCCCCACCTTGTTTTACAGATGGATGTAGACACTCTGTTGTACCTCTCTGCTAACCTCATCTCTATATACACTGACATATTTGAACCAAAACTTTTAAATTTGGATTCCTCACTCCTTAAAACCAGTTATGATTGATTTTCAGCTTGTTTCCTGTGTAATATGACACCCCGGCCCACGAGTTGAGGCTTGGGTGTTAAGTTTAGGGTTTTCAAGGTTTTTATCGTTAACTCGTTTTCCCTGGGTCTTTTCCTGTGTCTTATTTTGAAAGACATATTTATGCATTACCATAGCAATAAGAGAGCATTAAGGGACAAAGAGGAGGATGTTACTCTCAGTGTTGTTGGCACATACAGGAGGACGCTGTTAATAAACAACAATTACACCCTTAATTCACTTTTATTATTATATTTACAAAATACCACCATTTTTGTCTTGGGGATAGCGTTTTATTTTGTTGTATTTAACTGTGACACCTAAAGGCCGGTCTGTGAAAATATTGTTTGACATTAAATCTAATATGGCATGCTTCAGCATTCTCTCCCTGTTTCTCTTCCTTAGTTGTGGTTTCTTGACTGATTCTGATGAGGTGTCAACAAACAGTAGATGGATCAACTGAACAGTCTGATGCATCTCAGGTCCTGTGTCAGGTCTTTGCTGGATTTTTTTTTTTCTTAAGGACTTTTAGATATTGTTAATCTGTTTTTTTAGGTCTGCCACTCTTCTCAGGCTGCTAGTAACAATTTAAAATATTTTTTCTGCTAAGAACCAGTGTTGTGTAGACACATAAGGTTTTGGGGGGTTTATTTTAACATTTTTTATGTTTGAATGATTCATACATCAGCGGCTTACCAAAGTACGACAACAACAAACAATAAAAAAAAGAACATTCTTCTGAAACTGGTCAGGTACAAGGACTGGACTGAAAGTGAGTGAAAAACGTCCAACATCTAAATAAAAACGTTCATAGCAATTTTTTTGTTACAAAGAAGGCCCAGCCTTGGCATATCTTTCTTTATCGTCCTTTTTGAGTCTCTTTGAGTCTCACTGGGATCATAGCTATGCTATTAAATAAGAAGTGGAACTAGCAACTGAAAGCAAAAACTCATAAGGAAATGTGGGGGCACAGATTAAGTGAGCAGCACAATCATCTCCCCACACTCTTTACGATCAAACTCCCTTTTGCAGACAAAGGAGTGACCCTGTGCTGGACATTAGAAAGAATTAAAGCTGAAGGCACTTCCTCATTGTCTTCACGACATCCATTTTTTAAAAAATTTACAGTGTTTGTTCTAAAACCACAAACATTCATTTTTTACCAGTTTTACTTGTTTTTTAAAATTAATATTGTATATTCTACATTTATTAGTTGACCCAAAGAACTTCTACTTTATTTTCCAAAAATTTGAAGCTCACCTGGCAATAGATGATATGGACATCCTAATTTGAATTCCAGTATTTTGATTCCCAAGCAAAAAAACTAAGATTTTAAATTATAATGAAAGAAACATGATAAAATATTTTGGGGTTTTTTTACTACACAGCAGGCTGCATAACAGGATTCGAAGATGACTGAAGTAAAAGAATTACCAGAAATCATTTCTGAATACCTTTCCAAGCTGTTCAGCTGAACTTCATTTCACCATTGCTCACCATTTCTCCCCACCTCCACAGGCATAATAGGAAAATAGCTCATATAAAAACTGAAATTGTATTCTTTCCTCTGTAAAGAGAGATGATTGCATATCAAGTTGGCTGGTTGAAGTACCTCCTGTGTATGACTCCTGTGTGGTGGGAGAGGAAGCATTTTTCTTCCCACCAATGGAAGAGTGAGTCAGGTTTATGACTATGGGGAGCAGAGGGTGGCCTTTATTTCCCTGAGAAGAGTCATTATTATTGCCCTGCAAATTTATGGCTTGCTTCTGGAGAGAACCTACCAGCAGAGTGCCTGTCATTTCTCTCACTATCTTATGCATTATTGATAAGTCTATGGTCCTATCATCCATTGTGTGCTATTGCCATAACTCAACAGCAAAAAAACAACATATACAGTATATTGTAGATGTGTAGTGCAAGTCTTTCTTTTGTTCTCTCCACTATATTTTACACCACTATTTTATGAGGAATTTCATCTGTTAACCAGAAGTTATGAGAATACCTATAATGTCAACTTAACAACATAATAACACTGACCACACTTAAAGAAAATAAATATTACCACTTCTGTCTTAATAAAAATGTTGTCCAAAATTCATGACTGGAGGGAGAATGTATTGCACAACCACTTTTTCCTGCATAATTCTCATTTGTAAAAACAGACGAGTCAAATCAAACAGTGTGTTGTGAACCAGTTCACATGGGTTTGTGCATGGAGACAAAGAGAGTGGCTTCAGAGAGAACAGATATACAGTTTAATGATTGTGCTAATACGCTGAAGAAACTGGCTCAGGCACAAGGAACAAGAGCCGTTGCTTGTTTTCTAAAAAGAAGGTGAACCTCCATTACATATAATCTGCTCAAAAATAATTTAAAGGGATACTAATGTTACATATTTAAGTGTAATAAATCCTGACAATTATGTGGTTACACTACTTTGGAAGAAAACAGCTGTTTTATTAGGCTATGCGAGAGTAATTTGTCACATGACAGCTGATTAATTGTGGTAGTCGTCTTTTGTTAATGAGTCATGATAGATGCTTGCTATTAGCTATACACTTGGCAGTTACAAGAAGAGGTAATTAGATCATCATATTGTTAAAGGCTAATAAGGTTCGGCCATAACAAATAGATACTCTCCCTTGACCCAGTCCTTCACCTGGCTGTGATGCAGCTGCTGCTCAGAGAAAAGGTGAGAACAAAGAGCATCTGTGCCCAGACATCTTTCATTAGCTTTTGTTAAAAGTCCAAGTAAATGTGCCAATTTTAGATGCGGGAATTCACACAAATTGCAGTTTGTATACTGCAAGCATACATACACCACAATCACTGCGCAGCACTGAACAAGTTAATCAGTGATGTTTTATTTGGCACCTCCCACATATGCTACCTCTTTCTCTGTCTCTTTTCTCCAAAGCTCCTCTCACTGAAGGACCCTTCAGGCCAGCAGCAATCATCCTATTTAGACAGCTAAGAGGGCTGCTTTTTGAAACATGCTATTGTATAATGCTGCCAGTGCTTGCAATCATGCTCTTCACTCTGTGATGATGAGGTTAATTTGGGGTCTTTTGTGTATATTTTGCTGATTTTGTTGTTTACATAAGCTGTTTAATTTAGCTGCAAAACAAGCACATGTTCTTAATGTCCTTAATTGTGAACTATCAGCTTCCAATATCTTATATTTTTGGAAATTATGAATTAATTGGACTGGTCTTAGTTTCTCATTCAGATTTCAGTTCCTTTTGTTGCTTATGTGTGTTGTAAGAATTGACCTCTAAAGTATTTTTGCACACCATACATCCACTGTTAAGATTTTGTTTTTATTATTCTTTATAAAATTGTAAAAAAAAAAAAAAATGTCCAAGTGACAGAGTTTAAACTGTACATGTGGTGATGCATCCAGACCTACAATGGTAGAAGATTAATACTTAACAAGTTTGTTTATTAGCAAACCCCTTTAAGCTCAGCAAATCCATCACCATTGAACGACCTTATGAATACATTACAATACATTAATGCCGACTGTCAGCACACGGCTCACTTTGTGAGTTATGTTGTTTCTAATTCTGTTGCATTTGCACCCTCAGGTGACAGTACATACTCATCTTCATTATAAAGAAAAGGATCTCTAGTTTGTATTGATATTTTTCTAGATAGAATTAATAAACTAAATACTAATACAATTAGCATTTTAAAATTGAGCATTCATTTTTCTTGCCAATAGGGCTAAAGGGTTTTATCCACTTGTATCATTAAATGGTATATGATAAGCTTGTTATTGCTGCAGATTCTTTGCATCATTTTGTGACATGTAGTCTTTAAAATGCTAAAACATACCCAAACTTTTTCATGTGTCATTTAACTTTGAAAAATGACACACAAAAGGCATAAAGTGTGTCGACATGACAGGCAGTTGGTGCTTCTGCTTGTTTATACATAAACCCATTATGCCATATCTGATCTTATTTGACGACAGCAGATGAGTAACATAGTTTCACACATTGTGCAGTCATAGACTACTCATAAATTACTATCACGTATAATGTAAATCTTTAGAAATCCAGTGTGTCACTGAATACAGACATTGAAAGTGCTACATTCTCCTAAAATGTGATATTTTGACACCAGTTGCACAGTACAAGGGGAATAACATGTCAACCAAACTGTAATTATGAGGAATGATTTTAGGTAAGTGTTATTAGAAATAGCAAATAAAGCAGTGGCATGTTTGAAAAGAATACATTAATATGCATTAGTTTGTATTAGCAAGCTGAGTTTTCACTGTTAATATGTCATATCTGGTACATTGTGAAAAGTGCATTTGGGAAATGCTTTAATGACAACCTGCAGTGAGAACCTTTAATTTTCTGTTTTCAATTCTGATATTAAAAAAAATAGCTGATATTGTTTTCATTTGGGTTTTTTTTTTCCCAAAACATTTTTGAGTTGTTAATTGGCAGCTACATTATAGTAAGTCTTTGTCTGTAAGAGCCTCCCAGATCTGCTGAAGCCCAGGTTGTGTGTAAGTTGTTGAATGGGTTATTTTTGCTCCTCTTTAGAAACAAAACATCATCATTTCAGTAATTTGTTTTTAGTTCAGCAAATTAGACTGCCCTACAAATCAAACTGTAATTTGATTTTATAAACTGTACTAGTAGATGACAACAGATTTCCCAGGTACCCCTGTGGGCAATTTAAAATCACCAATTAACCTAACCCCATGCATGTCTTTGGACTGTGGGAGGACGTCAGAGAAAACATGAACTCCACACAGAAAGGCCCTAGGCTCGATTCAAACCCAAAGTCTTCTTGCTGTGCGACAATAGTGCCTGCCACCACACCACAGCAGTATCTAACACTCACACACACACTTCGACACACTCAGCATCTTGCCCAAGGACACCTCTACACATGGACAGGAGGAGCCAGGGACTGAGCCACCAACCTTCTCATTTGGACGCGACCCACGCTACCACCTGTAGTATTTGTTTAACAGAGCTGCTCTAAATTAGCACTACTGATAATTACCAAAATATTTTTTCTCTAATAGCTAATCGCCAGCAGTAGAATGTAGATTGCAGATTGCTCTGTAATATAAATTATACTTTTAATGTTAAAGGTATATGTATATTATTTGCATTCCTCAAAAGAAAAAATTGTTAATTTGTTACTTCTCAGAGAATTCCAGCGTACCCACCTCAAACTGGGGTATTAAAACTTAAATCCAGTTTGTTATTTCATGATAATAGAATTTTTAGTTTTGAACAAGTTTTTTTTATTGTTTATATCATCGTCTTTTAATAAATAATTTATCTATAATTTTATATCTTTAATTTACATATTCTGTGAGGTCTTAAATAATTAGTGAATCATTACTCATTTATTACTGGCAGGCAAGAGATTGAAGAAAATCTGAGGACTTTAGCACTTGGAAAACATGACTCAATGGGGTAGTTTGGTGCGCTACTAGATATTTGCAATACTAGATTAGTTGAGAGTGACTCAAGATAAACTACCACTACATTTTACTTTGTGTTTTGTCCTGCCTGCCTGTGCTCTCTTTTTCTTTTCTCTCCACTTTCTTCTTTTCTCTTTGCCCTCAGCCTCAAACTGGTCACAGCAGATGGCTGCCCCTCCCTGACCCTGGTTTTGCTGGAGGTTTCTTCCTGTTAAAAGGGAGTTTTATCTTCCCACCATTGCAAAGTGCTTAGCCCTAAGGGGTTGCTTGACTGTTGTTTTTTTCTGCAGAATACTGCAGGGTCTTTGCGTTATAGTATAAAGCCACTTTATCCAACTGTTGCTGTGACATGGTGCCATGTTAAAAAAAAAAAAAAAACTCAATTGAAATGATTGAAATGATTGAATTTTAATTTTACCAACAAAATGCAAAGCTGTGCTAAAAAAAAAGAAAAAAAAGAAAAAAAAGATTAATAGGATCAATTAACTGCTTGTTTCAGTAACTTATTGGAATAAAATTCAAACAATAATAAACTACTAATTATACTGAACAGATTGTGTTGCCCAGTGTTTCCTATTGCAACCAACCTCAGCTCTCTGTAGCAGCATTAAAAAGTCCATATTATTTTTAATAATATGGCAAAACCGTATACATTGGTTGTTTAATGGTTTCAGCTGGTTCTTCGAAATAACATAAAAAGAAAAAGAATGGATTCTTCAACCTGCAAAGCAGAAAATTAGGTTGACTTTCCACCTGTGCAGCTATTGACAGCTCCTTTAAAACTGTTGCTCAACTACATGAAAGGGGAAAAAAATCCCTCTGTGTTCATACATACTGTGTGCTGCACACAAAGACATCCTTTTTCTATTGTAATTTCCTTCTGAGAGAACCTATAAGGTCTGCTTTAAAGACATTTTATTGACTTGTCCATGTGGTTTATAGGTTTCTAAATGGCTCCACTTCTCTTTAGAAAAAGAATGGGAATTTAATCACACACCTTTGGCGGGCTTAGTGAGGCAGCTGTGACAGTCAACAACCTCATCATGTCAGGCAGAGACTCAGGAGAGACTGTCCTTGAAACACAAAGAACCTCGGAGGACATTGATTCACTTCAGCCACTGTAGCGCTCATTCACAGTTACAAAGGCCAGTGTTCACCAAACCTTTCAGCACCAACAAGAGACAATAAAACAACATAAATCAATGTGGGTATCAAAATAAGTTAGTCATTAATGCCTCCCACATTTCCAGAGAAAGCTGCTGTCACTACAGCTCCCTGCTCATGGACAATTTCAGTTCAGGGTAATGATACACTTAATTATTCTGGGTCCTGGCCAGAAATGTTCAAATGGCACAATTTGGTAACAGAATTCCAGTAATATGAGGTTCTTGGTGTGTAATTACACAGATGTTATGAGTGAATCAGGTACTGTATATGGGCTTGCAGTTGATTTGTGTCATCATGTTTCATCCTGCTTTTCATTTTGAGGCAAGGACAAGCCGATACGCCTCAGTTGCTCTCATAATTATTTCTGCTCCTCTCCCTTTTTCCATGCCTAGTGTTTCTGTCTTGCTCTCAGTCTTGGCCCAGGCCTGGGTGTCGATCCCTGAGGATATGATGCTGGAATGCCTATCACAAGCGTCTCCAGATGGGTATTGGGAACCATCTTAGATTCGATAAAATTTTACAAATCAAGACTGAGGAATTAAATGAAATCTTACAATGTTATCTCTCGGGTCGAATTGGTCACTGAAGTGTGCTGCCTTGATAGACCGATAATGCAAGCCACTTGCTTTTTATCATCCACATGTCATAGATTCCACCTGAGTGCTTATGTGCACAATGTGTGAATGTTAAAGTCCTTGCAGGCAGTTTATGTCATCCTTCCATTCTTCAGTTCTTCAATCAAATTTGTTTATATAGCAGTGTGGTATTCAGTGGATAGATTATAATCCGCAGGACAATCCTTGTATTCTCCCTGTAATATGCATAAAACAGCAGCACCTTCCCCAGACGCACAAGCTTTCGTCGTTGGCTGCATTCAACAGATAAAGAGGAACAATGGTTCTAATAGGCTGCACAGAGTCTCCGCAACCAGTGTTTCGGCAATGCACATTTGTTCTCACAAAGGCTAAATGTATTTTGAGTGGCAGATTAAGGATATTGGTCAGAGGCTCTGCATTGTCAACTCTGAAAAGTGGGGTAAATGTGTGCTTGGATGATAATTCACACATTCTTAAGCTTGACGGCGAACAAAAAAGCAGCTCTGTTCTTGGTTTTGGGAAATGTGTTTCACAGATTGTTAATTATGGGTAGCATAATCTCATTAAGTCCTTTTGCTTTGCGACTCAATTTCTTTTACAAGCATTAGTCATGATTGAGTAGTTTAGAGGTTTAAGTTCCTCTTTTGTCTGAGTTCAAAAAATGTCCGTCTTCATAAGAGCTGTTTTTTTGGCCCATTTGTATTCCACAAGGAAACCTGATGTCCACAGCACCAGTAGCACAGTTTGCCTGCTTGAGTGTCTGTAATATTAAACTGTCTTGGCTTATAAAAAACATAAACATTCAATGTTGCGATTCTACCAAAAAATAAGGGAATGTAAGATTTACTGCTACCATCTGACTGTAGAATACAATATACCAGCAACCTCTTATACAACCTCTTTTCACCAGTGATGTTTACTTCGTCACGTAACAAATGACACTGTGAAAACAATATGACAATGTGAGAGGGTCACTCGTAGTGAAAAACCTATAGAGAATTGTCCCCTGAATCTGCAGCTTCCCTCTGCTTTACAGAATTTTAGAGTTTTAACTTTTTGTTTTGCTGCCTGGCCTGTAACTTTGTTTTGTTCAACTTTTTTTTTGGTTCACCCTTTCTGTGAAGTTTTAGAAAACCTCAGTTAGTGTTTAGCTGATAAAAAAAAGTGCTTCAAAAGAAACATGGACAGATGCTTCCCTTAAGACATGGTATAGATCAAAAACAACTAAAAGGAGAGTGAATGTTGAACGTATTCTCTTGTGGAGTCCCCCAAGGCGCTGTATTAGGACCACTGTCATATAAAATTTATGAACTGAACAGTTAAGCACTGAGCTAAAACTGGCTCCATAAAGCTAAAGAGCTGCAGATAATGATTTGCTATGGATTTAGAGTAGTAGTCGCTTTTTTATTCTTACACTGTATACATATTCTCATATGATACACTGGTAGAGAGACAGCGTAATGAATGACAAAGAAATTGCTCTGCTTTAGTATTGTTGGGTCACAGTAAAGCCTTTGATGCACCAGACGCAGGCAACGTGTCAGTATTTCTGGGTCAGTTGCTGTTTTTTTTCTACTTCTTAATACAGGTATTTTTCAGATACTGTTCTTAATTCTACCACCTCATCTATCTATCTATCTATCTATCTATCTATCTATCTATCTATCTATCTATCTATCTATCTATCTATCTATCTATCTATCTATCTATCTATCTATCTATCTATCTATCTATCTATCTATCTATCTATATTCTTTTTTCATTTTTCTTTCTTTCTTTCTTTAGCCTTTTAACTGGAAGATAACTACTGTAGCTAGATGCATGTAACAGTATTAGATATATTCAAGGAAAGTACAGATACCTCACATTTTTACCAGTGTAATGTACTTGAGCAAATTCACTCTGTTATATTCCATCACTGCTAACAGCTTACTGCTCATATGTCTGTGAACAGTCCTTTAAAGATGAACCAGTATAATCAGCCATGAGTGTTTCGTAGAACAGATAAACTTTCATCTGATTCAGGTTGCCCTCTTTGGGTTTTTGAGGGTGAAGTAATATCTAGATTCCCACCATGTTACCCTCTTTATATTCAGATGTTTACTGCTTTTGCAGGAGAAAATCTATTTTTCTAAACATTTGTGATGTGCGTATGATTTTGATCTACATATATGTAAATCAGGGTGATTATGGCCTAAAACAAGGCAGTATTCTTTCAAAGTGTTTGATTTTGAGAGTAGAGTACTGCCTTATCTTTGATGATCTGATATATCTAGTCTCGGTTGGATATAATCCTTGGGGACTCCTTGGACAGGCTGATGTAGCAAGTGGTCCTCTCTCTGCAAGAACATGTCAACGCATCTAATATATCTATGCATAGCCAGATCTGGCTATCGATGTTTATTTTTGACCAGTGATGTCTTGTTAGCAGCTTCATCCACAGGGCTGATGAATAAACTCTTAAGTCTCTGGTATATGCACGATGTTGCCCTCCCTCAGAGTGTAAACAATGTGCAGACAGATTAGTTCTGCTGCTGTGGGTGAAGCAGATTAGCAGAGATTATTAACAAACATGTTGAATTAAACAGACAGTATCACTTATTTCTTTGCAAACATCCCAGCTGTGTGGTTAAGGGTGCAAGTGCTTAAACCAGCATGGTAAAAACACCATGTCTCCCCACGGGAGCAGTCATCACCTTGATTGGACACAGAGCTGCCTGGATTCAATCTTCTTGGTCCCAATTACGGTCAGATTTACTGACATCAGTCACAGTTCATCACAGTGATTATGCTCAAGCTGTTCAGTGAGGAGATGATACAGAGCTTATGGGAACCACCACTAATTGGTGGTCTTCACTCTCTCACGTTCTGTCTACTCATATCTATTCCACTGGGATACATACAGATTTGTCATATCTACACTGCATAATCCTTTTGGGTTACAACAATTTTATAATAATGTATTCGAGTTTTCCTTTATGTACTCTCCCAACTGTCTGAAAGCCTCCACTATCATTCTCATCCCCAAAAAGACTAGTATAAACAGGCTCAATGACTACAGACCTATAGTCCTCACAGCATATAATGTTAAAGTACATGAGAGATTGTCTATCCCCCTCCCTTGACCCCCACCAGTTTGCTTGCAGAACTAATCGGTCCACGGAGGATGCCATCACCATCACCCTTCACAGAGCGCTGAGCCATCTGGAGAACAGGAAGAGCCACGTGAGGATGCTCTTCTGGGACTACTGCTCAGTGTTTAACACCATAATACCAGACATCCTCACCAAACTGGACCACCGTCAGATACCCCCTGCCACCTGCTACTGGATCAAAAACTTCCTCACCAACCGACCTCAGTCAGTCCAACTCAGCCCCCCGTCACTCAGCACCAGATCTCGCTGGGCTGCATTCTCCGCCCTCCTACTGCACACCAATGCATCCAACCAACGTTATCGTCAAGTATGCCGGTGACACCGGTGACGGTGGTTGGGTTTATCTCTAATGGAGATAATACAGTGTACAGGGCAGCGGTAGAGAACTTGTCCTGCTGCTGCTCAGAAAATAACCTGAAGCTGAACGTCCTTAAAACAAAATAACTCATAACTCATTCCCCACTCATTCTAAACAGAGGACGGGTAGAATTCGTGTCTACCTTCAGGTTTCTGGGCACCCACATCTCAGCTGAGCTCATCTGGACCCACAACATCAACACCCTGGTGAAAGCCTCCTGTCTCAGAAGAACGCCTTGCACCCCACCCACCACCTGTTTGATCAGCTGTCCTCTGGTCAGCACCTCAGGTCAATCAGGTCCCACACCTCTAGACTCACAAACAGCTTCTTCCCTCTGCCATTTGGAGTGTCAATAAACACTATCCCCCCCACACCACATCCCTGTCCACCCACTGCACTAATCTGAGCCATGGTCTGAGTAACCCCCATCATTCAGGTCACTCACACACAGACTCTATTCAGATCAAGTCTTGTCTTTGCACTACTTCCAAGCACTTTTCAAATTGTATGTACCTCTACAATGACATGGGGCTATTCTATTCTGTTCTATGCTATTCTATTCTACTGATACTCCACTGGTACCATCATTTTCTCCATGGTTTGGCTTCAAATTGTATTTACTCCAGTTTTTGTAGATGTACATGACTGTTAATAATATGCTCTTTCCCCTTTTAATGTCATGTTCAGAGTAGTGGAAATTATTCATGTTCAGTATTAAGAAGAAATGTGTCGCTTTGTGAAATATTGTCTTCTTTACTTAGCAGCAAGATAGAGTCATTCTTTACTTTTTAAACTTATGAACAAAAACACGACTTAAAATGACAAAAACTGGACTAAAGTTACAGAAATAATTTTGGACTTGGAGTATTAGTCAGGTAAATGAGGACAACTGAAAATGTCTCTTTGAGGTCTGGGTAATTGTGATGAAAATGTATTCCTGGTTATCTTCCATTTTACAAACCACAAAATGAATGTGCTGGTGAGAAAATAACAGACAGAGATAGAATGATAATGATCATGTTACTGATAAAAAATATAAATTCATTAAAAAAAAACAGAAAATAAATAATAACCCTTAAAAACAAACTCCTCAACAACGATCAAATTTGTAATTAATTCACGAGAAATCAAAACATATGTAAACCAGAGTATAATATATTTTTAGACATATGGAAATTAAAGCAATTTTGTGGTCGTATTCGAGTGATCTTATTCAGCTGTCTAATGAGTGAGTCATCGCTTGCTATGGTATAATCAGCATAAGGCACCAACTGAAGAGGAGCAAATGGAAGCAAATCGAAACAAGCCTTTGTTACACAATCATGACCACTTGCTCTTGTCAAACAGAAAGACTTAGAAAGAAAACCCTGTCTCTGATGCAAGCCTGGCTCAGATATAGTGCTGTTGCTTTCTGCAGTTGAGATAAATAAATGTCCTGCCACTGAGAAAATGCAGTATATACAGTGGATACATGGATACATGCTTTTGAGACTTTTCATTTTCAATACTTCTCTACAATTAATAATCTTACCAGTTTGGCTCATTTGTAATTCTACTGTAGAAAAAAAATCTTTAGGTCAGATTAGATTCTCATACCATTAAAACTGGATCAAAACAACCCAAAGTCAATCAGACTTTCATTGTTGCTACTTTTGCCCAAACTGGATCTGATCAAATGATGCCTAGTTGACTGAAATTGGACTAAAATCCAAAAAGAAGTTCATTCAGCCATAACAAAGGGATTTACACTGTTTATCTGATTTTTAAGTAACATTACTTTACACTATACATTAAAGTATTGATTCACTCACAAGAGCAATTTTTGTTCATCCAGAAAGGGAGTCAATATGCACCTTACGGGCACATGATGAGGATGGATCATTTAAGCATACATCTGTAATAATAGCATTGTTCATTTTTTATGGCTTGCACATGAATCTTGTATTGCATTAGTGCTTGAGGATGAATTCTAAGGGTTTAAAATCATGATGTGTGTGCAGAGAAAGGTTGACCTATGGAGAGACGGGCTGACCTGTCTTGATTGTCCATATGACAGCAATGTATATGTTCATTGCAGATTCACATTCACATATCTAAAGGTCTGACCTACAGCTTAAATGTGTTATATGCACAATACATTTTTTTCTATGTCTGTGAGGATAAGTAAAGCGTTTCATTTCCTCAGCCACACCTGCAAATCCAATCTTATTAAATGCACATTGGGTTCACCACACTTATTTAAAAGTTAATTCTCAAATATTTCCATAACTTCATACTGAATTTTTATGACTTCACTGAAGCTATGCTGCAGTGAAACAACTTTTACAGATCCCCATGACATTCAAAATGTGTTTTACTGTAGACTAGAACATAAAGAATGAATCTTCCTTTCGCCTTTTTAGAGTGAGAAGGATTTCAGGGAAGCTATTTAAGTCAGAAACTGCAGTCTTCACAACAGACACCTAAATTTTGTTTTTACTGTTGCAAATGTTGTAAACTATTCAAAATAGCTATCTTCCCATTGGGCCGGGGGTCATGACCCAGATTATGGAAAGCGATGCTGTAGAGAACTGAGCCCGAGGCATGAGGATGCCTGTTGTTTAATTGAAGTTTAATGGAAAAGATGTGTGTGGCTTCAGTTTTCATGTGATAGGGTTCAGTGCCATCTAGTGGTAATAAGTAACACAGTTTAGTAACACTAAACTGTGACTGCATGTGGGTTTGGACTTCTTTTCTTACATTATTCAGAAATAAGAGTCAGAAGATTTATTATTATTTAATTGATGAAGAAACCAAATGAACTGCTTAAGTTTATAAAGCCATAAGGATTGCATTAGAAGGAACATAGTTAGTTCCTGGAGATTTATTAACAAATCCATGAGAGTTACATATGCCACACACTGTAATAATAATAATATACGTAATATGAGCATTTACAAAATAACAAATGTGAATGAGCAAATATGTAAAAGTCTAACTACTCTAACTAAGTCATTTAAGGTACAAAATACATTTACATACTGCATAAAAAGTCTTTGTAGTGTCATTTTGTATGCATCCACTGAAATAAAGTCATAGTCAGCAAGTTCATTCATCTGTTTCATTCATCGTTCTATCAGCCTGGTTCATTTTTAGTTGTACTGCCTCGTCAGAATTCCTTGTCTCCATTGCTTTGCTCTTTCCGCGCTCCTCATCCAGTTTTTTATAGTTGTAGTAATGCATAACGAAGAAAAATATGCCAGAAACCAGCATGAATACACCGCATGCATAATATATGTATTTGTAATCACCAAAATAATCAACCAAAGCTCCTGAAAGAGAACACACATAATCTGTTAGTAACTCCATCTTGGAAATTTCTATACTTTGCTTATGTGTATAATCAAAATCACAATTCAATGGAAAAAAAGAGAAGAAAAAAAAAACACCACAAACCTGCCATTGGAGGTCCCAGAAGCACTGGCCCACACTCAATAATGGTGACAAGTCCAACAGCAGTGGAGAAACGAGGAGCTCCAACAAGGTCCATTAGAACTTCAAAAAGGAGTGCAGAAAGCATCCCAAATGCCAAACCAAAGAAGACAGCATATACAACTAGGCCCGTATAGCCAGACGCCAGTGGGCACATTAGGTGACATACGCCATTGTATGAAACAGCAAAACTGAAAAAATACTGTATTCTCGGCCTGATCCACTTGGTGTTGCCAACTAAGCCAGTTGTCGGTCTAATGAACATGTCCGCCAGAGCAAAAATGGAGAGCAAGAAAGCTGCTGAATATTCATCAATCCCTTGATGTTTGGCATATGGAGCCATGAAAACCACAGGTGCAAAAAAGCCAAAAAACAAGACCACATTACCAATTAGATAAATGAGGAAGCCCCTGTGTCTGAAAAGTGAGAGATCTATGAATTTCTGCACAAAGCTGTGACCCTTGCTCTCACTTTGATCTTCAGTCTGAAGGTTATCGGAGTGGGTAGTGGTGTCTTCAGCAGCAGCGTGTTCCTGAGCTTCGCTTTCACACTTTGATGACTCATCTATTGTTTTCCGTGGTATGCTTTTGTTGACTGGTCTCATCAAAGCACCAGCTACACAGCAGTTCAAAACAATGGATCCCAGGATGAGGAAGCTTCCCCTCCAACCAAAGGAATCAAACAGAAACTGATTGAGAGGCGCCAGAGTGGAGAGAATAACCGGACTTCCAGTCATAGCGAGTCCATTGGCCATGGGCCTTTTGACCTGGAAGTAAGTGCCTATGATCGTCAGGGAGGGCTGCAAGTTGAAGGCGAGACCAAAACCTGTTAAAAATAAGGTTAAAATTACACACAGTAATTTATGAATTATTCCCTTTAGAATATTTTGAATAAAGTGCCTAAAGTATCAGTTTAAAAAGTACTTTTAGACAGTTGAATGCACCTCTTATTATTATCTGTGACATTAGTTTTATATCGGTGATGATTTGTTTACAGAAAAAAAAATATAACTAGTCCCATGGTTTGGGCATTTCTTTTCTGTACGTCTCTGACTGGTGCAGTGCTACTAGATTAAAGATTAGGTTTAAAGTCTGAGAGGTTTGTTTGCTCTCAGTTAGTAAAATGATCGTGTGGTTTTGCCTGCACATGTGCATGTGTGGATGTTCCAAATGCACCTGAATTAACAGGACAAAAAAGGTTTTACCCAAATCTAAACATTGCTTTGATGTTGTAAGAGGGGATTATAACTTATATTATATCATAAGGGTCATTGTACTCGCTGCACTGAACGACCAACTCTGCTTTACACAGGGACATAAACAATCCCTGTGGATTGATCCTGATAGTAAAAGACTGAATGAGAGTTACAACACAACCACTCCTTCCTTCAGTGTAGTCCAGTTACAACCAGGTATCATAAAGCAAACATTATAAAGGACAGAAACAGCTATACCAGAAAAATAACACAAAACTGAATTGAACATGTGCACTGTAAGAAAGTGAATCGTTTTAAAGGATAGTTTTTTAAATTGTTGGACTAGCCTATCTGACTGTTAACAAAAAAAGGAAACATAATTTACCTCCAATTACTCCAACACAGAGGTACAGATGTATTATATTAGTTCCAAAAGAAGCGAGAGCCATGCCAGTGCAAACCAGGACCCCGCCAACTATAACCACAGGTCTGCTGCCATAGCGATTGACCAGTATACTGCTGACAGGGCCTGCACACAGGAGAGAAATATCTTACATTTTTGGCAACGTTCTGAGGGACAAATTTTTCTTGACAAATCTGGTCATGGGATACGCTGCTTGGGAATGTGCCAATACTTGAAGTATGACGGCCACTAACCTCCTGCATACATAGAAGCAAGCATGACTGAGGACACCCAGGCAATCTCACTGTAGGAAACTGAAAAATATTCCTGAATCTCCTTGAAATAGATGGTGAGGGACTTAGGAAAGGCATACGAGAATCCTATGGAGATGAAAGCGCCGAAGACGACAGCCCAGCCCCAGCCTCCGTCTGGTGGGGTGTA
The DNA here is from genome assembly GCF_057382095.1 of Aulonocara sp. 'chitande type north' Nkhata Bay. Lineage (NCBI taxonomy): Eukaryota > Metazoa > Chordata > Actinopteri > Cichliformes > Cichlidae > Aulonocara > Aulonocara sp. 'chitande type north' Nkhata Bay. The sequence continues at coordinate 35,089,610 of NC_141363.1, forward strand.
GCCTAGATTGGTTGCTGCTGCGGGGGGCATGTTCAATTCTCCGGCTAGAAAGTGGGAACAGCAAAAATAAGTGAACAGAAAATAAACAAGTGCAACTTTTCAAAGAAAGAGTTAGATTCACATATTTTGCATCCATTATAAGTTTCACAAGACCTCACCTCGGCCCAGTCCTTGAAACTGTATCGCAAAGTCTATGAACTCAGTCCATGTGACACAGTCTTGCACTGGGACAGAGTTCACTCTGCTGTAAGCTCTTTGATCTCATCACGTGTGCTGTGATGCAAAATATGAGTGGCCATACAAAATAGAGCAATAGCCAAGCACTAGATATTGATGACAATAAATGCTTGTAGGAAGTGTAATTCAACTGCTAAAATATGTTTCTTTTAACATACGACCCTTTCATAGACATACATTGGTTTTACTGCCGAGGCCCTTTGAACTCATGTAAGCGGTGTTTGTCTACTCCTATGTGTTTGTGCACTGCAGGTGGGTTGGTCAAAATGACATGCTCTTTTGGGAAACCTTTAAAGCTGGGATTTATGTTTTGATGTCATGCCCCCAATACAATGGCACCCCCCGATGGCAGGGGGTCTCCCTCAGCAGGGCTAACTGAAAAAAAAAATGCTTGGAACTTCGTGCCAATCTAACTAGATCCCCAGAGCTGTTTTTTCAGTACATGTGGGAGGGACTTATACAATATTAGGAAGGCTTTCTTAATTTTATGGTTTGTCTGCACGCTTTGATTAAGTAAAAATTAATTAACTGAAAAACTGTGTTTTGTACATGTTGTGAAAAACAGCGCTGGCTACAAATTCAATGTCAGCAGTGTTGGGCCATGTGGTTGCTGAATGTGAATGCTGGAAATAATTGGTCTCTATTTTATTTTCTTAAAATTATGAGTTGTTTAAATTGATGTAGTCACTGGATATTCTTTCAGCTTAGCACAAAATCCCTAGTTTTTATGCAAATTAATCCGGTATGGATTATTGGTGTATCTTTTAGAGGTGCTGTGAGCTCTGTTTTTTTTCTTTCATGAGTTATTTAAAGATGTCTAGATGCTGAGCGATAATGTGCTCCAATTCAACCTCCTCATTAATCAGCTATTGAGACTGCAAACCGCATGTTTTGAAAGAAATACAACAAACACTACATAAAATTCAACTGAGAGAATAATAATTACAATTTATGGATTAGAATTTAAGGAAATTAAACAGCTGACATATCCTCACTAACCACTTCATTAGGTACGCCAGAGTTGGGCCACTTTTTTCTTTCCGAACTGCGTGCATAGATCATACAAAGGTGCTGGAAACATTCCTCTGAGATTTTAGTGTATAAAAGTATGTTAGCATCACACAGTTGCAGCAGATATGATGTTGCACAAACATGATGTGAATCTCCGGTTCTACCACATCCCAAATATGCTCTGTTGGCTTAAGATCTGGAAAGTGTGCCAGAGAAACCAGTCTGCTCAGTTGGTACTAAAGGTCTCAAAGTGTGTCAAGTTTGGTAAAGATGTTCAAACTGTAGCATCCCTTTCCTGTTCTTATCTTTCACAACCGGCACCAGGTGTGGTCATCTGCAGCTCTAACCCATCTGCTTCAATCTTTAACTTGTTGAGCATTTAGACATGCTCTTCTCCATGCCTTGGTTGTAATCAGTGGTTATTTGAAATGCTTCATTTTGGCTCAAAGCACCTCTGGCATCAACTTCATCAATCAAGTTTCCACTCGGAAAACTGGTGGTCACTGGATATTTCTCTTTTTTTTTGACCATTCTCTTTATGGTTGTGTGATCCAAGCAGTTTCAGACCAGCCATCTGGATACCTGCAAAGTCACTAAAATCTCCTTTTTCCCAGTTCTAAAGCCTGTTCAGTTGGCTAATTAGATGTGTGTAAAAATAAATAAAAAATCAAACTGAAAACTAAACGTACAAAAACATGGAATGTGGAAATGTAAATAAATACTCAGCATTTCTGTTTGTAGACGTAAGTCAGGGAACTTCTCGCACTCCAGTCCACTAGATGGCGATAATAAAACAAAGCCTAGATTGCCTCAAAGGGGGAAGAAGAAGTTATTCAAGAGTTATTCAAACGCTTGTATAATCTGGTTGTTAGTTGGGGAAAAGTCGGGTTGATTCCAGTGCAAGTTAGAGCTGTGTAGCCATTTGTAGCTTCAGATGTTTTCAAAAGTGAGAACATGTTTGACTTCGGGTTTAGCCAGATTGCCCAGTTGTGTAAATTCAAGAGTAACATCTGTGCTCTGCAAACATCAGCATCGCACCTTCAGTTCTGAGTCTGCTGGTGTCAGGGTGAGTTGCTCCCACTGTCTCTCTGTTTCTGCTAAACTTGTCTTTAAAATTTTAGTTAGCGGTCTGTAAAACGGGTAAACCGTTTTTAGGATAATATACTGGTTAATATGTAAACCCTGTAAAGTAAATGATTCCGCGTTACTGGTTGAAACGTCTCCAGTTTGGCAGTATAATATAAAATGATTTAAAACCACGCTTACGATTTCATAACGCTTATTTTACATGTGTAAGACTCATTTTTGACCTTGTCCTCACTGTGTGGTAGTATCTGTGCCAGCTGAGCAAAATGAAAGTTGCACTTTGAACGTTGTTAACTTAAGACAACGCTGTGGCAATACGCAACTCAATTTTTAGTTGATGGACGTTTTCCTGGGCCAAATTCAAATCATTCAGGATCTTTGATGTAATGACTATTAATGAGGTAATCTCATCAAGGTTAACATGCCTTTTTGAAAAAAGATTATGATCTCTCATGTCAGTCACATGTGTTCAGTGTGAACCTGCATTTATTTGTGAATGGGGTCCATCGGTGGACCTGCCAGTCCTGCTTTTCTTTGGTAAACTCAGTTGAGCTGCAAGGTCAGGCCCTCATGTCATGCACGTGGAGTCTGGTTCTTCTTACAGTTTGATCAAAAGCTGGCACAAGTAGGTCATTCTCAAGGGCTCTGTTCCTCCTCGAACAAAGGCGCAGTTATCTCTCCTGCTGCTGCGTTGATGCCCTTGTGCAACCCTGTCCAGCTCTTCTTGTGTAGCAGCCCGTCTCCTATATGTCCTCCACTCTCCTGTGCTGAGACTGAGACTGTAAACCATCTTGTGATGGCATATTAGTATATGGAACTACCTGTGCAACCTGAATGGGCTGCAAGTACCATCTAACGCTACCAGTAGAGACAAGGAAACTAGCAAAAAGGAAAGAGAAATATCAGTCAGGAGCGATATGGGGAGAGCAACAGTCTCACCATTTTGCTGCTTCTCCAATGCAACTGTTGTACTTTCATTTGAACCAAAGCAGGTTAAATGAATCCACAAGGGTTTATGCCTCCCAACAGGATTGATATCCTTCAAGTTTAACTGAATTTTGGAAAATTAGGGATAAAATATCAGACAATTCCTCATGTAAATGTCTGTTCTCCACTCTTTTCCAGGTTCTGTATGATGGGCTTTGTCCAATATGTGTGACTGAGATCCGTTTGCTCCAGTTTCTGCAGAGAAACCGGCCTGAGAAAGTACATTTCATTGATATCTCTCTGCCAGGTTATGATGGAACAAAATACAAGGCTATCACCTATGAGATGGCCATGAAGGAAATGCACGTGATTGATAAGAAAGACAAGGTGATTATTTAACCAAGATTTTAATGAACCTCACAATATGCAGTTTAACCTAAGTGTTGTATTATGCACCTTCATGCTGTGTGTTACCAGGTTCACAGCGGAGTCCCAGCGTTTGCAGTCATGTATAGCGCCGTAGGCCTCGGTTGGTTGGGTCGCTTTATGATGTGGTCACCTGTGAGACCATTGATGGACAAATCCTATGACATCTTTGCCAGGAACCGCTTAAAGTGGACCGGACGTGGAGAGGAGTGCACCACAGGACGCTGTGAAAAGAAAATACCCTGACGCTCCAGCACTGTTTTATAAGTACTGTAAATATATGAAGAACTGCATAAATATCATGCTGATAATCCTGTAAAAAATGATTATGTTGGTTATATAGTTCACCTAAAGTAATTTAAAATAACAACAATGATGCAGAGATAAAATTACAACTGTAAAATAGAGCTGAAGATGAATGTATTCAAAGAAATATTTCTGGATGTACAGGTTTCATTAAATGCAGTTTGAAAATCTGTTTTTGACTGATAACAGCATTTTGTCATGATTTTTATTCTTCCTCTGGTGTGTATTCGTATCAGCAGATTGGTCCAATCTTACTTCTAACAAAATCACTGGGGAGGTGGCAGTCAGACCCAAGATAGTGGCTATGGAAACAGATTTTTAAAAAAGAAAAAAGCTTTGCTGTACATGAAAAGAATCATTCTTGACAGAAAGGATTGTGTGTTCTGTAAAGGACTGTCATGTATTCATCATATACATGGTGCAGAGATAAGACTCAAAGTCACTGAAGCGGAATATGATCAATTTCCTGTCATGCACAGCGGTTCATTCAAAGCCGATTAAGAACCAAACTGTCAAGAATCTGCCACTAGATGTCATTGTAAGTCTGCGAGAGTGAAATCGTTCTTTAGAAATTGTGCTGAATTGTAGCAAACTGATCAGATCATAGCCAGAAGAACAAATACGAGCAGAAATGTCAAATTTAGTGGATTTGTTTAACAAAAAAAAAATCAAAACTACTGAAGCTCTCTGATTATTTATGTCTTTTTTATGACTATTGTTTTGAAAGTAACGTCAGTGTCTGTGTGCTGGAGAGAAACACGTGAGCCCCTCCTCTTATGTTTCACCAAAAATAAACAGCTGTGTAGAACGGCATGTGCTGGTGAAAGATTACATGAGATCCTGCAATAGGACAAAAGTGTTTATAAAACACTGTTGGTTACAGCGTAAATGTCAAATGGAATTTACTTGTGTGGCACTTTTTTCTTCTTACTTAATCAATTTGAGCATTCGAAGTGTTTTCTTGCTACAAGCTTCATTCACCCATTCAAACATGCCTAAGCAATTTGCATAAAATTCACAAACACACTCGTGGTCCACTGGGGGGAAATTTGGGGTTCAGTATTTTGCCCAAGGATACTTACACGGACACTTACAGACCTGGGAGACGATACTCCGAACATACACGCCAGGGATCGAACGCTCTAGGTAGGGGACTTGCTTCTGCCTCCTTGGGCACAGCTGCAAAGAAGGAACATGACACAAGGCCACATAAGCACATATTTAATTGTTTTTGCTGAATAACATTGGCCCATTTAAATCATACATCCAGGCTCTAATTTAAAACATGAGCACACTTCATAATATCCATTTACAACTGCAGACTTCCAGTTGTTTGCATCACATGTACCTTCCAGCTTGGGCACAGCTTCTAAGAATTGGAGTGCTGTTTGCGGTGATGAGTCACAGCTCTGTCTGTTTGGTGTGTGTGATGTGTGGTGATGTTTAAAGCACCCAACATGAGTTCACTGAGACCTTAAGCTGTCACCCCATCCCTAATTTTAGACTTGTGCTTGTCAGCAGTGACAACACATGACCTTAAGCCTGTGTGTCTTATTGAACACTGGCCGAGCCAGTTCGCACCCCCCATACACACCCCCAGCCCAGCCCAGCAAATGAGATTAAAGTCCTGCGTGTAGGAAGGATTGAATCAAGTGTCAAAACACAGCAGAAAAAAAAAGCGACTCTGACAGTCTGTCAAAACTGCTGTTCTGGATTTTAGAGAGCAGGCATCTGCACGAAGAGGAATTGTGAAGACAGGAAAACTTGGTGTTATGTTTCAGGTAAATCTTTAGTGTGTACGCTTTCAACACATATTCTGTCAAGGTTACATTTTCTGTCATTCGTGACCTCTCCTTGCTTAAGTGGAAGACTTTAACCTATGTCGATGTTTGATTATTGCATACCCGAGCTGTCTGCCTTTTAGTTTGTATAGCCACCTTAGTGCATGCACTTCATTTTACATGGTATTAACCATTCCACCATTATTGATAAGGATAAGCGATTAACTACAGGCAAAGCCGTGTGTGTGTGTTGTCAAAATGGAAATATGGAAGTACAGATACACCATAGAGAGTTATTTATAGGCCACGCTTTTTTCTGGAGGTTTCATGTTACATTCTTGTGGAGACAGCATAAGGAAAGAAAGGCACCAGGCTATTGTAAAACATGATGCCTGTAGTTTGATCAGTCAGAGTTGTTTATAGTTGTTTATGTGCATGTCATCAGCGCAGACAAGCTTTGGAAACATGAATGCAATAATTTTATAATTTTATGTAATATCCCTAGTATTAATATTTCATCTTTGACTCATAACTTTCCCATAATTAGATTTACAAGTAAAAATGACGAAACTATCATGAGCTGCACTTCTTTTTGTTATAATTAGCAAAGTTTCTGATCATGTATGACTACTAAAGCTCAACATGTCAATATCATGTGTCATGTAAGCATTTTGTTTAACACACTCCTGCAGCCACAGAGCGTCATTATTGTGTAGCGCTGACTTAGTTGTTGTTCAAATGTTTTGTTGACTTTTCCAGATTCCTGCTGAATATGCCACTGCAAGCTGACTCAGTGCTGAGTGATATTTAGGCTTTGACTGAGTGCCGCTCATCAAGACAACATGGGTCGTTACCTGAGCACAAAATTGTGTTCATGTTGTGTGAACAGGACATTGAAATTGTACAGCAAATATAAATACACAATGAACCTTCTCAGAAAGGACCATGGTCTGACTAAAGCACCACTCTGCCTTGACCTACATAGATATTTACAGCTGTCACCTCCTCAACCTTCCAGGTTTGCAACAAAAGCCACTTTTAAAAAAGTAAAGCACAGTGATACAACCTCTACCTTTTATAGCCTCCTTAGAGACCTTACAGAAAAGGCGAGACATCCTCAGGCTCTGCGTTTTTATTCATCTTCTAATAAGGATGTCTTCAAAGCCAAAGCTCCAGTTGGGATTTTTGACGAGGCTCAGAACAATTCTCTTTTAAGTTCGGTTGGAGGGTGTCTTGGTCAATCATTTAATCAATTGTCCAGACACATTAACATTTATTTCAAAAGAAAAGAAGTTTTAAGTCTGTCTGAAAATGCCAGTGTTGTCATGTCTACTCCAGAGTATGCTTGCAGGTCACAGAGGATTAGTCAAAGTCAGCAAGCAGCCACAGAGGAAAATATACCTGAAAGCAAAGACACAACACAGACCTTGAAATGTAAGGACAAACAGTGGGACTCTGTAACAAGTCATTCAACTCAAGAAACATCTGGACTGCAGTTATTTCACATCAGCTCTCTCACGACAAGATTTGGTGAGGGTTACAATTATGTTGCTCATCACATTAACACAGTTTTCTCTCAGGGTTTGGCAAAAGTTCAAAAGCAGGAGAATTTGGAGCCTCCTTCCAAAGAGACAAACAGAAGGGAGAAGAGACGAAAAATACAAATCAGAGGTAAACAGTCTCAAGTAAAGGCAGCACTGGAACCCGACAGTAACTCCAGTACCTGGGAGGAAGGATACCTTCACTTTGCAAGGCACATTAATAAATACTTTGGTGCCAAAGTAACAGATGAAGCTCAGAATACGAAAGAACAACCTCTCATAGAGAAGGATTGGACTTACAAGAAACACCTTTTAACACAATCCACCTCACAAACTCACAGTGCCAGTTTACAACTGAAGCAAGAAGAATCTATCACCCCAGGAGCTGCAGGCAGTTTCCACAGCAGCTGTAATACAACTAAAATCAGTGAGAACTATTTCCAAACATCCCAACACATCAATCAGTATTTCAAGGGTCAAAGTGGAGTGAATGAGGACACTGAATCCCAGAAGTCCCCCAAGAGACTGAAGAGTGTATCTCTTATGGATTACCTCTGCAACCCCACAAGTACCATTCCAGAACTGCTGGGTGTTTATCGAAAAAGCAACTCCAAAACTGCCATCTCTGCCCCGCAGGCAGTATTAAATAAAAAGGTGAGTTAAAGTAACATTTTCATTAATTCCCAGTTAATGCCCCGATGAACTAAGTAAGATAAAAATCTGCTCTCATTAGTAAGAGGCTAAAATACATAAAAATGAACTTTGATGCGATTCTGCTTGTTTGTCAGCTTGTCTTGAATAGGAAACAAGCAGATGAAATGACATGTGTGTTCGCTGATAGCCTGAGACTGGCTTCTACTCCAGAAGATCTGACTGACTGCGTAGAAGCACTCAATGAACACCTTATCCACTACCCCTCATGCAAAGCCTTAATCTGGAAGGTCTGTTGAGAATTAAACACAAATACTTATATTTAACAGTTGTTTTAACCTCATTAAATTTAAAACATGATTTTGTTTCCAGGAGAAAATTGCAGTTTCAATGCTGAGACAACGGAAGAACTATGAACATAACCAGGAACTTCAGGCTGCATTAAGAGAAACTTTGGCTCTTATCGGATATGCGGATCCAGTCAAAGGCCGTGGCATAAGAGTCCTCTCAATTGATGGTGGTGGAACGAGGTAAATGTAAGAAAAAATAGATCATTAAGCACTCAAAACAACTTTAACTACACATTCATGAAGCATTTTGTTTAGTACACATTAAGCACCATAACTAGCTAACATTCATGGTCAATTCAGAATTACCAGTTAACCTAGCATGTATATCTTTGGACTGTGGATCACAGGTATTACTTGTATGTGAAGTGGTAAAGTACCTCCTTGAACTCTATCATTCAAAACCACCCTTTTCTTTGATTTGATCCATGTCGGTTAGGCTAAAATCCATCTGAATACATATAGGTGAAATCTGACCTGGTACAGCCTCTGTGCAGAAAGATTTGAAGCACCTGTACAAACTACAAATATTTTTCATTTGCGTTTCTTTTGTATTTTGGGTCACTCCAGGAAAAATCAATTAAATACATTTATTGTGTTTTTACTGCTGTTAAATGTCAAAATGGGTTTAATTTGAGCCAAACAGTATATAAAGGTTAAGCTGTGCCTGATGGTATCCACTGGTTCTGTGTATGACTATGCTAATGTGTTCATATTTCTGGGGGTTTATGTTTTCCTTTTTCTTTGCATTTTTCAGAGGTGTTGTGCCTCTTCAGATATTAAAGCTGTTGGAGGATCAAACAGGCAAAAAGATTCACCAGCTGTTTGACTACATCTGTGGAGTGAGCACAGGTGACATATAGTAAACTGAGACTAACATTTTAATGCATGCCTGTCTGAATCTACAACTCTATTTAAAATGCATGTCTCCGCATCTGTTTGTTGAAGGTGCTGTCCTAGCCTTCATGTTGGGTTTGGCCCGTTTTTCTATAGAAGAGTGTGCTGACATGTATCGTCGTTTTGGTTCTGAAGTATTCCGGCAAAACCCGCTGGTTGGTACTGTGAAGATGGGCTGGAGCCATTCTTACTATAACACTGAGACCTGGGAGACGATACTCCGGTTTGCACATAAGAGACACATTAAATGTGCTTCAGTCCTTCAAAGGAGTAAATTTTTAACAAGTTAATAAGACACTGCTTGTTTTCATTCTCATTAGAGAGAAGCTAGGTGATAGAGTACTTATTAAAACAGCCAGAGATTTCTTCAGTCCCAAGGTAAGAATATTGCACTTTCACAGAACACCAATAAAAGGACTTCCAAGCTGCTGTATTGGAGCACCCCGCTGTGGTGAGATTCCATGTTTTGATTCCAGCTTAAAAACTGGAGCTTGCACAGCTTTAACAATTGGTTTTGTTGGTGTCTGCTCAGGTTTCTGCAGTCAGCACAGTGGTAAACTGGGGTACCAGCCCTAAGGCTTTTGTCTTCCGCAACTATAACCACAAACCAGGTTCTCTCAGCCGTTACGCAGGAGGCTCAGGCTACCAGATGTGGCAGGCAGTGAGGGCATCGTCAGCCGCCCCAGGATACTTCCAGGAGTTTACCTTAGAAAATGACATTCACCAGGTTGTTAATGACAGTTTCCAATGTTGACATGTCCTTGTTTTGTCTCAAACGTGAATAGGCGAAATAAACATGTGATTAACTGAAGGACTATGAAGGGGGTGAAGGTTAACCTTACTTTTTGCTTTAAGAAAAAAAAAACATTAATAAATAAAACGCCCCAATAACTAGTGGCAATTGTTAGCCATTAATCTTTTTTCTAATGACAGTCAATGAAGTGAACACAAAAATTGGTGAATTGCAGTGATGATGCAGGCACACACATAATAGATGTGTGTGCCTGCATCATCACTGCCTGCATCATCACTGCAATGATGCAGGCACACACATCATTGCAGTGATGTGTGTGCCTGCCCCAATCTTCAGTGTAAGAACGTAAGTGAAATAGCATTAATGGAGTTGGTTTACAAGACCTTATGTGCAAAAAAGCTCCAAACAAGTGTTAAACAGTATAAAAGCATCATTGTAGGAGCTTTTCAGTGATGTCAACACACTATGGTTATCCTTTATATACAGTCTTTGGTTGGATACAAATTCCATACAAAAACCCAATTCAACATATCGCATTCCGTTCAGGAAAAAAGAAAAATGCCAGTCGCTCCCTTTCCTATCACTCACACCTTAATACTTTTCTACAATTCTTAAATCAAAAATATAAGAACCTCTGTTGATATTGTATTTGTTTTACTTTAAAGGAGTTCTAATCATTCAGGCTTTTTTTCTTAAGCTTTTTTGTGCAGGTTTGATTTGAACAAAATGCTAATTTCTCGGCTTTATAGATTAATTTGTGTCTTATTAGGATGGTGGAATCACCCTGAACAATCCCTGTGCCGTGGCTGTCCATGAAAGCCATTTGCTGTGGCCAAACCAGGACTTCCAATGTGTGCTGTCCCTGGGCACAGGTCGCTATGACAGTGCTAAGAAGGGACCTGCTACCTCCACGAGCCTGAGGGCCAAAATCAGCAATCTGATCTGCAGTGCCACTGACACTGAAGGGGTTCACACCCTTTTAGATGACCTGCTGGCCCCAGATGTCTACTTCCGCTTCAACCCCATGCTGAGCTCTGATGTGTCGCTTGACGAGAACCGGCCGCAGGCCTTGGACCAGCTGCAGAGAGACACACAGAACTATCTGGAGAGAAACCAGCCAAAACTGGCCAGACTTTGTTTAGTGCTTTCAGCAGAACGCTCAGTTATTGGGAGAACTAAGGACTGGTTCAGTGAGAGGGCCTGGGAGATGAAACAGAGATTGATGTGAGTAGGTGAGGTAAAAGATGTCTACAAAGAGATGTATATCATATGCATAGAAGCACACATAACAGAAACACTTTAAAGGCAACATCCATGATATAAACGCTGTTTGACAAAATTTCGTTTTTTGGCTTGTGGTATATGTCATGATTTTGAGTTTATGTGAGGCAACCAAAAGCTCATCATCTGAGCTTTGCTAAGCAGTTCAAATGTGCAGAGGTTTTGTGTGTTTTTGTCTGATCTTTTGATATATTTTCTTTTGACTTTATGACCTAGACAGAACAAATACTCACAAGCACTTTGATGCACTCTTTAAAAAATGCCTAATGTATAAATATAATTCACTATAGGTCTTTCTGTCTTTGAAAATCAAAGAATATTTATTTAAGAGTCTATGTTTCATTAAACATATTAAATGCCACTCTTCAGGGTTTTATTTTTCAGATTACTGCAGTCTTTAAAAGTTTATAAGTGAAAAAGAAGTCCTCCAATCACTTGACTACAATGGGTTAAATCCCCCCCATGTGCCTGGAAGCCGTGCCCCCGTGTCCACAAAAAGCTGACTTTGTTTCAGACAGAAACGCTTTGTCTAAGAGAGAGTGTGTATTCGTGCCAGCCAGTGTGAAGATACAAGGTCAATGACCCACCCCCCATCTACCATCTATCTCAAAATCAGAATCAGCACAGACAAAAGAAAAAATATCACCTCTTACAAAGCTTTAAATTATTTTTAATAGATGCTGGCTGGATGCCCCCAAAACCTAATCTGGTGCATGATATAGCAGTTCTGTTTTAACTTCCCACCCATCACAATGAAGATGACGTTATATTTATGTGTGGATTTCACAATGGATTTATTATAACAAGCTCTCAGGGCCTGTTCGCCAAGCGTGTGACCCAGGCTAAGGACAGCCATCCGAATCAGACTCCCTTGCCAGGCTCTGTCACCTTTTTTAACATAATGGAATAAAAGAATTGTACTATACTCAGATGTTGCTGGAGAGGTAAGGCACAGTGTGGACATGTTGCTGTGACAGAAGATCGGGAAAAGGTAGGGATCTGCTTTCAGCTGAACACGAAGTGGAAGAAGCAACCAAAGACCAAAAAAGACTTAAAGGTAGGACACTACACATTTACCAACTGTAATTAGGACTACAGTATATGTGGTGTTATAAAGAACATTAGAAAACTTTCGATTAGCATCAAGTGTCTTGTTGGGCCAATGAGTGTGTTATTCCTTGCATCTGTCTTTCAAGGAAGTCTTAATGATGTCATAGTGTGAACTGAGATGTGGGGCTGGTCGACAAATGCATCAGCAGATTTATGTGAGAGTGAGCACTATGTTGTGCAGTTCCTGCGCCTGACATTTAGAGAACTGATATGCATTAGCATCATTTTTGGAGCGGTGATGTTATAACATGAGGTGGATTCGGTGTTCATGCATGATGTCCCAGGAACAAATCCATATGACTCATGTAATCCTTTGGCTTTTCCTCTAACACCACTATCAGGTCCATCTTTTGAAATATCTATGGAAATGTGCCACAATTTTCTAGATTAATTGACACACAGAGATTTTGTACAGATGGCCACTGACTTCTTCCCATGAAAGTGACATTTGTAGTTTAATTAGTAAAATTTATAACATCTATGCATACCCCCATGTACTTTGTATTCAGTGCAAAATGACAGCTAAGGTACAGTAGCTGATACCTTTTAAATATTAAAATATGTGTGCATAAGATGTTAAACATTTAGATCTCATGTATTTAAAATATGGTAACATGTGTAGTCATACAAATATAAAAAAAATACAGATATTATATTGTATTTCATTCAACTGAGCACTTCTTCGTAATAAAGTGTATGCATTTTTTCCACATGGACATTTTTGGGGGAGAAATGTTGTTACAGTTTGCGCTCATCAAACTATAAAATGAGTATTCAGCTCAGTGAGGCAGTATTGTTTTGGCTGCACAGTGGTGATGATGTAATTTCGCACTGTGTCCTGCTCAACAGAAGTTTCTTTCCATCCTATTCTTCTGCTCTCTCTGATGCAGTGACGTCAAAGCGCAAACGATAGGTGCTCTGACTCTGAACAAGCATCTTGTGTGGTTGAACACTCCCTCTCACATGCCATCTGCTCTTACCCGAGCCCTGGGCACTCGTGCCAAAGGGGACCTACGAGCATAGAGACCTTTTTGTCGTCACCGAGCTGGCCTCGTCTGCCTCAGTGCCATGCAATCTGGTGCATGGCACTGATCACGGCTCACTGTCAGGCCTGCTTCAGTCCAATCTATGGGGGGAAAATGCTTATTCTGAGAGCCAAAGGGCTTAACACACCCCTTGTGCTTTTGTGTCCTATGTGAGCCAAGTCAAGATGTGTTTCTGATGTTAATGGAGGATTGTAATGGTTTCCATTGTAGATGCACTGATATTCTCTCTTCTCTGAATTCTTTTTATTCAGTAAAAAAAAAGAAAGAAAAGAAATCTATTACCATGATAAAGCACTACTTAATCATAATATTTAGTTTTAAAGATTTGGAAATACAAATTTTGACTATACTTTTATTTTAATCCTTAGGTTGCAGTGCCACCTCATATTACCCCACCTCAACACCGAGCTATTGTTCTATCCAGTCGGTGCTGGTCTGTACATGCAGCATGTGAATGCCTGAAAGCCTACACAGGTCAGGACACTGTCAACAGCCGTGAGATGGCTTTTGTCTAACACAAATACAGCTTCTCCTGCATCTTTGGCACCTTCTAGAAAAGAAAACTGCTCTCCGCCTACCCCATAGGATTTTCTCAGATGAATGGTAATGACCTTTTCCTGCTTTCCAATGAGTGTGAATGACTGAGTGTAGAAAACTCTCTTTCACAAAAAGTCAATCAAATCATAATTGGTATTTTGAAAAACAAAAAAACAAAAACAAAAGATTAGTCTTGTTTCAATTGCCTTTGTCAGGATGTCATGTGATACGAGATGTGCCAGATGCAGTATTCATACACTGGAAACAGATATTGCTTTCATGCTCTGCTTCCCAGTTCTCTGCATTCAACAATAAAGCCCACATTTTGATGTCATCATAACCAGCAAGAATGCAAACTGTACAGAATCTGGGTTGTTCTCTGCTTTCATGTGGTCCAGCCTCATTTTTACTAAACAGATTTTGCTCACACCGGATCAAGCAAACATTTTTCAGCTGAAGAAAATACAGGTGCTGCCAAAATATGCTCAACCATGTGACAAGCCTCTCTTGATATACCGTAGTCATTTTTTAAAAGTTATTCTTTGAACTTCAATTTATTTATTGTGCAAAATTAGTTTTGTGACCACGTTGATGAAGTGTTCAGCATTATGACAGCCTGGTCAGAGCAGTGAAGTGGGTGAGGTGGAGGTGTTGTGTGGTGCTCATTCATTATTCATGAGATGGGTGGGCAGAGTGTAAGTGGCAGTGACGGACAGAAACTCAATTACTGATGTGTATGAACTCCTCTAGGGTTCTTGACCTGATATTTGAAGGGCTGGAGTATTAATTTCTACACTGCAAGAACAAGAATAATTTCCTGAAGTCATTGGATTATTGTTGCTGTGTGAAAGTAACAGAGATGGGGAGGAGAAAACCCTGATTTGGCACAAGTGAGGTAGGTTCGCATAACTTTTTTGTTTCGAAGTCCTGACACATTCCACAGTTCATTACATATTAATAGCAAACAGTTTTAAATATAGGCATCGAATGAATTGGTTTTTGTTCACACTGACAGATTAATTGTATTCGACCTTCAACATGAACTTAACCACAATTTATTCTTGTCAGGCATTCGGAGGATTCATTTACATATGTGGGAGGCAGTCACTTGTAGACAGCTTAATAACCACAGATTGTGTTGTTTGTGTAGTTTGCTCGCAGTTGTGAAAATATTCTGTTAGTAAATCTAACACAGCAGCAGCTTCTAAACAAGTGTTTCTAAGTACAAATACACATCACGTATACTGCAATTTTATGTCACTTCTTTTAGGTTTTCAATGGGAAATATTTTACTTACTACATCTACAAGATTTTTCCTTAAAAAGAAAACAGTTTAATGCTAATAGAGTTTTAATACTACATTGTTTTATAGTAAACCAGTTATTCCCACCCTATTATGCTTAGACTCAATTGTCACATGTTTCAGATATGTAATATCTGACTGTCAGATTATGCAGTATTTCACGCAAACAAGAAAAATACAAAACTGTGTAGCAAAAATTATGTTTGTCTTATTTCCATACTTTTTAAAAAATCTCATAACTGCACCTCAAGCGCCACTCATAATAACTACAATATACGGCTATCATTTGTCACAGGAAAATTTGAAAGTATATTTGCTTAGGTACAGTTTAGATTGTGAACTATGAGTAAAATGTTTTCTTCACTTTATAATTTGTTCAAGATGTAATGTCTTCTAGATGTCTTGTGTTACTTTTCGTTCAAACTAGGAGTAGAGAAATAGGTGACCACAATCAATTCTGGACTAAATGAAATATAAAGATGGGGACACTGGTCAAACCAGCGCTGCTGCTACTTTTATGGCAGAGTGTTGGGGCTTTGAACGTCCCTCTCGAAGGTAAGCGAATATCTTAAGACCATTGGCTAGTTGTAAATTTATGTCTATGAATTGTTTTTTCACATTACTTCTTAAACTGACTTTATTTCTCTGCCTGCAGTCAGACAACCCCCTACTATCATAAAGCAGTCAATGAAAGAGCACATTGTTGACCCCAAAGGGACCATGGTAATAGAGTGTGAAGCCAAAGGAAACCCTCATCCTATGTAAGACCTAAATAATCCACTGAACTGATTTTTTTTTTAAACTTAGATTGGCAAACCACTGATTTTTTTTTCCCGGCCTTTTTTCATTTGCTCATTTATGAAGTTTCTCATGGAGGCGTAATGGGAAGTATTTCAATGTGGCACGTGACTCTCAGGTGTCAATGCGCAGGCGCTCAGGGACTCTGGATATCTATGCCCGGAACAATCCAGAAAAGTATGAGGCAGAGTATCAATGCATTGCCTCCAACCAGTATGGATCTGCATACTCCCACAAGATCATACTACAATTATACAGTAAGTTTGTCTGAATCTAGCAGTGAAAAAGATATACAATGACTTCAGTGTATTGGTTAAAAATATCTGGGATGTATAAATAAATGACAACAAACTGTTTCCATCCCAAAAGGCTTTCATTGTTTAAAGAATAATTTGCTATGGTCTTTTCCATTTATTAAATTAAATTTAAACTTAAAATACAACTAGAAACACAGAAAACCAGAAGATCCAAGACCCAAAACAACAATATGTATATTAAATATTAGCAAGTATACCAGTAATTGGCATGGGGCCAAAACATCCAGCATCAGCCAGAATTTAATGAGCAGTGTCAAGCAAACTTTGCAGCTGAGAGGAGTTTGATTCTATTTGTGCAGGACCCCCTGTGTGGCCAAGAGAGATTGTGGAGCCTGTGGTGGTGAGTGCTGGCTTACCACTTGTCCTGTCCTGTGACCCTCCACCTGGCCCACTTAAACCTGAAACATACTGGATGTCCAGTTGTAAGTGTCTGATACCAAATGAAATGCTAGATCAAGTCTAGGGTCAAATGAGCAAAAACAGGAAGATTTTGATCATGTGGTATCTATGTTGGCCCTAAGAGGTCAAATGCACTGCAACCTAAGAAAACATCAGCAAAAAGAATAATGCTACAAAAGCACTTAAAACACAACAAAAGTGGAATAAAACATAATGAAAATAGAATAGAGGGAGATAATAGCATGATGTAACAGCTTCAGATTGCACTGATATGCACTGAGAAGAACTGCAGGATTGATCTATGTTGTGAGGGAAATGCAGATGCAAAGTTTTGTGTGTTCTAATCGCATGATTCATATAATACTGTAAATACATGCTTGCTATTATTTGTAACCAGTTCCATCTGTCACGGTGGGGTGTGCCGGTGTTTTAGAAACAGGACCCAAAAGCAGAAGCTGACAGAGGAATTGCAGGTTCTAACACAAAACGAGCCTTTATTTTGGCTGAAAAAACAGCAGCAAACAAGAAACTATTAGAAAAAAAAACTAAGAACACTATGAAAAAACTGTGAACAATATGACAGACTATGAAAACTGTGGAGAGAATAACAGACAACCTGACAATGAAACACAGAAAACAGAAGACTTAAATACACAGGAGCTGATCAGGGGAAGTGAGAACACATGGGGAAACAGCTGACTGAAATTAAGCATAATGACTCACAGGGACATGAAGCTAAACACAGTCACAAAAACACCGCAGACTCTTTCAGAATAAAACGGGAGACAGGGAAAAATACAATAATCCACGAAATAAAACTAAAATACACACACCACTGGGTCTCAGTACCATGACACCATCAGGCTACTGTCTCACCTAAATAACTTCTATTGTTTTATGAGCTTTTGTGGTGTTTTTCTACATCTGTTGTGTTGTATTGAGGCTTCCACCGTGACTTTTTTTCTACTTCTGTTGTATTTTGTGCACTTTTGATGCATTTGTCCATTTGATGGCATTTCCTTGGGTTGCGGTGCATTTTACTTTTCAGGGCCACCATTGGCATTACACTTCTAAAGCAATGTGAATAAGGAATTTTTAACTCTGTCCTTCATTTCAGGTTCATATGCGAGACCTTTCAACTGGCCCATTCAGACAGCTTTCCCCACCATGCAGCCTGTGCGGCAGGACCGCAGGGTTTCCATGGGAGTCAATGGAGATCTATATTTCTCTAATGTGTTGTTCAATGACTCTGTTGCTGATTACTGCTGTAATGCCCGATTCCCGTACAAAAATGTCATCCAGCAGAAGATGCCTGTAGTTGTGAAGGTGCTTACGAGTGAGTATAACTGTGTTCATAATTATTTCTAAATGTCCTACATCCTCAAGGCTTTTCAGTTTGGAGGTTCTGCACAATATCTAATCCTGAAATCAGCTGGAACCACTCTTCCAGTTTCCCTTTCACAGCACCTAATAGTCCTATTACATGGGTCTACTACTGGGACCCTTCTGGACTTTATCCTCCACATCTGCTCCTTTTAATATCTCAGCTCTTGGTACTTCTTAGTTCCATTGTGCTAATCCTTTAATGTGGCTGTTGGCTGGTATTAGTTTATCTATCAGAGCTGCTATCTTTGGGTTCTAGTCAACCACTAGTATTTCAGACTGGTTTGCCAGAAACTGTCTGGAAGCTGAACTTCTGTAGAACCTTACCCCTGTTTTTCTTAACCATCTTTAGAGGTGTCTCCCATCAGGACTGGAGATATTCAACTACATAATCATGATCACATGATACTGTATGCTGTCCAAGTTTGCATCGTACAGCCTGCTACTATGTGCTGGACATAGCATTTTTGCACTATCTGCAAACTGGATCCTGTATGGATCTGGTGCTTAGGCAGAGTCTCTGTGCTGTCCTTTAGACTGCCTGGTAGGATGTCAGCCACTTCTTCTGTCTGTTAGTAATACAGCCCATGGAGGGGGTGAGGTCTCCCACAATACTATTTTGCCCCGTGTCTTGTCATTTTGCTCTTATTCCAGATCACCTTTCTACCATTTGTCACTGTTTGAAGCCACTTTATAGGCACCCACCCAGCCCTTTACACATAACATGCAAATAGCACAGGTACATTTCAGACGTTGACCAAACATAGAGTACAGGCACAGCACATTAATAAATGCAGTAGACAAAAATTAATCAAATAACAAGTTGGGATGTTAGCATATGTTGTTTGAAACACAGGAAGATGCCACTAAATATAATCACTACCAGCACATGACAAATTAAAATCCTATTCCTTTTGGAGCTAGTTTAGCTCACTGGTTGAGTAGGTGCCCGTGTGCCACAAGGCTGAAATGTTAATTATTAATCTTTTATACTTGCTGTTTTGGATGAGGAGTGTGATGACTCAATGTTTGAGGTATTTGACGGGGATTTTCTGGTTATTTTTCTCCAAAGCTCATGCAGTGGTTGAGGCTGCTCCCACCTGGCTGTCTCCTACAGGCTCATCAAGCTCAATATTGGTCCTGCAGGGGGAGGAGCTGCTCCTGGAGTGCATTGCTGCAGGAATGTGAGTCTTCAATAAGGATCACACACACAAAAAAAATTCTAATTTCAAGTTTATGCTACAAATGATTATACAACAGTTTATTTTGTGTTTAGTGTAAGTATTTTCACCTTGAATTCATGAAAGTTATCCTGTGTAAAGCCTTGTTTGTGATTATTAAGGCCAACTCCTCACATTACCTGGGCCAAGGATGGAGAGGACTTGCAAGTGGCATCTCGCATGAAAGTGAAGAACTTCAACAAAATGATTCAAATCCCAAAAGCATCTTTTGAAGATGCAGGTGAATACACCTGCACTGCTAAAAATAGGTTAGGCTACGCTGAGCACACAATAACTGTCAGGGTCAAAGGTGAGTTCTTCAGAAACATAGAGTATTTTATGTTTGGACTGATCATTATAATCCAAACTAATAACATATTTTCTGTTTGACAGCGACTCCTTTCTGGTTGGAAAAACCCACCAACCTGATTTTGGCACCAGAGGAAAATGGACGGTTGGTGTGTCGCGCTGATGGGGCTCCTCGTCCCACAATCAGCTGGTTCATTAACGGAGAACCGATTGAAAGTATGTTTTAGGAGATCTTGTCTAAAAGGCATAAAAATGAATAAAAAAATATTGTGCCTAACTTTTATTTTTCCTTTTTGGTGGGGTTTTTTTCAGCTGCTACACCACTGCCTAACAGACAGGTTTCAGGAGAAACGCTAATCTTCCGCAGTGTAACAACTGAAAACACTGCTGTCTACCAATGCAATGCTTCAAATCAGTACGGCTACTTACTGGCCAATGCATTTATTAATGTGCTACGTAAGTTACCAGCCACTGTCATTCATAACATTAATTAAAACAGAGTTATTTTTAAAGAAAACGAATGTGTACACTTATGTCTGCATTTTTATTTTGTTAAATATGAACAAAATTATAGCAGAAGTGCTGCTACATATCTGGCCAGAAAGACCAGTACCAGTGTGTTAATTTGATAGTTCAATAAAAGGCTTCATTTGGTTAAGAGTGAGAAAAAAAAAATGAGTTCACGTTTGCAATTTTGTCTCGTTATACAATATTTTAAAAAACAAACAAAATGCTAGATTTTTGCAAATATTTATGGGTGTTTTCTTGTTTTTTTTCTGTGCTACTTGAACACTAAAGTGGCCCTCCAATGAGATGACAGTGCCAGCAGTGGCCCACAGCTCATTTAAGTTTGAGACCCCTGCTTTACACCGATTTATAATTACTCATTTGAAAAGTTACTCTTTAGGAGAGTGAAACTGTTTGTTAGCATTTTTTTTTTAACTTTCTTTACTCAAAACTACATTTGAAAATGTAATAGGTCAATTTATTAAGCACAATAGGCAGTCACAGTTCCATATTTTATATAGTAAATATTACATTTAAATAATAATCCTTTAATTTCGCTGCCGATTGTTTTGACGTAACATTGAGTTTTTATGTGTATCAGGTTTAAAGATTTGCAGTTCAGTATAGGCTTAGGATAATAAAGAGTAATAAAATCAACCATGCACATCTATCAACAATGGCAAAATACTTAACAAATTATGTAGTTCAGTTCTTACAGATGAGGGTTTAATTAAATAATCACATTTTGGACCGGTCATTCCCTATCTGAGGTAGAAATAACACGTTTTTCTACCGCTCGTGTCCTTGCCATGATGCATTGTTTAGGCCAAATTTGCTTTTTTTTATATCATGGGAGAGTATACTGGGTGCATATTGAAGTCAAATAATCACTGATGATGCTGCAGTTGCTCCCTTTTCCCATAGATGCAACGCCACGAATCCTTGGGGCAAGAAATGAATTCATCAAAGTGACTGAGGGTAGTCGTACCTTTTTAGATTGCCAGTACTTTGGTTCTCCAGTGCCTGAGTTGAGATGGTAAGATGGCGTGTGACACTGTTATGATTTATAAATCCACTCACAGTAAGTGTGTGTCTTAACATATGTCCATGCTTCTTCTTACACAGGTCCAAATATGGGCAAGGAAATCTTGAAGGAAATCGTTTTAAAACCCACAGCAATGGGACTCTGGAGATTAAACATATCAAGATAGAAGACCAAGGAACTTACGTGTGTGTAGTCAGCAACATTGCAGGGAGAGATGAGGATCAAGTCAGAGTAGAGGTCAAAGGTGAAGAGTCATTAAAATAAAAAATAATTGAATTGGCAATAAAATTTGACATAATTTTTTTTCATTGTACATTATTGTATTTATTTTGTTTGCAGAACCCATATTAATTGTCACAAGACCACAGAGTATGAAAGTCATGCGTGCAAGTGATGTCCGCCTGGAGTGTGGTGTAACAGCAGATGTCACGACTCCTATCACAACCACTTGGCTGAAAAACAAAAAGCATCTCACTCTTGGTTGGAGGTAGGATTATTGTGTATTATTTACTGTTAATTAAAGTACATTTATGCATATACAGCGGGGCAAAAAAGTATTTAGTCAGCCACCGATTGTGCAAGTTCCCCCACTTAAAATGATGACAGAGGTCAGTAATTTGCACCAGAGGTACACTTCAACTGTGAGAGACAGAATGTGAAAAAAAAATCCATGAATTCACATGGTAGGATTTGTAAAGAATTTATTGGTAAATCAGGGTGGAAAATAAGTATTTGGTCACCTCAAACAAGGAAAATCTCTGGCTCTCACAGACCTGTAACGTCTTCTGTAAGAAGCTTTTCTGTCCCCCACTCGTTACCTGTATGAATGGCACCTGTTTGAACTCATCATCTGTATAAAAGACACCTGTCCACAGCCTCAAACAGTCAGACTCCAAACTCCGCCATGGCCAAGACCAAAGAGCTTTCGAAGGACACCAGGAAAAGTATTGTAGACCTGCACCAGACTGGGAAGAGTGAATCTACAATAGGCAAGCAGCTTGATGTGAGAAAATCAACTGTGGGAGCAATCATCAGAAAATGGAAGACATACAAGACCACTGATAATCTCCCTCGATCTGGGGCTCCACGCAAGATCTCATCCCGTGGAGTCAAAATGATCATGAGAACGGTGAGCAAAGATCCCAGAACCACACGGGGGGACCTGGTGAATGACCTGCAGAGAGCTGGGACCAAAGTAACAAAGGTCACCATCAGTAACACACTACAACGGCAGGGAATCAAATCCCGCAGTGCCAGACGTGTTCCGCTGCTGAAGCCAGTGCATGTCCAGGCCCGTCTGAAGTTTGCCAGAGAGCACATGGATGATACAGCAGAGGATTGGGAGAATGTCATGTGGTCAGATGAAACCAAAGTAGAACTTTTTGGTATAAACTCAACTCGTCGTGTTTGGAGGAAGAAGAATACTGAGTTGCATCCCAAGAACACCATACCTACTGTGAAGCATGGGGGTGGAAACATCATGCTATGGGGCTGTTTTTCTGCCAAGGGGACAGGACGACTGATCCGTGTTAAGGACAGAATGAATGGGGCCATGTATCGTGAGATTTTGAGCCAAAACCTCCTTCCATCAGTGAGAACTTTGAAGATGAAACGAGGCTGGGTCTTCCAACATGACAATGATCCAAAACACACCGCCCGGGCAACAAAGGAGTGGCTCCGTAAGAAGCATTTGAAAGTCCTGGAGTGGCCTAGCCAGTCTCCAGACCTCAACCCCATAGAAAATCTGTGGCGGGAGTTGAAAGTCCGTGTTGCTCGGCGACAGCCCCAAAACATCACTGCTCTCGAGAAGATCTGCATGGAGGAATGGGCCGAAATACCAGCTACTGTGTGTGCAAACCTGGTAAAGACCTATAGTAAACGTTTGACCTCTGTTATTGCCAACAAAGGTTATGTTACAAAGTATTGAGTTGTATTTTTGTTATTGACCAAATACTTATTTTCCACCCTGATTTACGAATAAATTCTTTACAAATCCTACCATGTGGATTCATGGATTTTTTTTTCACATTCTGTCTCTCACAGTTGAAGTGTACCTCTGGTGCAAATTACTGACCTCTGTCATCATTTTAGGTGGGGGAACTTGCACAATCGGTGGCTGACTAAATACTTTTTTGCCCCACTGTATGAGTACATATATGAGGCCCGTTTGTGCAACTAAGTTCATATTATTAGTTTCAGTGTAATCAAATGAGCTTCTAGGTCTCACCAATTTTATTCAATTTCTCAGAATCTCAATGGATGAATCAAATCTAGTGATTACTAATGTAAACACAGGCGATGAGGGAAATTATACATGTGTCATCAAGAGTGAGCTTGAACAGAAATCTGCCTCAGCACACCTAATGGTGATGGGTATGAAACACTGAAACCAAAGATATTTTATCAACCATATGACATGCTGAAATGTCTTTTTAATTATTTCTGTATTTAATTTATTTATAGACCGTCCAAATCCTCCCACTAACTTGGAGTTATCTGATCCATATGAACGTACTGTAAGACTGAGCTGGGTTCCTGGAGATAGCAACCACAGCCCCATAACAGGTAAAAGATGAAAACTCAAAAAATTACAAAAGTAAACACTTTTTTAAACATTATTACCATTTTTGAGGACTCTTTTGCTGTATTGACTAGCATTTTGGTTGTTTTTGCATTCTTTGTTCTCTCGCAGAGTTCTTAGTGCAGTATGACGACGATGATTGGTTGCCTGGAAAGTGGAGAAATCTTTCAACGTACCCAGGGAACCTCAACTCTGTCATTTTGCATCTCATACCTTTTACGTACTATGAGTTCAGAGTCATCGCTATTAACGAAATTGGAGCTAGTCGCCCTAGTCGTCCATCTAAGCGTTTTCAGACCAGCGGTGCACGTGGGTGTCATTTGTTTTTGTTTGGGACAATAAATACTCAGAGTAAAGACTGGGATATATGACAATGTTGTGCAAAAGTTTTGAAGTACCTCTTATTTCTTTATATTTTGCTAGGAAAATTGTAAATGTGTGGAAATACAGTATATGAGGCAAAAACAAAGTTTTTATAAGTCTAATGAGCTTCAAAGTTAGTATTTGGTATGACCACCTTTATTATTTAACAAAGCCTGAACTCTCTTAGGCAAGCTTTAATGTAATTTCTATAGGAAATCTTCTAGAATAGTTCTCTTTTTGGATATTTGCAGTTTTTTATTTTTCTGTCAAGAAGATCCCTACAAGCTTCAATAATGTAGCTTTCCAGGCTCTGGGGAGGCCAATCCATGGTTGAAGTGTTCCATTGTGTGTTTTACTATCCAGGTATGCTTTTAGTGCACTGGTTGTGTGTTTGAGATCATTGGCGTTGCTGAATAATGAAGCCATTGCCAATCAAATGCTTTCCAGATTATACGGTAGCTCATCTGTCATTACATTTATGCTATCATAATTCCATCAATCATGACAAGATCTCCAACACTGCTGACTGAAATGCAGGACCAAACCATGACAGAGTCTCCACCATGTTTTACAGATTTGAATCATTACTCCACAAATCGCTACCTTATCGTGGTGGAGGGGTTTGTGTCCCAGGGATCCCAGGGGCTATGTTGTCTGGGGGCTTTTGCCCCCTAGTAGGGTCTCCCATGGCAAATTGGTCCTGGGTGAGGGACCAGACAAAAAGCAATTCAGAAGATCCCTATGAAAAGACCATCGAGGGAACAGTTCACCCTGCCCGGGATAGGGTCACAGGGGCCCCGCCCTTTAGCCAGGCCCGGGGAGGGTGCCCGAGGGCAAGCATCTGGCCTGGCCGGGCCCCATGGACTAAGGCCCGGCCAGGCACAGCCCAAAAAAGGGACATGGGCCCATCTTCCTGCAGGCCCACCACCCGCAGGAGCCACCGTAGGAGTCGGGTGCAATGTGAGCCGGGCAGGAGCCAGGAGCGGAGGTCCTGGCTACCAAGACTGGCAATTGGGACATGGAATGTCACCTCTCTGGTGGGGAAGGAGCCTGAGATAGTGTGTGACCTCACCTCAACGCATGGTCTGGGCTCTGGAACCAGCCTCCTGGAGAGGGGCTGGACTCTGTCTCAGTCTGGAGTTGCCCCTGGTGAGAGGCGGCGGGCTGGGGTGGGTATCGTGGTATCCCTTGGGCTTGGTATATTGGGGTTTCTCCCCAGTGGATGAGAGGGTTCGTTCCCTTCGCCTTCGGGTCAGGGAATGGGTCTTGACCGCCGTCGGCACTTATGCGCCGAGCAGCAGTTCAGAGTACCCAGCCTTCTTGGAGTCCCTGGGTGTGGCACTGGAGGGTGCTCCTCCTGGGGACTCCGTTGTCCTACTGGGAGACTTCAATGCTCACGTGGGCAATGACAGTGAGACTTGGAAGGGCGTGATTGGGAGGAACAGCCTCCTGGATCTGAACCCGAGCGGTGTTTTGTTATTGGACTTCTATGCAAACCACAGTTTGGCCATAATGAACACCATGTTCGAACATAAGAGTGTCCCTCAGTGCACGTGGCACCAGGACACTCTAGGCCACAGGTCGATGATCGATTTTGTAATCGTATCGCCAGACCTGAGGACATGTGTTTTGGACACTCGGGTAAAGGGAGGGGCTGAGCTGTCAACTGATCACCACCTGGTGGTGAGTTGGATCAGGTGGCGAGGGAGGACGCTGGACAGACCTGGCGTGCCTAAACATACAGTGAGGGTGTGCTGGGAACGTCTAGCAGAGGCCCCAGTCCACGAGATCTTCAATTCACACCTCCGGCAGAGCTTCAACAGCATTCCGACGGAGACTGAGGACATTGAGTCCGAATGGACCATGTTCAGCACCTCCATTGCCGAAGCCGCTGCACTGATCCACGGCGTCAAGGTACTTGGTGCCTGTTGTGGTGGTAATCCCCGAACCAAACGGTGGACCCCAGAGGTGAGGGGAGCCACCAAGCTGAAGAAGGAGTCCTATCGGGCTTGGTTAGCCTGTGGGACTCAACCAGTCTACATGTGTTTTGTGGACTTGGAGAAGGCATTCAACCGTGTCCCACGGGCTTGCTCCAGGAGTATGGGGTGTCTGGCCCATTGCTACGGGCCATTCAATCCTTATACAACCATTGCAAGAGCTTGGTCCGCATAGCCGGCAATATTCAGACTCGTTCCTAGTGGGTGAAGGGTTCGCCAGGCCTGCCATTTGTCACCAATTCTGTTCATAATTTTTATCGACAGATTTTCTAGGTGTAGCAAAGTGGCGGAAGGCTTTCACTTGGGTGGCCTCAGGATCTCCTCTCTGCTTTTTGCAGATGATGTGGTTCTGTTGGCTTCATCGGGTGATGGCCTCCAGCTTGCCTTGGAACGGTTCGCAGCACCTCCAAATCTGAGGCCATGGTCCTCAGCCGGAAAAGGGTGGAGTGCCCACTCCGGGTCAGGGACGAGTTCCTGCCCCAAGTGGAGGAGTTTATGTATCTCAGGGTCTTGTTCTCGAGTGATAAAAAAGATTTGTTACTTTTGCAGTTATTTTTCCTTTTGAGTAAATAAATGACAAGTAATAAGTTAATCACTAAAAGTCCCAGAAATAAGCTTTTAGATGTTTTGCAAAACCAGGCACCTCCCAACTCCCAACTTCTGATCTTTATGCTAAGCTAGGTTCCATTAGCTAGCTAGCTTATGTTTCAACTGTAGTAAATGTATCTCTCTGAATCACAAACAGTTTTTCAAAATTGTGTTCATTTTTTTTGCACAGCTCCAGATATAATCCCAAAGAATTTAAAAGGCGTTGGTACATGGAGAAATAACATGGAAATCAGCTGGGAGGTAATCAGAATTTACATAATCCTTTTATTTATCACTAATATCTTCACATATCTTCGCACAATAAAGCTTTCTAATTTTATAAAAACATGCTTTTAGCCTCTAACCTACAGAGAGTGGAATGGACCCCATCTAAAGTATCTGGTCTGGTGGAGAAGGAGAGATTCTCGAGAGGAGTGGAAGAATGCAACCACTAAGTGGCTAAAATATTACATCTATGATGCGGATACCTTTACTCCTTATGAGATCAAAGTCCAGGCAGTGAATGACTTTGGGCTGGGACCAGAGTCTTCTGTTGTCATTGGTTATTCTGGTGAAGGCCGTACGTACCTACATTTCTTTTATCATAACATAGTAAGGAGTAGGAATTTTGGAAGGAAATCAATACATGTTGGTGAACTTCATTGTACTTCGGTAGATTCTCTGCTTCACTACATTAGAGATTACAAACTGTTCTATAGATAGACTTTCTTTAATTTGGTATAAAGCACCATCTAAAGCCAGACTGTTCCCCTGATTAATTTTTTGCATTTAGTTTTTTGTCAGACTGGCTGTCAGCTGATATTCAATTTACAATAATGGTGGGTGTTCAGTATTAACATGGGCAGAATCTCAAATAATGAGGTCAGTTTACATCCAAGTATTCCTGGTGAGACAAAAGCAGGGAATCATGAATAATTTCGGAGGAAAACGGTTTTTGTCATTACATGTTTTATGCTCACTGATAGCAAAGACGAAATTCAGTGCCATCTCTGTTTTCCCCAAGGCCCAACAACAGCACCCCTGAACCTGAGAGTGTCCGACATCGAGAGCACTCAGGTGACTCTACACTGGGATCCAGTGACAAGTGACACAATTATGGGAGAACTGAAAGAATACAAGGTGAATTCAGCATTTGATAATGGACAGTAAATTTGCACTACATTTTTATTTATTGACATTCAAAACTAAGGGCATTTAATCATTTTAATTTAATGAAATGCAGCTGGTGATGAACGCAATCAAAAGACTAAAATATGCCAGGTTTCATTTGATATAATGGTGTCTAAAACATTAATACCAGCTGAGAAAGAAGTCTCAGAGTGTGCTCTGTGTGAAAAGTTATATACTATACATCTAAAAGAATCAAATGCAAAACAGTTTTTAAGCTAACCCAGTTAACCCATTCTGCATTTTCCATAATTGCCATTCAGTTAAATTACATTTTGAGCTGTTGCTTTATCATTTGATTTCTAAAATTTCATTTTTCACTGTATTATCAGTACACCGGGAGAGCAGCTTGCAGCAACCACATTATATATTAAATAGTGGGCCTGACCATCCAGTAATTAATCAGTTACACTATACATTAGATATTACTGAAATTCTGAATAATAATATAATTTTTTATGTATGAACTTATCTATCTTTTCAGCTAATTTCAAGGAAAAAAAAACCTTTACCCTCATGTAAAAGAAACTCTGGCTTAATTGGTCTGTCATTGTTTTATCTGCTTTTGCCATCTTAAGAGGAAATCAAGCTTAGGTTGATAAAATCATACAGTAGAAAGATTACTGAGTTTCATGTTGCTATGTAACGTGAATACTCGATTGCTTGTTTGGAGAGCAGAAGATCTAAAATGTGTGTTGTCTCTCGTCTCTCAGGTCTACTACTGGAGGGACAGCAGCCAGCTGAGGTGGCATTGGGTTGACAGAGGGATGAAGTCCAAAGAATTTCCTATCAATGGCCCAGACCCCTCTGGGGTCCTTGATGAGCTTATTCCCTACAGCAACTACAAAATGTACATAGTTGTGGCAAACAGTCGATACGAAGGGCCGCAAAGTAATAACATACATTTCTCAACACCTGAAGGAGGTAAAAGTGTTACCACTTTGTCAACAAAACAATAATTTTAGAGATTAGCCTCTATCAATCACAAGCAATTCACAAATTAATGTGTTTTTCCTCCCCCTGGTATGTTTATCATCTGCTGCTGTGTTCTCTCCTGTAGTACCATCTGCTCCTAGATCCTTCAGGATCCAACAGCGACATCTGGACAGTATTTATGTTGACTGGGGCCTGCCAGCAGAGCCCAATGGCATAATTACTGGGTATTCCCTCAAGTACCAGACAGGTATGAGCTGAAAACACTCTGAAAGAACAGGAATCTGATTATTCTAGTAAAGCTGGCAAAGGTCCTCATCTATGTAACTCAACAGTGCTCTTAAATAAGCACTCAAAGATCAGAATATGACTAAAGCACGTTCTTATGAACACTTGCATAGTCACTCTCTGAGTAGGGGAGGTAGTTAATAGCTCAGCACCAGTATCAACAGTTCTCCCTATAAAAGGAAATGCCCACTCTCTCCACAGTGAACGCCACCAGGGGAGAGGAGCTGCGAGTTGAAGAGCTTCCTCCTAATGTGACAAGCTTCTCAATCCGCCGATATGACCGATACACTCGATACAGATTTTCTGTGGCAGCACAAACTCGCCTAGGGATAGGCGAATGGCATACAGAGGAATCACCCCACTACACTACAGAGAGTAATTAAGTCCTTTCTTCAGCTAAAACTGCTTAAAGCTGCTCCATTGTCACAAGGGGTCACAGCAAGTAGCTCAGCACATGCCCAGCAAATGTGTAAATCACAACACTTTAGAGCCACCTACTCAGACAAATAAAATAAACACTAAATGACTATGTTCACGTTGGTTTACTTAATGATGTGTGCCCTTGCATGTCTCAGTTTATGCTCAGGATCAGGTGGATATCACCACTCAGGGCTGGTTCATTGGGATAATGTGCGCTGTGGCTCTCATCGTGCTAATCCTTCTCATCGTCTGTTTCATCAAGCGGAGCAGAGGAGGAAAATACCCAGGTAGGGTGGTGATGCCTAACTGTAGCTGTAGAAAAATTTTAAGGCCTTACATTTTGTAGTGTTGGTTGAATAGAATTTTAAAACATCTTGGGTGTTGTCATTTGGGATGTTTTACCAAATTTTAATACAGTATAAAACAAACAATTAATTTATTTTTTAAAAAGAAATACAAACTATCAAAAAAATTGTTAGTTATAGTCATATTCAGGCTCCATGGTGTTAATAAAGCTCATTGGTACTATTTCAGTACGGGATAAAAAGGACATTTCACTGGAGCCGGTGGATGACAAAGATCAGGAGGGATCATTTGATTATCGGTAAGTTTTACCTTCTCTGGAAAATGAATGAATTTTTAAATTCAGACACTAACAAAAACTTTTACTGCTTCTCCCTGAGGGAAGTTGTGATTTAACAACACCTCAAATCAGTAAATAATATTATCTTACCAAACTGCTTTACAAAGTATTCAATGTTTGCAATGTTTCTTAAGTCATGTAATTTATTTTGTAATTGCACAGTAATAATACTCGACAAGGAAGATGTGTATTATGTTTGTTATTGTTATACTGTAACACTGCACCACACTATCACTGTTGAAAACTATAACTAAAATTAAAACTTTGAAACCCTGAAAAATTAGATAAAAACAGCCTATTTGTTTACCTATTATCCATTTGCTCCTGTGCATTTTTCTCTTGGTTTCATAAATTAAAGCTGCCCAGTGGAACTGCTGTTCCCGTGTCCTTCATCATAAACACGTTACACTTAACATTTTATTTTGCTAGCACATTGCACCCTCCTTCTGCATGTATGTGATCAGTGGAACAGCAGGGAACTAAATACTTATATACCATTATTTCTTTATAACTTTAATGTTGATTTAAAACTCCATTGGGTATCTTTAATTTTGATTAGATTTTAGCATCACAATGCACAGGTTCAAATCTTATTTTCATTTGATTTATAATAACTCTTTGATCATAATTACATTAATCTGTGTTTTTCTTTTTTTTACTCTGCCTTTTCTATCTAAACCCTTCCCCTCCAAAACCTCAATCCTTTTCTTTTTCAAAGATCCCTTGAAAGGTATGAAAAAAAACAAATATTGACACTTTGATATTATACCTGTGCGATCCTGGAAAGATGCAAAAACTGTATTTGTACTTGCAATATGTAGTCAGTCCTCTGACACACTGAATTCTTTTCATATTTTAGAATAGCACGTGTGTCCACTCTCCCCTACCCTCGCAGGTATGATCATTTAGTACTGCAAATTCTTTACAACTACTTTATAATAAGATTGAATCATTTTATTTTTTTATCTTTTCCATAATATCTTGAGTTTTTATTTATTTTTTAATCATTCATTCCTTCATTGTTTTTTGTAGAGAAGAGGAACGAGGGCTTCAAAGAGGTCAGCCATCTATTGAGGCAATGATGAAGCGATCAGACAGCGATGACAGTCTGGTGGAATATGGAGAAGGGGGCGAGATACCATTCAATGAAGATGGCTCATTCATTGGCCAGTACACAGGAACCAGGAGAGACGTCAGGGAGTTGGACTTTGGTGGAAGTCTGGAGCTGCACTCACCAATAAATACCATCTACTCCCTGGCTTAACACTCAGATGTCAGACTGTGCTTCTGAAATACACAGAGCTATTTGTCATGTGGTTTCACTATCCCTGCATCCTCCACCTTCAATTTAGAACCTGGAGGAACTTTTATTTGTCAGCAGGACACAGCTTGAGAGTAAAGTGCTGTTTAAGCCCTCCCTATCCTTGCAGACAGCACAACTTTCAGGCATTTATGGAATAAAATGTAGAAAAGTTGGAATAATTTTTCTATAGAGATGTGATTTTCTTTTTAAACAAAGCTTTTATCTCTTTTGTAAAATACAAATATACATTGTTCAGTTATCCTATTAGGAAAGAGACACTTGCTGCGGATCACAGGAGATGGAAGTGGAACAGTTTATCATGTTGATAAAAATGGGTTACAAGGACTGATCTAGATTGGTTCTATCATTTTTTTTTCCTGCTAATTTCAAGAAATCTATTATTTTTGAATACTTGCAGTTTCATAGAAGGGAAGTATCCTACTTTCACCTGAAGGGGAACCATCTATCAATTCAATTTTTTTCTGCTTATCCAATTCACAGTCGCCAAGGGGGCTAAAGCCTATTCCAGCTGTCCTAGGGTGACAGGTGGGCTATACTCTGAACAGGTGCCCAATCTGTCACAAGGCTAAAATGCAGGACAGACAACTAGTCACATTCATACCTATGGGCAATTTAGATAATAAAATATCCTAACCTCATGCCTGTCTTAGGACTATGGGAGGAAGCCAGACTACCCAGAGATAACCCACACAGACATGGAGGTTATCGTGTCCGCAACTGTGCCACAAAAAGGGAACTACAAATAAAGGAAAATAAAATCTCTCCATGGACTAACAATTCATTTGTCAGTTTCAAATCTGATTCTGTATGAAACAAGATGTCAAACCATTTGAGGAATCAATTGTGAGCCATAAATCAACTATAAAATCAGAGGTCACACATGAACCGGTCTCCTAATTTCACTCACAGTAAAAATGATTAATATTTATGTAACAGCAGGTTTTTGTTTTTTTTTTTACTACTAATGCCACCTCTGTATTAAGACTGTTATATCTGATTTTAAATAAAGTGAAAGTATTTCTAGGATGTTTCATATGACTAAATATTGAAACCAGCTTCTGTATCTTGGAATTTTAAAGGGATACCCAAAACTTTCTTTTATTATCATTCTTAGAGTTAGCTTTTAACATCAATTTAGGGTTAACCACTGTAACACATGACCACAAAATAATGTTCAGTCATGTTATTGCAGAGTGGAAAGAACATGAGTAACGCACACATGTCCAGATGTTACAGTCACATGAGATAAGTATATATATATATATATAGATACTTATCTCATAGTGTAATCTATCATTCTAATTGTCCACAAGGATGTTTCACAAGTGGAAAACATTCATGACAGTTGGTGGTCTTCCCAGTCAGCTTAAACTTTGTCAAAATTGGGTCATGCAACAGGGCAATGACCTCAAGCACACCATGAAATTTACAACAGAATGACTGAAAAACAACAGAATGAACGTGTTGCAATGGTCCAAAGTCCAGCCTCCAGCTTAATCCAAATGCTATGACAAACAGGAAAGTGAACTGAACTTAAGCAACACTAAAAAAAAGAGTGGGTTAAAATTCCACCACAATGATGTGAGAGGCTGCATGACTGAAAGTCATACAGAAAAACATTAATATGTTATTGCTCCTAAAGGTGAATCTAGAATCTAATTAATCTTTCATACACTGCTTCTGCATTTTGGCTTGATTTTTGTTAAATAAATATTGACTTCATGTATTATATCATGTGTTCTTGTTCACTTGAGGTCGTTTTAAGGCTCAATGATGGTGTTAAAATTACAAAAAATCGAATTGAAAGAGACTGTTAATTACAAATTGCACTAAAAAGATAAAAACACTTTAATTCCCCTGAACCTTGGACAATTCACTACGATGTGGCAGGTTCACTGTAATCCATCATTACACCATTGGGGATTAACTTAAAGACAAAACGATATGTTATCTAAAATCTTTCTGGTTTATCTGCTATAGCTCTGAGTTATCTTTGTCATGCCCCTCCAATCAAGCATACCTAGGGGTTAGCTGGTAATGTTAAAGGGTTCAAGACTATGAGAGAGCTGAAAGAAAAACAATGTTAAATGAACTTCAAATTATCAAAGATGTTAGATTTGGATCAGAAGGTTCCAAAACTAGATAAAAATTAATCCTTTGGAGGTTTTTAATCATGTATCATATAATAACATTCACTGAGCTTATCAATTTACTTTAAGTTTTTTATTTAGAAAAATATATGTTGAGATTAAAGAAAAATAATAAGCTGTTTTTTTGTTTTTCTTTTGTTTTTCTGTGAGAGGAAAAACATCTAATAATATCCTGAAACTGTCTTTCTTGTTGTTCTTATCCTTCTGAAAATGTTCATCTTTAAGCTTGGGACTGATAAATGCCAACAACTGAACAACAACTGAATAACTACAACAATGATCCAAATCATTAATTAAACCTCTATTATCAATTATTTTATCAATTACATCTCATTTATAAAGGTGATTACGTGTTTATCATATAAAAATTACAGAAAAATGATCATCTTTGGGTTTCGGACTGATTATTTGTAATTGCAAATAAACACCAACAAACTATTTTTTATCGACCAAATGATCCAAATTATTAAATAAACCATCAATTATTTGATCAATTACTTCATAAAATAATCTCATCATTAATAATCTCATTGTTTACAAAAGTGATACAAAGCTGCAGCGCTAATTTATTTGAGGCATAACACGAAGCAACAGTGTGTAACTAAACGAAAGACCACTTTGAAGTTTGTTGTTAGCTGTTTATCAAGACATTTCTATGGAAACCAGTATGATCATGATGTTCTGTAAAATACGATGCATCGGCTCACAATGTTATCAATGTTTATCAGGTAATAAAAGCTATAAGCAGTCATCTAATGACTGATGCATTTATTACATTTTGTTGGCACACAGCCTTTGTCCCTGCCCTATCGGAACTATAAAAAGGACTCCCTAGAATATTTGTGTCAAACTACCTGTGAAAAGTTCATCATCAGCGCGAGAAGGTTTTCGTGACTTTAATATGCGTAGCAGCAGTTCACAGAAGAATTAGCTGTAGAACGCAGAGTTAGTTTGATTCTGTCAAAATCAGTCTTACAGTGATTCATGAAATTTTGAATAATTATCGTAAATAACTATTTGTTGGTGTTGCAGATCACATGTTGCAGATAGAAAAAGGATCAACTGATTCAACATGGCTCAAGTAACAATCTTGGCTGGTAAATAAATCATCATTATTTCAGTTACTAATTGATTCAAAAGTGTAAAATTCTGCAAAATAATAACTAATATATTTGTTTTTCCAGGTTTGTCCCTTTTGATTTGTCTTCA
Organism: Aulonocara sp. 'chitande type north' Nkhata Bay; assembly: GCF_057382095.1. Lineage (NCBI taxonomy): Eukaryota > Metazoa > Chordata > Actinopteri > Cichliformes > Cichlidae > Aulonocara > Aulonocara sp. 'chitande type north' Nkhata Bay. Next base: position 35,124,513 of record NC_141363.1, read on the forward strand.
AGTTGGTATGTATTGATCATCTATATGTATTACTGACACGTGTTTCTGAATTACATGACTTAAAATGAGAAAAAAAAATTCTCCTCTTTGCAAAAGTGTCTTCAACCAAACTGGCATGCTACTTCACCAACTGGTCCCAATACAGACCGGGTGCTGGGAGATACATTCCTGAAAATGTAGACCCCAACCTGTGCACACACCTGATCTACGCCTTCTCTGTAATCAGCCCCTCAAATGAGATAACAATGTACGAGTGGAATGATGATGTTCTTTACAGATCCTTCAATGCCCTCAAGAACAGGTGCGTGGTTGAAATATTACTTTAACCGTGGCTTTGTTCTCAATCATTAATAACAAAAGTGTGCAAGGTTCAGCAGCTGTTCTGGCATGAACGGTGAAGTGGTATTCAAATAATTTTTAACCCTAAGCACTTAATTATTGACAGATTTGTTTTAATTTTACTAGTGCAGCCAAAATAAAGAGGAAAGAGTTACATGCAAAAATCTCAAAATAAAACAGATTTACAAGACAGTGGTCTTTAAATGAACACAGAACCTATCATTTATATATATATATATATATATATATATATATATAGTTTAGGAAAGTTTGGAGAAAAAAACCTTTTCTTAACTAGAGATGATGACACTGATGAATATTATGTAAATATTATGTAAAATTATTATGTAAAATTGCCCCTTGGGGATAAATAAAGTCTTTCTGATTCTGATTCTGATAATGTTCTACGAGTGTGCCACTGTTTTTATTGCATTCTTATCATGATTCTGATATCCTAAAAATCTTTATACGTATTAAGTGTTCTTATAGAAACTTATATTAGTTTCTGTTATATATTTGTATTTATACCAGGATAAGAAGCTTTTTTTATGAAACACACACCATTTCTCAAATGTAGCATTCTTGTGCTTCATTCGTTTTGCATCAAATTGGATAAATTTTAAACTGTGTTCATATATAAAAGACATGTCACATGTGAATGATTTGTGGAAACAAACTCAAGTTGAGCTTTTGGTAGTCAGCATTTTGCTTTTATTAAATGAGACATAACAAGAAAGGAGTGAATCTGACTAAAACAAAATAGGACACTGTATCCTCACATAACCTGTTTTAAGGGGTTCAAATTGACTCAGTACTGAGATACAAAATCCAGTTAGCAGTACTGTGGTTTTTTTCAGACCTATACAAAATTCAACCTGTTTATACAAACAGAAGAGTCATTCCCTGCTGACCAAAAACAACCCAGGTTAAAGACAACTTCTGCCACCTCGAACCACAAAGAATTATTAAAGGACTATCACTGATCATCACTCCTTACACAATTTTTGAAGTAAAGGGTTTCTATCCACTCTGCCATAGCTCGGCTACAGACTCAGCACCCGAGTGCCTTTATTGTGATCTCGGGTGACTTCAACCATGTATCACTGGACAATACACTACCAACATTCAAACAATATGTGGACTGTCCCACCAGGGGAGAGAAAACTTTAGACTTACTGTATGCTAACGTCAAGGATGCATACAGCTCCTCCTCCCTCCCCCCACTTGGTAGGTCAGATCATAACCTGATTCACCTCACCCCCCGCTATGTGCCAATTGTGAGGAGGGAACCTGTGACCACCAGGACTGTTAGGAGGTGGTCAGAGGAGGCAATAGCGGAACTACAGGGCTGTTTCGAGGTGACCGACTGGGAAACACTCTGTGAGCCTCACGCCGAGGACATCAATGGGCTTACTGAGTGTATCACAGACTACATAACTTTCTGCACCGACTCCATTGTTCCAGCTCAGACTGTTCATTGTTACCCAAATAACAAGCCGTGGGTGACTAAGGACATCAAAGCCCTCCTCAACAACAAGAAGAGGGCTTTCAGAGGGGGCAACAAAGAGGAGGTGAGGAAGGTCCAGGTGTTACTAAAGGACAAGATCAGAGAGGCTAAGGACAATTACAGGAGGAAGCTGGAGTGGAAACTCCAGCAGAACAGCATGAGAGAGGTGTGGAGGGGCATGAAGACCATCACTGGATTCAGGCCAACCAACAGCAGGGGAGCTGAGGGAGGTGAGAATAGAGCCGACGAGTTGAATCTGTTTTTCAATAGATTCGACACCACAGTGTCTGCTCCCACCCCCACAACCTCACCTGCAGTCAGCCTGGAATCCAGAGCCACACCACTGTGCCAGCCTCTCTCTTCACATGTTGCCTCCTGTGAGATTCCTGACACCCCTCCCCCACCCATCACCTTCACTCAATACCAGGTTGAGATGCAAATGAGGAGACTTCACTCAGGCAAGTCTGCTGGACCAGACGGAGTGAGTCCCCTTGTCCTCAAGGCCTGTGCCCCCCAGCTGTGTGGAGTCTTTCATAAACTGTTTATGCTGAGTCTGAGTCTGCAGAGGGTCCCGGTGATGTGGAAGACATCATGCCTCGTCCCTGTACCAAAGACGCCTCGTCCCAGTGGCCCCCAGGATTACAGGCCCGTGGCACTGACCTCCCACATCATGAAGACCCTGGAAAGGCTCATCCTGGACCAGCTGCGACCCATAGTAAGACCACATCTGGATCCCCTTCAGTTCGCTTATCAGCCTCGTCTCGGAACAGAGGACGCCATCATCTACCTGCTCAATCGTGTCTACACCCATCTGGACCAGCCGGCGAGCACTGTGAGGGTCATGTTTTTTGACTTTTCCAGTGCTTTCAACACCATCAGGCCGACCCTCCTGGGTGATAAGTTAGCAGCGATGCAGGTGGATGCTTCTCTGGTGTCCTGGATTGTTGATTACCTGACAGGAAGACCACAATATGTACGTCTCCCACAGTGTGTGTCTGACAAGGTGATTAGCAACACAGGGGCACCACAGGGGACTGTCCTCTCCCCCTTCCTCTTCACCCTCTACACCACAGATTTCAGCCACTGCACAGAGACCTGCCATCTTCAGAAGTTTTCTGATGACTCTGCGGTGGTTGGATGCATCAGCAGGGATGATGAGACAGAGTACCGGGCTGTGGTCGATTCCTTTGTCACGTGGTGTGAGCAGAATCATCTGCAGCTCAACGTGGCAAAGACCAAGGAACTGATCGTGGACTTCAGGAAGACCAGGAAACACTTGACCCCTGTTTCAATCCAGGGGGTCAGTGTTGACATTGTGGAGGACTATAAATACCTTGGAGTACACATTGACAATAAACTGGACTGGGCTAAAAACACCACAGCACTTTACAGGAAGGGCCAGAGTCGTCTCTATTTTTTGAGGCGACTGAGGTCCTTCAACATCTGCCAGAAAATGCTGAGGATTTTCTATGAGTCTGTTGTGGCCAGTGCGATCCTCTATGCTGTTGCATGCTGGGGGAGCAGGCTGAGGGTCGCAGATGCCAACAGACTTAATAAACTGATCCGTAAGGCCAGCAATGTTGTGGGGATGGAGCTGGACTCCCTCAAGGTGGTGTCGGAGAGGCGGATGCTGTCCAAGATAAAGACAATGTTGGATAACACCTCCCACCCACTCCATGACATGTTGGTCAGTCACAGGAGCTCGTTCAGTGAGAGACTGAGATTACCGAAAAGCACCACTGAACGACACAGGAAATCATTCCTGCCTGTGGCCATCTCCCTGTACAACGCATCCACTTAACACACTGTTTGCTGCTACAACTACACATGTTTCTTTTCCAAATATTTATTTATAAGTGACTTATGTATGTATGTATGTATGTATATATATGTATATATTGTACTATTCTTAGTTAGCGTATTGTCTGTCTTGTCTTAATGTTGGTTTAAAATGGAGCACTGTAACAAAAAATAATTTCCCCCAGGGATCAATAAAGTATTCTGATTCTGATTCTGATTCTGATTTCTAATGCAAAATTTTCATAGGAGTTATGTTAAATGAATAAAAAAATTGGTAAACAAATAAAAAGAGTTGGATGATTTTACATGACATGAGGAATGAGGACTTGCAAAATGTAGCATTCTTGTCAAGTCACATGGCTTAATTATAAATCTACCTGTTTTTCTACATCTCCATCACAGAAACCCCCAGCTGAAGACTCTGTTGGCTGTTGGTGGCTGGAACTTTGGCACTGCACAGTTAGTCTACATGACAACAGCATCACAAAGCTGTAGAATTACATTATTTCACATAACAACAACAAATTCATCATCACCTCAATATATCTATAAACTTTCCATCTCAATAGGTTTACCATCATGGCTTCAACTCCTGCCAGTCGCCAGACATTCATCCAGTCTTGCATCAGATTCTTGAGGCTGCACGGCTTTGATGGACTTGACCTGGACTGGGAGTATCCTGGAGCACGGGGAAGCCCACCAGAGGACAAGAAGAGATACACAGTGCTCTTACAGGTTAGTCTGGAAATCAATGTATACTTGTTAATACTATGCACATTATATTTTAGTATGTTATCGTTCCTTTTATATGTATTTTACATATAAAATATGCTTTCTTATTAAAATGAATGCACAATATCATCCTTGTCTACTGTATTCTTGCGTCTAGGAATTACTTGCTGCCTTTGAAAAAGAAGCTACTGAGACCAAACAACCACGGCTCTTGCTCACAGCTGCAGTGGCCGGTGGGAAGGGGAACATTGACAACGGCTACGAGATTGCCGATGTGTCAAAGTGAGTTTATTTGATAGGAAGTCACTAAAGTTCCAATCCTAAAGATTTCATCCCACTTTTCATTTTGCAGCACTGGAGATTACTTAAATAAATGCAAGTGTTAATTCATACTAAAACAGTGACGGTCCCAGATTTACAGGGACAGCAAATATTTGATCAGAAGAGCTACCTGTGGTTTTATTTACTATACACACATTGCTTAATGTGAAAGGCTTAGACAGCAAACCACAGTAATAACATGAAAAAATGATGTAGAGAGATAGTTACATAATGTGAATACACTGAATGATTTTTCTTGAATGATACATGCTGATAAAAAGTATTAAAGTTACAGTTTGAATACATGGGCATTTTTAAGGATTTTTACTTTAAATATGTTCAAGTTCTTAACTTATTTAACTTATTATTATTATTGATATTATTTTGTTACATTGTATTTAATGGCGATGTTTTACAGGTTTCTAGACTTTATAAATGTCATGACCTATGACTACCACGGAGCTTGGGACCCATTCACTGGTCATAACAGCCCTCTGTACCGCAGCTCCGTCGATCAGGGTGATAACATATATTACAATGTGGTGAGTGAAACTTTCATCAACATTCATATATATATATATATATATATATATATATATATATATATATATCACTATAAAATATCATTATAATAATATTATATAATATACTATTTTTTTCTCTCAAAGGATTTTTCTATGAAATATTGGAGGGACCAGGGAGCTCCTATGGAAAAGCTCTTAGTCGGTTTCCCCACATATGGACGCACATTCACCACATCAACAGCTGCTAATGGTCTTGGAGCTGCAGCCACAGGACCAGCGAGCGCTGGGCCTTACACCCGTGAAGCTGGGTTTTGGTCTTACTACGAGGTCAGCTAATATAAAGCAGCTTATGTTCAGATTTATTACACCACAATGTTTTCCATAAATCGCAAACTGTGTGAAGGGTGTTGAAGTATTATTTTCTTCTCTACAGATTTGCACATTCATCCAAACAGGCAGCATAAAGTGGATTGATGAGCAAAAGGTGCCCTATGCCATTAAGGGCAATGAGTGGGTTGGCTTTGATAACAGGCAGAGCTTTGAAATCAAGGTACCAATGCCAATTTATGTTTAAGGTGATAATACAAAACAAATCATAATGTTCTTATTAACTGGCAGCTATATCTTACTGCTCTTAAAGTAGTACAGACATCAGGTAAAGTTTGGTTACATTTGGTTACTTTTGGATTGTGCACTGGTGGAAATGTGGTAGTTTTAAATTGCAACTCACAGTTTATATTTCACAGGCACAGTATGTGAAAGACAACAGATTTGGAGGAGCATTTGTCTGGTCTCTGGATCTCGATGACTTTGCTGGACAGTTCTGTGGACAGGGACATTATCCTCTCATTAGTTATCTGCGCACTCTTTTGAATTCAGGTAAACTGAAAAAAGTATAAAGTATAAACATGGACATTTTAATATTCATCAGTGTCATCATCTCTAGTTAAGAAAAGGTTTTTTTCTCCAAAATTTCCTAAACTATATATATATATATATATATATATATATATATATATATATATATATATATATATGTACTTACTGTATTTACTAGATTCTCCACCACCTCCACCGGTAACCACACATCCACCACTCGTCTCTACGATCCCTCCTGGCCCAACAGCTACTACCACTACTACGGCTACTACTACCACTACTGCTACTACTGCCAAAACAACCTCAAGTCCTGTTTCTGGAAGTGGATTCTGCGCTGAAAAGCCAGATGGCCTGTATGTAAATGATGAGGATCCCCACACCTTTTATCAGTGTGTCCATGGACATGTCTACATCCAGACATGTCCAAATTATCTTGTTTACAGTGATGCATGCAAATGCTGTACCTAATTGACACTGAATAAAAGTTGTCTTGATCTAGCAAAAATGGTTTTTTATTCTTTTTATTTTTTATGAGAACCACACTGCCTGGACAGTCAATAAAGCCATAAATTCTAAAAACTGTATTAACCATTAAGCAAATGTACCCAGTACTCTGCAATACACATTATGTAATGCAGCTACTATAGCCTGAACTACATATAGGTCCATTTTAAAGCTAGGATGGGTTTGCCAAGATTTGCAGCTAGCTGCAGATTTTTTTCTTTAAAGGTTAGAATTAGATGAACAATATTGAATTTTTGGTCTCTGGATTGAAAATTGTACACCCAGTTAATGTACTTGAAACTGGAGCAGGTTTGGTTAAACTTTACATGAAGGTAACTAAAAGATTGTACAACTGTTGGGGGAAAACTCTGTAAAAAACCCAGGAGAAATAAAGACACAATGAGACAAAGTTACTTTCTTTATCAAACGTGTACACGGGTGAGCTGCCAAGAACAACTCACACCATGCACAGTGGCTTGGTAATTTTTATAGGCACAGAGCACAGAGACAGTGAGAACAGGATAACAAATAATAAACAGATAAAATAAAACAACTCCATATATGGTGCTAGTCTCGTCAGCAGAGAGCTAGGGAAGATAAAACAATCTAAAACAATATGTCCCAGAAGCAAGATGTCTTTGCTGGGAAAGTCTAAAAAGATAATTCTAAACTAATCTAACCATAGGCAAAGGGCAGACAAAAGGCATCTTTGTACATTTAAAAGAAGGTAAAGAAACATAGAATCATTTTTCCTGTAACAACAACAAATACAAATCTGGCCATGTTTCCTTTTTTTCTGTTTGTCTGGCATTTATCTGGCATTTTCTTTTCCTCGAAACCTGCTGTGGCTGTCCCTGTGCCAGCATTGTAACGGCTGGCTCAAACACAATAAAGGTCTCAACACCACGGTGAAAGGTTAAACCATTATTTGAATAGTTGAATTAATAAAGGAGAAGAGTGGCTGCTGCAGCACGGTAGAAAGAAAGAGTGAGTCAGAGCTTTACAAACAAACAGCTGACATAAATTGAGCCAACAAGTAAGCACATGCACTTTCCAGCCATCCGACCAAGCTGAAAATTAGGTTTTGTTTTGAGGAAACACCAAAATAAATTATGTGTCAGTATAATACTCGCTGCAATTCCACATCATTGGTACTCGAGCTTTTTCAATGCACAGCTCAATATAATATTTAACAATTGCTAACATTAAAAATGGCTTTGAGTTTTTTTTTTGCAAGGTTGAATTTTAGTAAAACAAATGTTGGTGCAAAAGCGTCAGTAAACTTTTGACTGTTGTGGTGCTGCACCACTGTTACCATCGTGGTGCTGCAGTAGAATGAAAACCCTTTCCTTTTGCTAAATATTGTTGCTTGACCCTGTTAGGATATCTAATAAAGCATAGGCAAATTATAGAAATTACATTTTGTGGGTCTTCTGCAATGTTCAGGTCCTGCTTTACTGTCATTTCAGTCTGTCACTGGGAAGCTGCCAGACAACATGATCAGACCATAATATATTCATTATAATATTCAACATTTGTGCATATAATTTGATTTTACTGTAATGAAATTAAGATGCTAAGTTTCTTTTATAGGTGTATAACTACTAAACTGCTGCTTGGTAGGGGGCTGCTAGGAAACACGATGACGTCATATTATCAGGTAAGATCCTTCAGGGGCCTAAGATGTACCCATGTGACGGTTTTGGTTCCTCAGCTCCTAACGGTGTAGGAGTAGTTCACAGACAAGCAGACAGGCGGGGAACATATGTAAAATAGTAAGACAGCTGTTTTTTGTATATCCGCGTAATTTTAACTTTCAGGTCCAGGTGTTTGCAAGCTATGTGATGAGCAATCTTAGGTTTTCTGCAAACGTTGTGGAGGCTTTCAAAACAATGTGTGTGTGTGTGTGTGTGTGTGTGTGTGTGTGTGTGTGTGTGTGTGTGTGTGTGTGTGTGTGTGTGAGTGAGTTCATGAATCAGTTACTATTTGACTTATGAAGCAATACCAGAATGTCCTTAAATTTAGGACATTTGGTTTACTTTGAGTTAATGATTATCATAGATTCTGCTTCTTTTTTTTTTCTTTACTGCACTGTTTTATTACATTACCAGTCTGACCTCAGCTATCATGCGCATCCTAATTGTGATCTCAGGTAAGGGAAATTGAAATACAGATTTTGCAAATGCAAATTTTATATTTAACTATTTGTATGTAACAAAAAAATGCAACTGTTAAGGTCTCTGTCTCGCCTTTGGCAGTCTGGGTGAGTTCATAAATTGTACCAACCCTTTTATATTGGACAGTCATATAATGTTTTAAAGAGATTGAAAAATGTTCTTTCATATTCAGTCTCATCCTCCAGACTTGTGTGTTACTTCACAAACTGGTCCCAATACAGACCTGGCAATGGGAGGTTTATGCCTTCAAATATTGATCCAAACCTTTGTACGCACCTAATCTATGCCTTTTCTGGTATTAATGAGGCAAATGAATTAGTGACCATAGAATGGAATGATGAGGAACTCTATAGATCCTTTAATGGACTCAAACAAAGGTTAGTCTATTTTCTCCTCATATCACTTACAAAATGTTGAGAAAAAATAATCTTTGCTGCTGTATCTTTACATTCCCACAGGAATCCAAATCTTAAAACCCTGCTGGCAGTTGGAGGCTGGAACTTCGGAACGCAAAAGTGTGACACTAAGCATAAAACAATAATGAATCATAAATTTTCTCTTTATACAGATCTTTTTAATTGTGCCTTTCTTTTGCCAATCGGTTTCATAGGTTCACTACTATGGTGTCAACACAAGCCAAAAGAAATACATTTATACAATCTTCTATCAAACTACTGAGAAAATTTGGTTTTGATGGACTAGACCTAGACTGGGAATACCCTGCAGCAAGAGGAAGCCCTCTGGAAGACAAGCAGAGATTCACAGTGTTATGCAAGGTCAGATTTGGAGTTACTGATGATTGGCATGAACCACGAAGTTACCTTTCTTTTCTGTGGTTTATAGGAGCTACTACAGGCCTTTGAGGCAGAGGGAACATCAACAGGACAGCCCAGGTTAATGATTTCTGCCGCTGTGTCTGCTGGTAAAGGAACCATTGATGCCGGTTATGAAGTCTCAGAGATGTCAAAGTAAGCTTATTAGTAATATCACATTGCATGCCCTGCAAAACCTGTTTTGCTGACCTTGACCTCTCATGCACTTTATCAGGTATGTCGATTTTATTAATGTGATGACATATGACTTTCATGGTACCTGGGAGAGTGTCACAGGACATAACAGCCCCTTATACAAAGGATCCCAAGATATTGGGGACCACGTTTACTTAAATACTGTGAGTAGATGGGTTCATTTTTCTCCCTGAAAAAGAGGGATTATGTAATCCATTCCGTTTGTTTCTTTGTCTGTTTGTTAGCGGTCTAGTGTTTCAAATTTTATGAAATGATAGATACCAACAAGCTGATCTAAGGTCATTTAATTTTCATGAAAATCAGGTCAATGTGAAAACTAGTAAAAACTTTACATACACAATTTTTTTATGGGTCATGTTCAGACTTCACAACAATATACTAGGTCTTGGGGAGCATGTGTACCTAGGTTGGCCAAACCTTTGGCCTTTATGAAATAAATTCAAACAACCATATTGAGTTATATATCATATAAAAGGGTATGGAGAGAGCTGCACAAGACACTACAACATCACTATGACACTATAATATTTCTCAAAATTACACAATGACTGAAAATATGTTAAAAATGTTCAAATCTCAAGCATGTAGATTTGCATGTAAATCACAAAGATTTCAGCTAATTCTGATCCAATCATATGAATAAAGATGAAAAATACACCCTTTTAGTATGTATTAGGAAAAAGCTTTCATTTTGATCAAATCATCTCCAAATTTTGAAGCAATATATTTGTCAAAGGGGAACATAAGCGCTTTCTTTTTCTGAGCTCTTTAGAAAAAATTTTGATATAACATTATATGACTTCACAATGACACAAAAATATTAATATAGTGCAGAAATGACTATGAAAACAATGCAGATATCATTATTGGGGATAACAATACCAGTGAAACATAAAACACCAAACTTTTAGTATAGCCCTTGCCCTTCAGGGACAGTTGTGCTCTCTGAGTGCTTTGTTTTAGACTGCAATTGCTCCCAGCCACGCTCCACTTTTCCACACAGTTCTCAACCAACTGTCGATGGATTGACATTGATTGTCACCATTTTTACACCCTTCTCTAATTCTAACACTTGAGAATTTAAATCACAAATTATTTATAAAGTCAATGAGTCACTGAACCTGATAATACTAGTATTAATGACAATATAACTTACATATGTTTACATTTTAGGATTTTGCTATGAGGTACTGGGCAGAAAAGGGAACACCTGTACAAAAGTTAAATATGGGCTTTGCTACATACGGACGCACGTTTCGTCTTTCTACTCAATCCAGTCAAGTTGGAGCCCCTGCCAGCAGCCCTGCTGCTGCTGGCACATTTACAAGGGAGCCCGGCATTTGGTCTTATTATGAGGTAAAAAGAAATCCCCACTCTCATATTAATATGTTCATTTTAAGTCAGTTTCTATGTCTTAGTAGCAGATCAATGTTAATATGTCAAGTTACCACACAGAATGCATTTTTTATCTGTTTTCAGATTTGCACCTTTCTTCAAGGGGCCAGTGTCCACTTGATTGAGGACCAGAAAGTCCCATATGCCACCAAACAAAACGAGTGGGTTGGATATGACAATAAAGAAAGTTTTATGACTAAGGTAGACATGTGCATCTGGATGTTGCTCAGTTTTTCTTTGCCAGATAACATTAGTACTAAAACAACATATCACATTAAAATGTGCATACTGTTATTAAGTTGTTTCGATTGTTACTGCTTCAGGTCCGTTACCTAAAAAACAACACTTTTGGAGGAGCCTTTGTCTGGGCTCTGGATCTAGACGACTTTAATGGACAGTTCTGTGGACAGGGACAATACCCCCTCATCGGTTCTCTTCGCTCTCTTTTGTTTCCAGGTAATAAAATTCCTACATTAGCATTTTATGTTTGTTTTGAGCTAGCCAGTTTTGGATTTGGGGAAACCTGCAGTCTGCTGAAACTGAAGAAGTCACTTGGATGAGTGACGAAACGTTTCTCCCACAAAACGCTACGTCCAGATGAACAGAATCAACTTTTGGACAGCTAGCCAGTTACTTATTAGTATGCATATTTTCCAATTAGTCAATATAAAGGCTGTTAATGCCTTATTTGGGATATCTGTATTCTATCATAGCTTCCTAATGTTTGTTAAATGAAATACGTAAGAAGGCTTCAGCACATCAGTGACAATCCTAACATTATTTGCTCTTTAGCAATAAAAGACTGGTCAATTTGTCATAAAAGCACTTGAGGATGATCTATTTTTATTAAATAAAACACAAAACAAGTGTTCAATGTATCCAGATGAATACTGGTTAAATCTTTGAACTCAGGATTTGAATTTTCACTCACAGCAAATGCTCGAAAGCTACTATTACACTGACACTTATTAACCCAGACAGGATCTATATAATATGAAACAGAGAGACACTGTTGAATAGCTTTCTGGCCTTTTGCAAACCGAAAGCTGGTCAGCTGAAATAAACAGAAAGTTTAAGGAGGAGATCTGTTCTAAACATTTAAAAAATAAAAATAAAGATAAGGAAAAAACATGTAAAAATATTTTAATACCATTTTAAAATGTCTTAAGTTGTCCATTAAAAAATATTCAAATAAAATGTGTGTATAACTCCAAATTTGATTAAGGTTTATTGAAACACCTGAGAAAAGGACATATAAATTGCAACAGGGAAGTGTAAAGAGGAAGAACTCGTACGGAGCCCATGTGCGCCAAGTGTCAAATTTCTGGTGACTTACACCTCACTTTAGAACAAGGAGCAAATGGAAGCACATTTTAAGAGACCATCATTTAATAGGAGGTTATCTGAACATTATTAACATTTGCAGTTCATAAGAAACAACTGCAGTTATTAGGGCTATCAAAGAGTATTGACTATAGGCCCCTACATCCATGTACAACACCTTGCTTACTAATTAGCAAGCAGTAATTACAAATGTTTTAGGAAAATTTCGTAATTTAGGAAAATTATTGGCCTAATTGTTAAAAAAAAAAAAGGTTTTGCGAAGAATTTTATTGTTGGCATTATTAACAACTTTGACTAATAAAGAGCTTGTATGCTACTAACATGCACACTAGCAAATGTTTAATTTATTAACTGACTATTAATTTGCGCACCCTAATATAGCCGTGGTTTTATGTAGGATATTTTTTTATATTATATTAACTAAAAGTTAACTTCTTTAATTTAATTTCACTTACTGATAAGTAATAATAATAATTTATGATGATAATAATAAGTATTATTATTATTATTGTTGTTAGTAGTAGTAGTAGTATAACTTTATAGCTATTGTTTCTACAGATCTTCCTCCACTTCCAACTGCTCACACAAACCTGAATCAGGAGACATCAACAAATAAGGATCACATTTTGCCTCATCCCAGACCATCAATCACTACTACAACCACTGACAACTTCTGTGCTACAAAAATTGGTGGGCTCTATGCCAAACCTGACGCTCCAGGTTCTTTTTACAGCTGTGCCAATGGCATCACGTGGATCCAAAACTGCCCAGCTAATTTAGTCTTTCGAGACAGTTGTAAGTGCTGTGACAGGCCGTAGAGACTCTGGACTATTTGTTCTGAGTTTTGGTTTTCAGCTTGTTTTTATTACCATTTGGGTCACTATAATGTCATGTCACATTTGGTCAGTTTTGATCATTTTAAACATAAATGCATGATCTTCATCTGAATTTTTTTCTTTTGAGGTTTGGCTTTCAGAGTCTAATCCTTATGTGAACCAGTCCAGGTTTTGCAACGTATGAAATAAAATATGATTATAATTACATTACATTATTCATCTGAGGATGAACGTTGGTCAGTTAATAAAGTTGTTCCACTTTACTTTTAAGTGTTGCTGGAGTTCCTACGTTGTTAGTTCCTTGTCCTCTTCATGCACCTTGGAAGTAGGTGAAGTTGCTGCTGAAAATCCTAGGTGACACAAGGCTTGGGTTGACAACACCCGATCAGCCTTTTAATACCTGAGCGGTTATTAAAAACTGTCAAATTGCTCATACTGTTGTGTTAAGAAAGCCTATCTAAAATTGTGAACAGATTCAATCACATTTACAAATCTGGAATCATTTTAATGAGTCAGCCAGTAAAACAGCATTCTTTGAACATGTAGTCCAGTGTTTGATTCAAGTTAAGCATCCCTGTAGGTAGTGCTGTCATTTGTACCATTCATTATGAGCGGTCCAAATCAAAAAAACATGTATCTTTATGACTGCACTACTATCAGTGTCCCACAATAAGACATATATAATAATTGGTTAATTGAATCATATCATACCACCATAGAGTTCAGAAAAAAATAGTACATCAGTCTGCATAGAGCACCAAAACTTAATCTTGAATGCAAAATTCTAGATAGCCAATTCACAGTGATTTTACTGCAGAAAGGTCAGTGCTCTATCTACTCACATATCACTGAAAAGAGTCAGTAGTCCACATAAAAGATAAAAGTACATCCCACTTTGAAATGAGCAAAATTGTAGTTTCTGATTCTATAATGCAAAAGTTATTTAGTGCAATATCAATGCATTTTGTATGCTATTCATGTGTTTATCTTATCACCAATGTTGTCAATTGCTTAGAGTTCATGGACAGAGCTGTGGGGCTCAGGGAGCTTCCTAATGTCACAGTTCTGGATCAAATTGAAGTAAAAAACAATCATCTCCTCGTAGTTCTTAGTGGAAATCCTTTCATTGATGCCATGGAATCTGAGAAACAAAGGAAAAAAAGGATTCATGGTACTTGGAACAAGAAAGTATTTTATATATTCCCCTCTTCTATTCATGCTGCATGATCTGTTTCTAGAGTTGAGAAATAATCACTGCACGTGGAATTCTTCTTACTGTATTTGTTCAATTTTAAATTGAGGTCTGCAGACATTTTTGGTGAAAATATATTTTGACAGTATTAAAAACTGCTGAATTCTCACCTCTCAAAGTCACCTGGCTTAAACCAAGCCGGGGAAAACCGATAAATATTTTTGGTCAGGTCGACGAAGTGTCGACTGTCTGTGTTTCCAATACAGATAGCTGCACATTTAAATATGATATTAAATTACTTATAATGTCCCGAAAGATGCTTTAAAATGCTTCCATACAAATCTGTATGAACCCTACCTGGAGCAACTGTAACTGTTGGAAACAAGTCCAGCACCGTTTTCTTAATAATTTGGAAGCCAAAGACCTTGTCATCAGCACCGCTGATGGGTAGAGGGTCAAATCCATTAACAAGTTCTACCTTCACTCGCTGGTCGCCCACCGTATCCTTGATGATGTCCAGTACCTAAAAAAGACAGCACACATCTCATATTCATGTCAAAGTGTACATAGTAAGGCATTCATTCTCAAAAAGGACTCTACCTCTTGTACCGACTGCGCTGAGTGAATTCGTAGATTTACATAAGCTTCAGCAAGGGAAGGAATAACATTTATCTGCAGAGGGAGGGAGATATTGAATTTTTACAAAGAAAAGTAACAGGCTTAAAATCTTACTTCTTGTGAATTACATTCAATTTAAAATAATCACTGCACCTTTACTCCTGCATTAAAAAAGGTGACTGCTGTGGTAGTCCTTACAAATGCATTAGATACTGGTTTTCTTTCAAGTATCCTGAAACATAAAAACTGGTCTATTTCACTGGAACCAATCACAAGAAAACATGACATTTGAATTTATATTTAAATGATATTTAGCAGTTATTACCTGCTAAGGAGCGGAGAGAAGAGCCACAAATTCGACATTATGAACTTTAGTGGTAAACTGAACTGAAGGCAAAGAATTAGTAGTTGGTAAAGAATGAGTACATGAGTATACTACTAGTAAAGAAGTATTTAGATTACCCTACCTTGTGGGCCAGATGCTCAAAGGTGTCACCTTCAGGACCATAACCAAATAACCTCGGCATTGGGTTGTCCTCTAGTCTGAGGAAACAGGATCACAGTTAAATCTTTTATACTAGCTTTTTAAACATGGGGTAGTAAAATTATGGAAGGCAGTGAAACATATGAACAGAGAAGCTAAACAGAACTCATTATAGTTTAAAAAACAATGTTCCTCTCACCTTTTGACTGCTGTGGCTAAGATCCCAATGCTAGTTTCCCTGGGAGGCATCGAGGAGTGACCAGGGGCCACAGACACACTAAGCTTTATAACGGCCTGGCCTTTTTCACTTAACCCGATTCTGCAAATCATAAATCGTACACATACACATAAGATGTGATCAACACAAGTGCACAACACATGTTCAGGCAGGTTCTTACAGAGCAGCAGGTCCTTCAATAGCAGGAATGATTCCATCAAGTATAGTCAGGCCCTCATCCATGACAAACAACAGCTGGACACCACGTTGCTTCAAAATACGCACTATGTTCATCGCTCCATTGAGACCACTGATCTTAAAAAAAGAGATTTTGAAGAGCACAGCCATTAAAATGTGATATTTCCAATCCCACTTAAGTTTGTAATGTCATAGTGAAACTGTTAACATACTTCTTCATCATGACCAAGACCGATGTAAAATCCCCTGCGTGGAGCATAGCCCTTTAACAGCAAGTACTCCAGCGCCTGAAGTATTCCCTAGAAGAAATAAATCAGCTGTTTAGCCAAATATACCTCAAGTCTGTTTAAAAGTAAGCTCACACAAAAGTAATGTTTTCACACCATTAGATTGTTTTTGTCATCTATGGTTCCTCTGCCGTAGATGAAGCCATCGATCTCCTTTGCAGAAAATGGTGGTGCTTCCCAACCATCTGACTCTGAAGCAGGTACTACATCAATGTGGGCCAGCAGCATGTATGGCACCAGTTCAGGCTGTGATCCTTTCACCCAAAACAAGTGGCTGTAGTTTGCCACCAATTCATGATGAACCAAGCTAGAAGAGAAAACTGTAGGGAAGGCTGACAAAAACAAAAAACTTAAAAACAAGCTGAAAGAGCAATTGTTATCTTAAATTCATCCTATCTTTCATGACTTATTTATGATAACTTTTTCATGATTATGACTTATTGATTTATTTATAGTAAAAATTCAACTACAAAAAGCATCTACTTGTTCCAGCTTCAAGCAAGTGGTGATCTATGGTAAATAAAATCACTATTGCACATTTTAGAAACTGTCGCAAGCTGTCATCTGCTAAAATTGAACTATAGAAAGTTTCATTTCACAAGTGAGATAAAACAACTGATAGAGGAGGCTATGAAAATTGCAGCAAATGCTTTACAAATGCAATCACTGGTTACTTTACTAGGTGCACCTGTTTAGCTAGTCATTAAAACAAATATCTAATCAGCTAATCACATGCAACCGAGTCAGTGCATTCAGGTATCTAGACATGGTCAAGATGGCCTCCTAAAGTTCAAAGTGAGCATTAAAATGGGGGAAATAAATGTGACTTTGAACCCAGATTTGTTATTGGTTTCCGATGGGTTGGTCTGCGTATTTCAGAAACTTGTGATTTACTAGCATTTTCCCACACAGAAAAATCTGGGATTTTTCCACTTAAACAAGTGAAGACCAAGCAGCAACATCTGCAATTCTTATAAGTAAGGACTTTTATTTGAAAATATTAGTTTTTTAATTGTTTTGGGGCAGAGTCAGCTTCTTTTCCTTACATGACTTGGCATCAAAATACACTATATTGCCAAAAGTAAAAAAAATCAACCATCCAAATCATTAAATTCAGGTCTTCCAATCAATTCCATGGCCACAGGTTTTATGCACCTGTGGCTATGGAATCAATCAAGCACCTAGACATGCAGATTTCTTCTACAAAGATTTGTGAAAGAATGAGTTGATCTCAAGACCTCAGTGAATTCCAGTGCAAGCTCAGTCGTGAAATGTCCTTGCTACTAAATATTCCACAGTCATGTGAACAGCAGACGCTGAGCCTCCAAAAGTTGAGTCTGTTCATCTGGACGTAGCGTTTTCATTGGGAGAAATGTTTCGTCACTCAGCTGACACTGAAGAAGTCACATGGATGACTGCAGGTTTCCCCCAATCTTATAAACTGTACATTTGCATAATGACTGAAACCAGCCCACGGAAGGAACAATCGGCTGGGAGGTCACCTTCATCATAATTATGCAAATTCTCATGACCATTGATCAACAACCACTGATCAAAGACCACTGATCAATGGCCATGAATACCATTCACAAAGAGTTGGGGAATGGCTGCAGTCACAGCATTGTAAGATGGTGAAAGGTGTACTCTTAAGCCCCCTCCGCGATTCAGAGATGGTCTTTCCCTTTTCACATAAATGGCTTCCTTGACTCCGCACTCAAACCAGCGTTCCTCCCTGTCTAGGATGTGTACATCCTCATCATTGAAAGAGTGTCCACTGGCCAGTAGGTGTAAATAGACTGCAGAGTCCTGGCCTGAAGAGGTGGCTCTTCTGTGTTGTGCCATCCGCTTCACCAGAGGTTGTTTGGTTTCCCTGATGTATAAATGCTGGCAATACTCCTGGCAGCGTACACTATGTTACTCTGTTTGTGTCGGGGGACCCGATCCTTGGGGTGGACCAATTTTTGGCACAGCGTGTTTTGGGGTTTAAAGCCACAGAGACGTGGTGTTTAGAAAAAATGTGTCTCAACTGTACTCCTTACACGTACGGGATCACTACAGGTTTTCGTTTAGGCAGCGCTTGCCCTTCTCTCCTGGATCAGCTGGTGCTTTCTTTAGGCGCCTTCCCAACTTTGACAAAAGTCAAGCTGGGATAACCACGGTTACTCAGAGCCTTCTTGATGTGATGTTGTTCTGCTTCCCTGGCTGCTGAATCTGTGGGGATGGTGTTCGCTCTGTGTTGTAGCGTTCTGATGACACCCAGTTTGTGCTCCAGTGGATGATGAGAGTCAAACATTAAATACTGATCCATATGTGTAGGTTTCCGGTACACATCAGCTTTTAGATGTTCCCCATTACTGATGGAAATTTCACAGTCTAAGAAGACTAACCTGCCACTTTTCATATCCTCCCTGGGGAATTTGATGTGTCGGAATCTGGCTTTGACAGTTGCCAGGAGAATGGTACTTGTCTCAGATTATTCACCCAGATTATAAAGAACAACAAAATAAACTACCACAGCTATGCAGATGACACACAAATATATATCACAATGTCACCAGGAGACCGAGGCCCTGTACAGGCTCTTGGTAAATGCATTGAGGAAATCAATGACTGGTTGTGCCACAATTTTCTCCAACTAAACAAAAACAAAACTGAAGTAATAGTCTTTGGCGCCAAAGAAAAACGATTACAGGTCACCAGAGAACTTCAATCTATACATCTAAAAACCACAAACCAGGCGAGAAATTTGGGTGTAGTGATGGATGCAGACCTAAACTTAGAAAAACACATTAAGACAATAACAAAGTCAGCTTACTATCACCTCAAGAATATATCAAGGATAAAAGATCTGATGTCTCAACAGGACCTGGAAAAACTAGTCCATGCATTCATCTTTAGTAGGCTTGATTACTGTAACAGCATCTTTACAGGTCTACCTGAAAAAATCAGTCAGACAACTACAGCTCATTCAGAACTCTGCTGCTCGAGTCCTCACTAAGACCAAAAAAGTGGACCACATCAGTCCAGCTCTGAGATCTTTACACTGGCTGCCTGTCCGTCAGAGGATAGACTTTAAAGTTCTGATGCTGGCCTATAAAGCTCTGAATGGTTTAGGACCAAAATACATCAGTGACCTCCTGACCCAGTATGAACCTTCCAGATCCCTCAGGTCATCTGGATCCGGTCTTTTATCAGTTCCCAGAGTCAGAACCAGACATGGAGAAGCTGCATTCAGCTTTTATGCTCTTTATATCTGGAACAAACTCCCAGAAAGCCTCAGATCAGCTGAAACACTCAGTTTATTTAAATCCAGGTTGAAGACTCACCTATTCTCAGCTGCATTTGAATAAAGCACCAAATCCACACTTTTAAGCTTAAATTTCAAAACTTACACTAACTACTGATCTTATCTATTTCTGATTTTATCTGTTTTGATTTTATATACTGTTTTGTTTGTTTGTTAAGCTTAAATTTCAAAACTGATTTTATCTACTGTTCTGATTTTATCTGTTTTGATTTTATATACTGTTTTGTTTGTTTGTTTGTTTGTTTGTTTGTTTGTTTGTTTGTTTGTTTGTTAAGTGGGTTTAGAGCTCTGGGTAGCTCCCCAGCTGGGTCTAGACTGGGTCTAGAGAGTATTTTAAATTCAGGGAATTTAAAATAGAAAGTAGCTCGTCCACAGAAGGACTGGTAGCTCCCCTTACGATAAGGGTTCAGATCGCGCGAACAAGTGTGGGATTAGAGCTCTGGGTAGCTCCCCAACTGGGTCTAGACTGGGTCTAGAGAGTATTTTAAATTCAGGGAATTTAAAATAGAAAGTAGCTCGTCCACAGAAGGACTGGTAGCTCCCCTTACGATAAGGGTTCAGATCGCGCGAACAGGTGTGGGATTAGAGCTCTGGGTAGCTCCCCAACTGGGTCTAGACTGGGTCTAGAGAGTATTTTAAATTCAGGGAATTTAAAATAGAAAGTAGCTCGTCCACAGAAGGACTGGTAGCTCCCCTTACGATAAGGGTTCAGATCGCGCGAACAGGTGTGAAATGTGTGTGTTTAGTTAGTTTGTTTGTTTGCTTGTTTTAATCAATTTTAAATCATGCTTTTTATTTGTTTTTGTTTCTAATGTCTCTGTAAAGCACTTTGAATCACCTTGTTGTTGAATTGTGCTATACAAATAAATTTGCCTTGCCTTGCCTTGTCTGACTGACACAAACCAAGAGTAAAGTTTGGTGGAGGGGGTATTATGGTTTGGAGCATTTTCAGGAGTTGGGCTCGGTCCCCTAGTTTAAGTGAAAGGAACACTTGTGCTCCCAACAGGGAGATGGCCCTTTCCTGTTTCAACATGACTGCACACCAGTGCACAAAGCAAGACCCATAAAGTCATGGATGAGCAAGTCCAAGATGGAAGACCTTCTTCCAACCAAATAGAACACCTTTGGGCAGGCCTGGACTGGGAAGAAAAATAAATAAAGTATCAGCCCTATACATTATTATACACGTCCTGCCAATTGTGAGATACCATTCTGAGATAATCAGCTGGCCAAAGGAGGAAATAGAAGCTACTGACATCAAGACAAGGAAGTTCCTTGCCATGGAGGGTTTCACCCAAAGTTCAGCAACCTCAGGCTAAGCTAAGTGGAAGGAAGGATGCCACGGACAAATGTGTGTCAGAACAACTATCCAGGATGAAACAACAACAATCCATGAGTACATCAGGAAGAGGTCCACTCTTGCTGCCCTTTTCTTGGCTTGTTCTAGCAATAGCCGCCTCTTGTGACTGCAAGGACTTTAGATTGGCTGCTGCTATAGTAAATGGCCTGCATTTGTAAAAAAAATCATTTGTATAAAAGCAACAAGTCCCTAAGGACTAAGTAAGTAAGTCCCTAAAGTGTACTGTAAAGCTCTATCAGTGCTGTAAAGCTCTATCAGTGCCCTGGGGAGCACTGACAGAGGCGAGGCTGCCAGACACTGGCGCCACCGGGCCCTCTGACCACCACCAGTAGGCAAACATGGGGTTAGTATCTTGCCCAAGGATATCTGGCATGCAGCCTGGGATCGAACCATCAACCTTCTGATTAGTGGCTGACCTGCTCTGCCACCTGAGCTACAGCCACCCCACACTAGTATTACTGTTGACACATTTTGCTGCATCTGTTTTCAAGTTCTTTTTCTTTTTCTCACTTAGCTTTTCAGTCCCACATTTTTATTTATTTTGGTTTGCCCATCTGTATCAACGCTTCTTCCACATTTAATTATGTTCTACAAGGTGGAATATTGTTGAGGGACTGCAGCCCTTCAAGATAGCCTGTAGCCTGTCTTATATTGACAAAGCAAAGGGTCTCACTGCAGCCACTGTGGAGCTCTGCAGTAACTGGAAACACATGACCTCAACAGTAACCTGAAACCCATGACTTCCACACTAGGTAGAAACACGTCCAACATATTGCAATACGGGACACAACACAAAAACAAAGGACGTTTCTCAATTCTAAAGTACGTGAGTCCAGACTTCTTAGGCGCACACGGGAGTCCGAACTTCCCAAAAATGCAAGAACGCAGCACGATCATTTTACAATAGACCCTGCGCACAAGAAAATGCTAACTTCCTGTTTTAAGACCGGATGTAGGGTTGTACATTTCTGGTAGCTTTATTTGGCAGTCAATTGCTACTGCAAAGGTGAACTCAAAAATCATGTCCAAAATACGAAAACGGAAAGATTACATTAAGTTACAAAGAGCAGAGGGTGGTAACACTCACCATTGCTGTGTCATAAAAAAAATCAAATGATCAATTTTGATGTTTGAAAAGCGTAGATCGATTGTTTGTTTACATCACTCAACCCAAGCAGAACTACATTACTGCATGCAGAAGACACATTGTCCACATTCAGAAGCACATCTCTCTATAGTGACAGTTCTTATGATTTAAACAGGCAAATGTCCAGCATTCAAACTACAGGTGAACAATAGTCAAAGCCAGATGTTTCCCCGTTATGTCGATATCAGTACACACCTACACAGGATGTCAACAAACCGTGAAAAAAAGCCACAGGATATAAAAAAAATACATGATTGATTGCAGGTAAGGGTCTGTATATATTAGTATTTACGAAGAGTATGTTGTGACTTATTACTTACAATTACAGTGGTCCCTCGCTATA
The DNA here is from genome assembly GCF_057382095.1 of Aulonocara sp. 'chitande type north' Nkhata Bay. Lineage (NCBI taxonomy): Eukaryota > Metazoa > Chordata > Actinopteri > Cichliformes > Cichlidae > Aulonocara > Aulonocara sp. 'chitande type north' Nkhata Bay. The sequence goes on from NC_141363.1 coordinate 35,147,052, forward strand.
ACGCGGTTCACCTTTTGCAGCGTCGCTGTTTCGCGGATTCTTTTAGTGCAATTTTGCATGCTTTTTTTTTTTTAAAGCACATTGTGTTCTGCATCCCGATCACTTTTTTTTTTTTTTTTACGAAGGTTTGAGCTTTGAGAGTTTAAACAAGAGAGAAAAGTGTGAAACTGTTCATGCCTTTCTGAGAAAAGTGTATAAAGTGTGTAGTGATGGGTTTTACAGCCTTACATTTTAAAAAAATTGTAAAAAATAAAGCTGGCTACTTCGCAGATTTCACCTATCGCTGGTTATTTTTAGAACAACACCCACGATAAACGAGGGAATTCTATATACAAATACTGAGAAATTTCAATCCCTTCTCTCTTTTGCTCTGAGGCGCGAGGGAAAAATATAATAAGTCGATGAACATCATCTACAGATATATTCAGTAAATGCCCAAGACACCTTGAAAAATGTAAATCGCCGCTTGGCTTTTTTTGGAAAACCCGAACATAAATAAGATGCGAATATCACACCGGAAACGAAGTGCCCTACAGGAGTTTCCTCACCGGAAGTAGCATATGCTAAGGTGCACATAGTCTATTGGAACAGCAGCATACTTGATGACATCACCGTTCCGGAGTTTTTACTGCCATCCCCTCTTAATTTAACTGTGATTAATATTTACAATGGAAATTACACATTATGTTTTTGATCTTCTCTCTTTTTTTGTTTTTTAAAGATAATTTTCAAAAAGTATCTTAAGCACTCTGGCAAAATTCGCTTTTATGTATGATCTGTTCCATAATGTCTAAAGAGCTTCATGCAGTTAAGCACAATTACTGCATGTATGAAAACACAAGCTTAATCTCTCTATTAATAAAAATAGTATACATGTATGCCTGAATAATAAGAAAGAGGTGAGATGTTAGAACACTTTTATATTTATTTTAATAGACACTGGCCCTTACAATAGACAGCTGGGGTTTGGAAGAGAATTGAACAAATATTTAAAATATAATCGGATCATTTGGAGCAGCCGTCAGGATCTCCACGCATTAACATGTTGCTTTTGCTCTCAGTGAAAACGTTTCCTCTTGAATTTAAATATTTTTAATGTTATATTTAACTCAGAGTCAGCTGTTTAAAAAAAGAACAGAATATTTTACATCAGGCAGTATAACAGGTGAAATTTAAAGTACACTGACAGCTCTACAAGTAAGACTTCAGTATTAAATAAAACAGTCCAGTTATAAAGCTTAATCTGAGCCAAACTGATTTGCTCAGGAACAAATGAAACACTGAAAAAAAAAAAACAATAAAATTTTTAAATGATCTAATTGACTTGTATCATGTTTAACTTGAGTAGCGAAAGACCACAGGGGGGGGTTTGAAAATGATGTCCGCTATTGTCGCAGATCCACAGCTTGTTTTTTGTCCATAAACTTTGCAGATGAGAAGAAGAGGCAGAGTTCTTCGTGAAAAGTGAAAAAGAATGGCTTAGTTTTCAGAAATCGACATTTATGAATGAACCCATAATAATTATCACATTTAAGACATTTTCAAGTTTATTTTCTTTTCTTTGAGATTCAAAAATAATATCATTTTTAGAAAATTCAAGTAAGTTTGGAATCTTTGGGAAAAGCCAGTAGTGCACATCGTCCCACGGGGCTTTACAGTATATACATTCATAAAATAAAAGTTCTGTCGAATCAATATTCCCATTACAGAAAGAACAAGACTTATTATCAATAGGAAAACGATGTCTGAGAAATTCTTTGGAACGGTAAACGCCTGAGAGTATTTCATAATGGACCTCCTTAGCTTTTGGGGAATGGGAAGTTTTAGGTAATTTGCTCTGATTTCTTTCTTTTGATCGCAGGAGAACGGTTGTGAAATGGAATTTGGATTTGATCTATATGGGGGAAAGCATTAGTGAATAATTCCTTAATTTTAGAGTTTTTTTAGACTGTTAACTCCACAGTGGCTGCAGCCAGGTGCTCTTGGTCGACAAAGGGTCATGGGTCATGTGACTTGAGGGTTTTGAACCACGTGCATCTCGGTGTAGCGTTTCGACATACCTTGGCTCAGCAAGACGTGGAAAGGTTAATTCTGAATAAGGTGTACGGAACAAAGTACATCTGCACAGCAAACATTAACTTTATCCATTTATTAGCGCTATACAAGTTTGACATACAAAAACTACATTAACGTTTAGAGTTACAGCCATCAGCTAGTTCCACGTTGAGCACATTATATATAAAAGAAAGTTACTTTAAGCACGTTTTACTGGCAGGTTTACCTTTTCGGAGGAATCTGTCAAATTCATGCAGCGCAGTGGTGTTGCTTTCTGTATTTGAGAATGACACGGTGGGGATGCGGATTGCCTCTGGACAAATGGAGACAAATTGTTACCAAACAGAAGTGTCTCTGCCTCCATCTACATCCACTACAACACGACTCCGAATACCTTTAAAATTTGCTAGGAGCTCCTCTCTCTGATGGTGGTCAATGACGAGCGATTTGTTATTCGTCTTTTCCCAGTGTGCGAGTTGAAGTCCGGCGTTAACGTCCAGTGAAAGAGTCCTGATAGCCGCTATTGTAAATAACAGCAGGACTGTAATAAGCAAGCTGCTAATAATTATCTTTAAAAACTTAAATATTCTTAACTTTGAACCCGACTCAGTCATTGTAATGGTTGTTGTGTTTACAGCAGAACTCGTCGACTGTGACTGCAGGCTGAATTTGCATTAGAGCCACCTGCAGGCAGACAAGGACAGTCACGCCTACATTATGTAGAGAGCAGTTTTTTAAGAGCTTATTTCAGTTTTAGTTAAATCACCATCACCATTCGGGTGGAGAAAGAATATACAAAGCTTGTGTTCAATCTCCCTCACGACGTGCAGGTTTTTAGTAGTAAAATAATTGCCAAAATACAAAGCAAACACTTTATTGAAATACATTTTTCTCTGCGACCTGCTGGAGCGGGGGGGGGGGGGGCTAGGAGGAGGAGTTGGCTGTCCGACTGCGGTCTGGAGTGTGGGGCCTCCCTGCTGCTGCGGAGTCGGGGCGGTCTGCCTCCCCCCACCGCAGGGAAAAGGGTAACACCACCTGGGTCTGGGTGCAGTTCCCCCCCTCCAGGGGCAAGGGTACCTAGACCCGGGGCTTAGAGTACGCTTGGGGAGTGTGATCGTGTGTACAGCGTCTCTTTATGTCTGTCTCCACGTTGGTTGAGTGTGGAGTAAGTGTATATGAGAGCATGAGGGTGGGAATGGATGTTTGTATATGTGTGTGCCTGTATTTCTGTGTCTATATGTCAGGTTGGGTGTCAGGCGCCACCTCTCTGGGGACATCTTAGGCCCTCCAAGGTATGGAGGCCTATCTCCCCCTACCACCACTTCCCCTGCCAGTGGCGGACTCCCTCAGACATCGGTGCGTTGGTGGTTCTTTGTGTCCGGGGATGGGCGTCCAGGTACACACCGGCTCACTCCTTGGCGGCCGCTTATCGGGGCCTGGAGCCTGGGGCTCGCTCGGGCCCCCTCGGAGGTGGGGTGCCCCCGGCCTCTCGGCCTGGGGCTCGGTCACTCAGGCACGGCTGGCTGCCGGCGGAGCTCACGGGCGCGTCACTGCAACTCCCCCTGGCTTCTGCTCCGCGGCTGCTGAGTGAGCCCTCATCTGGGACTCTCCTCAGCTCTTTCTGGGACAGTGGCGCGGCTGCCCCTCTGTTGGTCTTCCTTGGTCTCTTGTGTTCTGCGGGCCTCTAGATGTCTGGAGTTTTGATCTCCTCCATACCTGCTTCATGCCCTGGAGGACGGGGCTGTGGCCCCCCTACACCCTCTAGCAGATCATTACATGAAGGAACCTTTTAAAAAACAAAAAAACAAACGCGTCCATGCTCACAGGTGTACACACGGGTGATCACACCCACAAACTACACCCTTTTTGGCTCCTACCTCAAAGCACACTGTGTTCTGTTGATCTTATGTGCTGCACAATAATGTTTAATATTTAGTATTTACTGTCATATTCCCATATATCATTGTGATGTTGTTTATTCTATTACTCTTGTTCTCTTCTGCTTGTTTTCTTTTTTCTTTCTCAGCAGGTGACCCAGGTGATCGATATATGCATTTTTTTTCTTTTTTTCTTCTTTTTTTTCTTTTTCTGCTCATTCTGTTGGTTTTTGTCTTTTGCCCTTCTCCCCCGTCCCTCTTCTCAGCTGTTTCTCTTTCCCTCTTTCTTTCTCCCCTTCTTTCCCCCAGTCAAGTCTGTCCCGTATTCAGCAAGTGAAAATAAAATAAACAATAAAAGGTGAGTCAAATGGACCATTACGGCAAGGCTGGGATGGTCAATTTGGTAAAGTAAATCCGTTGGGCATCTTTCTTTGCCTTTAGACAACAATTCTGATGGCAAAAGAGCCAAACGGGACAGGCAAAAAAAATAAAAAATAAAAAAAATACATTTTTAACATTTAAAAAAATGCATGTAAGTACGTGACAAATTCTTTGAAAAGGCAATATTACAATTAGGTTTAAGAAAATGGACAATTTTAAAATTAGTCCAGCATCACTTCTATAGTGACAAGACCACAATGGCAAAATAATCACATAGAAAACCACATTCTGTTTAACTAATAATAATGATTATTACTATTATTATTAGTAATATTATTGTTTCTACAGATCTTCCTCCACTTCCAACTGCTCACACAAACCTGAATCAGGAGACATCAACAAATAAGGATCACATTTTGCCTCATCCCAGACCATCAATCACTACTACAATTACTGACAACTTCTGTGCTACAGAAGTTGAATCAGAATCAGAAAGGGTTTTATTGCCAAATGTTGAGCAGGTTTACAACATTAGGAAATTGCTGCAGTGCTTCAGTGCAAACATACTGTCATAAATTACGCTTAACATCTGCCAGAAAATGCTGAGGATTTTCTATGAGTCTGTTGTGGCCAGTGCGATCCTCTATGCTGTTGCATGCTGGGGGAGCAGGCTGAGGGTCGCAGATGCCAACAGACTTAATAAACTGATCCGTAAGGCCAGCAATGTTGTGGGGATGGAGCTGGACTCCCTCAAGGTGGTGTCAGAGAGGCGGATGCTGTCCAAGATAAAGACAATGTTGGATAACACCTCCCACCCACTCCATGACATGCTGGTCAGTCACAGGAGCACGTTCAGTGAGAGACTGAGATTACCGAAAAGCACCACTGAACGACACAGGAAATCATTCCTGCCTGTGGCCATCTCCCTGTACAACGCATCCACTTAACACACTGTTTGCTGCTACAACTACACATGTTTCTTTTCCAAATATTTATTTATGAGTGACTTATGTATGTATGTATGTATATATATGTATATATTGTACTATTCTTAGTTAGTGTATTGTCTGTCTTGTCTTAATGTTGGTTTAAAATGGAGCACTGTAACAAAAAATAATTTCCCCCAGGGATCAATAAAGTATTCTGATTCTGATTCTGATGATTCTGATTAAATAGACATGAAAATAAAAATAAGAATAAGAATTAAAAGTGCTAAGTAGATAGATATATACATGAGTGCAGGTGGTGATCAGTGCCAAACATGGAATGATGCAGTGAACACAGCGTAGGGTCATGTGTTAGTGGTGGGAACAGTCATACGGTTATTGTTCATGTGTCCAACAGCAGAGGGGAAGAAACTGTTCTTATGGCGAGAGGTTCTGGTGCGAATGGACCGGAGCCTCCTGCCTGAGGGGAGCAGGTCAAACAGACTGTGTCCAGGGTGTGAAGGGTCAGCTGTGATCAGAGTGCACGCCCCAGTGTCCTGGAGGTGTACAGGTCCTGCAGAGATGGGAGTCTGATAGTGTAGAATTTATACTTGCAGTTTAAATTCATTCTTGTGATCTCCACATTGTATTTACTTACATTATTTATGAACATTACGCAACATCTAATCCAACTGGCATTACAATTATAACGGATCTGATTCTAAAAAGAATGTGCACATTTATAACATCCAGAAACATCTTTGTAATACATCATTTTCCATCACAAAGTACAGTTCTGTGCAACAGTTTAAGGCAGGTGAGAGAAAAAATGTTGTAAACAAAGAATGCTTTCAAAAATGGAAGTGTTAATCATTTATTTTCATCAATCAACAAAATGCAGTGAATGAACAAAAGAGAAATCTAAATCAAATCAAGATTTGGATTGACCCCCCTTTGCCTTCAAAGCAGCATCAATTCTTCTAGGTACACATGCACACAGTTTTTAAAGGAACTCAGCTGGTAGGTTGTTCCAAACAGCTTCGAGAACTAACCACAGATCTTCTGCGGATATAGGTTTCCTCACATCCTTCTGTCTCTTCATGTAATCCCAGACACATTGATGATGTTGAGATCAGGGCTCTGTGGGGGCCAAACCATCACATCCAGTACTTCTTGCTCTTCTTCATGCTGAAGATAGTTCTTAATGACTTTGGCTGTATATTTGGGGTTGTTGTCCTGCTGCAGAATACATTTGGGGCCAATAAACAATCATTTATATTTGTGAAAGCATTCTTTGTTTACAGCATTTTTTTTCTCACCTGCCTAAAACTTTTGGACAGCACTGTATTTAGGAAAAAAGGCTGTATAAAAGGAGACACAAATGAAATTTGCTAGTGACGGAATCAGTCAGTCAGACGGGGTTTCAGCTTGTTTTTATGGGTCAGTATAATGTTATGCCACATTTGGACATTTGTTTTGATCATTTAAGCACAAATTCATGTCCTTCATCTGAATTTTATTGTTTTGAGGTTTGGCCTTCGGAGTCTAACCCTTGTGTGACCTAATCCAGGTTTGGCAACATATGAAATAAAATATTATTAATTATAATTATTATAATTAGATTATTCATTTGAGGATGCTAACTATGAAGCAAGACCCACCGTTTCTGTGTAGAAAATATTAAAAAGTAATTGGTTTTGGTTGCTGGAAACGTGTATACCTTTGTAAAAATGAATGAAATTTTAATAAGATATGTGAAACACAAAGGAGTGACTTTGGGTTTCACTTTGGGTTGACTTTTAAGTCAGAACAAATATTTTAGTTGAACAGAATAAGAAAAACTACAACAGAGTACATTCTGTTGGCTCATCAATAAAACAAAATCAAAGCTTTTGAATGAAAAGTTGAAAAGCACTTAGTTTTGATGACCAAAATGACTTTGACATTTGTTATATGACTGGTTTTAGAAAAAGCTCATTACTTATTTTTTACAACTTAAAATATAAATTAAATAAAAATAAAATTTTCAAAATGAAAAATTCAGAATCTTTTTTTTTTAATTGAAGTGTCGATTGAGCAGTCTGACAAATGTTTTCAAAGTAATTAAATAAATGTAATTTGCATATAAGAGTTTTAATTTGCAACATCTTTTTTTTTATTAAAAATGTAAAAACTCATGTATCAAATAGGACACATTGGGCCTTGAGGGAATAACCATCACATCCGCTTTGAAATCTGCAAGTAAAAATCTGCAATTACTAATGACCTTCACTTTAAGCATCTTAAGATTTTATTTTAAGATTTCATGTTTTGGCTGCTGTGTTAATGCATTTTAATTTTTAAGGTCACTACGTTCCATCTGTGAAAGGTAATATGCAAATTTGTGCAAAACCACTTGTGTGTCATTTGCTTTAATTAATAACTCTTTTCTTGTCTTCTTTACTCTACATTAAAGCTATTTTTATTACAGATGGAAGATTGTTACCTGGATAAAACTGTCACATTTTCAGAAATGTTACTTATTCTAAACCTGTTGTAAAATTCCTCATATGTACTGTATAGAGCACAAGTGTAAAAAGGAATTTCATTTTGTGTTTCATCAGAAATAATTATGGGAAAATTCTGTTAGGTCAAAGTAACTGTGATTCAGACTCATCTGAGATTTTTAGTACATGCAAGTATGGAATCATTTTGAAAATCCTAGGTGGCACAACATTCAGGCTGATGACAACACTCGATCCTCCTTTGTTATGGCTGATGGGTAATTAAAAATAAAATTGTGCACAGATTCAATCACATTTACAAATCTGGAATCATTTTAATGAGTCAGCCAGTAAAACAGCATTCTTTGAACATTAAATCCAGTATTTTATTTAAATTAAGCATCCCTGTAGGTAGTGCTGTCATTAGTACTATTCATTATGAGCGGTCCAAATCAAAAAGCCATGAGATGTATCTTTATGACGGCACTACTATCAGTGTCCCACAATAAGACATATATAATAATTGGTTAATTGTATCATATCATACCACCATAGAGTTCAGAAAAAAATAGTACATCAGTCTGCATAGAGCACCAAAACTTAATCTTGAATGCAAAATTCTAGATAGCCAATTCACAGTGATTTTACTGCAGAAAGGTCAGTGCTCTATCTACTCACATATCACTGAAAAGAGTCAGTAGTCCACATAAAAGATAAAAGTACATCCCACTTTGAAATGAGCAAAATTGTAGTTTCTGATTCTATAATGCAAAAGTTATTTAGTGCAATATCAATGCATTTTGTATGCTATTCATGTGTTTATCTTATCACCAATGTTGTCAATTGCTTAGAGTTCATGGACAGAGCTGTGGGGCTCAGGGAGCTTCCTAATGTCACAGTTCTGGATCAAATTGAAGTAAAAAACAATCATCTCCTCGTAGTTCTTAGTGGAAATCCTTTCATTGATGCCATGGAATCTGAGAAACAAAGGAAAAAAAGGATTCATGGTACTTGGAACAACAAAGTATTTTATATATTCCCCTCTTCTATTCATGCTGCATGATCTGTTTCTAGAGTTGAGAAATAATCACTGCACGTGGAATTCACTTTTGTGTGAGAATCGCATCTGTAACCGGAAGGTCGCCGGTTCGATCCCTGGGCTCTCTGTCCTGGTCGTTGTGTCCCTGGGCAAGACACTTTACCCTACTTGCCTACTGGTGTTGGCCAGAGGGGCCGATGGCGCGATATGGCAGCCTCGCTTCTGTCAGTCTGCCCCAGGGCAGCTGTGGCTACAACTGTAGCTTGCCTCCACCAGTGAATGAATAATGGTATTGTAAAGCGCTTTGGGTGCCTTGAAAAGCGCTATATAAATCCAATCCATTATTAATTCTTCTTACTGTATTTATTCAATTTTAAATTGAGGTCTGCAGACATTTTTGGTGAAAATATATTTTGACAGTATTAAAAACTGCTGAATTCTCACCTCTCAGGGTCACCTGGCTTAAACCAAGCCGGGGAAAACCGATAAATATTTTTGGTCAGGTCGACGAAGTGTCGACTGTCTGTGTTTCCAATACAGATACCTGCACATTTAAATATGATATTAAATTACTTATAATGTCCCGAAAGATGCTTTAAAATGCTTCCAGCTAATTCATAAAAATGTCTACAAATCTGTATGAACTCTACCTGGAGCAACTGTAACTGTTGGAAACAAGTCCAGCACCGTTTTCTTAATAATTTGGAAGCCAAAGGCCTTGTCATCAGCACCGCTGATGGGTAGAGGGTCAAATCCATCAACAAGTTCTACCTTCACTCGCTGGTCGCCCACCGTATCCTTGATGATGTCCAGTACCTAAAAAAAGACAGCACACATCTCATATTCATGTCAAAGTGTACATAGTAAGGCATTCATTCTCAAAAAGGACTCCACCTCTTGTACCGACTGCGCTGAGTGAATTCGTAGATTTACATAAGCTTCAGCAAGGGAAGGAATAACATTTATCTGCAGAGGGAGGGAGATATTGAATTTTTACAAAGAAAAGTAACAGGCTTAAAATCTTACTTCTTGTGAATTACATTCAATTTAAAATAATCACTGCACCTTTACTCCTGCATTAAAAAAGGTGACTGCTGTGGTAGTCCTTACAAATGCATTAGATACTGGTTTTCTTTCAAGTATCCTGAAACATAAAAACTGGTCTATTTCACTGGAACCAATCACAAGAAAACATGACATTTGAATTTATATTTAAATGATATTTAGCAGTTATTACCTGCTAAGGAGCGGAGAGAAGAGCCACAAATTCGACATTATGAACTTTAGTGGTAAACTGAACTGAAGGCAAAGAATTAGTAGTTGGTAAAGAATGAGTACATGAGTATACTACTAGTAAAGAAGTATTTAGATTACCCTACCTTGTGGGCCAGATGCTCAAAGGTGTCACCTTCAGGACCATAACCAAATAACCTCGGCATTGGGTTGTCCTCTAGTCTGAGGAAACAGGATCACAGTTAAATCTTTTATACTAGCTTTTTAAACATGGGGTAGTAAAATTATGGAAGGCAGTGAAACATATGAACAGAGAAGCTAAACAGAACTCATTATAGTTTAAAAAACAATGTTCCTCTCACCTTTTGACTGCTGTGGCTAAGATCCCAATGCTAGTTTCCCTGGGAGGCATCGAGGAGTGACCAGGGGCCACAGACACACTAAGCTTTATAACGGCCTGGCCTTTTTCACTTAACCCAATTCTGCAAATCATAAATCGTACACATAAACATAAGATGTGATCAACACAAGTGCACAACACATGTTTAGATAGGTTCTTACAGAGCAGCAGGTCCTTCAAGACCAGGAATGATTCCATCAGATATAGTCAGGCCCTCATCCATGACAAACAACAGCTGGACACCACGTTGCTTCAGAATACGCACTATGTTCATCGCTCCATTGAGACCATTGATCTTAAAAAAGAGATTTTGAAGAGCACAGCCATTAAAATGTGATATTTCCAATCCCACTTAAGTTTGTAATGTCATAGTGAAACTGTTAACATACTTCTTCATCATGACCAAGACCGATGTAAAATCCCCTGCGTGGAGCATAGCCCTTTAACAGCAAGTACTCCAGCGCCTGAAGTATTCCCTAGAAGAAATAAATCAGCTGTTTAGCCAAATATACCTCAAGTCTGTTTAAAAGTAAGCTCACACAAAAGTAATATGTTTTCACACCATTACAGAGTTTTTGTCATCTATGGTTCCTCTGCCGTAGATGAAGCCATCGATCTCCTTTGCAGAAAATGGTGGCGCTTCCCAACCATCGGACTCTGAAGCAGGTACTACATCAATGTGGGCCAGCAGCATGTATGGCACCAGTTCAGGCTGTGATCCTTTCACCCAAAACAAGTGGCTGTAGTTTGCCACCAATTCATGATGAACCAAGCTAGAAGAGAAAACTGTAGGGAAGGCTGACAAAAAAAAACAAGCTGAAAGAGCAATTCTTTTCTTAAATTCATCATCTATCGCTTTAATTAATTGCAGCTCTGCAAGATCCCTCTGCTCCAGAAGGCACATGTGCAGGCCCGTCCTTAATTCACCAGCGAACATCTAAATGATTCAGAGGATTTGAAGAAAGTTCTATTGTCAGATGAAACCAAAGAACCCAAAGAACACCATCTCCATAGACAAGCATGGAAGTGGAAATATTATGCTTTGGGTCTGTTTTTTCTGCTAAGGATACCGGACAACTTTACCACATAGAGTGGCTAATGGACAGGGCCATGTAGCATAAAATCTGGGATAAGAACCTCCTCCCCTAACCCACAACACTGAAGATGGGTCATGGATAGGTTTTCCAGCATGACCTAAAACATACTGCAAGGCAACAAAAGAGGTAAATGGTTAAATAAAGAAGCACATTAAGCTTATGGAGTGCCATAGCCAGTCTCCAGATGTCAACCCTTTAGAAAGTCAGTGGAGGGAGCTGAAACTTCAAGTTGCCAAGTCAGAGTCAAGAAAACTAAAAGTTTTAGAGAATTTCTGCAAAGAGAAGTGGGCCAAAATCCCTCCTGAAATGTGTGTAAAACTGGTGATCAACTTCTGTCTCACTTACTTAAAATTAAACTTCCATACAAACTGGAGACTGTTCTTTTTTTTTTTAAGTGAGCAAGCTCACATTTTCAGCAGGGGATCAAATAATTATTTCTCTCACTGTACAAACAATAAATGTTTTTGAGAAGTCCCCATACACCAAAGCAAAGAAAACTCTGAGACAGTTAAAGACAACAAGCTGTGATTGTAATGAAGTGTTTCAGCAAATATAATTTTCCCCCTGTTAACATACATGAGGCTTTTTCAGTTGCTTAGTAACAATCCAATTTATAAAATAAAACATACTGAGAAATGGCTGCTATGTTTATTCTTATAACCGCAGTTAAATGTCTCCCACTTTGTCGGGGATGTTTGGAAAGAAGGGTGAATGTAATGTAATGCATGTATTATCCTTATTGTGAATGAAAATGAACAAGTGAAGATCAAGTAGCAATTTCTGCATTTGTTAAACATAAGGACTTTTATTTGTTTTCAATTGTTTTTAAGCAGAGTCAGCTTCTTTTCTTGAATTGGAAGAATCTGTTCTCATGGCACACCTGCAGCAGGTATACATAGGCATCATTTTACCAAAATACACTATATTGGCAAAGTCAGAAATCAACTGTCCAAATCATTGAATTCAGGTCTACACTAATGGAAAGAAGGACGCCTTGGACCACTGAGTGTCAGAACAACTATCCAGGATGAAACAACAACAAACAATCCATGAGTACATCAGGAAAAGGGCCACTCTTTTGTTGGGACTGCTCTGTCTCTTGCTGCACTTTTCCATGGCTGTGCTAGCAACAGCAGCCTCTTGTGACTGCAAGGACATTATACTAGTTGTTGCTAGTACAACTGTTGATGGTGCAACTGCTAACATGTTGACTAATTTGAAAAATTTTAGTGCACCTGTGTTTTTTTTAGTTACAAAGGGTAGGCCAGCATAATATTAAACTCTATGGCCAAGAATGGGATGTAACTCAGTTACTATTAGTGTGAAGGCAAACAAGCAAATACTTTTGGCAATATTGTGTATCAACGCACTGAAAGATACTGTTCCAAATAAATAGTAAAATATTAGATAAAACAGTGAATTGTGTGTCACTGACAAAGGCATCAATTAAGTATTTTACAGTGGAATTGAGGGTTACATTGTGGTTGCTGTGGGTTTCACTAACCAGCTGCCAAAAAAGTGCCATGAACTGCTGTGTAACTTGCTGCTTAATGATGATTATTATTGTTAACCTTTCTGGAAGTTTACCTGTCATCAGATTTGTTCTACACTTCCAATAAAGACTAGAGTAAGCAGGTAAAACGCACCAAAACCTCAGGTCATGTGACTTGATGTTTTGAACCACGTGCATCTCAATGTAGGTTTCGACATACCTGGGCTCGGCAAAACGTCGAAAGGTCAATTCTGAATAAGGTGTACGGAACAAAGTACATCTGCACAGCAAACACTAACTGCGTCTTTATCCATTTATTAGCGTTATACAAGTTTGACATACAAAAACTACATTAACGTTTAGAGTTTGCTACAACTGACCGATCAAATCATGCGTGCAAGCGTCGACAGCCATCAGCTAGTTCCAGTTGAGCATATTATATATAAACAGTGTTGGGGAGTAATGGAATACATGTACCGCCGTTACGTATTTAAAATACAAAAACTAAGCACGTTTTACTGGCAGGTTTACCTTTTCGGAGGAATCTGTCAAATTCATGCAGCGCAGTGGTGTTGCTTTCTGTATTTGAGAATGACACGGTGGGGATGCGGATTGCCTCTGGACAAATGGAGACAAATTGTTACTAAACAGAAGTGTCTCTGCCTCCATCTACATCCACTACAACACGACTCCGAATACCTTTAAAATTTGCTAGGAGCTCCTCTCTCTGATGGTGGTCAATGACGAGCGATTTGTTATTCGTCTTTTCCCAGTGTGCGAGTTGAAGTCCGGCGTTAACGTCCAGTGAAAGAGTCCTGATAGCCGCTATTGTAAATAACAGCAGGACTGTAATAAGCAAGCTGCTAATAATTATCTTTAAAAACTTAAATATTCTTAACTTTGAACCCGACTCAGTCATTGTAATGGTTGTTGTGTTTACCCCGGAACTCGTCGACTATAACTGTAGGCTGAATTTGCATTAGAGCCACCCGCTGCCAGACACAGACAGTCACGCCTACATTATGTAGAGAGCAGTTTTAAGAGCTTATTTCAGTTTTAGTTAAAGCACCATTCGGAGAAAGAATATACAAAGCTTGTGTGCAATAAAGGCTTGTTTTGCAGTATGAAAAGGCGCATAGAAATTTTATTGAAGTACATATCAAACATTTAAAAAAGAGAGAAAAAAAAAGGCATGCAAGTACCGTGACAAGTTCTGTGAAAAGGCAATATTACAATTAGGGTTAAGAAAATAGACAATTTTTAAAATTAGTTCGTTTCGGCATCACTTCTATAGTAACAAGAACAGTGACAATATTATAGAAAAAACAAAACAACAAAAAGAAAAGAAAAAAAAAAAAAACAAGTATAAAACTGGATTTTGTAGTTCGCTTCCACAAAAGGGGAAACAAAAATCTGTCGGTGTGAAAGTAACACTAAATTAAAGCAATGTTAATCCTGTGCATAGTCAACATCTGTGTCCTGTGACTCTGCCTGAACCAGAAGCCTGTCCTCACCTTATGACCAATAGCTTAGACTGTCCTCAACATTAACATAAATAAGGTACAGGACACATGCTACAATTATGAAAACTAAAATCTGTATGTGAATGGGTACAAGATAGCGCTCCACCTCCCGTCTCTGCTGGGTCATGGGACTCACAGGACTGTCAGGGTAGGAATACTGGACAGGTCTCTGTGCGGCACCCTTGATGGGTCTCCGTCGAGTGACGCTGAAAAACAATGGAATACACATCCTTATAATTGAGTCGGAGCACTTTCACCATGTGAAAGATGTTCATCTGCCAAACATTTTTTATTTATTTATTTTTTTAATCTTTTTATTTTATCTCTTATGCAGCAAGTAAGAGTTTCAACAGGGTTTGTGTGGTACTTACTAGATCCCCGTCGGAGTGGTCTTACTGTCTGGAAGGATGTCCTTGAAAGCATCTTTCACAGGTTCCTGGGGAGGCTAGAAAAGACGGTAAAAATGAGTGAAATCACACAAATGAAACCAGAAACAGTAAAGACAGGAGCCCTGCATTTCAAGTAGAAAGATGGTGACCGTAATGAAAACAAAGGTTCTGCTCCCAAGTTTGATGTACTGGGATGTTTGTTTTGTTTTTGTTTTTTTAAATTAAAAACAGTGGGTTGGGAAAGGAAAGACTAACCAGAATATTGACGATGCATGACATTGGTATATGATTTGCAGTTACTAGAGTTTGGTAAAACATTTAAGCAATTGTTAAAGTTAATGTGCCGATTGAATTTTATAGATTGATTTAAAATAAAAATGACATCAAAGAAAGTTCAATCAACACCCCATCAAACATTGAGTGCTTGTGTAGTAAGTGCATGTGCATCCCATCAAGTGATATGGATCAAAATCCAAATCTTAAGAGCCAGTAAGATGTATATGACACCATTCTCCATTAATGTGGAAAAAAAAAAAAAAAAAAAACCTCTGAAACAATTCAGCCGGCACCAAAGTTTGTGTGTAAAGTGTGACTGAACACCATAAGCTCTGACCCCGTCTGACTGTGCCCAGTTTTCCTGCACACTGGTCCCATTGAACTCGCACGCATTGTCTGTGACAGACCGTGAGCTCGAATTCTCCATCTATTTACAGCAAGAATGTAAACTGAGCAACAACTCCAGCAGAGATTATGTATAACAAAAATAAAGACTGAATATGGAGCTTTAAATGTGGATCAACTTTCCTCCTCAACCATTTGAGTGATGCTGAAGTATTGAGAAGAAAGTGATGAGTCATCAGTGGACTTTGATCTAGGTAGAACCTGCAAGGTATCATGTTAAAAGCAATAAAACATGATGCATCTCCATATGAATGGTAAATAAAAACCATCGAACTATGGTATGTTGAGAGGTTCACAAAGCAAAAAAAAAGACTAAGGAATGCAGAGAATTTAAAATTCATAGGGCGCCTACTAAGACCAGCCTACCGTTGATCCTAATCGTGTGTGGTGATCTGCAGCGGATGTGCTAATAATCTGTGAGCACTGAGATTGACTCCGCTCTGAAGACTTTAACGCATTCCGTGAATTCCAGTTGGAACGACATCTTGTGTTCCTAGGAGGACAAGGGCGCTTAAAAAGCCAAGCCCATGAAAGGGGGGGGGAGGGGGGGGAACAACTTTGTTATCACTTAACAATTCAGTTTGACAGAATGTTCTTGAAATGATATGAAATATCTGCAGTAATTACCAGCCTTGATGAGGGTAAAAAGCACTGTGGGTAAAAAATGTGATTCTGAAAAGTTAAAGAAAATAACATCAAAAGTTACAATTCAAATGCTTTGGCAAAAATCTGAATCCAGTATTAAAACTGCAATGAGTAACCATTAGGTGGCACTAGAGGGAAGTTTTGTGCTGTGATAGAACTGTTGAGTGGCAGTATGATACCCAGCAGATGGCAATAAGGCCAACTTACTTCCAGATTGTTAAAAAGAGAACGTTTTAAAAAAAAAAAAAAAAAAAAAAAAAAGTGACTTTCATCTAAAAGAACCAAAGTCTCTAAAATAATTCCTCACCTGGCTGCTCTCTTGTTGGGTTTGGTCTGAAGGGTCAGGTTGTTTTTCTGAACCTGTACAAGCCAGAGAAAAATACAACGTTGTGATACGAATAAAGCAAGATCTTATTCAAATAAACCCCCAAACATTTCTTGTCATACCCAAGTCTTCATCTTTCTCCTGCTGCTTTTCCTCCTCTTCAGAGTCAGAGTACAGTATGGCTTTGTCTGCTTCATTCAACCTTTCACATCTGTCAGACTGTAGCAGTTTATGGAGTTTTCTTTCATACAAGACCCTAGTGGAGGCTGGCATTGAAACACAGCATGAAACCAATTTCCTCTTAAGGTCTAGGTCTATATAGATCTAAAAACCATCTGAATGTTATGTATAAAGACTTTCTTTCAATGGGGAAAAAAAAAAATTAAAAGGTGCTTAAAAATCTTTTCATAACCCTCACCAGTTATAGGCCCAGGTTTAACACCATGTTTGCGTAATGTGGCCTTGAGGTCCTCATCAGTCAGACAACTTGGAACAGGCATCTCTGCATCCTCTGGATCTTTCTTGTCCTAACAAAGACAAGATTTGCTCGATTTAAAGTAATAACAGCTGTGAGTTAAATGCCAGGAAGATCCAGGTGTGAAGATAGAAATAAAAACAGCTGGAGGCTGTCATTTATGGATCCGTTCAGTCTTCTAATCATGTTGTAAGTCATTTGCATTCATGTTTAGATATGATAGAAAAAAAGATAGAAGTAAAAAAAAAAAAATTAAAAAGCTATAAAGATTTTAAATTTTATTCACACTAAAGCCAAATAAAGTTACTTTGTTGTACCCCACCAAACCAACTGAAAAATTAATATAATATATAAATAAATTTTTAAAAAAAATCTGATACATAATATAAAATACCAAATAAGAAAAAAAAAAAAAAAAAAAAAAAAAGAGAGAAAAAAAATGTATAAACTTAGGTTGCAACTCATAATTCACATTCAGGGGGAGACCAAGGAAACGTCACATATTTATTACCATTTCTCAGTTTAAACGCCTGTTCACTTTATCTTGCAGTTTCTAAAAGTGAAACTGACACAATGTTGTGCTTAGTTTTGATAGTTTACCCAAAACATGACAAGCGCCAGCGTTCCCCTTCATAACAGAGCTAGATGAGCGTGACAGGTGCGCACACGCCTGTAATGGTAGCCTCCATTACAGAAACATCTCATGTAACATATACCAACTGTACAGCAGGTGGTTTAAGTGCTTGAAGTCCTCAAGTGTGCAACAGCAAGAGGGCTGTTCGGAAGCAATGGTCCAGAGCTCCACACCTCCAAAGCACACAGCTGCTGAACTTGTGCTGCTGCGGTGTGAAAGAATTAGCATTGGCAACGTCTGGCATTATTGATACCAATTTAATGTATGGACATCAGTTGTGACAGCCGATACTAAAGAGCCGTTGCACAGAGCGAATACTTTGTCATTGTCACTCATTAAGTTCGTCCCTACTTCGAAAAAGTCTACAGTAGAAAAACCATGTAGCCACAAAATATGGACTCACATCTCCTGCACGGTCCTCCTCGTCGCTGGAGAAATCCGCCGCGTTTTTCTGATCAATGTGTTTGAGGTGCAGCTCCACATACACTGCCCTTTTGCTCGCTGCAGGTGGCAGCGCGACGTTATGAGCGACTAAATCCGACTTTAGACGAGATTTAGAGAGATGGGCGGGCTCCTCCACAAACGGCATTTCACAAGAAAACAACAGCAAAATGTGAGAAAACAATACTGTTCGGTGCCCTCGGTGGAACTGCGAAGAAAGCCTTCTGCTGTAATCAGACTAGATTGAGAACAGCTGCAGTCCAAGACTTGATTGGCAGCAAGAAACTCCGCGTTACATACAGGAGACCAGTATCCAAGCTCGTTGTGAATTTATATGTTTCAGCTGCATGTAATGTCTGTTTGTTAAACTAAGTAGAAAACTGAAAATGCAGTCCAGACTTTGCAGTACAACTTTGAGCTAGAATATTAGTCAGAAAGAAAAAGATTTTTATTGTAATTTTACTTTAAAGCTAAAACTATTCATTCCCAAAAATATTTCCATCTAAATGGAAGTCTATTTATTAAAATTAGAGCTGGTGGAGACATACTGCCATTAAAAAGGAAAAGCACAAGCGTTTTTAATTTGTATATTTTAAGTCCCCTATTGTGATGGATACAGCCATTGACATTTAGAGGTTTATGATCAGTTAATTTTTTTTTTCAGTGAGAAAAGACTGATTCTCATTATGAATTTAAAGATGTATACAGCAGTTTCAGTAAAATAATCACATACCTTTGACTTCCAGGTGTGACCCACACTTTGGTTGCTGCTGGCACCGTGATATATGCTGCTGCAGCAGCATTTTGACACGAGTGATGCATTCAGGCCGTTGAATTGGTGAGTTCTTATTTTCTGACACCTGTGAGCAGATGAAGAACAAAAGGAAAAACACTGGTTCAGGTGATTATCTGTTAAGCAGGGAATCTAATATGTCAGCAGACATTGTTTTCACTTGTTTTTAGTTACTTTTGTGACATTTACAATTAACCATCTCCCATATTGTACAATCTGACAATATATAACGGCTGCATCATATTTGCATGATCAGACCTGTTTCCAGCAGTTTAACAGTAATAATAATAATAATATATATATATATACACTTGCGCTATTTGCAATGTTGTCATAACCTTGAGGATTTTTCCACATAATGCAATTTACCAGCAAAGATAAATTCATTATCACTGTTGCATCAAGGCATGAGCTCATTGTCAAGGGTGCTAATCTCAATAATAGAGTTCACTTCACTGATTAATTCATATTTGATGTATTTCCATATTGTTGGGGTACAACAACAAGATGAAAACATCAACATATCCTCCCAGCGCTGAAGATAAAAATATTATCACTATGGTGATTATTCTGCAGGCTTGTCAGCATATTGGCATATCTATTCCCTACCACAAATTTTAATGTTTAGCTGCTGTTTAGGTGTAGTTCAGCTCACTCTGTGCTGACTTCTGACATAACAATCAGGTCTTGTTTAGCATACGACTGTGTTTTAAGCTCCTGTAACTTCTGATTTAGCTGAACTGGTTCTAAATTCAGCTAAGCTGGTCAAAAGCTGAAACTCAAACTGAGCTCTCAGATAGGATTAGTCTCTGTGTCCAGGATTCCTTGTCTTGCTTTCAACAAACCACTATAGATTACTAACCTGCTGAGTAATAAGAGAGATCGTTGCAAATGAATTTAATTCATTTGTTTCAGGTGCAATCAATTTTAAACAGCATCTCTATTGGAATGGAGTTCTTAAATATTCCTCTTCTTCTTTAGATGCATAGGATGTGTAAATACACTCATCGGCCACTTCATTTGGTGCACCTTGCAGATACTGGGTAGGACCTGCTTTTGCCTTCAAATTGCCCAAATTCTTAGATTCAACAAGATGCTAGGGGCCCAAAGTGCCAAGAAAATCCTCCACACCATTATGGCACCACTAGCCTGAACCATTGATACAAAGTAGGTTGGATCCATGTTTTCATGTTGTTTCTGACCCTATCATCTAGATGTTGCAGCAGAAATGGAGACTCATCAAACCAGGCAATATTCTTCCTAACTTCTATTACATATTTTATTGACCCCATGCAAGCTGTAGCCTTAGTTTCCTCTTCTTAACTGACAGGTGGTCTTGAGTTGCTGTAACTCATCTGCCTCAAGGTTTGATGTGTTGTGCATTTAGACGCACTCTTCTGCTTACCTTTGCAGTAACAAGTGAATATTTGAGTTACTGTTGCTTTCCCGTTAGATGGTAAATGGCCTGTATTTGTATAGCGTTTTACTAGTCCCTAAGGACCCCAAAGCGCTTTACACATCCAGTCATCCACCCATTCATACACACATTCACACACTGGTGATGGCAAGCGACATTGTAGCCACAGCCGCCCTGGGGCGCACTGACAGAGGTGAGGCTGCCGGACACTGGCGCCACCGGGCCCTCTGACCATCACCAGTAGGCAACGGGTGAAGTGTGTTGCCCAAGGACACAACGACCGAGGCAACCTTGCGATTACAAGGCGAACTCCCAACTCTTGAGCCATGATTGCCCCGCCGATCAAAGTTCAAAGATTCTGGCCATTCTCAAAAATCCTTTTTTCTTTTCTTTTCTTTTCTTTTTTTCTTTTTTAAAGAGGACTGCAGCACTGTGGATATTTTCATTTTTTCAGAACATTCTCTGTAAACCCAGGTGATGGTTGTTTGGGAAAATGCCAGCAGCTCAGCAGCTGAAATGGTGAAAGCCATCTGGCACCAACAACTATGACATGTTCAAAGTCTCTTACTGTAAATCACCTTTCTTCCCCCTTCTGATGCTCAGTTTGATCTTCAGTGGGTTTACTTGACCATGTCTACATGCCTAAATGCATTGAATTGGTTATATGTGATTAGCTGATTAGATATTTATTTAAACCAGGAGTTGAGCAGGTATACGTAATAAATTGGCTGGTGAAATGTATTAAGGAATTTATATACTCAGAAATTACATTGTCCTATTTGATATTGTTGCATATAGTGACATGCTGTTTGGCTAATAAGCTGGTATGTCTTAAAGTCTGACTTGAAATAAACTGAGTGTCAGAGCAACAAGATACATCGTGACCAGAATGCAATGTCATGCCCGTTAAAGTGTCCACGGATAAAGCAAAACCGATCACCTGAACAACACAAGCGTCATGTTAGCTCAAACACATGTAACTGCATAACTTCACTATATTGATCCGTGAATGCAAACATTACAGAAAATAACTGTTGAATTGTTGCTTATTGCCAATAATTTGCACCATTTTAGATCAGTTCAGTTAAAGTTATGAACCTGTATGCTGTTT
The DNA here is from genome assembly GCF_057382095.1 of Aulonocara sp. 'chitande type north' Nkhata Bay. Taxonomy (NCBI): domain Eukaryota; kingdom Metazoa; phylum Chordata; class Actinopteri; order Cichliformes; family Cichlidae; genus Aulonocara; species Aulonocara sp. 'chitande type north' Nkhata Bay. The sequence goes on from NC_141363.1 coordinate 35,168,469, forward strand.
TATGTCAATTCGCAGTGCTGCACTTGGCCAGTTGCTTTTGTGACTGACTCAGAGGAAACCGTAAAGGCCATTGTGTTAAAACTGGTGAAATGTTGCTATAGCAATCATCTCTGTTTGTCTTCAGAAGTCACTTAATTTTGTGGTTTTTAAATATCAAAGCCAAAGATTTTTTTTAATGTACACAAAGTCTTCAGATAAGATTCAAGAAGGCCAATTATGGATATATCAAAGTCACGAGATATTCATCAGGGAGTTATTGTGGTCAAATGCTTTTTGAATCCTTTTGAAAAATCTAGTTAAAACGAGACAGCAGGCAAACCACAGCAATTCACATGTGAAGCACTTGATAAACGTGCTGTGATTGTTCAGTTAGCTAAAGTGCAAACCATCTACTCGTGACATGAGTTTTGTCACTGATCATTGCCAGCTCCTCTAATTTATTTATTTATTTTAAAGTGATAATATTAAAACAATCGACCCTAGAACTAAATCGAGCCAAAGCCACTAAAACATTCAACATTCACAAATGTCATTTTATGCTACTTTTTGCTTTACTTTTAATCCAATTTGTTTTTATTTATTAATTACCCAATGACCACCACTGTTATTATTTCACTGGTCACTAGAAAACAATAGAAAACAAAGAACTAAGGAAACCTGGAAAGGAAATATTTCTTCTTTTTTTTAAAGTGACATAACATAAACCCAAACGCAAGCTCAGGAACTAAATCATTAGAAGACGGTACTTGGTTGGAAGAGCTGGAGGCAAAAGGTCCTTTTGGCTCAAAGGGCTCTGGGGACTCCCTGAGGGTAAATACCCACTGAAGGGCTGCCTTGTGAACTACACCCCTTTTTAAAGACTTTTGTTTTGTTTTTTTATGCATTCACATCAACAGCAGGCATGCTAAAGTGACTTTATAGTCAGTCAGCAGTTGGTATGAGTCAAAATATTTTTCGTTTCCTTCACTGTGTATTTTCTTTTTCATTTTTAAATGCCAGTTGTTGTTGCTGCATTCATGAATGCACTTCCAAGTCTTGACCAATCGCTGTTAAACCTATGTTACTACGTGTCCCTGAAGCAAGATCTAGTACATCTCCTCTTTCATCATTTCAAAAAACAGGGTGTTTCCTCCAAAAATTAAAAGAAATGCAAAAAAAGAGTCTATGCTGAGGCGAATAGGCTTACAAAGATCACAGAGTCCACTTTAAACGGGCAGCTGGTGCAGAACATTCCACATTACTGAATTAAACACATCTCTGTATGCAAAGAGTCGTGACTATGACAATAAACCTCCCACTGGAAAACAAAGCTCTTTGTGGATGTTTTGGAAAGGCTGGCAGCAGCAATAAAAGATTTGTTTCATTTCCTTAACCATCTGCTAAGTCGCACATTTTATGAAATCTAGTCAGTCATTTCCCAAAAAACATCCCTAGGAAAATATCTTATGTAAGCTGCAACTCAAACTGACTATATGTGCCCCCCAACTCCAAAAGTTTGATTGAAAAGAGCTTTGTGATCTCGATGCTCTAGGCTACAGCTTTGTTGATGTAATTACAAAAGATTTCAGAGGCAACAAATAGCTGGTCTAAATAAAATGCTACAAACCCAAAGTAACATAAATCATCCCGCATGCTGGGAATACTTTATTTGTAATTTATCATTCCCTAACTAGTTTGAACTGTATTTGGTTTTCCGGTTTGATTTGGGGGGGGTTTGTTGGGGGGGGGGGGTTGTATATATGAAAGGAAATCACAATAAAGACACCTGACAATTTTTTTTTTTTTTTTTTTTTCCAAAAAAAAAACCCCAAACCCAAAAATCTTCAAATAGAGTTCCTCAGTTGAAAGTCCACTGTGTATCCAATGGCTTTAAACCCTACATGACATGTTAGAAAGAACTCACATAGGAATAGAAAGCCATAAGACGCATGTGTGGTTTGATTTGGAAGGCAGTAATACACAAACAGTGACTCGGATGCATTGAGAGAACTCATGTATTTAAGGTCCAGAGCTCGAAAACAATAAGAGAGGAAAAACAAGGGTAGGTTTCAGACAGCATTCAGGATTTAAAACTCACATCCGCATGAATAATTAACTAAAGAAAGTGGAAGTATTCTTCTGAGGCCCAGGGGAGTAAAATGAGACTGTCTTGTGAGTCATTAGACAGTAGAAATTGTATTTTTCACAGCACAGACTCAAATAAATTGACCCCTTGCTGATGTTTGAATCTTACAGCAGTATTCTGCAAGGTCTTCAGTTCCTGAGGGGGTTTGGAGAATAATCTTTGATTAAAAATGCTGTTTTAAATCAATGTCTATAGAGAAAAGGTGCAGTGTTAATCAAAAGGATTTTGTTTCTGAATTCAAAACACATTACATAAACTATATTCTCTAGCAACCCTTGCCTGACTTCATTAAGCACAAATGAGATCATTTCCCCAGCACTGGGCACAAAGCTCTGCAATTTTTAAAAATGGCAGAGATTATTTTTCACAAAAATAAAGACAACATTTGCATCCATTTTGTCTAAAATAAAAGCCATGATACTGATAGGCTGAGCTTCATTCATTTGTTATATTTCTTTTGATATTCGTTCATACAGCCATGACTCTTGAATCCTAAACAAGTTCCAGAATTTCTGTATACTGAACCGACAGACAAGACTGTTCACCCCAATTTTAAGCACTGCTAACTATTGGAAGTGTTCTGGGCCATTTTCAACCCCTCAGTGAGTGGAGACTGAGTACTCAAGCTATGCAGGCCAAATCTGCTCACCCAGATGTCTTCTCAGATTATAGTAGCCTTTATAAAAACATGAAAAAATCTTGTGGACAGAAAGAAAAAGGGCCACTATGGAGGACAGAGGAGGCATTTGTTGACATTGTATCAAGTGTAACGCTGAGGTATTTGAGGCACAGAGAGGCCAGGTATTTGTCAGTCAGTTTTCCTTGTGCTTTTGCTGTCTCCAACTCAAACAACAAAAGCCCCATTGAGACAGCCTCCTCTTTTTTTTCCTCTAGACAAGCACACAAAGCTTCCTGTACTAGGCTGCAACTGTCCGGTACTGAGACAACCACTTTTAGTTGCCCTTTTATGCACCTGTTTTATGTTTTACAGTACTAGCAAGAGCATAAAATACTTTATAAGACATTGTGTCTCATGATTTTTCTGCGTTTGACTTTGCTTTTTATGTGTTCGTAAGGCCAAACTTCCATACAAGGCAACTTTATTCCACAGAGATAACAAAATGAAGCACAAGCCCAGCAGGATTTCTTGAGGTTCCAATCATCTGACTGTTTGCACACTTAGATCAATATCTCGCTGGTATTGCATATGCTGGATATTCACATGACCTCTGACAGAGAGCATTAGCTACTTATTGGAGGAAAGTGTTTACTCAATCAGCCATTTCCAGGTTCAAAAAAAGACCATTGGCACCGAGCTTCAGGGAGCCTGTGCTCGTGCATGTCTCAGCATAAATTAGTAAAGCCCCTGTGTCAGTCTCTGTCCAGACGGGAAGGTGAATCTCAGCCACAGGCAGGATTAGCTTTAATCCCTAAACATCGTACGTGGTCCTTCTCAGCTGGGAGCCAATTCAGGCAATCATCATTGTCCAGATGTTTTTAAAGGCTCTTGATTATGGCTATATTTTATCATTTTTAATGCATTTCCCTGTTTTGTAGCAGAGAGGTATGGGCAGTAAGCAAACTTTCTCCAAAATATACAGGTGCAAAGATACAAAAGCACAGCAAATGATTCATATTGAACGAATTGACATCTGGACACTGATTTTTACTCTTTATAAAAGCTGTGGAGGTATGTTATCCTATACTTAATTGTAATTAACCAAAAACACATGCATTTCACTGACAGACAAGACAGCCAAAACATGCTGAAGTACTGCATACAACATATGAAAGCGCTGGAACATTACTGAAGCTGCTTCTTTTCCTCACTGTCAGCCTTGATGAAAACAAACGTCTATTTTGGCCGGCACACTTCTTAAAGTGATGGTGACCTGCATTCATAGTGCCCGATGCATTCCTGCGCTATAAATCTGACTCTTACCTCCTTCTCTCTCTCCTGCGTCCCTCGCTGGACCAAGTATGGCATCCCGTCAGCCTAATACTGTATGGAGAGACAATGGGTAGTGGGGGGGAGGAGTTACTATGTGAGCAGGAGCTAAAGTGGGGAGACAGAGGGAGTAAAAGCAGAATGAAAACTGGGAGAGAGAGAGAGGGGGGGGCGCTCAGGAGGGAGATCGTTCGCTCACAATACTCTCAAAACACGAATGTGATGAAACGTTACATGAATGGCAATTCACCCCCCAAACCACCCGCTGCCTCCCACCGCCACCCCCTTCCCACCACTCCTCAAATACGTTAAAAACAGCAATCCAAAATCTGTCCTCATGTGGGAAATGTAAGGAAAAACAAGAGACCAAAAGAGAATGGGTCCTGATTTTAAACAAGTCCCTTTCTTTGGCTTTCTTTGAATGAGTTCTTAAGATTCGTAGTTGGCAGAGTGCCCATGGGTCCTGGATGGAAAAGGATAAAAGAGGGGCTGAGGTAGGGGGGCTGTCTATTGTGTTTGTTCCCTTCCTTTCAGTCTTGGCACTCCAGTTGATCTTTGCAGCCAGTTTGCTGAATATTCCACTCATTTATTCCTAGGTGGCATACAGAAGATTACATTTTTTCTTATTCACAATGCCCGTGTCTTCTCCCACTGATGACACAAACTTTGTCTTTTGTCGTTCTCCACGTACAGCGTTGACGGTCTGGGTTTAAAATTTTAAGGCTTTAAGCCAGTGCTGCTCTGAAGAGCCTGGTGTCTTTAGAGTTTGTCAAGCTTTGTTTGGGCCTCTTTTCTCCCTCCTTTGTCTTCCTTATAGTCTATCACTAGTAGAGGGAGACTGCTGTTTTGCCTCGTGAATCTGAGCTGAAGACAGCAGGTGCTGTTGCCCCTCTCTGAGCCACACTCAATCACAGCTTTCTCCCCCTTCATCCATTTCCTCTACTAATACCCCCCCCCCCCCCCCGCCCCACATCGACAGGGGGAGGAGTGGGGGGGGGGGGGGTTGGATAAGGAGAATGGGCTACTGTATAATGAAACACACCCTGTGAAAAGATGCAGTTTGCCGAAGGTTTTAATTGAGTGACGTCACATTAGTGTGGTTAGAATGGCTTTATGAGCCATGTGGCACAGAAGCGAAGGCGATCATGTAAACAGCGTAAAGGATTAATGCAACTGTATCGCTTGTCAGTCACCACTGCTGCTTGTGCTGCATCAGTGCCGCAAGAAAAGCCCTGTTTTCACTCAGTCTACACCCCCCACCCCTCTTCCTCCTTACCCACAAACCCTTCGCTCCCTCTCGCTGTCTTTCTCTCGCTTCCCCTCAAATAGACACACAGGCTTGGTTCATTACTATTCACCAGGTTTCACTAAGACACGCATCATTGCTCTGCTCTCTACAACTGTGTCGGGAGAGGCGCGGGGGGTGGGATAGGAGGACAGGGAGAAGAAGGGAAAAGCAAGAGATATCTTATGATAGAAAAGAATAAATCTCTATTGTTTTCTGTCCTTGGACATGTGTACAAACATATATTACCAGACAGCTGTATGTATGCATGAGTTGTTCTCTCCTCTGGCTGACAGAAAAATCTTCAGGGGGAATACAGCTGGGTTCAGTCCTCAGTGAAGAAATCTGTTATCCTTTGTGTGGTTTTGAATTCATCCCTTGCCTTTCATTGACTCTGCTGAGATCATACACTCTATCGCAGCATTCAAATTATTATCTGCGCTGATATACTGACAAATTATTTCATCCATGAAAATGGGCACAGTGCTTGATTTTCTTTCTGTGTGTTAGCTCAGTATAAGGCATCTATAGTCTAGAGCACTTCACTGTGAAACTAATCCTTTGTTATGCTGCTTTTAATTGCACTCTTTACTCAGCTGTTGTTGCTAGATTACAATTATTCACAGGGAAATGCAAAACCATAAGACAGGAGGAAGCTATGGAACAGTGTTAAGTGGATTTACTGTTAAGTGGCGCTGCAGGGACTAGTTAGTCCTCAAAAACAGGTATGACAATCACATGATTTGATGCTATGACCAGAAGTTCCCTGATATTAGCTTAACAACATTAGTATTTGAATAGTGTATCTTTACTGTTTATTGCTGAAATATTTGTGAACAGCCTTTTAAAAATGTAATAGGCATTTTTCTCATGAGCTGAGCGTCAGTGGCATCTGATGAGTAATATATTTAAAGATTAAATGTACTATTGCAAATTAGAGCCCATCAAAGATCGTAAAATTACTCTAAGAGGTTTTAATGTGGGGCAGCATGGTGCTTTACAGCAAGAAGTTCCATGGATTTAAATTCACCATCTGCCAAAGCCTTTCTGTAAGGAGTTTGCATGTTCTCTCCATGACTGTGTGGGGCTCCCCAGAGTTCATAGACATGCAGTTAGTAGGGTTTAGCTCATTTCTGATTCTAAATTGGTCCTATCTCTAAATGGCTGTCTGTCTCTCTGTGTTAGCCCTGCGACAGACAAACTGTCCTGGGTATACCCTGCCTCTTGCCCTATGGCAGCTGGGATGGCCTCCAGCTCTCCCATGACCCTGAATTGGATAAGTGGAAGAAAATGGATGGATGAGTGATTTTAATGCCAAAATTAAAGCATTAGATGAAAAAAAAATCAAAACAGAGAAAAACCTAAAAATAAATGTTTAAAAGTGAACGTGAATTAGAAATGTATTTTTCAAATGTTTTTGAATTATCTGTCAAAAACAGATGTCATACTAGAGCAAGAAGTGGCATAATTAGCTATTAAACAGCTATCAACAGAAGCAGCGCTGCTCTACTGATCTGAACTACACAAGCTCCAGATGTGGGATCAGCAGCTGTGCTTTGAGCTGTCCTTGGTGTGGAATCCTGACTGAAGTCTTTGGATAATCATCAATGGTCCACTGAACTTAAACATCAATTGACATATTATTAAAGCCTCAACTATTAGAGGAAAAGGGTATTACTCAGTCCAGTTCTTTACAAAACCCGAGTGACATCCTCAAAGACGATTTATACTCATTAGAACACAAGAAAAGCCTTTTTTAAAGATTCATGATAAACTCTGGAGCTACATTAAAACAAAACTCCCACAAGGCCAGGCCTTATTTCTCTTGCTTTCTTCTTTTTACTAATATGTATATACTACTTGTGCAACCCAAAATGTTTTGTTTGAAGTTTTTTTCTGTTTCTTTGTTATCATAATTAGAAAACTCTTTTAATTAGTATACCTGCTAAATGTTTACTGAGGATATATTTCATTAATTTCTTCTGCAATATACACAAGAAGCAACTAAAAAGAAATGTTTGTTTGTTTGTTTGTTTGTTTGTTTTTTACAGGATATGATTATCCATTTTAATTCAATTCAGTTCAATGAAATTTTATTTATATGGCACCAAATCACCAAAACTGTTGCCCCTCATTGGACAATAGCCAGTTATTGTTGCCATTAATGTTGCCATAATAGTTACTGTCAAGATCCCAAAAGGGATGTTATGCAGGGTGGGATAGAAAATACACAGAACTGCAATGATGTGTAAATATCTACCCCTAAATTCAGACTAATCTAGCTTTTCAAAATGTATTTTCTAATGTTATAGAGAGAGATCATTATTTTGTTTAATAGTTCACAAGTCATGTTTGATCACGACAGTCGTTTGTGTCACGGACCCGGTTCCGGGGACTCGGGGTTCGTGAATAGTGTGGACCTTTATTGTTATTAGTGTATTGGATGTATGTTTGCTGCACTGTGTTCTTGTGTTCAATGCTGGTGTGTGTATGTGTGTGAGGCTGGAGGATGAAGGACAGCCACCTGCAGGCCTGATGGGTGTGGCCCTGCCAGCTGCTGGTCACGCCTAGCTTACCACACACCTGCTTCTGATCAGGATCGTCGGGGGAGCTACTTAACAGAGCGATGGAGCTTCCTCCGGCGCAGGATCGTTGAGTTAGACTCCATGTCAGTGTTTGTAGTGCTGGTCAGTGTATGCCTGCTGGAGTTGGTGCCATAACGGCTGTGTCTGTGTTTTTTCCTCAGGAGAGTGGAACACAGGACTGCAAGACACACGGGGTGTGTGAAGGCACGGGGGCAGAGAGCACGGGATACCAGCACTTGGGAGAAGACACGTCATGGGAGTCGAGGGAGCACTTTTGGAGATTCAATGTGTGGTGTACATTTACCTCACTGTAAATAAACCCACTGTTCATTTCATTAAGTCCAGCGTTTGGGTCCTTTCTCCAACATCCCCCACGGTCTGCCCCCCAGACCGTGACAGTTTGACTCAACATAGTTACTTTTTTTACACTGGCAAATATTGGAATTTTCTTCCACAGGGAACACCATCTTGTACAGCTGTTTAGATGTTAATTGAGCTACACCTGAGATGACTTGAAGGCTGTGGAAATGCTATGTCAGAGTTCAAGACAGTTGTCTGTGTCACAAAAGTTGTTCTCACTTTACTTGATTAAATCACTGTGGTGAGTCATAATGAACACGACTTTGTTTGAAGCCAATTATGTTCAGAGTTTCAGTCTAAGATCAACTGAAAGTTCTAGTTTAAGTGCTGTATACGTTCTCTGCTGGGGGAATTATAGTTCTTTATACTATATTTTACACTGAATTCTTTGTAGATTTTGTAATTATGGTTCTATGCTATTGAGTGTTGGAATTTTCTTTGTGTATTGTGAATGTGAAAGCCCAACAGGGGTTGAAAATTAGCAACAGCTATAAACTCCATATGCTGCACATTAATTTCAGCCTCCATATTGGTATGTTAAACTATTTTGTCCCTTTTAAAATAAGTAAATAACAAATATATCATTAGCGTTACAGTGTTACATAATGGACAAGAAACTGCTACTGTAGCACCTTAATCACTACTGATACTTTGCTGCTAAAATATTTATACCCACACTTCTATATTTACTCCATACTGTTACTCAGGTTGTTACTCGGGTTGTTGCACTTCACTCATTTGTGTTACTCTATTACTTATCTGTATTATTTATTACTCATTTGTATTATTTTATTGCTATTTGGTACTATTTTATTACTTGTCATTCTGTTGTTTTTATGGAAAACAACCTGGCCTCATGTAAACATGCAGTGAGAATGACAGTAAAGCTTCATTGAATCCTTGAATCCTTTTTGACATTGATTTCTGGTGCATCAATCTATTGTCTCATTTGCAATACTTTTGCATTTAGGTTTTTTATGAGCATTTTGTCACCATCATTTGATAATAACTGATTGGAGCAGGCAGCGCTCAAATGTGTGAAGAAGAAGAGTCATACAATGCATGAAACACCCCTTTTTCATGAGTGCACAAAGATCCTGAAGCAGGGAAGCCTGTGGTAACAGAGACTGGTGATTAACATTGTTGTGATACCAGTTATCAGTGACTGGGGTTTTTAGGTTTTGTCATTCCAGCTAACACGAAGAAAACTTGGCTATGTTGAACTTCCTTTCTTCCTTAGTATAGCCCTCTTCGTAGTGCACCTCTCTGTAATGTAAAGTGTTAGTTAGTGTAAACCCTATAATCACTTTCAAATAACCTAATTTATTAAAGCATCATTTAAAGTCCTGTAAATAATTATAATTACACTAGATTGGTATATTCAAGCACAAAGGACGTTCACAAGGGGGCAAGATCTTAACTGCATCACCAAATGCTAGGTTGAAAACACAGAGCTTCAGAGAATGGCACTGTTTTGGCCTGCACTCATTTCTGTTTGCATACCACATTTCCCTGCCTCTATTTTGAGCCTGAGGAGATGTGAGGGGGTGCACTGCAGGGCATTTCCATCCAGGGCTACAGGGACTGTGGGAGAAATGTGGATAGGTGACCGATGTATTTCTTATTGCCTCAGAAGGAGCCTGTGTCATGGCTACTTTAGCTTATCACTTTAGCTGTGTTAATGCATGATTTATGTATGACTGCCTGAGTCGATAATTGTATACTATGTCATTGTGGCTTCTTTCTTATCATGCTCATTAAAGTAATAATTTTACGTGATTATTTTTAATGTGTTTGGAATTTTGAAGATGTATTTGAGAGTAGCATAGAATTAAAAGGGGTTTCTCTTCTATTACAAAACATTTGGTCCTTTGCTGAGCAGGCTTTTTGGATCCTAAATGAATGGTATATAGTATAAAGAAGCAAACACTAGAGGTGAGAGTGAGCAGAGAAGAAGGAAAACTAGCATTCATCTCATGATTCCTGTCACACTTTCCTGGCACTGTCTCTGGCCTCTGATTGAAGATTGGATAAATGTCAGCTTATGGAGATGAGAGAGAAGAGCAAGATAATGCTATTTTGGACCTTTATATAGCAGCCATCAGCAACTATGGTAAATGGTAAATGGCCTGTATTTATATAGCGCTTTACTAGTCCCTAAGGACCCCAAAGCGCTTTACATATCCAGTCATCCACCCATTCACACACACATTCACACACAAACTATGTACTCAACTAAAAAAAAATGCTGTTCTGGAAAGGTAGACAGTAAAACAGTAAATGGACTTCATAAATATATAGTGCTTTCTGAACACTCTCTGTTCTCTGCATTCCTTTACAAGTAAGGGGGAGAATAGAGAGGACAACCACTTAAAAGGTATCATTTTATACATTTAGTTATCTCTGAATTTGGTTCATCAACATATTTTTTTCATTCTAAAGAGTCAATTGAGTGTTTAAATTTTTTTCAGAGGCAAACCAAACGGAGTTTACCTTGAATGGGATGAAGGCAATGCTTTTACACCATCTAGTGTTGAAAGGTTGAAGAGAAGCCTGCTGTTCTTGAGTGACTTTGTTCTTTCACTGGAATGTTTGAGTTTCACTTTGCAGCATTTAAACCATCTGTTTAAGAGGGTTTCAGCAAGTGAAATTAAACCAAACAATGGTGGATTCTACTTTAGATTTTTATCTTTCATCTATTTTCTGCTGAAAATGTTCCTGTGTCATTTCTGAAATTTTTATATAGAGTCACGTGAAAATGAAAGTAGACCCTCTTTCGATTCATCTGGTAATTAGGTTGTATTTACTTCATTTTAAGACAAGCTAACACCACGTGTCACTTTTTATTAAACAAAACGAATCCTAAATTTGGAAGTAGTGTACACCCTTACTGCTTCCAAAGGAATAAAGAGGAGAAGTAGCAGATGGGTGATGGTAATCAAATGCACTTAAATAACTGATCATGTTTTGGCATTTTGTTCATTTGGTGCATTCAAATGGGTGATAACACAATGCCAAAGAGGAAAGATATCAGCAATGATCTTAAAAGAACTATTATTGCTGCCCATCTATCTAGGAAAGATTATAAGGTGATTTTCAAACAATTTAAAGTCTGTAACTCTACTGTGAGAATGATTATTTACAAGTGGGAAACATTCAAGACAATTGACAGTCTTCACATCAGGATCTGCAATGCTCAAAGAAATTGCAAAAACCCAAGGGTTATCTTAGGATACAGGCTTGAGTTGGCATGGACAGACACGACCAAAGTTGAGATATCTGGTCATAATGCACAGTGCAACAGCATAAAACACAGCATATCTGCACAAATGCCTCATACCAGCTGTCAAGCTTCAGTAATGGAAGGGTGATGATTTCAGCTTATTTTGCAGCCACAAGACCTGGGTAACTTGCAGTCAGATTTGAAAATGAAGTCCTCTAAACACCAAAGTATTCTACTGTCAAATGTGAGGCCATCTTTCCAAGAGGAAAAGTTGGCCCTAATTGGGTCATGCAACAGGACAAAGAATCCAAGTACAAATCTGCAACAGAATGGCTGAAAAAGAAAAAAAAAATCAAGGTGTTGCAATGAGCCGGTCAATGTCCAGACCGCAAGCGGCTTGAAAGGCTGTGCATAAACGAATCCCAGCAAACCTCAATGAACGGAAGCAACACTGTAAAGAAGACTGGGCCAAAATCCTTCCCCAATAATACAAGGGACTGAAAGTCATACAGAAGGCACTTGCTTCAAGTTATTGCTGTTAAAAATGGATGTACAAGCCATTCATGGGGTGTACTTAGTGTTTCACACACTGCTTCTACATGTTGTTAAATTAATATTAAACAAGTAATTTAAGTAATTTTAAAACCTGGCATAAAGCAGATGATTTTTTTTATTGACCCTACATGCAATGCAATACAAAAAAATAAAACAATATACGATTGAAATGAGCCATTCTGCACTGCTGATTCCTTTGCAAATAGTAATGAACTTTACATCTTTTTTAAATGTTGGCATTTCTTCTAGTACTTGTCTGAGATTTTTAATTAGAAGATCTGAGACCTTTTTTGCCACAGGCAATGTGAAAACTTGAAGGCTGCAGTCAAAATACACTCACAAGAGACTTTCAGTGAAGTGGGAGAGATCTTATGTTTGGCAGTCTAATGTTAATTAGATGGGATTAGGTTGCAGTTTAAAAGCTCATAAAAAGATATATTTTTGTGGTTAAAAAAAATGTATTAAAAGCAATTTTAAACTAAGAGAACGTGCATGTGAACCGGCTACACAAGTATACATTTTTAAGGCAATATAAAGGCAGATGAAGTATCTCTTCCTAAACTAACCAGGGTAAATAATAATTTAATTCAAAAGTAGATGTCCTGCTTCAGTAACCAGAAACTGCTGTTTATTTTTAACACTCCCTGACATGCCTCTAAGATAATGTTAGTTGACAATTACCAAAAGAAGCTGCTGTATCTCCAGAAGAGGAAATGGATGTTAATGAATGCCTGCACGTATTTCTAAAGTAACTGACCTTCATCTCCATGTCGAAGACAAATCAGTTACACATCTTACAGGGGTTAACTGTGAATCTTAAATACAACACTGTGCAGAAAGGTACAGCTACAGGAAAATGTGACTGTTTGTGAATGTTCTGTATAAGAGGTGCAAAGACAACAAACACAAAAAAAAAAGAATCAAGATTTTTTTTTTGAAGAAGAAGAAGAAGACATCTGAATAATGCATGCATCACAGTTTTGTGTTTATGGGGAAATGCAGTCACTATAGATGAAAATAAACATTCAAATGATATACCAGATGATGTGCTGATTACTGATTGAATAAAAGTGGACTAAAAAGTACTACAAATAAACAAACAAAAAAAAAAAGTTGCCAGTATGTGAATATATAGTTCAGTAAAACTCCTAGTATCTTTTACTGCACCAGTGCCTGTTATAAAACCCACGATTAAAGTTGAACAGAGTCAGTTTTAATGAAAAACCAGTGTTAAATTTGCCTCCACATTTTACAACCTTGCCAGAAGCCCATATTTGGTCACAACCAGTGGAGATTTGCTTCTTTTATGCAATCATTATAGGGATTAGCTATTAACTCCATTCATCCCTCCATTCATTTTCTTTCGCTTATCCAAATGTATTAAGTCCTTTATTTTATTCATACACCTCAAGGTTAAGTACTTCAACAGCTGACTCATCGCACTTCATTACTGAATTCAGATTGGGGGGTTTTTTAAATCCCAAAAAACTCTCCCAAAAATCGAAATCATGTTGGAGCCTTAAAGTGCAATTTGTCTGCTAGTTTCTCTGCAGGTTGACATTAGTTCTTGAAGTGGAGGCCAAGGTAAAGACTGCAGTTTGCTTTTCACACATTAACTATCCCCACTTGCCATCCTGAACTTTATACTGGACCGGCACTACTGCTAATATGTTAAAAGTGCTGCACAAAAAAGGGGCAATGATTAAATTAACAGTGAAAATATTTCATACTGGAATGAAAGAAAAAGTAAGTAAGCTTCAGCATCCTGTGACAATGAATGTCTGAAAAAATCCATCAGACTAGAAAAAGTGTGCCAGTGAACTAATAGTTATAGGCATATTTATATAATATTGCTATAGACTATATATATTGACTTTTTTTTTACTCGATTCTAAACAAAAATTATGTTTCTTAAAGATTTACAATACAATTTAGAAGCCTGAATGGATAGAGAGTGACATTGTCTTATTAATTATAGATACAGAGATTTTATAACCAACAAATACTATAGGCCTATTTGCAGTGGGCAAAAATGACAGTTGGCCGAAACACAATTTTTGTTTGTTATATCATATTGTGATGTTTTTATTACACAAACGTCTTTTGTAATGTGTCTGAGTTTTCCAGGTGTCAAAGAAAAGATAACTTGTCAATGAGACACACATGTATAATTGCTTCCTGAGTGACACATTTTCCACTGTATGATTCGATACTACTAGCTTGTAGTATTTTACCTCACAAACCGGTTTTCAATGCTAATCATTGACACAATTCAAGTGGGGATATTTTTTTCGGAAGAATCTCCACTTCATCCATTAACTCGAGAGGACATCCTTTCCTGTTAAGCAATACAAAGTGGTTAGGGCTTAAAGCTTTAAAAGGGATCAAGAAACTCATTATGTTGCAGCAAGTATCCACGAAAACTCTGTGAAGCTGCTTTCCCATAACGCGTATGCAAAAGTTGGTTCTAAAAGGAAAAAAAATATCTTCTTGAAAGTGTCACTGAGCTACATCAATTTTTATTGAGCCCAAGATGTTTCTGGATGAGCGGATTGTAACTCTGTTCAAAAGGAATGCCCATCACACACTCACTTACTGGAGTGTTTTCTTCAGCTTTGGACTCTGCATTGCTTTTCTTGGACCTACGATTTTAGACTTGCAATGTCAAACAAACTCAACACTTAGTCAGATCACCTGGGTGTTTTTTGCCCAACAGTTCTGCTTATTGATTGGCAGCTCTGTTGGTGGTATTTTCAAGAGAACGTAAGTATCACAATCTCGCAACTAGAGTCTGTGCTGTCATATTAAAGTCTTGAAGGCCTGCATAAATGACCTCTCGTTCTCTCTTTTCTTTTTTAAAGGTTGTTGACCGCTCTTGCGGCCTTATTTTTTTCTGCTCTTGTCATCTCTGTAATATTTGCCATCATCCCTCTGTGCAATAATGTCCTTGTTTTGGCCATTGCCATGGCTGTCTCTGGTTTGGCAATGGGTCTGATTGACACTATTGCTAACATCCAACTGGTGACCATATATCAGAAGGACTCTGCCGTTTTCCTACAGGTGAAAAAGTACCGACATGATCAAAATACTGAAATTCAATGAGCCGATTCAGATGTGTTTGCTTTGTCTGTCAAGTATTATCGAGATATTATATAGAGACAAAACGATGAGAATATTTGCAAAAGATTCTCAATAGGAGTGCACTGTGAAGTTAGGTGCTAGTAATATACTGTGTTCTTCAAAAACTGCAGTAAGTAATGTCCTTGGCCTTTCTACTTTTTTGCAGGCTCTTCATTTTTTCATTGGGTTCGGTGCCCTAGTGAGCCCACTGATTGCAGATCCTTTCCTCTCAGAGACAGGCTGTGGGAATCACACAGGGAATGAGACTGAGGTCATACATCATTTCAGAAGCATGCTGAGAAACAGTCCAATCGTAGAGCACAGCATACCTCTGAGCAACCTGTCCCATGGGGTAGAGAAAGAGGAGTCCAGTGTGCACTATGCTTTCTGGATCATGGCACTTATTAATGTAAGAAGCTGAACAGATGTACATTGAATGAGAGGAGCAGGGTTTTGTTTGTTTGTTTGTTATTGTATGATTATTGTTTCTTGAAATAAGAAAAAAAAAGTTGAATATTTGTTTACTTTCAGCTGCCTGTGCCCATTGCAGTCCTATATCTGATGTATCGAGAGCAGCTGATCCCATGTTGCCCCAATGGCACGCCACGTCTTTTGGACAAGGATGAACTAGCAATGGAGAGCCAGCAGGGGGCCGAGGGCCCAGCTGTGGAACAGAATGAACATGAAGCTGGGGGTAAGGATATAGACGGAGAGATTTTTGCACCGGGACTATTTTAAAATGGAAAAATACACAATTTTTATGATTTTCCAACCAGTTTGGATAAAAAACAAAGGAATGAATTGCACTTCGTGTACACCAATCTGTCATTTTGTGACTTTTTGCCCAGTTACAGGTCATGGGAGTATCTTTAGCTGCTGTCAGAATGATAACCTGCGCGGGCTGCCTTTATCCTTCTTTATGATTCATATTCTTGGTGGGATGGTGCTTTTTATGACTGATGGTATTGTGGTGAGTGAGGAGTGCAGATAAATGACATGGTGTTCATTTCACCTAATATTTTACACATAGTTTTATGTGTGCTTACAAAAATTGCTCCACATAAATCCCAGAAAGTAGAGCACATGAAAGAACGTCGATTTTCATTGCAGGGTGCATATGCCGGCTTTGTGTACACCTACGCTGTGGCACCACCGATGTCCTTGCCTCATAAGACGGCTGGTTACCTGGCCAGTATCTTTTGGGCAGCTATCACTGCTGGACGTTTGCTGTCCATACCACTCTCATATCGTTTCCAGCCTGTGAAACTACTCATATTCAACCTGGTAAGGCCAATAAAACATTTAGAGGTGATATATATCACTTGGTGATATATAAATGCTAAATGGAGCATATATCCTCTTCTTTGTTTTTTTATTTGTCTTTTACAGGCAGGAGCTATTGTTACTGTGTTGTTGCTGCTCATTTTCTACACCAGCAGCATCTTTCTGTTTGTCGGGACGTGTTTATGTGGCCTCTTTCTGAGCAGCATATTCCCTTGTATGCTTGCCTACACTGAAGACATCCTTGACTACCAAGGTAAGATGAAGTGTTATCTGCGCATTAAGAATAACTCAGCAGTAGAATGAGTGCAAGAGGTGAAGTAATAAACTATGCATGCATTTTTTTTACAGGTTGCGCAACCTCTGTCCTTGTGACAAGTGCAGGGATGGGAGAGATGGTAATGCAAGTTCTTGTTGGCTCAGTAAGTGTGATGACTATCTTCATTATTAAAGAGAGAATGTGCAGAAGTTGAAAAATGGGCTTTTAATTGCGAAGAAAAAAAACAAGCCCAGTCGAGATTTAAGATTCATGTTCAGGAGTTAAATTTTGCTGTCTCATCTGCAGATTATTCAGACTGAAGGCAGCTACAGCTTCCTGCTGTGTGGAATGATAATTGCCTGCATTGGTTTTATCCTCTTTATTGGTCTCCTGCTGTTCCATCGAATGCACAGAAATTACCTCACAGGTACAGCATCAGCCAGAATCCTCAGACACTCCTTTGAAATAAATAATTGTGGGTGTGCTGAAAGTTTGTTTGTTTGTTTTTCTTTGCTCATCAACCCCCTCTCCAACCCCCCTGCCATCCAAACAGGAACCTCAAAAAAGTCAGCCATGGTGGAGGAGCCAGCAACAGAGCAGAACGGGGAAGTCAAAACAGAACAGATAGACAACGAAGAGAATATTCAAGAGAGCCCGAACTGATGTGTATTTAACCGCCGACTGGTAGAGACTGAGTATTGCAGTACAAAAAGGTCATCAAACAGTGTGTGTGCAAGTGTATCTTTTTTTGTGTGTTTTTGCAAAGCAGTACTGTTTTAGATGACAGTCTGGTCTCTTAGATTGTTTTTATAAATTACAACCTGCATTCATCAAATTGTGTTTTATTCTGTTTTATATTGCATTTACAATACATGATCAACATCAGAAGAGCTTCCACCACTGGCTCCATTAGCTGTGTTCATTCTGGTTATTAGTGAAGGGGACTCGACTGGGGTCAACAGGCTGGAAAACTTCACAAATAAATAGTTATTGTTCGGATAGTTCTGCTTATGCCTCTGGATTTGTAGGGTGAGAGAGCGAGGAAAACCAAACCCAGCTTACACTTTAACAGAGCAAAGTACACCCTGCACAGATCAACACAAGTTCCTAAATGGATTCCGTAATATATTTTCTTCCACATTTGGGCTGTTTTTGAGGAGATTAATTGTTGCGTACTTTCCATAGCTATTAAAATTGAGTTATGGGGTTTGTAGTCATCCATAAAAGTAGTTCATACTATGGCATCTCCAAACTTGCTCTTTGTCAGCAAGTCAACCTTCAGGTGACCAGCAGGGAGCGATATAGACAGCATCATTATCATGATTAAAAACTTTATCTGGAAAATGTGAAATGAAATACAGCTAATCAAAAACATTTGTTCTTCCTTCCTATTGCAAAATGACCCTATTGCAAAATGGCCCTTCCTATTGCAAAATGGGAATCAGATTTATGAGTCAGCTTAGACCAAAACTTCCTGTTTCAAATATGCTTAAAAACCTTTAAATTGATTAGAAGTCCAGTCTACAATTAATACAAAACAAAATACTACATAGATTGCACTATACAGGTCAACGGATGTTCAAGATGGGCTTTACGTCTACCAGCAACTGCCCACACTGTCAAGGCAATACACTGGACAACTACATCCACGCTTTTTGGTTCTGTCCACCAGTTCAGAAGTTTTGGCACGGGATATGGGAAGACTTACTAAAGTGTCTGAAATGTAACATTCCAACCTCCCCTCTAGTGTGCTTGTTGGACAACTTGGATGATGTCACTACAGAAATGAATACAGCCTGCATGGTTTTCACTGCGGTATGCATTGCTAAGAAAATTAACTGGAAATGAACTTGAAAAATAAAAATAATATTAAGTCTGACCAATATAGAGACCATCTAATAGATCACATGAGTCTTGATATAGCCTCTGCCACCACATTAGATCAGTACCTCTGGGCTCCTTTGATCAGCTCCATCCCCTAGTAGGGGTGGGGGGTTGTAGTTTCATCCCGCCTTTGCTATTGTGGTTGATGTGGGGAGTAGGGACGGCCTTAGGGCGTCTGGGGATCCCCTAGGGACAATTCCCTGGCTTAACCCGGGGGCTGTGGTCACGACCTGGTTAGGGGCACTGGTGGCTCTTGGATGGTGTTTTTCTGGTGGCTGCATGCAGCAGGGCTGGGGGAGGGTCTGTGCTGGCGGACATAGGTTAATGGCCTGGTAGTGTGGCTGCCCCTAGGTGGGTCTTTGGCGGGCATGGGGCCTTTGGGGTTCTGGGGGTGCTCTGCCTCCGGTCTAGGGCTTTGGCTGGGTCTTGGGGGCTTGGGTCCTGGTTGTTGTGTCACCAAGGTTGTGGGCAGGTGCGTGCACGGGGGCTCAGCCCTGGCGCGGGGGGCCTCTGGTGCATCGGGCGAACTGGGGGCCTCTTCAACTGGCAGGGAGGTTATTACATCCTTGCAGGAGTTCTCTACTCTCCAGGAGTTCACCCTGCAGGTGGGGGAAAGATATAGGAGAGGTGGTCCTCCGTTGGTCCTCCTTGGGCTCTCGCGCTCTGAGGGCCTCTAGATCTTATCCATGCCTGCTTCATGCCCTGGGGGACGGCGCTGTGGCTCTCCACAACCTCTAGCATATCGTAACATGCAGAAACCTTTTAAATACAAGCACGCCTGTCCACACAGCTATGCACACAGGTGTCACAGACACAAACTGCACCTTTCTTGGCTGCTGCCTCAAAGCACATTGTGCGCTGTTGGTCTTGGGTGCTGCACAACAACATTCGAAATGTAGTATTTACTCTTACTTACATTTATTTAGGTTATTGCAGTGATGTTGTGTGTATTGTGTTGCTCTCTTTTTGGTTGTTTTCTCTTTTTTTTTCTCTCAACAGGTGATCCAGGTGATTTCTTTTCTTATTTTTTTTAAGTGCCGTCTCTCACTGTTCATCTTCTGCTCTGTTTTTCTTTCCCTCCCTCTCTTTCTTTCTCCCTTTACTACGCAAAAATTTCCCCGTTGTGGGATCAATAAAGTCTTATCTTATCTTATCTTATCTTATCTTATCTTATCTTATCTTATCTTATCTTATCTTATCTTATCTTATCTTATCTTATCTTATCTTACTATCCCCCAGTCATGTTTGTCCCATCTGTAATAACTTAAAATAAAATAAAACAAAATACAATAAATAAATAATATTAACAAAGGTCAATCAAATGGACCAATACAGCAAGGCCGTGATGATCCACTTGGTAAAGTGAATCTGTTGGGCATCTTTCTTGGCCTTCAGACAACAATTTTGATGGTGAAAGAACCAAACGGGACAGGCAAGAGAAAAAAATAAATGTTCTTTTCACCTTTCCTCCTATATGGCAAAGATAAATGCTTCACACTTAATATATGGATGTACTGAATACATATAGGTTATGGAGATTAGACCATTTTAACTTAGTTCAGTAACTCATCACAGCCAAAAACTGCCCTGACAAATGAAAAATAAGTATTCTCTGTGTGTCTGTACCCTTGATCTGGAAGTATGTGGCAGGGACTAAACACGATCACAGACTTTAGAGGGAAAACCAGCACACCGCAGACCACGGCCTCTCTGTGTGAGGATCTAAACGTATTCTACGCTAGATTCGACACAGCGAACACCATGAGACCGGACAGTGTGCGCACCGCGGATGACGTCAGTGCGCACACTGTGTCTGAGGAGGATGTGCGGAAGTGCTTCAGGAAGGTGAACGCACGCAAAGCTACTGGTCCGGACGGGATTCCCGGCCGCGTCCTCAGGTCATGCGCGGCTCAGCTGGCTGGAGTGTTCACGCACATCTTCAACCTTTCCCTCTCTCTGTCTGTAGTCCCAGCCTGCTTCAAAATGGCCACCATCGTCCCTGTACCCAAATCCTCCACCATCTCCTCATTGAACGACTGGCGACCTGTAGCCCTGACCCCCATCGTAAGCAAATGCTTCGAGAAGCTGGTCAGGGACTTCATCTGCTCTGCACTACCCGACTCACTGGACCCTCTACAGTTTGCATACCGCCACAACAGGTCCACTGATGATGCCATAGCCCTGACACTACACACTGCCCTGTCACACCTGGAGAAGAGAGACACGTATGTGAGGATGCTGTTTGTAGATTACAGCTCAGCATTCAATACCATCGTTCCCTCGAAGCTGGACAGGAAACTGCAGGATCTAGGACTGAGCAGCTCCCTCTGCAGCTGGATCCTTAGCTTCCTGTCTGACAGACGCCAGGTGGTCAGACTGGGCAGCATCACCTCATCCCCCATCACACTGAACACTGGTGCTCCACAGGGGTGTGTACTGAGCCCTCTCCTGTACTCACTCTACACCTACGACTGCACAGCCACTAACAGCTCCAACATCATTGTGAAGTTTGCGGACGACACTACAGTGGTGGGTCTTATCACCAACGGTGATGAGACGGCTTACAGGGAGGAGGTTAGCGCCCTGACCCACTGGTGTCAAGACAACCATCTCACCCTCAACGTCGCAAAGACAAAGGAGTTGATAGTGGACTTCCGGAGGTGCAGAGAAGTACACACCCCCATCACCATCAACGGCGCTGCTGTGGAGAGAGTGAGCAGCTTCCGGTTCCTTGGCGTACACCTGGCTGAGGATCTTACGTGGTCAGTACACACAAACAAAACAGTGAAGAAGGCGCAGCAGCGCCTCTTCTTTCTCAGGAGACTGAAAAGATTCGGCATGAGCCCCCGCATCCTCAGGACCTTCTATCGCTGTGCCATTGAGAGCATCCTCACTGGATGCATCACCACCTGGTACGGCAACAGCACTGCTTACAACCGCAAAGCTCTCCAGCGAGTAGTGCGGTGCTCTGAACGGATAATTGGAGGTGAGCTTCCCTCCCTCCAAGACATCTACAGGAAGCGGTGCCTGAGGAAAGCGGGGAGGATCATCAAGGACTCCAGTCACCCCAACCATAAACTGTTCAGACTGCTTCCATCAGGAAGGAGGTTCTGCAGCATCCGGTCCCGTACCAGCAGACTGAGAGACAGCTTTTTCCATCAGGCCATCAGACTGCTGAACACGTCATAGACACCTCAGCTTCACTACTGGAACTTCAACATTATGCACTCCACACTGTATATAAATGCCACTTGTTTTGCACATATTCAACTCTGTATATTTTATATATTTTATTATTATTATTATTATTTTATTTTATTTTTTTACTATTTAATTTGTAAAAATGTGTATACACACACACACACACACACACACACACGTAGGAAAATATTTAGTATACACGTCCAGAAATGCATACACTATTATATATTGTACATATATTTATTAGTTTCAGGTTGGCCATTCTTGTATTTTGCTCGTTTGTGTTGTTGTGTTTGCACATCTCTGTTGCTTGTGGGGCTCGCACACAAGAATTTCACTCGCATGTGCTGTGCCAGTGTGCCTGCACATGTGATGTGACAATAAAAAGTGATTTGATTTGATTTGATTTGATTTGATTCTTGATGATGTCATAGCCCATGGATATGCTGTGGTTTTCCTTTGTAGTCATATGGCAAATCCCGAGGCTGACTCCATAATTCAGTTACTTCATCTGTCAAAGACTCACAGATTCGTGCTGTCACAAAGCAGGGCATCAGTGACAGCATGAAATGTCATCAGTTATTTAATCAGGAGTGTGTCTTACTTTAAACAACCAACTTATTCTGAGGCCGTGCATGTGCTTTTGTATATATAACTGCAACTATATCTTACAGATGTAAACCTACAGAAACTGTGCGTGCGTGCGTGCGCTGTACAAAACACCCAATTTCAATGAAGATATTCGAATACTCACCACAGCTAAATAGCCACTCTTATCCTAGGAGCATTTGAAGTTACTGTACTCACAAACCATAAAATTCATATGTCATAATATTAATATCCAGGGCCTTAGTGGTGAAAAACAAAACCTTACAATGGCAACAGGTTTAGGTTAATTATTTCAGGGTCCAGGAGTTCATTTTTAGAGCCATTTCATTCAACTGCAATGCACTATAATGCTTCAAATGCATACTGGCCACGCTTGTCAATATGATAAGCAGAATCAATGGTCTCCTTTCCAGCCAACACAGCAGCAGACATAAGAAGACAAGCCTTGTTGCACTGCTTGGTCTCATTCTGAAAGTCAGGTTTCATCTCTTCCTCTGAATGTCAGCAGATATCAAATATTTAGTGCTGAACTTCAGATATCATGATTTTTAATATGTTCAGGTGGTGAGCTGGACACCCCGTGGGGTTTTATTGTGGCATTTTGTCACATTGCTATCAGGTACAGAATTATTTAAAGCTTACTGACACTAAAAGTACAAGTGGAGTAGAAGACTAGACACTCCAAATAAACAGATAAATAAATAATGTTATAATAACTCCAGGAAAACCTCAGGAGTCCTCAGGAGGGCATTGTCTGAATGCTGGCTAGTCTCAGTCAATGTCAAACGCATACTTCCTCAGGAATTAAATAATTGAATTAATGATGGTCTGATGGTTGGCAGAACTCATGCTGGGGTGGAGGTGGACGTCAAAGCAAGTGGCAGGCAGGCTAAAGAGAGCTGCCAATTAGTATCAGCTATTTGTGCATTTTCTTATCCTAGCCAAAATCTTATTCAGAGAGAAAAGACTTGCTTGCCGAGTTCTGCCAGTGAATCCAATACTTTGCACTGCAGTGACAACTAAACCACTCCCATACACCTAACTGTGTAAAATATTGTTCCTTAAATGAAATACCATATTTAAAAAAATTCCAAACAAATTATTTTATGTACTCCTTCATTCTTCTGGCCATTGATCTGACTTTAAAGCACCATGTTTTTTAAACTACCCCCAAAAAATAATAGCAAAGACATATAGAAGATAAGTTCAGGCTTAAGTGGGTGTCCACCTAAGTTAACGACTGGATGGTTATCTTGGAAAACTACTTAACTAGGGAGATGAAACACATATGTGAATCTTAATAATTACCAGGAGCACCTACTGGACTGAAACAACAAGATACTTTTACATACAACCACAATTCCCAGCCAGTACTTTGCAAATGAATATCTCCTACTAGGAGGTCAACAGGCTGACTCACTTTTATAGACACCTAATTTAACAAAACATTACAAAATGCTACATCTATGAAATGGGGTTATTTGCAGAAGATTTAACAAAAACATGTGACTGCTTATCAGGATTCCAGGCATAGTCTCTACAGGTATGCTTAGTCCTTGTGTGAAGGACTCTTCTATTCAAGGAAAACACAATTACAAAAGTAGTTCAGCAGCAAATAGCGAGCTGATATAAAATATTATACAAAAACCTCAAAAGACCATTGATAAATTTGTCAAACCTGTTTGTTTAGAATGCAAAACTACATTTAATACTCTCATCTAAGAGCTTTTTACTTTTTAAATTTCTATAGTGTGGAATAAATGACAAACCAATGCCAAGAGACAGACCAAAACAAGATGAAAGATGGATGTTTATGATTTTGCTAAAGTGCAGGGATTAATGATATGAAATATGCCTTTGTGTCATGCTGTAAATTTTATGTTACTGTTGAGCAGTGACATAGGACATTAAGAGTCAACTCACACAAACAACAGACAAAATTGCCTTTGAAAACCTATTTAGGTTGCAGATATGTGATGATAAATATGTTTGACAACTCTAATCACGCCTAAAGAAGGGTCATGATATGTCATAAAGAATGATTTGCATTCAATCCAGTGCATTCCCAGGGTAAATGGAGACCTTATCTAGTCATTTCAGCTTCTATTATAATAATCCTCTATATCTTTAACTGTTTATATCATTTTTAAAGAGCTGCTGTCAGTGGAAAGCACCTTGGCTGAAACAAGAGCCTCAAAGCAGAAGTAGTCCCACTTGAATTTCCAAAACAATTTGCTGATGTGGCTGCAAAAAGCCAAAGGTCAAATAAATGTCAAGCAGGCTGAGAGTAGGATGTTTCATTTATATACCGTACTGATTTTTTGGTTACAAGTGAAAAACAATCCAGTTTAAGCTGTCACTAAGGGCATTTTGTCAATTCAGAAGAGTTAATTCTTACCTTGGGGTATAAGTCAAAGACCAATTTGTCATATATTATACACATACATTATACATTTCTTCACAAAAATATAACTCAAATATCTTAAATATTCACAAACCTGAAATGAGTTTCTTTGTATCTGGTAGAAATGATTCTCTATGTGTTATACATGAAATTTATGTAGCTAAGGGTTTTCAGAAACAGATGTGCACATGGGTGTTGCAACCACATTGCTAATTTAGTCACAGGCACATGCATGCAATGGGATAGTTCTGTTTTTTGTAGGCTGACTATCTAAGTGTTAACACAAATTAGCATCATTAAAGGTTCCTCACAAAAAGTTTTGTATTAACAGTTTGGTTTTTTATTATGAGGCATAATATACAATGTGATATATCAGTTTTTAGCATGTTGTCCCATTTGTCTTATGTTGAGATCGGGGCTCTGAAGAAGTTTGTTTGTGTGAGCAAAGCTCTAAACTGAAAAAATAGCTCTGTTAATTTTTCATACCTTTAGATACTATTGAAAGGCAATTTGTTATTTGCTACACATAAAATACATAATAACAAATCAAAATATTAAAAATAATCTTCCCTTCAACATGAATAATCAAACTATCAAGTCCACTAAAGTTCTACAGTACAAATGTAATGGGTACATAAAATATTGAAACCCATAAAAGGAAACTAAGTGTGATTTTTTATTATAATACTGGCATCCGTTCCATCATTACTGAGCCATTAGAATGCATAATGGTACAAAATGGCAAAGAATCAAATTAGAGGAATAAAAGCCTGAGGAAAACCATACAAATGCAATATATGTGAAGCAATGGGAGAACTTTGTTTGTCCCACAGCTATTCATATCTTCAAAATAATTTTAAAGATTTGAGAAAGTCTGATGAGGCTATGCAGCAGACTGTTGTTAGAGACGAAGAAAACAACTGGATTGGGAAATCAGACTGTAAATTACGTGGTGTGGCAGGCTGATATTTAGTGCCACCTACTGTTGGAATAAATCAGCTTAAAGTACCCCTTCTGAATTTCTCAGAAAAAGGATGAAATGTTAGACAGTCATTCCAAAGAGATGACAACGAATAAAAGGCAGATTTCTGATGCTTTACATGAACATAAAAATCATTAAGAGCAAGACAGATGGATGGATAGATCTGGTCACTCCCAACAAAAAACTTAGCATTTTCATCTCTGCCACCTCTGACTCAGCCTCCTGTCTTTTTGTTAGTGCCAGCATCTCCAAATCGTCGGATAAATCGTATCAGATCTCACTGACATCTTTTAAACTTCCCTGTTTGTACTTGCTGCTATCCTTCTATTACAAATCACCCTTAATATTCGTTTCCACCCACTCCACCCTGCCTGCACTCTCTTGTTCAACCCTCTTGTGCTCTGTCCATTGCTTTGCATGGCTTATGCCAGGTCATTTAACTTACATATGGAAATAAAGTAACAGAAATTATACACAGCACTTTTATTTTAAATCAACAGAACGACCGAGTTTATATGCAGAGGGCACAGTTCTTCTCTTTTGTTCCCCTAAAGTATAAAGTCCCAGAAAACCGAATCTCACAAACAATTGAATTGTTTCCAGCACTCTGAAAACAGTTCACACTGTAAGCATCTAGATAAATTTATTTCTTTTTCTTTTAGTAGAAGGCTTTTGAGTTGGTGTATCTTTAAGTATTTCTTTTTGAAACAAGTACAAGTAGAAGAACATTTGGTTACTAAGCTGTTACTTCATATAAAAGAAGCTCAGTAAATTTTAAAAATGCTGGAGACAATAATGAGGAAAGCATTAATCTATCAAGGTGAGCTGTTTGGCCAAAAGAACCAGCTGAGTGTGTTCTAAAAAAACAAAACAAAAAAACACACATAAACCCCCCACAAAACATTGGAAAATGGTAAATAAGCTGGTAAACCATGGAGCACAAAATATTGGACAACTGAAATACGTTTTGATGGTGAAGGAAAAAAAACAACTTTTAACCACTTTTAAGAGACAAAAATTCTGATAAAACTGAGGTTATTGTACTTGGCCATAAAAATCTTAGAAATATTTATCCCAGAACAGTGTGATGAATCTTGGAGTCATTTTTGAAGAGGATATTTCCTTCAGTGCACATGTTAAAGACATATGTAGGACTTCTTTGTTCCATTTGTGCAATATCTCTACAATGAGTAACATCCTGTCTCGGAGTGACGCCAATAATTAGTTCATGCATTTATTACTTCAAGGCTGGACTACTGTAATTTGTTATTATCGGGATGTCCTAAAAACTCCCTGAAAAGCCTTCATTTGATCCAAAATGCTTACTAGATTCCCAATTTGAATTCAGGAGACAGACACCATCCCTACTTCTATGATTAACCTTAAAACTTTCCTTTTTGCTAAAGCATATAGGTAGGGCTGGATCACATGACCCTGAATCCTCCCTTAGTTACGCTGCAATAGGTGTAGACTCGGAGATTCCCATGATGCACTGAGTATTTTCTTCAGCCACCTTTTCCAGTTATAATGTGTTATACAGCTCTCTTCATTTAATCATTAGTTATTATTAATCTAGTCTAGTCTTGTCCTGTCTTCCTCCCCTCACCCCAACGGTCACAGCAGATGACCGCCCCTCCCTGAGCCTGGTTCTGCTGGAGTTTTTCCTTCCCACTTGCTCAATAGGGGTCATATGATTGCTGGGTTTTTCTCTGTTGTACTATTTTATTGTCTACCTTAGAATATACAGTGCATTGCAGTATAAATAAAACTAAATTGAATTGAATTGAAAATGATCAGGACAATGGAGAGGGTAAAAAAAAAAAAACACAAAATACCTCATGGCCCAAAGCATACTCTGTTATCTGTCAAACACGGTCGAGTTTCTGTTAGGGTTTGGCCATATGGCTGCCAATGTAGCTGGCCCCCACTGGCATTTATTGATGATCTCACTGCTGACAGAAGCAACAGGATGAATGCAGAATTATATGAGAGCAGTCTGTGTGCTCAGATTCAGCCAAACACATAAAGCATATTGGACAGCAGTTCATCATTCAGCAGGACAAGGATACTAAACAAACAACTACAGCAACCGAAGACTATACAACTACTTACTGGCAGGAGAGTACACAGCAGTGACAAAATCTTTCTTTACTTGACTGTCAAACAAAAATCTCTTCCTCATACATTGCAAAATGAAGGCTTTTCTCACTGTTACATTCTGTTGCCATGTTTTCTTATTTACTTGCCATGTCCTACAGCAGCTGTGACTCAGTAGTTAGAGCCTTCCAGCTACCAACCTGATGGTTGTTGGTTTGATCCTAAAAGTGTGAGTGTGTGCATGATAGATAGAGAGCCCTTAAAGGCATAGAGTAAAGCAGTGAATCAATGTGTAAGTCTCTAGAAATAAGGGTGCTATAAGAGGAACTATGGTACTGCATGACATTAGGATATTGAGACAACTATATGAGGACAGTATTAGGATGTGTGGTCAGAGTGACAGATGGGTTTAAAGCGGTGGTGCGATTACATTAGGAAACCATCAGGAAGCCCATTCATGTTTGTGAGGTTGCCAGATTAACAGATGAGGTTAGAGAGGAGTTTGTGGACTATAATGTTTGCAGATGACACTGTATTCATGGATGTAGTGAAGGAGGACATGCAGAGGGTTGGTGGTGTGACACAGGAAATTACTGGGGATTCGTATTATTGTATTATGTTTGTATTATTGTAGGGTCTCTACCCTACAATGCTAATATAAAGCACTTCAAGGCAACTCTTGTTGTGATTTGGCACTTTAGACATAACATTAAATTGAACTGAAAATTGAGATGGTGAGATGGAGTGAGATGGTAAATGGTAAATGGCCTGTATTTGTATAGTACTTTACTAGTCCCCAAGGACCCCAAAGCGCTTTACACGTTCAGTCATCCACCCATTCACACACTGGTGATGGCAAGCTACATTGTAGCTACAGCTGCCCTGAGGCGCACTGACAGAGGTGAGGCTGCCAGATACTGACGCTCTGACCACCACCAGTAGGCAACGGGTGAAGTGTCTCTCCCAACGACACAACGACCGAGACTGTCCAAGACAGGGCTCGAACCGCAGATCATCTGCTGTGGCCACTCCTAAAGGGAGCAGCCAGATGAAGAAGATCGAGAAGGTATATTCTTAATCTACCTTCTCGATCTACCTAAGATTCCTACCTAACCTAGCTAAGATTCCTAATTAAATTATCTATACTTAACAAAAAGTTATGTATTTTAAGTATATATGGCCCAAATGTTGATGACCCCTCATTCTTCCACGCTATTTTATTGAACACCTAGATTGCTCACTTGTTCTTGGGGGCCACCTCAACTTTGGACTAAATGAAGAAATGGACAGGCTCAATACAGCAGGAACTCAGCACAACTGGCTGTTCACAAATATAGCTAAACAGTACATGAGGCATTCCGGACTTTGCGACACATGGCGTTCCCTTCACCCCAGCCGTAAGGAATATATTTTCTCCTCATATGTCCATGACTCCTACTCTTGTCTGGATTATTTCCAAGTCAGCAGCTCACTGTTGAATGACACTTCAGACACTGAGATACACCCGATAGCTGTCAGTGATCATATTCCTGTATCTTTAATTCTAATACATAAGAAGATCATTCCGGCAAGTAAAAGCTGGAGATTTAATACATCATTGCTTAAAGATGAAGATTTTATTAAATATTTTAAAAAAGAGTGGGCTTTATATTTAGACTGTAGTGACCTGCCTGGAACATCAGCATCTGTTCTCTGGGAAGCAGGGAAAGCTGTGATGAGAGGTAAAATGATTTAATTCTCATCACATAAAAAGAGAAAACAAACATATTCAGAAATTATACGAAATCATCAAATCTTTAGAAGAAGCCTATGTGTCCTTCCAGGAACAGGAAATATTGAAGAAAATATGACAAACAAAACTAGAATTCAATGAAATTATTCATTAAACACACACACACACACACACACACACACACACACACACACACACAATTCTTAGTACACAGACCCAACTTACTTAATTTCATAGACCATTCATGTAGCAAAAACACTGGAAATTGTTATTTACAGCTTCCAAAAATTTGGTTTTGGAAAGTCTTTCCTAAACTCGTTAAAAGTATTATATAATTCTCCAACAGCATGTGTCAGGACAAATGACCAAACATCCTCCAGCTTCTGTCACCAGAAAGGCACAAGGCAGGGACGCCCATTCTCCCCTTCACTGTTTGCAGTTTTTAATCGAACCACTAGGAGCAGCAAATCAGGAGGAAATAGTGATTAAGGGCATAAAATGATCTGGCTAGATGGAAATCGGTACCCATATCACTCATGGGAAGGGTTGCTTCAATGAAAATGATGGTCTTGCAAAGAATCACTTATTCATTCTCAATGATCCTGAGTAAGCCACCACCAGACTGATTTGGATCTCTGGAATCTTCTATTTTTAAATTCCTTTGGAAAGATAAACCCCCACGCATCAGCTTAAAAACTCTACAAAGACCAAGGATGAAGGAGGACTAGATCTGCCTAACTTAAACAGTACTTCTTAGCCAACAGGCTACAAGTCATCTCAGGATGGTTAAAACATGCCCTGTCAGATGAGCCCTAGCTACACGTAGACAGGCACTATGCAATATTATAGAGATTTCTGACCTACAATTCATTAGTTCAAACATCAAACGACATATATGCTTTAAAAGTATCAATATCAGCTCCTCTCTGACAGTATGGTGGGCGTTTCTAAAAATGACTGGCTCTTCATTAATCACATCCAAACCTACACCCATTTGGAACAACCCTGACATACAACAGAACAATAATATGATTAACTTCCCAGATTGGAGTTGTAAAGGAATTAAATACTTGAAACATATATTTGAAGGAACAGACTTTATTCCATTTGACAGATTAATTATACAATATGGGATTAACAACCTTTCCTCCCCATCCTCAATTGAATCCCTCCTCCCACACCATCCCACCATCACACATGCAAGGTCTTTAGGTACAGGTGCATCACTGAGGGTCAGGGGAGGCATTCCTCCTTTGTCCCCTCCTGCCCCCCTGTACCTCAGTTTTATTCTACAACTTAGACACTCACATTGCTAAAACTCTCATACATATTTGGTATGGACACACTAAAAAGCATCTTCCAGCAGGATAAAAAATGTATTATAGGATGAAGGTGATTACTTTAATCAACTTTGACTTTTTCTTCAGTGACACTTCCATTTAAGGGACTAATACAGATGAAAACTTGCCCTTCATTCAAACATTCTTTCTTTTGCGTTGTTGCCTGTTGTTGCCTAGTCCTGTGTCTTTGTTTATCGTGATGTCAAGAATTTCCTGTCATTTGGCTGTGGTATTTTGAGCAATGGGAGAGTATGACACAGTATGACATTACTGCGCAAGACCAAAGGAGAAGTTGCCTAGCTGGTGTTTTCTTACCCTTTAACTTTTCATAACGACCATGAGGACCTCTGGAACATTTGTCTGCCTATTTAATGGTAATCTATCAAAAGTACTTGCCTTGCCATTTTTTTCTTCAATTGCACACTTATCTGATTAACATGTGATGTTAAATGGTTTGGGATTTTGCAGGTCCAGCTTTCTGTTTGTTGTTGTGGATAATACAGCATGCAGCGGAATCACTTCTGCTTTCAGCTCCAGAGGTGGTAAAAGCAACAAACAGAGGGTCTGTAAAGGTGCCTTGTCAGTATGACCTTCAGTACAAAGAAAACACAAAGTACTGGTGCAGAGGAAAGATATATGAGTTTTGCAGGATAGTGGTAAAGACACCAAAGAACCGTTCTACCAACAGAACCTTCATTGCTGATGATAAGGAAGTGGGAGTGTTCAGTGTGACTATGACATCTATCAGACAAAGTGATGAAGATAAGTACTGGTGTGTCATCGCGACTCCTGGAAGAAATATCTTTACTGGTGTCAGCCTCCTCGTCTCCCAAGCAGGTAAACTTCAGCTTCAGATACTTTATCATCAGATGTGCTATTGCTGATTCAGTAGTTTCTTTCTTTGATTACACAGAATAATCACCAAACTTTAAAGTTGTAAATGTAATCTATTACTACTCTAGAAAGGCCAGCTCGAGTGTTGTCTGAACCTTTTGGCTAAACTAGTTAAACAACACATTGTTTGCCTCACAATCATGTTGTTTGTCATCTGAACGACCAAGTACGTTTCTGAGTAAGATTCTTATAATTTTCAAATCTAGGTGACCATCTATATTCATCTGAGACACTGACAATTTATCAACATCTTAATCAAAGACTGATCATAATTGTGGTGGGGATTTTTTAATGTTGCTCCACCACAGCGAAATATAACCCAACCACAAGTTGTACCTTTGATTTGACCTTCTAACTATTAGCATATGAGTCTGAGAACACCTTTTAAATTACACTGCTTGTCATCTAGTAGGTAGTATGGAGCAGAAAATATATTGTATATAAAAGATGATTAAACTTTAACAAAAGCTATATTGTAAAAATGGTCATTTCTGATATTTGAATTTTTCCACTTTCAAATTTAATTGTTATTTCTCATTATTTCCATTAGCTTATAAGATATTATGTTATTATTAGATATCAGATTATTTCTTGTTCTCAACATCTGTTGAAAACACCTGATAACGCTCTGAACTGCTTTCTAATGCGATTATAAGGGGAAAGTCAGTATTAATATCAAGAATATCATTTACTGACTTTTAATGCAAAGTCTTCTTATCCACAGTGACAACCCCAACCACCAGCACACAAATTACTCCAATTCAAGATGAAAAAAGGTGAGAAGAGTCTAAGGCTATTAAACTGTTTACTATATCACCATCAACTCTTTATATGTAGTAGTAAACATTAGAATAATCATCTGTCCAGTACAAAAATAGTAACAGATAGTAGTACGTATAATTTATTTATTTATTTATTTATTTTAAATCTAGTTCGTGGGTGACTCTACGTTGGATTCTCTTTATTTTGATGCTGTGTTCTTTGGCATCAACACATATCGCTGAATGGAGAATAAAGACTGCAAGGAAAATATGACTATGACAACCATTTTACCCTCAGAACCTATACATTAATAGATTAAGTCTTACACTGTCATCATTTTCAAAAGGAAACATGGGTAAATTGGTATTAACAAAATCCTACTAAAACTATTCTTCCAGTGGATGTTCATTCAATGTGTGACCTGAGCTGAAAATAAACCAAATGAAAAAGAGGCTTTCAGACTCTTTTGTTTTTTCTAAGTATTTAAATGATTTAAATGTCATTCATTTTAATGTCAGTGCCTAAGATAACTTTAGGCTCAACTATTGAATATCCTATCAGCTTAAAATTAACAGCCTCAAATCCTAGAGGGCCCTTGGCTTTCACTTAATTTATTTGCAGATCTCATATGGGCGGGCACGATGATTGTTATTCTCTTTGCGATGAATCTCTGATATCTAAGATTTCTGTCAATATTGCATTCCAGAGATCTGAAAACCATGTGGAATAAAATTTTCTTCATATTCAAACACAGGGTGAACTATTGTGAGGAGCTCCTTCTAAAAGTCAAAACACTCACAATAAGTAGGTTGGATCATTAGGATCTCTCTAAAGTTATTTGAGGATTGCAATAATATAGTTTCACGCTTGCTTGACTTTTGCTTCTTGCCCTCAGTAATACATAATAGTCTAACAGGTTACCTGGAGCTGAAATGAGTTACTATCCAAGTTAATTTATGTAAACTTGTTAAAGTGATAATCAAAAGTGGATTACACTGAAATTCCTCAAAATTTTCCCATATTATGCACACAAAGAGAAGCAGTGATGATTAGTGATCATTGTCAAGCAGATTTGATTACCCTGGTAGTAATGGCTGTAAGACGTTGAACATCTATGACTGGTGTTCATTGCCATTACACCCCTATACAATCTAATTCAATAACCCTGCATTTAATCTTATTTTATAGAAAAATATAATGTTCGCTTTATCTCAGAGGCATTGAATCATTTATTCTCTCGCTGTGCTGCAATATGTGTTGCCTTTGATATTGTGTCCCTCGTGCAGGTGGGGGTGGACAACAACATCTCTGAAACCTTTTTAACTGCAGATATCAGGTATTTGTCACACGTTCCAGTAGCTATGTCAATGTAAAAGTAAGTCAGTATTCAAAATATCAGCACCATAGCACTAAAGCTGTCTGACTAATATCATTATTCACACCTGTGCTCTTCCAGCTGTTTGTGTAAAATAATTTCTGTCATGAGAGAAGAAAAAACACCATTCCCTTCATATGTAAAAACGGACTATAAGGTTTAGGTGAAACATTTCATTTTAGTCTTCTAGGTTGTATAACCCAGACCCAATAGCTATTTCAGTGTGCATGTGGGAATGTGAGTACAGTTTTGAGACAAGAAATACATTGTTTAATGCAGTGGTTCTCAAACTTTCACAATGAGTACCACCTTATAAAATATATGGCTCTTAAAGTACCACCCTTATGACCCACATTATAGTACAGTAGTATAGGCCTATTTAACACCATATACTGTTTACATGAGACAATTTTATTTCTTATATGAATGTTATTGTCATAAACAGGATGTGACAAGTGATAATAATAACAACTGTACTGCATTAAAACATTCACAGCAGGTGGGATATCCCGTCTTTAAGTGATGAGTTGACAAACCCCGCTTCCTGTTTTTAACATGTTTTAATGCTTTGTATCTTGTTCCATTTATTCTGAACAAGCCCCTAAAAAGTTAGCAATCACTGTCGGCCTCTCTCAGTTTTTATCACCACTATTCAATTAAAGCTCAGTTTTTAAAACCTTACGATGTAACTAACTGACTACTGCCCAGCCCATGCAGCAATATATTAATGACTAACCTCATATTGTAGTTTGATTATCTCAGTTTTTCTCTGACTGAAGTTTGGTCCGTTTACAGCATCCTGCCATGTGATTACATTTGTCCCTAACCATCGGGAACCATCGCGTTAACTTTATCAAGTGGAAAAACGTTAGCATTCATCCTCCAGCTTCACTCTGTTTATATTATGCTAACCACAGCTGTATAGTGAGCCACCACGTAGCACATCATTATATAACAGCTAGCCCAACTTCAGTAACCGTAAAAAACTGTTTCGTTTTCTGTCTTAATTTATGTCAGAAGTGATAGCAGAACTGTACATTTTAATTTTTCAGAAATCCCTCAATCAGAACATGGTATATTATTTAATCTTACAATTTTGGGAGAGACTTCTTGCGTACCACTAGAGGGAGCCCACGTACCACCAGTGGTACGCATACCATAGATTGAGAATTACTGGTTTAATACAACAGTTTTCAGCCACCCCTTGTTTCATTTTATTCAGTTTCCAAGGACCCATTTTCTCCTCTTTTTTTTTATTCCATGCTATTGCTTAAAGTCTTAACCAATAGCAAAGGTCAGGCTTTCCAAGAGTCTTTCAAAGTTCCAATTCAGAAATTAGCTGTTTTTTTCACTTATTTTCAGAGGAATCTTTTTTTGTTTGATAAGCCACTTAAACACTGACATATGGCTCATTCAAGAATAAAAAAGGCTTTGAACTCAAGGGCTGAACCAGTGTTGGGTCTACACATAACCAGAGGTGTGAAGCAACAAAGTACAAATACTTTGTTATTGCACTTAAGTAGAATTTTCAAGTATCTGTACATTACTTGAGTATTGATTTTACTAACAACTTTTTACTTTTATTCCCTACATTTTAAACAAATATTTGTACTTTGTTCTCTTAACATTTTCAAAACAGACTCGTTACTTTTAGTTTAACGCATTTGAGAGGAGTTGTTATTTTAAAACACTGCAAGCCTTCAAACTTCAAACTGATTTGAGTCTAAACAATAACATGTGAAAGGCAATTATGTTTGCATGTTAGTCACCAGGAGATGCGGCATAAAAAGAGATGAAAGATACAAAAGTCTGTGTGTGCCATAGTCCGGGGTTGAAGGGGGATGGTGTTTTTATTCATTTATTTTTTGGCACAACATCCCATAAACTGTAGCTGCAGTACCTCACCATAAGACAGGCGAGCATAAAGGCGGTAACATCTTTTAAGTGACAGAATCAGCAGTTCAACTCATACTGGAGTACTGTTAACACTAGCATCTGTACTTTTCCCACCTCTGCACATAACAGACAACATAGCAAAGAACCAATTTTAGGTTGCATTGCTAGATACTTAGTTACTAGTAACTAAAATAAATTACTTACTTACCAGTAGCCTGGTAAGTAAGTAATTTATTCAAATATCTTTGCTTTAAGATGATTCGTTTTAAAAGGCATAAAATTGTAACTTGGCAAATTTGTTAACTGTGTCTTAAAAACAAACAAAAACTTCCTCCGACCACAGGTACAACATGCCCAGGACCCACTACAGTTTGCATACAAGGCGGGTGTCGGAGTGGAGGATGCCATCCTGTACCTCCTACACAGAGCCCACTCACACCTGGATGGGGGAAAAGGCACGGTCAGGATACTGTTTCTTGACTTTTCCAGTGCCTTTAATACCATCCGGCCCTGTATGCTTCAGGAAAAACTGAACAGGATGGAGGTGGACCCCTGCCTGGTGGCTTGGATCTCCGACTACCTCACCGACAGACCACAGTACGTCAGGCTGAAGGACATCACGTCTGACACTGTGGTCAGCAGCACAGGAGCACCACAGGGAACTGTGCTGTCCCCTCTTCTCTTCACCCTGTACACCTCTGACTTCTGCTACAACTCTGAATTATGCCACATTCAGAAGTTTGCAGATGACACGGCCATCATGGGGTGTATCTGGGATGATCAGGAAGAGGAGTACAGAAGTCTGGTGAGGAACTTTGTCGCATGGAGTCACACAAACCACCTGCAACTCAACACCTCAAAGACTAAGGAACTGGTTGTGGACTTCGGGAGGTCCAGAGAAGGTCCACTGCCGGTTCAGATAGAGGTGGAGGAGGTGGTCAACAAGTACAAGTACCTCGGGCTGTGGGTGGACAATAAACTGGACTGGTCATGCAACACAGAGCACCTGTATAAAAAAGCCCAAAGCCGACTGTACTTCCTCAGGAGGCTGAGGTCTTTTAACATCTGCAGGAAGCTCCTGAGGATGTTTTACCAGTCGGTGGTTGCTGGAGTACTTTTCTATGCTGTGGTGTGCTGGGGGAGCAGCACAGCAAAGAGGGACTCATCCAGGCTGGAGAAACTGATCAGGAAGGCTAGCTCTGTGGTCGGCATGAAGCTGGACACTCTGGTGACAGTGGCAGAGAAAAGGACATTAAAGAAACTGATGGACATTATGAACAATGCTGGGCATCCTCTGCACACGGCCATAAACAATCAGAAGAGTCTGTTCAGTGACAGGTTGCTTCTCCCCAAGACAAGAACTAACAGACTTAAAAACTCCTTTGTCCCACACGCCATCAAACTGTTTAACTCCTCTCTGGAGGGGAGAGGGAGGGGAAACAGGAGGACAAAGGAGGGGGGAACAACTAAGCTGTAGTGCCTCTTCACCTCACTGTACAATACCTTGTGCAATACTTTTTGTAAATAGTCAATGGTGCAATAGACCTAAATACTTGAAATGTGCAATTCACTTGTATTTTTATTTTTTATTCCTATTTATTCTATTTATCCCCTTCATATATTTTATTTATATTTGTCTCTGTATTTATATATGTGTGTGTGTGTGTGTGTGTGTGTGTGTGTGTGTGTGTGTGTGTGTGTGTGTGTGTATATATATATATATATATATATATATATATATAACAATTCTGTAACTGTAACTTCGGTCGTTGCTGTGCTTTTTGGAAGTCGAATTTCCCAGAGGAACCCACCCGAGGGATTAATAAAGTTCTATCTTATCTTATCTTATCTTAAAAAAACAACAGCAGATGAACAGTATCTGAGATTATTTTTCTTACAAAATGAGAAAAAAGAAGAAAAAAAAACATTGCAAAAACTTGGTACAGGACCTGAGTAATGCATCTGGACTTTCAGCCTCATCCGAAATGTTCTCAGTGGAAGGGTTTGTGTCAAGAAGTCATTCTTGTGGAGGGGAAACTCAAAAAAAAAAAGGCTGAGGTCTAACGAACTGCACAAGAACTGGGCACCAAAGCATCTGATTGGCAACAGCCAACAAAAGGCAGCCAATATCCAAAGAATCCGAAGAAGAGCTTTATATGTCCTTCAACAAGCCTAGCCTCATGAAGGCTGGTTAAAGAAACTGCTTGCCTTAAAGAGTTGATGCTGTGTTGAATAATAAAGGTGGATATATCAAATATTGATTTTCAAGCTCACTGGTGTTGCAAAACCTCTGTTTTGCCATTATTTCTGTATTTTCATGTATGTTTCAAGACATTTCAATTAATCACTGCTCTGATTTCCAATTTTCGTAGCAAAATCGATGCTAAATAAATATAATAATCTTCTTATTCATACGCATATCACAATCACATGTAAATTTTATGAAGTCATTCGGATACTGTGTTAAGTTTACAATACCACCGGGAGGGGATACAAGGTGAGAGGAATTTAAGAAGATGACATCATAACTTCTGCAGCATGAACCTCGCGCTTAACCTCGTCTCAAGATACTACGTATCTTATAACAACGTGAGAGGAAGTCACCTTTCAGTCTAAAAGCACAGAAAGGAACGTTTGAAGCGTCATGCAAAAGAGTTCGTGCATCATATTAAACCTATATACAAAGAAAACGCCTTAGAATAAAAAATTTTACTTTCAGGTTTAGAGAACTAGCTTTTACAATGAATGGGTTTTGTAGCAACATGTAAATTTTTTACTTTGAAACTGTTGTCCGGTATTATTCCGTCTCGCTTGAAAGTCGTAGTGGAAGTCGCTACTCGCATACTGGCTGTACCAAGTTTTTGCTCGCTGGTGCCAACGCCCGGCGAAACAGACTGCTTACGTTAGCTAGCAGTGACACAAGAGGGACACGGGTACGTAGCTAAAACATGTAACTGGCATATTGGGAAGTTGTGCAGTCGTCCGATTTTGTTTGTGAACTACGCTTTTCTATATTGACCTCATAGAAACTAATGGAGCGTTTGTTTACACCCTTACGTTATCCGGCTGCTAAACTAGCTAACAAGTTAGCATTGCGTTAGCAGAGTTTGCTAAATGATGCGCAAACATGATTCAGTTGCCAGTAATTATTTAAGTAGTTATCGCCACATTTTGTGACTAATCTAAAAAAATGTTTACATACACTAAACGTGGGAAGGTAATTTAAATGAGTAAGCAAGTCATTAGCTAACGTTAGCCTTCAGACAATGTTGTTGATAGCTGGGTGTGACTCTTAGCTGTTTAATTCTAGAAAACTCCGCTGTTCTACTTGGGTTCCATCGTCTCATTAAGAAGTTATTCGCAGTGGATACGACAGAACATTTTAATAGCTTAATATTGTCTCTAGGTGTCTAAAATATTGAATATTGGCCTAACCTTCGTCAGTTGTCACCTCCTCCTTGCAGGTAACGTGATAAACGTGATTGCCAGCAGCTTCAGAAAGCACAGAGATGCAGACTATCAAGTGTGTGGTGGTGGGTGATGGAGCAGTGGGAAAAACCTGTCTGTTGATTTCATACACCACCAATAAATTCCCCTCAGAATATGTACCAACAGTAAGTTTTCACAAACAAAAAATAAATGTTTTCACTTCAATGTGCATCGTGGTTCAAAATATTCTGACATGTAACTTATTCTATCGCAGGTGTTTGACAACTATGCAGTAACTGTAATGATTGGGGGTGAACCATACACCCTTGGCTTATTTGACACTGCAGGTACAATTCATTTTAGTTCCACTTTTAGTTAAATGTGTTAGTTTTATTTAGTCTGTCTCTTGGTAAATTATTTATGTGTATGTGTGTGGTCTCTCCTTAGGTCAGGAGGATTATGACCGGTTACGACCTCTAAGCTACCCGCAGACTGATGTCTTCTTAGTGTGTTTCTCAGTTGTTTCACCTTCCTCGTTTGAGAATGTGAAAGAAAAGGTATATGATTTTATTCTAAATACAGAATTTTTTTGGTTATTGAAACCCCGTAACCTGAGAAATTCCAAAATGGTCAAAATAGTAAAGAACGTGAAATACTGATAATGAAGACAAAGACAACAA
This sequence comes from Aulonocara sp. 'chitande type north' Nkhata Bay, assembly GCF_057382095.1. Classification (NCBI taxonomy): domain Eukaryota; kingdom Metazoa; phylum Chordata; class Actinopteri; order Cichliformes; family Cichlidae; genus Aulonocara; species Aulonocara sp. 'chitande type north' Nkhata Bay. The sequence goes on from NC_141363.1 coordinate 35,208,495, forward strand.
GCAGATCATGTTACCACAGATAATGGTCCTAATAAAAGAGGTTGGGGGGATTTTTTTTTTTTGTTTGTTTGTTTCAAGAACCAGACAACTCTTGCTGCTCCCTCCCATTTCTTTCTTTCTCTCTTTCTTTCTTTTCTCAGTTGCTGGATAATTTATACTTTGATCACTTTGGAACAGGTTTTGTGGGGAGAAATGCCAAGTCACTGATATGGATTCACCAACATCCCACTAGACCAATACCTCTAACCCTCATGTAGTGGCCTCCCACTATAGGATGTGAGGGCCGCCCAAAACAACTTTAACTGGTCTAGATAAGTAGAATTGTAAACAATATGCAATAACTTTAGAGATAAAAGAAAGATTTATTGCACACAGAGCAGAAACACTGCTTGACCCTTTCTGTGCCACCATGGCTACTTCTAATGAGGATCATCCTGAGCCATCCGTGGTGTCCAAGGTTATGACGAGCATAGTTTAGCAATAGTAGTGATGGTTCTAGTTTTATTATTGTAGCTTTTCCCCCCCTATCGCTCTATCCTGTAAAAATATCAATTTGGACTGAATAGAGCCTCACATTTCCACATAACCTCACAACACGTTCATACACATGCAGCTCAGTCACACGCACTAATTTTAATGAAATGTGAAATATGCAAATATATACCTAATGTATGCATGTTTTGTTTGTTTGTTTTTTCTCTCTGTGTGTTCCACATGTTCTCTTTCGTTTTTTTTTTTCTGTCAGTGAACTAGGTTACAATGTTGTGCTGTGATTTCAAGACTGTATTTTATTTATTTTTTTTATCTTTTACAATCTGTTGTAGTATGTAATTCAGCCATACATGTTATGTGAAAATTAAGATAACATGGTTTGGTTAACACATTCTCTACTGAAGACACAAAACCCGGCCTGTACTCTTACCGCTGGTTCTAAGCCTGGATAAATGGGACTTTAACAGCAGGTGTAAAATCTATGCTAAGTCAATTTTGGACCAAATTAAAATGTGACGACCCCTTGTAAAAATAATGGAGAAATTGAAAGTGCCTATTTTAATTTTAGGAATTGTAGAAATATCTGGTTAGTTTGTGGGTTTCTTTTTCTCTGTGGTCCTCCAATAATAGAAAAGTTTATGAAAATGCAGTGCATTTTCTGGCAGTCATGTAAAATAATCTGTAGATCCCTGTTTTTGATGAGTTTGTTTTGTTTTTTCCCCACCAGTGGGTTCCTGAGATAACTCACCACTGTCCCAAGACCCCTTTCCTGTTGGTAGGCACTCAGATTGACTTGCGTGATGACCCGTCTACAGTGGAGAAGTTAGCCAAGAACAAACAAAAGCCAATCACTCCTGAGACAGCAGAAAAGCTGGCTCGTGACCTTAAGGCAGTCAAATATGTTGAGTGCTCTGCTCTAACACAGGTAAGATCTCTCATTACACAATACACTAAAAACTGCTGTAACAAGCATGTTTCTGAATGCAATCTCTTAACATGGGTAGAAGTGCTTATGTTTTGCTAACACCACTTACCTAAAAACTCCCATCTAACACTGTGTACCTGTCTTTCTTCCTCCTTTTCCTCTTGCTGTAGCGGGGATTGAAGAACGTATTTGATGAGGCTATCCTAGCTGCTTTAGAGCCCCCCGAAACTCAGAGAAAGAGAAAATGCTGCTTGTTCTGATGTCTTCTTGAATCTTGCTTTGCCTCTCGATCGTATGCTGCTCATTCATTGTAAACAAATGTCTGTTACTAAAATAAGCCCCATGCTCTTTCAAACTTTAAACCTCTGTACCCATTAACCTTTTTCCTTTGTTTCATGTGTGCTTTCTTTTCAACTAATCTCAATAATTGTCCATGCTGCCTATTGACGATGGTGCCAATCTTTAGTTCTTCACCTTGCGGACGAGTCTGTGTAACCTGACATGTCTTTGAGGGGTGGTGGGTTGTTTTTGTTTTTGTTGGGGTTTTTTGTTGTTGTTTTTTTTTTTTTGTTAAGCAAACATTCCCTTACATTAGCATTGAGCTCATCCGTTGTACCCTATTTAAGCATCAGTGCTACTGTCTTTGACAGTAATATCTTTTTTTTTTTTTCTACTGCAGCATCAAAATTTTCACAGGCTTTTGTCTTTAAGACAACTTGATCACGAGGGGAGACTTGTATAATGTTATTTCAATAAATGAAAATTTTGATTGCCATGCTCCATTTTTACTCAGCTTTCTTTTGCGCTCGCATATTTCCAGAAAATGGCTCTGTTTTGAATATTAATGTTTTGTTTCCACAGAAAGGATTAAAGAATGTGTTTGATGAGGCAATACTGGCTGCCCTGGAGCCACCTGAACCTAAGAAAAGACGTAAATGTGTTCTGCTCTAAGTTTCGCAGCAGTCTTCACACCAGTTTCCAAATCTAGGTTAACAGTACTGAAGAGGTTTTCTGCACAAGCACATTCCACTATAAGTTGAGATATTTTTAAATATTAGCCTTCTCACATACTTAACCTTAAAACATACTTTGTGTAAGACTGATACACTTTGTCATAATTTGATGCCATTGAAATTTTGTACACAATGTGAACACTGAATGCTGACACTTAAGAAAATTCTAAGGAACACTTGGAAGTAATGTTTTGGTTTGGCCACGTTATCTTTGCAGAGGTTTCCTTGCAAAAGAAGTGATTATGCAAAGATATTTTTATAGAGCTCCTGTTTCAAGAGTCCTATAAAATAGAGCTTTAATAAATTCCCTTAAAGTTATAAATTTGCATTGATTTACTACTTAGGTGTCTGTAGTTGCAACATACTGTAAAGCCTGCTGTCATAAAATGCTTGTTTAGGGAAAGCTCCACTTAATCTTCTCAACATAGTCTTAAGGTAAATGTAAGAAACCTAAAGAAATATGGAACTTCTGGGTATGTTTTTATCGTCGGTCTGATAAAAGTGGAAAATCTATTTCACTGTTACTATGAGTTTGAGTACAACTATATCCAAGTCATTTGCTTTTTCTGACAAGCATCAAGGAGACGATGTATGTCCTCAGTGATCATCAACAGATGGTAAAGTTAAACTTTGTGGAAGTGTAACTACTCCTAATGTTTGGCCAGTGACCTATATTGTAAACTGCAGCACCATTAACAGGTTGAGATCCTGTAGAAGTTATTAAATTACTTAACTGATAATTATTGCCTTTGACTATCCCTTCCTAGATTGTGGGCTTGAATTTAATTTGTAAATATAGTGAAAGTAACTCGTAACTTATTGACTGAAAATTTGTATGTCACTAATGAAAGACTGAAAGAACCTTAGCTGAAATCACATTAACCAGAATATATTTCTCTCTTATTTTTTATTCAATTTCACAAAGTTGGGACTGTATTTTTGTTTGTAATAAAGGTTCACAATAAAGCAGTATTATGATTATTAAATCCTACTTTCAATATTTCATTTTGTCATGTTATTAGATGGTTCAAACTTGAGAACCTGCCTATAGTTACACATACATACGTTTGAACTACCAAAGACATCAAAACTGATTATTCAGTCATTTTTTGTTACAAATGTTTATTATCAATAAGGAACAACAGGTCAATGCAAACATAGTTCTATCGTTGGTGAGCCAAATAACACTTCTAAAGTATTACAATAGAATTCAGATAAACCCAGGATAATCTCATTATTGAGGCATTATTGCCTCAAATAATGAGATCAGCCACTGACGCCTTCATGCAACTACAAATATGTTCTCACCCAAGTTTTAAAGTATATGAAGGAAAGGTCAGACACAACGTTCAAAAAGCCTGAGAGCAAAGCTGTATTTTTTTTTTTCAGGAATTGCAATAGCTCTTTGGTATTTAACCAACCTCAGCACAAAAATATGGTGATGTTAGAGATCCCCCATTGTGGAGTTTGTAGTCACTGTGGCTACATTACATGAAGAATGTTTCAAATGTTTTCTACAAGCCTGTTTAGATTTATGCATGTGCACTGGTGGGGGAATAAAAGACATGGTACAAAGTAACTGTAAAGCACAACAATACACTTTCATGAATACAGTATATGGTTTAATGTGTTAACATTTAAGCTCACATTATCATTTCCAGTTCTCACACTACAAAATGGAAAGAACAAAAGGCAGGTATCTTTAAGGCAAATGCATAGGTTTGGTTTAGGGCTGTAGCAATAATGTAAACAAAGTCACACTGCCAGACAAGTAAGTCAAGGTACACATGAACCCTTTCACACATGAATTATGACAACCTCAATCATCATTTTTTCACAAGTATTTTTATTCATCTTTAGGCATGAAAAGATGAATAAAATACTTAAGAAAAAAATCCTGATTGAGGTTGTCATAATTCATGTGTGAAATAACAATAATTACAACGAAACATGTCATACAGGTATAGCAACATTAAACAGCCAGTGGGTGGCAGGGTATGGAGTGACACATCAGTGTCCAATGTAGTGGTTTATGTGCAAGTATAGAAACAACACTGACACAAATACAAGAAAACAGCCTTTGAATAGCTGCAGCGACCACTATACGTGAAAGGGTTAAATCACTGGATACTCAGTCATCTCATATCTGTAACGGAATACAAACATATCGTATAGAAATCATATTTGCACATTATTTGACAGAAACCTCATATAGCCAAAAGGACAGGTTTTGTCCCCAATAACTGTGTAGACAGTCTAAAGCAAACCAATCACTCGGTGGAAGTAACTGGCTCCTGGTTCAGTAAAACTCAGGTGCTTGTGTCTGAATTAGTAGATGTTTTTATAAATGCCTGAAAATTTCAGGTGTCCCATTACATCTGGCATAAAGGTAATACAGCATTTCCATAAAGAAACAACAAGAAATCACAACGGAAAAACAACGAGAAAATACAGTGGTGGTAGTTTAATGGTCTGGGGCTGTTTAGCTGCCTCAGGACCTGGAAGGCTTTGTGTGGTAAATGGAACAATGAATTTACCAAAACATCTATTTCCCAAAACATCCTGAAACAGAATCTCCTGCCATCCATTCATGACCTCAACCTAAAGCACACTTGGGTTCTGCAGCAGGACAACGATCCAAAATACACCAGCAAGTTCACCTCAGAATGGCTTAAAACAACAACAAAATGAACACTTTGGAGGGGCCTAGTAAAAGTATTGATTTCAATCCGATTGTGGCATAACCTTAAAAAGGTGGTTCATGCTCAATCAGGAAGGGGCAAACACTTTCTCAAACCAGGGTATACAGGTAATAGCTTTTCAGATCTACATTAAGTCATGCTTCTCATTGCACCATAACGTCTCAGGATGATATACACACACATATACAAAACTTCCTATTCCAAACCTTGTGCACATATATTAGTCATAGCTCCAGAAACATGAATGGATGATAAGTAAGATGTAAGAAGATAATGCGCAATTGTAGGCAAACTGTCAAAATATGATGCTAACTGTCAATATAAAACAGTCAAAAAACAGTTTTATCCATTTTGTTGGTTTAAGATGCAAAAACATCTAAATTAAAAGCAGGTTAAATAAGTTAAACATGATTAGTATAATTTCAGAGAAAGTTAGTAAGCACATGTTAGATGAATCCCACCGACTACATTTGTAGTCTATGTGTCCAGTGTTGGAAATAACTCAGAGCTGCCAGTAATGTGAATTCCAAAATGTCCTTTCCACCACCTTAAATCCCTCCCTCTACGTGTAAATCGAATGTATCCTACTCCTGGTCCATATTTATGAAACACATGGGTAATCTGAAAAACAAATAATCAGTCAGACAAAAGTTGTCCTTGGGTTTTCATGCAAGCGTTTTGTTGTCATACCTGTTTCCATTCTTCACGTCCTGTGCCACAGTAAATAGTCTCAAGTGAAAAGATCTCAATAAGCTGCTTCTTTTGATCTAGCAACTCTACCCGGATATCATAACTGCCGCCACAGTCGAAACGTGAAAGAATCCTAAATCAATAACACAATCCAATGAAAAAAAATCATTGGATTGGATACACAAACATGTATCAATAATCATTTCATCTTAGACTGAACTTTATGAGTACAAACTGTGCCTGGTGAGCCATATGTTTAATATTTAAACCTCAAAAACCTCTAATGACACAAAAACTGATAATTACATAGTACTTAGGTTGAGAAATAGATTTTTTTTGTAATTTTTTTTTTTTTACATTAGTGTTATTTTCATGTGCTTTTCATTTTTATCCAATGACATTTCCCATTTTATATGGAACATGGCCTTACTTGTGAACAGTTACACTCACTGGCCACTCAGAAATGCCTCAATTTTTCATGGCATAAATTCAACAAGGGACTGGAAACATTCCTCGCGGACTGTATTCAAATGTTCTCCACAGTCAATCATTTTGCTTACATCTACTTTTCTTTAATACGATTAGTTATTAATAAGCAGTCTGTTAAAGACCCCATGTTTATTCTCACCAATCAGATATTTTGATATCTGGTTGGGCATGATCCATAACAGATGGACTGTAACCTTCCTTCTCCAAGTCAATCAGCTGTGACTTTATGCACATTCTGTGGGGGAAAAAATGGTTTTCATGCTACATAATGTACACACACACATTAATAAAGCAGGACACTTGGTCTCTATATGGTGTCAAGACCAGGAAATAAAAAATATAAGAACAAAGTAACCGTAAAGCACAACAATACACTTTAATTTTTGTTTTCAAATTTCACATAGTGCTATATAGTATATGGCTTTCAAGTTTCCCTCTTAAGCATGTGTTAACATTTAAGCTTACATAATTATATCCAGTTCTCACATACTACAAAATGGAAAGTAAAGGCAAGTATGTGTAAGGCAAATATGGATTAAGTCACATGCTGGCTTCCGGACAAACAAGTCAAGGTGCACAATAAATCACTGAATACTCATTCATCCTACATCAACAACAGAATGCAAATATAAATCATACTTGCATATTATTTGTTCAATGAAACTGGAAGGGTTCTTATGTCTGAAGCAGTAGCTGTTCTCACAAATACCTGAAATTTTCCAGATAAAATAAAATAAAATAAAAAAATTACAGGAGAACACAAAATGTTTAATTTAATCAAATTATACAAATGCATCTTACAAATCATTACACAAAGTAAAATTTTCCAAACATTTTTTGTTTTAATGTTGATAAATATTGGCTCATGAAAAGTTGAGAGGAACCAAACCTGAAAAGTAGAGAGGAAGTGGAAGAGAATGGATGGATGGGCTCATGAAAATCTGAAATCCAGCTACAAGGTAGTGATCATTTTATTTTGAATTTGGGTAAACTTTTAGATGTATTTGTACATGAAATAGTACTTAGCCTGTCAAATTAAACAATACTCTGTAATCTTCAGTATTGACATCACAATGACAATCACAGAAAGCAAGTTTAAGGTGTTATTTAAGGTGTTCTGTGTGAAACATTAAAGAAAATAGCTTTTCACTGGAAAACTTGTGCACATACAGAGATTATAGCTCTGGAAACATGAATAGATGGTCAGTGAGATGTAAGAAGATAATGTGCAATTGCAGGCAAATGCAGGATGGAAGAACTGGACAAATTCCAACAAGCTACGTGTTCACTGCTGGACATATTTCAACACTGCTGTCTGTGACACGTATTCCATACCATCCAGCCCAGAACTGTGTGTCCTTGCCACCATGCCTAAAATGAATGTATCTCACTCCTGGTCCATAGTCCCGGAATACATGGATCATCTGAAAAATAAATATCAGTAAACCAAATATGCTGGTGGGTTCTGCACTGTTACTAAACTTTATTAAATTTCACTTTGTACATACCCGATTCCACTCCTGATCATTCCACTGATCAAAGAAAACAGTATCAGGAGCATAGGACTGGATAACCTTCTGCTTTGCATCCAGCAACTGCACAAGGATTGAATATTCACATCCACAATCCCATCGTGGTGCATACCTGTAACGAGGATGTATTTGTGCAAAGATTAGGGATCACCAATCATATCAAGCTACGTTTTTCTCTCTTATTATTCAAGCCTTAAAAGGGATATATTCCTATATGTCATCAGTAAGTTTTGTTTAGTTCCACGGTTTCAAAAACTAAAAAACCTTTTATTTTGGGCATGACCTAAAGGTTTTTGTTAAGTGCAAATTTTTTGCACAAAGTAGGGTTTTCAAACTTTATCTCAACACCATTTTCTATATCAACAGGAAAATTCTGACCCCATGCCACAACAACAGAACTATTTGCAAAGAAGTCATGTCCCAAAAAATGTAATTTAGCAAAGCAAGTTTAGAGATATTATTTGTTTTACAAACGATTTAGATAATTTCATTACAGATCGAGAAATATTTAAGAATGTATTAATAAACCAAAGGCCACAACAAACATGACAATACTTAACATCTAAATAATTTAATTATTGTATAGAAAACCTATATTGAAAATTTAAAAATGAACTTTTCTACTATTGCAAAAGTAGAAGTGCTTATTATCTTGTCCACATCTGCCTGCAGTCTCTCTCTCATTCAATGTTCACACAGCTCCGCTTACATCCTCAGTGCTGCTCTTCAAGCCCACACTTGTATGATTCGGCTGCTCTGCTCCAGGTTTCACTCTTTTTGCTCAGATTAGTTCTCCACACTCTGTGATCAGTTCAACTACAGTTTCCCCGCTCCTCTGCACAGACAGCAACCTGCCCGGTTCTCCATGTGTCCGTAATCCGCACTGTCACATCTCAATTTTCCATCCGCGACACATTCAGCCTGCAGTCATTTTTCATCTTTAATCTAACTACAGTCCGCTAGCAGCTAGGTTAATAATAACAGATGGCAAATATAGCTATCAGTTAATTGCTAATAGAGAAATGGTTAGTGTTAACGTATGCATTTATAATAACGGGAGCTTTACTAACCTCTCGAAATTCTTGAAAAGTTTTGTTCAGTGTTATGAGGATTTACTATTTCATCTAACAGCGAGAGGAGGAGCTATGTGCCTGACTGTCTGCATTGGTCCTGTTTAAAGTTGTGTGTCAGCTAGAGAAGGCCCAGATGGCTCTGTTGGTATCAATGCTGTTGCAAATGAATATTTTTTGTATTGATTAATATCAAAGTATGATTTTAACAACCCTAATGTACATTTTAAATGCTTTTAAAAAGTGTAATTAAATGCTTTTTGCAACTAACTAAGGAACTAACTAACAAACTGTTAGTATGTCATGTGTATTCATCTCACCAATCAGATATTTTGATGTGTGGTTGGAGGTTATCCATAAAGGCTGTGCTGTAGCCTTCCTTCTCCAAATCAATTAGCTGCTCCTTTGTGCACATTCTGCAAAAACAGACATGATTTTAAAACAGTTTAACATTTAATACTAGTACAGTGGTCCCTCGCTATATCGCAGTTCACTTTTCGCAGCCTCGCTGTTTCGCAGAGTTTTTTTGGTGCAATTTTACATGTTTTTTTTCTTTTTATCCTTCTTCTTTTCTTTTTTTTTTTACTGGCTGTAGACCATTTTCAATCAATCAATCAATCTCGTGGCGTGTCTCCTATACAGTACAGAATGCGTTCAGCTTGTCAAATTTACATAAATCTTTGCTAGCAGAAGACAACAAACACAAAACACAACAGTGTCGACGTCAAAGGATTATAAAACGCATTAATTGAAACCAAACAGTCAGATAAGTCAAACTTTACTCAACTCATTCTTCTTGCTTCCTCTACTTCCGTACCATTGATTCATTAATGTTGCATTCTCTCGCAGCTGCTCTATTCTCATGTTCTGGCCCTGAAAACAGGGTTTTGGTTTTATTCTACAATACTGGACTTATTTTTCTACGAAGGTTTGAACTTTGAGAGTGTTTAAACGAGAGAGAAACGTGTGAAAATGTTGATGCCTGTCTGAGAAAAGTGTATAAAGTGTGTAGTGAGGTGTTTTACAGCCTTAAAACATCTATAACAATTGTAAAATATACAGTTCACTACTTTGTAGATTTCACCCATCGCAGATTATCTTTAGAGCGTATAAACTGCGATAAACGAGGGAACACTGTACATCATTTGAACTAAGCATATAAAAATAATGGTCATTTATTTTTTGGAGGACCACTGGTAAATACTCACCCATAAGAGGTCACAAAGTTTTTCTTGACTACTTCATTTGGATGTGGCACTATAACGTCCTCTAGGTTCCACCCATCACCACCATTCTTTATTGTCCAACCTGCCATGTTTTCTAGGAAAGAAAGAAACACAGAAAAAGTTTGCATCTTATTTTAAACAAAAAAGGTTTTTCAAATCAGTTGTTGAGCTTCAAGGATTCTGACCTTCTCCTCTTGTATTCTTGAGGAGATTTCTTCTTTTCTTGCATAAGAAGTAAAATAACCTCCAGTCTTCAGGTGTTTTGGAAGAATCACAGAGGTTGTATCCTTCTCTTCTACATCTTACTCTCCATAAAGATTCACTGTCAGCCACTTCTTTCCACTGTGAGCACACCAACCGACAAACATGAACCACCTGGTCGGCCGGAACACATAGGAAGATTTCCTCCAGGATCTCCAGAGGAACAGGGAAGAACTAAACAAAAACAAAAAAAACAACAAAAAAAGCATTGATAAGGTGGAGCTTTGAAAAATTAGTTTAGTTTTCCATCACTGCACCTGGATCAATAGTCCCAGCTGTTTACATAATCTCACCATTTGAACTACATCAGCATTTTACAATATTATTGATTTCCACAGACAACACAAAAAAAAGAAAAAGAACAAAACAAAAGCTTTTAAAAAATTAACTTTTCAAGCACTTCATTCATGAACTTTCATTCACAGGGTGGCTATAAAGCACATTTGGATTCCTTCTAAATGAGGTTCCTTTGTATTGCACTGAAATAGTAACTATTTAAACTGTTTTAATCACAAAACCTAGAAACCAAAGATGTGTATGTCTTGCAGACAAAACCCTGCCTCTGAATGTATTTTTCTTTCTACATAAGGATTGTTGCTAGACTGGAATTATAAAAAAAAAAAAAAAAAAAAAAAAAAGAAATGTTCTGTTGTGCTATGATTGTTTTCTTTTTCTTCTGATGACAGGCAGCTACTGATGACTTAAGCATCAGAAAAGGTTCCCCAGATGGTAAAAAATGTCAAGTTGGCCATGTTGCTTGTTTAAGTGACACAAATCTCCCTTTATTTGTTATGATGCAAGTTCAACCATCCAGCTAACAACATCCTAGTTAATTCTCTTCATCTGGATGTATTGTTTTTTTATTGGGAACAATCATTTCATCACTCATCCAAGTGACTTTTTCCATTCTCCAAATCTGAAGATGTTTCTGAGTCAGTCATTATGTGATGATGATCACATCAGTGTGATGCATAATCCTCTCTGCAAAAGTTTTACATTTGTGCCAATAGACGCAAAACCTTTGCACCTCTTTACCCACAAGATTCCAAAACCATTTTAGCTTAAAACCTGCGATTGTTCAGGGAATATAAAAGATAAAATAAAAGACATCAAAGGATCCCATCTGACTCACTGGATGGGCCAGTTTCACCAATATTTCATTATATTTTGCATTCTTTCTCCTTAATGCAGATTTATGGTTCAGCAGGAATTATAGAAAAGGAATTGCAAACCCATTTGAAACTCTGTAACCTGGCGTTCACGTCTCTAGGGGGCAACCCCAAAACCCTGTGATTGGTCTGTTGAGTACCCTTGTTTCCTTCTCCAATACTGCTGCGTCTTTACCTGACAATATAAAGCGCAATGAGGCAACTATTTGTTGTAAACTGACACTATATAAACCTGAACTGAACTTTATCACTTTGCTCTTTTCCGTTGCTGGCTGATGGACAACAAACAGCACATGCATAGACAACGCTCATTCAGCAGTTACCTTGTGTTTAAAAGTCCAGTAAGGCACTCACCTCTTGAGCCGAGGACGAGGTTGCCTGCTGTGCTACAACGTAGCTTGTGCCAGACTTTGAACTCGCAGTACCATAGCTGTGACTTGCACCCATGACTTTCGTTTTCCTCTTCATGCCCTGCGACGAACCAAGGGCTGTAAAGTAGCCTGATGTTACTATACCCCCCTCGCTGTCTTCTCTAAAAACAAGTCTTTTCTAACGTCGTTGGTGCTGACCCACTTGTAGCCGACAACGCGGAAGTGCAGCTAGAGATAAGGTCCAACTGTTTTATAGATTAGAAGTCATAATGTTACAAGACTAAATTTAACCAACGACAAGTGACTCGTTTAATTTCTACAGTCAAAGTAATCACTTACGGGAATGCATGGTTTGTACTCTCATGTTACGTTGCCCTTCCTGTCAGTTGCGGTGGTATTTACCTCGAGACATTCGAGTCGCCCTTCATAGGCGGGGTTATGCTCTAAAATGCTACAAAGGTAGTTCGTCCACAACAGTCACTCCCACTGTGATTGCACTCTCTAGCACGCAGTAACTGAAGAACACAGACTGATTATGTTAATACCGTAAAACACCGGGGATACTCCGGAAAACATACCTAGCTAACACTCTTCTAAGCCTTCTTGACGGAGACTTCCGCTATGGGTCATCCGGGGATTTTCCCCCTTTTTTAAATGAACAATTTCGAACAGCAAATAGACACTATTCATCAAATCGTTTCTATCAAATAATTTACGCAGCTTATTTCATATATACTGTAAGAAAGTTTTAAGGTATTTCTTTTTCCAGCTTTCAAACAACTTGGAATATTTTTTAAATATAATTTTTAATGCTAGAAAAGTAAATAATGAATGATAAAAAAAAATAACAATTAATAATAATTAAAATGTTGTATTATACAAGTCTTGATGCATGCTCAAATATCCAGGTAAGGAAATTCCAGGATTTCACTTCACTGGGAGAGAAATCACTCATTCAAGTGACTTCTCTCCCACTGAAAAGCGCAACGTCCAGCTGAACAGATTCAACATTCTGGGTTATTATCCAACATTTCACATGTCTGCACTGCATAAAATCACGCAGAGATGAAATTTTCATTTTCATCTCTACGTCTATGGGTTTAGAGGATCAGTTACATTTGTATATCCGTTAGGGTTAAATACTCACTCAAAAGAGGTTGCAACATTTGTTTTGACTGCTTCATCTGGATGTGGTCTCCTAAGCAACCCACTGATCGCCACCATTTCTCAAGATCTCCCAGCCATTCAGTCCTTCTAGAAAATAAACAAATAAATAAATAATAGTAATAGTAATGGTGTTTTAAATGTTTTGGATTTATGTGAAAATGAATCATACTACTATGTTAAGTAAAGTTCATTTTATGGTTACTTACCTTCTCCATTTGGATTCTTGAGGAGATTTCTTTTCTGTTTGGACAAGAAATAAAACAACTTCCAGTCCTGTTTTTTTGAAAAACTACAGATGGGATACCCTTCTCTTCTGCACCTTTTTCTCCACAAAGATTCGCTGTCAATCACTTCCTTCCACTGATGGCATACTAATTGACAAACACAAACCACCTGACAGGCAGGGACATTTAGGAAGATCTCCTCCAGGACCTTAAAAAAAGAGAACAAAAACAGAAAGATAAAGAGAGCACACGGAGACAAGGACAAAATATAAACTGTTAGAAAGAAGTCAGTGATGTACACTAGTAAACGCATAAGGACTGAAATGTTAAGTGCATCATGTGCCGTTCCCAGCAGCCAGAGTTTATAACAAAACAACTAAGAATGTTTCAAGGTCACTGGATTCTGCCCTAACTGGGTTTTATTAAAAAGGACATTTTTAAACCTAATTTGAGGAGATGTCTGTAAATCAAATCGAAACTGGGAGCTGCTTACAAGGGAGAGAAGCTTGATAGCTGAATGCTCTGACTCACAATTTGCTTTTGGAAACTAGGAACCAAAAGCAAACCTAGAATAGAAAGACCTCCACTGGGATGATATATTATAATGAGGCCTGGTCCCAGTAAGTATTGCTGTTGTACAATTTTGGATTCAATGGAGGTCTTTCATGGAGCTTTTTGAACAGCCTAATAATATGGAATTACAACACAAAAAGACTACAGTAGTGCAGATTACTACTATTTACAAACCACGTTGGGTGTGACTGCTATCAGAACTGAAATCTGATATTGCAAAGAGAAGTCGAAGCGACAACAGTCTGACACATTTTAGACTCCTTAAAAACATGAATCATACGAATCTTGGTGCACTATATCTATTACTCCACCCAGCAAAGTGGGGGTGAGATATATCATAATTGTACCAATGTTCGCCTGTATAAAATATTATCCTGTTTATATTTAGTTAGAAACAAACTTTCTGGGGTCATTGGGGGGTTTGAGGCATTACTTTCCCAGCCAAAATACAGGAAAAGCATTTATTTCCAACTAAGAAGTTGTTTTTTTTTTATTAAGTGCATATTTTCCTTTTTAAAGAGTGGTGTCTTGGGCAAAATGTTTGGCATTTACATTCAACTGAATGTAAAACCACTAGGCGTGGTTGCATTACTCGTCCAGCCAGCAGCTGACTGTGACTGGGGCCTAAAAGTAAGTGCTGGTGAAAACACAATAGAAGTAATTAAGGTGCATATTTTTATTCTTCACTCTAACCTCAGTAGTGGGTCACTATAACAATGCGTTTACATCACTACAGAAAAAAAAACGTTTGTTTTCTGTAAATGAAAAATAACAAATTTTAAGATCATTCGAAATTTCGACCTAACTTTTTTAAGAAGCAAGCTTCGGCATGAGGCAGCCCCTTCGGTTTGACATAAATAACTGATGAGGGAAAAATGTTATTACTTGTGGACAAATATGGACTTTTTGTATCAAAATGTGCGAAACAGCAGAAATATTCTAAGTTGTAAGTTCTGAAACAAATAAAAATAAAAATGTTACAATTATGCACGATCGTAGTTCTTCTGTATCTACTGCATTGCTATGTTTTGTCTGTCCCTCCTTATGAGGATCGTCTTTTCGCCTTCATTGCGGTTTGATGAGAAGTTTTACTTTCCTACAGGAATTTAATATCCAAACGAGGCAGGTTGATGTCAGATTTTGTGTATTTGTGGATAAACTGCCATGATCGATTTCCGGTGTATTGGAGATTTTGCGACTGCGGTCAATTTTGCGCGAGGAGGATAAGGTGACTAAAAATGCAATTAACGCGGTTTTTGTTTCTGTTAACCTGATCGGTTCTATATTTCCAAGTAACTTTTAGGGACTCTTACATCTGCATTGAAAGATGAGGCTGACGCTGTTGCAGCTGCTGAAGACTTCTTAGGCGGACTTTGGTCCGGGTCGGAGCTGCTGCTTTCATCCATAGTGCTCCTCACGTCTTCGACAACCAGTCCAGTCCATTAAAATGCTCGGTCCTCTGCCGAAAGAGTCTTAAGTAAAGGGAAACTGAAGTGAAACAGACGCCTAGATTTCAATTAGTCAACTGACGTGGTTTCCAGTAAATTTCATCCCAGGCAATAATAGTTCAACAACATGAGAGATAGATTTTAATCATATGGCATTTAAACATAGGTGCATTCATGTCTTCAGTCACACAGGCACTGCAGTTTTTGTACAATACAGTACAGAGAACTCTGTTATAAATTACACCCAATACCAAAAATAAATGGATACCAAAGAGCCGAGGACACCGGGGAATTAAGATGGTAGCCATTGATTTTGGTGTCACATCAGAATTCTAAGCAGGCCGCGACCCAGTCCATAGACACAGATTAATCCAGTCTGTGATGATTTTATTCCTCTCTGCATATTTAAATGAATATAAACACAAAAAAGTAAATTCACAATTTCTGCGTAACAGAGACTTGAATCCATGTCGTATCTAAAACAGAGTTTTATCCATCTTCTGTTAAACAGTCAAGAGGTGAGTCTTTTTGGTCAGCGGGAGAGTGCTCCTATGTGTCTGCATCAATCCTGTGAGCTGTAAAGTAGAAATAACATCCACAAAGTCAGATCGGGCACGCCGAGATGGCAGATAGCCTAGCACGGTATATCTTAACAGACATTTTCAAATAAATAAAAAACAAATAAACAAACAAATAAAAATCTCATGTTTAACATATCAAAAAGACTTTTAGATTTGATGTAAATTTACCCTGCAGTCTAAAACATCTAAAACTAGGACGAGTAAGACAGAAAACAAAAGTATGAATCTGCAAGTATGTTAACTCTATAGAAATTGTGGAAATGCTGGTACTGTACTCACTTCCGGCCACTTCGTTTGGTACATCTTGCCAGTACTGGGCTGGACCCTATTTTGCCTTCTGAGCTGCCTCGATTCTTTGTTGCATAGATTCAATAAAGTCTGGAAACGCTGCTCAAAGATTTTGGTGCATACTGATGGCATTACATTTACATATTACAGGAAATACCTACAAGTTTATAAACTCAGCAACAGATTTGGACCAGAGTAAACAAACTATAGGTTTGAAAACATCCTAAAACTCTTTAGACCAGGCAAAGGTTTTCCAGTCTTCCTTTGTCCAATTTTGGGCTGGTCTGAATTGCAGCCTCAGTTCCCTGTTCTTAGTGGATAGGAGTGACACCCAGTGTGGTCTTTTGCTGCTGCTTCAAGTTTCAAAGAGCTGTGCATTCAGAGATACTCTTCTCCATACCTTGCTTGTAAGCAGTGCTCAATTTAAGTTGCCACTGCCTTCCTATCAGCTTGAATCAGCCTGACTATTCACGTCAACATGCCATTTTCACCTAGAGAACTCACTCTCACTTATCTTTTTTTAAACACCAGAGATGGCTGTGTGGGAAAATCCCAATGGATCAGCAGTTTCGGAAACACTCAGTTCAGTCAATTTGGCACAAATAAATATGCCACCTTTCTCCCTCCCATTCTCCTCAGCAGGTCATCGTGACCGTGTCTACATGTCCGAATGAGATGAATTCCTGATATGTGACTGACTGTTAAGATAATTTGCATTTAAAAATGACTGAAGAGGTGTACCTAAAAAAGTGGCCAGTGAGTGCATAAGCATACTGTCCAAAGGACTTACATTGCTTTGGTATCCTGAGTGACTCCGTGTCTCCTGACAGGACTTGATGCATGACCCCGCGGAATTGATAGAGCACCTTCAGGCTCTTCTCCTCCCCCACACAGGGGTCGTAGAAGCCAGGGAGTCCTGACTGGAAAGGGAACACAAAGTCATGCAGCACTGCCAAGAGACTAACGTAGCGAGCCGTGGATGTCAACTTGTGAGGCTACTCTATTTTTCTGCAGGAAAACACTTAATTCTTAAAAAATTATTGGAATAAACACTATACTTGTAAAACTGACTTTTCAAGTGTTACATTTTGAGTTTGAAAGTCTTGACTTATTACCTTGGTAGCCTCAGTGAGGATGAGTTTTGAGTCTTTCACCAGACACTGCAGTGGCACGGTCACATCAATGACCTTTGCCCTCTCGTGTTTTCTGCTGTTGTCTGTGACGAACTTGCCGTACCAAGCGTTGAGGATAATGAGACCTGTTTAAGTAAGCAGCATCAACATTAAAACCTTTCTTCTGCAATAAAACATCAATAAAACACCCGTTTAGTATTAAGAGTTCAGAAAACCAAGGTTGACTATTAAACACAAATCTCTATTTTCACAGTTTGAACGTTATGTGCCAGCAGTTGCAGCTAAAGAGTCTGTGAAGAGACCAGTGAACTTTTTTTTAGTCATTTGTAAAAGTAATTTTGCAAGTGCGCAATAAAAAGACATAAAAACACCATAATTAATTTTAATCACAGGCTGCATAAACAACACTGTAACCATTTATGAGTGCGGTCAATTAAATAGAAAAGAGCAGCTGCATGCCTGTCACTACACGCACACACACACTGTTATTAACTGTTACTTTATAGGCCTGAAGTCTAAAGGACCGCCGATGATACTAAAAATCAAACAATCTCAACTGTGACAGGTGTCATAAGGCAATTATCGCTCGTCAAACTCCCAAAGGTGAAAATTGTGCTGTCTGCTCAAAGCTTTTTGTTCCTCTGCTTATCAAAGACAAACTAACAAAGAAGACTAATTATCACCAGCGAAAAAGAAAGTAGCAGGGTCACAAAAATCCACTAAAAACTATAGTTCTTTATTAACTGTTTTAGCTTAATTTAAAAAGAAATTGGTGTGAACAATGCAAGTTACCTGATACTCAAAGGAAAGTCGGTTTTAGTGAACCTCTGAAGAAGATGATTACAGTGTTTTCTATGTTTTTTTAAGTGTGTGGTAGGAATTATCAACAAGTGAAAACAGAGATTTTTTTTCTTTTGCTAATAAAGGATTTTTTTCTTTTGATGTAGCCAAACGCTGCAATATGTGAGAATTTACACTTTGTACTGAGCAAAACTCAAGCCGACATCAATAGATTTCGCTCAAAATGTAAAAAACAGCTCTGAATCCAAAATAATTATATTTTTTCTTAACAATCGGCTAAAAATAACATTATTTTCAGGATACCGCTTTCTTCAAATATTACTAATCTTACCCATCCGAGCCTCCTCAGCTTCAATAATCCTGCGCACTGACTCCTGCATGAGCAAGACCTTTAGATATGAAAAGAGACACAAATAATGAGGTTTTACATTGTGTGGATTAAACTAATGAATTTGACTAATGCTCTGCATTTTATCTAATCCCATCTCTCTCTACTGGCAAGAATAATACTGCTTGACAGACACAACACCTGCATCCCTTATCTAACGTTGACAACAACGCAGGATTGGCACTGCAGCTTGTAAAATACTCACAGCAGCTTCTGCCTCCTGTTTCTTTTTGGCTATATCAGAGGCCGAGCTCTCCCTTTGCTTCTCCAAATCTCTGTTGAGTTCAAAGATAAATGGAGAAATAAAATGAGCTCATAAAATCTGCCCATAATAATACATGTGGCGCTACTTCCAATAACACCGCTTGCGTGAAACAACTAAGGTAAAGAAAGTTTCTTACTGTTCCTTCTGGGCCCGCACATATGGCCGAATAATAAGCTGCTGCATGGCGAGGTAGAATACCAGTGGTCCCACTGTGGCGTAAAATACAGCACTAGGCAGGAGTTGGTCAGTCAGGTGAATAGGGAAGAAATACGTCTGGCTGGCTCTGTTAAGTCTGTGGATACAGAGTTGGTTTTAATATTTCTATCTATAGTCATATGCCTGAGGTTGAAAACACAGCAAAGTGAAAACACTGCAGAACTCCAGGTCAAGTGGGAGAGTGAGCTGTGCGCTGTTTCTCAGATGATTAATTTATGTGATATGCTCTCCTTAAGTCTGTCTGTGTCTAAAAATAAAATGTAAGCTGTACATACACTTGCTTTTAAATCATACCCCAGGAACACCTAACATCATATTGTATTGAATCCTGTGTTAACATGTGCAGATACACACTCCCAATTTGTGAAAAAAAGGAGAAATGGCAACAAGAAATTGAGGGAAACTTGGGAAACTCCAATGAATGGGAAATTGGAACAACGAGTTACACTTACTTAATCTTGAGGGAGACACCTTGGGGCACTCCCACGCTGACTGTGGCCCCCAGGACACTGTGTCGACTGATCTTCCTCTCGGCACCGTATTCTACCACAGTCCCAAAAAACCCTGATCTGCACCAAAAGCGCAAAGTTACAACCACTCTACCCATCATTTACTTTAACAGGCCAGTTCCCTGCACAACAATTATCCCACCCAAACTTCATTTAATAGAAACATTAATCACTCTAGAGTTTTACACCAGAAAAGCAACGTTAATATGACCTACAACAGGGGTTCCATTATGAACACATATTGCTCGTTAACAACATACTTTACTGAGCCCTTAATCTTCGTCTGGTCTTCATCCTGAAACTTGTACTGGTAGCTCATCATCATAAAAGTGTGAGGAATGCCAAGCTGCAGAGATAAAATGTGAGCGTTAATCTTGGTGATACTGTGATAAACGGCTGTGATTTTCAGTTAAATATCACTCCTGGCTCCTGACCTGCATTGCGAAGGTGAAATGGCTGCTCTTAGTGTCCCTCACTATGCTGGTGTTCATAGAAGACTGGATCCCCCAGCGCCACTGCAGGTACCCCATAGTGTTCTTGTCTAGGTGACGGGCCAGCACCGTGGTGAACCCAGGACGCACGCCTCGAGATGAAAACTGGAGCCCGCACTGAGCAGTCACAAAGCTGAGAAAACACGCAAAATAAAGAAATCGGTGAAATTGTTCACGTTGTTGCAAAAATATCGAGGATTGACTTGTTTTTCTCTAGCACTTCTAAGCATACAATCGAGGCGTCAAGTTGCGGAATATCTTCATTCCGAGGAAAGGTCCGTGAGTGTCTCCGGCTCCCAACTCTACCTGTTTAAACACAGACAGCAAAAACGTCTCACATCTTAAAATGTCATAGCGTGTTATTAAAAACCCACACACGCCTGTTTTGTGACAAATCCCAGCAATTTACAGTACTAGGGAGTGTGCAATGCCCACTGAAAACACAGCATACCTCTCCCCACCCCTTAGCTGATGTGACTCTTCTCAAAGCCAGGTTAATAGAGCCGCCTCCGTTTCCATTGTGGGTTGACAAGGACCCAGACAGAATGGCTGTGTCTTTTGTAGTGAGAGGAGCCTGCAGTAGAATACATAAAACTGTGAGTCCTGTTATTAGCATCAAGTCAAGCATCTTTCCCAAAAGCCATCACAGACTCATTGGCATCTCTTAATCCAATATATAGAAGAGCAAGAATCCTGGGGCAACCAGTTACCTCTATAGATTGTGATATGTGCATTTTGTTGATTTCCACATGTGGGACTCCACCTCCAACCATATCTTCATAGTCCTCTTCATACCGGTCAAAAAGGTCTGTGGCGTCAATACCCACACTAATCGTTCCCTGTGAAATTATCACGAATCGATACAGTGTTTATTGAAAATTCATAAAAAATGCACACCATTCCTGGGTTTTATTCACTTCAATGCGAGGTTTCTTATCTTCCCTCAAACATACCTTTGGGTTGGTCCTTTGCTGAAGTCTTCTCTCCTCTCGCTCTTTCTGAAGACGCTCATACTCTTCTCGAATCTCTGCAGGGGTTCTTTTCCTTTCCACCACCTGCAGGCAGAAGATATGTTATTTGAATGTAAACCGAGCAGAACTGACTGGTTGCAGATACAGGTTTACACTTGGAAACATAAATAAATAAAAATAAATATATAAATCACTCTCCCATATATTCTTCCTCTGTAAATATTTGTTCTTTCTGCATCATACTTTGTACAGTCCAGCATTATTAGATGAAGGCAAAGGTAGAACAGTTTCACACAAAGGCACCAACGCTACATTTTTTAAGGATGTTATTTTTTAATGCGTGCCTCTTGATGTTTCCATCAGCTTTCTCAAGATGTCGATATCCAGCTAAGAGATATTTGAACACTAACAAAGACAGGAGGCTTTTTCTTTTTGAATTTCTCAATATTGTTTTGCCAACTTGCAATGAATATGGTCAGAAGTTACAAGGTACTTTTGACTGCTCCCTTATTTCCCATGGGGTTACCACTGCAGACGGATCCACATATTTGATTTGGAACAGATAAGACTGGCACTGGAATTACACTAGCTTGTGAACCCCTGAAGACTGAGTTTGTGTTTTGGACCATGCATCTTTTCTATGAAAGACACAGACAAACCACAACACCACAGAGTTCTGAAAATTTAATTACAAAATTTACTCTACGCTTGGTTTTGACTAGCAATGCATGTCATATTTATCATGAATTCAATATACAGTATTTTAAGAATGAATAAGTTGACTCTTGTAATCGGTATTGTCGAAATTCAGAACGCTACAGAGCTGGTATTGAAGTTTTTCGCACGTGAAAAGGAAGTTATAGGTGTGTCAGTGTATATTACTTAATAGCAAACAATAGTTCAACACAACGACCATTCTTTCTAATTATGGATGTGATGTATGCTTCAGTGGGAAATCAACCGTGTAGGTACATTGTAACCGCAAACCCCTCTGAAACCCTACGATGTAAAGACCATCATAACCTGACATGCACCTCCCTCCCCGTAATTACATGCCACGTCAACACAGCCCATAACTAGTGATTATCATTGATTCTTTCTATTCATTTCTAGCTACTTTTTCACTGCAATTTATTTATTTATAAGTGAGAGGATAACAATCATTGCCTCAATATAAGGAATAATAATCACAGTATCAGATTATTAGGAATCTCAAATGTCAGCAATTTCCTGGAATGAGACTGCAGAAACTATTTTAACTGATTGTACAAAACTTGAGGGATAAATATGTTTGAAGACACCAGACATTGTGGACCCAAGGGAGAAAAAAGTCTATCGTTGCTGGCACTGGATGTAAAATATGACCACAAGGCACTCAATCAATCAATGGATCACACAGAACAATAAATGCTGGCAGCGACCTCAGCCACTCAACATAGGATATGTCATAGGCACTGAAGACGTCTAAACAAGTCACAAGTCACTGAGAGACTCACCTCCCATCCTTCAACATCAAGTCCTCGCTTGCCATAGATATCATAGATGGCACGTGCCTGAGGGTCACTGAGCACTAGAAAGAGATTCAAAATATAAACCATCAGTATGCTTTCTCTACGTCAAAACATACTCAAGAGCATCAGCAGTTCAACACAGGGTTGAGAAAGGAATCAAAAGGAAATGGGATCAATACTCTTCTTACCTTCATAAGCTTCGTGTACAAGGTTAAAAAGGTGCTCTGCTTGTCTCTTTAGTTCAGGATCCCGGTGTTTGTCTGGGTGATAGAGCATGCATAATCGTCTGTATGCCGCCTTCAGCTCCTCCTGCGTAGCCTGAAGGGAAAAAAAGAGAGCACAGCATAGTTACAACATAACATAACGCGGATTAAAAATTGTTTTTAAAAATGTAATCTAGCCTACCATTACCCCAGCATATTTTATGTTTTAAAATCACTCGGAGTGATATTTTTATAACCGATTCGGAATCAGTTTTTACCTTCCTTGCTTAAGAATGTGGAAATTATAATAACATTTATAGTTCAGTATACTTACACACTTTAGCCTGCCAGCAAATGGTTTTCTTTTGCATAACGAATTTTCAGATAAACACGATGCTTTTTGCTGCTACAAGTAAATAATCACGACCAAAAACGTCCGATTCCTGCAGACTTAAAAAGTCCATCTATACTATAATCAGCACTGCGTGTTGCATGCTGCAGCTCCGAAGTTACATTAGCTACTTAGCACTCTCCAAAGTACATGACATACATGTGAAATTGAAAATAAAACAATTGCCAGTCCGGAAACATCAGCTCTTAGATTGCCACATAAACACACCGATTCTCTGTCCTGCACAAGCAACATATTACGCTGCCAAAGCTGTCACCCACGACCCTTCTGTGCTCACTGAAACAACCGAAGAGTTAACCAATGTCGAGGGTCACTAGTTAGCTGCCTAGCTAATGTTTCATCTATGTTTGGGAGCAACGCTTTAATAACAGCAGTATAAAGTTTATAGGACGACCGATGCTGAATCCGCACACACAATCATTCAGATCCCAGCTGCATATTGTACCTCTCTTCTGACATTTAGCAGGGAATAATAATCATCACTGGCGAGCTCATCATCGTCTAAGGGAGACGCCATGTTCACACCCGGTCATCTCTTCTTTGTGCCACTTATGTCGCTCCAAGTCTCCTCTTCGCGCTCTGTCGCCCCCTGGTGTTGGGATGAGCGACAACTCCGCGGCCGTTTCCTAAATGCTGATACATTGCGACGCGGTCCTGTGCATATTTAAGTTTGAATTCATTAATTGCAGTTGATGTGCTTATGAGGAATAATGCGTAGGAAAGAATTATGAAGTAACCCGGCTTTTTTTTTGCTTTTGTTTTGTTGTTGTTGTTTTTGCACTGCAGCCATCCGCGAATTTACTTTAAAGTTACTTTAGTGTTCATTCAACCTGATTTATTTTATTTCAGTTTTGCAAATGATACTATATAATGGCTAAATAACGTGCAGGGGAGAAATATTATGTATATACACCGAATGTTCTTTTTTATGTGAGAGAAAATGAATATTGCTCATTTTAGAGGGAACGTGTATGCCTTAATTCTAAAGGAATATTGCCTGCATCACATTCAGCTATAGAAGCAATTAAGGCAGGGGGTGAAGAAAATCACATTAGGTCTTTCATTAATTACTCTCCTCGCAATAACAACAAGCCGTTGACTGCACGAGGCGCAGCAGCAGGCAGCAGAGGAGCTGTTCTTTCAGCACCACCTCAAACTATACACTGCATTTCAACGCTGACGGCCAGCAGCCTGTTAAAGGCTGTCCTTGAGTGGAGTGCCGCAGTTGAAGCGATTAAGCACAGTGATCTGTAATTAGATTGCCTCTAGCCATTTAACGTATATTGTCAAGTATATGTGATTGCGCCATAATGATAGCAGTTACAAGAAAATCCTCCGTGGCATGTAGCGGGTAGAGTTAAAAGTTAACTCTGGACCAGAAACAGCTGTTTACATGGACTCCACCGCCGGCAGCCTCCCTCATGGTGAAACAAGAGGTGGTATCCACATCTCCTGGAAATCAATGCGGTTTTCAGTATTGTGGTGAAATCATTTAGACAGGCCTACAGGGGAAAAAGTAGTCTGCAGGCTCCCCAATGTAAACGGACACATGATTGACAGTCTGCGCAGAGAACTGTCCAATATGTCTCAAATGCTTTATCATTTGTTTCTTTACAGGGCTGCATATTTGTCTTCAACTCAAACTCGGTGTCTTAAATACGGGAAAATGAAACTTAAAACAAAGTGCTCCATGATGGATGATTATGGAAAATTCTCTCTCTTTTTTCTTTTCTGAGGCTGAACCTCCAGTTATTAGTTGTACGAACCAGCTCGTGTCTCCAGTATCAGATTAGATAAGCAGACTTTGATTAAAAAACAATTAATGAAGAACATTAGACACTTAATTTCTTCTAATAACTGGTTTTGCGTCACTCGGAAATGACAGTGTAAAACAACTTGGGTGGGGTGGCTCAAAAGGGAAGCATTTAATATTCACAGTCTAATCAGTTTCTAAAAAAATAAATAAATAAAGAAGGAAAATTATGAAAGCAACCTGCCAGACATTAAAGTTTTCTTTCCCTTTTTATAATACTGTCTTTTAAAGACCAGCATTGCCTCTGAGCTGTAAAAATATATTAAATAAAAATATTTATATTTTAAAAAAACCCTAACAAAATACGGCTGGTGGTGCCAAGGTGAGGTGAGATGTGTTGTTTTTCATCCCGGAGCCTCTCTGTCAGTCACCGCCTCACAGCCAATGATAAGTTCGCCTCGGTCGGACCGACTCGCCGCTTGCTCCTCCGGTCCCTCCTCGTGCTGTCCTCGCCGTGCACGCGCGTGGTACCCACGGTCGTGAGGAGGAGGAGGATGTTGCGCGTGAAGGGGAAATGGCTGCCGAAAACAAGCCGGAAGGTAAGAGAAATATAATGGGATTAATTTACTAGTATGACCGCGGTGTGGGTTTTGGAAGAGCTGCAACTCCGTGCGGAAATGACACACGCGTGAAGCCGAGCGGAGAAATTTTCGGTAGAAAGCGGCTCCGCTATTTTCCTCCGAATAGGCTGCTAAAACGTGGAGACATCACCTAGCCAGCTAATATTAGCTTGCATTCTAGCCAAGCTACTATTCCCATCGTAGCCCACATTTAAAAGCACGCCACTGGGACGAATAGCGTGGCAAAAGTGCCGTGTTTACCGTTTATTGTGCTCGGGTTCCTTGTCAAATGACGAGCAATTCAAGTTGTTAACAACAAGGCTAAGTTAATGACAACATGTCATTGGCATCGACCAACTTCTTCCCTTATTACCCAGCTTTAAAAGCGGCTTGGTTGTGTTAGTTTATATGTCAATACGGCTCTGTTTTCAAGCCGCTTTTTGCAGCTTGTTTTGACGGCATTACAATAGGCTAATTATTAAGACATGTCTGATTTAAAATGTAGCCTGTAAGTCTTGTTTTTTATCTCTCTTTCTTTCTTTCTCCTCTTGGAGAGGGTCGTTTAGTCCCCCACCTCTTGAAGCGCGAGAAATTTCTTCGGCTTTCAGCGGATAGTGTTTATGAGCCAGAAGTGATGTATTGTTTTTAAACGAGCGAATATTAGCCTCCGTTTTCCAAATGCCAATTAATACTACTTGGCCTATATTTGGTCCGAAACACGGGCATCAAAGCGTTGTGATGCCTACTCCGCTCGCAATGCCCTATCGCACTTGAAATGCCATCACACCGGAGGAAGCAGGGAGGATGGAGAGTAGGATTTCCAGCAGCCTGCCTGCCCATTACACTACTTTACAGATAGGACAAAACGAAGACTTCCCTCCCCTCCTCAGCTGACTTCACACGGCTTGCTAACTTGAAATGAAATGCACTAGACTTAATTATTTTCCTTCTTAGTGGAATATTTTATTGCAACCCATATGCATAAGAGATTTGATCTCATTCAGACAGGCCCATGGATTTTTTGGGTGAGTAATTAAACAACGCCTGCATGAAAATAAAGATGTGATCCATGATTTTTAAACGGACCGGTTTTCCTGGCGCCTATTCACTGATAATGGTATTTGAAGCTGGCTGGAGCCAGTTACTTATTTACAATCTCAGTGTTTTTGATACAGATGAAATGTGTATATGTTAAAATATATATTTTCAACAATGATCTTAGAATTAAACGCCTGATTATTTACATGTTATAGTTTGTGTGTATTCATACGTTTTTGCTATTGTTACTTTAATTGATTTATTGATAATTATCTAACTTTTTTATTGAACAGAATACAGTGGTAGATAATTCAAATCATATGTTCTTGTTTTTTATATATATTTGCTGATTTATATAGAGCTTTAGGGTGCAGAAAAGAGTCTTTCTAGGTTTTTCTTTTTCTTTTCTTTTTTAAACTGGCTGCTTGAATTGAGAAAGACAACATTTTTTAATTTTAAAAAAAATGGTCCAGCTGTTTCTGAGCTGTTCTTTATGTTTTTTTTGCAGGGTTTAAAATTAAACAGGCATCTGTCAGTCTTTGGTGTCAGTAACCTCAAACACAAATTCTTTTTGATGTAGAATTATTGTAATGTTTCAAATTGTCTCGGTCCATGTGAGGAGAGATGATAAAACGCTGGGATTTTAGTTGTTTGGATGTCAGTGTGCCAACCACTAAAGCGAGTCCCACCAGGGGGTGGTATTGAGCTACAGAAGCGCACTTACATGAGGGATCAGTCTGCGGCTATGACAAAAAAAATGAAGACATCTGGTTTTGTGATAGTAATGACTTCACTATGGTGTATAGTCCTAATGAATTCATCTACATAGCTGAACTTAGCAAATAGACTGTAGCTGATAATCGCGATGTCTCCCCCAACACGAGGAGCTCTCACTGCAAACCTTGACTTGAAAGTCCCATTGCTGAGCCGGTCAAGTTATTTTCAGAGTTCCTATGAGGCCGGTCAGTGGAAAAAGGAGGAGGAAGGGGGGCATAAAGAGACAGAGAGTGCTTCATACCTTCATGTAAACGCTATATACTCTCATGCATACCTGGCCGTTAAAGCTTTTACATAAAGCTGTCGTGAATCATTCCACTTGAACCAAGTCTTTTTGGCTTTTCAGCAGGAATGTAAAACGTTTAAACGAACACAGCTTTTACAGTTTTTACATGACGTGTTCCTGAATGTCTGGCTGCCACTAAGAGAGCTCAACAGTGTTTCCTTAACCTTTTGTCCTTGTGGTATGCGGGCAGCGCCGATCGCTCTTAGCTGTTTGGCAGGTCTTATGATGGCCCATAACAACTGAGGGTTACATCTTGTGTTAAACCCAGGGGCCATGACCCAGCCTCACGTCGTGGTGTAATGTTTACATCCTGGGGTATTTCTCTCCAGCCTAACTGATCGTCTATCCCCTTGGGGTTATTTTTTTTCCCCCTTCACACTCATAAAAAGCTCTGTGTGTCCGTTACTTTAAGTACAAAGCCTGGAGGGCACTGAAAGGACATGCTTGATATGTCTCACACTGACACTGGTCTGGATAAAACTACAGCCAGTGGTCTTATGAATCCGCTAGAGCAGAAATTCCATATAGATATTTCAGTACTACAGCCAAATGTGAGAAATAAAACAAGGAGGTTTGTAAAGAAAAGAAAACACCATGTGAAAATGCAATCATGATATTAACCTCTGAATTGAAATCTTATGGTATTTTTCCCAGCCTACCAGAATCATGTAGCACACTTTGATTAATATAAAATCAGGTAATTGCAAATCCAATGATGAAGGGAGTGTTTACTCACACTTAAAGTTCATACAGGTGTGTTAACCTGCATAAACCCAAGACTAATCCAAACAGTCAATAAAGGTTGCTTTTTGAAATGTAGTAAATAAGGCCTGCGGTTTCTGCCCGTGTAGGAAGGGCTTTTTCTCATTTTTTTAACGCAGGCACAGTTTGAAAAGTTTCACGATCTTATCATTTCACTCAAAGTTCAGGGTGAAGCAGCAGGAAAACATCAAGTAAACACGCAGTCAGCCATTAACTTACAAAAGTGCTTGTGCAGCAATGGCATAAATATTTCTCTGCTGTTTTGTAAAGAAGGATGAATTTAACCTCCTCGTGATGCCAGACGACTTGCTCTGCCAGTTTTGTGTGGAATCAGGATATAGCTACATTTTTTCCCAGGCTTTTAATTGAATCAGTGAAGTATGGATGGGTGGGACCCACGTCCAGTCTGTGGTTGCTGAGACGTCTGCATGTAATAGACCTTTACCGACAGCTTTGCAGGGTCTCCACTGGTTGATTGTATTGATTCTTCCAGCTCACCAATGACACAATAAGAAGTGTTACTGACCCATATCAAAACAGGCCAGAGCTATACTAACCTATATCAAGGGGCATTTTCCTTGTAGAGAGAAAAAGATTGAGTTGATGGAAAGCTTCACTGTTTTAAACAACCAATAGACAAATTCAATATGTATTATTACCCTGATTATTGTTGGTGTTATTATTATTCCCATCACATTTTTCCCAACAGCTCTTGTGTGTTTTAAATGCATTTCAAAAAACTGTGTGTAGTTTCTGTTGATGTTGCTTGCATGGGGGAGTTTGCTTAGGTATCACAGGCTGGGAGAATGCTTCTTTTCCTCGATTTTCTCTACTTTTCTCTTTGCCTCCTGAAGGACTGAAGAAAGTTCGTAATCCGGATCGAATGTACAGATCAGCAGTGTGTTATGCTGGCCATGGTCCACCTAAGAATATCAGTGATGACACAGAGACGAACAGTAAGAGTCAGTTATTAATACTGCATTGCTGCTGCAAGAGGCCACTAGCTGGCCAATCTATTATTCATCCATCAATTCATTTATTTACTTCTTGATTTCATCCGTCCCCATGCCCCCTCCCTCTTTTATTCTTCTCCAACACAACACCACCTCCGGCTGTTCTGTTGATTGAAGTGTCTGCTTTACAGGATCACGCTGTCAATAGTTGAAGTGTTGTCGTTAACTAAGAGTGATTTCAGGTTGAGGCCAGGGGATCAGGACCTGAGCAGACCCTCAGAGAGAAAGCTTACGCTTTGATCCATCAATTATGACCCAGGACTTGCTTTTTCTTTGCTTTTCTTAAACCTGTATTTGATGGAGGGGTATCAAGTCAGGTTAACGGTATGTTGTAAAAATGCTGGAAAAATAAATAGTGTATGACCAAATATAAAAGAAATAGCATCCTATATATTTTTCCTTTATGGGTTAATATTCGTCTCTGTCTCCCTCTCATTTCATTTGCACTCGATCAGAACTCTAGATCAGACATCATAGAGGAGGTTTTTATGACTTGTAAAAGCCAGCTTCTGTAGGGATTGGTTCAGTGCGCTTACAAGTCTGTGCACAAGCGCTATTTTCTGTCATGACCAAAACAAGTCAATCAGAAATATAGGCCAAAGTGTTGACTTTATTTGTGGTGATTTTCCCTTCATTCCTCTTTAGAGAACATTGCCTGAATTTTAGCCTCTGTCTTTTTCCATTGAAAAAAACGGTCCCCTCTAAAGCAGATTGTTCCTCTGCAAAAAGGAGTGCCTTCATTGTTAATGAATACACCAGTCTCTTCACTGCTGGGAGACTCTGTTGATCTAGGCTAGAGACTGGGTAATTAAGTGTGCTCATGTATTGTCATTTCTAAATAGTAAGTCTGAAATCACCCCCAACCCCTTGTTAGACTCTTCACTCGATATGTGTCACTGGAAGAGCTTTGCTGCACCAGATCTTTTTGGTATTTTTAACAGAGAATGTTTTGAAAGATTTAATGCCAAGGGAGTGCCAGTGCAGATCTATGAAACAGTGATGCAGACTGTAACGGGAACATTTTTGATAGACTTTTGCGTTACCCTTTCATGTGTGACAACTGTGACTGACAATACATTTTGCCAGTGTTGCTGTTTTCCCTCATGTTATTGCATGGTATTACAGTATCCTGTTCCCATGTCAGACACCCCGTTTAATGTGTTCAGCCTGGAGGGTTTTCTGCCTACCAGGACACTCTGTAGCAGAATACAAGAGCTCAAACAAGCAGGTAAACCATTGATCTGAGTAATCGTCTGAGTAATTGTGGGAGTAGTTATGATACAGAAAGAAGGGTTTTGTTTGTGTGCATGTGTAAGCTAGAGGGAAAAAACAGAAAGAGAACAAGAGCAAGAGAGAGGGAGTGAGAGTGAGAGAGAGACCTCACCTCTGCTCTCCTTGAGATGGGATTTTTATGGATGGGTGAGCGTGGTGAGGGCTGAGAACACATAAAGAGTCATTTTCAGTTTGTTGCAGGCAGTTAACCATGTGTACATGTTTGTTGAACTTTCAGTAATAGGCGCAGGCTTTTTTTTGAGCTGTTTGACTTTTTGACAGTCTTTGCTTATTATGCTACATTATAGTATACTATTAACTACACAGAGTGTGTCCAGCATATGGCCATTGAGGTAATGTAAACAGTGTAAATGTAAATAGTGAAAGCTGCAATACTGCACATGTTGCATCTTGTAGCACAACGGCATAAGAAAATGTTCCCAGTGAGATTCAGTCCTATTCAGATCTCTCGCTGGCATGCAGATGCTTTCTCCCTTTCCCAGCGGGGAAAAAAAACCTTTAGCATTTTTTACAACAGCTGTTGTGTGCATTCCCGGTCAAACAACCATCCTTGATTCTTTCACTAGACGCCGTATAATGGTCTCTTTGCTTTAGGTTTATAGTACCATAGCTGTGCTATAGCGAAGTTCACCAGTTCACTTTTTTTGCTCGTGGGCAGTTTGTAATTTCACTAGATGTAAGAGTGTTATCGAACAGGCTATGGGCCAAATGATAAAGATAATTGGTTTCCCCGTCCTACACTAAAACATAGCTATTTTAAGTCATACATACTCCTCTCTGTGTTCCCATCAAGAGCCATCAGGCTGTGGGGAGACCAGCCCCTGGACGATAGGCATTATTGTCGTTATTGCCAGGGAAATTTGACACTACTTAAATTGTCCTGTGTTGTTTTAAAGCTCAGCTCAGGATCTCCCACAAGTGCTTGGCTATAGACTCTCGTCTAATCAAGTGTTTGGTTCACTACTGGACAAGAGCAACCACTTTTTCTTTTAGGTACAGCCTAATCAGTGATATAGATTAAAGGTCTGCATGAATTAAATAGTGTTTTTGTAATATTTGGAAACATTTCAAGCCCGTTAAGATTAGAGATTTCAAATCAGTTTAATTAGTGAATTTAGATTTTCTGTGTGGAAATAAAAGAGAAACTTGAGAAAATCGTTTTTGTTGTTGTGTGATATATTTAAAGCTGTATCAAGTTAATTAAAGATCAGCAGTCGATTAATTTTTTTTTTAGAAACAAGCCATTTTAGCTGTCAGAATTGTTAAATGAATGTGGAAATCACAGCGTTTGACCAAAAATAGTTTGTGCAAGGATTTGGGGGATTAGATGGATCACAGAAATGTGTACACATCTTTAGGCTACTGAAACCAATATCCCGTTACAGTAAATGCATTGGCCATAGACTCATGCAGGTTAAGCCCACTTTTTCTCTTTCCTCTTCATTTTTTTCACATCTCACAACTAGATTAATTGGTTTTAGTTTCCAGCGTGTTATCAGTTGACCATTTCCCCCTGGCTGCATAAGTTCATCTCTGCTTCACATTTGAACACACTTTGTCTGGATTTTCATCAAGCTAACATGTTCCCCGTTTCTACCGATGGTGTGAGCTGTAGGTCCACTCTGTCACCTTCTGTATGTCTGGTCATTATATCTACTGCATGAGACATACAACACATTATACATTTCTCTACGCATTTCATGAATTTTCTTACTGGTCTGTGCATGCATTAACTGCATGTGTGCTCTAGTATTTGTCTGCATGCTACAGATAGAAAGCATATATATCTTATACTTTTCTTCCTTCCTGTCTATTTTAGCAGGCCTGTGCTTTTATGTTTTCATAGCCCATGGATATCTTACCTACAAACTGAAACATAATGCAGTTAATTTTTTATATTCCTTTAGAAGCAGTTGGAAAATTAGCTGCTTTAGGAAAAAAACATCACTGCTAGTTTCAAAAGATGCAACAAATGAAAGCACCACACATTAAATGGTGTTCAGGAAGTCTTGAGAAATGTCCCTTTACTTAATAAAAAGTCATAATAAATGCACGTATTTCTTCAAGGATGTTTAAGTGATCAAGATGTGACCATCATTGCAATTTTCATGTGGAAGTCTGCATCAAGGCAAAACCTCTTTGCATATGTTGTTTTTTGTTTTCAGTACAGCACTACTAATTTGTTTTTTGAATACAGCGCTTTGTAGTGGATAAAAAAGCACATTTTTGCCTCTGTTCGCTTGACATTTTGTCACCTCAGTTGATGAAATGTGTCTGAACTTATCTCATTTGCCTAACCACACTAATTTCTAAGCTAAAGTCTTTTTTCAATTTTTGGTCCAGCCCAGTGGATGGCTGTCAAACAACATAATGATAACAGACACTGCCATAGACCTAATTCAGTTTCAGAGCACTTCTTACTGCACAGAGACGAGGGCCAAATATTTATCCACAGGACTGTTTGTTCTTCTCTGATTCACCTCCCATGTGTTCTAGGTATAACTACAAAAGAACAGTTAGACTCCTCTTCACATCCATAAGCCATATTAGCCACTGAACTGTTGTGGAAAATGTTTGCATTCAAAGTTACTTTGGGTATGCACCACCAGCAGCGATTTGTTGAATGATCTATAGCCAAAACATTAGCTTGCTATTTCTCCACAATGTGGGCACAGATTAAAAAGAAAAACTGTCACTCCCAGTGCGCTCTGAGACAGAGACGGAAGAGAGAGGGTTTTGCGTTCAGGGCTCAGATATTGATTAAAGATTTGTTTTTGTCAGCCTTTCCAGTCTCATGACCCTCGCTCTCATCTCTAGGGTGGGGCTGGAGCAAGCTAGCATGACAGATACCCTTAAATTTGGCCCAAGTGTTTGCTTAGCAGCCAGGATCAGCGATAATCCAAACATCATCACAGAGAAATATATATATCTTTATACCCATTCGTCAAAGGGTGATGTAAATTATACAGCAGCATGCACAGACTGCCACTGTTCAGCTCATACATGGCCTGTGGTGGCAACATGAAAGCTGCAGACCTCTAGTCTCTATATTGAAAAGCATTCCTCTCCCCGTTTAGCCTTTTGTATGTGAGCTCACTCATCAAGACCTAGAATGTAATTGGCTCCAGTGTGCCAGCTCAGCTCAGCACATCCTCTCGTGTAACAAGCTCTGGTATCAGCCTGTCTTGCACTTTAGTGTTTCACAACCAAATAGTAGTTTTCTGTAGATCCTTCTCTTGGCTAATGTACAGGCAGTCATTAAGGCTGCTGTTTAAACTCCAAAATAAATATTAAACCTTACAGGGGTTCCATGGGAAAAGCAAAGAAGTAGAGTTGTTTATAGACTTTGATCAACTTCTGGTTAAGAAAAAAGAGCTACATTTACATTCTCAAAGCCAAATTTTAGTGGGTAAGTTCCTGTTTATCCACTGATCAAATCAGGCAATTTGATTAAGAAGAGCTTGTCTATATTCTCTAAACCTGCTAGGCCCCCTCAGGGCTGTTTTTGTATCACACACAAACTACAGGATATATACAAGATATCCATTCCACATTCCGCAATGGACAGATTTTTAATTAGTAAACAATACTTTGTAGGAACGCTCACAGTTTCTCCTTTGCATCAGTGAAAATGCCCGGTGGAAGAAAGACATACTGTAGCTGAAATATTGTAAGTTCTGATAAATAGCAGGTGACAGAACAAAAAGAGTTTAGAGTTATTAGAGTGCTGTAAAAGGAAACCTCAGTAATGAAGAGTTCACTTTTGTGTGTTTAAGAGCCTTGTAAGAAATGTTTTTTAAAAGACCCCATTCAAGTTAGACAAGGACTCCCAGATTAGAGAAGGCCAAAACTGAGCATCTGAGGAAGTGCCACATCTAAAAAAACATGGTTTATTTAACAGCAAAAAGCACAGAACGCTGTTTGAAACATGACAGTAGTTAACCTGTTCGTCAAAGAAATGCAGTCATTCAAAACCCAGAGACAATAGCCCTATATATAATCTGATGTTTTGGTACTGTAAGGTCTCTGGCGTTTTTGTACCTGGTGTTAATAATAGCCTCCATAGTAAATGCCTAGTTTCTCTCCAGTTTATATTAAAATGGAAGGAAAAAAAACATTATCGCCGGTCCACTGAATGAATGATGTTAATGTCAAATATTAAATAAAAGCAGCAGAATTTCTTTGTGTTTTCTGTCTGGCTTAATTTGGACATTATGAAGATTTAGTATTAAAGTTAATAAAGCTTAACCTATATCTTTTCTCATAGATCAGTTAGTACTACTGTTAAAGGTTTAGTTGCAAATCCTTTGCTGTCAATGAATAACTGAAATCCACGATCTGTAGACATAAACAGATACTTGGCAAATTCCCTGGAGATGCTCTGCCAGGTCTGTATTGCAGCCATACTAATTTCTTGCTTGTTTTGGGGACATTTTGCCTTCAGTCTGGTCTTCAGCAAGTGTAACACATGCTCACTTGGATTGAGGTCAGCTGACTGAATCGGCCAGTCAGAAACATTACGCTGACTGAAAAATAGTGAAAGTCAGCAGTTAAAGCCCACAGAGTGTGTCTCATTCAAATGCATTGTCCCGGGGAAACTGTTCTAAATGCACTGCATGTATGATATATTGATTTAAAATTAAATACAGAGGATTGAAAGTATACTTTTTTCAGTATAAAATTAAGATTTGTTAACACCAAAATAAAAATGGCGAAATGCTTTTAACATTCAGAATGTTTACATGTAGCACATTAGTAATCTAATCATTCTCCAGTTTGGTGGTAACCTGATTTCAGAGGCATCCTTGTAAGGTTAAGGGATTAGGAGAGATCCAGTTAACACCTTGTTAGTCTTGCAGGGTTTACATAGGTTGCTTTGACGCTTGGGGGGTTGTTAGCTGACAAATACAAGACTGGCATTTTCAAAGTAGAAAGCAGTTATGTTGCAGTTGTGTCACCCTTTTCATGTGCGCGGCATACTGAGCCGAGATGCTTTTTGCATAATTCAGTGGTCTCTGGCAAAGTTGTAGAACCAAAGGTGCTTTGCTCGAAAACACGTTGTGCAATGACCGGTGTGATTTTAAGGTTATGAAATGATTAAAACCAAGTGGGAGATTTTATTACATCTGTCAAGGTCCTCAATGCTGTTCTCATCCAAAATATTTCAGCCTGCTGGCAGGTTGAGCAGACATATCCTCTTACAGTAGATTTCTATCACAACTCTCTCGGTGAGGAAATCCTCGACATACTTGAGCCTGGTGTTGATGGTGTCATACGAGGGTGTGCCAGAGGGGAGCATTAACTCCCGAATAATCTGAGGAGAGACGGACTCTTCGTATGTACGGATGTGAGCTTTAAACAGCAAATCTTTTAGGAAGGGCGATGGTTAAGACTTTCTACTGACCTGTGAGGTATCAGAGTGTGGATTTAATGTGTTTTTTTAAATCTGTTTCTTGCTCACATTTGAAGTTGTTGCTCCGAGAACGAGTATCCACATAAAACAGCTTCTTTTCATCTTTTGTCTCTGCCTCTGATCATTCACTTGCAGCATGTTATCTAGTTTTGACAGTGAAACTACTCTGGTGGTACCTAGGAGCAGATGCTGTGTGCGATTCTTAATTGGGTGAAAAAAATCATTACAGATACCTGTGAAGCTCACATAAAACAGGGTCTACATGAGGCTACATGTAAAATAATAGGTACAGACGGATATAGCGGATACCACAGATATGCTTGCATTCCTTTGGGAGCGATGACGTTCCACCTTATGGATTATGGTATTCTTGGGATCCATCTCTATGGATCAGCTGAGTTGAATTTTCTCTTTGGATGTTTCTGGGCAGTTGCACTGCACTCTTTCAGAGATATACAGCAAGCAGGCTGCAGACACTTTTGGTATAGTCTCATAATGAAGTGCACTACTGGATTATTTGTATTGGCTTTATAGTGGTGTTTTGCTTTGGTTGAACTTTTTCTCTATTTGTCTGATATCAGCTACCCCAGGGATCCATAGTCAGCACTCATATTCAGGCTTTTTTTTCCGGTCTCCCCCTTTACTTGCCCATTACGCCTAACCTACAGTTATATAAATGTGAAAGAATGCAGCTCAGTCTGTGATGTTTGCTTCTTGTTCTTCTATATTTTCAGACTATATTGCATTACGGATAAATGCTGTATTTTGCATTACATTTAGTGAATGTATTTACATTTAATTTGAACTCATAAGCACTGAATAACAGATTTATTTGCACATGCTGGGACATTACCTGGATTAAACAGCTCAACATCCAAGATTTACAGTGTAACAGACTTTAAATCCATTAGAAAAAAAGAGAGAAGAAGCTTAAAGTCTATATGAATAGAGGACAGGAATAATGCAAACTTTACTGGCAGCTACAGATACTAGACACTTCTTATTTTGCCCTTTCTTGATTGTAGACTATTCTCTCAGCCTTATACAAATCCCCATCCACACAAATGAACTGTTCCCTTTTCCCACATAGACTGTTCCGATTTTGTTCCATCTAATTGTATATTATTGTTACTGATACAAATGGATACACTGACAATTTCTCCTGTTTTTGTTTAAACTTGTTATCACTTGTAATATCCGTGCTTAGAATATTCTTATTTTTATGTAATTTACAATTTCCAACATATAGCTGTTTATATTAGATTTCTTTATGATATTGTTAATTTAATCTGTTTTGTTTTTTTCGCTCCCTAAGCAAATATAATTTGTCCACGCTTAAGTTATCTGCATATTTAAGCAAGAAAACAGCGATGGAATGAAATGAACATTTGAATGCATCCATGCAAAAGGGTCTACTGTTTCCTAATTCTTGTGAACTGATTGTGAAAAGTAAATTGAACAACATACATTATGATGTAAGCATTGGGCCTGGTAATTGTAATTATTTCCCTGAGTAATATACCACATTATTTGTGCAGCACACAGATTCCCAAATCCCCACACACTATGAAATCACTCAAGGGTGTTTATTGTGTTTAAATAATGAATAGATACAGCCTTTACAAGTTGACACTGAAAAATTTCTGGTGAGCTCCCCCGATAGAATGCATTTCACAGTAAAATAATTTAGTCGACCACAAAATAAAATGTATTCAATACTCTATCCTTAGATTAATTTCCTAATTCAGTTGGGGATAGTTGTTTTACTGTCAGCGTTTTGCTGCTGAGAGACTTGCAGACTGATAAAGAGGGATATGAGCAAGTCAATAAGGTAGGCAAGCTTGTGCTAAATATTCTTTTTTATCATGCTCTTTTTGTAGATGAACATGGACATTTGAAAATATACCTGCCCAAGAAGCTGCTTGAATGTCTACCAAAATGCACGTCGCTGCCAAAGGAGAGACACCGGTGGAACACTAATGAGGTACGGACAGCATTGCTAATCATACCTCTTTCCACTAAATCCATCTCTCTTCAAAGATAGCCGTACATAAGACACTGTTCTCTCGGGCCCTTTTCAGACATATAAATCATATGAAATCTCTCTGAAATAACAACTGCTACCTGTGATGTTCACAGATGTTCACCAAAATACACTGAACAATGCTGGTATACGTTACATGCTTAAATATAACATATGAAGACAGTGAAAGTGTGATTTTTAAATGTACCTATTAGGGTTTATTTCTAGCTCTTGTGCTCCCACTTCACATTACACCTGTTTCAGCATGTATCATTACTTTGCAAGAATTTGTATTTGCATTAATAACTATATTTGAAATTTAAAGTCCATCTTCATCTTATATTGACACACAGTTTCCTGTGATATTTTTTTAGATGTACTATTGCCAACAAAGATAATTCACTGGTTTCTGTTGCAGCACGTTGTGCAGTGGATTTTCTTTTTATTTAACCTCACTTTTAAACTGAAACATGTCTCCGAGCCTGTAATTTGTGTTTACTAGAGATTTGGCAGCGCTCGTCGTGCATGAAAACCCTGTTTGTTAATGTCACTTGTAAGTTTTATTCACAAAACTTCACCCAGCGAGTTCAGCAAGCAGCGAACACGTAAATAGTGTTTTGCACTGGCAGAATGAAAGTGTTTCATGTTTGCATCACATTAGGTAAGGATGACATACCACATTGTACTTTTTTCCCATATAAATGTTTTGCTTTTTAAGATGTTAGAGATGGCCTTTGTTTTCCTTATCCTTTACCAAGAGATCAGACAGTTTTTGGTCATCATTTATTTATGGTGCTAGACATTAAAAAAAATATCATTTATACAGGAATTTGAAGTCTCTCTGGAAAGTAATCAGTGTTTACCACAAGACTTTTTTTCCAGATCCAGACCCATGTAGACACATCCCAAATTAAAAAAATAAAGCATGCTAAAATGTTGAAAACAATAATAAATGTAATTTTCAGCAATCTTTATGATCCATTATCCACAGCATAATTGATTTGCTCTATGGCAGTATTTTAGAGCGCAGACCAACGTCTACACAAGTCCCTAGCAGGGACTCGTGTTGCTTCATTTGTCAGCCTGCTTTCTTTCTCAGGGGATACGTTGATGAATTTATCGCTTTCATTTTCACTATTGATACATGAAAAACTTTTTTCTTTACAGAGAATAACTGGTAGCAATTAGATTTAAATACACTCCATGACAAATCTTAAAACCAATATGCAAAAATCAACCATCCATGCTCTTGATTAACAAATTGTGACCACATAAATACAGTCATCTGCAATGATGAAAGTTAATTGACTGAAAAACAACCAGATGATAAGGTACCAGACAGGCCCGTTTCTTAGAAAAAGGATATTCAAAAAGACAATCTGTCAGTAACATACAATTAAATATTATTTCACAGTGACTTTGTGTAGTCAGTCTTTTCAGAAAACACTTATGAGGGTATTAAGATATCTTACGGCGCTGATTAATACAGTAAGACCAAAGCATCTATCCTTGTACTCATCACTTCCATACTCGTGACTTTTCTTACACCTCTCTTCCAGTCTTCATTAAGTTCTCTATCATATCTTTCTCAATAGCCCAGCTGTAGTTATAAAAAACGTACAATGTGTGTGTGTTTCTAATTGGCTGGTGTTGTAACTTGTTTGCCCTGTTTGACCTGCATTGTGCTGTAAGCATTCTAAATTAATTAACATGGCTTTGAAATTGATCTCAAAGTGTAAGTCTAAGCATTTGCTCATGAACGCTGTTGGCCACAATTGTTAGCATGTCTTGTCATTTATTACCAAATTAAATCATAACAGACATATTTGAGAGAAAAAGGACCATGTTGTGTTACTGGCCTGCATATTCCTCCGTGGATTCTTGGCAGGATGATAGAAAATTGTGGGGGGAAAAAAGAAATTAGCAAAAAAAGATGGTTCTCTTGGTGTTATGGTATGCATGCCAATAGTGTTTTCCAGGGCTGAAAAGAGCAAGGCAACCTTTCCTTAAATCAAGGACATTTCTTTATTGTGCAGACCATGCAAATCAGAGTGTTTGGGCCTCACTGGTGGCAGACAGGCAGGAAGGGAGGGATCAGAGAGGCTCTTGTCGGTGCAATTGTGTGACTCTTAGTGAAAGTGACACCTCATCAATTCTGTGCATATTTTTGGCACCGGCTCAGCATGCTTAATGCACTAATTTCCCACATTTTATGTTTAAGGAATATGAGCAGTTTGGTAGCTTGGCTTCTAATGTTCATTTGAGCCATTATTGTGCAACGTACCCCACAGTTATTTTTCTTTCATAGCGCTCTTTAGGCTGGAAAGTTTGGCCTCTTGTGGGAAAACTACAGCTATAGTGGGTTATAGCTATAGCCCACTATAGCTGTAGTTTAACATGGATGGATAACTTGGATGTGTATGTCATTTTTAAGCAAAAAACCTTCTTGTTCCTTGACTTTTAGGGTTCTTGTTTTATGCTATAATTACATGGATAAGTTTAGATAGTTGAAAATGGACAAAACAAGATATTTAAATTCATTTAAATGCACTAATAAATAAACATCCTAGTTTTGGGATTTTAGTCTGTTGTTAGGTGTTTATGAGTATATATTATAATTATAATATAATATATATAATGCTTAAATCAAGTTTTGTGGTATAATTTAAATGTTATTATTGTGAAACTATGGGTGTTCCCATGATATGGGATATGATATAATGCTGTAGGTGCTTTAGGTGTAAATGCTACAAATAGGTCATTTTGACCCATTGATGTTCGGTTCTTTGACAACATGGTGATGTTATAATATCTGATATAGATAAGAACCTGCAGGGAACTTAGCTGCACCTGTGTGCCAATTTCAGTTGTTCAGCTCCTGATTGTTTCGAGTTTGCAAACAAACGATTAGAGATTTTTATGTAAGCTAATAAAATGTGTGCAAAGATTCATCTGTTTCCAGATTTTTAGGGTTTTTGTTGTTTTATCATAGAATTACATGGACAACTTTGGATTGTTTTGTCCACTGTCTAAATAATGAGATTAAAGAAATGTGGATTTTTTGTTCTGCTTTTATAACAACACAGAACATTAATTTGATATAAATCATGTAATTTGCTATTAAATCACATCAGCTGTAATTTGCATAACATAATTTATTTAGCATTTTGCAGTACATTAATCGTGTCTCTTATTTATGCACATCCAAACATCTGGTGAACCTCTGATTTTGATTTATTTCCATTCCTAACATGTCTTAATAACTACTTATAAGTTGCACCTAACATAAAAAGGAATTTTTATAAAGAAATTGGTTGCTTATCCTTCTTGCAGCCCACATCTCATTAGAGTCATATGTTTTGCTGTTGTTTAAGTCTAGGATTGTTCTGTTTCACTCTGTTTCAGAAGCTCACTTCACACATCTCTTTTTTTTTTTTTTTTGTGAAAGTGAATGAGGATACAACTTGCTGGTTGAAAACTTTAATCTGAAAAGAGAATGAGTCGGGGCTGTGGTGTTGCCAGTGAGGTGAAGTGAAGCTAATGTAGAACTATTCATTTCTATCATTCTCATGATTCCCTTGTGTATTTTCATGAGAAGAAGGTGTGCAGGAATTCATTTCAAGCATTTACTGGAAAATTAGATAAACCAATCGAATCAAAATTCAAGGCAGAGGATGGAAGTTTAGAAGGTTGAATGGTACCCTTGTCAGTAAATCACGAGTAGCGTGCAAGGTACAGATATGCTATCAGCCTTTAAATTATCAATGGGAAAGAAGTACCTGGCTGCTCAAGAGAAAAACATGTTTTTACTGAAAGAAATGGAAAAGGAGGTTGTGATTGAAGTAACACTTTCTTGTGTTGCAATAATCAGTGACATTTCTGTGATTTCTCATCTGTCAAAAATGATTCAAGATCTTAGCACACTTTATAGTGAGCAAGTTGCAAAAGAAAACAGAAAGACTCCCAATGAGTCTATACTTACTTTATTTGAGCAACTGCTTTTTGAGGCTCTCGGGTTAGACAGAGGAGCGAATCTTCATAGAATTCATCTCAGGTCTACAGCCAGCTGCTATTGTCTGGTTTGCTGCTCTGGCACAATGACCCCTATTTTGCTAGACATTTCTGTTGAGATTAGAATCTTTTTAAAGAAGGACATCTTCCACAGGAAGGGCTTTAGGCTTATATCCTTTTCAAGATCAAACAGTGAGCCTGATGTTTGGTTATGCCGGCATGGAGGTTTCAGTACTTGAGTTGTGTTGGAGAATTGCTATTTTACCAGGGCTATTTCCCAGATGGACTTTTTGGGGGGTTTTTTAGGTTCACTTTAGACTTCTGAATCAGGCTGTATATCATTATAGGATTCAAAGCAAGTGTCCATTGGGGAGCTACCAGTAAAAGAAAGGAGCTGATTTTATTTAGGATTGACTTTTCTGCTATACTGTTGGACTTTTTGGTCTAAATGGCAACATTTATGATGTGCTATTGGAGTCTTAAAGACAAGAGTGAGTAATATTTTCTACACCAAAACACGTTGGATTAGATCTCTCAGTGTTAGCCTCCTTGGAGAGATTCTGACTTTTAATAAGTAGTTCAAGTGTGACATTATGAAGCATTGATAAACAGAATAAATTTGACAATTGTAGAGAGAGTGACTATATTCCTTGTCACTCCACGTTGAAAAGACGAGGCAGAGGAGTACGGCATGAAGACTTGGTTGAGGGAGGACACTGGGCCTAAGCTGGTGTGACACCCTTAGCCTTTAATGAACGGCACAACGCTCTGAGTACTATGAGCTTCCTTTCAGCTTAGAGGGGACTGCTTCTGAACTGGTGCTGAACCAAAACAGACAAGAGAGCATCAGCTCAGGCCTCCACCGGCCTGCTACACATTTAATGCCCCTGTCGTCAGGAATAATCCTCTCTGCCTCACGCCGCTGCCAGCAGCAACGCAGCGTGGTGCCTACATGCAATATGCCACCGCTCAGGACAGAGCAGGAGAACCAGTAGAAACACTTAGTGGACTCACCGGGCAGCGGGCGTAGCAAGCAGGGAAACAGTGATCACAAACCACAATAAATGAAATTAACTGCGATATCAGATACACTGTCAGTAACACTATAAGATAGGTACAATAATGACAAGCACAATTGGATGCAGTGTGGTGTAATCACTCACTCCTTATCTCCGACTAAAACATAATTTCTGTTAACCCACTCCCTGTCACTGTGGTATCTTGGAACCTGCTGTTTTGATTTTACACAACAATGCCCTTGCTTGAATACAATTACAGAGGGGAAATGAATCATTCTTTATGAATTCATTTGTTCTTTGAGAACTGTAATGATTCTTTTTCAGTGCTTTTTAAAAATATTTTCATTTAAAATATGAAAGGATAGCACAGCGATAGCTCTAAATCTCACAGATGCATTATTGTTATCTTTTCCAGCGAAAGGGTCATTTTAGCTTTTAAAACCCTCCATAATTTCATGCTTGTTTCCCTAGTCGGTTGGAAATAAATACCACAACCACCCAGCTTTGTGGCTTTCTCACTCCAACGTTATGCCCTAAAACGAAATTAATTTCAGGAAGTTTAGTTTGTGTGGGCTGGTGTCAGGTTCATGACCAAAACCAAAGTTTTGGCTTCACTTGCTGTGCTATGTGCAGGCGTGTCAACTTTTTGCAGTTTTTGCGTGCATTTATTGTTCAGTCTTACCACACTCACATCAACAAATGGTCAAAAAAAAATGAATGTTGCTCATGCATTTTTATTAATGTAAGTCCTTTGGGCCACCTTCTTCTCTGACTGTGCTGTGTTCCAGCATGCAGCAGGGTTTCCTCCAGGAAATTGGTTAGCGCAGGTGGTAAGTGCTGTCCCCATCTAATCGCACCCGTAGGTGATGCAAGTCCAGCTGGTCAATAAAAACTTTAAACTAAGCAGCAAAGTGCTGTGCAGATTATTTATTACAAAGGAAATGTATGGTGCTGAGCTGAATCAAACAGCTCTTGAAGCGACTTGTTCTGTTATTAGTGTAGTTACTAGATGACAGCTGAAAACATTGTTTGCTTGATTTCCCTGCGTTTTTAATAAGAATGATTTAACGTTTTGTAAGAATAGATCAGTTTCTCCTGACATTAGTGAAGGCACTCTTTATTTTAGATGATATGAGATGCTTGATTTAACAAAAACACTACAGGGAAAAACACCATGTGTCTAACATTATTTTGTAGACATATTAAGCAGACAGACCTGAAATTATAACTACTGTTTTCAATACTAGCTCAGCCAAACAAAACAAAATAAATTGAGATTTTACTACAAGCCTCAGATTTGAACTTAAAAAAACATGTTAAAAGGCTTGAGCATCCCTTTCAGAATATCCCAGCCTCTTTGAACGCTGTGTGAATGAAAGCTTTCTGTTATGAAATAGACTTATTTGTATTAGAGTGATCTGGTTAAGAGTTATTTCATTCTTCATTCCTGGTTCTGATACATTTCAACCATTACACAGACCTGACCTCGGCCGTCAGTGTTTTCTATGGCCGCTCACCTAATAGAACACAAGGTTACGCTTGATTAAATGTTTATTTTTATTTGAGCTCCTTGCCATGAAAGGCTTTCTCTGTGGAGAGTAATTAAAATGACTCCCACCAATTGCAAATGTTTA
Source organism: Aulonocara sp. 'chitande type north' Nkhata Bay (assembly GCF_057382095.1). Taxonomy (NCBI): domain Eukaryota; kingdom Metazoa; phylum Chordata; class Actinopteri; order Cichliformes; family Cichlidae; genus Aulonocara; species Aulonocara sp. 'chitande type north' Nkhata Bay. The sequence continues at coordinate 35,253,258 of NC_141363.1, forward strand.
CAGAAATGTTCATTAGCTTCTCTGGGGCAATCAGTGAAAATTAAAGGTCATGCTTTTCCATCTATCTGTTTGTTTGTTGTTGCCTTTCTTATCTTTGATTCTACTTTCTGGGTTAGATCCAATGTTATGTTTTGGTTTTTTTTCCCAGTGAGAGGTACCGATAACATGTCAGCGTGTCTAGGTGAGAATCTTTTTAAAGTAAGGTTCAGGTTTTATTTATATCAGCTCGTCATTGAACTACTCAGTTGAGGTTTAGATGGCAAAATGCCTCTGCAGTTTATTCCGGCTGCTCGGGGAGCACATTTATTTAGCCACTGTGCTGCAGTGTGTCAACTTTTCACTTTTCTTTTCAAAGGGTTTTTAATGGGAACACCTAGGATAATTTATGTCTGTGTGTGGCGTGGAATGATCCTATACTTTCATCTGCTGTAGTTTCCACTCAATTACAGTTTACTAAATAATATATTTTGATGTGCTTTTTTCATCACATTTGGCTTGCGAAAGTAGACGACAGGAAGATAAGGAACTGGTGGAGTTTCTTTGGATGGCTGACTTCATAGTAACTTCCTGTGAGCTTGATAGCTTTACTGATTGCTAGTGTTGTAGCGTACTGTGAAGTGTCAATTGCGAGGCCACGATGTAGTGAGGCTGTTGTAATAGGAACCCACCAGTCAGGTCATCCAGGGGGTCCTGTATGCTACAGGAACCCTTTGCTTTTTCCTCTGGATGTGCACATCAAGGCAGGGGTCCTCAGTATCCTCTGAAGACAGGGGTATCCACTCAAAATTGCATGACCTCTATTGTAGCAGATACAGGTCACTCCACCTCCTGTGGGAAGCCTCTAAATTGAACCCAGCTTGTGTCTTCGATTTCTTTCTATTTCTCTCTTCCTCTGGTTTCCCTCCTTTACTCTTATCTTCTGTCTCTTTCCCTTTTCCCTCATGTATTCACTGAGCTGCAAAGCTATTCAGGCATAGACAGAAAGATTTCTACCTTTCTCTCCGAATTGCTTGGTCAGGATTTTTCTGTGCAGAACCGTTTTGTAATGGAGTTTAACTTTATTTACTAGATAAAGGAAAATGAGTTCTGCATTTGATGTGCACATCTATGCTTCAATAAACTGTTATATTGTTCTATATACAGTAGATGTTCACCTACCTACCTGGCAGCCATGACTGGAATTGCATTGTATTATTATATTCAATATCATGATATTTTCTGTAATCTAAACATTTATTCTTGGAACTTTTTGAGTGTATGTTTTTGTTACTGAATCTGAATAATAAGCATAACTGAATAATACATTTTTCCACCGTGGCCGCAGGGTTATTGAACATGTCTATGCTCATCAGCAGATAAGGAGGTTGCCCATACTGTGAATGATTGGGAAGGTGATTCAGTGGAGTCTAAAAAGTTTTATTTACATAGACTGTAGGCAAGTATCTTGTCTTTTCTTTAGAATTTAGAAGCTGTAACCAATTAAAGGAACAATGTTTCGTTACATTTCTCAGATATATATTCAGAAAAAAGATATTGTATGAAAACAACATAATTTCCCTGATTTCAAATATCTCCAGCACCAATTAACTGATATGAAATTAACAACAAGCAGCTGCTTGCTATTTAAATTGGGGAGAAATAACAGGGATTTGGCCAAAATGGAAACAAAAAGAAAACCTAGACTCAAGTGGAGCTTGAAGAAAACGCTGCTGCTCACAAAGCGAGTACATCAGAGAAAACAAGTAATGAAAGGGACATTTGGTAACACATTGACAAGAGTAGATAAATAAGATGTATGGAAGGAGACGGCAAACAAAATTAATGCCAGCTTTACTCTTACCATTGGTACTCTGTGGAATACAAAAAATGTGGTTTAACATCCTTTGAGAAGTGTGTCAGGAGATTGCTGCATACAAGAAGGCCGCTGCTGCTAGTGTACGCTATGAAATGACTGTGTTTTGAATAATGCATAGTGCTTCAGATAAAGTATTGTTCATGACCAGTGCAATATTGTTCAGTGTGTGTACTTGATGCTTTGGGACCACCGCCTGAACAATTAAGTACAATACATGCTGACATTAGAGTCTAAGAAAACAAGACCAAGACACGGTTTGATCTTTTTTGTATCGCAGGTTATAGAGAATAAGGTTTTCTACTTCAGCCTCAGACTATAAGACAATAACAATATGAGCAACTGAACAATAGACCAAACAACTCTTTTTTTCTGGACTTTGGCCGCTTTTTCATTCATTCATTTGTTTCATTTTTAGTCCAGTCCTCGTACCTAACCATGACAATAAGGTGGCAGTGGTGGTACATTTAAATAAGATACAACTGAAAACTGTACTTACCCAGACTGGCTGACTGGTTATTCAAGTAAAAGCTTCTCCACGAATTCATGCTCTCATAAAAACTAATGAGAGACATGCATATGTTTTCACATTCATTTCAGAATAATAGATGATTTTCACTCCCCTACTGTCTCTTTTCAAGTCGTATTTTTTTCTGTACTTACAAGCAACCTGATTAGTCAAACATCTCTTTACACATAGTGCTGCCAGAGCAGAAAGAAGCAGCTTTGCTCCAAAAGAGGCTCTTACTGTGATTAAAGTGGCACCTATAATTCTAGCATGTGTATGTAAACACTGACATCACACATTTAAGTTTGCTGAGATGTGTAAATCTACTCTGTATCAAACACACATTGTGCTCCCCGTGTGGATTGCTAGATCTACCATATGTTCTAACTGTGCATACTGTAAGTACAAGTGCGGATGATCATTCAAGTAAAGTTTGCTTTATTTAAACTAGGCCACACTTAGAATACTTTCTGTTTTGACACCACACAACCTAGTTTTTCTAGAGCTTTTAACATTTGATGTATAGTTCTGTGCAAAAGTCTTAAATCATCACTCATTTCTTTGTATTTCTTCCAAGAAGCAGCACTTTGTTGTAATTTTTCAAGTAGTCTTGAGCAATCTTTTGAAGTTGTTTTCTTTGGACATTGGCTGCTTTTTCATCCATTCATTTGTTTCATTTTCAGTCCAGTCCTCAAACCTAACCATTTCCAGAAGAATCCTTTAAAAAAAATTAACACTTAACACTGACGTATGAATTATTCAAGCATAAAAATGGCACCATACTAAAGGAATGAGCCAGTGTTGTGTCTACACAGGCAAGCTGAATTTGTTGAATTAAAAAAAAGCCCATGCAAGCACAGTTTGGCAGGCATAAAATAGTATTTTTGCCCCAATAAGGTGATTCCCAAAGAGCTATTAGCTGAAAACTTGACATGTCTTGGCATAGTGTATACTGTATTCTTAAAAAAAAAACTGAGAAAGCTTACACTTCAGTTGATATACTGTTCGCTCGTCAGAAATGGTCTCAGTGGAAGGGTTTCTGTCAAGAAGCCTTTCTTAAGGAAGGGAAACTAGGAGAAAAGGCTGAGGTGTCAAATTACACAAGAACTGGCCTTAAAATCAGTGGTAGAAGGTCATATCATATTGTTGCCAGGTGTACTGAAGAGGCTAGGAGAGAGGTCCGACAGTGAGTGTCTATAGCCGTCTGTAAAACATGGTGGAGGCTCTGTCATGGTTTGTGTCTGTACTTCCAACAGCAGTGTAATCTTGTGAGAATTGATGGGATTGGGAGTGCAGAAAAGTCAGATTTCGAACCATAATACAATACCATCTGACTGGCAACAGCTTAATTTTTCAGCATGACAATGGTCCCAAACACACTCTTGAAACCGTACCAGGGTAGAAAAGCACACAGTGGAATATATCAGTCATGGCTTTGCCTCCCCCCAACAGCAGTGTGAGATCATCTTGACAGAGAATGGAACAAAAGGCAGTCAACATCCAAAGAAGAGCTTTCAATATTCTTCAAGAAGCCTGGAGAACTATTCCTTAAGACTACTTGAAGAGAATAAAACTTGCCTCACAGAGTTCAGGCTCTGTTAAAGATTAAAGGTGGTCCTATCAAGTACTGACTTTCAAGTTAGTTAGAAATGTACAACCACTATTTTTGCCTCACTTACTTCCTTTTATATTTACATGTTTTAATAAATTTTCACACCTATTTCCCATTTTCCTAGTTCAGACACCTCATTTTATCACAAACTATAGGAGCCAATTGTTAAAATGCAGACTTAACCAGACGTTGTTTTATAACTCAGTCATGCTTTGATAGAGCATCAATCTACTGAAACATCGTCTGCAAAAACAATTCAAATCAAATATTATTCAAATTAATGGTAGTTATGCATAATATTATTATTGAACTGAACCAGACTTTCTGAGTGTGTTTGCTATACAACTCCATAAATTCATGAGCAAGTTCTTGAGATGACCTCTCACCAGTTCTGCAAAAGTTTTTCAAGGCTTAATTATATAATTAATATAGCTAATTACTAAACTTATCTAGATACTATATTTATTTCAGTTTTATAATATTCTTGGTATTTTATACATCTTTTATTGTGACAGCACTGTTTATACATTTTAAGCTCACCAGAATCTCTCTGATGGAGCACATTCGTCTGAACAAACACTAACTCCTTGTGGAAATCTCCAGTAAAATTGTGCCTTTGCTGGGCTGAGGTTTAGTTGAGCTCGCATTTGGAAGGCTTGCCCTTTCAGTTATATTTTTGTTGTCCATTTTTAGATGTTCTAAGTTGTTTCGTAACGCTTCATGTAGCGCAGTATTTGTTCAGCTCTATTGCTTGTCCCATTTTGTATTTCACCAAGGTTAAACAACAGTGCTGGCCGGCAGAAGCACACCATGTATCTTTTTATTTTCGTTGAGAGAGTGAACGCAGAGAGAGAGGCTACTTCAGCTATTCCTCAGAGGAAAGAGGATCTTTTTTTAGAGTATCAAAGGAGCACATCATTTCCACACAACAAAATGTAACATGTTCAGATGGAACTGAGGTCGGAAGATACTTCATCTGGCACCGGAACGAGGAGGCTGCCCTGACTCAGAGTGTATGTTTCACAGACGTTCTCCAGGAAATCCCTTTGATTGTTCTTTGGACTCAGTAGGAGGCCGGGCGTTTGGGTAATCAGTAGAAGGCCACATGGGTTCTTCCGATTCATGGCATCCTTCCGGCTTACCCTGCTCACTTTTTGGTCCATCTCTTTCTATCTCCGTCTCTCTCTTGCTGTCTCTCTTGTTGTGTGTTGGTCTTTGATCTCTAAAGGTCCTTGAGAATAAGGAGCCAGCAACAACAGCAGGATGGGATTCTCTGTGGGCCGGTTTGGATCCAAGCCCATCATGCCCTTTTCTATCTGATGGACAGCTCCAGGCATGACTATGCCTCTATACCCTACTACAATAGTCCTTCATCTGATTAAACCCTTGCTCATTGTCAAAGGAGAACTAGAACTAGGGCTATCATTAACTTTGTTTGTAAGCAGCAGGGACGACTTTAAAATGTAAGCATGTATAAATCATTATATGTCTTAATAATTATTATTTTTTGCTTAAACAGAAGGGGTGTTACGCTGATGCTTGCAGTTCTGAAGAAACCTGTTTAATGGCACTAGACATTGTCTATCTAAATTTTTATTTTTAGATCTCCTATTGCATGTGAGGCATTTATAGAATTAACAGACAAGAAATCTGAGCATTTGGCAGGCTGACATGACTGTGAATAGACAGCTGCTATTTGCTCCTGTCTAAAATCTGGCTATTTCATCCAAAGGCCATGTTGACTAACTTTGCAAATGTTTATGAGTCCAGTCTCAGATCTTAAAATGAGAGTGCTGTCAAATCACATTTATCCTATTTTAAATGAATATACTGGACTGAACAACATATTGATATTTTATGGCACAATTCTCTTATACTAAAGTGAAATAAAAAATAAACAAATTTAATACAAATAGTCATCAAGCATGTCTGCAGACCTGAAAATACAATAAAGAACTGTTTTCTGAGTCTTGGGAGTATAAGGCTCTACTTTATTTTCACTGCTACTGTTGAAATATATCTTACTTTGTATCATTATTCCTACACAGGTCACCCTGACCTTTTGGATTATATATTTGTATTTCAGTGACTCACAATAGTAAAGGTTATTCCCTATAAGTTCATTGTTTTTTTCTTATCAAAGCTGCCCATTCAGGCACCTTGTAGAATCCTGGTCCAGTAGGATTCAGACGTTTTTCGTTGGAAGTCCTTGAGCCCTTTTGTTCCTCTGGGCAGTATGTGAAGTCCCTTTTCTCTTTGAGATGTTTACACATCAATAAAACTGTCTGAATTTGAAAAATAAAGCTGACAAGGACATAATGATCTGTCCCACAGGTCCCAGATCCAGGACTGAGCAAGTTCTCAGAAACCTTTTTAGCACAAATAAAGTTGCAGAATAAGGAAACTCTCAGTGGGTTTTTGTGATAGATCATTTATTCTCTTTTTCTCCAATGGTCCATTTTGTAAAGTCATACGTAGGACACAAGTGAAAGAATCAACTTTGTGTGCTTGCTCTGTGTGTGTGTGTGTGTGTGTGTGTGTGTGTGTGTGTGTGTGTGCGTGTGTGTGTGTGTGTGTGTGTGTGTGTGTGTGTGTATATATATACATATAAAGCAGTTTTCCAGTGAAGAATGAATTAAACTAAACTTTGAGGAAAGTGTACACTGAAGTGATGAGTGACAGCAAAGTGAGGTGTTTATTTTATTTTATTATCTTTCTTTTGATTGAATTCAATTCTCCTGCATTGTTCTATATTCTGTGAATGAGCTGTATTTGAAAAATATATCTGTCAGAGAAAACTTATGGAATTGCAGCAGAGGAGTTGATTGTGAGCTTCTCTGTCACAGGCTCTGTGGTGAAACGTTGCAGTATATGGTTTCCGCTGCTACTGGTGCTACAAAGAGCGGAAGGGGAACAACTTTAAACTGATCAGATACACCTTCCATTTAATGTAAAAGTCTTAATTAAAAACCTGTATAAATAATGATTTTTACCTAAAATATTTCCAGTGCTGTACTTGAAGCTACGCAGCATATTTAATCCCTCATATGTCAGAACTTATAAAGCACTGAACCTGAAACTTACTTGAATGAATGTACCTTACAGATAGCCAATGTGGCTAACACAGCACTCTTATTCTTGCTTAGCTGTGGCTTTTACGTACTTTGACCAGTGACAGAAGTGGGAGCTGTCTTTTTCATCTTTTCATTTTACAACACTGAATGTCTTGGCTTAATATTTAGATATCGAGGTCAGACTAGTTGTAGCTTTTTTATGATGATGTATACAGGGTCGTTGTTTGACTCTACCATACTGGTTAGTGTTGATTGTTTTGGTGAAAGACAGCAGCGTTTGCTTTCCAGCTTGAGCCTAAAAGGTTGAGGTGTCAACACAGTGTATAGCTAGAGTCCATAATAACCTGTCCCCCTCCCCTACCCTTGCTTCCACTCCCCTAGCCTGTCCTTTAGCAGAACCTTGAGGCACCATTGAAATTCTGCACTGCCTTTTGAAATCTCTGTTGATGAGGCAACATAGACCCACAGTGGCTCTACTGTTCTCCCACTGCAGGGTATTTTTCAAAGTCATGTTTATATACTATAACTAGAAAGGAGAGAAAGTGATTTGATGGTATGTAACAATGAAAATGCTTAGAAATCTCCCCTGGACTGGAGGCATGGACGCTTCCGTTGGGCTGTGCTTCCCGTATGACATGTGCACTTTCTCAATAGGGCATGCTGGCAACTGTATTTCATGCAGTGACTCTTGGGTCATATTATGTGTATCCAATTGTGCGTGGCACACTGAAAAAATGTTAATTGCAAATTCAGAATGCTACAGTGAGCTAATATATGTCTGAGCAGTCCTGTCTTGTGCGTAGTATATAATTATATGTAATGGCAGAATGATGTAGCTTCTCAGTCTTGGAGGAATTCCATTGTCTGAGTTTTGAAAAACATATATTTTACTTTTTTAAATTTTATTTACTAGCAGTATTTTTGTGAGATGTGTTTTTCCCACAAAGTGATTTTCTTGAATCTGGGAGAGAATTTTTTTTTTCTCTTCTGCTTGACTGAGGAGTGATTTATGTTTATATTTGTTTTCTTGTGAAATTTCAAGTGCTTTATACATATCTCAGATTCTGTCAGATGAAAAACGAATCTTCAAATGCAAATCTGATTGTGTCTTAAGTCTGCACTTTGCTGCTTTGCAGCTTATCTTTGAGAGATGATTGTACTTTACTATAAAGTCAGCTGCATACACATCTTCATTAAATGCGGGTTGATAAACCATGAATTCCTTCAACCACAGTTTTTTCACATTTATTCTTCTTTGCCCGCAAAATACAACAAAAACACCCAAAAGTAATCCCGAGTATTTATCAACCAAAAACAGTGTTATCACATGACTCTGATGTCTGATGGTGTCTCTGTGTCTCTGGCGACCTTTAAAAAGACAATCTACTGTATTGAGTTTCCAAGTATCGTGTATAGTATGTGTAATTGATCATTAGAGGATGAGATATGTTCCAGTAAGACATCCCACAATGTGTTTGTGTGTGGGTTTGTGTGCATCCATCTGTGTGTGTTAAACTGTGCCTCTATTGCCATTCATGTAGTGTTGGGGTTAGGTCAATATTATATTAGCACCGCCATTGCATTTTCCACAGCCCCATGAATAATGTAAAAGTTAGATATCCCTTCATACAAATACAGCCCATTATCGCTCTGTATCCTTGGTAGACGTAAGACGTTTCATAGTTTCTTCCTACAGATTTGATTAACCTTATTGCGTGGCATCAGCATATGGTGGCCTAAAGTTGAGATAGACCCCTTTCAGTGGAGAAAGAGACCTTACTGTGACCTTGTTGGAAACAATCAATGGCCTTTATCTCCCCCAATGCATAATAAATCCTACCAAAGGGATGGTCCACACATCCCTGTAATGTATTGACCTACACCACCAACATTTATCAACCAGACTTGCTGGCTAAATAATTTAGCCTTTGAGCTTAGACTGTACTTAGTGGCGCCTAGAACAAGTTTGGCCTGCCAAGTTAGATTGATGTTTTCCACATAAAGTAAATAAATGGAGGAATGGAACTTTATTAATCCTATCAAGCAGAGAAACTGCAGTCCAACTTTTCATATCTTCTTGCTACACAGAAAATACAAAAACAGCATTCACAGGCAGGACCTGTTTTATTGAAAAGTTCAAACTGCAAGGTCAGCACCTGGGCATGTTTGTGATTCCACTAGCTCACCTCACGGACACTACCGCTAATAAAACACCTACGCTAGTGTTTGGAAAAGTCAAACTACTTTGTGCCCAGAATGTAACCTTTCATCTTCTTCTGATTAGCCATTTTATCTCAAACTTCTTTCCTTTGAAAAACACAATATATTCCAGTCTACTCGAAGACAAACGAAACCTGACCCATGGCAGTATGTCTTTTATTAATTTTCTACACTGTACAATAATGTCGTGTTTACACAGTTTTTAACTGTCACATCAGGCCCTCAGGTCATACATCCTTGAATCAACATAACAGCTTAGCAGAGTAAACCTGCTTTCTTTTAGAGCATAAACTACCGCTCAAGGCAGGAAAACACCCCAAATCTCTTTTTTCTTGAATACACCCTCATGTTCTCTTTTAGTGCTTGGCAATTTTTTAGAAATATTGAATAGTTTTTGTTAAAATTAGTAAAGCTGGTGATGCAGGCATTTATTTGTCAAATCTTTCTGAATTATCATTAGACGTACAAGGGCATCGCGTTCTTAAAAAAACAATAAAACAAAGCTTTGAATTCTGAGTCGTTAGAGGAGAAGAGAAAATTCATATTCATATTTTTCAGTGTTATTTCTTTGCTTCTTTTCCCAAAATCCCCACTTTTCTGCTTTGCTCATGCTCCACTCCCTCCCCTTGAATATTTGCACTCTGTATTAATAAGAAATTGATGTTGCCGATGACTTTTAGTAAAGCAACCCCAGACTACCATACTCAGCATGAATACTAAACAAGAGAAAGGGACATGTTGAACCTTGATCCAAAACCTGCCTTTAACCAAATCATATTTCCCAAGATGAAAGAGGGAATTGTTCTGATAGGCTGATCAAAGCAGTGAATTTCAGTGTACTATAAAGGAACACCTGGAAACCTAATGAAGAATTCTGTTAGAGTAGTGAGGGCACTAGGCAATACATAATGGATTTGTACATAATGTTTATGTAAACATCTGCTTGGGGGTGTTCTTAACTTATTTGTTTGATTTATTTCATTTGCCCTGCTGCAGATGTGCCGATCCTAATGGCCAAGTCCAGAGACACGAAGACTTATTTCAACCAGTGCTTGGTAGAGTAAACGTACTGCACTGGTTTGAATGTGGCTGTATTAGTGATGGTTGAGGGTGTTCAGGTGGACCCAGATTTCTTTCCATCCTCCTCTTTTTGAGATTGTTGGATTATTAAATACAGAATAGAACCCCCCCCCCCCCCCCCCCCCCCCCCCGAAAAAAAAATCTGTTTAAATGTTGCTGGAAACACGAAAAGGAGAAACAGTCAAATGGTCAATGGTCACACTGAGATAGAGTAATTAGATACTGGGGCTTTGCTTTGTGGGGAATGTTTTGCTGTCATTGTTTGGGTATCCATGTTCCCTTAGAGGGAAGGGTCTCTTCAAATCAATACAAAGTACTTCCAGCATGTTTATCCTATAATGAAAACTTTCTTTTCTGATGGGAGCGGTCTCTTCCAGGATAACAGTGTGTGTTGTAGCCATGGACATTGTTAAACCAATTTGAGCACCTGTGGGAGATTTCTGCTCAACAAAATCTTAAAGAAGTTAATCAAATATCAATTAAATTAAATACTAGAATCAAAGACAAAAGAGAAGATCTAATGGTACATGGTGCTCACTTTATGTTGGTTTTTATCAAGGTTTAAAAGAATAAAATATTTGAATTTGAGTATTTGATTTTTGTCATACAGTGATGCGAGCAATACTGTTAGGAAAACATAATTTTCACAGGACTCTTTTGTGGAAATTCATACCAAAGTCAGACAATGCAACGTTCAGAGACGCAGTGAACTGCATCTCAGACTCTACAGCCCTCAGTGGGCATGTTAAATGTTAAAGTTCATGACAGTACAATTAGAAAAGGACTGAAAAAAGTGTGGCTTGTTTGGAAGGATTGCAAAAAGAAAAAAGAACTGGACAGTGTGGCTTAGCTTGCAAAGCTGCATCTAAAAAACATAAAAATTCTAGACCAACGTCCTTAAGACAGACAGGACCAAAATAGAGATGTTTGGTCAGCACTACGTTTGGTGAAAATGCAAAAACACCTCATACCAAATGTCACGGTGGTGGAGAGGTGATGATTTGAGTTTGCTTTGCAACCACTGGACCAGGGCACAAGAAAATTATCCCAAGCACCCCAGCAAATGTGCAACATAATGACTGAAAAAGAAAAGAATCAAGGGGTTTCAATGGCCCTGTCAAAGCCCAGAACTCATGCTGTGATTGGCATGCTGCGTGGGACCTTAAGAGAGCCGTGCATAAACAAATACCTACAAACCTCAATGAACTGAAACGGGGTTGTAAAGAATAGATGGCCAAAATTCTGCTGCAATGATGTGAGAGACTGATAAAGTCAAACGGAAACAGTTACTTCAAGTTATTGCTGCTAAAAGTAATTCTACAATCTATTGAATCATGGGGTGTACTTAGTGTTTTACAGCATTGCACGGAGTCCTGTGAAAACTTTCCTTTTCACATGACTGTACATTTGATCTGTATGCTAGTTTAAAGACACACACAACCACTTAGAAAAGTCCAACTCCATTGTAATGTGTGGGCAACTCATACAGTTGTACATTCATTTGTGAAATATCTTTATTTAAAATGAAAGGAGGCCCAAACAAAATATATGCATATACATAGTAATTTACGCACTACTTCTTTCAGTGTTTCTCAAGATTGCATCACTATGTATAAGCCAATAATTCCAGCTATGCTGATGTAAGCTTTAGATATGACACTGTGGCGAAAGCTAATGTCTGTATTAGATTGAGAAGAAAACAAAACAAAACAAAAAACAGTGACATTTTCAGACAGATAGTCTTGGTGGTGTGCAATAAGGCATCAAAGAAGGAATGTATATTGTCACTGCATAATGAACTGCATTGGGCTTCTTCTTCCAAACCTGTTAGCTCGACATGCTATCTTCTGCCAGTGTGCTGACATGATGGCTTTTCCAGTGAGTGAGCAGGACTGCCAATAGTGTCTGGGCTGGAATGGGCTCATGGTGTAGAAACGAGAGTGAGGCTCTGTGCTGCTCTATAAATACCCCTGTCAGGCTAATATCAAATCAGCCCCGCTCACGAAAGGGCTGGCGTGAGTGTTCGGGGTGTTTATCAAACACGTCTTCAGAGGTCCGCAGGGTCTTGAAAGGTCAGTGTCACGCTCAATAGCACATTCGTATGAGTAGGTTTGTGCAATGATGTTCATTGTGATGGGTGTCGGAGATAAAAATAAAATAAAATTGTCATTAGAATTAATTATCCGTGGGGTTATGGGACAAAGCTGTGAAACTGCGGCTCCCAACCGCTTGTGTCGTTGCCAGATGAACGACTGATTTAGACATTCACCGTACATGTGCTCTTAACATACACTGCTTTCCAAACACTGCCAAAAATGTCTTATTTGATGCCCAACACGTCCACAAATTCTAATTCGATTTAGAGCACACGCAGACTGCTCTTTTTTGTTATTTTACTTGAATTATAGCTTTAAGCCAAGCTGCTCATTTTTCAGTCTTGCAAATTAAATGACAAAATGTCTTCTTTGTCTGTTCCCTCCAGAATGCCACTTTTCTCTACTGATGCCACTATTGACAGGGCATTGCATGTGTGTCTTACACAACTGTTACGAAGCACAAATCAGAATTGATCTTTCTTTTTTTTATTATTGTGGTTAAGGTTTGGTTAGATTTCAGCATAAAAGTGACTTGGTTAATTTTAGGAAAAGATTATGGCTTGGGTTAATATAAATAATGTATAAAGAAACCACCACTACTGACATTTTGTTGGCCCACACACACTCACTCAGCCTTCTCTCTCTTTGGGCTTTGTGGTATTTTAACACACCACATTACTTTCTTCTTTGCTCCTAATGGACCAGAATCCTAATTCAGCTTGTTGCCAGATTTTAATCATGTGTCATTTGTGGTGTACGGTGGCTCCACAGTGTTGGTGTTTACATATTGACTTAACAAGCAAAAATTCCCTGGTTTGATTCCAGAAGGAGACACTGCTTTAGTGACCCCTTGTGAATAAGGGAGCAGCTGAAAGTAGCTGCTTCTTCTCCTTTTCATTTTCATGGTACATATGGGGAACTATCCTCAGCACTGCTCTTAATCAGTCCTGTTTGTTAGCCTCATTACGTTCTGATTTGTTTCTAAGTTGTTTTCCAAAAAATGGGTCTCTCGTGGCTCTAGTGTTGGGGAACCCCTGATTTAAAAGGCAAACACACCTGCCTGACGCCACTGCCACAGCTGCTGGTGCCAGTGATGAAGAAGTTTCCAGGGAACGGATGATAATCCTGACACTACATCCTCCTAAGTCAGTGAGGCATGCAGTATAGATATGGATGTGTCGCTGGCAGATTGGGAGGTAGATTTCCCATCTACACCTCCTGTGGTGGCTGGTGCCTCTGGGGAGCTGCTATGTAAATAATGAATGCCTGTGGGTGTGAAACATGCACAGATAACCTTCAAGACAGGCGCGGATCAGTGCCTTCACATTAGCTGATAGGATTAAGGTTAAAATCTACAGAAACCTCTCCATAAGAAAACACAAATCTAGCTCACCGAATAGCAGGTTACATCAGTACGTTGTGTTCAGTGATAAGGAAAGGTGGAGGTAATCATGGGGGACTGGTAATAGTTCAGCAATCTGATGATGGAAATGACAGAGCGCCACAAGTCTGCCTCTCTCCACCTAAAAAAGATTTAGCAGTCTGACAAGTTCTAGAATATTTTTTGAGTTAAATTCAAGCTCAACTTGTTTAACAAAATGCAAAATTCATGAGTCGATGGTTGACAAGTCACTAGTGTATTTACACGACTGCTGAACTTCTCATATAAAATAAATACACAAACTTTAAGTCGACATGCAGTGCACTTCCTTTGTCTTGTCATAAGTTACCGGTCCCAGTGTTCAAATAGATGCTCTGTTAAGAGATGAACATATGTTCCATAAGAAAGGGAAATACTAAAGGAACAAAACCATTCCCTCTGTTGTCCCATCTGTCTGCAGAAGGACATTGTGCACCCAACAGCGGCCTGTTAACTTCTCTTTCTCACAAGTCAGCTCTTGCTGAGCAGCCAAAGATGTCCCACAATTCCCTCATCTCCATGCTCCCAAATTGCTTCAGGTATAGTGACAATTAGAGGCTCGAGGGACAAACCCTTTAACAATGTCTGGTGCGTATTCCTGAGAAGAAAACCCACAATGGATGAAACTCATGTCAAAATGAGGAAGCCTTGTTTGGCAGTGATGCACACGTATTATGAAAACTAATTTTGTTAGCTGGGGATGGAGAATTTGAACATGTGTCCTTGTTTCTTATTATTTTGCTGTGTAGAAGAACTGTACCTGCTGGAAGAACTCATTAAACCAGAGTAATTAGCATCCACAGCTGTAACACAATGACGCCTATTTATCAAAGATATTGGTACCTGCGTGCTTCATAATGTGTTTTTGTTGGTCTGCCTGTACTTTCCGTCTGTCCCTCTGTTTATTTGACCATCAGTACAACTCTACTTTTAACAACGCAACATATTTTCTTGCATGTTCAGCTGGCATTGCCTGAAGGTCAAGGATGGATGATGTCCATCTGTCTTTGATTCTTTCCCCCTCCAGTGAAACGTTTATGGTCATAGTTGGAATGAGGAAATAGAGGGTGAGTGAAAGAAAGACTGCAGCAGCGATGAAGGGTTTGGGCATCATTGTTAAGCTGTGCTCCAGGCTGGTCTTGAAGGACGGTTAAACCTGAAGTCCAAACCCAGCATGGAGAGAGGGTTGGAAGCTAATCCCTCATCCTCAGGCAGGTGTATCACAAAGGCTAAACATATACATAGAAAGACCGACCAGGGGAGAAAGTTGGGATAATTGAAGTCCGCTAAGAAATGAGCATTTGGACCCTAAGGGGGAGTCAGCTCTGCTTTGTGGTATTACTTCTTAATGTTATCAAGGTAAAAGAGATGGGGGATTCATTCCCAACCTTTTTAACATTGTTTATTGCTACCCTATTTGGGAATTTAAGGGCGTATTGGGGTGGGAGTCCTTACAGCACTAGTGGGTGAACTGTATTTCCTCCATGTTTACATTTTTCTAAAGCTGCTTCAGGCAGAAATGTGGCTACTGGTACGACTTGTTTGCCATCAGTTGCAGTAAAACTGAATCTTAAGATGAAATGAAAAGTTTCCACGAATCCATGTGTTCTGATAAAAAAGACACGTTAACAATTCGAGCCTTCACTGACCCAAAGAGAGGGAGGATGGGTGATTATTTCTGTTACACGAGCCCTAATCATTCATGACACTACCTTGTCTCTACAAGGTGTCTTTGTCTTTGACTGTCCTGATTCCCCTCAGCAGCAAAACAGCCAAAGTCAAATTGAATCCAGAAAGGAGGATTTTAAACGGAAAGATAAGGGGGCAGATATGCCTTAATCATCATTTGCTCTTGATTAGAAAATCAATGGCCTTTGATGCCAGAGTGCATGTCTGCCTTTGGAGTTAAGAGTGTGACAATGACAATGTGGACTGGAAAATTGGCCTTTTAAACAGCTACTATCTCTTTGTTGTTTGGAGCCCCATTCTTTAATGCAGTGAAAAGTCTCCTCTATCACATAATGTCTGCCTGTCAAAGAAATTACTTTTTCTTTCGCTCCTGTGTGAAACTTTGTTAAGAAATCCTTTCGAAGCTTAGAAAGCACAGGGAATTTCTTAGTTTGTAGAGCTGACTTTCACAGTATTTCCTTGATTTATGTAACAGATGAGAAATAAAGTTGTCACTCAATTCTCTGTGGCAGTTTTGAGATATGCCAAAGAGAGAAAATCTTTGATGCCTTCCCGGTTTACCTGTCAGAAAGGTTTAAAGGCACTGTGTCCCAAGTTATAGTATTGCTAGGCGGTTGCAGTCAAAAAGCCTTTGCACCTATGAACTGCATAACGGTTTTTGCTCTGTGTTGATATAAAACAGAAATATACAGTACCTAAAGCATTAACTTACTATTGCTGTATTTTTCAATACGCCTTCTGGCATTTAAAGTGGTGAATCTTTGCCTTCGTACCTTCATAGCACCTCGAAAATGAATATTTGTAACTCTAAAACAGCTGGTAAAGAAGTTGAGCAAACCGTCTATCCCATGAATAGAATATTATCTGTATCGTATCTCAGCCTACAGTGAATTTTATGTATATTTCATGCCTTATTTAACTACAACAGTTGTGTTTTCACCTCTTATTAATATGCTGTGAAGGATTTTTTTTAAACTCCTCTTACCAGGTATCTTTCATTCCCTTGTCCTCTCTAGTCTTTGCCTTTGTGCCATGCTGTTGTACTTGCTGTGTTTTTACCAGCTCTGCATATCGATCCTGCTTTATCACCAGCCGCTCCCTTTGCAATAAGCCTGCAGGAATATGGATGAGGTCTGGTTGGCAGGGGATGCACAGCTGATTAATATGCTCTGCGTGAGGATATGATGAAAATTCACATTTATATGTCTATATGAACACTGTGATGTCTGTGCAAGGAAGGTCTGTGGTGGTGTACGAGGTATGTTAGAGCTTTGCTTCAATCCCAATTCCTACATGTGGATGCTTAGGAAAAACCCCTTGCCATCATATTTAGCTTTTTAATGTACAGGGCTAATATAGTGAGTGGGCTTTATTTTTTATTACCAAAACCATGGCTGTCAAATGGCTGCTGGCATTGGTGCTAAACAAAACACCTTATGACAACAAAAGTAACCTGTGAGTGAATATGAGGTTAAAGAAAGTGCAAAAACAAAACTCTCTCTTATGATTTACGCCACAGCCATCCGTGCTGCTTCCTAATGACTTTGTTGCACTTTCACATCTTCGCTCGTGGCACCCTGAAGTAGCCGGTGTGTCACAACCAGCAGTTTTTACATAAAGTGTCAACGATATGACGACATGAGTGTGGGTATTTCTGAGAAATCTCGAAATACTAGATGCATTATCTTATAGTTTGCCCCTGACGATCATGTACACCGTGCACTAGTGTACACACTATATTGATTGCAGTTCAAACAGAGAGCTGACAGCTTCTAATCGGTGTAAAGGTATTAGCCTTTGCTATCTGTAAATGGAAATGTCAGTATTCAGCCCCTGATCGGTTCTTCCCAGACCTAAGGTAATCTCTGGAAGATGTACAAACCAAGATGTATGACAGCAGTTTACTAAAAAGTAAACTGCTGTCAATTTAAAATGTGGATGCCATACAATTTAGACTTGAAAGACATGAAAAAAAGTGAGAATTGTTAATAAATAAATAATGAACTAATAAATATATTAATAAGATACACTGCAAAAAATCCCAAATCTGATTTTCTAATAGTTGCAGTTAAGCTTTGTTTAAGCAAATTTGCAGAGTTTAGTTAGTTGTTGTTTTTTCTTTTTCAATTTGACGTCAGTTTAACAGCTTGTGTTTATTGTAATGAGTGCCTTAGTCAGTTGAAGGTATGTGTCACTGTGGGAAGAGTGCAGTAAAGGTGTTTGGTAAAATTAAAAGTCATTAAGTATTTGTAACCAAAGCTAGAACAGCAATTACTTAATCTCTAACAGTTTGAAGCATTTATAGGTGTATTCTCGATTTTTATGCTGCAGTAGTGACTTCTGCTATCTTACTAAGTGTTGCAATCTCGGGGAGATAAACAGAGTAAAGTTTAAAGTGTGAAATTCCCTCTTTCTTTGTTGTTGGCAATACTTCATGAATATTATTGAGGGAGGCATGTTGCCATCTGCATCCTCTCCAGGCCATAATTGGGTGTAAGGCGCAGCACTGTGACAACGCTGCAAAGGGAATTGATCATTCACCATGCAGTTAAGAAAATAAGACAATCTACCTGTAACTGGGATAAAAGTACATTTGAGTTTAGTAAGCAAAAATGCCCAATATTTTCTTGCGCTATTTTTTTAACGTATAGATGGATTTTCTGCATGTGATATCAACAAGAGCAAAAATTTAAGATGTCACCTTGAAATTTTGAGTTGTACTCTTTACCCTGATTTGCTTAATTTTATACACCCATTTCCTCTTAATAACAATTTCAAGCTAAAAAGAAAGAATCTCAAGCCAAACAGTAATGTGCTCTCATCATAGCTGTATTTAAAAAAAAAAAAAAAGATAGGCGGGAGAACATGGATAAAGCTGATATTTGTCAGAGCAGTGCAGGTAACTGCTTTTGCAGTTTTGCCCTTGACTTGCTTCAGTTGGTTTTGCACTGAATAAAAGCCTCATTTTAAGAGAATTACGTAGCCATAACAACCATCTCAGGTACAGCGTATTGTGTCAGGCACAGTTGTTGAAAGTGAAGTAGAGGCTTATTCTCCCTGGGGAATGGCCGCATCAATCAGACAGTAGTGATATGTCTTTCATTTTTACCTTTAATAGGCCTGTTTCCTGTTATGCCTTCCTGATCAGATTAGTGATTGAACACATAAGAAGAGTGGATCACCTCCAAGTAAGCCACTCAAGTACCTCCAGTGATGAAAGTTACCTTAAAGCCTGCTCTACCGTAAAAGAACAGGTTTTAACAGAATGTGACTTTTACAGAAGTGACTTTATTTGACACTTTCATTTTTAATGTTTTAATTTTGGGCTTTATTCCCTTGTTTTAGTCATTGTATTCCCTGAGTCCAAAAAGTTTTAGAGTAAACATGTTAACATATTAAGCATGCATTGGTTATACTTAATATGCATATATATATATATTCTTTATTTGTGATAAAGTTATTCATGTAGATACATTTTTTCCTTAGTCTGTCTTCATTTACTTTTTGTTTTTCAAGAGGATACGTTGTAGCGCTCTACTCTTATCCATCCAGCACTCTGTGCTCACAGCATGGCTACGTGTTCCACTGAAGCAACCCTGCTGTGTGACGGTAATGATTGCAGGTGTGTATGGAAACCACTTGTTAGCTTAACAAGATGCAAGTTACAGACAAACAAACATTATGTTTTTATTCTGAGTGAGGAGTCTGTCACACCCTCCCAGAGTGTGATTGTTCAAATCCCACCTGCACTGACGTTTCACCTCAGTGACACGTTGCCATTCAGACGTTGCCTCGTACACATACGTAATTCCATATGGGCCAGTGTTTGTTTTGTTTTTGATATCTGATTTCGGGTTTGACTTTTTCCAATTTATGGTGCATATTGCATTATTCAGTGTAAAATATTTTCCTTGAAATGGCTAGGAAACACAAATATTAGGTATATACAGTGCTCACAGAATTGAGCACTGGCCCCCTGGTAGATAGATAGCTAGGTTGCACTTTAACTGGGTTGTGTTTAAACAAGAATTCCTGCATTAAGGCCACCATCTCGGATTCCACAGCTGAATATAAATAGCGGATGCATTATGTGCTCTGTGTGTTTCTGAGCCCTTCTTGGCACTACTGTTTAATATGAGTACTTCTGTGACCAGAGATAAGGCCGTTATGGCCATGACAAGGCCTTGTCTTGCTCTGCCATGATGCTTCTATTGCTCCTAGTGGCGGTTTGCTCCCAGGGCCAAAAACAATATGCTGTAAATTGAGCTACGGACTCTTCAGGTTGATGTGCTGCCTGCAAACGTGATGTGATTGGGTATCGATTCACACCACAACGCTAAAATTGCCTGCCTCATGGCCCCAGACACCAATAGTGACAGCTTCAGTACAGGACAGGAAGAATGCCATGGCATGGGTCTGTGTCTGGGCGAAGATACCTTCTCTCTGCTCTCTGATCCACGCCCTCTTCTCCTCCCTCAAGAGGAAAGGATTAGAGATTAAAAGGACAGAGCTCCCCTACTGTGTTGCATGAACATATCACAGCTAGATATACGGCAATTTAACATGCCTCAGAAGCAATTTTTGTTGGCATTTTGCAATCCCTTTATATAAAAGAAAAAAAACATGTAAACATCTTCCTTTCATTAAAATGCCAGTGATATTTGCACATGAGCAGTTTTTTAATCTGTTCAAGTTTTAACATTTGCAACGCTGAACAAAGATGGGGTAGTTTTCTGCTGGCTTTTCATTCCAAAGTAGTGACACAGCACTGTCAATCTGCATTCAGCATGATTAAAACATGCCTCGGATCCTGTTGGAAGATGAATAATGCAAGAGAAATTGCTTGTGTAATGAATAAATGGCAAATAATCCTACTACAATTAACTCTTCTACATACAGTATGCAAACCAGTCATGCTCCATCTACTAGGACAAGGTGTCCAGCTAAGGAAAATCCACAGTAGCCTTGTACACTTGAATAAATATTGTTGAAGGTTTAGATGAGTTGAACATGTCTATGCTGTCAGCTTTAATGGAGGCATTGCAGTTTCAGTTTTTTGAGGTACTGACGATGAATTGGAAACTAGAGTCCAAATATTTGAATTATTTGAATGTATTTTTTGGTTGCTGTTTTCACTGCAGTTCACTAAACAGTTATCCAGCAGTTATCCTAATGTACTTACAGAAGAGACATTATAGGTGGGTGGCGTGCATCCCCTTATAATAACATTTCTGGACTAAACCTTGGCAATCACTGGGATCTTTTTTTCATGGACTGTCTCTCCTTAGTTGGCAGTTAGCATTAAGAGATTCATGTGGTAGATTTCTTAAATCACAGGGATACTCATTTTGTTTATATCTTTGCATGTATTATAATGAAATCTGATATCACCTACAAACTGTCAAAGCAAGAAAATGCTTAAGGATGAAACCCTGTGAAAAAGCTGCAGAGGACACAACAGCTTCAACCAGCTGCAAACTGTTTAGATAGACTCACTTATGATAA
This sequence comes from Aulonocara sp. 'chitande type north' Nkhata Bay, assembly GCF_057382095.1. Taxonomy (NCBI): domain Eukaryota; kingdom Metazoa; phylum Chordata; class Actinopteri; order Cichliformes; family Cichlidae; genus Aulonocara; species Aulonocara sp. 'chitande type north' Nkhata Bay. The sequence continues at coordinate 35,274,314 of NC_141363.1, forward strand.
TATCTACACTGAACACAGTCATTAAACTCCTGGATTGAATTGGAATTGCTTCTTTTCCAAATGAGACTTTATCTCAGCGGAGTTTTAAAAAAAAATGCTGAAAATCCAGTATTTTGTGTCATCCTTTGCACAAACACTAAATATTACAAATTTAAAAAATGAGAAGAGTATCACTTTAATTATTTAAGATATTGAATTTGTAAACATATTGCACTGTAAATGCTTTTAAATTTCAGTTGTGCAATGCAAAACACTGAGTCTCTCCACCTACACCCTACTCCTTTGGTATAGTAGGTGTTGATGTCAAAAGCTGAGGCAGTTTTCTTTACACACAGCAGAACAAAGCGTGATTTAGGGAAGTGGGAGGGCAGCTGTGGTTGATATATGTGTGTTTGGCTTCATAGGTGAGAAGGATGATGAATGGATGAAGTCCACAGCCACCATAATGGTACCCTTGTGTACCATGGCAGAGGGAAAAGAGGAAGGGTGTACTTGAGAGAATAAAAGTCAGCCTCTTTCAATCAGGACTACCTAAAAGTAAAATTCTTGACAATATATCCTTGTTGTGCTTTCATGATAAGCCTTATGCTTAGGGATGGGGGAGTAGGAGTATGAGAACTTAGGGGTGGAGGGTGTCGGGGGGGGCATCAAATAAGGTGTAAGTAAGGGATTTTTCTATTGAAGAACTGAAGAAATAAAAATCTGTTTACCTGGCCACAGCTGCCTTAAATAAAGTAGGCTGCCTTGGGTGAAAGTCACTAAGGAGTTTGGTTATATTCCACAACAAGATACTGTTAATGGAGGAGCCTTTGAAACACAGAAACATGGGTATTCAAAAATGTTATTATCTCGCACATATTTCCACCAGTGACATGCACACAGTCCTCTATGGGTATACTGTCTTCCTACAGCCATTTTCATATTAAAAAGAAACATTACCCTGTGGTTGAGTATGACAGAATATACGTATGTGAGTGTATCGTGGCATTTGTGTGTGTGTGTGTGTGTGTGTGTGTGTATGTTTTCCAGCCTCTTTGTCTGTCTGTGTGTTTGCAGTTGTCCTGTCAGGTCATTTGTTGCTGGAGCTATTAATTCCCCCCAGTCCTCTGCCCCTGTTGTGCACTCATTTGCTGATATACTTGGTCTGTCATTAGTCTATATGCCTACTCTGCATGTTGGAGAGAAATATTGACATTGTCAAAGCACCGCTCATTGCTTCTGAACATAAGCCGTGCTTTTACATATCAGGTGTCAAACATAAAGGGTAAATTCATCAACACATTCACTTCAGTGATGTGGCAATTGTACTCCCCTTGGACACTGATTGGGAGAAGAGGCACTTAGAGGGAGAGAACGGAATGAGCAGCAAGAGACTGGAGCTGACCCAGCCATTTTGATGCATATGTTGCACAGAAATATTGACCAGCTCTTTAGTCTGTGACTCCCTCAGGACTAGGTAATTGTCTGTCTGTGTTTCTATTGTTTAAACTAACTGCATTTTGGCAGTCTTCCTCCTCAAATCAAGATGGAAACCTTTGCAGAACAATGATGTAAGACAATGTGCACGCACTGATCATTGGAGGGAGCTTCAAAAATAATTGTATTTTGTTGTCATACAATCTAAAAACCTATACTATAGTGCTATTAAATATCAAATTTATCTTAACATCCTGCAACCTAAACAAACCTAAACATTTTATTGCTTTCAGATGTATTTAGAAATAGAACGTTTTTGGATTCCTCATAAGAAAAAGTAAAATTGAAGCAGATGCTGAATACATTTTTATAATCATCATGATGCATTGTTCCCCCTGTGATGTATTATCACAAAATATTGTGTATTATCACAAGCAATTAGTTTTAAATGAGATATTCTTTTTCTTCTTGCTAAATATGATTCTGTCTTCATCAGCCTTTTTTTGTTCTTTATAGGAAGAAAACATCTCTCTCTACTTATTTCTGTAAGACTATACATTGTGTGACATGTAAACAATTGTTCTGCTAATGATGCAGTGTTAATGTTAATTATTGACTATTTTATTTATATAAATAGCACGCTGACAACATCCTAAACCAAGCAAAGATCACCAAGCGAGTGGATGAACATTTACATATAGACATTGGAAAAACAGTTAACAAAATTACTGCCCACTTGGCAGAGTAACACAAGAACTGACTACAAAATGAAAGCAGAATGTGTTGTGAACAATAAAACAAAAGGCTGGACTCATAACATGCGAGTTTTTACTCACAGATGTAAATTTTCACATCAACTAATGAAAAATAGAGGGATAAAAAAATAAGTCACCCTTTTATTTTTCATTACCAATTACCAAGGGCAGGTCTTTTACTAAAAATTCATCTATGCAAAAATGCCAAATAAATCTTTTTGTTTGTGTTGGGTTTTAATGTATATGCATGCCGTGGGCTTGGATGGGACTCGTGTTTTTCTTTTCTTTCTATATTGGTATTAAAACCTGTTCTGAAAGCAGACATTTTCAATTTGTAGATGCAAAATATTGCAACGCTGATCTTTTGATGACTTGCATCTAATTTGGAATTAGCATATTCCAGTGAAGTGTACTGTAATTTGTCTTTGATGATTGGTTCGTCTGTAATAGATGGGGGATTGCCTGAGCTCCCTACTGCCCTGTATCTCTCTCTCGCCTTCCCTCTGCTGGAGAGGCACACAGAATCTTTGAAATGTGATTTGACCATCAGAGCAGTGAGAAAGCACTAATATTTTACTGACCTGAAATGAAAGGGATTAGGTGCAAAAACCTTTTGCAAAAGGCTATCTCGATTTACAGGTGATGTTTTGTTTGTTTCTTTTTTTTCATCTTTTAAAAAGAAGAGACTTGGATATAATCAAAAGATGTGTTCTAAAGCATAAAGCTTTGGGCTTTGAAGCTTTTCAAATGTTTTGCTGGGGGAGGCGAGGCGCTGGAACAGCATGTCTGCATTCAGAGTATCCATGAATCCCTGTCATCAGCTTCCTTCCATCTCCCTTTTCCTCACTTTTGCAAAATCTGGCTTTCACCACAGAGCAGATACAAATACTAGATAATGAACGACTAGATGGCAGGGACTTTGGAAATGGGACTGTTTCAATTTCACAGCCAAGAGCAACATAGATTGCTTTTGTTTTATTGTGGGTATACGTGGCAAAAGAACTTTGCAATTATTTGCACAATTAGTTGTAATTATGGTATAAGCATTTATCTTGTGCACCCAAGAAATTCCAGTGTGTATTCTGCAGGGTAGGATAGGAAGAATTAGTATAGATTCTTTTCTCCAGAAACTGCTGGTTGTTTGGTTGACGGCAATTAGCAGCTAATACCTGTGGGATCTCCTGTCTGCTCAAACCTGTGCTGTTTTCTGTTCCACAATGATCAGACAATTACTTATGGGCTGAGAACACTTGCAGGACTACGGTTTACACTAGGCATTGTCACAGTGGTAGACTACACTGTACAGCAGTTATTGTTGTTTTCTGGTTGAGTGTTCCCCTGCCTTCCTGACACACAGATTATGATGAGGTTACATTTGCTCTGCATGCTTTATCTTAGGTAGTGGAACTAATCACACACAGATGCAAACGCTTCCGAAGTGTCTCCCCAGCCCTTGGGCTTTCTTTCCTGTATTTCATTGCACTGCCGAAAGATCTCAAAAGACATTTATTTGTGAGTTTGTGCATGGTCTTCCTGAAGTGCTAGACACTAATAAAACCTAGTTTTGTTTTGAAAGGTATTTTCGTTCTTGTTTCAGTGCTGATACGCTGCCTCGGGGCTTAATGTGTACGGAGTGTTGTCTTACATCTAATGTTGTTTGGTTTTCATGCTCTGGCTCGGTTGAGGACCTGGAAACATGTTTCTCTTTTGTAGAACCATTTATATTGTGCCTTTTTGCCTACTAAGGGTGACATCTGTTCCCTTGAATGCTCCTTTAGATTTTGTTATTTGAGATTAAGTTTTAATTAAGAAAATGAGTCATCGGCCAGTTGCAGTAAAGATGAGATGATGTTTTAGTGGGTGTTGTATTGGACTCCAGTCTAAAATTGGCAGTTTTTGTTGCTGGCATTTTTCTGTGCGTGGACAATATCTTTCTTTCGCAATGTCAGGATCTGCATTGTTTTTGTTTCCTCTAATGAATTACAAAGGCTACATGTTAAAATGCTCTGCTGCTGACCCCATGGTAGTGCGGGGATCACGTAAACAGCATCGAGAGAGGAAAAGTGTAGAAATACTTTTAGAGACTGAAGATTTTGTTCAAGCACAACATGTTGAAAAACCCCAGAGTCGCATATTTGAATAATATTTGAAAGAATAAGTTTTATTTGGTCTATTTTCTATCCACTTCACACAAACAATATCAAATAAATAAATGTGAACCATTTTATGCATAACAAAATGTGCAGACTTAAATAGATGAATAGTCTCTGCTTCCACTGCACAGCCATTTGTGTAGTTTTTCTTTATTTGGCAAAGAGTAATGCCTTTGTTGTCTTCAGTGTGCGGGAGCCTCACAGACTGTTTTCTAAGCCGGTATAGAAATCTTTCTCTGTTTTTTTGGGGTTTTTTTGGGTTGAGCAAAAAATCAAACACACTCTTTGTCTTACTAGTGTCTACACTGTGGTAGAATTTGCTTTGTGTGTTACCGTAGGAGATGGGGCAGCCGTGAAAGCATGAAACATAGAGCATGAGTGATGCTGGCGGTGCACTGGCGCTTTGCTTAGTCTACCTAATTTTGCTGAGAGGTTTTGAAACAAGCAAACCTTTAATTTACGGTCTCGACACGGTTATAGGATGATAAAAAGATGCCTTCGATTGTTTTAAAGGGCTGGAATAAGTGTGTCTGCGATTCACTAAACTCTGAAATTGCCCTCCACCACTTAAGGAAACTGAGCACTTCTGGTTTGTACATTGCTGTGAATCAGTGCTTACTACAGCATTGTGTCACATTAATATTTGAGTGCTACATATTGTCAAATAGATGTAGGGCTTAAACAGCACTTACAGTGAAGTGTACTTACTTCAACTCCTTGTTTATTTCTTCCAGAGACATCCATGCAGACGCCATAATGGTTTCCGTGTTTAAATTGAACTTGACCTCTGACCCCTGACCTCCTGCATAAGCTTGGTAATCATTTCACTTTTTTTTTGGTGCATTATGATTGATTTTAACCTTTTGCCATTATGTATCATGAACATTGCCATTATTTCTCACGGACTTGTTTTGTTCAACTTGCTTCTGTCTACTTGCCTTATTTTGCTTCCATCTGGTTAACTGTTATAATTGTTTCAATTTGTAAAATTATAACTGTTCCGTTAGCCTGATTTATTTGTGTCCCATTTATTTCACACTTGTCTCTCTCTGTAGTTTGTTATTTCCACTGTCCTTGAGCCATTAGTGTGGGACAAATAAATTGTCAGTTGTGTTTGCTAATATCTTTAATTTCTTTCTTATATTCTGTCATTTCATTTCATCATCTTTATATGATGAACCATCCAACCATGTTTTCATTGATTTCTTTAATCTATTACCAAGGATTACAACTCCCTATTTCACACATTGTGTACCGCAGTAAGTCTCTGTCAGTATCTCTCTCTTCCCTCCTCTTTTTCTCATATGTGTGTGGGTGGAGGCAATGTTTGAAAGTGACAACGCAAGGAAACTAAAGACAAAAAGGAGGAAATACGGCACAGCAGCGTATTGCAGTATCACATCCCTTGTGTGCATTATGCTATTATTTCCTGAAATATCAACCGAACACCCACCAGTCAGACAATATGCACGGAATTGCATCGTTGTTTTTTGCCAGACGAAATCCAAAAACTTAGTGCTGGTAGACGGCAAGCATTCAGCGACAGCGATAGGCCAGTGGGCTGATGGTGTGGCAGGGCCTGGCCCAGACGTAAGGAGAGCTGGCAGCAGGAGGGAGAAGAGAGTCACAAGGTTGCAACCCAGAGCAGTAGACTTGCTTGTCTCAGCAGAGTAAACATCACCCCTCGTCTGCACACAGTAATGACTAACAGAGGGGGACGTGCACAGAAATACTATCAGGACTACTGCCTTGTCCTGCTAGACCCCACACATGCCATTCCTATCATCTCCCAGCCTTTGCATTCTGAAAACAAGCAGAGTGCTACAAGTATTATTAAAGGTGCTGCATGTCTTTTTACCTTTGCTCTTGTTTGGTTAAGGAAACATGGTCATGCTCTATGAGCCGCCCATCTTACCCACAGGAAAGACAGATAGTAGAGAGTTTTGATGTAGTACTCTGGGTTGAGACAGTTGCATATATGTCGTACTGACCAGCGTGCACACTGATTTATCAGACTCCAATCAGGAGCAGTCAAACACAGCATAACAACAGGAAATTATGACTGATTGGGAGCATCTTGAGATCTGACCCCAAGTTGTTTGACTGATTTTCTTTTAATTGGTTGTCGTCTCCCACTTGACACCATCAAAGCTTCGCGCTGGAGGTGAGGCAAACGGAGTGGTTCTATAATAATACAGCAAGTATGATAAGACGCACTGCCTTAGAAACATTTTAAAATTTGATTGCAATCACAAACTAGTCACCAGATTATTGTCCTGATGCTAATGAAGAAATGACAAGATACTGTATGATTGCACCAGTGTTTCAGCTGAAACAGGTATCTGCCAATGTTTTTCACATTTCCCATACATTTATACCTTAGTCATCTAAATTGTGAGGATCTCTGAAATAACAATAAACTCTTCAAATGTCAGCAGTTAATTTATGGACTTTGTTGTGTGGTTATATTTTTTAATTGCCACACCTCTTTTAGTGGTGTGGTGCAGATTTTCTATATCGGAGCCATCTGCTGTCCTAATGTTTTTACTGTTTGCTACTTTCACTTTCAAGCTTTAACTTTACTGTGCCCAAAGGGAAATTTGTCTCAAAATGCACAGAGTCTCAAGCATACGATACATAAAACATAAAACAGGAAAACACAAAACATATCACATCAATATGTAGACCATATGCTAAAATTGTCTCCCTTTCATTATTAAAAGTAGTTGGCCGGTCAAAAGGAAGAAACCAGCATTTAAAGAGCAAACGCTCTTTAAAGTACAAGGCTGTGAGCTGATCAAATTCAGTATTGTTACCAGTAAGTGTGAGCTAAAATTTGAACCTCCAACTCTAGGAGCATCCATCTAACGTGCTTCCAATTAAGAGCTTTCTTTGCACTCCTGCACATAGTGGAATATATAAACACGGACAAATTTCACTTGGGTTGCATTTTATTTATCCAGCACATTTTTACTGCAGAAACATTTGTTATATCCTGCTTAACAAAAGCCCTTACTACAAAACTTTTTTGTAGTAAGGGCACACTCGCTCGCGTAGCGGGGCATTTGTTTAGGAGATACATTTTGAGAGCTTTAGAATGTATCTTATTGCAATCGAAAGCCATAAAAAGTCCATTTGAAAGTTGTTTACAACTCAAAGGTTTATCAAAGCACAATCCTCTATGACAATTAAGGTGTGTTTCAAGCCATTCGTGCAGGCTGGTTTTTATCATCCAGCTGCATGAAGGGTAGTGACTGGAAAAGGTTGAGGACATAGTTGTAATACAAAGGAGGGGCACAGCTCTGAAATGTGCATGGTGAGGAGAAGCTGATGCTGCCTGAGACTCAGTGAAGACAAGTGTTTGCTATGCCTAGTGATGTGCGAGACAGAGCTAGTGGAAGATTATTGTTAGCATACTGAGAAAAGATCATGAATTCCAATGATTCCCCAAAGCGCAGGCAGACAATTTACTGAGACTGTGCTTTTACCCCCTCCATCTATGTATGTCACTACAGAGTGCCGTCACCACAGATGATTTTAGGTTGAGGGGAGCTGATGGTGTCCCCCTGTGCACTGATTCAACATCTGATAATGAGGAGGAAATGCTATTGCAGTTAAAAACACAAGTAATGTTTGAGGAAGGAAATAAGAGACGGCAAAGCCTTGCTCACCATGCAACACGATGAAGAAAAGTAAAATACAGATGACGGTGAAAAATTCATCCTTTAGAGCCTGTTTAATATGTGTTAAGGCATAGCATGTGAGACCTCTTAGCTCCAGTAATTTCACTACATCAAAGGCATTCCTCCTCCCCAAGCTCGTGTAGTCCTAAGAAGGGCTCATCATATCCAATCACACATTCACCCAAGGATCGAAGAATACCTCCAACCCTGTAATTTTGATCATCAAAACCGGACTACATGTTAGTCAACACCAAAACCGAGTGTTGCGCTGTGACGTCGATTGTAGCTGGTAGTCCTTGTCCCTCGTTGACCTGTTTTGTTAACTCTACTGCTGTATTTCACTGCCTGATTAGATGTCACTCAATTAAAAGCACATTTCTGCAGGGAGAGCAGGCTCTCTAGTTGCCATGGATGCTGTTGGAAAGGTAGCAGAACTGCGTAATGTGTGTCCCAGAGCACCATAATGAAATATCCACTCTCTTAAAGCAGAAATACACAGACAAACCAAACTTTCACACCCAATCAATGAAAGTTGTGTGGCAGGCTTTTTTTATGTTGAAAAATTAAAAAGGATGTGCCTAGTAAGTCACAGAGGACTCACCCATTTTATAGTCAGCTATGAGGAGCACGAGGATTAATAGACCTCTTCTAATATGCCTCGCATTGGTGGTCCCTGAACACCCTGATCAGGTAAGGCCCAGCGAAGCAAAGATCATTTATAAGTGGTTCATTATTTTACCTTCAGATTCCTCTGTCTGGCATTGATTTAATAAACACTGATGTATCTCCTTGTAGAAGAGAAGTGCCATTTTTCATTTCCCAGATTTGCTATCTTTGTTATCGCAGTTATCTGTTGAGCGCTGGCATTTCAGCGGTAACACGCTCCCAATCTCAGCTGTGTGCGGGAAGTGGGAAATAGTGCAATTCTTCTAGGGCAGATATTCCTTTTAATGTTTACTGAAAGACTCTTTAAAAGAAAATATTGTCTTTTATCACTTCAACTCTGTGCCTGCACGTCCAGACTTGGCTTTGTAAATGAACAGTTTGTTTACATTTCCACTAAAGTGCTCTGATTATCTGTGAAAGGATTCAACGTGTGACATCAACAGTGAGGTACAATAATTAATGATCTATCAATGTGTTCTGATGATTAATGTATTTGTTTTTGCAGTTTGATGGACCCAAACTGTGTGAAATAGACAATGAGCTCCGCCATTGTGTATTCCCTGTGGTGGATGGAGGAAACAGCACTGAGGCACACTATAAAAAGCACAGAGAAGTGATGAAAGGGAAGGGAAATGCAGCCTCTTTATTATTAAGGTTAACTGTCAGTAAAGGCTCACACTCCTACCCTATCGTTTTTGTAACTGAGAAGCTTGTTGAGCTTGTTGTATTTTTTTTTTCTGCTCAAAGGATTCTCCTCTGAAGTGTTAAAAGCAGTTTGTGGTCAGATTAGGTGTGTATGGCTCGCACATCAAATCAGGATGAAAATGAAATGGAATGATCAATTTGCCCTGCATTAATCCCTCCTCTCCAGCTGCATCCTATTGATTTTCTTGTTCAGCTTCCCTGATAACAAGAATCATTTAAAGGTCACATTTTGATGTCTGTCAAAAAGAAAACATTCTTAATGCATTGTGAGTGGCCTTTGAGGCTTATGTTTGTCAGAAAGCACAGGCTGAATCTTGGCACCTCAGACAGATTATAGAGAAAACACAGCTAAATGGGCTAAGTTGCACTGGTTAAAGGTTTGTGAATGCGATACCCCTTATAAGTCAACTATGAAAGTTTTACGATCATTCTTAGAAGCAATCCTCTTCTTTAAAAGCAGCGTAATAATTATGATGTACTAAAATTATTCCCATCCACGTATACATTTATAATTCATCAGAGGATTGCAGACGGTGCAAAACTCACTGGTGATGCATTGCTTAAAATAGCTTGCTGGATGCTGTCCTGATGGACATAGGAAACAGTAGTAATGAGAGGCCTATGTTGAGCTGTGTGTTTACTTTACCTTACTTTTATCTTAGGTAGCATAGATAGGTTGATGTTGGTTCTAGTCTTGTTTTCTTTCTGTTTTGAAAATCAGTGTTAACCCCCGGTGCAAGATGGTACACATTCACTACTGTATGATACAATAACTGTTCAGAGACAGGCACCCCTCCTGATTTTCACAAACATCCAGTGCTGACCTTTACTTGCTCAAGCTCCAGGATATAGAGCCATGCATCATGGACCCCTGCCTCGGGCACTTAGGATTCTGGGAGGGGGATGTCTTCAGGGAGAGTTTGATCAAACGGAAAGCATGCGCAGTTATCAAAGCAGCTGCACTTTTTGTTTGTACAGTCTTATATAAATGCTAGCAACTGCAGTCAGTTAATTTACACGAAATAAAACTGCAGCAAAAAATGTTTTAAAATATTTTACTCCTACCCAAATAAAATGTTATGTTTTATTCTCTGTTATAAAAATTAAATCGTATTCCTGTAATTTCTCAGGGGTGGCCACAAGCCTTGTACAAATTTTGATTACCATAAGCATGGGCGCAATTCTGGTGCAATGGAAAAGAAAAAGAGGATTAAGCTGAAATAATCCATTAATACGAAACATATTAGCAGGTTGTAGAGGGGTATTTTCAGCAGGTGCGGTCGGCGCGGGCTTCAGTAATGGCTAATCACATCAACTTTTCTCACCTTCATTAAAACCAGCAGACAGTTTAATGGGCGGGGAGGAACGTCTAGACTGGCTTCTCTGAAGAGAAGCAGGCTTTCTCTGGAGGCACCGGCTCTCTACTTCAAAATACAAACATGAATGTAAAAGAACCAAAAATAACTTCTTTTCATCAGTTTACAGGAAAATTTTAACTGTTGCAAATGAGTTACTGTTACTATAGTGGATGATAATTTTGTGTACAAGTGCTTTGTTTAGTGGCACAGTAGGTTTTGTATGTTCTATTAGATGGTGTGCTCAGGAGACTTTAAAACATTGACTCTGGGCTGCATGTAACATTTATTTTTATTAATTCAACAAAAGAAAATCAGAGAATTGACAATTTGGATTAAACTGATAATTGTCTGGTAAAGTCAACAGAAACACTTTGGTTTCAAATGATTTAAATCGAGAAACGTGACCGCGGCGCACACTGCACAGGCTGCAGCAGCCGGAAGGATTGGCATTTATATCCAAACAAAACAACTAACAATCAATTAACAAAACAGTGAGCAATTAATCTTCTTTTCTAATTAATTGATGCACACTGTTTGAGCCTGCCTTGCGACAGACAGGCGACCTGTCCAGGGTTTATCCCTCCTCTTGTCCTATGACAGTTGCAATATGCTCCACACCCACCCACCCAACCCCACCCTGACTTGCAGAAGTGGAGGAAAATGGATGGATGGAATGAAAATATGAACAAACTCAGTGTCCATGAATTGCATCTTTACAATAATAAAAACGGCATTTTATTGAGCTTTTACATTTCTACTGGATAAAATAAATAATATTCAAAGCAAAGCAAAGCAGAATGAACACGAAACGGCAGAGGTGATATGATGTGAATATTTGTTCCCTCTAAAGCCTCTAAAATTGATGTTAGCGCTCAAGCAGTTGTGATGGTATGAAAAAGAAAAAAGTTTATTCTGTGCCAAAAAAAATCTTTTAGTTTCCTCACAGTTTAAGGAACGCGTGCCACGTGTGTAGTTGTGTGTTGTACCTCTGAGCCCATGCTGATTTTTGTATCCTACAGGGGCCCCAAATAGAGGTTGAGGAGAGCTGACTGGGTTTAGGAGAAGAGGAGCAGAGAGCCCTTCCACTCAACGCCTGGGTCAATATAAAACCTCATTACTGGGGTGTCATAGAAAATTTGTGCACTTTCTGCTCCATCTAGCAGCAATTTTGCTGGATAAGCACTGCTCTCGTTTGGCCCGTTTTAAGCATTTTCACTAAAAAAAGGCTTGCAAACAGGAAGCCATCGCTTCCCCACAGGGGCCCTGGCAGTCCATATCCCCCAGTGCTGCCTGTGCTCTTATATATATGTGGTGTTTTTATATATGTGTGTGTGTGTGTGCGCGCCCGCTCCTATATGCATACATTATATAGACAGTCATCTTATGACTTTTCCCTACCGATACAGTGTAGTATGGTGGCAGTGCAGGTACAGAGCGTGAAGGGTATGGATTCCACATTTCCATCTTAAGTTGTTTTGTTAGTTTGTTGTTAGTTGGACCTAAATCTGTTGTTGAGACAGCATTGTGCTTTTTCCCTTACTCTAAAGCTTGATGTTTTCCTGCTTTTTTCCTGTCGTGTGTTATGGGAACCATACATTTTAACCACTTTGTCTCTCATCTCCTCCCTGGTGTGAAAAAGAACATATCAAAGGAAAAATTACAGTTTCTTTTATTTCCACGGAGAAGCCGATGGGGTCAAGGAAAGGTATTCATATGTTGTGTGAATGTTTATTTTCTCATCTGTGCAAAATTGAATTTCATGAAAGCAAACAGAATGACACGTTTATAAATATGGATGCCTGAATTCGAGACAAGCCTCTCAGCCAGTGCCACACTGGCCCCATTGCTTTATGGTGGGACATTGTAATTTCTGAAAGTGGAGAGGAAAAAAAGAATGAATCAAAGGAAAATGATAAAGAATAGAAGTACCATTTGGCCATCCCTAAAGTGTTGTTCCTTTTTCTATTCTTTTTTTCCGTTTGTATACGAGCAGAGACAGTGTCTGGACAAAATGCACACAACAAAGATCCTGAATAAAACATGATCTGATAAAAGCCAAACATGCAGAAAATACTGGAAAGGTCAGAAAGAACCAAGGCCGTAATTATGGCAGGAGTATTTGCCAGGAATGCACTAATTAAACCACAGAAAAATCTCCAGTCTCGACCTCCCCCCCCTCACCCTACACCTCCACAGTAGGCCCACATATTAATCATTTGGAGGGGGGTTGTTGGTGCTGCTGTACTAACGTAGTGTACTTTAAAACAAACACAAATACAATACACAGACACTCTCATAACAGACCTATTATACTTGAGACCAAACAAGAAGTAGGGCAAGAGGAAGATCTAGATTGGTTCACGGAGTGTAAAGCTGGACTGAGCTGAAGGTTGAGTAGCTTCCTGCTGAAATAAGGACTGGTACCAATCAGCGTCTCTAATTGAAGTAGGGTGGGAGGCCTTTTTTAACGCTGGGGACTCTTGGCTCAGAGTAAAGGAAACAAAGATAATGGAGGTGGGCTGTGTTGTTGCGAGTATCTTAGGCAGCACCACACAGGTTAAAGCTAAGACTGGATCATGTTGTTTCCCACCTGCAGAGTTCCCTGTTAGTGCATGTGTGTGTACATCTGTGTGTGTGTGCAGGACTGACTGCATCATGCTGTTCACCTCCAGTGGCGTGTCTGTAGGTGTCTTTCTCGTTAATGCCGGATGACTGGTGATAATCCAAGTGTTACCCCCTCTACTTTTGAGTTTACAATAGGTTACCACATACTGCCTGTGGGGAGAAGGGGGGGGAGCAAACAACTGTTTGAGTATCTTAAAAATTATCGAATATCAAACCACAATACACAGGTTTTATTTTAACGCTTTGCTCATCACGTAGAAAGAATATGAATTTTGTTATTGTATTCATTCGTGTGACAGAGCTCTAGTTGCGCAGAAACACCACACGCTCGCCTATCTCTCTCTCAGCTGCTCCTTACAGTCTTGTATGGGGGAAAATGTTTAACAGGCCCCTGTGATCCAGATGGCTAACTGTACACGACCTCCAGCACTGAATGATAAATGGCAAAAAAGCGCATTTCATCCATTGCCCAGCTTACCTCTCGACTGCACACTGATATTCCTGCCGAAAGTGTGGCGAAAAGCACAGTTGGATGTATGGATGTGGGCTGCACAGGAGAGGGTTTGATATAGAATAATTCCATTTCTACAGCTATTCTGCTGACAGAAGCTACTTCAACTTTTGTGTTCCCAGGTAAGGGGTTCAAGTCGAAACTACCAGCTGATCAAACAAAATGCTGTCGAGGAAGATTAGAGCCTTCTGTAATATTCTGATTGTGAGCTTATGGGAAGCTGTGGCTACATTTTGTCCTTCTACTGGAGAAGAAGACTTGCCAACTGTAAGGGTCTGTTTTCTGGTTGTTCTGAGGAACAGGTGTGTTCCCTCAACACATCAGTGCGATAAGCATTGTTCAAGGAATTTCTAATGTTAATTGTGTGTTATACCACACCCTGTGGGGTGCTCTATAAAAGCAAGCCATCCAGTGAATTAGATTGTACGTATTACAACACAGCCTGAATGCAGTATCTGAGGATTGCGCTGTGTTTTTTGTTGTGTTCTGTTGTGTTGGGCTCTCCAGTTGCCTGTTCTGGGAGTGGAGACCTGGGGCTCACTGAGCCACATAACGGCCCCTGTCAGAGGAGGCCTGCTGGCTGGCTGGAGTAGCCATAGAGAGTATGTGGCCTTCACAGTTAATCATAACGCCAACTCACTCTTGCCTGATTGTACTGGCGGCTCCAGGGATCTGCCATAATTGGATCCTTGTAAGTGGGATGGAGGAGCTAAACAACCAGATTGCTGTTTGTTTATACCTTTTCATATATTAGTAACGTGCCGAGACTTCTCAAGCAGTCTGGGACTTGTCTCGCTGCTTGCCGCTCTAATTAGTAATTCATTCTTAACATATGCCTCAATTGTGGCCCTATCCAGCTATTTGTGATTAACTCCACTTTAATTAGAGTTGCTCATGCAGACTTTGGCTCTGCGTGGATGTGTAGTGGGCACTTAAAAACCACCAGCATGGGTTCATGTGGCAAAAAAGGTGCTGTTGATGGGTAGGCAGCGTTGTTAGAGCTAGAAATTTAAAATAGCATATGGTGCCAACGCCTGGGGGGAAAAAAGGTGGGGAAATAGTGTGGGGATAGTAGAGATATGTATCGTAAAGAACACAGAAACAAGAAACAAACAAATAAATCAATCAAGTGAATGAAAGGTGAAATACATAAATATCTTTACATTGTTGCCACCGGCAAGCTTTCCAAAGCAATGTATTATAGCTATTGTTGAAGGCTGTGAAGGTGGCAGGTAGCGGAGTGTGATACAACTGGGATTATGCTTGATTTCAATGCATGAAAATACAAACATGGTATGAAATTGTCACTTCCAGGCCACTGGCTCTGTCTTGAATTGCATGATTTATTAACTTATACATTACACATACCAGTTCTTAAATATCAAAGCTTGATATGAATCTGTGATGGATTTTATTGTGCGCTGCGATCCCTCGACAGGCTGGAAAGACACACACTGAATTTCATCTAACGGTTTCTCACCTCTCTAATACTTGTCACCGCCCACTGGTTTAACAGCCTAACTTAATTAACTAGGATTACATATTTCTTTTATCAGTTTCTTTGCAGTAATTAAGTGACACATTTGTCAGACAGCCCCTAAGTCACCTTGGGGAGCGTGTGTGTAATGAGCGTATATGTACATTTTCGTGATATCTCAAATGGCAAACACGCAAGCTGTCCTACTGATATTATATAAGTTTGCAAAAATAAATCAAAAAACGGTTAACACATTGGAACACTTCAATACCAAAAGCCAGTAATTAAAAGGCGACAGCTTTGCAGATTAACTGCGGAATTGGGTTTGTGGGGAAACTCATGCAGCGAAGGGGGCATTTAGTCACATGGCCCCGAGTTCCCCCACAGATAAAGCTCATTTTCTCTAGCAGTGGGGTAGAAAGAGTGGAGAACACAGCCCATTTGGTTTTGGCCTCACATGGGGCCCACAGGGGTAGCCAGCATTTTATTTAAGGTCACCAGGAATAAATGGAATTCAGACTGTGTCTGGCAGGTTGCAGTGGACAGGGCCCAGACTGGGGCCTTCCACCTCTGCTGCCCCCAGGCGCCCTCTCCATCTCTTCTCGCAGGAGAGCGCAGTCCTTTTCCTGCCTTCCATTTCACTGTCTGTAGCCCCAGCTAAATACCTCACAACTCTCCTACTTCTAATACCAGCACTGTGTCAGAGGGTAATAGCATGTTAAAATCCCCCTCAGGTTGTTCAAAAGGGCGAATGCAGAAAAAAGGATCCCAGTAGAAAAGCTCTTAATTCCATTTAGCTCAATAATGAGAAACAAAGAGAAGGGGAGGCATGGGGAGGGCCTGCATTGTTGGGCCTGCAGTGTGTAACACATGAAACACAGACACCCCATGGTAGACCACATGAGATGATCCTCTGTGGGGCGACACTATACTAGAGCCACTCTGTAATAAAACTCACAATACACTGTCAGGGGAATGAGTGGCCATCACAGTTTAAGGGCTTTTCTCTCAGGTGGAGGCAACAAAAAGCTGCAGAGATGGATCTGGCTGCCAGTCAAGCTTTGTATCAGTGACTGTGCTTTTGAGGAAATATGAGAGGCTGGACTGCTGTCCCATCACAGCATGATTCAGAGTGAGAGGGATTGGAGCTCATGCTGAAGCCAAGCTGCTCTGCAGAGCTGTGACTATTTGAGTGGGCCATGTGTTGTGCTGAGATGGGGGAGGGCCCTGCTTGCTCTACCTTCAGACCGAGGCATACTGTACAAGTGCTAAACAGGGACTAACAGCGTTTTCCATATCTGTCAAGTGCTCTGCCTAATCACTTCTCACCATTTCCAACTTGTTATCTCCTAATATCTTATAAATGTCTGAAATGTGTGAAAAGAAAAAGCTTAGTATGCATTTCAGGAGCATATGGACTATAATATGTATACAGTGTGTAGCGAATCCCTTGCAAGCTGTTTCAGTGCATTAAAAAATCGGAGCTAAACACAGAAGAATAATCTCTTTTTAATAACTGGTTATTTGTGAATTATATTAGTATTTATTATTATTATTTCCATTATAATATCATTAAAAACTCACACAGAATGATTTCTAAGGTGGTTCATTTTTACTTTTGTTAACTTGGCTTATGATGAAAAGATAAGTAAGTAAAGTTTTTGAACCTGTACTGTATACACGTTAATGCCGCTACCTAATTGTCACTTTCTGTGTGAAGTTTTTTTCCAGCTGCTTTTTTCCTGTTTGCACAATGGGTTTTAAAAGAAACAGTGACTTCATCCCTCTATCCAGTCATCTTCTATTGCTTATATTGGTCTGAGTCATGGGGGCAGCATTCTCTGGAGAGATGTCCAGAACTTGCTCTCCCCAGTCACCAGCTCCGCCGGGGGACAACGAGGCATTCCCAAGTCAGCCAAGAGATATAACCTCTCCAGCCTGTCCTGCCTCTGCCTCAGGACCTCTTCCCAGTGTGACATGTCCGAAATACCTCACCTAGGAGGCGTCCAAGAGGCATCCTAATTAGATGCCCAAGCCACCTCAATTGGCTCCTTTTAGTGGCTGTACTCAGAGACCCTCCCGAATGGCCAAACTCCTTTTTCAGTTTTCTCCGTGAATTAACACTCCTCTATGAATTGCCACCTTATGGTTTGTGGAGAACTTTGCTTCTCCCTGTGATTTCAGGAGCTATGGTCAATTTGATCCTGGTAGAGTCTCCCGAGACAAATTGGTTCTTGGTGAGGGACCAGACACAGAGTGATGGAAAAAAAGAACAGGGGGTCGGTTTGGCGAGCCCTGCCCTGGAGCCAGGCCTAGGGAGGGGCTCGAGGGAGTCTGCCTGGTGGCTACACCTTAGGCCATGTCTGAAGAAGCAATCTAGGCCCAAACCCCCGTATAGGGTCCAGGATTATGTGACTGAGGCATCTATTGTAGGTGCAGGTCCTATTGGTCAAATCCTACAGCTACTGAAACTAGCTATTGGGAGAAAAAGTAAATCAATAAAGAATTACACCAACATTTTGATTATTAGTATAGATCATAAATAAATGTAGAAAATGGAAAGGCTTTTTTTATGTAAGAAAAAACAACTTCTGGTTTGCATTTTGAATATCATCCATTAATCTTTGACATGAAGATTTTAAATTTTTGACCCTTCTTTCTTTCAAAATTCCTTCAAATACACAATGTTTGAGATTTTGCATGCATTACTTTTTTCAAATTCCTGCAAAAAAAGGGGCAGAGATTTGAAATGAGATTCAAAACTGGGCTTTGACAAGGCCATTCCCCCCCCCCCCCCCCCCCCCTCTCCTTTTTGAGTCATTCCTTGGTGAATTTGCAAGTATGAATGTGATCATGATCCGTTGAAAGATCCACTTTCATATCAGCTTCAAATTTTAGACAGATGGCCTAATATTATCTTCAAGCACACTTTGATATGATGCTGATTCATAGTAGAATCAATGACTGCAAGCTGCTCGGTCCCTGAGGCAGAGAAGCAGCCCCAGACCATAACATTCCTATTACGGGGCTTCACAGCTGCTGTGAGGTTCTTCTCCTAAAAGGCTTTCTTTGCTCGTTTCTAAACATGTCCACTGTTACTGTGGTCAAATAACTCTAGTTTTGATTTATCTGGCCAGAGCACATTATTCCAAAAGCCCTGATCTTTGCCTTTGTGTTCACTGTCAAACTGTGTTTTTGTTCTAATGTTCTTTTTGGACCAAAAAACCCAAACTTTTTTCCTAGCAGTCCTCCCTTGCAGGTCAAATTTGTCAAATCTCTTTCTGATTATAGATAAATGCACTTTGACACCAAACGTTGCAACAGCTTGGGGTGTTTAGACTTATTTTTTCTGGATGAATTTGATGGTGCATCATGTCCAGTAACAGTAATAGGTACTTTTCCTTTCAGTGGCATGATTTGTTTAAAATCATTGCATATTTGAAATTCTTTCCCTTTTTATCCATATCCACATTTTTTGGGAGGAGGGGGTGGCTTTAAAGAATCCTTTAGAACTTGCTATTATAGCACCAGATTGTTCAAGAAGACAGGAGCTGGGTTTAAATGAACCAGGTTTCACCTGTGACTTCTCAAAGGGTTTACAGTCATTGTTTGAACTGATTTAAAAGTTTTGGATTTGAAGGTGTGTTACATTTAGGGGTAGTTGTTACAAGCACTTATCTGTTTATTTATTAATGCTATCAAATATACTGTACAAGTGTTTATATGTAAACTCTGTTTCTAAGATGAAATGTTTCTTTTTTAAAAAGATATGCCCAAAAAGACAATTTGAACTAGTCTTTTAATGTGATTATGAGGAAAAACTATTATAGACTAATAAGGAGGTTCCTCTTATGTTCCTCTAAAAAATACTTAAATCAGCCATAAATATCGCATTTCCATCTGTGACCTGACAGCTGCTTTATTTGTGATATTATTCTCTTTTATAATTAAATATATAGCAGTTAAACTTGTAGTCGATCCCCTGGCATTTAGAGGATCTGACTAAATCTTACAAACATATTTATCTCTCACTCCTATTCGCCGCTGCTTATTTCATCTTTGTTGTTACGGTTTCTCCCACTTCAACTCTGGCAAACAATGGCAATGTTACCTCAGTCACATTTTGAAAATGCAAAATAGAGATATTTAGCTGGTGCTGATAGGCATAATTACCATTTTGTGAACTTGGTTGGCAAGTGCTTGAATTTAATAGATGTTAATTGTACGTGGAAAATTCCCTTACTCCAGCTTTAAACCTGTTGCGTTTTCAGCAAAGATGTGTCAATTTGCCAGGTCATAGAGGACCTATAATTAATGACACAATACAACTGCCTCGACTCCCATGTTGTGTCGTCCTATGTTTGGTAGATTTTTGTAAATAAAGCTAAGAGTCTAACAGTGTTCATCCAAAAAGGATGTGAACACCCACAAAGTGTGAGAATATAGTCAACGCTTCATTTGAATGGCAAAACAATGAAAAACCTGCCATGCACTAATGCTCATGGGCAAATGCATTTGTACAGCAGTGGCCTGGAAATGATCCATAGTATTGAAATGTCTTTTGAGAAAGTCCAATATAAGGGAGATGCAGTATTGTTGTCTATTGCTGTACCTAATCTTAGTACATGAAAGTATTTTAAAAATTTTTTTTTTTTTCATGTACTATTCAAGTAAAGTATATGATAATTACTGAGAGCCTTTATGCTCCGTCATGGGTCATATTTACAGCTTTTGTACATCAAAGGTGATGAGTACTGTACAATACCCAAAAGGTCTTAGCACAGCCTTTGATACTGGTGGTGTATGGTTCAGAGCGAAAAAAGTATGCTTAAGGATATAACTAATTATTTTTTATTCATGTCTTTTTTTTTTTAGACTTATTATTTTTTGATGAATCAATTAAACATTTAGTCCACTTTTAACCCATTTCCCAAACTGGAGGGCATAGAGTGTCTCCAGGGAAGTATGGCTGACCAAAGAATGTTGAATTGACTTAAACGAACGTGATGCATGTGATAGAATAAAGTGTTCTAGTGCTGCCACCAGTGCCTTGGTAATAACCTTTCTCTCTTTCTTTTTTAAAATGTCAATATAACGTTACATTTTTCATCTCTCGGGATGAAAAATAAGTCCAGTTTTCAGGGAATGGAGGCAAGAACAACTACTGAAGGGAGGAATTAATTAAAAGTTTTGCTAATCACTGTTTTACTTTAAGAAATGTCATTTAAGACAAAAAATAATACCTATCTCAGACTTCAACATCCTATCAAATGTTCATAACCTAAAGCTGTTCTGTATGTAACGATAAGAAAAGAAATTCCTTGTTTAAGAGAAGCTGCACCCAGAAAATGTTAGGCATTTTTCACCCACTGCTGTAGAAAGCTTTAAAATGTGTATTTTAACATTAAAGGTTAGTAAGATGTTCGCTGTTGCTAATCTGTATATCGACCAATTGATTACTATAATAATTCTTTCAGCACTATTGTGTATACATTGGTACCTATACCTATCTAACCCACACCACAATGCAAAATATTCAGCCTCATTTTTTTCCAAACATATGCATGGAAATTAGGTAGGAATGTGATTATGCAGATTGGGAGAAGAGCCATGGGTACCAAATGTCAGATGTCAGGTATGCATTTTCAGACCCTTGTGGGATGGAGATGATTATCATGGTAATTATTCAGCATTTGAACAATCCGTTTTCTGTGCGAAACACTGGGAAGCACATCTGCCCAGGGACCTGATGTTGGTGTTTGTCTGCTACCATAAACAAGAGTGTGTTAGTCAAAGATATAGGAGGAGACAGGAAGGCGAAGCGGGGTAAAGTGATGAAGAGAGTGCGGTGTCTGCAATTCAACTGAGCTAAACTTGGTTGAGGGTAAAAGAGTTGCTGTTCCTTGTGCCCAATTCCCTCCCCTTTCTCTTAGCTCCTATCCTCAGCTCCTTTTAGCATTAAAGAGATTGGGCTGGAAGTGGAGCAGATATCAGTCATCTTTATCTCCCAGCTGGGGGAGGGCTGGCTTGGACCCAGGTTTTCCTCTCTTTATGGTTTCTTCCCCTCTTTTTGTTTTCCCACCACGTCCTGTGCATCATTTTATACACTGTATATTCTGAGGCCAGTCTTGTGGTTTAATATGCATGATAAATTTTACTCCTGTGTTCATACCCATTATCCGTTGGACTGAACACCCCGTTCCCAGACTCTGCCGTGCTGACAGGGAAATGTCATGCTATAGATGGCCTCCCCCATCCCGCTAGTCATTAACCCTGTGACTGGAAAGTGACCCCCAACACCTACACACCAACAGACACACACACGCAAACTACTTCAGGGCTTTGTTGTCGCTCTTTGATGTCCCTGTCAGTTCCTATGTACTCTGCTGAGCACACGGACATAGCTCAGTTCCCTTATGGCTTCCTACTCACACAACACACGCCATACAATGCGCTTGTACTCTGAACAGACATCCATTAACTGCCAAAGGCATTGGTTAATATAATAGATAATAGACTTTACCTTGTTTTGTAAAGTGATCTGTCATGCAGTATTTAACCTCACAAAGTTTTGTGCTCGAGAAGCTTAGGAAGAGATACATTTAATGGCTGTACTAAGACACAGCTGCGTAATATTTTCTGCTGATGTAATAGTGCAAGATTCAAATTGCATACACGTTCATCCTTCCTTGTTGAGGCCACTTGACTTGTTCTAATGATTAGGGGCAGCTTTGGCTTGAAAACTCAGTGTTCCATATCTGTGGCACTATAACCTTGACCTTCAGGTCTCCAGTACAAGGCAGACACAGAAGGAGGAGGCGGAGATGAAGAGGATACAAGGAACAGACAGCTTAAAAGGGGGTTGAGTGAGTGCACGGAGACAGGCCGGACACCTATTGGCTCCAGATGCATTTTGTGCCAAGTACTAGCTGAAAGATACAGAAATTTCCACCATGAATTGTTAACTAGGGTCGACCCAGGACAAGTCAAGCATGTAAACAGTCCAACTGGCCTTCTAACAAGCTTGACTCTTAATTTACATTCTTCCCCATTTTCTCTGGCTTCCATTATACATGAAATGCCTTATGAAAAAGTTATAAATGCATGAATGCATCTGGGAAATGGCAAACAGATTAATGACTGACAATCTTGTATATACTGTATTTAGGAAGGCTGCTGAACTATACTGCTAGTGGCGCTATTTTATCTGTAGTTTGCTGTGAGGACTGTAGAACTTTATTATGCTGTACTGTTAATATTGGCAGCGACAACAGTGCAACATAGAGATGAAACTGCGTCTTGAAGAGACAGCTGTCATTGGGCAAGAGACGGGTGCACCCTGGTTGCCAGTCGATAGCAGGGCTAAAACAACTTCTTGCCTTGTTTGTGATTTTACTGAATATATATTTGAATGCGTTATTGGAAAATCCAGTGTCATCTACCCAAATGATTGTTGGGCTTTTATTGGACAGTTATTGGAGAGTTTTAAAATAAAAGACACCACAGTTCAGTATTTTGTTACACTTATCTTTTGTCTTTTAGTTAGCTAAACACGCCTAAAGGCTATGTAGTGTACTGATTTGCACATTAGTTTGCCAAGTGAAATGTTGCTGGTTTGATTCCAGCCAAGGATACAAATTCGTTTTGGAGTTTTGCATCAGAAAGGGCATCTGGAGTAAAACTCTGCCAAATCAAATGTGGAGGTACCCGCTGTGGCAACCCTGCCGAAAGTAGCTTTCTTTAGTTGGCTAAATGCTAAATATGCCTAAAACATTTTAGCACGGTTCTATATCGTTTCAGTTAGAAGGTCCTATATGTTCCTTCAGCTTTTTAAATAAATATTTAAATAAATAAATAAAAATGTATTTTAAATACATCTATGGACTACCGTATTGGGCCACACCTCTTAATCGTTGAATTCAGGTGTTTTCAGTCCCATTGCTACAGGTGTATTAACTAGCCATTTGGTCTGAAGTCTTCTCTGACCCTCAGGTGTTGTTTACTGAAGTCTGCAAGTTTGGATTTAGGATGGTAAATGTTGAGCTAGTAGCCCGATAGTGCCTATAGTTTTAAGTATTTTCTGTTTTGCTGACTGTGCATGAGGAGAATGAAAGAAACTTTCTAATGTATTAACTTCAAGGGGCTTTGCATCAAATCTTTTTGTGACAGCAACATTTCATTCCAGCTGCTTCCCTCTGCTTTATCTAATTTCTTTTGTTTTGGTGTAAATAAGGAATTTTTGTGAAAATTAAATTACCGGGGCCACTGGAGATTCTGCAAACACAGATGTATCGAGTGTGCATCTCCCTCTCCCACAGTCTCAAAAGTGGATAGCCAGTGAAGTTTTTAATTTATTCAATCAAAACTTTGCTACTTTTGTTAATCATGCAGAGTGGGCTGGAAGGCCCAGATCAGCGCATACGGGCACATCCTGAAATACACAAGCCTTATTTATTGAGGTTTGTGTTTTTGTATTCTGGAGTTGTGTAATGCATTCAAATAAGGGTGCAACAAGCCAAAGTCACAGTAAGTTGCTGAGGGAGTATGTCAAGCATTGTGGCAATGTTTTTATTCCTGTCTCCTTCCCTCTTCACTGCTCACCCTGCCATCAATAGATCTCATTCAGCTGAGGCTTTTCTTTCAGCCTGTGTTGGATTGTGGCAACAACTGCCTCTTGACGGAGGAGAAAGGATGGCTTGTCAAGGTCAGAACTGTGCGCTAATTAGCGTTCACCACTGAACTGCTGGGTTGACTCCCGCGCCCTTCACCCCTGAGGCCTCGTGGCATTATGTGTCTGTATGAGTGTTGTGTTTTCTATCATGTTTCCCCTTCCCTTTCTCATCCATTGTAAAGGCTGGACATCTGAGACTCCCTATACAGCATATACGTACTCTGTCATGCCCCTCATTGACTCAGATGGGGCAGTCATATAACAGACAGAGGGAAAAGAGAGGCAGATGAGGGGGTGAGTTGGAGGGTGGTACTGAGCATTAGCATCCCACTGGGCTTTGTGTGCTTGTTATAGCCTGAGATCACACAGACAGGAGAGGGCAAACGAGAGAAGGTGAGCAAGAGAGCTAGAGAACGTTTTCACAATTGCCGTAGCAGGCAATGAGAATCCAGATGATACCAACACAAACAGGAGGGATTGCTGAATAATGATGGCAACAGAGAATGCAGTGGCCAAAGTTCAGCCGTATCTTAAGGGATAATTTTAGGCCCTTCACATGGGAACAGCAATTTCCTCCAGCTCTGTGCCTAAGCAATACTACTGTGAAATCATTAGACTAATTCATCATCCTTGACTTCTTCATGTTTTCTGGTACACTATTGGGGGGGAAATGGTTGTTCTAATTGCAAGCCTTAGAAAGCAAATGTATGCTCCGAGTCCTCCTCATTGCTTCTTCCCCACTCTACTCAGAACAGTTTCAGAATTAGTCGTGAGCAGCTGTTACTGAATAATACACTGTCTTTGACAGCCACGGGATTCAATCTGATTGTCAAATGATCAGAATGTTTGTATTGCACAGTAACTTTAAATATTTTCCTCCATACCCCTCTTATTGAGATCTTACTGCATAGCGTATGTAGCCCTACAACACATTAAAATGAGTGATTTGCACTACATAACATTTGGCTAAAGATATTGATCCCATTTTGCATAAACATTATGCTTGGCTGGAAGAATTTTGCTTTATCATATTTTGTTGCTTATTTTAATCCCTCCTACGTAGGTATTGTTGTTTTTAAATGTGGCTGATATGTATTCCATCTATGTAACGCTTTGCTAGGCATAGTGAAGGAGATATGTTAACAAGTTTGCTCTCTAAGCAGCATCCATATGGATGCCTCTGCCCTGCTCCAGTCACTGTAGTGGTAACTCACAGGCCGATGAAACACATGCATGGCGCTCGCCTCCATTAATTTTTGTTTATTATGTATTTATGCTCTAAGCCCGAGATTTGCTGTGATCAAATGCATCTGTTTCGGCATGGATCAGTGGATAACTTTGGCACACCACCATCTCCATCACATCCTGCTTTCCATCTACACCTCTCCTCTGTTTCTGCTTTGCAAGCTCTCTCTCGTTTCCCCTTTTCCTCCACGCTCTCTCATCTTTCCCATTTCTCTTCCTACATTTCTTTTCTTTTTAGCCCCTAAAGTATTTGAGCCTGCATACCATGCAAAGCACTACTGTTTCTCTGAAAATAAGATCAGTTCACTTAATGGTCAAAGGGCATTTTCAGCTTTATTAACCAAATCCAGAGACTTAAATAAGCAGGTCTTGCAAGGGACAAAGTGCATTCTTCTCTCTTACTATTTCACATACTACTTGTGAGAAGAGCCCTTATTTATATCTAGAAATTCCCTCTCCTTTGAACTCAAATTAACTCACTGGCTGTATATGCTATGCAGACACAGAGGCTCAAAGATAAGGGCTAATTGTTAAAATTGTCATTATAACTATTTGTTAGGATATATATTTTAAAAAAACAAACATGCACATGAAAACCCCCCAATATGATAAAATATATTCAGGGAGCAATGTGTGAATATTATTTCTAAAGAATAACTTAATAGTTTTTTTTCCTTGGGATACTAATGTTTGTATCTTTGTAAAATTCTAGTGAAACTGGGGGAAAACTGTAGCATTTATTTCATTTTAAAATCTTCTTCTTCTTCTGTTAACTAACTACTACATTAGTTACAAGGAAATATGTCCTGAGCATTTGCTGTCTACCGAATGGATTTGAGATTCAGTCTAGCATGAAAATCCCATCAGCTTCTTAGCTTGATGTAAGAGAGACATTTCTAACTCATTATGTCCTAATGCCATCTCTTTAATACTCTCAGTGCATTCTAGTAAAAGAAAGGTTTGTCCTCTCAGCACTTCTTCCATGAAAAACTACCTGTAAGTGTCTATGAACAGTTTTAGGTATTTTTTGTAGGACTCTGTAAACACATAATCCAGGCAGAATGACTGTTGAGTACAATAGTGAGTTATAGTGTCATATAATATGGTATACATGTATTGAGACACAGTGTTGTATAGAAAAGTTTGGAAAACGTGAAAAGAATTTAAAAAAAAATCAAACATATATCAATCGTTTTACTCAATGATACATTTAATTCATAAATTTAAAGTAACGAATCCACATTCACTTGCTGGGCTTTAATTGATTCTTTCAGAGTGGAAAAGGGCGAGAATTGTCATTAGAACCTGTCATGTGATGAAATGCCAAACTTTGATATATTCTTTGACTCTCAACTGAGTGAGGATTTAAAAAAGGACCTAACTGCCTACAAAGAATAAGGAAATATCAAAAGAAATATCAAAGCATATCCAGTGTGCAATTCTAGTGTTTGAAATGTCATTAAAAATAGAAGTTGTTGTGGAAATCAAGATAAAATGTGGAAGGTCGCTCAAGAATCCGCTCTTACCTGTTACTTCTGCCAAAATTGATGTGATTCAGTGCTATATGCATTGTGTTTCAGTTCAGTTTGGCCCTTCAAATAATTTAGACAGCACGGTCCTCTGAGAAAAACCATTGCACAGCCCTGGTCGACATAGAAGAATCATCACCTCATCACAGAAGTAAATTGCTGTGAACAGATGAAGTCAAGATTGAGCTCTCTGGCCACAATCACCAGAGGTATATTTGGAGGAGAAAAGTAGCAGCAACACCTTGTCAACTATTGGGGTTATGTTGCTGCCAGCGGCACAGGAAACACGACAGAAGACATGTAAAATACCGGATGAAAAGGCGTGCGGTCAGGCAAGAAACTGAAACTGAAAATAGCTTTTACAAGAGGTCAGCGATCCTTAAAAGCATGCCTTAAAATCCACCATGAACTGCTTTTAAAAAGCTAAACCTTTTTAAAAGGCCCTCACAGTCCCCTGGCTTGATCTTAAATATGCCATGAGCGCTACACTGCCTTAAAAATATCAGAACTTGAAAGTGAGCTGCAAATAAGAGTTTGTGAAAATTACAAAATCAATAACAGAAAGACTAGACACAAATCTGCACAGAAAAATAATTTGTAAAATGTGATATCTTGGTGTGTGCGTTTCTTTTCTTCAGAAATCATAAAAGAATGTTGCTACTGTTTGTTGTGTGTAATCATTTTATTTGGAAGATGTTCTTCTGCTTGTATAAATTAGCGTAAATCTTAACTGTAGGAACACACAATACAGATACAACATCTTAGTTTAAGAAGGAAAGATAAAGTTTGTCTCTGCTTAGGGAAGCAGCTACTTAACCAAACTCTTTTTCGCTACAGTCAGCGATTGTGTGGTGCTTGAGCTCCACATGTCTTTTTAATCTCTTTGTTAGGTGAGGATGAAACTCCGATCACTTCTGCCCCGCTCATTATTTCAAACAGTTGCTTAAAGGTCTTTTTAGGTTCAGATAATGTGTTTTCTGTAAAGCATACTCAAGTAAGCTTGTCACATTATTAGCAAGGAATTAACTTGTTTTTCACAGAGAGTGTAAACGGTCAAACCTCTTAGTAAACAGAGGAACATTTGTATTTTTCCGCTAATATGTAAAGCTTTTAAAGAAAGTTAAGCTATGTGAAAGTTGAGTTTTAATCAAAAAGACGTACTTCTGTTCAGCCACTATCCTATGCTCCTCAGCTTTCCATAATCATCTGTCTTGAGGCTCCAGTATATGGCATGCATTTGTTTTATTCCGCTAGCGTATGACATCATTAATTGACTTAGGATACTGAATAGAATGGCTGAAAAATTGAACCCCAGTAGAAGACATTTGTTTTGAATTGATGATGAGAGCCTGGCCTGCTGTTTAAACAGCCTCGCAGGCTTTGGGCAGGTGGAGGAAGAAAGCTCTTATCCGTCTTCATCGTAATATCAAGGTCATGGATGGGTAGCTGAGCTAATCTCCTTCTTCTCATATCTCTTACCGAGCGAAAGAGCTGGCAGGCCTGCCGTGTATTAAGCCCTCTCCAGCCCAAGACAGAATACGATGTTCCACACAGGGAAATGTGATAAACTACATTGAAACGAAATTCAGGAATGCGGAGGTCCCAGCATTCGTAAGTGATATACTGTACACATCTACACCCAGACAGCTGCTAAATCAAATAGGAGATAATCTATGCATATTCAAATTCTGTGCCAAACTATATAATCTTCGGCATCTGCTTCATTATGCATGGAAGACACCATTTTGAGCGTATATTTCCACCCAAACATCATAGCTGTGTAAGTGTACATGACTGTTAAATATTGTGCCAGCTCTATTCGGGGTCTTGATCAAAGCACAAAGCTTGTACGTGTGAGCCTAATAATGATAGACTCGTGTTGACAGATGAGATGGGCTAAAGGCTCTGAAGACTGTATCTGAAAGAGAATTGGCTCCTCCTCTCCCACAAATAGATTTGCCCTGCACAATGTTTTATCCCCATTGTTCATTAGACTTCAGAAGGAATAATTAACAAGGCTTTAAAACACAGCTTTTATGGATCACCTGCTGTCCCCCCAATATCATTTTTGTGATTGCGCAGCAGAATACAGCAAGAGGCATTGATGCTAGCGTCTGGCACCCAAATGCCTTGCAGGATCAGTAACTCTCCAATTAAAGCAATATCTCTCAGTCTTGTGCCTGGTGCAGGAGCACTGAACTCGCCACGGGATTCGCCCATAGACAACCACCAAACTTTTTGATTACGAGACCGTGGCCTCGAGATAAGAATGAACTGGCTAAATGCAGTAATGCAACATGCAGATACATGGTGTTTTATGAAGCTGAACTGTATTGTATAATGGTACAGCAAGAACATGGCAGACTAATGGGCGACAAGGACATTGTTCATTTAAAAGTAAGAAAGGGGAAACTGGAATATTCTTTCATTTTAAAGTTTGAGATTAGGGCTAAGAATATTACCCCTTATCACAGAGTGAAGCTGCAGAGAGCATTGTCTCCTTTCAGCAGCACCCCGTTTTACATGAATCACCGTGCCTTCTCAAAATGCACAAATATATTTGTCATGTCTGGGGCCGCCAAATCATCAGGTAAATATTATCATCCAACAAGCAAACAAACAGTCTTTTGTGTGGTAGATAAAGGTGAGGCGTGCGGCGAGGTTAATGGGACCGGCCTATTAGCATTGTCACTCAGTCTGCCAGGTCTGACAGTGTAGCTCAGTCTGAGGGCCTCTCCTCCCCACGTCCACCTGCTTATCACCCAGATAAATTAACTCCGGCAGACTGGAGAGGCAGGTGGAGCGAAGGGGTGGGGGTACAGATCCTCCCCTATCACAAGACAGGAACACCAGGCACAGATCGGCGCTCTGTTGACTCTAGTTAATAGCGTGGGGTCCGCGGTGTGTGTCAGATTTTTAGGGGTCCATGAGATTGACGTGTGGGGCAGCAGAGTAAACACTTGATAATTAAACACAACCGCATGTTTGTCAGAGGTGATGACAATGCCCACCGACACCCCCTCGTCCTCACTCGATCCTCCCAACTTTGTACGAAGCAACAGTTCTGTTCAGCTCAGCAGGAGTTCCTCAGACCTTAATGATAAAATGATAAATATGCCATTTGTCATTGCCTTCCAAAGGATCGGCATGAAATGTTTATTTGATGCTTGTCATTGCCCAGTGTTTCACAACTCCCTCTCCTATGGTTAAGATTTGGTTAGATTTTAGCAGATGCAGTTGTTTGACTATGGTAAAAAACTATGTAATAATGGACACGATTTAAAAAGAAAACTGACAGACGCAGTCAAGATTTTTGTCTGTTGTTATAAAATATATGTATATAAACTCCAGTAGTTGAATAGAGACCAACTTTATCATCACACCACACCTGTGGCCTTCATCAGGTTGATCTGACAATAACACTGTTCTTCCCGCCTTAGACATCGCTGGAATTTTAATCTCTCGTAACCTTCTCTGTGCAACTTAGAAGTACACGAAATTGTGCCTGAAATCCTTTTTCTGGCTTTTTAAGAATGACAGACTATGAGAGACAACAGTAATCATTTTTCATAGTCATTTTTCACAGCACCCAGAGGTTACATGTCAGGAAAACCTACACATGGCCTTTTTTAATTAAGTTAGACATTGTATGAAATGTGCTGGTTGAGTTGAGTTGCTAGTTTTCTTGCTAAGAATGAAAAGAGTGAATTGATACCAATACAAAGTCTGTACTGTTGATATGGAGCTGTTAGCAGCACCTTTTACATACTTCAAAAGTCAGGATGCGTAGATGTTTTCATGGAAAAACAAAAGACAGAAGATTATAAATATGTGATGAAATCTATGGATTTGTGTTGCAATAAATGACCGCTGCTCTATCTGGAAACTTTTCACACCCCACAGGGCAGGATGGAGACGTGTTTTTTTGTGGAGTCTTTGCTGGAAACATGGATTGTTAATTCAAGACTTCAGAGAGACTTTAAGAAGAAACTGTGTCAATTGGAAAGCATACAGTTGGCTTTATTGGGCCTGGTTTGCCTTGTGGGTGCTCTCTGTTTAATTGAACACTCATTAGAGAGTACACTGTTATACCCTCACAGTTTATAGTGACATTCCCCCCAAATGTAACGTAATTAGGTTTAGGCAAATGGTGGGCTGAATGGATCGAGATCTGTGCTATAACTGTATCCAGTTTATTCTCTCACTGGCTGGTCATAAAAGAAATAATTTTGGGTAAAGTGTGTGACACTGGCTGGCACCCAGAGCATATGACTGGAACAGGAAGATTACAGGCACGGCTAAAAAGGATCAGTAATTGAATTCCAGAGATCCTGACGCACATTACACCAGACCAAGAGACAAGAGAAAGCTTTTTTGCTCGATGAGGGAAGCTGGAGGGTAGAGAGAGGTGAGTCCTCTCAATACACAGCCCCTCCCCCTGTTAGTGCCACTCAGCAATGCTGGAGCCATTGCTGTGTTAACAGTTTCTGTTCTCACGGGACAGGAGAGCCCTAACTGTCGCCCACCTCCAGTTGGCTGAGAATGGTGAAAACCACTCCACTGTGTCTACTTTATATTGGTGGTTAGACGACGCAGCTCTGCCAAGGATTGTCTTTTCTGCTGCTGAACATTTAATGCAACCAAACTATCCATGAAAGACAAGCCAAAGGCCTTTATTAAACTGCCTGCAAATCTGCAAGAAGGAAAATCCATCACAGTGTCCAAGGGTAACAAATTGTTAAGTAATAGCTGGAAAATATTAGAATATCAGCATGTGCATCAACGTTTTGCTGCACAGAAAATTGCAAGCTTGTTATTGAGTGTTGAAATAGTTTGAAACGTAAGACATGCTGCTGTATAGCAAGAAAACATTCCTACTGAGCCCTGCATTGCAACACATTTGCAACAAAAGCCAGACAGTTAATTTCTCGCGTTTTCTTGGTTTTCTTTGTAGTCAAAAGTTTCCCAGACTTCATGAAAGACCTGGCAGTTTAAATATTTTGCATGTGTAGACACAATGCAATTATTGATTGTTGAAAGACCAGTGAATGCTTTAGTACAACAGCAACAACAATTTTAGAAAAAACTTGAGTTTTTAATTGTCTTACTAATTGAAATCAAATTGAAGAGCTGTTACATTAACTAGCGTATTGAATAGTTTTCCATCACATCTGTATTAATTTTTCTGTTTTGTTTACACCACCAAAATAACACCACAATGATTTAGTTCAAATTGAACAGCGGTATGCATAAATAAGACTCCTGTAGACATCAAACATGCTTCAAGTCACACTCGTGACAAATCCTCCAAATGTAGGTATCACGGGAAAGAAATTTCACAGGTGTCTAACATCTCTCTGAATAAAAGAAGCCACAAACCCTTCTGCAATTTCGAGTTCTTGTGTAGTAATTGGAGCAAAGTGGGGGGAAGGGGAAAATCAGGAGGAGAGGTTTAAAATAGGTATAACAATTGTGGAAAAAAGAAGGAGATTGAATCTGTTAATAGAGGGTGTTGCTGAATCTCACTTGGTACCCTGGGTCTCATTAGGCCTCAACTGATGCTGCCGCAGCCCTGTTAATTGGCCGAAGCCAAAGAAATCACGTAAAGAGCAAACTGTGCTGCTTTTTCCTTTGATAGACCAAGACAAAAAAAACAACAACTAATACCAGTGCAGACAAATGGAAACAGATAAACAGGCAGAAAATGTGATAATTTGGTGGTAAATGGTGCTATCAAACCACTGACCTAGTAATTTACAAGCTCGCAACAGCCCAGCCACCTTCCGTCTTGCAGCATAACTAAAGATGACTGGTGCTGAGGAAAAAAAGTTCCTCTGCCCTTCTTCTAAAGTTTTCTAAGAGTGAGGAAGCTCATAGTGTAGATATTGAGGTGGGTGAGTGTGGTGCAGGTTGTGGGGTGCTTGAACTCTCTGTGGTGCAGGCAGTAACAGTCTTTACATTCAAGAGGGAGAAGATCAAAGAGTGCAAGTTTAAAGGGAGGAGGGGCAGTTTTAGAGTCTCTCCTCTGTTTGGGAGGCATCCAGGTATCTGTGGTGTGTATTGATGTAGAGCACCTTCGCGAGACACACTTTCCCATCCTTATTTCCTCTTGTCCTGTTGAAGCTAAACGGGCTGTGCTTCAAAAACACTGCTTTATCAAACACACCACTTAAATTGTCTCTCCCTTTTTTCTGTGCAGCCTCTCTTTTCTTCTGATAAATATTATGTGTCTTTCTGGCTGAAGCACTGCAGAGGAGACTGGTTAAAAGTAATCCCAGAGAGAGGTTGAAAAAAGAAAAGATGCTGGTTAGCATTTCTTCAGAGATGCGGCACAGAATCATGAACAGAAGTCAGATGCTATTTCAGCATGCATTGTGTGCTTTTCCCACAGTGTTTCTTTGTCTGACCCACAGGGTCTAATAAGAGATGAAGTTCTTTCAAGCTGCTCTACAAATGACTTTGCTTTGCTGTTCCACCTGTGTCCTCCTCTGGCCTGCAAAATAATCAAATCAAGAAGTGGTTTGTCATTCAGATCAACAGAATGTGTGAAGCATAGAGAGGCCTGCCTGTGAAAAGGGGAGAGCTCCCTCTAGAAAATACATTGTGTTTTCAAAAGCTTGTACAATGTTTACTCCAGCTGAACAGCTACATGCTCGCTAGAATATGACACTGATGTTTAACTGTGCATATTATTTTATTAGCTATCCCTCTCCATATTTATTGTTTTGTCGCTATAATTATTGCACATGTCTTGCAAATGCATGGCCTTTCATGAGACCCTATTAAAAACCTGCAGTCACAGGGATTAGTGTCTGCATTCTACACAGATTGGCACAACGTCAAAATAAAGAAACCGAACTAGAGCAGGGGTAAATAGGGTCTGGCAGAGATTATAACAGTGGATATAATAATGCCGGTTTCCACTCTAATTGTGACACCAAGCCAAAGCTTTGCAATTGCCGTGCAACGAGCTGTACTCTAAGTCCACACAGCAGCGGTGGGATCAGAAATCCTCAACAACTTTAAGCTATAGTATCAGATTATGTCACTATTAATTAGGCGTGTCCTCTCCTCCCCACATGTAGCCAAGCAGGCAAGTAAACTTAGATCAATAATTACACGAGGACTGTCCTAGCTCCTCCACGGTTCTGTCACCAAATTTCACACTAATTGGCCACACCAGTGGAGAAACCCAGAAACAGATTTTTATTGAGTCAGGGTATGACCGAGCATAGTCTGGAGGGACACCTGCATTACCTAAAGTGGGTACCTCAGAAACCGAAGCTATCAATACAGATGCAGCTATAATGTTCATTTTAAATAAGGCTTGTCTGTGCATTAGGCATGCAAGCAAAAAAAGCATTGATCTGTTCATGCATAAATGCACTGCACAGTCTAGCATAATCATGTGATATATTCCCAACCAGCCAAGCATATATTTTCCAAGTCAACCTTAGCCATATGGCAGCATGCATGTGTAAGTTTCGTCTGTGTTTATTCGTATGTCCTCATTTGCCTCCTGATGCTGGCCGCTGTTATCCTGCCTATTGATTGACAAGAGTAAGAAGCCCAGGAGTACTCCAGTTTCATCTTTGTAACATCCTTTCCTTAATTCTCCTCTGCGGGTTTAATACCGAACACACAGGTCCCTCTTGACAAAAGCCTGATCGAGTGAAATGTTGAGCTACCGAAACAAAAGAGGTGAGAAACAACAACTCCTGGAAACAAAGGAGCAGTGAGACAGAGACTGAAAGGCTCTTGGCTTTCAACTGTCACAGATTGACTTGAGATTGCCATCCCAGCCCTTCCTGATCCTTGTATTAAATGACATGATGAGGGAGAGTTAGAAGGAGTAGTGTTTATATTTTCTTATGGTTGGAGAGTTCTTTTCAGTATGTCCTTGTGCTTGTAAAGAGAGATATTTTATGGGTGCAAAACCATCCTAGAAACTCCAAGATTCTCACAGTAGTCTGTCTTTGATTCACTGAGTGGCAGATAGTGGCTGTTTAAATATGGTTCGGGGGTCTGGCTAGGCACAGACAGACAGCCATCACATAAAAGTTTGCTTTCTATGCCTGACAGGTTTGGGTTTTCTTTAGTGTGTTTTTCAAGCAGGTCTTATCCAGGTAAATGAAAAGATCAAAAGCAGGGTCTCGAGCTAGCAGCACTTCCATCTGTGATGTAAGGCCTTCAGTTCTTAGATCTCGGGCATTTCTTTCGCCTCCATCCCTGTGCCATATCTCTGATGGAATTTTAATGATAACACTGAATTGTTATCTTGAATGCACTATCACTACCTCCCAAACATTTCATACCCACACACAAACCCACCCACAAATCCCTGAGACCTGAATGAATGTATCCCTCCTGAAAGGTTTCCATTTGGCGAGCTATCTCTTTTGACATACTCTGCAAACACTGCATTTCTGTTTGCCTGCTAGGTTTTGATTAGTGGCAGCACTGATGCCTTTAATATTGAAAAAAAAAACAACAAATCTGGATGTACTGAGTGTTGATGAAGTGTCTTTTTTTAAGATTGGGTGAAGTGCTGTAAAAACCACCGTCTTCTCCCTGAGGGGACACACCCACTCAGCTAGGGTGAGAAAGAGAGTGCTAGTGTGATGATCGGAGAAGCAGACATCTCTGGTGTTGAAATTGAATGTGGTCCCAAGTTTGTTGTGGAAAAGCTAAAGTGACAGAATAGTAGATAATAGGTTTGCTGTAACGTCACGCCTGAGTGTATGGCCACACTTGGGCATTTCTGGAACAGTCCAGTTTCTGACGTCCTCGTGACAGGCCTCATCCTATTTCTTTTCCCGTTACACGGCTGTGCGGCGAGAGCCCATTTTACTTCCACACTTTTTGCATGCTCCGTGGATTGCTCTGTTGCCTATTACTTTGAATGCTGAGCTATCAAAAATGTCTGATTTGTTATTGATAAAGTAATGTTAAAATGGCCATAAAAATGAAACAAAGCCCATTTGTGTGTTTGCCCAGTAGGAAATAGTGCCGGCCTACTTTATTCTCTGCTTATTATTCTCTAGCTGCTTTGTTTTATTATTGTAAAGCCCATGTAATCCTCTGCACTTAAAAAGATAAGTGAACTGTGAAAATAAAATAATTATTTAGGAACTATTATATCATAATTCTATGTTGTTTGCCTCAGTGTTTTAGTGTGCAGCAAAACAAAGGGTGGAAAAGTTTTCTGTTTTTATTTCCTCTTCGAGCCCAAATTTCTGGCCTCATCATCACTTCACCCATCTCTTTAGTGTTCCTCTATCCCTTTCACTTTCTCTCTTTCTCTTTTTTTTCTCTGAAAGGGACCTTGACGATATTCCTCCTGTGTTTGTTCAGACACAGAACTCTCTTTTTTTTTCCCCTCCTTTTTTGTCTCCCTTCCCTTCCTCTGTTTTCATTAGCGGGCTCGGTCTGCCTGCCTAGGGACAGCCCTGTGCTGTGCTCACGTTACAGGCCTATTGACTTCGGAAGAGAGAGAAAATACTGTGGACATGATTCATCATCCATGAACCTCATGATACCAGTTTTATCTGTAACTTATTTTCAATAGAGGAGCACAGATAAACCACACTGCACTTTTATCACCCTCACTTTAGGCATGTCAGTAATCAGATACACAGACAAGACTAATTAACATTTTGAGATACTGCCATGTAACACAAGCACTGCTCAAAAATAACAAAGAGTTGATACAAAGTGTGTGAGCCTAAGATTGACTGAAGACTCTTAGCTGTTCACTGCATTTTGCAATCGTATTTGCACGCTACCTACTACCTGAAATACTGATTGGGCAATTATTTTCAAGGTGGTAATCAATATTCTTTTTCAGAGTTGAAAAATTGCCACAACTGACGCGATGATAGAATAATGGGGGGGAAAAAATGTGCAAATTAATTTCTTTTTCATTCATTATGCATGCTGAATTCTCATACTGATGACAAAGCTTTTGAATGAAAACTGAGGTGGGTGTTCAGTCCTTGTTAACTTCCACGGACCAATCTGGCACCATATTGGGGATTAACCTTCGATAACATTTGTAGTATAGTATAGGCATTTTGCATCGGGTTGTTGCATCCAGTAGTTATGTATCTGCATATTCTTATGAGCTCTGAAACAATGAAGAAGGTATTGGCAGGAAGTAATAGCCCGCAGAGGTGGATGGGTGTTTTATCACACTTGTATCCCTGTAATTAACCAGGACTGCCCTGCAATTCACTGTCTGTTCTCCTATCGCTCCTTCTTCTTTTATTCCTGTCTCCTAATAGAAGAATGGGTTGGGGGTTGTCTCTGCTCATATCTGCAGCTGTAAAATTCAAGCTTTGAACTCTGCCATTGTGGCATTATGGTAATCAAAAATGGAATATATTTTGAGGAACTGTTTAATGCACAAGCACACTGTGCTCTATATACACACAGTTTTTGACCCCGTGTTTCTGGAAGGAGTTGGAGATAAATTTTGTGGTGTGCTTATCAGTCCACATTTCAGTGATGATGCACCTGATAGGTTGGCAGCCATGCAGCAATCAGTTAAATGACAGACAGACAGGCTCAGTGCACAGCTGCACAGTGCAGTCTAAGCCAATTGTGTGACAATCAGAGGCTGCTATTTTAGGTTTCCCTCCCCCTACAGAGAACAGATTTCAGTGAATCAGTTGGCCCTCAGGCATCATAATTATGCAAAAGGCTGAGCAGAGAAAAGTTGTTTGTTCCACTATTGTTTTGACTTTCTTTCTTATCGCTTAATCATCTGAGGAAAGTGGCTGTGGTAATATATAGAGAGGTGCGCGCTTTTGTTGACTATAAACATTAGGCCTGAAAGCTATCTGAAAGTTAGATTAGAAATACATGTAAGGCATGCAAATGACTCAAATTTGGCATTTCAAATCAATTTTTTTAGGGCTGCTATTTTGAAAAATAGAAACATTGGAAAACATGATGTGGATCTTGCACATGCAGATTTAATATGTCAGATCTTCAAGATAAGAATTGATGGCCAGATTTAGACAGAAACGACTTTTTAAGGTATAAGACTGGAGCAGTGGTGCTCAAATGTTGCTCATACGCAGGCATCACTTTGAAGGGCAGGTTGGCTTGAGGTCTGCCCATTTGAAAGGGACCTGTGAGAGGAAAGGGCACAGGCTGCCACTCGTTTTACTGGTTCTCCCCCGTGGTGAAAAACAGTGCTGAAACAATTACAGGGCACTGTGAGGTCTTTTCCCGTAGTCTGAAAATGTTATACACACATAAACACCCAGGCTCGCATGGTGAAGCCAAACTTATTAAAACTAATTAACTTGAATTAACATTTAAAAAACTTCTCGGTGCCCTTTAGAGATTTAGGTTGACTGCTGTAAGTAACATAAATCCATCCAGACCTCCAGGACGTGTGAGTTAAGCCTCTGGTCAGTCTATCAATGCAAAGTGAGAAAAGCTGTTTCACTCCCTGGGCTGCACTCCCCCTTCAGCTGCACAGAGCACTACAAGTGCTCTTCGCACCCATGAAGGTGGAAGACTTATGTGTTAATCCTGAAGCCCCCACCTAAGCCCCTGTAATAAAGCACGCTCTCAATCAGGACCTGTCCCCTCCCTCCAGGCAAGGCAGCTTAGGCCTCTGCAATCACTAGCTGGTGAGCCACAGGAAAGCTAATGAGCCCCTTGTCTAGACGCCCAGCACCTGCATTCGTAGCTGTTCTAATGGGAGCGCTCTGGGATGTAGACAGACTGCAGGTGGAGATGATGGAGGTCTGCAAAAGGCCAGCAGCAAGCCCCCACCAGGGGGATCATCTGGTGACCATGCCATTTGCTTTTCTGAATACATAGTAGTCAAACAGACTGCTGCCACGGCCCCGATGGACGTCTTGAACTCACGGCTTACTTGAAGCTGAGCACTCACTCAACGGAGAGGCTTCTGGACTTCTGTGTAAAATAATTAATGAACTCTAATTCCATGCAAAGGTCCAGTTGTTATTCAGTTTGTGCTTTCTACATAAAACATGCTCTGTGAACAGTTTCCTGCTCCCTGTGGATAACTATTGCACAAGATGCAGAATTGCTTTTTTAATGTGTTAAAGTGCACAGTTCGGAAGTCCTGTTTAAAAATTAGGCATCTGCTGACAATTTGGGAATGTGCCTGTGGGTGGATTCACGTGCTACCTTGGCTTTTTCATCCATTAAATTTGGAGGAAAGGATATTTATTAGAGGTTCACTCTCTTTTTGTTCTTTTAGTGTGTTTGTGATACTTATTGTTACTTTAGTAAAGAAAGAAAGTATTGTAAATAATCATGATTTGTTAAATTCCAAAATCTTTAGTTTTCACACTCTATTTTACATGATTCCAAACCCCAGCTCTGCATATTATTAACTAACCGTTTTTTGGGGTTTTTTTGCCACAAGTAAAATATGTCAACACATGAACACTGATTGAGGGACCAACTAACAGATCTGAGCTGGTGTCCTAGATGTTTTCAGAATCCTGTTCAGGAGAGTAGAACACTTGTGTAAGTGTTTGTTATTCAGGTTTAATTATGTCCACGGGGCCTGGGAGTGTAGGCCAATCTACGCGGCGCCTCTTTAGCCTGAGCCACAGTGGACTGGCTTGATGTCTTCCTCTTCTTTCCTGCACTGAATGAGCAATTAAAGGTCATATCAATT
Organism: Aulonocara sp. 'chitande type north' Nkhata Bay; assembly: GCF_057382095.1. Taxonomy (NCBI): domain Eukaryota; kingdom Metazoa; phylum Chordata; class Actinopteri; order Cichliformes; family Cichlidae; genus Aulonocara; species Aulonocara sp. 'chitande type north' Nkhata Bay. Next base: position 35,313,778 of record NC_141363.1, read on the forward strand.
AGAGCATGTTGTGGTCTCCAGACTCATTTTGAAACAGCTTGCTCCTGTTGCGCTGTCAAGAAGGAATAAGTTTACAAATGTTCAGCTTGGCCTTCTTTGCTTAAATGTTATTTTTTTTAATATACTTTGAATAAATCTCTGCTCCAACATTTATAAGTTATAAGTTGCCTGGCTTGGGCCTCGTTCCCCATGAAGCATAAGATGTATAACGGTGTATAGTGTATAACGCATTCATTTATCAGTTAATTTAACCTAAAGCAAAGCAGTGTGGAACTATGAGAAAACTACACTTCAATCATTCACTGGTCAGATATATTACAGTCGCTGGTGTCACAAGCAGAACAAAAATCTATTTAGTCTAAATATGGAGGGTCTATATTTTCATCTCCCTCATATTGGTTTGGAAACAATCATTCACATGGTGCCAAATGAGTGACAAAAAATTGTTTTCATTGATGATCCATGAATTCTAATGAAGAAGCATGCACAAAGAGACATATTGCAAAAGGTGATACGTGCCGTTGCCATAGCGAAGCCCCACACACCCACCCCTCTTCCCCTTTGTGTACTCCAAGATTAAATGTGTTTGTTTGCAAGTGGAACTACTGACGGAGGTTCCTCGGCAGTCTAGCAGTGAGGCTATGTGTAAAGGATGGTTGTGGTTGGGTGGGGGAGATTCCTGAAGTATGATTAGATGAATTTTAATTCATTCATTTATTCATGAAATTCAATGGGTCTCCTGTCTTGCGAGAACAAGAAAACCAAATGCCCTTGCTAGTTTCATCATCACTCTTTCTATTATATGTAAAGAAGAAATAAATTGTTTCCATCTCACACAAATAAGAAAAAGGACGAACCAAAGAAAGCAATACCAGCGCAGAGTACAAACATGATCATTGTGAGACAAGTTGTTTTGCATCAGTAGCCTACATTAATGGTGTGACACAGTTTTTAGTTTGTTTTTGTTGATAGCAGGATGTTTGTGTTGATGACAGGTGGTGTTCCGTCTGCAGACCCATTTCACACAGAATGTAAAAATCTCAACTGCTGTAATGCGAACGTTGTCATAGATTGCAACTAACTGCAGAGGGTCTCGAGGATAAGCGGTATTCTGGCGGGAGCACGGTATGAATAAAACAAGCGATGCCATGAAATATACTTTATAGGAACTTTTTTTTTTCTTAATGCCGATGACTAAAGTCAGTTGGAACGGCAGCTCATCGGGGGCTTTCTTGGTGATTATCATAACCAGACCAGTGTTAGAAAGGGACCAGAACCTTCCACCGACCATCACCCACAGACCGAGTGAAGCATATTTGCGGAACATGTTTAGCAGCCACATACATCGCTATTATAAGGAGACATTTTAGGAATGTTTGGCACTTTCTAAAATTATTTTATTTTGGATTAAATATAATTTTATGTTGCATAGTTTTTCAGTCCCTAGCTCAAGAAGTGCTGGGCTGCCCTTCTGATTTATACACTATAAGAGTGTAGTTGTGGGAAGTGCATGCATATATCAATATGTGTCAGCAGTCTCATACAGTAAAGTGGGTGTCTTGATCCAGCCTGCCTCACTGTGGTTTCCAATCCTTAGGCAGGTAAAACCAAGGTCAGCACAGTGATGATGGGCAATGCTATAAGATATTTTACGTAAAGAATATAAAAACATGTAAAACTACAACTGAAGTTGAATTCCTGAAATCCGTCACCTGTTGTTCTCTCCTGATCTAATTTTGCAACAAATGGCAAGTTGCAAAAGTCTGTTGTGCAGGGGAACTCTGTCTCACTCATCTCCACATCAAACAGCTACACAAGCAACAGCTAAAAAAGGAAAACCACAAAACAATAGAGTTGCTTCAAAGAACGAAGTTTCATAAGCATTCTCCATTCAAAACGCTTCTTTTTTAAATCCCTTTGGAAATAGTCAATTTATGTCTTGTGTATAATCTTATTCATGCATGGGGCTTAATGCCTCCTCAAGAACACATAAATCTCGCAAACTAATGGTTTTCTCTCTTTTTTATGTCTTTGGATCCTCTTGGGCTGTCACTGTCGTCACCAGGTAAAAAAAAACAAGTTTTTTTCTCCCCTACTTTGATATATGTTGTGTTATACAAAGATTATAAAATACGGCGAGCACATGTAATGGTCAGATTATTTTCCTGTCAAACTCCCATTTACATCCCTTGACCAATCATATTTGATGTTTGGCACTGAGTGCCGGAGTGCCGATGGGGTCCCCTGCTGTCTAAACAAGCCCCCACCTACTGACTGTGCAGCCCTTTCCTGAGCGCTGTAGTGGAGAGAAAAGGGCAAGAGAGCAGCGTTCAGGCGAAACAATAGCACCGCGAGGAGATGTCAGGCCCTGGGAGCTGTGAGGTGGATGATGATATGAGCCCACTGGTGTTGTTGTTTCTCACTCTGCTGAATGCTAACACATGGACCCCTGTGGCTCGGCGTCGACCCACTGTGTGGTCAGGACCCTGGCGGTAGTGGTGGGAAGGGGTGCGTGGGATGTAATGAGCCCAGTCTGGACTGCTGGGCTGTGGTCTGTTGGAGCTGTTTTTATGTGTGTGTGTGTGTGTGTGTGTGTGTGTGTGTGTGTAAGCTTGCATGTATTCTTTAGTATGCCACCATTGATGCAGAGTGCCCTCCTCCTGTGTTCCCTCTTGTTGGATATCAAAGGCCTGTTGTAGTGTGACTCCACTCATCTGCAGTTGCCTGCTGCTTGCCTTTGACACTGTCCATAAAATTTAAGGCTTGATTTCACTGTCACCGTTTCACTCAAAAATTGTGAATTGACATTTTGCCAACTCATTTTTACGCCCAAGTCGCCACAGACTGACACCCGGTCAAGACCTGTGGACATCACATTGTAGCACGCTAGGTAACCGTTCCTAATGACTTTCCTGCATATAGTCATTAGAAGTCCCTTAGCGTCTTGAATAGATGCCGTGACACCATAGGCAAAAGTAATATGCCAAGGAATAGTCTCACAATCTTGTTGCAGATGGGGACATTTTGCCTTTTATCTTTTATTAAGGCTGTGTAAGGCTCTATTTTAACTAAAAACCATGATTTTATGACAGGAAGTGATGCCTGGCCAAGCGTCAATGTGTAACCAGCTGGGAGTCTGAAATTGCCCATGGTCAAACAATTTAGTTTTCCTTGTTTTTAATTCAAGAAAACAATATAGGAGGACAGAAAGCTACAGAAATGACCTGTCTTGTAATGGGATCAGACCAGCTACAATGCCCATCAACATAATAACTTTACAACCCATGAGTATTAAGTAGTCATTACTACATTAATTCCTTTTTTTTACATCATTGCTCAGCACCACAAGGTTCAGATAGCACCAAAATTTCAAATACACCCTTGTAAAGTTTTGTGTCTGCATTAACATACGGACCTATAAACACTTACCAAAATGAGCACTACAGTAAGGATTTCAAACAGTTTTCCTTGTTTTAGTGGAACACTAAAGGGGAGCATATTTTAAGAAAATCAGGGTATAAAAGCAAGGATCTTCAATGATCTTAAATAAATGACCTATGTGTTGATTTAAGATATCCAATCTTGACATAATATTTGAATAAATTCAGTCTGAATATCAATATCACATTGCATCGTGAGTAAAGGAGATTTAGATTATGGTAATTGCGTCTCAAAGTTTGTTTTACGGAGATGAGTAATAGCAGTGATATAATGTCGAGGTGGGTCGCCATCGTGTCTTCGCAGTGTACATTCGGCAGCCCGTTTTTTTTCGTCTGTTTCATTCTTTTTTAAGTGTGCCTGGAGGACAGCCTGCTGGCAGGCAGGGATGCAGAGAGGTTTTCTCTAGCAGTACATGAGTGAGGGAGACAGATGGAGCATGCCAGACAGTGGTTTGTGGATTTATCCAGATTTATGATGGGAGGAAGTGAGGCTGGATGTGAACAGGGAGAGTCGGGGAGGAAAGGAGGCGACGGGAGGCAGGAGGGCCAGCTTTCGGTTTCATTCTGAAACATTGGAAGCCCCTGGATGGCGGGGGAGGGTCCCAGCACAGTGGTGTTGTTGTTTGAATTGATTGTGTTTTATTTCAGCGTGTTGCTCTGTGTATTACTGCTTTGTCGTCTACAGAGGAAGGCGTCCTTGCCTTCACATTGAACTCCATTACATCCCTCCCAGGACACAGAGCTGTCTTTCAGATTGCTTGATTGGCATCTGCTGAGATTTCGCTAACACAAAGGCATCTTGTTTTATTTCCCACCAATTTGGTTTCGCTGGTCTCGCCACTAATATTAACAATACAAGATTGTTAACGCTTCCTCCCTTTGTCATGTCATTTAAATTGCTGAAAATCATGAGTAACATCAAAACAATTGCCAGAATTTGATAAACATCAGTGCCTGTCAAGATAGCAGCGTAATAAAATAGAGGAAAACGGGTATAGTCACAAAGAAGAAAACTGCTGTATGAATTGATCAAGAGATAAAAGATGATGATAACTTATCATAGCAGATGTTTGTTTTCATGGGAAATATCACTTTGATAATTTACTTTTTTATTCCACGTACCATTGATGTTTACAAAGCTTCAAGGTTGTTAACTCCTCCTCAGGGGAGAGGAAAAAATAACAACCATTCTGGGATACAGGATTAAAAAATAGAGATGTTTTTCCTCTTTCAAAACACTGAAAAAGTTGAGCACATTCTTTTTAAAGGAACTCTGTTATGCTATGCTCTCGCAACATTTCACAGGTTAATAAAGGAGTCTATTATGAGGGAGGGGGCTGGGGGGCTGGGGACTGAAATCCAATTTAAAGAATATTGAGGGGGATAAAAAAGCAAAATCATGTTTCTTTCCCCAAAAAGTTTGCCCAATTTTTCAGTGTTGTAGCTGCAGTTCTGAAGCGAAAAGATGACACATAACTGTGGCGTGTACATACGGGATTTTTATCCACGTTCACAAACAGCTTCTGTTCTCTTGAGTGGACCAGTGGGTTTCTGACGAATGATACCTTTCATCCTTCATCCATTGGTTGAGAATACATGGGGTTTGTTGGATCGGTAAGAATAAATCAATTTTCAAACAGCTAAAAAACATTGGGCAAGGCTCTCTCTGTAAGCCTGCCATTATTCCACTTCCCTGCATCCTCTGCTGTCTAGGATAACCCTTTTCAGGCTGGTATCCCTGCTTTTAGCCAATCGAGGGGAGGCTTCTGTTTGAGTCAACCAAGGTATAATGGAGCGTCTCCCTGTAGAGGAGTCATGTACCAATGGTTTTCATTCATTTCATTTGTAAACGTCAGGAGGGAATGGCCCTCTCAGAAAGCCCTGAGCAAGAAAGTGCTTGAGAGCGAGTGAGGAAAACCAAAAAAGCGCCATTTGAAAAGAGTGAAAAGGATCACAGCCAAAAAAGACAAGAGCAGAGAATAATAAAGGAAGATACGTCCAGAGAACAACTGAGGAAGAGAGGAAAACAGTGATAACAAAGAACAGAGAATAGCTAAGTAACAACAGTTTGCATTAATTTTTTATTTGAGCTTTTACAACACAGCAGTGATTGCAGGACTTTCGGCTTTCTCTAGCACACACAGAGTGACCTCATCTGAGTTCAAAAGGGGGCTACGACTGCAGTTTTAACAACTCATTTTGTAGGCAAGGCCTAACCAGTAATGCTCAAAGCTACTGCGCAGTAGTTGGATGAAGGTCAAAGTCAAGGATATGATTCGGGAACTAAGTGTATGTGTCAGTGACTGTCCCCTGGAAACAGCCTGAGCTGTCATGGATCATATAGATAGGGAGGAGGCTGCACTCTGTATTATCTTACAGTAGAGTGACCCCGAAGTGAATTTTGGGATAGGTCGTGACGCAGACCAGTGGGATTTGGCAGTATCTAGGATGCTTTACTTTGCCAACGTCTTGATTAATATACTGACTTCCATCTTACAGTCGCTGTATGGTCCAAACCATCAGGGACGGCATAAGCAGCACACCGATGAAAGAGAGAAAACAAATCACCTCATTCTTTATTATAACGTGTGCGCCCCAGAGTATAGCCGCTAAAGAAATTAACCAGCAAATAAATAAATGACACTCATCAGTGCCTGAACAGGGGAAAAAATGAAGGTGCAAATGTGAGGAGCAGATAGTTCCTCATTAAGTTTACATCAAAAGATTTATGCAGTGTAGTCCCCCCTCTTCTTTTTCTTTTCTTTTTTCACACTTGACTCATCTCTTTTGATTCCATTTGTGCAATGCAATTATGACAATCACAGTCTGGAGGATTGGCAAACAAGAGACCTTGTGAGAACTGTGAATGGAAAAACAAAGAAGCTTGATGAGAGAAAGGGAATCTTAATTACAAATCTGCATTAGGATGGTTGGATCCTAGTAGCCTTAGGCAGGAATGTCAAAAAAAATGTGATAAAACAAGGCCTGTTTGAAACTTCTACTGCCATCCATTCTTGTTACGTGAGCAAAAAGTTTTTATAGGTCCTGCTTGTATCGTCACAGTTCTATCTCTGTGAGAAAACAGCTTGTGCTCTGGAGCGGCACACTGCTTGATGAGCAGTGCTGCTGGTGAGAGGAGCTTTATTGTCAAAGCCCCCTCTGTCACAGCACCTCCCTGTGGCCTCTGCCTGCACCAACAGCCTGGCAGCCTGAGCATAGTGAGGATGGTTCCCTGGGTAAGGATTATTCTATCAAAGTTATACGGTTCTTCATGCTGTTACTCTTAATTTCCCTCTTTCATAGACAAAGAGGCTCAAACAGAATTTCTCTCTCTCTGTCGCTCGCTCTCCCCCTCTTTTCATTCCACTTCCTTCTCCCTCGTTCACCCACTCCTCTACCCTCACAGGCAGATTGACTTTCTTCATCTTGCCTCCTTCATAACACCGGCCATTTTCAATTCTCCTCGTTCTCCTTCAAAAGAGCCCCCCTCTGTCTTTTCCCCACACTTGTCCCTCCCCAACCTCTCCCCACCCCACGCCTGTCTCTCTGGGGAGTTTGGAAGGGAGAAGGGGGCAGTCATAAAAGATAAAGATGAAAGCGAACAGAGAGAAACAAACAGGCAAACAAATAAGACCCCTAAGTAAAGTAGCTTTTTCCATCTCAGTCGCGGCGGGAAAGACGCTGATAGGGAAACTCTGCTGACATGGGAGGGAATCAAAGCTTATTACGGGAGGGGGGATAGTGGTGGTGTGTGCATATGAGCGTGCGCATGAGTCCTTAGTAGACCCATTAAAGGACTAACCACCTAGATGTGGAGTGGATGAGTCACTACCATAACACCTTGGTAAGAAGAAAAACGTGCATTTCCATATTGTTTACCCGTCGTAAGTAAGGGTGTTAAAAGACTAATGTGTGTTAGGTGAACCCTAAGATTTGTGCTTCTGTGATCTATTTTCACATGTTTTATGATCTGTCTCAGCCTTCTTGCTAACCCATTAGTGTATGATGGTGTCTAGTAGTGTGTGCATGTTGCTGAAGTCAGAAGGACTCTGTAGGATCTAATGAGGCTAGGCTCCCAGCCATCTCAGCAGCCCAGCCTTACTTACTGGAGAGGGCTGGGTGAACACAGGGCCAGGGCAGGGAGGTAATTAGGCAGGGAGTGGTGGTCAATGACGGGCTGCCCTGCACCCCGGGCCTCCAACCTCCAGCTGCTTTGTGCGTTGTGTGGACCACACAAAAGGGCTGATGAGGAGGCACGTTGACCTTCAGGCCTGGCACACACTTCCAAGTGTGTGTACAAAAAAACCTGCTGAGCCATTGGAGTTTCAGCTTCCCTGTACACTTCCCGTACACGTCTTTTTGCAGCAGTATGTATTGTGGGCAATTCTCCTAAACTTTTAAAATCTTTCAACCCCAAAGCTCCTTGTGGAGAATTCGTGGACTGAGGAGTGAATACAAATGAGGCATCACCAATTCGCCTCAGCTGCTGGTGAAGTTTTTCCCGAATCCTTCTCGTGCTGCTTTTTTGTTCCCATTTTAAACTTTCATCCGCCCAATCTATCCTCTGCATTTGCTACACAACAGACTATGTTAGTAAATGGCTATGTCAACTTTGCGTCCCAGTGTGTGAAGTCCAATGCTGCACAGATACAGAGTAATCTTCGCGTGGAGAAGCAGAAGATGTATTACACTGCTGTTTGTATTGTTGTTGCCTAAAAGTAAATTCTCATACACAATTGCGGAATGAATCATTTGATCTTTAGCATCAAATAAGTCGTTGTTGGCTGTGGCTGTGACATTGGAAAATTTATTTCCTCTTCGGTTATAAAGCTGGCCATGGGCGGACAAGCATCTCTCTTAGATGGGCCACATAAAGGCACAAGACCCAATAAAAGGAATGTCACAGGAAGTGCACTGAATGTCATTAATAATAAATCACAATTGTCTGAAACTGACCCAGCACCAAGTATGGACGTAGTGGAAAACCTCGAAGTAGAGGGAGAGCACCTCTATTTATGTCAATCACAGTCTTGAATCTGGCCTTTTATTACTACAAGAAGCAATTAACCTTTCAGAAAACAGTGTCACTCAAGCACAGACAAAAGAGCATTTTGGAGATGTTCAACAAATCCTGAGACAAATGACTTTGATAAGGTTGACATTAATGGTCAACCTGCAAAAATAAGAGTACAATTCACTTCCCTTTTACATTGTTCTTCAAATATCCTCTCAATCTTCACAATTGAGTCAGTCATGGTGGATCCTTCTTTTTTTATATACACCTTTTTTTTTACAAGGTTGGCAATCTTAATTAGTTGAATAGTTATGACTGTATGTTTTCAGTTACAAATGACTAAATAATGTGATAGGTAATAATTTTGGATGCTTGGGAGGTGTTCAGTGAGGCATGAACTCGGCACAGTACCAATAAAGCAGCAAATGGTATTGTAGCTCAGCAGGAACTCCGCTCTTACCTCTATTTTTAAGTTGGCACAATAAGCATAACTGCCTCTGATCCAGGCAGTCTTTGAAGGGGAGAAAGATTTGAAGTACACGTGCATATGTATAAACACAAATCACATGCAAATACACAGCCATAAAAAGATACAATATAGATACTCATTTTCTAAAAGAACCAAACAAATACTTTTTTCCCTCTTCTTCTTTTTCTTTTTTTTTTTTACTGAACAGCTGGACCCAGATGAAATTGGGTTTATTACACAGCTCATGTAAATAGATTTAAAACTATGCTGGGTGGAGCAGCAGGAGGGACAGCTCATAGAAGCAGGCAGCGAGCGTGTTTTCGTTGAAGTGAATGTTTGCTGGCGAGGTCAGTGTGGAGGAATGTTTTTGGTTCTATGTGTCTTAATTGGAAGGCTTCCGGACCCCGGGGTTAGCACACCTGCTCATCTATCTGTGGCTGCAGTGGGAGTCTCCTTTATAAAAATTCAAAATGAGCCTAGAGGGTATTCAGGAAGTGTGTGTGTGCATGTGTGTGTGGGGGGGGTGGGTGTGCATAGGCAAATGTTCCAAACATTCAAAGCAGCAAAGCAATTTGGATGCGACTGTTGTGTTTGGCTGGGGATCAAAAGATAAGAAAAGGTCCTGCACGCTGTTTGATGCTGAACTAGATGAAATCCAACATTTTTTTGTTAAAAGACACCATTTAAATCCCACAAGTACTTTCTTCAAGTCTGTAAACCAAAATGTTTGCTTCTTTAAATACCACAGGTCATTCGATTTGTACGCAGCAACAGATCAACGACTGAAATGATTGAAAAGACGATTTTTAATGCCTCTGAGTTTTTGAACAGGATACATTTAAAAATCAAAATCAAATGTATGCCTTTAGTGATAACTCGAGTAAAATAGATCAATCTAAAAAAGGGTGACTATTGAAACAGATAAAGTAAGGGCTAAAACTTATTGGTTGTGTTTTTGCTGCCTTCAATGTGCTGCTTTTGTGGTCGGTTGTAAAAGTATATGTCCAAAATATGAAGATCATTTTCAGGGTGAATGATTTTATTAAAAATATCCTAGTTATTGTTAACATATATTATTCTTAATCATATTGAAATCAATCACTTTTCTGTTTGAGCCAGTGCAGGTTTCCTTCCACAATCCCGAGACATCCACGTTTGGTTAATTGGTGATTCTAAATATGGATGTGTGAATGTGAGCATGAATGGTTGCCTCTCTCGCTCTCTCTGTTTATACTGTGACAGACTGGCAACCTGATCAGGGTGTACCGAGCCCCAAATGACAGCTGAAACAGGCTCCAGCCCCCCCACAAACTTTGTGAATGACTTAAGAATGTAGGTACATTCATAAACATAGTATGGCCTTTGAGTAGTGCTTAATTTTGCAGAATTTCATACAATACCACAAATACAATACAATATAAAAAATCAGTTCACTTTTTATATATTGTATGTGGTCTATGAGAACATTATAATTATCACTCATAAAATAATTTCAAACCTCTTAAAAAGTTTTAACTTGGAGCCAGTGATGCAGAATGAGAGGAAACTCTAACTGTACTGTGAAAAACGGATTTATTGGCTGTAATGCAGATTTAATAGCAAATCTTAACATGTGATTCTTAGTTAATGTATCTAAATATTGTCTTTTCATAGGATACAAGAGACACAAAACACAGGATCAATTTAACAGAGTTGTGGTTTATTATATTGTAATTGGTATTTATTTTTGCTATATCAGCTATTCATGGTTACAAATGAAGTGACCTTAGCTTTTTATTTCTTTTTTTATTTCTTTTTTTTCAAAAATGCACCTTCCCCTCAAGGCTGTTAGATTGTAGGCCATCTTCTAAATGTTAATCTCCTGCAGATGGTTTTAAAATGAACTGTCGAGTTTTTTGCTTTCAATTCTGACCCTGACTTTGGAAATCCTGGGTAGATTTATTGTTTTTGCCCGTGTTTTCTGTAGTGCTGTAGTGCAGGACCAACATGCTCTGATGCGATAGCTGTTGCCTGCAGGTTTATGGATGTTTTGGCCCTGCAGTCACCACTCCCTTAAAGAGGCTCTACTCTGAGAGATTAAGACTGCCAAACCTCCACCTCTGCCTTTCCTTTTAGAGTAATTACGCAATTCTGCCTCTCTGAGCGAAGAAGGAAAAAAGGCACTCAGATTCATTGAATGCTAATTCAAGCAGGAAATTCAAAGAAGATCTACATATTTTTTTTCACAATATACGTACAAGGACAGGGTAAAATTCAATAATAGCTAAATATTCTCAAGCAAAATATTGTTTAGATCTCACAAGGGCTTCTCCCCAACAAAACAAACCACTGCAAATAGGGTAGGTCTTTGAGGTCGGAGGAGACAACATGTCACGAGGCCTAGTTTTATTCCATTCTATTTATAATGGATGAGAAAGAGAGAGAGAAAAAAGCGCTGCACGGTCTGGCTGAGCCCTGGCAAATATTTTGGCATCTGGATGCTTAATATTTTATGAGATAAGTTGATGGAGTCTAGGTAGATGATGGACACCATGCAGAGTGCCACTGGTATTTATGTCTGGTAGTTATATATATCCTGATTTACTCCATGTTCTATGGCATGAGCGTGTCATAAGACAGTTCTCTACTCCTTTTTGAGATGCATAGAGGGGCAGAGAAAGCTAGTGGGCTGACTGAGGCAATTAGGTCTATTATTAGTACGACAGTGGAAGGATTGATGCGCACAATAGTCAGTGTGTAAGCAGAAAGCCTGGCTACGTGAAGGAAATTCTAATGGTGAGAATTTCCTAGATTATATGGGCCTTCATTAACATTTTCACACATGGCTGCCTAACAAATGAGAAAAGAGCCCTGGCGTACCAGCAGATTTATCACGTGCGCACAACAGCCCAGCTAGTTCCTTCTTCCTCTATACAGTGTAGACCAGACTCTGTAATGCTCTCACAGCAACATTAGCCGTGGGCACTTTGGGTTTTCTTAGCTTTTGAATAATTGGGGTGCAGGATCATGATATTGTCCCATGCTACATAAAACATAAAGGTACACAGGCCATTATTTCTATGGTAGGAGCTTCAGATAAACCGGCATTGTTCCTCACTGACAGGTTGCCCTGTCAGTGATGTCTGTCAGATTTTCCCAAATGAGGGAAGCAGGGACTTCACAACATTCTGGACTTATTCCTGTATATTCTCTTACTCCCTTAATTTGGCATGAATTGTCCCTGTTATGAACTGATACACAGGCAGGCCTCTTGCCTGCAGGGCAGGCCCACTTGAATTAACTGTGTTGCACACTTTACATTCTCTGCTCCCTGACATCTTGAGAAATGTTCCCTGGGATTTTTTTTCCCACAGAGAAGTTCATTAGAATGACAAATAGCATCCTGCCATAAAGTGGAAAACATCAACACGGCACAACAGAAACTGCGATCTGAGGAAAGTGACATGCAGGGAGGGAAATGAATTAGACTCCATTTGATTCTATGTGATATCAGTAGCCACGGCTTTGCCAGCCCATCGTTTCAAAGATTCTGCTGAATCACTCCTGTTTTCTGTAGTCGTTCTGCTTTTTCCATAGATTGGAGTTGCAGCGCTTTGTGCTTCTTCAACTTGGAAAGCCTGTGGGGCCTTTTCCATTAGCTTAGATCTAACATATTTGATTTAAGTTGATCATCTGGATAATATTGAGAGTTTCTCTTTGAAGAGTTGAGCCCAGCTCTCTAAGAGTGGTTTAATCTCCTCAATCTTGCCGTAGATGCCATGTCAGCAGCAGCTCGGGTTGGAGGTTGAGCAAAAAGGTCAAAGCTGTTGTCTCCACTCAGCTTGTATTGAGGATCGTTGTATGAACAACCTGTTGCTATGAAAAAGCCAGCAGCTTAGAGGGCTCTTCTACACTTCATCCTCTTCGTGGTTGCCCTGGCCCTCTGCCAGCGCAGCCCATCGTTTCAATAATGAACGTTTTAAAGAACAGCTTAGGCAAGTGCAAACCTACCTTATGTCCTTAAGACAAAAGGAGATATTGCCATGGACAGGGGGGCTAGAAATCAATTTCCCATTTGCCGCTTTAATTTCAGCAAGATGGGCGGAGAGATTAGGGCCGAAGGCACCTGTAAACCCACTCTCTGATGAGCTTTACCTGGGCCTGCTGCACTGCATGCCCTTACCCCCTGGCTAATTAAAGTTCTCAAATTGATCCACAAACAGCATGATACAGATCTGTCCTTAACCACCCTCTGCAACATGTCTCGTTGCGAAAAGTGTCCCATGACGGAAGCACAGTTTTGGTCGTTTCCTGACATCTTTGCTACTCTCCATTAGATTGCCCATTTGCCATAATAATGAACTTTATTCTTAAGACTGGACTAACTTAATTACACTTAAGCTTAAGTACAGGATTTTTTAGAATTTTATTGTCTGTCCACAACACACAACAAACACAATTTCTGCTATAGCTCCATGTAACATATGTTGTAGACATTTAAACATGGTTGTATGCAGAGATGCTTTTCATATCACCTCTCCTGTTCCTCCATCCCTCTCTGCAGAATGAGGGCCCTGTGAGAGCTATGCTGAGGTAGCACTACTATCACACTACTATAGACCTCTACACATTGTTGGGCAATGTATGAATCTGGCACAGCCCTGTCCCCTATTTGTTTGATTTAGAACTACAGGAATTGAGCACAGTTCAAAGAGCAGCATTTTCTGCTGTTTTTCATCGTCTTACTTTACAAAAATTATCACGGACTTTAGTTGGTCTAGTTTCCTAGCTAGTGAAATTACATAATGGCCCATCTTAGTAGTCATGTGCTGAGTTATTTTTAGAAACCTGCATGTTGCCCTTCCCTCTTGTACAATGGTTGCCGGCTCCATTGTGGTGAATTTTTAAGAAGAGCCTTTTCCTAAGCCCCTCGGAGGAGTTAATTAAAGTGATAGAGGCTAGAGCTGATGAGCCACACCACCCTGACCTTGAGGCTCTGGTTTCTCCACCTCTCCACAATTATACCTGCATAATCAGGATACACTTGTGCACACACACTCTCATGTATGTACGCACACATAGACATAATTGAGTCAGCCCAGAGGACCCCTACTCTTAATCCTGCCAGTCCCAGAGCTATGTGAATCACCGTGGAAAAGCAACAGTTTTACCATGTAAAGACAATATCACAAGGGGCAGTTACACTATTTTGTAAAGACAATTTTTTGTATTTTCCAGCAGTGTCCAGTATTTGTATGCATGTGTTCAGATTTTCTGTTCTCTCCATGTCTGGCTTTTCTTCTTTCTACCTCTCGCTCACCTTTTCCCCGACTTTACTCAGCCTTTCTCTGTGTCTGACTGTCTACGGCAGACAGTATGGCCTCTGTGCAAAACAGGAGACGACTCGGTATTTGGTGATGGGGTGCATGCAAATGATCCCTCTGTCAAGGCTGCTTATTCTAATATGACAGCGTAGTGAGTTATCTGGTCCGCTCTATATTGGCAACCAGATCTGCAGCTGCCAACTAGAGGGTAGAGGAGCTCAAATGTTTGTGTGTGTGTGTGTGTGTTTGTGTGTGCGCGTGTGTGCCATCAAGCCAGACAGTCCGAGACAGGGAATAGATGAAGACATGCAAGAGAGAGAAGCCAGCCAAGACAGGCATCATATAAGCAAAGGATAGGAAGATGACTATGAGCGAGAGACAGAGTGTCTTCCCAGCCCTGTCCCCTCCCCACCCGTCCTACTCCTCCAGTGTTAGTGCTGTTTAGTAGAGCTGTCTCTTTCAAGAACGCCATCGAGACATGAATAAAGAGAAAATGAGGAAAAAAATGTTTTGGCGAGAATGGGGTGTCACAGCAGATAAGCATCACGAGCTGCTCCATATTTATTATGTGCAACAATTTGACTTACCAGAGAATTTAGATTAATAACATTGGGCCCCGGGAAGTAATTTCCTTTTTGCGAAAGTGATTTACATGGCGCATCGCTAAGAGAACAGCTCTCGCAGGCCTTTTTGTTGTGTCAGCTAAAAATAATGACATTTAAAGTACCAACCAAGGTTAATAGGCTTCCTCTATGGTTATGAACTTTTTGTGCCTGGCCCTCCCTTTGTTCTCCCTATGAATCAATCAACCCACTGCTTTTATAGTTACAACATTCACACTCACAGTAAACCACCCATCTCCTCTTTTCCATCACCTCCCTTGGACACTGTTCTGCCCCTACAGCGATCCCCTTTTCAAAATGGATGTTCCTCTAAATCGTAAGGGAGTTATTTTTAGTGTACAGTTACGGCTTAGCTTTGCAACAGACACTGGAAAGACTTTTGGACCATTACCTGCGATATTGGTGTAATCACTGTGCCGTGGTCCAGTTGAGCAAATGATTACTCATTTTCTGGGAAGAAAACTGCTAAACTAAATATTTCTACAAGCAGGTGCCAAAATGGTTTATTTAAATAACACCTTTTCTTGGTAAAACACAACTTTTACAGAGGTTTGGTGCAGTTATTAGATGTGGGTATATGTAAGCTCTTCTTTGCCTTTTCAAGGTTTGCTATCTCTCTGGCCATTTCTGACTCAAAGCCTCAAAGAAGCGTATGTAGTATGCTGTACAGATGGAAGCTCTGGAAATGTACTATGTGTAGTGGATGCAACTCCTACATCACTTTAGGCTGTTTTCGTGGTTGGATTGGGGTAGTGGGCGGTCAGGTGCTGGGGGCTGCTAAACCTCTCTATCTCCGGTGGTAAAGCTGTTGCTTGGGCAAGACCTGCCCACTCCTGTACTCTCCCATATTTTGTATAGATCTATTTTTGATGTCAGGTCCCTCCCCATGTTGGGCAGGTGTTTTTAATGAGGTGCGCCCAACATCCTAGGCAGTCTGCAGGAGGGTAGAGTTATTGATAAATCATTAACGTTGGTAGAGGAGGTGTGGAGGAGTTGCAGCTTGCTCTCCTCTGGAGAGCTGTCTTACTCCTGAATATTTCATCGACACACAGATGTGCTGCTGTCTGTGTAACTGCTCATGACTCCTCAGCTCTGTGCGATTACATAGCATTGGATAGTAATCCCCTCTCCTCATCCACTAGATAAATCAAAAGCCAGTTTGATAAAGGAATTTCTGCCCACATCTTGTCCCAGCAGCCACCTCTGCTTACCTCAGAACCCCTCCCACACTTTGCTATAGTGTATGTGAAGAAGGGCAGCTGCCTACAACACATGCCCCACGATAGGGAGGAAAAACCAAACAAGTCTGTGTCTCATAACAGAAAGAGGTGTATTGCAAGTTTTACCCAGCTGTGGCTATGCAGTACTTCTAATGCTGCAATTCCATTAAACTTATCTCCAGTGGGGGAGACAGAGAAATGACTGCTGAGTCAGACCAGAAGGGGCCAGGGATTACTTATTCCCCATGTCATCTGTACAGAAGCGTGTAGTTCATATGCTGTCCTTATCCCCTGCTTCCCTCTCACAAGTGCTTACTCTCCTGTGATGCCATCCTCAGTACACCCATTTGTCTCGACTGTGTAACACTGCCACCTCCTGTCTGGGAGCTCTGGGGTGCCAGCAGGCATGGCCAAAGCACCCGCAGCTTACATCCAATGTGGGCGGAGGAAAAGAGAAAATAGAAGGAGGGGTAGAACTGATAGAAAAGGAACGAGAAGGATAGGATGGAAACAGAGAGCAATAAGGGAGAGAAAGAGAGAAGAAGAGATCCCAGAGCTCACCCAGCCCTGATCAAAGAGCCGTCTCCCTAATCCTCCAGATTCAGCAGTCAGCCAGTTTCTGAGCATTTCCAGTTGCCGACAGAAAGTAAAGGAAAAACACTTGCGGCTAAAGTGCCCTGGAGTGATGCTATTTTTAATTTTTCAAAAAGGCAAAAAGTGGGACCCCCTACTGGGGGTATGCGCAACGACCAGGCAAAATTAGAAGAACAAAGTACATGAAAGCAGCAAAAAAGGTATTCTTATAAAGACCAAACTGTCTCAGTGTACAACTGTAGGTTTAAAGCAGCAGTTACTAAGTGTATTTAAAAGCAATATGGGCATGGTTTTGTGTTGCCAAAACTTGGTGTAAAGATATACTGTTATGGGTGGTTATACAGCTCTGAAAAGTGTCACTACTACCCTGTAACATAATACACACACAAACTGAAGCTTAAAAATTATATACACCCTGGATTTTTGCAGTCTACATATTCCTATACTAAAACACAAAGCTAAACATAAAGACCTTCCAAAAGTATGATATACTTAGGGACAGGTGTGCCTAATGAACTGCAACTAAGTGCTTTTGATTATGTGTAAATCATATATCCAGTGGAAATGTATTTCCTATGACCCCTTTACCTACAAATAATCTGTTCTGGTGCGTCAGCCTTCCAAAGACTATAAATGAGAATCTCCAAGGCTGTAACACTGTATTCAGTAGAATTATAATGGCAAAGAGTTAATGGAAGAAAGACGAGAACTGGATGAATGCATTCTCGGATGGAGATGGAAAAAAAAGTGAGACTGGGTGGAAGGAAATAATGAATGAACCAAGGAAAGGGGCAAGGAAAAGAACGAGGAATGGGCTGAACAGGAGGCTGTAAATCAAGAGAGGGACTCGGGATGGAGGGAGAGGTGAGGTCAGTCAGATGGAGAAAGAGGGAGGAGATTTGGCCAGCAGCAGTAGAGGAGGAAGGGATAAAAATGCGTGGTGAGGTAATGGCAGTGATGAATAGCCCACGGCTGATCAGTAGAAGCCAGGTTTATGTTTGAAGATTAGATTTTAATACAGCGCTTTGGCTTCACTCTGGTTGCAAAATAATCACAGGGGATAAAAGCAAATGAGGAATTATTTCATACAACACAAACAAATGATTTCAGACAGGTGATTGTGTTAGTTTGCCCCTGATGAGAAGAGCCTTCAGACCCTCACTGTGTTTAGGTTACAGGAAATAATTTGAGAGCAAGTTAGTTTGACATCTAAAAAATAAGGGGCCACTGAAGTCCCATGAAGTAATTTTATTTTTTAATCTTGCGTTTATAACTTGTTCTCACAGGGAGGAAACTTTTTTACATACGATAAATCATTGCTTTCCTCCCCACGCTCCCCAACCAGTTGAAGCAGGTGGCTGGGACTTCTTGCTAAATGGGAGTTTTTCCTTCTCACTGTCACCAAGTGCTTGATCGTTGGGGTTTTCCCTCTCTTTAGCTTAAAGACCTTACAGAGAGCCTTGAGGCAACAGTTTTTGAACTGAACTGAATTGCACAATAACTAAAGATTCTACCTTATGGGACTTTAAAGACTCTGTACAATTATGTCAAGTACCTCATAGCTGTAAACCTATAAAAACCTAATCGTTATTTCGCATCCCATCCATGTTCAAAGTGGAGAACTCAAATTAAATGGATCATTTTAATAAGTTAACAGTAACATGAACAGCAGATTGACAGCCATTTCAAGAATTGTGTTGTTTGTGTTTATTGGATTTGTTATGTCTTAATGTTTCAGTTTGGTTGCTTAGGAATAGACATGGCCATTAATGGGCTTGTTACCATGGCTGAAAGCAACTGATACAGAAGCTGCTGCATGTGTAGACATGAGACTAGACTGCAATTATGTGAATGAGATGTTCATGAATGGATTTCACATGCGTGCTCAGGACTGAATTGCCATTGTCTATCATTTTCCTTGTGTCTAGCTAGATTTGCTGAGGTGCCCAAAATGTAAATGCATGCAGATATTCGTATCAGAGGCCTGATAAGATGTGTAACGTGATTCTTAGTTACTGCATGTAAGCCTGTCTTGTATATGCATGCGCGTGCCTGTGTGTGTCTGATTGTGAATGCATGTGTCTGTGTGTAATCCTGACCATTAGCGGTGAAGATTCAGCTCGTCGTCTTACCAGCCATCCCGGTGGCCAGTGGGGGGACTAAAATAGTACCCTGTCTGTTGCCAAGGTTACAACATTGACAACATGATGTGGCCATTCATTCTCAATACTGTATCTCGCTGGCCTTCTGTGAGAAAGTGGCTGCTAATCTTAGCCCTCAATCTACCCGCCTGTCAATGTGAAGAGAGCAGCAGCCGAGGTATGGGATGAAGGGAGTTGGGTCAGCACCGTCGCCTCACATTGCGTTCCACTCATCAGCGGCCCCCCTCCGCCATGCACCGCCACCACGCAGCTTCTCTCCAGGCGGTGCGTGTTCCCTCAGCTTGCAGATAAAAGCCATTGGTCTCCCTCTCCTGCCAGTGTGTGATGGGTGAAAATCAGAGCTGTTTCTATGCAGACCCATGTGTCACTTTTCCTCATTGCAGGTACACTGTGGCTTGAGGAGGAAAGAAGGGTTGAATGGCAACCAGATGGTAGTCACAATAAAACTCTAATTGAAAGATATGTTATCGTGACTACTTCAAGCTGAGGAAAGTGGTATCAAAGAGACATTCGTGCTAAGGAAAAAAAAGAGAGAAGAAAGGGAACCTCTTTTAATTAAAAAACAGTGCTCAAAGGGGCGACCAAAAGTTGAAACTGGAGGCATGTTTGGCATGAATAAGTTGGCCCTCTCCTTTGTGTGGTGACACTGACAAATAGAGCTCCGTGTGTGAAAAGGAGACTTATCTTTGATGGGTAATGAATTCAAAGTCATGGAGATGAACGTGCTCTTTGAGGTTCAGAAGGCTTTAGTTGAAGACATATTATCTCACTCCGACAAATGGAAGTGGCACTGTCGCACGGCGCCATCCCCGCGACTTGATTCGTCAAACGGCGAGTGTGATGTCTCTCTAGGCACAGCTGTACTGCAGTTGGTTCTGAGGTATTGTTATTGTGATAGCAGTTTATTTGTACATGCTGGTCATCCGAACTTGTGTTCTTTATGGTCAAGTTGTGTAATAGCCTGTGTAGCACACCTACGAGTCCCAGGCAGACAGAGAATTGATTTTTGTTGTATACACATTTCTAAGGCAAACTTACAATACAGTGAGTATGCTGCTGATGTTGTTCCAAGTCAACAGTTGCCCTAGCTGAGGACACCTGCAGGCTACTAGTGGCCAGATGCATGGATATTTAACCGGTTCTTTGTGCTGAACCTTTGTGTTTTTATGACAGACACAGTTTTCAAGATGTGCACAAACCCATTTCTGCTCAATTGCTCCCAGCGGCGGCTCCAAATAGATTTAGCAATGATACTGCGAGAGGGGAGACGGGGAGATGGCGTGAGAGAGGAGAGAGAGACATAGAGAACAATAAGAAAGCAGGAAGGGAGAGTGAAAAAGAAAAGGGGAAAAAAAAAGTCTGAAAATGAGCTAGAATGGGATTTTTGCAGTTCAGTTAAGAAAGGCTTTGAATGTATTTGAATCACAGACTTGATCTGCCAGCAGCCTATTTTTATTAGCTGCTTGACAGTGCAGCATAGTGTTGGGATTACAACCAGTGCCTGTGTTATTCAGGGTTCCTCACAGCTAAATTTGTATTTGAGCATTCCTAGCACGTCTAGGCACCCTCCTAGAACACTTTAATGCCTCTCTAGAATCTTTTTTTTGTTGTTGTTTATTTTCAAACTGCATAATTTTAGTGTCATGGGTCACATATTAGGAAACAAACATGGCGGCAATTAGAAATGCTTATCTTGTTCTGTTTCTTCTCCTCGTTTTAAAAGAGTCATTCCTCATCCTAATATCTTGAGAGAATGGAGCAAAAATTCAAATGAGTTCTTTTATTACCGGCAATTTTAAAGCTAGGATTTGACATTGTTCAAACTCTTAATTGAAAAGAAATGTATCACATCCTCTTGAGTGGTGTACATCATATCCTTCCTCCATCCCCTGTGCGCTAGTTTATGTTATCTGTGGCTAATTTATGCCACACTTAATTTGGCCTTGATTGTAAATGTCCGGGGTGAGATGAGAGGCTTGTCGCTATTGTGCCTGTGCCTGAGCCGTACATGGTCTCGCAGGATTAGATGATTTTAAATTTCAACTGCGGTTTTTAAATGAGCATCTCTCTCATCAGATGAAAACCTCTTTATCATTGTGACAGTTTTTCCCATCTGCCTCTTCTCCCTCTGAGTAGAATCAGAGACAAGGATTTTAGTGTTTACACCCAGAGTGAAACATAAAATATTTTACAGGAAGGCAGAGATGTGTCCGCTCTGCCATTATTGTTGACAGCAGTTGCTTTGAGCAGTTTTTTTAAGCATTCCTTATTGCTGGCATTTGGTGAACAAATGCAGTGGATTTGTTGTAATTAAACCAGGGCTTGGCTTGGACTTGGAGAAAGATGCAGTAAAGACAACAGTTTATTTAGAATAAACCCCCCAGCTCCTGGGAGCTTCACAGGGGAACCTCCACACTCTAAATCTAGTTGCACGAACATATGAGGGGATAAAGTGGCTCTATTAAATTTGTTGACTCCTAAGATCCTCTCTGAAGCTGCAGCGTATTGCATTTGTTGGCGCTTCCATCCCTGCTAGGCTTCTCCACAGCTTCTGGGATTGAATCAGACAGTGCCCAGATCCTCACCATTGCATGAGATGAACACTATTGAATTGCTTGGCTTGTAGATCCACAATTCTAACTTCTTTAGACTATATTGAATTTACCATCCTGTGCAATCAATAATACTAAGTTTTGCAGGCAGTATTGAACTCTATCCTCACACATCTACTTGGTGGTTGGTTTCTCCCCAATTGCTCTGGAATCTGCAGGCTGTCACGTACAGAAGAACTGATTCAGAGTTGGCTTTTTAAAACAAGCTTCATAAAGCCATAGGAACATTGCAGATTTAGCCACTCAGTAAAACAAAAGGAGTGTGCACCTGCTTAACTTGTAGTTCAAAAAATAAAAGTAGTCACATTCTGGCTTTAGCAAGAACGAGGGTAGGATGATATTTATCAAGGTTTGTTGCAGTGCAGATATCGAGAACAAATGTACTTTTTTCCTATATGTAAAATAACTTAATTACTTTGATAATCCAAAATGGCTTCCGGTGTCAAAAAAGACACTTTCTGGAACATTATTCTGTCCTCTGAAAGTCTGTCCATGATAGCAGTAGGCCTAGAGGGCAACAACAGCATAGCTGTGCAATGCTGTGGCATTCAGTGCATTGCGATTCACCATTGCCCCCTTGGGTAATGAAAGGCCTAATAAATGAATCCATCAGAGTGTCTGTGTGTTGCTCTCTGTGTGTATCTGGGATGCAGTCAGGCCCAGACGTGCCCAGTCTCCGGGCACACAGAGGAAAGGGATGCCATTGCTGGCAGAACTGATGAATGGGTGGCATGCCGCGCCATGACAAAGACGAATGTGACAGCCCCCATCTCCCAAAAGGGAGGCGGTACTCAACTACCAAGGGGAGATCATGTGATGCTGACCACCTCCCTTTCCTAGTTACATTCCCTACTGGCTGTGCCCAAGGTGGGGGAAGAACCAGAGTAAGGAAGAATATCAAACTAAATCCTACCAAATGACTTCTTCCCTTATGTTCTTCTTATCAAGCATGGTGTACAAAAGTAATCATAAAGTCAAAAGATGTGGGCCACGATACAGTGTATTCATTACTTTCTGTCAAGTAAATGATGGAAATAACAAACGCTTCTTTAAACTATAAGTGCAGCATTTAATCATGACTCTCGACAAAACAACAGGCTTAAACAAACACAAGGGAATTCATCAATAAATCTTCCTCGACCAGAATTGATGCCACAATCTGTGCGAGATAGTAAACAATGGAAGGCCCGAAGCTCTATTTGGTTTTCAGCATTATTAGAGGTGGGAGGAAATTAAAGACTGCAGATCAATATCAATATTTGTTTTATATTACTCAGGTGTCCTTTGATTGCCTGCATGAGTGAGCGACTTGGAGTCTGATTTTGGTGTCTCTATCCGATAACTACTACGGTCTATTAGGCGGATCACTTATACTTAAAATGAAGAGGTTCTCGTACTTGTCCAAGTGCTTTTCAGTAATCACTTCTGTTAGAGGGCAGCCTATTATCATCAGATCTCAATGTGGGAAAAGGGTTATTGTAAAGAAAAATCTTCAGTGTTAATTGTAATTGCAAGTCAGTTTAAGATGCCATAATAGTCTAGTGTCCTACACAAGCATATGCATATATCTACCTAAATATATGGAGAGAGAAGTATCCAAACAAAAGTGTTGCACTTTAATTGAGGAAAACCTCCTTGACCTCACTTCCAAACTCCTTAATAGATAGAGTCATTTTCCTTGTGGCAAGGAAGGGATGTGGGGGTCGGTTAACTATCCCCCTAAGATGGACCTTTGGTAAGAGAGAGAGAAGCAGTAAGTCAATGGGAAACTGAGATGATTTAAGAGGCTTTCACTGTTAACAGAAGAGCAAGGATTGGTTTCTATTGCACCCTCCTCTTTTCATGGCCTGGTCTAGTGGACAGGCTGGTGCTACACGCTGAACAGAGCCAAGACTTGCCTATTAATAGACTATTGAGTGCTATTGATCCTTGGCTCGTGTGACACACAAGATACAATGAGCCATAGATCCCAGTAAAGAGCCGTGCCTTTCTTTTCACTTTACCACAATTGCATATGATTATAGGAGTCTGAAGATCAGTCAGAGAGGCCTATCTCTCTGTAACGACGACCAGAAGTGTGATGGTACCCTTGCTAAAAGCCGACTGCAATTTGGAAACTTTTGTCACAAATACAAAAGCTCTTGAACAAAATGGCCACAATCGAGACCCGGCTTTGCCTAGAGTGAATGCTGCCTCTCCATAATTTAATGGATATTTTGTGTGTGTGTGTGTTTTGGGGTTGTTGTTTTTTTTGTATAAACCACTCAAACATGGGATATGTTTCACAAAGTGAAGATGCTTTCTCTTTGCATTCAAGGTGAGAACAACTCCAAAAAGCTGCTATACAATTACGGATAAATTAGAGGGATAATGATGAGGGGGAATGGTGGTTATATCAATAACCCCTCTAATGGTCAATTCCAGAATGCTGTCTGCTGTGTGCTAGATTTAGTGTAATGGATAAGGTGCCTGTTTAGCAGAGGCTTACTTGTCGCCAAACGAGGGAACAAACCTCAAATAGCCAAATTAAAAACTGAATAATAGATGAGCGATGCCAGGATGAGAGAGAGAAGAGGAGACAGCTGTAATTTCTACTCCTGGAAAAAAGAGAAGCCTTGGCATGCAATTGTTGATAATTTATAAGGGCACCGAAGAGAAATAGAGACAACAGGAGATATACAAAGTGATGTAAGAATCACCTTTACTGAAAGGCACTTAACAGTTGTTATAACACGTGGAAACACTGGAAAATCTTCCAAACATTGTAAATACTGTTTTGATTAACATTGATTGCCACTTTGTGTGAAAGACGGCCTCTTTTCGTGGGTTTTATCATTTTTTGCAGGAGCAGCAGTCTTGAATTGATGCAAACTTTTATTCTTTGTTGAAAAAACAAGGAGCGAGTTTGTTTTGGCAAAGATTTGTGCCAAATTGTTGAGTGAATGATTAACAAAAATGTGCAAATTGTTTGCTGTTCACAGGGTATCATTTTCAATCTGCATATGAAAGGCAAGGACCTTTGAGTGCAAGAACTGTTCAATACTCTCATTCGCTTCCCAGAACACTGTGCCTGAGTGAAATTTTGACCTCTGTTCAAAGGCACTCCCAGTACCTGTGGAGTGGGCTGAAAATGCAAGAGGGATGCCACAAATTGTACCAACTATGAGTAATGCATACAAAAAATTGTTTCCAGTATAAGAAAATGTTGCACCTAGTACAAGTAGTATACAGTAGCATTAAAAAAGAAGGGATTGTGCACTGCTACATAGTTGCCATCAAGACCTTTAATATCAGGAACTGGATTTATGTAACTCATGTTCCAGGTGTGTTTCACCTTGCTGGTTTTCCAATAGTCACGATTTTTTCTGTGCACCTGCAAGGAGGAAGAAAGCAGGATTTCCCTGCTTGCCGACTGGTGATGCAAGCTGATATGAGTGGGGGCTTTGTGATCACAGAATAGCCTCTGTGGTGAAGAGGTGAAACTATTACTGCACCATTGAGTGCAGGTCATTTGCCACCGCCACCTGGCCCTCTGATCACTCCTTGGAAAGGGCTATTCATAGTTTTCTGTGACATGTGACTGCTCAGAGACCCTGGAGGGCAAAACGCTGTTCCAATAGGCCGGCTGGCCAACACTGGACACTCCAAAGAACAGACACAGGCCTGTCAATTTTCCATCTGTTTGAGGCTGGGAATACTTAGATCATCTTTCAAGAAAAGAAAATGTCATGATTCGAGTTTTGAGGAGAAGACAAACGACTGCATGGTCTCAGTAGATGTCAGAATAGTGATCTTTATTCCACACTTCTGAACCAGAAGTATGGGAAGACTGACGTACAGCAACAATCTCCAAAGAGTGGACCGTTCCCGATTAAAAAGAAAAGAAAAGCTGGAAGTTCTGGGCAGTTGTGATCCACATACAGCCCTACGTATAATATTCCAATCACTAAAAATAGCATTCCTGCTACAGATCCCCTTAAGGCACCTACAGGACTGTAAGATTTTAGCAATCATAAGTTTATTGCAACCCACACTGGATCTAATAAACTTGTCTACAATATCAAGTTTGATATACATTGCACAATGACAAAACCTTTTAAATCACTGGCTAGAACACATGGCTTCAATTCCACCGCTATGTGTTTCAGTGCTGGGTCCCACTGGAGCGGTCATAATAACAGCTGAAGGATGCATTCAAACAAACAAGACGTCTGCTGCCACAACTAGATTTTCTCCTTTGTTGAAATCTCAAATATTTATTTTGCATACTTTATCTCCATCTTTGCATTTGTCTGTGGGTTTTGATCACTGTGTCATTTCATGCATTTGTTAATAGACTTAGGACAGTCCAGTAGTCATATACTGAAATTGTGATTCCAATATTATTTGGTCTTTATATATTAATCATTGTTTATATTCTATGGCCAAAAATCACACAATATATACATGTAGGAAAGATGAAGTCGAAATTGTTGTTTTTTCATTAACAAGGCCATTAAATTTGCCACAAAACTTTTGCTGCTCACTGTTGTGTAACAATTTGCAGTGATATTTTCCTTTAAAATGAAGCCAGTGTGGTAGTCCTAAAAAAAACAAAATTTGTTAAGTGACAACTTAAGCCTGGATCCAAAGGAGTCATTCCCTGTAGACTCCCATGTTAAAATGACTAGTTTTACATCAGAAATAATGAAGTTCATAGCCTAATACAAACACACAGTCCTAAGATTCAGGGCTTCAGAACAAACCAATGGGGGATGTCAAGCTGACTACATCAGTCTTTTCTGTACAGTGTATGGTGGAAATGTGTGAAATGCTCTGGAGAAGGAACAGTCAGTACAGTTTTGCGCTGCATTTGTCTTGCAGGGTTTACAGATATGTGTTTGCATTCACTTTAGCTGTGAACAATACAAGTAAAAATAACCACTGCCACAACTAGAAATAACTTGTGAGCACTGGAAAAAGCTGACTGGCCATTCATTTAAAGATGTGATGTGATGAAAACAATAAATACAAGATGGACTAGTCACATCCCCTGATTCTCAGATTTTTCAGAAAATATTTTGTAAAATTAAACGTTAAAATAATTTTAAAAAACCTTCTCATGTCGGTGATTATCCTCAAAACTCTGAATATTTTCCAAGTCAAATCCTTGTCATATATTCAGACTTTTTTTAAAAGTAGGAGGTCATGTTTTACAACAGGAATTTAAGGTTTCTATCCCAGACCTAGACCTTCTGTTTGAGAGCCCTGCCTTCATGTAACTTCCCCTCTCAAGTTAGAGGAAGTATTTCAGATTCTATGTGCTGATGGTAGAAAGCTGGCTACCGCTACAAAGGAGTATAAAATCCGAAATACCTTCAACTGATGATTGGATTCGTGAGTTTTGACACTGCACAGTGAAGCACCATGTTTTTTTTAAGGGAAACGTCAAACTTGCACTCGCCTGTACAAATATTCCATAACTCTTTCACAAGTTGCACGTTGTAAACCACAGAACAAAGAAAGGAGTGTGTAATGTATGATTCAAGGATGGTAATGTTGTTTTCAGACCCATGTAAAATTTATTTGAATTGGTTTATATAGTACATCGATCCATGTTCTTGTTTTTATACTTTTATGTTCTGTACATGTTTACATCGTGTCATGTTTAAATGGGACGCTATCTCATCAAAGTTTCAGTGCTGTTCGAAGAGCTTGAGAGGAAAGGTTTGTAATGGAGAGGCACTGAGATGGGATCTCAGCAGCATGTTGGTGAAGAAGGCCTGCTGGCTTGCCAGCTCATACACACAGATGGACGGTGTGTCAAGGGAATCTCACACACACTGATCAGAGGCTCCCCTCCCGTCCCGCAATGGGAGGAAATGGGACTGAACGAGAGGAGGAAGAGCGAGAAAAGGAGTTAATCACCGCACTAATGCTGCACTTCATCATCGTTTCCTGAGCCCGCCTGCTCACCCTCACTGCCAGCGCTTGACTGTCTACACAGCGCCCCCTGGTTTTACTTTTAACTATGGCAGTGTTTAATCCCTCAGTTTGCTCATCACTTAGAGTGAGTGGAGCTCAAGTAGGATAGCATGTTTATGGAAGAGACACGCAAATCAGAATCAGAATCAGAATACTTTATTGATCCCTGGGGGAAATTATTTTTTGTTACAGTGCTCCATTTTAAACCACCAAAGCACCAAATGAAAGTTGTTGATCCTTGAAGGTGATTCAAGTGGATGCCGATAGGGAGAGGATTTGGACAGACCTTGGCTGTTGTGCATCTGATATTTATGCAGGGCAGAATACTTTTCGTGCTTTTCCATGCATGCATTTGACACTGGTCCTTTGAGAAAGAATATTTATTTTTGAAAAGGCCCACATGTGGTGTGCTGACCCTGTGCTATGCATGAGCCTGCGTGACAAGTATGTGTGCACAAGTACAGACATATATTTTTAGAAGTGCACTTGTCTTAGTGTGTGTTTAAGTGCATGTAATATGCATGCTGTGCCCAGAGATGAATCTGAGGCCGACAGTGAAGGTGAGTAAGTTTAAGCAGGCTGCTCCTTTGGGTTTTTGTTCCATTGACAGTTACAAACAGGATCTTAGGAAGTGCTGCTGCGCATGCCCGACTACAGGGTTGGCCACTAAAACATACGGCCAAGTGCAACGTGCATAACTCATAGTCTTGCTGCCACATCCGTCCCACTGCCCCAGCAGGCACTCTCAGACTATATCAACCACCACAGCCTCTTAAACCCATTTAAGTCTGCTGGATAAAACACTGTAAGTCGCCATTCATGCCCAAGGTAATGCACAAATCCTGTCTTTGTCTTTGACAAATGTAACTACTTACATATACCTCAGTTGAGATCTTTGCGAAATTCGTGTGCTGTATAGCTAACGCTACCAATCTGTCTTTTATTTTGCTTTAAAAGCCAAAATGTTTGCTGTTATTTTCACAGTTTGTGATAAAATAGCCTCCAAAGAAAAACAACTGTCATAATCCTCTATTACTTTCAGTTATTCCAAAACAAAGTTTCGTCTTATGTTTACTTGGCTTTTCGGCACATCAGCTTACCTGACTGGTTCTAATCTACTACATTGCATATGTGCAGAAGGGTAACAGTCTGCTTTTCTAAATTTTAAAGCTAACATGCCATACAAGTGACAGTATAAAGGAACAAAGACTGTCTTTTAAGATCTGTCCATACAGTAGGCGTTAGCACGGCTGCAGCGTGGTATGTTGTGACGGCGTTGTGCGTGTGTGTGTGTGACTGTGAGTGATAGAGTGACAGCCACATGACAGGACTGAGCTGTGATCACAGCTCTGTTGAGGAGACACCGTTGGCAGTGCTTGGCTGGATGCCTGTCAGTTTGTCTATCTGTCTGCTTTCTGGTCATACCGTAGGTACACATACACAATGACACACTTTAACATACCTGGATTTAGGCTTAATGGGCTCCTGTCTTTCATACCCACATTTCCACACAAACACAGTCAACAGACTCGTGGTGAAGATGCCACGGTGCAATGATTTCAGCTGTGGTTCCACATCACCTCCTGCTCATGGTGGTAATTAATTGATGAATGAGGTCAGATCGGAGATATCCAGGCACATCTCTATTCGGTTACAACCCCATCTCATCCCTGAGCTCACCTCTCTGCCACCCCCAAGTTGTTTTCTTAATGCGCAGTGCACCACATTCCCTCTGTGCTCATCTGCATAAGACCTTGGGATGAATGTTAACGATGTTTAATTAGACAAGACGTGGGATGGATGAGTGGATGGAGGCAGTGAGGCCAGGGTGGTGCTGCCCCCCGTTGGGGGGAGAGAACACATAAAACTCGCATAGAAACCGGTAAGCATGTACACACACATGCACTTGATGAACAATAAATGACCATTAAAAGGCCAAAAGCTACAGCTGAACATGACCTTACATGCGATTGGTGCATTCTAAGTTGTGCTACGAGCTCCCCATTCCATATTTCACTAACATCAAGGACATAGACCCCTCGTTGTTTAATGCAATATAAATGAAGCATTTCTAAATGCAGTATATTTCGAGGATATTATGTCGTGGGTAGTAACTGCCATTTATAGTAAATCTAATTAACCAAACTTTTATTTCTCACAGGGTTTCTGTTTGGAGTCAACTCTTTACTTGTAAAATGAATTAGCCCAACATTCAGTATTTCTGGAAATTTCTTCCTGAATTCCCTGACTCTGTTTAGAGACTTTCTAAAGTAATGTATAATTACTTAAACAGAGGGTTAATTGATAGAGTAGTGATACCATACAAAATGTATTAGCTTTACCTTTTTGGGACTAATTAAACTCCAGCTTATTAAAATTTCTGGTCCGCAATTGCTTGACTGAACATTGGGATCAATGCTAGGTGAGAGCACTGCGATCCATGCCTGAGGCCAGGAGGCTGGCTTCTCATGCTTATCTAAGACACTGAGAAAACGTTCCTGTCCCAGCTCGCTCTGTATAAACATTTCCACTACACTGATCTGTGAAAGAACATCAGGAAGCAGCTTACTGTAGGGTAATCCAGTAAATGATCGGCGTGTCATTTCGACTGTACAGCCATTGCCGAGATAAGGGGATGCAGATGTTTTCTCGCTAGCTGTTCCCCGATGAGGTGTCATTATCCAAGCTTGGTCTCAGACCTGCTGTTTTCAGCCCATCTCCTCAACTGGGTGACTGACTGTGGACTGGATGCAAAGGCACACTCACACGTGCACTTTGTGTCTATTGCTCTCTGCTGTCTCCTCCAGGCTTGTGCTTATCTTGTGGTCACGGCCAGACAGAGACACCTGCGAATGCTGTGGATTAGCATGCTGCCTGGGGTAAAGCATTTAATGTGTGCCCCAAGGATCTTGGGCTGAAGGCAGGCTGACTTGTGAGGCTGACGCAAACTCAACGGAGGCATCTTAGGGTCTAGGCTAGGATCGATGACTTCTCAAAGCTGCGACATAAAGCATTTGATGAAACGGCCATTTGAGAGACATGAGTAAACACGCTTTGATTACAACAGAGAAAAGGGGAAATTGTGTTTGTTCTCTTAAAAGTCGGGCTTAAACAACAACAAGACTGCTTGTTCTCCTTTGTGTTGGAGATGCCATGTTAAATCTCCACTCTTAATTAATTTGGAGAGCGCAGAGAGGGAGCGTTTGTCACCCCTGCTCTTGCCCGTTAGTGCTATTTGTCTCTGGGTGACCTTTGATTTCACACTGCATTGGTTTTCTCCTGTTATGGACAAGATGCGGTTTTTGCTGACAACAGAGGAAACCTTATCTTTTAAATAAGTAATTCCTCAACTGCTCAGTGAGTCCACCAGCAGCAAAATATTGGGATTGCGGAAAAGGCGAGCACAGAAGCTCACTGGGGAAAAGATCTCCTCTCTGTGTATGCTGTATATATACCTTTGCCTTAGTCATTAAAAATTCCACAACAACAAAGTGTTTGCAAAAGGCTTTCTACACAATAGTATATAGGTTTCTGTGTGAGAGTGTATGAACAGCCTTTGGCTTGGCATCTGCTCTGTATGCGAGAGGGGCAGGTTTATCGTTGTATTGTTGAGGGGTTTAGGCAGTGACACAATAGCCCCAGCCAGGCCTTCTTGGCACCAGCTGTGGCCCAAAGCTTTAGGCTTTTGGGAAGAGAACATTGATTGGGGTGATGGTTGGAGTGACTGAGAGGTGGGACGGATGAGGGAATTGCAAGGGGATGGATGTGTTGGCACTTGGCTCTGTGGGTTCTGGCTGGGTGCTGGAGCAGTCTCCAGTAACATTGATGCATGGCCATGAATTATATTATGCCTTGGCAGCTGCTTACTCCCAGATTCATCTCAGCAGTCATTGGGTTATTTATTTATTTGTTTCCACAATTTGTCAAAGAATTCCCATGCAAGAGAAAAAAAACTACCTAACAAGATTTAAAAACGAGGCAGATTTAGAGTATTTAATGAATAGGTACTTTTTCAGATACACACATTATGACAGTAATGTAAGTTTAGGCGTGGTACCAAAATTCTGAAAGAATACCTAGTTTCTAACTTGATGCCATAGATTTTTTAAAAAGTGCAGCGACGTACATGACAGTTTTCTCAGAACCTCTCATGAACATCTGCTTGGAAACCTGCCTGGATAACACCTCATTCAGTAGCTGCCTGCACACTGTTTGAGATAGAAGTGATGCTTTCGGCCCTTTGTGTGACTCTGACATGGCTGTTCGGACACCTTTGTTCTGTGAGGAGAGGCCCATTCACAGTGTGCCCAGGGAACAAATTGAATCTGGTTGACAATTAATAGCCAAGCGGCATGTTTAATTAAGAGCATGTAGCCAGCAAGAGACATGAGGGAGATAAACAGAGGAGAGCTGCACAGAGCCAGACTGGGCTCACAAAGGAGCAGGCCATTGGAGCGGCTGGTTGATCGATTCCCTACCGTCTGCGAAGGCAGCCTTCACAAAGAGCATTCTGTGCCTACCTTCTCAACGGGCTGAACTTTTAGAGGGGAGAGATGTGAGACTGATAATGCACACGAGGCAGATGGGAGTATGCAGATAGAGGCGAAAAAGTTGAGGAAAAGTTTGCTTGGTGAAAACATCTACAAGTGAAAATCTATACAACTGCACAGACCCACTTCAGCATTTGATAGCTTCACTTTGGGTAAAATCACCTTGAACATGATTATTACTGGTGTTGAGTAGTCTCTGGCTGTGTCTCATGTGGATGGATAGTGTTACATACATGTCTGGCGCTGGAGTCTGCTGTTAGGAGACGAAACATTCATGCCAGCAAGCTGGTTTGACTTCAGGCATCTGTGACCTTCACAGTCCTACATTCCCGTTATTGTAACGTGAACACAAAGCGGCAGAGAGCCAGGAGAGAGAGAGTGGGGGAGAGAGAGGGGAAGAACACTTGACAGCTTGTCTGATAGGCCAAACAATACCGGCTATGGCCAGGCGATGCTTTGGACAGATAGCTACACACACGCGCGCGCGCTCGCACCCACTTCAATTAAAGGGAGCCCTCCTCTAGAACTAACAATCACATCATTGTCAGTGAGATGTCAGGAGCTGAGAGGAGATAAAATGATAGCAGTTCACGTGAGGATTTGACTGGTGCTATATGTGCACTTGCCTTTGCATTCGGTGTTCTTATACGTGTTTTTTTCGCCTGGATGTGTGCGTGCTGAGAAGCGAACAGAGAGATGACAAGAACAGAAAAGGAAGTTGCAGGAATGTAACTGCTTCGTGAAAGAATTAAATGTGTGTATGTGCTTGCGTGCCGTGCCGACGGTGTACACCAAGTAGCAAAGGAAGATAAAGGCATGGGTCTGACAGACAAAGGGTGATCCTTCCATGCTGATTAGTAGTTGGGTGGGGGGAGTTTCTTCTGGCTAATTGGCCTGAGCTGGAGATCTGACCGTTCGCCTTGGTAAAATTTCCAAACTGTCTTGTCTTCGTGTCTTTTCTCATTGTCTCAAAAGCAGAACATGTCACTTTCCGTGGACGGACGTGACAATTGGGCTCAGTCTTGTAGTCTTTTTCTTTTCAAAGCATTCACAGCAGTCAGATTAAACACATCACATTTTGCCCTTTTACAACATCTTTTGCTTCATTCTCTCCTCCATCTCTTTCTCCTTCTTGTCCTTCACCTCTTCTCTTCCTGCTTGTAACATCGTGAGCAAGCTTGACTTTATTGTCACATGTTGTCCTCGTATCAGAACGTTCTGCATTCAGTCCATTTCACTATGTAGTTGAACAAAGATTTTTACTTTTAACAAAGCTTCTCAGCACAGCAAACGGCTACTTTAAACAAATGTGCACCACACGCTCAAAGGCAAACATGGAAGATGCTGCCAAAGGAAAACTGCAGTTCTGGAGGAAGACCTGTAGGTGGTTCTGGGAGGCATCAAGGATTGAAAGTTAAAATTGGTTTCATGCAAGGGTGCACCAGTCATTTGGCTGCACTGAATAGTAGAATTCAGAGGATAATGTGGGCATTAATTGATTTTGGAGCTGAAATAAATAGGCTCTCAGGATCACATGAGACAGAATTCTGCTCATTTGTGCCTTTGAGGAAGACGTGAGAATCTCTCAGCCGCTTTCTGCTCGTCTTTCTGGTCCTACAGTTACCCTAAAATGAAAGCTGACATCATTTGATTGATATGAAGTAAATGGGAACCTTCTAGATTCCTCTCTCACTTCTTTTATGCATGATTCCATTGCTTCTTGACTTTTGTAGGGGAGGGGGGGGGGATAATTTATGATATTTAAGGATATAATGCTCAGATTCTTACAATGTTTCCACCGGGAGAACTCACACCTCAATTATATTTAGATGACATTTAATGCCCTCTCGGTGGATTTTCACTAGAATATCTTTCTCTCCCAAAGCATAGAAATGCAACAAATGTAACATTTATGTCTGCTCGCGATCAAATCGTGAAATTATATTAGAAATCACACAGACCTGCTGGCTGTTGGCTCACACGGCACTTCCAATATCTGCTGTCTACCAAAGCTGGAGCATCTGTCAAATGGGGGGGAACAAGAATAAGAAAGAGAGAAGACACAGAGAGAACCCTCTTGTCTAGTAAGTTTGACTGCTCCTGCAGTTTTTTTGTTTTTTTTTTTACTTTTGTTGGCAAGAAGTTGGGTTTTGAGGAGGAGGATAAAAGTTCGCCAACAGAATGGGGTAACAGCCTGGAGTCTCTGCAGTGGGGCTGGGGTAAGGTCAGCATCACGGAGACTACGCCACTCTCCGTTCTCCTTGGTTGGGCTGTCAGCGGGAGGGAACAGACATCCTGCTGCATAGCTGATGAAGAGGACATGCAGCGCGGACGCCAGAGGTCAGACAGCCATGGGGTGTCAGGAAGTGAACCTGGCCACTTCCCGCCGCGCCCTGAAGCGAACCACCACAATGCATCTGCGTTTTTGCCCTGTTTACCAAGGTAGCGCTCCACATTTCCACCAAGCCTCAAACATATCTTAGAGTCTTGCCAGAAGTTAGAGCCTGCAGGGAAAGAGGGGGAGCAATAGATAAAAGAAGAAAGAGGTATAATAGAATTATTACACAAGACACATCTCTCAAGGGTACAGCAGTAGGTGGTCCCATATGGGCTTTACATCAGCAGGCACACACATCCATAGCAACAGCCACTGGGTCACAACGCACACAAATTGTGGCTGGCAAAGATGGATGTATTTCATCTCAGTCAACTTTATGTCCAGTTCACTTTTTGTCAGACACCACATGCTGCAAATCCATTCCCATGCCAGCTATTTTTTTTTACTCTTCTAGGTTTGTCTTGTGCTTAGCTGTACACCAGTGTCTCTGCTTTCCTCCTTCATTTGTCTTTTGTGGTGATGTAGCCTCCTGTGGGAGGCGGTGGCTGACCATTGTAGTCCTTCAAGGCCAAATAATTACATCCTCTCAATGAACATCCAAGACAGCAGCTCTAGCACCAAAGCCAAAACAATCCTGCCTTCTGTCAGCTCCTTCTTGGTCCTGGTCTTCTTCTTTCTGTTACACTTTCCCTTCATCTTATAGCTGCTCGGATGCACAGTATTGAGAATAGCTGCTTGACTGTGGAATGAATATAATCATAATTGTTTGGGTTGATATAAAGATCATTTATCACAATCACTCATCAACTTTAAAATCATAATATATCTGTTAAATTAAAAGTTTTTTATGGGTTCATTCCCTTCAGCTCTAATAACAGTCAGCTGCAGAGGTAAACAATGAGAGGCCCAGGTGGCAACTGACTTGCGGGCATCAGAAGACTTGGAGTGAAGCCACTGAGGGAGACTTATAGGGCTGAGCCTCCTCTGGTTCGACTGGCAATACCTTGTTACGACTTTTACTTCCTTCTTATTGATCTTGAACAGCTTGTCTAATAGATGCAGGTTAAATAAAGGTTCTCTACCTACCTTGGTTGGAGGTGCATTAAACGATTAAAATTGGGACTTTTAGGGATAGCACGTGACTAAAATGTAGTAATATTAAAGAATCCTTATTTTTTGTCTTGTCAAAGTCTTTCATAGTGCCTCAAATAACGTAGTGAACTGAGCTAGTTAGTATATTTATATTTAGGTAGTATAGCTTTTTTCTTTGCTTTCTTTGAATTCTGGTTAAGTGTTGCTGGTTCTGTGTTTACTGTAATTGCCTTTTGCAAAATTACTCCTTACTTCTGAAAACTTTTGTGGTACCGATCAGCCTTGATTGCAAACACCTGTTCGGTCTTTGCAATATACAGATACTGACATATTAAAGGAAAAGGGAAACATTAAGCCACCTCATCACCTTACATACACACACACACACATTTCCCCTGAGGAAAGACTCGTCTTTCTCCGCTGTTGTCACTTATGCTCAGTCTTGTTCTTGTGCATAACTACAATATAGTGTACAAAAGTGATATAGTAAACAAAAAAAGAGAGTGCTGGCAGAGCAGCTGCTGTAGGTAACATTGATTGTGGGAGCAGGGAGGCGTTGAGGAGTGAGTCTCCCCAGGAGAATGCCTCCTATTTCAGAACAGTCTTATGACCAGCATGCCGAGCAGAAATGTGAAGAGAGGCATTGACCAACTACTGGAAAACATCTAAGCTATCCAGGATCAATGTCAAATTGATTCCAGAACTATGTATAATGTAGGCCAGTGGACAGCTTGTCTCGCTCTTTCCACCTCCTGTATGGCTGCGCTTCAGGAGCTGAGATGGTACATAGCAAGCTAGATGGACAAACAGAACAAAATCGCCTGAGGTGTGTTTTAAACACATTGCAAGCCCTTTTGTGGTAAAGGTGTTCATGTGTGCTAAGCAGCTATTCCTCACAGAAATGTGTTGTGCCATGGTCATGCACCTTTTGCCTTAAATCAGTCCGTTACATCAGTTGCCAAAGTTTCAGGATAGTTTGAGGTTGTGGGTACAGCCACTGCAGAACAACTAATTTGCTCGTCACAGTGGATTAACAGAGTGGACACAGTGTGACTTCCACCCTTCCCTTTCAGAAGGGAAGCCCCATGCAGGTTCTAATGAGCAGTATGCTGGAGAGGGGATTTTTTAAACCTAACACAGTACTCATAGGACAGCCTCACCCCTCTTCAACAGATGCCAAGTGCAGCTGTCAACAGCGTCATACCCTATTGTTGTTTTTGCTTTCTGAACTCTCTCATCTCGCTCTCTCGTACTGACCATTTGTCTTGATAGCAGATCAACTGCATCCTATTATGAGACATGCTCAGAAAATCTTAAAGGCAGCTGGAGGTTAAAGTTGGCTCAGATGGATTCACTCTACCTTACCACTTTTCCTCTCTTAAAAGAGAAATGTGGCTGTATGAGATTACATGGATACAGCGTGTAATACGTTATTGTCAGTGCATTAAGAATTCATGAATTATAAATTTAAAAAAACAAACTCAAAATGATTCAGCTAAGGTACGTTTGCTTGCAGAATTGAACCAAATCACACTTATTAAATCACCGATATACCTTTAATGCATTTAAACTTCAAACTTTTTACTCTGTCCTTTTTAGTCAGTTTCTACTATCTACATTTTCAGTAACTCTACTAGCCGCTTTCTCTTTTCTGTTATCTAGTGCTCATCTCTGTCTGTCTGTAACTAATTGCATTTTTTAAATTTATTTTCATTTTTTTGGGTCTAAACTTGTGATAGCTGGTACTTTGGCAAACTCCTTCCACCCTCCCCAAACACCAGCCAGTGCATTTGTGCCTGGACAGGTTGGTTTCCTGGGCTGCCCTGGAGGAAATATCAGATGACCTGGCACTCCACAGTAAAACCCAGGTCATCAGGGAGGGCTCCTCTAACCATATCCCTCCCATGGCCCCCCCTTTCATTCACTTCCTGCTTTCAAGTGTAGGGCAAGGTCAAAGCTTTGAGGATGCATTCCCCAGACTTCACCATGAGGCAGGCTGGAGGCGCTGTGCTCTGCTCTCTAACCAGACTTTTCTCCGTCTATTCTTTCACATCCTCTTGCTCTCACATATTCATTTCATTGGCTCGGGCTTTTACTGCAATCAATACTGTTGCTTAAGTTAGTTTTTCTAATACAGCTATTCATTAAGTGCATTTTCATTAGTGTCAGTAGAGAACCAATGTAACTGGAATAATGGATAAACATATGCTGTAATTGTTGAATCCTATTTTTGGGGTGATGAAGTCTGGTTTTAAATAACAGAGCTCACCCAAAAGAAAAATAAGTCATTACTCTGTTTTTACATAATGCCTAGTAAATTGTGGGTTTTAAAAACTAAGACTCAATTCTCAGACAATGATGTAACTAAGGGTATTTTAATGCAGGAGTTGCACAGAATAAAATGCACTTAGAGTTTTGTCCTCCCAGCTTTGTATTGTTCCCAGCCCTCAATTTTTCTCTCGGCACAAATGCTCTGTGGATGCGGAAACAAGAGCGAAGCATTATGAATGGTGTTTAGAGACAGGTGTCTGATCTGTCCTGAGATAATGCCAAAAGACTCCTATCTCCCCTTCTAATGGAACAGCGACAGTTGTTTCAAGTAATCAGGCCTGTCATCCAAATGTTGAAGCGCTGGTCCTCTCAACACCTCTCTTTTCTTTCCATAAATCAAAGTTGGTGGCAATGCAGGAAATCAGAGGATACAGCAAAAACAATCTGGCAACGAGTTCTTCCAGAATAGGGAATCCTCTCTGAATATCTCCATCAAACACAGGGGTCATCTTTGTCTGACTTTTGTGGAAATAAGAAAGGGCAAGGGTGAAATCCATCTAATCAGCTCTACAAACAGTTCCCATAAGATTATCACTGCATCTAATTTTAACATCATATTCAAATAAGGGATGAGCCAAATAGTGAATACTTTTTTTCTGAGAGTTTACTGCTCCCGCTCCCCTTTCTTGGTCCAAAGAAGTGAAATGGGATGAATATGTTAGTGTCATCTCCAATTTCAAATAGGTAGACATTTCAAAAGATGATTCTCTCTGGAGAAAATGTTATACCTCTAGAGTGAAAAATATCATTTGAAAAGCAAGACAGTAAAAGCCAGTCATCTCAAAATGAAAATTTTCTCATGGTGGCTTTCCTTTTCACCTCAACGGTAATGGGAAAGAAAAAA
The DNA here is from genome assembly GCF_057382095.1 of Aulonocara sp. 'chitande type north' Nkhata Bay. Classification (NCBI taxonomy): domain Eukaryota; kingdom Metazoa; phylum Chordata; class Actinopteri; order Cichliformes; family Cichlidae; genus Aulonocara; species Aulonocara sp. 'chitande type north' Nkhata Bay. Next base: position 35,352,334 of record NC_141363.1, read on the forward strand.
AAGGACAGGGGGTGAGGTAGGAGAGGGTGGGTGGATGCTATAAGAAGAGAGAAATAAAGGGGAGACACACTGATGAGTACAGGAGTGACACTGCTTGAGGAGCATGTTAATAACGTGTCAGGCACAGACAGGTAACCAGTAATCAGGCCTTGTGACTGTAACAGGGTAGACAGAAACACACGCACACATAAACACCCTCCTCTCCATCTCCATCAGCCCTGAAACTGTTAGACTGCTCGGTCATGTTCTGGGGCAGCCCCCTCCGCTAACAGTGTGTCGCAGCTTTTACAGAGACAAAAGAAACAAATGAGATGGCTGGGTTACAACAAACAGCTCCGGGTTGTTCTTTCCCCTTGAAAATGAAAGACCCTCTTTTTTGCAAGTACAGTGTCAATTAGAGGTGGTTTTGCTCCTGCTCACTCTCCAGTTCTTAGCTTTTGCTGATTGGCATTTATTTAGAAAAAAAGGTTGCCTTAATTCAGGATATGGCGAATACAGGAGTACAGTATATTTTAACGACACCAGGAGGTAAAACGACAGCAAAGATCATGTCAGTAGGGAGGGTGAGGCATAAACCTCATGCAAGTACAAACAACCTTGCACGAGGTGGATTCTGACCTAAGCGGGAGAGTGTGGATGGAGCTGTGTGTACAGAGAGCCTCCTCTGAATATTTCCCTAGTGAGAGAGCGTAGGCCAGAGACACTAAGGTCAGCAGATAGAGTCCAGAGCCAATTGACAGCTGCTGGTTTGACTTTGATACACCATCAGTGCTCAGCACAGCGCTTGCCCATTTCCCCCTCCACCCCTCTTGCACTAACCCGCAAGTGTGTTTGCTCAACCTGAACGCATGCTAGCCTCTCATTATGCCGCCCATGCAAACTTTGTCTCCTTGCAGCTGTTTAATGGCTGCACGTCTGTTTTTGTTTGTTTCCTCACCATAAGATTATTGCACCTTTATGGCTGGTCGGGGGGTTGGAATAATCCCTGGCATCTGTTCAGAGAGGGAGGGGTGAGAAAGAGCCAGAGGAAGGGCCATGCTTCTTTCTTTCTTTCTTTCTTGTTTGTTTAAATTTTTCTAAATATGGGACCATGTGGCCCTCTATTTCATCCTCTGCGACTGAGACTGGAGCTGTGGTTGGATTTTAAAGGCAAGAATGATGGAAAGGGCTTCGTGCTAACAGGCACAAAGGTCACTGAAGGAGCTTCTTGTTGCCGTTTATAACTCCCAGAATGAACACAAAATAACATCACAGGCACGTTAGTCCAGTTTAATGGATGCAGAACAGTAATGCCTTTTGATACCTGGTTAGTTTGTGTTTTTTCTTTGAATATTGTAATTGTTGTTGTTGGCTCAGCACACATTCTCTATGTGTTTTGGTGTCTATATAACAAGATTATTTGCTCATTAAATCAACAAGGTTGTTACTGTCTGCTCTTATACTTTCAATGCTGTTTTATTTTTCTGTTGCATAGCAAAAGTTGCCTGAGCTCCTTTAGAAAAGCCTCATCTCCTTTCTGTTATTTTATTAAGTCAAGATGCCATCTTGTCATGGCTTCTGTGCCTCCGGTCATTATGGCAGGAGAACAAGAACTTAATCAACAGGGCATTATCTCCCAGTGTGCACCTGGAGGCAACACTGCCAGTCATGCTACCATCGCTTTTTTTGTTGGTAACCCTGACAGCCTGGAAACCCCTCACACCACACACCCTGCAGCATCCCCATGGGCTATCGCCAGTGTCTGTGCCAGGTCACACTTGTGACACGGCCTTGAAGGCCCAGTTGGTGCCTTCTTGCAGTGGTGCATATTTTAGAATTTTTATGAATTTGAAGAGAAAATGATGGAAGAAATGAAGAAATGGTCCTGGTTTATGTGCTTGCTTTATGCTGCCACACACTGGATGTGTCATATTTTTCCAGTTTGCACTTTTGAAACAGCTGCTGCTTTTGTTGACATTATTGCCCCGTGTGGGCAGGTGAAGTAACAGCATTTAGTCCCAAAGGAAGCTATTTTCAAACCCTATCCTCACAAACCAAAGAAGACAATATCTTAGAAACACATTTACTCTTAAAGGTTTGTTGACACTCCAACATGAGGTGAGACACACATCCTTATAAACTGAAAAGACAGTGTTTTTGTGGAAGATGGCAGCAGCTCTGTCCTTGTGTCTAGCTCTCTCTAGTCTGACAAATGTTCTTGCTGAAGAGTGAATTACTGGCTGTCGCTGGTAATCATTAGGTTGTCTACCAGCATCCAAAGTGCTTTTTATTTCTGCCCATTAGTTTGGTGAGAAAATGGCCGGGTATGGTCCAGTGTGTTCTCCCTTACACTCAGACTGATGCAGTAGGCAGGGCAAGCATGGGAAACATGAAAGTGTTTGAAGTATCTCTATTTATGCCAGTGGCAGTTTGGGCTTTTTTTTAAAAAGCATGGTGTCTATAGCATCTCTGTACACAACTGACTCCAAAGGATCTACTGCCTTTTCTGAAGAAGCAATACACACACATGTCAATATTGTGAGACTGGCGTGTAATTATCATTCAAAGGTTAAAGAGTGGATTGATCCATAGAGAAGTGTCAAGGGCAGATCAAAGGGATTTGGGGGAGGATCGGACCAAAAATGTTAAAAGCTGCTCACTCTCAAACACAGAGACGTCAATCTTTCAGAAAGCACCTTGATGTCCTCTGAGGAGAACCTGATCAAAGCTTTTGTAACAAAGATAGTCTCAGAAGATGATCTGACCTCAGTTGCATTCCACTTCTGTCTTTCATTTTACTTTTAGCAGTCTGCATTTACCTGGCTGAACTCCCCAGCACTGCCCCGGTTTCCGTCTTTCCTGTGTTTGCACTGCTTGTTAAACTGTCTGAATATCAATGAAGCAGTCTCACCGATGTATAACAAACACAAGAGAACAGTGATTAAAGATGACATATCTAAGCCTCACTCACTTCCTTCTCCTCTCGTCTCTTTTTCACAGGAGATCGCAGCTTACTTGATAACATTTGAAAAGCATGAAGAATGGCTAACGACATCCCCTAAAACAAGGTAAGACCATTACACTCACTGCCCTCTTTAAAACATAGGGTTTTTAAGATTTATAGTCCTGCAAGTATTACACTCTGTGAGTCAAAATTTACATTTTTGTTTTTTCCTTTTTTTTTCTTTCCAAGGCAATTTCCCTTATGCGCGGCTCATAATTACCTTCAAGTTTACTGTAGGATGTTTAATATTACAGGGTGCTGATGGCTGTTCAGAAAAGTTTACAGTTTGCAGATAAATTATAGAATATTAATAATGACTAATAACTGCCTTTTAGCACTCCAATTAACACAACATGCACTGCTGCAGCATCTGCTGTGAATGTTATGTTAATGTGCCTCTATCTGTCTGCACATTCGCCACTCCACTGTCTAGGTCAGATGTTACACCCCCATGTTGAACAAAATGCCAAGAGCTAGTGCTATATTTGAAATAGAATCGTTTTTCCAGCATGGGACCTAATTTATTTTATTAATATATGCAGATACATATAGTGCCAATTTGCATGTCCTCCTCAGTTTTTCAGCAAATTTCAGCAAAAGCAGTTTAATGTCAGAGAATGTGTCTGTGGCAGCACTGGCTGTGATGCCATTATTTAACATACATGGTATAATGACTATTAATATATGCAGCTGTGATAGCAACCTTTTACATTTAACAGCATTAGATACATTTCAGTTTGAGTGTATTTGGATAATCTTTTTCGTATTATACAGCTTTAGAGTTGGCATCTTTGGCCTCTGTTGGACTATCAAACAGAAGTGTCGCACTGTAAGACCACAAAATCTTTTCTTAGCTCCAGCATATACAGCCTATTTAAACATGATCCCTTTTGCTTAAGTTTACATGTTCATGCATTTAGAATAAGCTAATCAATGTTAAATCTTTCTTTATCTTCTTTTTTTCTTTGAGTTTGAATTGCTGTGTTGGCATTATTAGCAAACCTCATCCGTGCGTAAGTGGACTCTGGGCTTACTGGCACAGAACCGATTGCTCGCATACCCTCCTCTCTTCCACTGCCTCGGAGGGACATTGATAATAGTCCTGCATTAAAACACTACCAATTAAAATATGTTCTCCGGTTTAATTCTAGGCCAAAAGAGCATCAGGCACACCCTTTTTTTAAAATCAAGAATCCTTCCTTCTTCCCAAGCCACTTCTGTCTAATTTACCAAAATGAATTCAAAATCACACTTTTTTCTTTCGTGTGACCTGTGTAGTTGGCTTTACAGTCACCTTTATTTCCTCTTCAATGTATACACATTCTTTTATCTTGCTCTAGTACCTTAAGTGACCTTAAGGAATAAAAAAGGGATCGTAATCAAAAAAAGGCCACGTTTTGGGGTCCTGGAGAGCTACAAATGTCACAGTACTGGCATCATAGTGCACAAGACAGGCTAAAAATGACTCTTGTGTGAGATGTGAGAGACTTGTGATCCAGTGACTTTCTATACAAATGGTCCTCAGTATAGTGATGGCCACAGTCTGTCACCACTTGCTGTATGTGATGCAGTGGTCTTAGTGTGCTCAGGGATTTCAGCCCCATGTCATCTCGTAGCACAGGTGCTGATATCTCAGATATGTCATCAGGGAGCAGTTCCTAGTGTACATCTACAGATCACCTGACAACACAATAACACATCTCATGTTTTAGAGTACCTGTCTTTTCAGCACAAGATGTGTGTGTTTACTCTGTATGTGTGTTTGCCAACAGGAGAGTCAGCGAGAAAGCTTGTGAAGTGTTTGTATTTTTCCAGATGTCAGTGGAAGAGTAGGGTGTAGTGATGGATGTCGGGGCCAGGAAAGGTTGGCGAGAGTCAAAGGATGAGGCGTATATGTGTGATTGATGGTAGCTGATTGATGGCTAGGCTCTACATGAAAATTTTCTGTTCAAGGTGGGGAATAGGCTAAGTAGGCTAATTCTCCCCCAGCCAGGGCTTTTACTCCAGGTTAGTGGGGCATGATGGGAGGCAAAGATGAGCAGCAGGGTCATACACAGAGAAGCACAGCGCTACATGGCTGCACCGCATGCATGCAACAGCTCTGACACATGCAGGTCATAAAGATGGGAGTGGGCCACAGTCAGAGCTCAAGGAGCTGACACCAGCTGTTTGACCAAGGTGTCACGCGATGCTGTACATGCCTTGAATAGAGATGGCATCCTGTCAACACGAGGAAGATAAAACGAAGTGGACCTGTTTCATACATGCATAGACGTATCTCTGGGTTCATGCTGATGCGCATACAGTAACAGTACAGCCAGTGTTATCTTTTGCTTGGGTCTGTTTCTGTTTGTTTATCATTTCAAAATCTGAAGCATGCCAGGGGAGAATGGTGGAATGCTGAGTGATTGATGTGCTTAGCTCTAGTAATACACATTCCCTTTCAGATAGGAAGTGCAACAGTGCTTAAAATCAATACCGGTGTTCTCCCACTGACTGCTTGAACAGCACTACAGCTAATTCAGGCCGCACCTGTCAGAGCTGGGGAAATCTTTCCCTACTCGGGCCTTACACTTTAATTTACACCCACAGCCTCGCTGGCTTCCATTTCCATTAAAGGGAGAGCCTGGCATTATGGCTTTAATGAAGGCCACGGCCAGGCTGTGATTTAAGATGGCCGTTACCCCGCACCTTCACTCCACAGGAGGGAACACACTTAAAGGGACAATTAGGATTTTCCTCTACTGCATCCTTCCGGAGAGCCATACTCATTCTTTCCTTTTGGCTTTTTAAAGATGTGACCATACTGCTTCAGTTGATGGGATCTGAAGGTGCCTGTGGGAGAAAGGTAGAAACAGAAGGAAGGGAAAAGAATTGCGGTTCCAAATCTAGACAATAACATTTGATGTGACCTCATCATGGGCATAACATTGCGCTCCTGTTGAGAACAGGCATTCATTATCCATCATAAATGACACAAATATCTCCTTAAGGGGCTGTTTAGAGGTGTTTGAATGCTGACAGATGGAGTAACTATTGACTAGATGGTGTCACAGATTGGTCAGCCCAAAGAGCTAATGGACACCTGTGTGTAGTACAGAGAGAGCTCGTTATCGTGAGCGTCCCCTGAACATCACATGGTTTCATGTTGAAGCAGTTGCACATTAGTGCTTCTTGTCTTCACTGTTTGTTTTATTGAACCGGTTAAAAGCAATCCGTTGCAAAACACAGCACAGAGACCCCGCTTTTACACCTGCTAGTCTACTGTATGCAGCGATACAGTAGACTAGCTGTAGCTGTTAGAAAGTTGAAGTGGTGGGTTGTGTCAGCTATTTGCTTTGACTTTTGCACTAGTTTGGAGCGCATACATTTACACATGTGCTTACATGACCACAGAACACACTCCTTCTCTCTTACTCACGCACACACACATACACGAATGCACACACACGCACCCACACATTGTATATTGAAACTATCAAACAATAAGCACCAGTCCTTGGAGGGCCCTGCATTGACACTGAACCTAGCCGCCCCCACGTCCCAGCGCAATAGCCCTCTCTCCTCCCACATCCACAGCAACAGAAACAGCAGCAGCAGCACTCCAAAATGAAACCAAGTCCCTTTAGACAGCTTCCAAAGACAATGCTTTTATTAAAACCTACAGTAGTGGCGCCACCCCAGAGGCGCGGGTACACCAACAACAGAGTAGAGAAGAACTGAGAGGCAGCCTGAGATCTGCTAATGACTGTTTGTTTGCGATTGTGTATGGTGTTTGCGATTGTGTAGGGTGCCTATGAATGTGAATTTCTGTCTGTGACAGTGGGAAAGACATAGATAGAGGGGATTGTGTTTAATGCTTATGCGTGAATTTACTCATGTGTATGCACACGATATGTGCATACACGTAAAGTTGAGAGTTCATGACTGTGCAATTATGCAGGTGTTTATGAGTATATGGAGCTACCATGTGTACATAATTACAGCTGAAACTGTGTGTGTTTTGAATAAAAACCACGCTAGTCCTGTATACCATGTGTGTGTCAATTTTGGAAGAGACTTGGTGTTAGATTTGTATTGTTGATTGTCATTTATGCTTAGAAATATTTACTTATATATGCTTAGAGTTTTGTAATTAGTTGTAGATTGGTAGAGGTTTTGATCCTTGATAGTCTGCAAACTTTGTGTGTATTAGACAGCACTTTGGGAGCATGAGAGGTCATACCGTGTCTTATTGTTTTATGGTAGGATTAACGTAGTTGCGTCTGTTCTAGTCTAAGTGCTCTTTGTTTAGATGAACTGCAGGACTTCCTCACCGTGTTATCTAGGATGAACCATCTAGGGGGAGGGGGAGGCTACCCTCTTCCTGACCAAGGATGTTTGACCCTTTGATCAGCAGTCCACACACACACACACACACACACACACACACACACACACACACACACACACACACACACACACAGGCAAGGTACTCTTTGTGTGTATGTAGACGTCATATGTTAATGAACTTATGCATATTCATGTAACCTCAATAAAAGAACAGTGGTACGGGAGAACGGACGAGAGCAACTGGGGTCAAGCGAAGGAACGGTGCCTGTCCGGTTCTCTCCCGTGCACGAGAAACATGAAGAAGCTTGCCTACTTGTGTCTTGCTTTGCAGTGTAATTATATTGCCTTCAACGTTCCAGCGGATGGGTTCAAGCTACAAACCTATCACTTGGTATCTGGGTGAGTCTGTCATTGTGAATAAAACCTCCATAGCCCTATGTGTAAGCTGTGTTTCTGTCATCAAGTTTGGCAAATGGTGTGAGGAAGTGCTGGACCTTCAGTGACTGTGTGCGTGTGTATAAGTGTTGGGGGGAGATGTGTAGGATGTGCCTGAGAAGGGCGTCTGATAGTGTTTGGTCCTAATGCTTTGTGGCACTCGTTGGCTGGCAGAGTTTCAGAGGAGAGTGGAAAAGGACAGGAGCAGCAGGAGCAAGAGAGAGAGAAAGAGAAAGGAAGAGGGTGAGGAGACAGCTCAAAGAGAGATACATAAAGAAACAAAGGCATAGAAGATGAGGGGGTATTTCATTAGCTAACACTGAAATTAAGACTCTAAGACTGCGATATCGTCCTAAATCAAGCTGGGGCTATTAAAAAAAGCCCGCATGACATGTAACTGGAGAAAATGTTTAGCGAGCCACTGTAGTGGGACCACCCTCTTCTTTTTATCTGCATTTTCCGCTTCTCTTATGTTATTTTCATCCCAAATCATCATGGGAAAAACCGAGCTGTTTGCATAGTGACACTTGGTTGTCCCATTGTGTCGGGACAACACACTGGGTCATTGTACCCCACTGCTTCCACCCAGTCAACAGCACTGACAAGGACAGGCCTTGCAGACTGGGTGAAATAAGGCCCACCTGGGAAAGCTGGGAGGACAGGAGTCAGGTGAACCTTGATAGCATAACGTAAGAGTGAATGAAAGTGAGAAAATGAAAAATGGTCATTGAAGGAAGAGTGAATATGATTGAGCGAGAGCAGTTTAGAAAATGGAAACATGTCGATAAGAGAAGCGAACAGACGAGATGGAGATGGGAGGAATAGTGATGGATGTGGTGAGGAGAAAGGGGGGGGGGGGGCATACGCAAACAGACGAAAGAGCAGGGGAAAGATGGAATGGAGGGGGATTAAGCTGACATTGGACGAGAGAGAGAAAAAAAGAGAAAAATAAAGTGGGTAAACAGCAGATAGAGATGGAGGGAGGTGAGCAATGGAATCAACTGACAGATAGAGAAAAGTCCTGTGGTTTTGGGGCATGGGAGGGAGAATGCAAACGGTCAATAGATTACAGCTAGTGTTGTGCCAAGTGCCAGGGCCTCAGACTCCAAGCCAACTTAATAGCGCCTCTTGTTGTCTGTCCTTTAAAGTAATGCCCAAGCCAAACCCAGGGAAGCAGCCTGAGCCCGAGGCTAGTGGAAATGGACAGGGGACTAGATATATGTTAGTTTGCATCCCAGCTGCTGTTTATTACCCTGGCCAGCTTGCTCACTAGAGACCATTCAAAAGAACATAGAACATCATCTAGTTTTATTGCCTTTATTCCCCCTACATGCAACAGGGCTGCTGCTGCTGAAGGCCAGGAAGGGCATGATCTGTCTTTGAAATGAATCCTTTTTATTATGTGCCACTTTCTGTATGGTAATAGACATTAAAGATTAGTACATTAAAGTTTAGGACTGTGGTAGAGGGCTCCAAGTTAGTCTATACAAGTTGAGGATTATTGTGTAGTACAGCTAGACAAAAGCAGTATGAAAAATAAGCATGCCTAGCCTTGTTTGTTATGCCAATATGAGAAAGAGGTGGAGAGGAGGAAGGAGTGCAGCCAGTAGCTGGCCACAGGAGAGAAGGGATAAATAAATAGAGGAGGAAGTTGATGTCAAGCAGGTGTTCAAGGAGAAAGTGTCAGCCAAGCGGGCCGAGATGGGGAGAAGTGCTGCCTCTGCAGCCTGATAATAAAGACTTAATTCAATTAGCGCTTCTGCACCGGTGAGCAGCGTGCAGGCTGGCTGTCGTGGAGCAGGCCATAGACACAGCTGAGCTCGCCCTCAGCCACCCAGACACATAGATGTCCAGCCCTACACCGACCCAGCACTTTGCTGTGCTCTCTCTCCCCCTGGGTCTCTCTCTCTCGCTCACATACACACAAAGAAGACCCAACATTATTCACACCTGAGTCACTGAGAAGTCCAGTGACTAAACCCTGCATACACATCTCTCCTACACAGACCCTGTAACTCACAACACATACACACATAGTCTTCTTCACCCTCATCCCTCCCCATAAAGCAAACTCCCTTCAGCTCCTCTCCCTTTTCTGCCTTCATACTCTCCTTTGAACCCCCCTTTGCTCTCCACCTTCTTTTGTACTTTTTGCTTTCACGTTGTCACACTGCAGCGTTGGTGCCGAATCGCCGTGTGTTGGCCAGTACGGTGAGGATTGTGACTGCAAGTCCCTATTTTCAGCCCATCATACCCTGGTGCCCAGTTGGGTGCTGTCCTGTAGGCATATGGTGTAGCGGAGAGCAGATCCTGGGCCTTTCGAAAACCCTTGGGGGTATTTTAAACAGCTTTCCATCCCACGCACCTCTCTATGCCATTCCCTAGAATCTGGTCTGCCACTCTCTGCTTTGGGTGCGGTCTGTGAAAGTCTGTTCATGACTTGTCACTTTATGATCCTATTGGTGTACAGTAGTAGCACCACCGAGCAGAACGCAGTCATGTCTTAAAAGCTCCCACACATACAGGAAGGTGGAGGATGGGGAAAGGAAGTGGCAGAGGACTGTGAAGAGGAGGAGGTGGAGGAGGAGGAAAAGAAAGGACAGGACACACTGCTTCGATGATACTTTTCGCTGTTATGTAAAGAGAAGGAGAAAATAGGTCCTGGGCCGTTGCCAGAGAGCATGGTGAATCACCAGCAAAGAACAGGCACGACATGAGTGTGCATAAACACACGCGCGCACACACACTGGCACACATTCTGTCCCATTTCTTCACCCCAACTGAGCTTTGCAGTACAGGAAGTACAGCAGATGATGAGTTGCCTTTTGGCACCATTAAAATGTGTAAAAACGTCAAATGGCAGGACTGACCCTTTGCACCTTCTCCTCTTTTTGCAACCACGAAAGAGCAGTAACCTGACTTGCTGTGTGCCTTACACATCAAGGCCACTAATACACAGCGCATTCAGGTTCATAGCTCCTTTATTTACTTAAACTTTGACCTTCACCGACCAGGCTGACCTCCACAGTTTGCTTTCATCCCTTTTTTGCTTGACTATTGATTTTTATTCCTTCATTTATTTATTTGATGTCAGTTGTTACCTAACCATGCAGAAAGCTGTTCCCCGGTGCACATGCCTCACTCACCATGAAATACTCAGGTTGTTCTTACCTGTCTTAGTCTGACTGAGACACTGTTGATTCTAATGAAACATCATTACATTTGTAGTAGGTGGACATTCCTGCCTGCTTCGTCAGTCAGTACTTTATTCAAGGCAAGACCCTTACTTCTTTAACTACTTCATAAAAGACGAGACAGAGTGTCGGGGATGGAATGTACTGGATAACCATGTATTAATTTTGCATTAGTGAATTAATCAATTCGAATATAAGTCAATTGATAAATTATTCAAATCTTCTTGTCATGCACATTTGAGAGGAGTGGGCAGAAGGAAAGGTGAGAACCATTTCAGATTGGATTAATTAATATTCATGACATTTTTAAAATGAAGTAAGAAAAATAGCCATCAATTCAGTTAAACGGTCATATAATTAGGAGTGTTTGATAGAGACAATTCCCACTATGATACAATTCCCTACAATAAAAAGCAAAGGGTTTGATTTGTCTTGTCTCCCTCATCTTATCATAATTTCTACAACCTTTCAAATCTTGCCGTCTTTTTAAACTGCAGCTTGACTGATAGAACTCAGAGAGAGATAAATAAATGAGAAGATGATGAATCTTTCTTATGCACATCATAAGCAAAAATAATTAACAAGCCAGTGCAAAATTCCCGCCCTCCACCTGCAATCCACGGCTGGCTTGCTGAGAAGTCAGGTATTTGTTTGCTGTATTTTTAATTTTTCATCGTTCCTTGGTGTAGTCAATCATCGTCATTTTTTCTGTTTCCTAGAGGTTAGTGCTGCGCTCTGGAGAGTTATGGAGACAGGTCAGCCAAGATTTAAAGCAGTCCCACGCCTGACCCAAAGGAAAGCACTGCTGGATACATTAGCATGATAGCGATATGATTATGTCGGAACGGACATGAAGGGTTTCAATTATTTACAGGTGATGTGCCCGTTGAATTGGCAATGAAGTGGCTCGTAAATTATCCCCTCTGTCTAATCAAGCCTCCAGCGGAATAATGGAGCAAGTACTGATGTGGAAGAAGCTCTTTCTCGTTTCCTTTCTCTCTTCAGTATTTTGGGTGTGGATTGGCTACTTTCACAGTGGGATGATAACAGTCTCCAGATGACATTGGTTGAAAGGCAAGAAATGTGCCAGCAAGCGCAGGTTTAAAACACCTCCATTTCATCACTGCTCAGTGCTTTACTGCGCTTTATGTCACCAGACAATGATACAGTGACAGCCAAGCATCAAATGTGCAGCACCAGCACCTAATGTGCACCTTGGTTTTGTGCCTGAAAGAGAGAGTATGAGAGACAGACATATAGACACACTGAAGACAGACAGGTAGAAAACCAGACAGGAAAATAGAGTGATGCTGTAATGGTTGGCATGGCTCTGCTCCAATGCAGACCTCCAAACAGAGCAACACTGTTCAGACAAAACACAGCCAGCCACCAGTCACTGGCTCATTTCTAGCATCTTCTTCAGAGGCCCGTGGCATCGAGTTCTGTTCAGCTGAATGATGGTGTATTTGATTAAAAGATATTCAATATGAGTTTATTACTCAGTTTTATGTGTCCCCAGTGAATGTGTTTGATTTCTTGTGTATCCTGCTGATATGCCGACACGCTGCGATTGATGCAACCTACAAGCTCTAACCACAATGTTAATCTCACAGAGGTTCTCAACTGTATTGAGTAATAATAAACCTATTTTAAGGAAACAAAGACAGGGATTCGCCTTCCCCACCCACCACCATCGCAATCCATAATCGCCTTAGGCGGTTTACAGTATAAGAAGAAGAGTGAGAAAAAGTAGAAACGAAAGGAGGATGGAGAGGCAAAGGGGAAGTGAGATAAAAGCGAAATGTAATGGTGAGAGAGTACCACCTACCGTTCTGGTGTCTTCTGGCAGAAGACTCATTTTGAAGGGAAGATCGGGTGGTCTGTTCACAGCTAGAGCCATAGCTGTGTTTTCCCCCTCTGTCCCTCAAGAAGTGAATAAGGGGTGACTGCACCCACAATTTGGCAATGAGAGGATTAGTGGCAAGTAGGAAGGTGGTTGGGGGCTGTTTTTTGTTTGTGTGTGCGCTTACTATTCCCTGCGATGCATTGTGGCAGTGGATCTGGATCTTTTTCAATCCCATGTTCTCAAAAATAGAAACATCACAAACAACATAACAAGCCAATGTGCAAGAGGAGAAGAGGGCAAAATAAGAAGCCCACTGTGTGCTGTGCTCCTGTATGTGTTCACAGTTTTATCCCAGCCTTTCTCAGACTTTCCCTGTCACCACATAACACATCCTTGGAGTCTGTCTATTCTCTGTTCCCTTTTTAATGCCTTTACAGACGGCAAATCCCCAGCAACCTCCAAAATGTCTGAACATCCCCATCTTTGCTTCTATTTCGATCGCATTTCATTTTCCTACGAACAAACACAAAGCTCACAGGGAGAGACAAAGCATTAGGGTTATTATGGGTTTAAAGCACTTAAAAGCTTCTGGCCATCCTGACACTAGGCAATGCAAGGGTCCAGAGGAGCAGGGAAACATTACGCTACAATTTTTAAAGAGAATCGAGTCCCTGATGTGTTTTCTGAAGTGTTTAGAAGGGAGCCTATGCAGGTTTATACTTTGTATGCACACGTAATAAATTTCATGCTTGCATGCAATGATTTTCCTATCTCTAGAAGCTGTATGCCATGCACGTGGAACTTGTCAGTGTTGCTTGTGGCCGACAGTATTAGCTCATTGCTGTGCAACAGTCAGATTCTGTATCACAGCATCTTAGGCTGACTCTTTAGAGCTCTCTCCCCTAGGTCACACATGGAATTTAAGAGCTTTTCTGAGGCAAAGAGGTGTGACTCGCCCTGAGACTCCCCTCTTGCTCTTTCTCTGCATCTGCGTCTCCCTTCTCTCTCTCTCTTACTTATTTCTCCACACTTTATTTCCCCCTGCTTTGCTGCTCCACTCAAGAGTCATGGGGCGCACACTCAGTGGTAAACCAGTTTCATTTAGTATGTTTTCACATTTTTATCCAATCATAGCATGCTCAGAGGTTTCAAAAGCCGCATGACACTTTTATTGGGGCCTAATTAAGGATCTGTGATTTAATCCATGTAATTTAATAGAGATCAGTCATGGGTATGAGGCTCTGGCTTTGTGAAAAGGAAAGCTGATACATTGCAACCCCATGCATTCTGCTACAGCGCATTAGGGTTAAAGGGCTTTTCATTAGGGCTATTATTAATGCGTGGTATGTATACGCCACCTGTTGGACAATGAGGGTGCAAAGGTCTTCGTCCTTTACACACACCCTGTGGCTTCTCTGACAGTTGTAGCTACAGAGCACAGCCTCTCGGGTAGTTTTACCGCTACCAGTAGATCAGTCTGTACTCGAAGCCATCGGTAATTGCCTCTTAGCTTTCTCGTTGTTCACATTCACATTCTTTCTGCAAACACAAAAGTGGATGAAGCATTTTCACTTGTTACTTTTGTTTTTCAGAGGTGTGTCTACATCACGGAATGCTTGGGGCTGACTGCCTTGTTATAATTGTTCAAACTACGTGTATAGTCAACACTTGAGACTATGATAAACTTTATCTTAGATTGTTATAATATCAGTTGCTCTCATAGAAGGACTGAAATGCAATGCCGAGAAGTGCTTTCTAAGCCTTGCAGGGAGTGGCTTGAAAAAAAGTAAGAGAGACAACTGCCTGGCATTGTTCTGTCCTTTTCAGTAGCCCTTCACAGCACTCAAGCAGCCAGTTTTGTGACACAGTGTTGAGAGGGGAGAAAGCAGAAGAGCTAAGAACGGCCCGGGTTGGCTGGGGTGAGGGATTGCATGCTGGGAGGTGTCTAGACGGTCTGGGATAAGAGGCTAGACAGAGGGAGGAGAGGAGAATGGCAGAGTAGTCTGGGCCAGAGGGAGGCCATGTCGAGGGCATGGCTGGATGGGTGCCTTATCTAAAATCAGGTCTAGTCACCGTGGACCTCAGCTTCTGGACATTAACAGCACTGACAGTTGACAGGGAGAGCAGCCACTTCCTGGCCCAACACACCATCACTCACTTGTGCTTCAGTCAGAGACGTCTCTCTCTGTTTCCACCCCGATCTGCCATTTGACTCTATGTTGTGATCCATGTAGAAAGCAGCCCAACGGCTGAACCAGCTGAACATTTCTTTCTGCTGAATTTATAGTGTGTACATTTAAATGTATCTGCAAGATCTCGCATTGTTTTATAAAACAAACGTCTGGCAGTCAGCCTAGATATTCTCTGGGTCTTGAAGAGTTCCAATCTGGCTCTGTCATGATGAAGTCACGAATTTATGGGATCTCTCGACGCTTATATGAACCAAGTTGTCTAGTTGATCCTTGGTAAATGAGGAAAAGAATTCGATGACTAACGTTTCCTATGTGTAGGACTTGGTCTCATCTCTACCACTCATTATGCCTGAGCCCTACGACAGTTTGGAGGACGTTGGAGGCATTGCCACGTTGGCCATATGCTTTCCACGGCTCCTATCTGTCAGAATGTCAGGACATGGCGGGGGTGCGCTTTTCTGCACCAACAGAGGAGTGGAGCACAACACTACAGGAGGCCCTCATTACCAACACACCCCACCAAAAGAGACTCAGGGATGGGCGAGAAGACATACTGAGCGATGTGTTTAGAACCAGAGGGTGAGCCATTTAAAAAGCACTCAACCCAAGCAACTGCCCCTCCCTCTCAGCAGCTCCATTATCACAGCAGAAAATGTGACACAGGATTTTTTTTTTAAGTAGATGCTTCAACAGATTAACAAAGTAATTAAGGCAAACAAATTGATTCGCTCAACATTTTAATTGAACTTTTGCCTTTGTGTCTCCATCTGGCCAATCCCCTCTTACCCACAGCCAAACACCTCACATGTTTATCTGAACTGCCATTAGGGAACCTATATTGTGCCCCTCACCTCTTGGGTAACAAATGATGCGGAAGCTATGGTTTTCACAACTTATTTTACACATTATAGTGTTTGCACTATCCTTGACATGCAGCATGTTTACTTTCTAGGTTGCATATATGTCATTTGGCTTTTAGTAAGGCTTTATGTCCCTCACCATTCCCAGCCCTCCATCACCACCGAGCCATTAAATTTATATTGGGATCCTGCTTTCAGATGGTCAAGGTAAAAATCAAACTTTAGGCATGGGAATCTGTAATCTATATATCTTGAGTTAGGGTGCATTAGTGGTCTGGTTGCTTCTCACGCAGGCAGTTGAAACGCTCAGTGGAGGAAGGATCCATTAGAAATCAGGCAAACTTTAAGGGACACTTTCTTTAAGACTTTTCAAGGGAGACATTATTCAAAAAGTTATCTCTGCAGGGGTAAAGCCACTTCTCAGTTGACTAATAACTATCAAAGCAACTCATCTAAATCTCTACTTTATTTTCCAAAATGTTTCGGTATGGTTTTACGTAGAATTGCTCTAGCCTTTGAATAGGTTTATTTCCGATACGTATTCATGTAGAAAATTTCAGTTTAAGTTAAATGAAATGCCATATTCCACACAGCCAAGACGACTGGATGGTCACAAATATCTCAATATGAGTATACTTTGCATTCAGCAACAGTGTTGTGTTATAATAGATCATTAGCAACCACAAGTAGACATAAATCTGTCCTACTCGTGCTATTTAGAAATGGAAACTTGGTGCCTGATACAAACAAACTGCTCATCTGTATAAAGGCATTCAGGCAAGGATTTTGTGTCACAATGGTGTGACTGGTGTCTGACTGCATACTGGATAATGCAGTTTAGCATGCACCCTGCTCTTTTAGAGATGACCACAAGTTTAGGAGGTATTAGGTCCAGATAGAGAGGGTGGAGCTCATTGCAGCGCTACACAATGTCCCCTAATTAAATTGCTCAGTCCCATGTACTGTGGAAGCTAGCGGCTCGGCAGATGTAGCGCCATGTTAAACTTTATGTTGCTTGAAAATGGCTTCCGCTCCAAGTGCATTTGAGACAGAGATGGTTTGACTGTAAAATGATGTGTTTTATGGCACCGTTATCATGGCGATATTCCTTAAAGATGCAGCGCTGCACACTGTGGCATTCTCTGTCTGCAGGAAGGAGCAAATTGATATGAACAGATCAACAGAGCTATGCCCTTCTGGACGTCCTTGGCACCATACTTGGCCCTAAAATTGATTTCTCTCCATATCTCCTATGCCAAAAAACTCTCATTCAGAGATTTTATACTCCCACTGCTGACACATTTTGTTCAGGTTTGGAGAGGATGTACTGTTGGAATGTCATTCATTTCCTCCCACATTTTTTTTCCACACTTTTGAAGTAACCTAATAGTCTCACAGTGTATTTGATAGTGGTATTCATCAGTTTTCTGTATGTGTATGTTCATGTTCATGCATGTGTGAGAACTCTCAGTATAAATTGCCAGGAGCAAAGAGATTGCTTTTGATTTAATGGCTATTGTGCTTGACTTTGTGTGTGTTCCACTGTAGTAGTGTGTCCTTCCTTTGCCTCTGTTGTAGCAGGTAAACTCTCTCTGCCCAACATTATTTACACATACACGTACTTACGTCGAAGTGGCACACACACACACACACACACACACACACACACACACACACACACACACACATACACACACGCACACACAGGCACGGACAAATACACATACTGCCTTGGCTATGCTCCATTAAGTGGCCAGTGTCTTAAACAGGATGCTGACGTAAATGCCGGGGTTGGGAATACAGGACAGATTGTGTATACGTGTGTGTGTTTGAGTGTGCGTGTGTCTATGTTTGTGTGTCTCTGGTCTCAGTTTTATTCTCAGTGTTCTTATTGTCTCTCCCAGTGGACCCCCTCCACACACACCCTCTTCTCTGTGTTTGTGGCCTGCTGAATTCTATTGATCAGGCTGTGAAAGCTTGAATGGCTAAAGAGGAGAACAGAGAGAGGCAGAGTAAATGGTATTTTGGAGCCCATGTGTGTTCTTCAAATGATGTGTGTATATGGTTATAGATTTAATTGGTGAGCCAATTAAAAGAAAAGATACAACAAATATTCCAGAGTAGCAGAGATATTTGTTTTCTTTATTATCATTTGTGATTTACTACTAGTGTTGCTATGGACACTTGGACTTGTGTAAACTGCCTCTACGGATTGCTCTTTTTACTGAAGAACTGAATGGAGATTTCTAACCAGACCAAATGGCATTAAGACCTATTTCATAAACTTTCCAGTCAACTAACAGGTTCTAACACAGGCATGCACTGCATGAACACAAAAAGCTTAAATAACTGCAGGTGAAACTGCAGGAGAAAGGTCACCTGTCGTTGTTGTTACAGATGGCCAACTACAGTTGAATTTTACAGTTTGAGCAACTTTGCTGTTCTGTTTGCTTTTTAAAGGTTGAAAAACGGAAAAGCAGAAGTGTAAATGCAAGTGGCTGGCATGTTCATGCAGTGGGAAGTGTGAATGGAGCTTTCCTACCGCAGAGACAAACTGCTACTGTTCAGACCCTCCCTCAGGAGGTCGACTTCTAGCTTCTCGTATCACAACACAATAGAAAAATTTGTACTATCAGCATGGTTTATTGGTTTATTGGTTGTTGTTGCTGAGAGGCTGAAATTCCTCAGACAGATCCAGTGAACTGCTTTAATCTGAAGTCTCAGACCATCAGAATATTTGTTCTTTTAAATAAAATAGTCAAACAAAAGATAGTTATAGGCATGAATTAATGCTAAATTGTGTTACGCTGTCTTGGTGTGCTATGATGATTGAATAAGACCAGATTTATTTCTGTTACTGAATTTGGTAGCCTGTTCTTAATTTGCGGATGCTTCTGCTGGCATTATTTCCAGCAATTCCCCTGTTAGGGGGCAAGGTCAATGCTAATCAGTGCTTATATAATGTATTTGCATGATCATAAGGGCTTTCCATCTTAATGACACTAACGGAAAATGCTATCTAATACTTCGCTTCGAATATCCAATCAATGCACAAATGGCATCCTCTGTAGTAATTAAGAAAGCCTTGACACATAGCTAATGTTGTTATCACGCTGTTTAAACCACTGGGTGACCATTTGTGTCTTGTTGATAGGGACATTGACATCCTGGAAGGCACTGTTCCCATCAAGAAAGAAATGCATTATGGGACAATCGCTAAAGATTCATTAATTAATAGCATAGATTTTGTCTAGATGAAAAACTAGCTGAGAAATGCTGGAATCTAAATCATGGCAAAAAAATGTACCCCAGACTCAGAGACCGTTTGTGTGCTTGTCATGTAATACACACGCCATGTAACGAGCAGCGATGACCATAATCTGTCTCAGTCTTGACTCTCGTGTTTGTTATGTGTAACACAGATGTCTTCTTCTCACTTTTTTAAATTAAAAAAAAAAAAAGCCACACTTTCTTTTTTTCGTCTCCCTTCTACCCTAAGGTCCAACAAATGGTGAATGAGGTGCAAAACAAAGAGTTCTTTGAAGAACAAAGTGAACCTGCCACATACAACGACTGCCTGGAGACAAATCCTATCCCCTAGATTGCATGCTTTCAAGACAGGAGAGAGAAAAGCATCCCTAACAACAAAATGATATAAATTACCACTGTTATGGTCTATACGGTTCAATTTAATGTGCTTGTAATGATAAATTATTTTGGTTATGAATCTAAAGTGGACCTGAGTGCAGTCGGAGCAGCAGGACTGTTAGAACAATTGCAGCTGTCTCCCAGGGCTGTGGCCATTAGTCAATAAATTAGAAAGTAATTAGTTTCTGCTTCTGTGGCTCTATTTGAAGCGCTTCACACAGGTGTAATGAAAATTTATTGGAACTGTTGATCCGGAGGAGAAAAGAAAAGTAGGGGATTTGTAGCGTGTGATTGTAATGTAGGATTTCCATCTGCTTTTCTTATTTTTTGCTTGCAGTTTGACTGGTAAGGTTAGCCTCGATGACCAGTACAGTAACATTTTGTCAACTTGACAATAGGCTAGCAACTATAAAAACTTTTTAGAATATTTTGAGTTTGAGATTTTAAATTAGTCACATTTTGGTTAAAAAACAACAACAAAAAACTGCCCTTCTGCTTAACATAGCAAAGTAAAAGACATTTGTTCTTTGCTGGAATCTAACAATGTGTACTATGCTCACACAAGCCTATGAGGAAGACAGCTATATCACTGGGATATCTGTTTCATTTTAATTCTCTGTGCTTTCTGGCCAGCGGGCGTCTCATCACCCTTTGTTGTTCGCACAGCACTTTCATTTTTTCCAGTGTCATCTGACGCACTGTCTCTGTCCTCTTACTCGCTCATAAAAAGAGGGAGAAAGTCAGGCTTCAGCCATCAGGTTTACCCTAATTGAACAGCTTCACATTTCTCTTTCATGCCATTGTGTGTGGATCAAGGCAGTCGCATGAAGCTTTTTGTTGGCAGACAACATCAAGGCTATTTGTTTTGTCTGGTGGAATGTAAGGTCAACAGGAGAGGGAGAACAGAAATTGGAAAACATTCGCACAAGTGCGATGTCAATGAATGGCATTAAAGACAGTGGGAGGGAGCTGCCGCGGCAGCATATGGGTAAAAAGAAGAATTAGAGGTGAAAGAGAGATGAGGCAGAGAGAGGAGGTAGTGACGAGCTGAAGAAACAGGCGTGAAGTTTTGAAGGCAGCAAAGAGAGAGAGAGAGAGAGAGACAGAATGAAAAAGAACAGAGAGGACAAGGAGTGGAACAGAGACAGGATGGACGGATGGATAAGGACAATCAGGCAGATTGGTCCCAGCCCAGGCTATGGCCAATTAGAATAAAATTAGCTGGACCTTGGCAAAGGCTAGGGCGCACAGTAGGGCATGGAGGGAAGGGAGGGGAAGTGGGGGAGGGGCAAAGGGGGAGAATATCCCGGTGATTAAAACCAAATGATTAGTGGTGTGCAAGGCAGAGGGCTCGAGAACCAGGGTCACCTGAGCCTGGAGGGAGAGAGAAGGTCTAATAGTAATGAGACCAACCTTCTCTCTCCTCGTCATCGCCCTCCTCCTCTCACCACCCCTTACCTTCTTTTTTCTTGTTCACACTCCCATTTCTCTCCCGTAACCATTTTTAGTTCATCCTAAACTACTCTGGATTTACACATTCTACCGTTTTCTGTCTCCCAGTGTCCCTTCCCCTGTCTGCACCTCACAGTCTTCCTGTAGTAAACCCTGTTACTATCTATCACTGTCTCTTGCCTTTAGCCAAAGCATACACTAATGCAATTGTAGCAAGACGCAATTTAGCTTTCTGTGATAAGCAAAGATTTATGAGTAGTTTACCTTTTTTAATCACTATTGCAGATCTGCAGACATATGGTAATAGAAGAATTGAGCTACTACATAAACTCAACACAATAATGGCATTTATTAGAGATTATATATGTGCTGCTGCTTTAGTTTGAAACAACAGTTGGGCCCAAATGCAAAGCAGGAATCCTGTTTGTGTATTTTGGCTCACTATTCTGTTTTCGACTCTTTATAACAATAATTTTAGGAATCCCCAAAAATGTGACCATCAGTGTGTGAGACACCTCACATAAAAGGAGTAGCTGCAACGACTGGATGCTACTATTTTTTTACCCGTTAGAAAAGATAAATGGATTTTTACCACATGACTAAGACTTTAGTATAGACACCAAGCTTAAGACCAGTTTGGTGAGTGTTTTAAAGTGTAGTAAGCTTCAGGATCAGGTTTTTGTAAAACAGTCTTTATACTAAACAAAGTGGAGAAACTCTTGTCATGACAGTTAGAGGTTTAGAAATTATTACCATCATAATTATTATTATATCATTATAATAAGTCTTCTCTTGGAGGACTTTAGACAGCCTCTCATGTCTTTCTCAGTTTTTTTCCACTGAGGAAACCTTTGCAAGAGAAAACTCTAGAGAAGCAGCAGAGCACTTAATCAGCTTCTTATTGTGACATGTGCCATGGTAGAGATATCATTGTGTCTATTTCCAACAAAGCAGCCAAGGTAACATCAATACGCTATGAGTCAACAGGTAATCATGCAGAACGTGCAGCGAGGTCTGCAGATGAGATGAGAGAAATCCAGCTCCTAGATGCTGTTTTAAGCTCCAACTTGCCTTAATTACAAACCTACTTGCAACCTTCTCTGCATTTGCTTTACAGTGAGCATATTCTTATCTTGCAGAGACTTTTTGTCAAGAACAAAGAGCTAATGTTTCAGTTTAACTTAAGTATCATCTGCCCTCCTCACACCCTTCACTTTTTAAATCTTTTCCCTTTTTGTTCTTTCACAATCAATTTCTGTACTTTCTGTATCTTTCTCAGTCTCCGTTGTAGTAGATATCCCTCTGCAGAGAGGGCGAGTACAGTAGGTCTGTCAGCCCTGGAGGACTGAGAGAGATCAGAAGACATGTCAGAAGTCTGGTGGGTCTTTTCCACCTAGACCCCACTCAGGTATGTGGATAAAACCTAAAGAGAAAACGCAAATACAGCCCGAGGTCCACACCACAGGTCTGTAGCCAGGGGAGACAGGAATGCCCCCTGACTGCAGTCAGACAGACATCCTTGAATAAAGAGCGATATCCACAGGGTGGATTGCCATGTAGAAAGAATGTAATTCTGTGTGTGTTCCACAGTACTATGCGAAGAAACATGGGTAGCTGTATGCACAGTGGGAGGGAGAGAGAGAGGTGATAAATGGACAGTGTGCTATATGTGACCATTGTTTGAGTTGCCAAAGTGCTTTGTTGTTGGCCAGTGATTATCTGTGCTACAGAACACTATGATGAGTTTTCAGTTTGAAGAAGATGGTAGAGGAGGAAAAGTGGGCAAATAAAGGTCTTTCCTGTTGGCTACGTGTGATGACTTAGCCAAGCCAGAAGACTTATAGCACAGTCTCACACATAAGGCCGGGGGACCTGGATCACTTTGAAACCAAAAAAGTAGAAGTAGAATAAAACAACTGGTGGCTGCGCCAGAGCCCCCAATGTATTGTACTGTATTACAGTGCCCCTGAATGGCCTCCGGTCGGAGGTGAGCAGTGGCAATTTTAGCTGGCTCCTGACAGTGGACAGAAGGCCTGGTGAACTGGACGACAGTGAGGGTCACAGGTTCCCCTGGGGAGGAGATATCCCAAAGGGGGTGGGCAGATGGGGTCTGGAATGAGAGTGTTCTCAGACAGGTGGATGGTTGTCACCCTTATTTTGCCACCGCCAGCAAGCAGGTGGCCTCTCCCTCCTCCTCTTCCACTCAAGGGTCACCTTGACATGGCACTGCTTCCCCATGGGTCCCATCCCTTCATATACACTCTATACACAGACACACACACACACACACACACACACACACACACACACACACACACACTTGTGCTCACACAGACACGCCAATGGTTCTCTGCTCCTCTCAGTCAACCCCAGCACCTGGGGACTGGGAGTGTAAACAGTCGCTCTCAAGGTTGAACCCAGGTGTTTCATTTCCATTAAGGCCCTCATCACATTCACAGCCTCCTCCCTCTGACTTTGGTCATAACACAGACGAAATAGTCATTAAATTTTAGATTACCTTCTCTTTGCCTTTGTAGATGTTGAGATGCACAGGGTCTATTTTAAATGTCTTTCTATGAAATAATTATCTCCCAACTCTTTGCACTCGACGCCTTCAAAAGAGGATGTTCCATTGATGATTTTTGCCCTACATCATAGCTTTGCTCTTGCCGCAACTCTAAAACCCAATATAGCGTAATTAAACTAACACAGTGACATCAATAAAGACAGAAGTGCTCTGTAATTACAGTCTGTGCTAGGACATCATAAGCAGGCAGTGTCATCACCCTAACGAAGGAAATAAATCGATGGCAGACGGACAAAGCCCCACTTTACAATCCCCTTCTCCTCTGACACACAAAGCCAACCATAAACACGAGTAAGGCAAGAGTTTAATGGCAATCTTAAAGTTGCGGAGGCCACTAGCTTGTCTTTACTGCTCCTGCCCTGCAATACAATGGGTGCCTTGACACTTTAACCATTCCCTTACTCTCCTTCATTAGCTGGGCTTCTCTCTGTTTCTCCTCTAAGCCTGCCTTTTCCCTTTCCCTCCTCTTCTCTGTGGTGTCTAGTCTCCTCATCCTCTGGAGACACATGAGTGGCAGGCCTTCCCCTTAATAACTGTGTATTCCAATTCTGACACAGTTGCACACAAACAGACACACAGATATAAATACACACAAACACGCGGGAAAAAAAAAGTTGCACGATTCAAGATTGGCATTCCCACGTTGCTGCTTCCTGCAGAGAACCATGTGGACAGCAAGGCTAAATGTCAGAGAAAGATAGTCCACACGCACACACACACACATACACGCAGGGTCGCTCCCACAATCCGTACAGACAAGACGCCGCACACCGATAGTGTTTGGAGTGTGAGGCTAAATGTCAAGGGATGATGTAAATTCTCATGATTGCTTCCAGAAGTAGTTTATCACAATGCCAACGATGGCAAGATCAGTGTCTCATTGTCCTCAAAGAGCAGGACAGTAGCACTCCAGCACAAGTAGTAGACAGTGTTTGTGTTTCTGCAATCAGTAGCACTTTACAGCTTGGTCATATCATGATTACTGAGTAGTGACAGTTTGATAACAGAGTTTTAAAGAAAATGATTAATACCCTGTAAATAATAAAGTAACCAGGAATTAGCAAAAGGGTATACCTGGCTAATATAGAAAGAAACTGATCTAACAGGGTGGTAAGGGGCCAGAAATAAAGACTGAACATCTAATCATGTCAAAAAACATTTAAACAAAGTGTTGAAGCATGCAAGTATAGCAGTATTTTTGAAACAACTACTACCTATAAAAATGATGCTAGTTAAAAATTGAGATTTGAATGTTTTGATATATCATGCCACAACCTTCAAAAACACATAAAAATCATATCAAAATCATCAGTCATATCATATCATATATGATATAAAGTGGCTTTCTTTATATTCCAAACATCTGCTTTTTGTTAAAAAGTAATACTGCTGTATTTGTTTAGTGATGTAAGTTTTTGTTATTTTGTTACTTGTTTCTCATTCTTTTTACTTTCTGTGTAATAACCATAAATCAGAGCTGCGTAATGCTAGCTGTTGCTTTCTGTTAATATTAGTATTTTATACTAACATTGCTTTCTTATTATTACTTTGGTAATTCCATGGGTTAACCGAACTATTACCTCTTTATTATCAGTCTATCGCTATAGTATTTCAGTTCTATTACCAAGCTGTAGTGTCAAGTGTTGCCCAGAAATCTATAATAATATTTCTTCTCAGCGTCTGTTCTCTGCATCAAGGTTTCCAGCTGAGATTAGTCTGGGCTATATCCAAGCGTGTTACATGCAAACACGAGGGAGTGTATGGACCCGACCCAAGACTCAAATCAGAAATAGGGATGCCTGCCATAGTTGAGTTTGTATAAAAATTCTTTAAACATCCAGAGTAGTCTCAGGGCGACAGTAGTGCATCTTCCTTAGCCTTCTTTCCCCCTACACATCATTTGTTAAAATGAACCAATGCTAAATATGCCATTTACAAGAAATACGAGTAACTAGTGAGTTGTAAAGTTGTGTATACCACTAAATGTACGTATCACATCAATTAGTAAAACATATTTAATTCAGGAGTGTGTCTCCCTGTTGCCTTGCATTATATGCGGCACGCAGCCAGAAACAAACTCTAGTCATTCTGGGCTGTTGCCTGGACTCCCCACCCTAACTTGCTGCCTACTTGCTGAGCAGACTCACTGGTGTGTCAAATATGTGGGAAATAGTCAATCAGCTAGGCCGGTGTGACAAGCCTGTGTATTTCTGTGGTTTGGAAATGCTGTTTCAAAAAAGTGTGTGAAAGTCATGCTCGGTGACAGACTAAGGATAAACATTTTATGGTTTTGGAATAGGAGAGTTACGCCTCTTCCTTCTCTGGAAGGTATGGTTAGATGCTAATTTTATCTATAGTTAGTTGACCCCAACCTGTGGGGTATTTATTGCGCTCTTGTACTACTAGGGCAGCTGTGCTCGAGTGTATTTCTGTCTGTCTGTAAATCTGTGTGTGTGCATTGTGTAGCTGATTTTTTTTTTTTTTTTTACATAAATGAGAAAAAGATGGGAAGAAAGGAAAAAGATTATGTTTTGGACTGGAAAATTTATGGAGGAGATACTGTTGATGTGATTTAGTGTGTGGGTGCTCCATGAGCCACTGAACATGGAAAATGAGAAGGCAGAGGTGGCCATGATTAGAGGTGTGCCTTGTTGACTACTTTATGAGTGTATTCAGATGTGTGTGTACATGTGCACATCGATGGCTTCAACTTAAAGTTGAGCGGCCAAAGGTAAACATAGCAGGACACGCACAGTCTATCATCTTCATTGTCTGGGTAATAACTGTCAGTGTTGGTGTGTATTACCAGGAGAAGCTAAGTTGACTTTTCTCGTGCTTTGCTCAGTCATGCTGTGTGTGTGTTTGTATTTATGTGATTATGTGTGAGGTCCTCACCCCAGCTGATGTATCTGAGTGATCTCAGACATGTGTTAGGGGCCAAGATGAAGGGTCATCATATATAAACACACCCAGGGAAATAGAGTGTGAGAGAGCGTTGGGGCTCGTGGGACCACGTGACTAACACTCTCACCCATGAAATCATATAGTACCCAACATGTTTCTTCTGTTTGCCTCCATTCAGTTACTGGAAAAACTGATTATTTGGTCTTTGAATAACATCAACAGAACATGTCAGAAATAAAATTGCAAAGAGTCTACAGGATAACAGTGGCAGTAGACAAGAATAAGAATCAAAACGCCAGGGTTCATTTATCCATCTCCTTAAGCCGCTTAGTTCAATCAGGGTTGCAGCGGCAAAGCAGAGGATCCCAGACATCTATGTTCCCCACAACTTCTTCAATCTCCTCCTCATTTTATGTTTTGGCTTGTCATCTATGATGATAGGTGTGGGAAGGGTACATGGAAAGCATATAGACTAACCAAGTACACAGATACGTGGCTTCAGGTTTTCTAGTCATGTATAAATTTTCACCAACCCATAGATAATTCTGTTCTGCATTTTCATTATTAGTTTTTCCTTAGTGTTACATTTTAGTTTCCTATTCAGTTTAGTTTGAGTTAGTATCCAGAGTGTATTTGCTTGTTTCAGTTCTTATTGTTTAAAAAAATATTTAGCTTCAGTTTAGTTTCTGTTAGTTTAAAGAGTTTTTTCATTGTTATTCAAGTGGCACTTTTAGTGGCAATTTTGCATTTTTTTACTGTCATTGGTAAAGAATAGTGCAAAATATTAGTTCATTAGGGCTTTTTTCAGAAGTTTATTTTTCATTTTTATTTCAGTTAACTAAAGTGTTTTTCATACATAGATTTTTAGTTTAGTTGTATTTAACCAACCAGAGCATTTTTGACACGGGAGAACCTGCTAAAAAACACGGTGCTCTGGAGAATATATTTATTAGAATATTATAATGTCTATTCAATTTGTATTCAAGTATATCTCTTTGTTTTGACTTTGAGAGAAGAATATGGTCAATCTGTTTAAGCCGGATCCTCTACTTGCACATTTTCATAGTCTGCAAAATGAATGTTGACACACTCTGAAATCCAGTGTGGATTTCTACGCTTCACAATCATTAGTGTTTAGTTATGCATTTCCATGAGGATTGTCTGCGTATTAGGCCATGCCTGGACAGCAGTCCAACTACAGCAGACCTGTTTACAGTGCTGGTTTGTTGTTCGTGATAGATATTTTAACAGCGTAGCATCCTTAGTATCAGTAGGAATCTAGATGCTAAGGATTATAGGCATCTCAAACTATTTTTTTTTCTTTGTCAAAAAGCAGAATCGGCTACCAATTGTCCTACTTATGTCTATTTTTTTTTCTCTTACTTTGTTTAACCAACCAAGGTGCAGTACAATCACTGAGCACAAATGCTCTTTTTTTATGCTACACACAGTTGCACACATTCACAGTTGGAGGCTTCCCAATGCAACTGCAGTTTGATCTCATGGCCAGCTAAGCAGCTTTAATCTGTTTTGTACAAAGTTGGATCATACTGATTGTCCCACACACTGCTCTCCTGCAGCTGTGCAAAGGCTAGTCAAAGCTCAGTTTGATGATCAATACATTAGGTGATTGCAGAGCATTTGTTACATTTATGGGAAAAAAAATCAGTGAACATTACTTGTAATTGCCAACAACTAAACAAGAGCAACCAGCATGTATTATCTTTCAGTTTGGCTGTTGTGAGGAGAAATCATGTTGGAATTTTCATTCAGGTTGACATGCAGTACACTCTTACCACAGTTCTTTATGTTATGGCTCAAAGAATTTAATCACAGACGTTTGCTTTTTTTAAAAGTAAGTAGCTTATCTTTATGTTTTTAATCTTTTTGTGGACAACAGCTCTCCCTGCTTAGTTAAAAAGCACAACAGTTCCATTCAATATTCACTGAAGCTCTTAGTTTGACCACTGAATTTGCTGGGAATCATGACTCTGTATTTACCCATTTACACTTGTCATTTTCTGTTTTGTCTCATATAAAGATCAGACTCCCTTGATGCTTTGTATACTCAACATTCTGGCACAGTTTGTGTTTATGGAGGCGAATCACAGTGTGTCCGTGTTCGTGTGAAATCCCTATACCATACACAGGGATCAGAGAAGAAAGCCAGCGCCTTACTTCATGCTGGAATCCAATCCAAGTGTTTCTTTGAAGGGGGCTTGGTCTCAAATATGTTTAGTGTTACCTTGAGAACGTGAGCCCTGCAATGCAAGCAATGCCTGAAATTCGATTTGATCTGCATGGCCACCATCACTTGACCATGGCTGATGTCTGTCCTTCTCCCCCTCACTCTATCTGTGCCTGAGCCGCCGTTGAGCCCAGGGCTCCAATTAAACCCATGATGCCTGGCTCTGGTTGGTATGGTGACCAGACAGGGCAGAGAGAGAGCTGTGATTCCCAGGTGAAAGGTGGGATAGACTTTCTGATTCGCTCCAGCACCCAGATAGAGTTACAGCTCAATTTCAACCTCTCACCCTCATCGGTCTATCCTCATGACTAAAATAGGACCAAGGAATGGAAGGGAAAGGAAGAATAGCTTCTTCTTTTCCTACTCAGCTTTCCTGCCTGTCTCTCTTCCTTTACACACTCCTTTTTTTTATCACTCCCTCTTTTCAACCACCTCCAGCCCCCACCATAGCACTGTGCTGACGTTTTTTGTGACAGAAGGGACTCTGAGATGTGCTTTATAGCTTGGTCAGCTTGTAAAGCAGCACTTCTAAGTCTGTAGTTCTGTCTCACTTTAAAAAGTTGAGTTTTTTGACCTCCCTGGCGCTTTATCCTTCTTTTTTTTCCAGTCGCGCTTACTGCTTGTACTTTGTTCTTTTACCTTTTTTGTGGACAAGGCAGGATTTGTGAATTAATCATAAGTGGTTCAATAACTGGCCTTAGCTGTGCTCCGTCACTGAGGGATCAATAGGGGAAGTTCAGTGGCACTGACTGCTCTGGAGGAGAGACAAGGCCCTCACGTCCAGGTGATCCATTAGCCTGGTCTGGCATTAGGCAAGATGTAGAAGAGAGCCTGCTCTCAGCCCATCCTGTATCTGTAGAGGCCTCTAGAGAGACATACAGTAACCCTAATTTCAAGGTCTTCTTGTGATGCCCATATTATCTGAAAAAATATGAATACAATATCTATTTCACAGGTGTTTTATACTCACAATCAAAACGAATAACTTAATATATCTTCATAAAACTGCTGTCAATACGCACAGACTTAAGCTCTCAATGTTTTACAGTTTGTTCTGGGTTTGAATCTCTACCTTTTGCTTCTTCTTTTTTTCCCTTTCATGTTGTCGTTTATATTTTTCTGTTTAGGACAATCGCAGAAGTTTATATTGCTTGTTGAATGTGGCTTTAGGAGATTGACATGGAGAAATAAAAATCTTTGATCTTTCCCCCTAAATTGGGCTCTTAAAAATACATGACCACATCATTAAGTTGGTGTCTGAATCCCCCCTGCTTCTCATATAATAGAAAGGAAGATTGTTGTTACTAATAATAAAAACCTGACCTTTTCTTGCTGCAGTCTAGTTCGACTTAGATTTAATTGCATTAGTATTTTCCTACCAGGGGAGAACATAAGCTGCTAAAACAGCAACTTTACCCCATGACATAAAATAAGGCTGTACACAATTCCCTGCTGGCCATGCATTATTGAAAGTACAAAAGCATCCTCTTTACAAAGTGTCATAATAAGGCAGTGCTACAGGACTTAAGTTTACACTTGCATGATGCACACAGCATGTAGTTGTCAGCAGGAGCTGGGATGTAGAGAAACTTCATTCTGATGGCACCTTCATTTACAACGTACTGAGACACACCATGGATGATTTGTGAAGATTAGCGGAAAGCATGTGCGGTATGAATCATCGTCTCCGTAGTCGCTTTTTTCCAAGTAAGCATATGCATACAGTACTGACTAAAGACTGGAAATAGCATTCGCCACAAACATGATGTGGAAGCCTTTTGAGCATGCATTTGAAAATCATCAACAGTCCAACCCAGTTAAACACATTATATGCACTCTCTCTCTCACAGGTACACACAAACATGCAGTGACAGTGTGCATTTCAAGTGAATAAAAAATGTCTTCACAGCCAAAACCTTACAAGCACTGAAATTCAGATTCCGTGTCACCTAAGCTGTACATCAAAGCTGCACATTAGTCGCTAATGCTATGTGTGTATGTGTTGACACAGAGAATGGAGAGGTGTAACCAGTGTATGACATGGCTATTTGTAAATAACATCCAAACCTCATCCACTGGCAGCAGCTGAGAGCTTTAACTCTGAGCAGTGATGGCAGCCTCCCTGAAATGTGCATGAAACCAGCTTAGTGCTATCAGTAAAGCATCACCGCCAATCACCAGCCACCCTCTCATTCCGCCGGGCTGCTGTGGACCAGATAAGAGCCACGCCACCCTCCTCCCCTACTGCTTCCATCCGCTTTATGTTGTCCTCCAACAATTCACCCACCCTCCCACAGCAATTCACCCTTATCCTCTTTACAAGGTCTTATAGGGACAGAGACACTGATGTGCAGCTACAACAGTAATTTATATTCTTTGTAAATTGTCTGTGATTTTTTCATTGAGATAAGTGTGGGGGAAACATCTGTTTTGTGCTGGAAGGCAGTGGGCCGGAGCTTGAGTTCTGTGGCAATCACCAGCAGTATAGATAGAGAGGAAGAGGGGAGGCACACGATCTGTCTCCCTATCCTGAATTACAACTCCAGGGGCCTAGCTACCCTCTCATTATTACTGTTGTATTTAGCTGAACACTGGGTAAATAAACATTGAGCTCCATCTGTACAGCCTTGGAGATCAGTATCTGACGCCATGTTTGGAAAACTTAACTTCCATCATTTACTTCAGTCTAATTCGTGTCAGCCATTGTTTTATACTCTTAAATTAGTTTTTTAGAATAAAATTCAAATGTGTTTCAAAAAGTCTGCAGAGGTGAGAAAATAACACCCTAGGAAAAATAATAGATCATGAGATATGATTAAAAAGATGCATGACTTGTTCCAGCTGACTAACCCACCACACAGCCCTCATTGTCTTAATTATCAGAATGGTTGAGGGCTGGAGTCCTGAGCCGCTCAGGACTACAGCAGTAAGGCATTACAGTGACCAGGTGCTAAGGCCTCATTGGCAGTCAAAGAGGAACGCGACCTGCGGCATCTCGACATACGCACACTAGCGGGGGAGTTGGAGGGTTTCAGAGCAGTACAGACGATGAATCTCAATCATGAGGCCATGGCAGATTTACATTTAAAGTAGTTTTAGTGTACGCCCCACTTCCTGATGCATTCGTTGGCAGGTCTGAAAGGAGCAGCTTATCTGCGAGTCATCAATTGCACGTGATGCGTCCAGATAGGGGCTCCTGACGCCAGCACCTTTCTGTTCACACATCTAGCTCAAAGATCATGTGCTGTCTAATAGAGCACCATTGCTTGCCATGTAATTACATTACATGCGAAAAAACGCTGCAAAGTTTTGACAGCTCCAAGTGTGCGCATGTGCTCCCAATCGCATGCGTATGAACACGTGATTTATGTTTTAACTGTGATTGACAGAAACTGTAATGACAAGCATCAGTGTGTTATTGATGGTCTGTCACTCTTCGTGTTAATAATGTTATCCCCATATGGAGCAATGGGGTTACTGTGTGTTGTGCTTCTGTTCGAGTGCCCAGGGGCATATTTATCCCTCATATTTATTCTTAATAGGATTGGTTTTTGTGTAACACAAAATACAGGTGTGTATATGTGGATGTGTTTAGATGAGTAGTAGGTAGAAGTGTGGTTGTTGACACAGTGGGGTAAAGGCTATGATGGCTGAAGGCTCCGATGGGTAATTGAGAACAGCAGGTGTCGCCTCCCTCCTGAGCCACTTCAGGCCCCAACCAGCTCACCCTCCGATCTTCAAAGCCTCTCCAGCCCAGCTCTTCTCTCCTCTCCAATGTCAGTCGAGCTTGCTAGGGAGAAAAACAGCATGTATTGCAGCATGGTATTAATCAAACCTAGAGCATCACAGGGAATGTGGCGGAGTGGGCTACGCCAGTTCACCAAGACTGAGATATTTCATTCTTGTAAGCCTTTTGACAAAAATACATTCAGAAAGAAGCATAACCTTTACTATTATAACCTGGACTACCAATTTAGTATTCTTGTCTTACACTTGAGCACACCTGCTACAATTGAGTAGTTTTAAGTCCAGTAAAAAAGTAATAACTTATACCATGTATTATGAATAATGTATGGCCTACATGTTGTGTCTTTTTTCATTTTAATCCAAGGCGATTCACCAGAGCTGTGGAGAACAGAAGAATCTCTTGTTCTCACTCAGATTTCGCTTTTTGTGTGCATGTAGCTTTTCCCTTTCTGTTTCTGTTTGTGCCGAAAGGCCTTTAGACAGTAAAGCTGAGAATGTGAGCAGTTTTTTTTCTTCCTTACCTGCCTTTGGGCCCAGGTTTCCCTGCTTTGGCTTTGTTACCCATGCTGATCACGTCACCAGCCTCATAAAACCTCCACCCTCCCCTGACTTTTTCAAATCAACAGATCTGATTGAGTGAATGCCATTACCTGGGTAAATGAGTGATTCCTAAAGGACTGGACAAGGCCTAACACCACCCTGAGGGTGAAGCTTATTATCGCTGCAAACTCCAAAGAAGAGAGAGGCAGCTGTGGAGCTTGTGTGCACTTTTTTAGAAGCCTGTATTTCCATATTAATCTGCCACATTTAGGCATCTGAGACAGAGGGCCTCCTGTCACGCTTCTTTGATAACGGAGCAGTTAGCTTTTTCCCCTCATGTATAAATATGTGTAATTCTGATAAGATTAATTGAAGCGCCTAAGTATACAGTAGTAAAAGATGAGGGGGAGAGAGAGAGAGTGGGAGACAGCAGGAGGGAAAGGAGACACATTATGCCAAAGCATGCATTTTAGACTAGTTTTTGCCTAAGACCTACCCCAGAATGGGTGCCTAGCCTCTCTCTTCTGGGCCCTAAGTGCCTTGAATTGAAAATAGCATCTACCTAACAGTCCCTCAAAAATAGCTGAGCGAATAAGTTTTTGCGCCGAGCCGATAAATACGGCGTGGAGCCGATAAATACGGCGTGGAGCCTCTGACACCGAAGCCTCACCCCAATTTCCAGTGCTCTGGAGGAGATCAGATAGCCCTGTGTCATTTGATTTTCTGCCTTATCTCATCCGCGCCCATCTTTTTGTCTCACGCAGAGCTACATTTTAAGAAGCACACACTCCTTGTATCTTTTGAAGGACAAAACCCAGAATGATATTGAAGCGAATAATAGCATCAAACTTTTAGAGGGCCATTCCTTGTTTGATTGCTACCAAAAACAGGAATGGCATCTCAGATGAGTGTCCTTCAAGTGATATTTGGTATGCAGATCTGCAGGAGTACATGATGAGATTACAGCAATCTGCAAAGTTCTTAGCTCCAGAGTGCCATTTATGATCGCATCTCAACGATGGGTGACGTTATGGATGCTGTAAACTACAAAACAATTTATACTTTGTGTATATTGCATACAGCCATCGAGGAGTTCCACTTCTCAAGCTGACCAATAAACACGTCTGTTTAATAGTTGATTTCTGCAAAGCATGCAAAGTACCGAACAAGACAGGGGAGTGAGTAAGGAGAAGACAATAGGAGAGAAGGAGGTGTGGGAGGGTGTAGGTGAGGGATCCTGAGACAGATGAAACAAGAGGGAGAGAGTGAGCAGGGAGCGAGGGAGGAGACAAAGACATTCCCTGGTGAACAGCTTGAGTTGACTGACGGCGAGAAGAGCAGGCTTCAGCGAGGGAAAGGGAGGAGGAAAGGGAGGAAGGGAGATCAGGAAGGAGTGAGCACATCAGTGTGTGAGTGGCGTCTCTCATTAGAAGGTGCTGTCAGGGGCCACAGAGGGGGGACTGCAGGGACCCCAGTTCCCCTCTTCTCCTCCCTCTTTACTGGCCCCTGAGATCCAGCAAGGAAAAATGATTGATGAGTGATACCAAGATAAACACACGCCCTGGCCCCTAAAGGCAGCCCTGCAAAATGATGCATGCAGCTTTATAAATAAATCTTGTGGAAAAAAATTTAACAATAAACAACAAAACAATGCAAAACAACCATTGGTTTTTCTTATTTTGGTTATTGCTACAGAAGCCACAAATCAACCCGACTTTTCCCCCCCTTCGCTTTGATGAGAGTTTTTCCTCTTTTTTGTGTTTCTAGTTTTACATATCTGTGCCTGTGTGTGTTGTGTGTGTTTTATGTGTGGAGCAATGAGCAAAACACTAACAAGGTTCACCAGCTGACTGGATGGTTAAGCCCCCTTCAGTTACACTGCCTCCTCAGCAGCCTGGGCAGGCGGCTTTCCCACTCATTCACTGTGAGGCAACAAACACCGATGCAAACCTGTTCTCATTTGGGAGAGCTCCAAATCATAGCAGCTGTGTGTGATGTGTTTATACTTGTATTACTTATGTTGTGGGGACCTAACCACATTTACATTCACTTTGTGGGGACTGTCTCTGCTTCTGGGGATAAAATGCAAGTCCCCATACCACTAATCATTATAATTTCGACTGGACTCCTGGAAGACTTGGTTCAAGGTTGGGATAAGTTTAGGGTGAGGGGACGTTGCCAGGAAATGAATTTGAGTCAAAGCCATGTCCAGTGATGGAAACCCACCACTGCACTGTGGAGGTATGGACAAGTGTGTGGGAATCTGTGGAGAGTGAGCACTATGTATGGATTCATACTGATGATTCGTAACCACTGCACAATACACATAAATACTAATACATAACCATGTCTAACTGCTTCCTAATTGTTGAGAAAGTCATAAATGTTTTATGCTACACTTTCTGTTAATGTTTAACACTGAGCGGCAAATGCCTCTGTTACAAATCGAAATGGAAAGGCAGATTATCATCAAATAGTACATTATATCATTATGAGCCTACAGGCTGTGGTCTGGTGGAGGGAGAATGAATTATGAATGGAGTGTGAAGGAAGATCTCTTTCCCCTAGGGACTTCCAACACCACAACTCATTTAAGTTGGATGAATGAGAGATAAGGAAGAAACCCACTCACCCCCCATGCTGCTTTCCTTACAAACTGGCCTTCATATAATTTACTCTGAGAGAAGGAGTGTCACTTTAACTCCTCACAGCACACACACTTCTCATTGGAAAAAATGTATGCTGAAGGGTGCTTTGTTCATTGTCAAACTGTGCATACCAATGCTGAAAAACACCATAAAGAAGTCTTGTCATCTAAGTCACTGGTGCATTTTCTGCCTGGCGTAGACTCATGTCAGGCTTCTTTGTACATCTCTAAAATGAGTCCCTGAGCTGTGCTGTAGCTTTGCCTAAAAATTCTTCTCATCTTATCTTATCTTTCTCTCTTTTGCTCTTCCTCTGTCTCTCCTGTCTCGACGGGTCCAGGCCGCAGAATGGGTCGATGATACTGTACAATAGGAAGAAGGTGAAGTACAGAAAGGATGGCTACTGCTGGAAGAAGAGGAAAGATGGGAAGACCACACGGGAGGATCACATGAAGTTGAAAGTGCAGGGAGTTGAGGTGAGTGGGCTGACAAGAGTTTGGATTTAGAGGGAGTAAATGGGAAGAGAGGTGGGATAGGGGTGGGCACGGGGGTGGCTACGGGGGTGGGTGTGGGGTGGGCGAGAGCCAGCCTTCATCCTGACACAGACAAACAGAGGTCTACAGTGAGCTCTCCCTTGGCTGTAATGGAGACAGCCACATGCTGCAGCCGGCTTGTGTCTCCAAGGAACTTCACCAAGAAACAATGCAGCACAACAATAGTTTTCCCTGGGAAGCCAGTCGAGTGGAACCGATTGTTTGTACCTTATTAAAGCTCTGGATGTTGCCTTTGCTCCAGAGAGCCTACATTAATCTTGCTGGCTCAAAGCAGTGTGAAACTAGTGTTCCCTCACCTCACTCCAAGTCACTACCCATACCAGCTGCTGCCATAAAAGCCCACTTGCGTCAGTGCTTGGCTCACCTAGCCTCTCAGTAGACTTAAGTTGGTGACAGTGTTGCTACCCTGGCTGATCTATTAGCAGTCATGTTAATGAGTCATGGCAAGACTCATCCAAAGACTCAAAGAAAGTTCCTCAGCATTTGATTATTGCTCAAGTTTTAGTTCTGGTCTCTTTCTCACATTGACCACAAGCAGTAATGCTAAAAGTACAGGAGTTGAGATCAATGATAAGGGTGGGAGATTCTGAGCTTTCTTATGTGAATGTGCTCTCATGCACACACAAACCCAAGCACACAATTTACACATACATACACCTAACCGCACACCTCAGGGAGTGGTGCTGTGCATCTGTGTCACACTGTGTGACAAAGACAAAGCTCGGGCATTCTCCCAACAGGGGCTCTACTCTGTGTTTCTACTCCTCTAGATATTTGTCACTCCAAGAAAATGGCCTCTTCCCTCGCTTAGCCAGCTCAGTGTCATCTCTGGTCCTACAGTGGTCTGATAACCCATTGAGACTACACACATCAGTCCTTTTGAAGCATTAAATATGATTCCAGTTTGCGGCAGTTTTGGCTGTAAAGAAGGTTTAGTAAGCTAAACCTGTATTACTCTTTTTCAATTAATGTGTGAGTTCAGGCTATGTTTAGGCACTATTTTGTGTCTGAGCTCTGACTTTATCAGTAGCCACTGCATATATAAACCAGTACAGAGAGGAACTCAGAAATCCTTCGTCCCTTTGTGGTTTCGTTTCTTAGGGGGAAAAAATGCACAGCAGCCAAGTGACATCTGTCAGAGTTATATGGTGATAGGAAGGCAAAGTGTGTGCACTTCCACTGGATATAAAAACTAAGTTGACTGTAGAATCCCAAACTCATAGAACACCTTTCATCATGCCTGTGTGGCACAATTCCTTACAGTCCAAAGACATGCAGGTTAACTGGTGATTGTAAATTGGCTGTAGGTGTGAATGTAAAAGTGAAGATTTGTCGCTCTGTATGTGGTACGCCGTGATGCACCTTTGACAGGTCTAGGGTTTAAGTCCCATCTCTTTCTCAATGATTACTAGGTGCAAATGATACTAAGCTCAAATAGTAGTTAAGAAAACTGAGGAATGGTGCATGAGAAAAGTGTAAACATGACCACTCTTATAAGTAAATCATAGTTCGAGACTTTAAATATAAACAAACCTACTTTATATCTAAAGCAGAATATTTACTGCAAAGCAACAATTGACATTAGTTGAAAGTGAGCTTATGTCTTACTCTTTCCTGATGTCTGCTATATCATCTGTACCCATATCAGCATCCACTGAGGCAGTGCCTCCTCAGAATACTGTATTATATTTTCTATTTTCCAGCATCTATCCTGCTCAGTGCTTCAGAAAAGCAGCTGTTTTTTCTTTGGAATAACTTCCTCAATTGGAATATCACTGTCACAGCTCAACTCACTACAATTCTGAACTACAAAAAAACAAAAAAAAAATCCCAAAAGTTAAAACAGTTCTTCTTTATTAAATTCATTGCAGGCAGAATTAGTCAAACATATATGGCAAGAGGTAAAGTCAGCAGGCTTTCTAATAGAGTACACAGTTAACAACTGCTTCTCAACTGCTTAACATAGAATACATATAACTTGGTTTTAAGACCAAGAACAATGAAAACGTTTATGGCATGTTGGATTCAGCAGTAACATTTCTGTCATTATCCAAATAATACACAGTGATGGCTAAACACTGACAGAGATGTCAAGCATAGTGAGTATTTGGCAATCACATAATAACTATCAGTCACTGGGAGAAAAAGTAAGTATCTGATCAGTTGGTCAGTTGGTGAGTGGCTGTGAGAGGTTACTGGCAATTGTTAGGAGAAAATGGGCGCAAAAAAGTGTACGGTACTGCACCGAAAACCCCCTTTTGATCGCTTTGGCCGCTAGCAGATTGCTGTGGTCACCCATAGTTTGAATGGAAGATGCTGACTTGTCTGCAAGTACGTGCCAACCACTTGTTTAATGGTAGTAAAACTGTGACGGCTTAATCACAAATCAAAAACACAGACCATTCCCCGTCCAAGTTCTGCCTTTTAAAAACCTGTTGGTTTCTGCAGTAAGGCACAACTTTTATTTGGAAGCTGAATGTTCCCTGTTTCTAGTTTGAAATGCTCATTTCCAAGTTTCACTATTGCAAAGTCATTGGTTAACTGATATTTGCAAACAAATCAGCGTCTTCCTTGGAAACTACCAATGACCATGACAATCTGGTAGCACCGTCTTTGTGATTGATTTCTACAAGTGACAGCCGGCAACCTCCAGAAACCACTCATCAACTGGTCTGGGTTACACATTCTTCTCTATGGTGATGGGATTTTGCCAGGATATCACTGACCAGTCTCTAGGCCTTTGTCACTGAGCCCAGTGTTTTTTGTTGTATTCTTCTACTCATTCACCTATCTGTACCTGTATCTTTTTTTTAATCCTACTGTTTAGTTCCAGCAAATCACGAGCCTGCCACTGAGCTTTGATAGTCCACAAGCATGTAGCCCTAACAAGCACTTGGGCAATTACCAGAAATGCATCATGCATCAGAGAAGGGAAATTCTTTAGCAGACACTATTTAGCTTGTGTCCATCAGTCCAAAAAGACTGTCATGGGCTGAAAAATTATAGTACAGTTGCTGAATATTCAACAATATGAGATAAAGAACATACTGAACTGAAATCATTATGAGTCACATGCCATGGCCGATGGCTCTTGTTGGCACACTTGTCAGTTACTTGGAAAGTGTGTAACTCACCTTCTTGTGATTTTGTCTGCAAGGCCCTATGCCTTGTAACATGTCTAATTTACTAGAGCTAATTGCTGTATTAGCAGCAGAGGTGGCGAATACTATGAACGTGAGCTAGGTGCAGAGGGAAAGCAGAGGAAGAAAATGACTTAGGACTGCAAGGCCACATGAGAGCTTGTAGAAATTGGCCCATAACTGCTATTTCATATTGTGTATATAGAAATACAGTGCGGGTTTCATCTGTGCTGACTTATGTTGCTTGGACTCTGCTGTGTCTTTCTCCATGTGCACGCCACCTCTTGCAGCCTTGAAAGACCTGGGTCATGTCCTTTAAACACCTCACACCTCAAGAATGGCAGATGAGAAAGGTGATCCATCACTGCTGTAACTACACTATGATGGATGTGATGTTTACTGTAAGCACATGCTTGACATAAATGACTTGACTTTTGCCCTCCGTTCAGTGAATGTAGGATGGGATAAAGAGCTAGCAATTTCTTCCCAGTACTTCAGAACAGAAGAGAATGATGTTTTTATGCATAATTCATATTACACATTCACAAGCCAGAACACAAAGAATTGGCATAATTTGAGCACATTCTCACTTGTTTTACAGGAGATTCTTTACACCGTTCACACTGTGCTGTAGATGCTCTGATTCTCTAGCCATGCAGTGCTTAATGGAGGTTCTGTGGTTATTACATGGGCCAAGTTTAGTGCACACTGAGGACAAATGTTGTGGGTGGGTCAGGCTAGTGATGTTCAGGAGCTCTGGCAAGGGAAAGGCTGTAAGCCTGGGAGCGAGGGGCCTTCTGGGGCCTGCGAGAAGCAGCCTAGCATGGCAGAAGTGGATGTCAGTGTGCTGCTGTCCTGTCTACTCCACAGTGCTTGCTCAGCAGCCTGTGGAAAAAGATTCCACTTGTTTCTGCTTTTTACTATTTTGTGAGCTTTTCTCTGTTTGTTTTATTTCTGTCTTTTAATTCATTCACAAGACATCTCATCATTCTCCTCTACTCCCACCTCTTTTTCTTCTTGCTAATCCCATCCCCTCACTACTGTCCA
Source organism: Aulonocara sp. 'chitande type north' Nkhata Bay (assembly GCF_057382095.1). Classification (NCBI taxonomy): domain Eukaryota; kingdom Metazoa; phylum Chordata; class Actinopteri; order Cichliformes; family Cichlidae; genus Aulonocara; species Aulonocara sp. 'chitande type north' Nkhata Bay. Next base: position 35,392,688 of record NC_141363.1, read on the forward strand.
AGTCCACAGTCCAGACGGACAGAACCTTGAGTTGGGCGGTAATGCTCCCTGTTCCCTAAAATTGGAGCGCAGGGCATGTTGCGGCATTAGCGCTTAACAGGCCGTGAAATAGCAGCCTGCCTTCCTGACGTCTCCCCCATCACTCCAGGTGAGTTGGCCAGACGGCTGGATAAATGAGCAAGCAGCACCCACATCAACCAGCATGCATTTGGGGAACCTGAGGAGAAATGTCCATCAGTGATTATCTCACCACACCCGGTGCTTACCAAGCTCAAGTTATTCACCCAACATCCAAAAAGACCCTTTCAAGCACTTCCAGTGACTATCTATCAGTCCGAATCCTCTTTTGCAACAGGCCTTGATAAACTATGTTTAAAAAAGAAAAAAATATCTCATCTTTATATTCAGCATGTATGTCTCACATGTTCATAGCTCTCACGTCCTATGGCTTCCCCCTGTGAGATAGAACAGACCTTAAACGCTTTTATTTTGGGAAACTCCAGCTGATCTCTGTTCTGCTTCTTGTCAAGCTTCTACCCCAATGCTACCACCTTTTCGTTCTGATTAGCTGTTAATGTGCGCTCAGCCTCCATCACCTCCACTCCTCCACCCCTTCTATCCTATCTTCCCATTATTCCTAAGCTTTAATAAACTCCCTCAAATACAGATCGATTTTCTTTTAAGTGAAGGTGGCAGTGCCTCTGACTTATTTCATTACCACAGGCTAATTATACCGATTGAAATGAGCTTCTCTTCTTAAGGTGTGCTGTGCTGCTCTGTGCCCCCGTGCTCCTTACACTTTAATGCTGGTACAGTTCTCTACCAATTCCCAAAATCCCTTGCCTGCATCTCTTCCACCCCACCATGCCTTCATTTAACTCTCTCATCCTCCACCACCTAAATAATCAGCTGGTAGTCCTTAGGTCCCGTAACTTGTCATTTTATGTTGGATCCACCCTAATGTGTGATTTCAACTGTGCAACTGTGCAATGAAGGAAGGTAATGGAGCATGCTGGTGGCTCAATCGCCTCTGTTCATTGATAATAATGAAGACAAATGTCAAAACATTAGTTGCTAATGTTGTAATGGAGTGGATGCTACTGGATGAGCATTGGATGCTACACTGCATTGGCTTTCAAAATCACATGACCTTCAGTATTTAACTCCTGCTTGCAAGTATTCTTGCCCTTCCGTTTGTAGCAAATCAAACATATATTTAAATTTGTAGGACTGTAATATTCCCCCGAATCCAACTTTTAAAATCCAGTCTGTCTGTTCATTTTTTGCCCAGCTGGTTAAAACTAACATTTCACTATTTCATGGCCAAATGAGTGGGTAGAGTTGGTAAGTTATAGTGAAACTGGCTGCATATCTGTGAAATAGGGTTGCTGTGGGTGACTGTATGCGTTTTAGTAGCAGTAGTAACACTGATTTACAGATGCAGTAGCTGATATCACCAGATTGTGAGGCCAGATGTGAGAGGGCACTAAACAAAACCCCTTTTTCTGTGAGGAGGTGACACAATGCGTGCTTTCCCTCCTGTCCCTGCTCCAAGTCAACTGTGAAATTAAGATCACATTACTGATACAAGCAATGCCCAAAGCAAAAAAGTTTGTATTTTACATTTTTATTCTAACTTACAGGCTGTCTGCGAGACAACAGTCAGTTGCCTGCTCTGTAAAGGCACTAAATTGATTACTTTTCCCATCGTATTCGCTCTTCTCCTGGAGTCGACTTTGTTATTCACTCTTTTTTTTTCTCACTTGCCTGAGAGCACACTAGCTCTTCCCTTTTGAATTACCTGATTGTGGAGGAGTTAAAGGCAATCTATGAGCAATATTTTAAAGAACTGTTTCCATGGTTATAACCTTAGGCTCTCACATATAGTAAAACTGAGCGGCTACATGGGCATGTGAAAGCAGTTAAGTTACCGGTCTTCTCATTTCAGGCTCAGGTATAGGGTAAACCTAAGCTTATGAAGAGAGAATATAAAAAAGCTTCATGGCATATTAATGAACAAAGTCAAAATCAATCAATACAAATAAATTATTAAGGTCCTTAAATGTTGCCATGGACATTAGAGTGCTAGACCTAAAATCTAAAATAGAAAACTATTTTGTTGTTGTTTTTCTGGCACATTTAATTATCCTCTCTCTTCTCCATAAGGGCTCAACTGTGTTTGTTATGCTGTTATCAGCGACTGAATCAAAGCCTTCTGACAAGAACGTGTTACCCTTAAGCCTTAGGAACCTGCACTTTACTCATGATTTTCCTTCAAGCTCACCGTAATTAGTTTTTGTCCCTTTTATCAAACAGTTTCCAAATCACTCTGGAAACATTAAGCTCTGTATTTCATGCTGACCCAGCTATCATTGGACTATTGGACCATTTCGGTCCATCAGCCTATTTTGGGTTGGCTCAACATTAGAAAGGTTGTTGTATGGAGTGATGATATAAAGAGTGTAATATAAAGCTGTATATTATCAATACCTTCCTTAATTTAATTTACAACTGTTGCAAAATGTTGTGGTGTAGTCATGCTGAGGCATCTCCACAGGGGTCTTTTTCTGTGTTGTGTTGAGGAGGGAGGAACTCCCCTCACAAAACCAGACACAGACATATTTTAATTTGTTGTTGAACTTAAGGACATTGTCTCTTATTAGACTGAATTTGGCTACCCACAGTAGTTCCTCAAAGCCCTCCGAGGTCTCATGGAAAGGAAGAACTATCTGGCAGCTTCAATTCTTTCATTCTCCTGTGGTAAAAACAATTTGGAAAGAATAACATGTATAAAGATGACCTAAAGCAATATGACACAGCAAAATGAAAAAAACAACAACAAGATTTTGAACAGAAAAGAGAATGCTTAATAGTAGCAGAGCTGAATGTTAACAGGCAACATTTCTGTTTTCTACCTTTTCAGCGGCTCAGACTAGAATGCTCTTCAAAGACACACACTCAAGAGAAAATACTAAATCTTATAGTGAGTTGTGTTATGCTTTAAAGGTCAACTCTAGTCAGGGCCTCAGATCATTCCTGGCAATGATTTGCTTAAATCATAGGTGGGAGAAAAAGAAAAGCAGGCGGTACCAGCTTTTGCCTAGTTTATACACTTTTGTAACATTTTTGTGTAGAGGCAGGGACTCAACGATCGCCTTATTTATGTTTAAAGAGTAGTTTTATTATCTTGAAAACCTATTAAATGAACTATAATGTGTACTTTACTTTCTTCAGGATATGGAGGATAGGCACCAGAGCACACAAACTGTTTGGGGAACCAACTTTGACAGGGAAACATTTGGCTAAGTTCATTCGATTAAAAAATAAAAATAAATAAATAACATTTAAATGGGCAATACAAGACAAATTCATAAATAAATAAAATCCTAAATAAACCATGAATATATACTGGGCCACCTTTACAGACCATACCACAAATTTAAGGATAAATAGAGTATTTTAAACAACATAAACCAGTATGCTTAATTACAAGAGTGGGGTCACACTCTAAAGCTACAATATATGGATGAAAGCAGTGGGCCACTGAAAAATTACACCTAGTGCTCAGCCATGGTTATCCATGCCATGAAGCTCCCAGTAAACTGTTTTATGCTGAGACCAGTTATGTTAAGACCAGAGGAGGCTGCAGTTGATAGATTAAGAGTGAAGTTAAGAGTGATGGCATCTTTTGTAGACTGTGCACCACAGCACTGCATGACCCCACTGTAACTGTACACGATTTGCTGCTAATAATAACTATTCCAATTTTCTTGTATGCTTGTGTCAGTGTCAAAGTCTTGCTGGTCACATGATTGCTGCAGAAATGCTAAATTTTTGTTAACAGAATAATTAACTTGAGCTCTATCTGCTGTAACTAGGTGTTTAACTTTTTATTGCCAAACTGTATGACTTAATTTAGCATTTGTAATGCCGATGCTAAGGGTATGCCTTTACCTAAGCCACAAGTTTCCATTTTTACCCCTCTGTCTTCATCATGTTCCTTTAACTTTCTGTGTGTGTGTAACTTTTTTGCTCCATCTGCTTCTCTCTTTTGAAAAAGCCACTTAGGTCTCTGTTGTTATGAAGCCATTATTACAGTGAAAACCAGCCCCTATGTCAAGAACAGCAGTTTTCCTCCGATCCCCTATGGCCTTGGCAGAACCGTGTCTGCTTTCCTCAACGTGGCTATTTTAATTTCTCTCAGATAGGGTTTGCAACACTGGAGTTAGTGTTTAGGACACTACTGGGGGCCAGCAAAGGTGTTAAGGAAGAGTCATCCAGTGAGTTTATCTTCTCTTAACTCAAAAAGCAAGTACAGCATCACAGTTTGTGCTTAATCTGCAAAAAATATTGAAATGTTAACAGTTAAACTGAGATGAATTTGCTAAACTCAAGCATCTCACTTGCTGGCTTCCTTTATCTTTCTTGTTGCTTGGCTATTTATTCTGCTGGCTTCTGCACATGGCCTATGTATTATTAACCAGCAAAACAGAGGTTTAAATGTAATTTGCTGCTGTGTTGCATTTAATAACTTCAAAATCAAAATGTACCAATGCTCCAACATTCACTCTTCAAAGGAGGTATAATGAGTGGAACTGCAAAGTTCAAAGAGAATACTTAAGTGTTTGTATAGAAATATACAGTGTGAGCAACTGTGCTTCCCTCAGAGTGATATTGAAAGGTTTGATATTTTACATGAAAGAGTGCTTAAATAGTAGTTTAACACAGGAAACAGGTTTAACCCTTTGCTTTGGGCAACGGAGGAACTATAATAGCAGATAAAAGTCTCTTCATTAGCGTTTTGTTCATTTGTGTTATCCATCTTTTTCTCTGCTTTCTATTATCTTTTCTGTTTGTGTGTGTTGCTCTGTGCATTCCTCTCTTTTTCTGTATGCTGACACATCAGCGTACCAATGCTGTTGTTTTTTTTTTAACAGTGATCTGATTAGATGTTAGCTTCATCATGCCATGCAGCGCGTGCATCTTTGTCTCCGCTCTGTCTTTGTTTCGTGTTGATTTTAAGGATGTCTCTTGTTTAGCTTTTTGTTGCTGTTTTGATAGTTTTTTGGATTAGCAGCAGACTTCTGAGAAATTTATTGCACATTTTAATGTGAAGAGAAAATGAGTCATTTGTTTAAGCCCAAGGGGTGCTAAGCTTGTTCTGCACAGTGTGCAGAACTCCCCTGTTCCTGTCACTACCGAATAAAGACGCATGCATGTAGAGCAATTCACCTACAGAATTCATTGCATTTACGTACATGTATAGCTTTATTATTAGGGCGTTAAATTTGTCTTACAATATGTATATATATATATATGTTCCATAAATGTGAGGGAATTTCCACACTGAACACACACACATAAGCAAATTCGGTAAAACCCTCATTTCATAAATGGTGCCTGTTATTGCTAGAAAACGTTAAAAGACAGCAAAAAAAATCTCCTGTATGATAGATGAAAATGGGAGAGATAAAAATGAATCAAAAAGACTGTAGACTGTGGAAAATAAAAGACTGATGAAAAAGAGAGGAGGGAGCAAGAGAGGCTTAGAAGGTGGATGGATGGTAAGGGAGGAAGGAGGGTGGGGAGGGGGAGAGGCCAGTGTTGAGCGGGGAGGAGAGAGAAAGCCGGAATGAACGATATATAGCCCCTGGCAAACAGAAAACAATTGTTACACTGCCTCCCATAACCCACTTCAACCTTAAACAGCAGATTTTTTTCACTCAATTAATTTCTACACATTGGAGCAGGAGCCTTGGCTGAAGCTAGGCTTTTATGTGCTTCTGCTGCTGCAAGGCCTTTGCACATCTCTGTCTCTCTCTCCCTCTGTCCCTTCTCTCTCTCCCGCTGTATCTCTAGGTTTTTTTTTTTTGCTTTTTATTTTGCTTTTTTCATCAGAAAATGAACATTCTGAATTGGAACGGCCTTGAACACTTTGAGAAATGATGTCTGAATATATTTTTATATATTTTTAAATTGCATATAGGACACAAAAAAATGGCAAAAACTTTTCTTTGAATCCCTGCTAGGACAAGAAATGACATTTAACCTAATCAATATCATAAAGCACAGCAATGCAGAGCTATGAAAACTCCTCTTCCTGCACCATGAAGTGCATGTAAAACTTGATGGGAAGAAAGAACTTCAAAAGAGGCAGCTTTCAACATTGATTCCAATCATCTGTTAAGAAGAAATACAAAGAGATTCATACTGGAAGATGACAAGCTTCATACAGAGAGCTAATAAAGATAAAAACACAAATAATGAGAAGCAATAATAATTACACCCAGGCCATACCGGGTCATGGTGGCCCTATATGAATAGCAGGTTGACTTGCCTGAGGGCAGAAAGAGGGAGAGCAGGCAGAGACAGATGGACAGATAGATAGCGAAGGGCATGACTGAGCTGTGTCTGTGTGTGGTGAGTGAGGGCCAGTCGGAACAACATGAATCATGGCTCCAGTTGAGAGAGGAGGAGATCAGATCAATAACAGCCCAGAGGAGAGAGAAGAGCAAGAGAGAGAGCAAGAGGATGAAGGGTTGACACAGGAGGTGTTCATCACTGGACCACCCCGACTCCCAGCTTGCTCACCTTTCCTTTTTTTTTTATCTCAAACTATACAGTTAATGTATTGAGCAAGGCAAGGATTCATTTTCTGTGTGGCAAAAAAGTAGAGACACAGCCAGTGCGCTGATATTCTAGTATAGCAAAAAAAAAACAACCATATATGAACACAGGTTGTACAAAAGCATAAGGAGACTTGATTCACTAAAAAAATATACCACATCTTGACTATTTAAATGATTATTATCAGCCTTTTAATTGTTACCTTAAGTCTTATCATCTGAAGAGGTGGGGTTTTTTGACTTAGTACTAGAGGACAAGAGTCAGCAGTGGTCATTTCTCATCAAATGACCAGTATAGCTTGGGGAAATGCCTTTTTCTAATGTATGTCTCTGTGCCAAAGGGTAGTGGCCAGTGTTGGAGTGGCTGTCTGGATGTTTAAGCGTTCTAGCACATGAGTGTACGATGGCCAAGTCCCATTCTCCACCATTGTGGAACAGGCAAGCAATTTTTCTCATCCCTCCTTTTTTATATAATTTGGTCGATAAAGGTGAAGGACGTTTCATCGCTATTTCTCTCCCTCCCAACTCCCTCCTCCTCATACTCTCTGCTCTGTCTCAGAGTGAAATCCAGAGATAAAGCTGTGGCAGCGCTCCGTGTTTAATGGAGCTTAATCCCACAGATTTAAGATACGGAGCTGTGAGGCAATTCCCCCATGCCCATCTTCACTAACACAGAATGGTCATGTGACTATCTAATTCTGCCCTTTCAGACGCAGACAGACAGGTGGACAAAAAAGGACAAAAAAAAAACATAAGTATAACTTAGCCAAGGACAGATGTGTTACTTTTATTTATCAAACATTTTTTGGGGGGAAAGGGTTGGACAGAATAGTCACTCACTCATTCGCTCACTCTTTCTTATTTGCTGTAAAACTAGACATTTTTCTGCCACTTTTTCTTCAACTGTCTCTTTGTAAAACGTGGCCATGTCTACTTTGGCTGGTCAGTCAACCTCCCTCTTGATGTGGGAATTATAAATTAATCTGCAACACAGAGAAAATCTGAGCCAAAGTGATGAGTTTGGGGAGCCATAACTGAAAGCTTAGTGTCCACAGACAGGACTCCGGCCACAGCATCACGTCAGCACACTTGGAGAAAGTTAAGTGGGGTTGGCTGGCTTGAGACTATTTGGAGAAACCATGTGCAGGGAAGTATTATACCCACCAACAATCCTCCTTAAGTGATGAGCTGACACTAAGCAATTTAGTATTCACCCTGCCAGTGAAAATATCTTCAATCCAAGTGCATAAAGCTCCCATGACAGGAAATATGCCAAGCGCTCTTCTTCCATCTGACTCTTTTTTGTTTCAGAATAGCCACTGTATGGTTCAATTTACCCCAAGACATGCTTGTCAGGCCTGCTTGACATGAGCTCTGGTGTCAATGTGTAAAATAGTCCACATGGATGATTGCAGAGCAGCAGTGGTTGTTAGTGGCTGTGAGTAGAGTTTGAGAAAAAGGAAATGTGCATGTTGCCAAATATGACTGGTCTTTATATACACAGAGAAGTAGGCTCAAAGCAAAAAACAAGAAACCAAGCAGGCTTGGTTATTTATTCAGGTTTAACATAGATTTCAAAGAATCATAGATTTCCTTGTCTGCTCTTATTCCACCTTTGCTCTTCTTTCCTTTATTTTTTCACTCGATCCTTAACATCCTCGACATTGTTCTCCTGCCTTTTCCCGTCTCTTGCCCTCCTTTCTTTGTTGCCTCTCAGGTATAAGACATCTAATTGTCATGGGAGCAGAGGAAACAGTGGAGTGAAAAGCACAGAAACACTGTATAGTTATTGTCCAAAACAAAAAGCGGGCTTGAGCACTCAGAAAAGCCACATACACAGTGGCATCCGGGTGTCAGAGTAGTACGGCAGGCTGAGTGTTTCAAACTCTGTCTGTGGTTGTTTATGTACGCGTGAGTGTATGTTTTTGGCAGGTGAGGGGGCACATCGTCCTTTATAGCTGCACTCTCACTGGCACTGTCACTTCAAGGTCTCAATCGCTTGCCATTCTGGGTCCCAAACACTGCCAACGCAGTCGATCCACCTCTGCCAAGGTCCTCTTCATCCCTGTGCTACTGCTCTTCTCTCTCCTCCTTTGCATAATTACCCAGGTAATTGTGGAGTAATTGACTGCATCACCTGCTCCTAGGAAGCTCTGGCATTGTTTAATAAACAGCTGGAATATGCGCCACATGTTGTTGGAGAGAAAGGGGAAGAACATATTGGGGCAGAGGGGGACAGGAGGAGGACTGAAAAAAAAAAAAGGAGTGGAGCTTAGTCCAAAAAGCAGACAGTGCTAATTTCCCAAACATAGAAATATAGATATAACATTTTCTCAGTCAAGGCTGAAGTTGCTATCAATGGAAAACATATAATTACCTATCGAAAGATGGGTGAGGAAGGCAGTAACGTGAGTGGGAGATGGATAGATTTATAGGCACGTGGAGGAGAAGAGGCAACAGAAAGTGAGAGAGAAAGTTTGAGGCATAAGAGAATAAGATTCGGGGGTGGAGGGGTGGGGGTTAAGCGAGCCTCTCAGGGCTAATGACATTAAGGAGGTTTGATGAATCGACACCCGCTGAGTGTTATTGACGTCCCCTGAGCCTGCCCAGGCAGAGCCAGCCTCCTAGGCCTGTTATTGGCTAGCGCTGCTCCTCAATTAGACTGCCTGATTAGATTCCCTCGGTTGTGCCCTCTCATGGGGTGAGCAGGGTGGCATGATGGATGTGATGGGCAGGATTATCAGAGGGGGGTGTCACCCGTGCCCCGCCTTGGGGGCACCAGACAATGGGTTTGACCAGTTGTCACAGGGGCATGTAGGCGGAGGGCACGGGGCGCGGTGCGAGTCTCTTATTGAGGCTGTCAATCATTGCCGCTTACAAGACAGAGGCTGTGTCTCTGCACACAGATGCGCAGGAGTAATTACTATTCCATCTCCCTTGGCATCTAGATATATGAGGCTGTTCACAACCACTGACCTCATGTGGCAACCCTTCGCCATCTTTGAATAAGTTTGAAAATGCTCAGTTTTACATATCCTGTCCTTCATTCACTAATCCTTCAAAAAGGGACCCTAAATGTAGTCGTGCTTCAATGCCGCAGGCCCGGAGTATTAAATTAGTGTGCAATTCTTTTACCTAAATGAGTAAGTGCTGCTGTCTTCTGTGTTTCTGCATTAGTCCCTCATGTTAAAGACTTTGGCTAGGATATGTCCTTAACCCTATTTTCTCTATTTCCTGGTAGTGACAGTTTCATACATCCATTCATCAACATCTTGGCTCTTATGGTGCAAAAAATGGGGCAAGTCAGGTAAGTGTCCCAATTCAGCAGTTTTGAAAGGCAGTAACTAATGATATCTCAGGAACGGGGCTGCTGCTGTTTCCCTGAGAACTTTCCTTCCTGTTCCATTGTGTGTTTGTGTGGCTGGATAGCTAGCTAATGGCCTGTCTCTGATGAATTAGAGGGTCTGACACCCAGCAAACACACTCTCTCAAGGTCAGATTACCATATCTGGGGGGTTTAACAATTTAACACAGCCCCAAGTCAGACAAGTTGGCTCCAAAGGAAGAAATTGCTTTTAAAGCAGAGAAAACATACAGTGATATCTGCTACTGATGTCCCCAGCAGTGGCTGTGATGTCAAGTGTCCATTTATTCATCTCTCTCAGTTAAGGCACTCTTGCAGTTGTGCACTCGGCAATGTTATCCATTTTCTTTATTGAAAACTGCTATTCAACTCTCCAGCCTGTGTTAGAGTCCTCTAACACCCCACAAAGTGCTTAGTGAATGTGCTCTGCTGAAACATTTCCATATTTCTTCACAATTGCATCAAGCTGTTTTCAAATACAGGGACTATTATGTTCCATTATGGAGTCTAACATATTGTTTAATGCATTGTATTGATTTATCACTGATTGTGGTCAGTGTATCAGCCTAGTTGTCAGGTGGACACTTTCACACAGATGTACACTCCGGTCTGTGTGCGTTTGACAAATTACAATTTTTTTGCACTTCAATAAGTTCAGTTTGAAAGAAAGTAATTGATGCTACATTTAAGTGCCAAGAGTGAGCTTTTTCTTTAGGTAGATTAAAGTCAATATAAGAATAACTGTGTGGCTAGTGTAGCACTTTTTACAGCATTGTAACTACGTGCTTTTTTGGACAGCTGTATAACGTTTATTTATGCACAAAAGAGGTCAAAATACACTGAAATTAGAGAAGTTCAGTAATTCTACTGAGACTGTTGGAGGTCAGTCAATATGAAGAGTAAAGAGCTGTGTATTCAAGTGAGAATAATAGAGCTGAATAAAGCAAAAAATCTATATAAAGTTATATCAAAGGTAATTGGTATGACAAAATCCACACTTGAGTACACTTAAAAGCAGTTGCACAGTGGCTGGTAGACTGGATCATGAGTCTTGAATAGAATAATTTGAAGAATGCAGAATACGTGAATAGTGATGTACACTTCCATGTTTCCTTTTTGACGGTCAAGAGAGGATCATAACCTCAGAGGATTTATTAAACATTGGGTAAAATTCAAAAACAAGAAGGTCAGGTTGCGTTTCAGACAAGTTCTGGAGTAAATTTCTAAAGAGTGATGAAAGAAAAAGTAACCTCTATCAAAATGATGAAGAAAGTGGGCAGAAAAAAGTACAAGCTCATGAACCGAAATATACTACCTCATCTGTTAAACATGGTGGAGGTTCTGTTATTGCTTGGGCATGGCTGCCAGTGAAACTAGCAGACTGGCATTTATTTATGATTTCACTGATGGCAGAGGATGAATGCTTACATTCTGTGTCTTCAGATTCAGTCAAATGCATCAGAATCGTTGGTTGGCATTTCATCATACATCATTTGGACAACGATCCAAAGCTTACAGCCAGAGCAACCAGAGAGCCTTTAAGGGTGAAAAGGTGCTATTTGACTGGCAAATCTAACTGAGCTGTGTTTGACTTGTTGAAGGCCAAAATCAAGCTGAAAGTGGCTGCAATGAAGAGCTGGGAGAGGATCACCAGGGAAGATAGAAAGCATGTGCTTGAAGTATATTCCTCAAAAAATTATGAATTGGGATTTGCTTTGGCTCTGTATGTTTCTGCCCAAACCATTTGTGTCACCCTAAATGCACTAAAAGGGACCATATTTCTTTCTGTATTGATACAACTTACTCAAATTAAATAGAATCGTCATATTATTTTCAATCCCAATGTGCTGAAACAGCGAGCCTAAAGAACAAAATGTCTTTAACCGTGTAACAACTGTGCAGGGTGTGTTGTCAGGAACACAATCAAACAGACACTTTGCAAGCATGAAAATTACATAAATATGGAAACTAAAAAAGAGAAGACATGAACTCTTATATCTAAACCAAAAATATGGACAGGCACGCATGTGTGCTCATAGAAGCAGAATGTTATACGTAAACGCATACACACATCCACCCACACACCTGCCATATGTGTCTGCAGGGAGCTGGCTAAAATGTTAAGCTATGTGCATGGCTGCCTCACGTCGACGCCTCTCTCCTTATTTCACAGCAGCACCTGGTGGTGACAAAGAGCACAGAGGAGAAAGTCTCCCCAGGAGAGGGGAGGAGAGGAGAGTCTGTCCATTCCTGAGACAACAGACTATCCCTATCCTATCATGTACTACCTGCCTGTCAATCCAACTCAGGGCAGCTTAATTTCACTTTGAATTGACGATGTTCGAGCCCATGCCAAAGTTTGAGGGATTTTAGACGCACTACCTAAGCCAAGGAGCATAATGAATGAAAAGCCCCTTCCCAAATTGATTTCAAACTAAATCAAACCCTGGTATTCAATTATCTGCCAGAGCTGCCACTGAGGAACTTTAAAAGTTGTATAGGCGGAGAAAAAGGAGAGAAAGTGAGGAGAGGGAAGCAGGACTGTCGGAGCAGAATGCAAATGACTCCATCCCTGCATAGTGTCAGAACAGGTGGCCCAGTGGTAGCGCTGGGGCTGATGAATGAGCTGTTGAAGTGGAGCCCATTGCTACCTCTAGCTAGTGGCAGCTCCAATTCTGCCTAGTTAAGCATTTGGCCTCCTCTGCCAGGAAGGCTTAATTGAAGAAATCATCACAGGGACAGGGACAGATTTGGTGTTACGGGGACCAAATTGTCTGTCTGCCTAACCAGACTGTAACATCATAATAGTTTGATAATATCCATCCACTAATCACAGGAAAAGTATTCCATTACAGGATTCAGACCAGGACAAATTCCCTTTGAATTATGTTGCACCCTTGTGATTTGCTTTGGTCCAAGCCTTGTAGAAATGTCCCCCGTTTTGGCAGTTTTACCTGTTAAACTCTAAACCTAACAACGCATTTGCTGCAGTCAGAAGTCTATTGGTGTATTACAGGCTCCCACTGTTGCTTAAAAAACCCCAATAAACGCAGTTAACAGAGACATACTGCTGCTTTGACTAATGTAATACATCATGTTGAACAGTACGTGTTTCGCCGCTTTTTCTAACATGCTTTTATCACTCAGTTAATTACTGCTTTAGCATGGTTTAATACAGGATTACAAGTGCTACGGGAAGACAAAAAATGTGGCATCTGCTTTTGTTTTTTCTTGATTTGTTATATTTGTTTTAGTTGAACACTGCCTGGTGGGCATTATTCACACCAGACAAGCAGACCGTGAGGCAGGGAGCAGAGGGAGCACACTCGATTGGTTTATCTTAGCAGAGACCAGTGACTTTTTTTTATTGTATCAGGGAGTGAGGGTAATTATTGGTAAATTACAAAAACCTGTCCTGTCAGCGATATCAAGCAGAAACCAATCAAGTCATTGACACTGCAATAGCGATCCAAAAAACAAGTAGCCTTTGGCCCCCTGCCGCACCTGCGCGCAGTGTATCAAATGTTTGGCCTAACTAATGAATGACTGGATGCAATTATAATGTACTTTTTCTAAAATCGGCCCTGCCATAGTGTTAATTACATAATTACTGAAGATGTCAGCTCCATGCGGGAGGGTGGAGTATCAGTACAGAGAGTGGAGCTCACAGGGAGGCAAGTTGCTTTGCTTTCAGAGATGAACTATAGACGCTTCTTTGATTCATGATGCCGGCTTTGTGGAAAATATCGCCTTTGCCAAGTTAATTTTGAAAAGGCCAGCATATTTGGGCAGAGACAATCAGCCTGACCTTTCTGAGAACAGCTCCAGTTTTCACTCTTTCACCTCTTTTGTGTTCAATTCCCCTTTTCTCTCTTTCTTTCTTGCTTTGTTTCTTTCTTTGTTTTTCGTTCATTTCCTCCTTTCTTTTCTTTACTTTCTTTCCTTCCTTCATTCACATCTCTCCTGTCTCTGTTTGTTGTTGTTGACATACAAATGCGTGACAGTAGCATCTGCTAATAGACACAACAGTTGTTTATCAACGCATTCCACTGTTAGAACGGCCTTCCTGCTTCTGTTGGAATATTTGTACAAATTTATTGGAGGCTGCCTCTATTAGACGCGGGCCTTTGCTGGGAAACGAGTATGCCTCTAGTTTAGACAGACAATTGTATTCTCCTGCGTGTGTACTTCACTAATCAAGGCAACGCAGATGACTTTGCCGTTGTTCTGTGTGCTGTTATATCATGCAGATGATTGGAATATCAATTCATTCCACATTTGCAGCCTTGTGGCTAATTTGCAATGGCTGTATATCAAATGTGTCATGAGGATGGGGCACCATATTTCCCTTACAGAGAATATAGAACAGAATTTATCATTTGCCATTCAATGCGTGGCTCTCCCTGGTGCCATTTGCAATGAAAACTGAGCAGTATGTGTGTGTATGAGAGTGAGTCAGAGAGATAGACTGTAAGTAAGTGTTAATGTATTTATATCGAGTGCGTTTGAGAGTATTTGACGCTGGGTCTGGGGCTGCAGAGAGACCAGGTATAATGGGACCAAGGCACCCAAAACAGGATGCTGATGAGGAGCCATGCTGAATAATCATGTACCATCACCTCTATTCTACAGACAGGAAGGGTTCTCCATCACAGACACAACCCCACCTTCATCCCACACCACTTTCCATATTCAACCATCCCTAGGGATGGATCAATCAAGCTATTCCTATTTATGACCCAATGCGATACCTGAGGACCGAACTGGTACCAGTGTTAAATTTGTACGCTGAATTAGTCAGTATGATGAAAAGATGGAGAATTATTCTTTTATGTGAGAGGAAAGATCAGGCTCAACTTAAGAGACTTGCCTAACTTTGCAAAAATAAATAGATTCAAGAAATTAATTTACTTTGGTATTTATTAGCAACATATTAAATGAAAAGAGGCCCAGGATTACGGTGAAAAAGTAAAGCTTGATTTATTTGCAGTGGTCTCATTCCAGTTCAAAGTCAGAATTATTAGGCTGCTGCACACTGCTTGCATTTACACTTTACATTTACAGCTGCTTTCTCCTTTTTCCTCTTCACACACAATCGTGTAGAGCAGAAAAGAGACAGCTGAGGTAAAATGCTGTTGATCGAGTTGACAACAATATATTATGTTACCGTAAGTATAATAAAAGCTTCCCAAATGTTACACTGAACCAGCATCCATGTAGGTAATTGTCAGATTTGTTCAGTCAGCTCGCTTTGACCATGGTCTGCAGTTAAGTAAAAAGCTTTTGCAAACTCACAAATGGAAGCTGTTGGTGTAGTTGGCGTGAAATACCTTCAAACTGCTGACCCTTTGCTGTTAGCTTCCTCCATGGTACATTAGCTCTGTTGCTAGCTGCTGCTGTTCCGTGTTGAAGTAAACACAGAACAACATAAAGCAGAATGGAACTGAACGGACCGCGGATCAGCTCATTGTCACCAATATCCGATTCACATATTGGATTGTTGTATCTCTGCGTGTCCCCTGAAACTAATCCAACTAGTCAACATGTCTTCATTTTGAATTTCAAGCAAGAAAGATTTTTAGAAGAAGAAACAGAAGGCTGGAAACGTTTAGGAAAGAATAAAAACTTGAAAATCTCATAAATAATTAGGTCTATATTGCATATATTGATTATACATCATGTATGAAAAGAAGTAAAAATGGGTGGGGGTTCACAGCTCTGTAGAAGACTACATGATCAAGCTGTTTAAAAATTTAAGTTTCTTGATTTGAAATTCCAAAGAACCTTTGGAGCTCATCATCTATTGTACTTATTACCATTAAAGATTTAGAGAATCTACAGAAATCTCTGTATACAAGGGGCAAGGTTGAAAATCAATCTCGGTCTCTATTTATTCAATTCCACAATGGGGAAATTCACTTATTACAGCTGAACAGCTGAATGATGGTAACTTAAAGATATATTACGAAAAAAATAAAAGAGATATATAAGAAAAATTGTGTACAAAAAAGCCAAAATACTACATTCTTCTGTTCTTTTTTTAAATTATATGTACTAAACTTGTCTGAAATAGATAAAGGTATGTACAGTTACTCTACTCTACAGTTACTTTACATACTTTTTCATATGTACATAAAGTGCAGTAGGATCGATAATAATATACATGGATTTTTAAACATTTATTGTTCCGTTCATGGGTATGGTACAGCACTAATGCTTAGCTACACATTTGTTAAGGCATTATTAATGCTGAATGACTTGCACCAATTTTGGAGCAACATATGCTGCTATTGAGGTGTTTGGGGTTTGTTGGTGGTGGGTTTTTTTTTTTTATCAAAACAGTGCAGAATCATATTTTACACATATTTCAACAGCATGGCTCAGAAGTAATCTGGGTGCTTTGCTGCCTCCAGCCCAGACCTGCCAGGAGTAGAAAACATTTGGTACATTATGAGCTAAGATATATACCGAAAGAAGCCCCAAACCTTTGTACAGTTCAAACCCTATATCAACCAAGAACTGCAAAAAAACATTTCACTTTGAGAACTGCAGTAATTGGTCTCCTCAGTTCCCAAATGCTTTTTCTTTTTAAAAGAAATGATACGTTACACTGGTCAACCCGCCTCTGTCCTCGCAAGTATTTTTAAATTAAAATTGAAAATATTATTCAGTTTCAACATTTGTGCTATTTTCTATTAAATGTTAAAGCGATTTCTAAATTATTGTTTTCTTTTTTTCTTTTTTTTAAATTTGCATTTTTTACATCATCCCAATGGGGGGAAACAGGGTTGCGCATACTGCCAACAGGACAAACTCTAGGAAAACTTTTCTAAGATTGGAAAATAATTTACCTTCTCCCTGTTCTCTTTTATACTTCCACCACTGCTTCCTGCCTCGGTAGTCTGCTGTTTTCACAGGAAATTAGCCAGATGTCCCCTGAGGTAGATCTCGTGCGCAGCAAGATATCTGCCTGTCAAGGTGTTCTACGGCTTGTGCATTCATTTGCTGCATGGAGTCTCTCACACTCTATTCCCCCTTCTTTTACCTGATGCCTGCATCTGCTCCATCATCTAAGGCTAATTCTATATGCTTTCTCACTCCAGTGGACATCTAAGGCATTGATACACATTCATCAAGACCTGACCAACAATCTTTTATAAATAGTTTATTGTTCTTGTCTTCTGTGAAGGTTTGGACAATCACTATGCTAGAGTACTACCTTGAATTTCGACCTGTATTCTAGGTGTTATAACCCTGGGTAAACAAGACTTGAGATCACTCTTTTGAAGAATAATTGTTCTGTTATAAGAAGGTCTAGCCCGGTCCCTGGCCACAGTGGGTATAAGTGCTTAAATACTCCTTGACCTGAAGCACTGTATTTATCACATTTTGTTTTATGACCCCATAAAACGGTCCCCTGATGAATTTGATAGGTTATGAAAACATTTCCATCCACTAACAGTAACAGTTTCAGAGGGACAAATCTGTACAGTAACTTTTTCCAGTTGCCATATTCTACCTCAGGCTAGTAAACCAGTCAAAGTGCTTTATTCTGTTCTTGTTTTGCAAATCTTTTTCCTTTCCCAGTTGAGGAACATTGTGATGAGTGACTGATAAGGAAAGAAATTATTAAGTGAATGGCCCTTTTACACAAGAGATATAAAAAGAAAATAAACCAGACATAGTAGGAGAACACAATAACTCTATGGTTGTTTTTATTTTATTTTAATTTTTTGGTGGCAATAACTTTCTTTATGTGACTCCTTTTTAGACCATCTTGTGTTCACACTTTCGTGGTTATCATCACTTCAGGCCTTTAGCTAAAGTTGGGTTCAAGTCATTGAAATGGGTCAGATTGTGGCCCATTTTTGCCCCTCTCCATGAGAACAGAAGGTGGATGTCATTCACAGTGGGGGAGCCCAGGGAGGAGCAGCACCTCTCGGGATCTGTCCTCAGTAAAGAATCGCTGAAACAGGGAATTCAGTGGCCCAAGACTTCTGCAACACAAAGGACTGTCCTCTTGCTCTGGCACAGAGGGGATGCAGTCAGCAAAGTACCTCTTATAGCCAACACCAGAGCACTGGATTCATTGTGTCTTTTGTAGTCTTTGAGCCACTGTGCTGCTTTTTTTTCTTTTTTTAAAATTGTATTATTATTTTGCTTAACTCATCCAGACACCTTGGTGTGCCAATGACGGATGGAATTTTTTATTTATTTTTTTAAAAGAAGCCATTTGGGGATGTCTGACACAGCACGTTGTAATTGCCAATTAATGCTAACTAGCTCTGAGGGAAAAAAAATCAGTTCTCTTGTTTTGGTGCAGTGGAAAAAGGACTGAAAGGACAGGTCTGTGGGATCGAGGCTTTAAACATATAAATATTGCGTTTGTAGAAATGCTTGTGTTTTTTGCCAAACATGATTAAGGAAAACATCTTTTAATTAAAGATACTGTGGTGCTCTTAATAGGTTAGATTTTTATTCAGTTATGTTATAAGTTATTTAGCAGTGAAATGGTAGATCACATTGCTATCATCAATAATCCACTGAATAGGTGTTTTGACAACCCAGCTGTTTTCTTCAGTGCATGAAGCCTACATTGTAAAAGAAAAAAAGAGAGAGTCACGTTCACACATGCTAATACACGTACAACACAAACACACAATGCAACACACTATATTTATGCAATAGGACACATTTGAGACCTGACTGCCAGAGCAAGGGGGAACGTGACAGGGGCTTAGGGGTCTCCCGTGAGCTTACACCTCCTTATTTTGTTGATTGCCCCATGAAATATTAACAGTGGCTGCCTCCCCTCTGAATAAGTCAGTAGAGTAGTAAGGGGTGAGGCCTCACACAGTGTTTAATATGTGCCCCTTAAGGCCACTGGTTTGTCTTAAAAAATAGTTATTCTTTCTAATACCTCTTATTTACTTTACAAAAAAATTGTCTAAGCCTCTCCTTAATTTCTTTATGTCTTTTTCATTCATTTTCTATTGTGTATTAGCTTAAAAATTACACTATTTTTTTTACACGTTCTCTTCTTCTCTCATCGGCTAAAAAGAGTAAGACAAAAAGTGAGATAGAATACAGGAGAGTGTGAAATAAGCAAGAAAGAATGAGCGCTGGGATTTTGTGGGCATTACATTATCAGATAGCCATAGCCAGTGCTTTGGCTTCTTTGCCTCAGCCTGTTGTTGTCCTCCGTATTTTTTTTTTTTACCCGTGCTAAAGGGAAATGGTTGTTGAATGGCAATCTGTTTTATGAGGCATGCAGGCGTTTTCTGATCCGTTTGTTCTGGCTTTCCCTCTCGGACCAGACCAACCATTTAAAGGTGACTACAAGACAAAACAGCAAATACCATGAATAAATTAATCAGATGCTTAGATGTTTATTTTTATGTAGATTTGGTAGCGTTTGGGTTGTTGTGCAACCTTCAGACGAACCATATTGGTGAAGAGGACATATCAATGCTCTATTAGATGAGTCTTTGCTATTCCTTTTATAGAAAGTCTGACAGTGACAGTAATAAACCCTATTTGCTTCCCTGTTTCCATTCAACCCACGTGAATTTGCACACCAACTATTTCCTAATCCACAGCCATCTGGCTGTAGATGATTGAGCGCCTTTCCAGAGCATCTTGCAGTACGTTCACTTAGCATCAGAGAGTAAAAAAAAAAAAAAAAAAATCTAATTTAATTAAACTGAAAGAATATCATTAAGGTTCTTAATGATGATTAATGTCTAAATAATAAAAAACTTTTATGAAGTATTAGGTTATTATAGTTCTCGCTGGATGTGAAATTATTCTTTCAGGTGCAGAACTTTGTTATAACAAATAGCAACCCTCATTACTCATGTCATTGGCTTCTGGGTTAGAGATTCAGACAGATCGGGAATCCATTTTATCTCTCCACTGGATACTTTCTTCTCTGTAAACTATAGAACATTCGGCCATCTACTCAGCTCTGAAACCCGCTGACAACCGGCTCTTTGTAGTTTTCTTCCTGTTGACTTATTTTCGTACTTTCCATTCCCTGTGTTAAAACAAATGGCAACGGTAGGAAAGAAAAAAGAGCTGAAAAGTTGACATTTAGCTTAAATGGAGGTGGAATGGGGCACAGGGATGCGGCTGTAACGATGCAGGGGAGGCTAGGGCTTCTTTTCTCTTCCCGTCCTGCTAAAACAAGATTTATGACCTCACGAATACCACCATATTTTAGCAGCTGATGTACACTGTGGGTGGTTTATCTGGGATTGAGGGCTCTGCTGTTGAGCCTATCACTGTTGGGTGTCTATGAGTTACAATGGCAACATGCAGCAAAAAGGACAGCGTATTATTGGTCTGTGGTGTCTCCCATATCTTTTGAGTCCAACGTATGACACATTTTCACCACAGAGCACTAAGCATTTGTTCTTCTGTTTGTTTGTTTTTTGCTTTTTTTTCTTACCAGATCAAAACTCAGAGTCAAAGAGAAAAATTCACGGCTCGAGGAGGAAAAAGAACAAAATAAAACCCTATAAGTCAACCTCTTTTATTCTCCAACTAAAATTCCTTCTATCCATTTTTCTGGAGGAGCATGGGGAGTCATGGAGCACTGAATGAAAGAGCTTATATTCATCTGTGCTCCCTGTTTTGTGTGTCATTGCCATACCCTTTTGCTCTTCCCTCACCACTTTCCTCTGGCAGTGTAATTGACAGGCTTCAGCAGTTAAGACCTCCAACAGCTCTTTCTTCATTTGGAGACACTTTGTCGGTTTTAATCAGGGCTTTAATTGGCAGTCTGGCAGTGGGTGAGTGGCACCAGGGGCTGGGGCAAAGAGGGGACACTGACTTTCCTGAGATAGTCATTTGTGCTCCCCACCCCCCCTTCCTTCTTGTCCTTCTCTCAGTACTGCTCTCTTTTTCTTCCAACGCTTTTTCTCCCACCTGATTCTGACTCTTATTTACTCCTGGTTCCACAAATATTTAGTCATAAATCAATATGTTTATTTTTCTACTCTGTGTTTTTATTTTATACCTTTGTACTATCTGTTATCCCACAGAAACACACTGTTACACACAGATAAAAGAGTGTGCTGATGGCATTACTGATATAACACACACAATCCAAAATATAACACATTCCAGTCGCTTTATCATCATCTGTAAGAGTGTGTGTGTGAACAGTAGCTGAGGGTCCTGTGGGCTCTCGGTATTGTTTTTAAACTGGGCTGCTATGTGTAGCTGATTTCTGAGCCCTATATGGCAGCTTGTAGGACAGGCCAGTATGTGCTTCGCTCCTGCCAGTGGTGCTGAATCTAGGACACCAGGACTCTTTTCTGTGATTCTCCCTCCCGCTGAGGTGTTAGTAATGCCAGGGGACAAACTAGAACGGATTGAAAAAGCGTGAAAAATAGGTGGTGGGAGGTAGAGAGAAGTATAGATAGGCTGAATAAAGAGAATATGTCCCAGAATTCTTTGTCAGAATCTTTTGTTGGCAGTTGAAGTCCTGCTTTTGAACCAGGCGCAGCAAAGCCATGAATTGTCTGTCATTTTGATGACATGACAGTTATTGTCAGTGCTGCCCGCGCTAAAGCGTGCCTCTGTTCTAGTTTGGTTGTATCTTGCTGTTTATAGACTTTGCGTATTTGTGCATCTGTGTCGAAGCACAATCGCAGGCTGAAAAAACACCCTATAATCAACAAGCATCCTGTGTATTTGCCAGGCCAATTAAGAGTCATTCATTTGCTAATGAAGGCCCTGTCGAGGTCTAAACTGCTCCTAGGGGCATGCAGACATGCAGTCAGCACACACGCGCAGCCCTCAGCGAAAGCTCAGCGCCACCAACATAGTCATCAGCCTGTGCCCGCTGCTGTGTGCGTGCCTCGCGTTGCCCACTCAGCACATCTCACCAGCAGCCGCTAAACACTAAAAAGTATAATTGAATTCATTATTTCCTGTTTTATGACTTGTTCCGCTGTGGTTTTAATTCGTCCTGTAAAAGATGAGGCAGGCAGGCAGGCAGTTCTTCTGTATTGAATTCCCTCCAGTTCCCCTCTCCCAGGCTCCCTTGTTCTGCTACCGAGCCCAGGATTTTATGAGGTGGGGCTCTCCTGTGTCGTGGGAGCCGTCTCTACCGCTAATCAACTCCTCAAGGTTGTTACCTCCATGCCATGCAGGAGGAGGTGGAGATGTGCTGCCAAATTGCGCGCCTAGCTGCCTCTTTAATGGGCTAACTGCTTGACCTTCACAATGACTCCATCCTAACTCCGCTCTGAAGAGACGGTTCATCTGTGTATTGATTTAGTCATGAGAATATAATCTAAAAACATTTCTGTCGATATTTCTTCCCTGCCTTCAGCCTCCTGGAGTGAGATGATGTTCAGCAAGGTTATCAACAGCATCTTTGTGTTCATTGGAGACACACTGTATTTTTTTGCAATAAGAAGCCTTTATTTTAGACTTTCTTAGACGCGTACTTGGCGGAGTCGTTGAACAGTCAGTACCTCTGGGCTCTTCACTTCAGCCCAGCGACTGAAGATGACTGCAGTGCTTCCAGCAGTGGCTGCCTTATTGGTTCCTCTGACTCCAGAGACATTTTCCACTCTCTTCCCCCTTTTCAAGCTTCCTTTTCTGTCTTATTTTTTGTCCATACATCAATCCTGTCATCATTGCTTTATGGTCAGAGTCTCTGCAGGGTTGCTGACCTCCTAAACGCTGACCAAAATGGATTCAATGCATTCCTGGACTGAGGACAGTATCCCATGCTGTTATCAAATAACAAAAAAAATAGGTCTGTGCTAGCACCTCTTGGTGACAGAACATTGATTGACAGCTAATAAGACTTTGGCTGTCTTTGTTATAACTGTATTCGGTGTTGTTTCTTTGGTTTTCACAACTGTCGCCATATTTCTCCTTTCTGTTCCCGGACTGGACTGACTCCTGCTCCATGCAGCAAATATGACTTGTATTTTACTATTGGTGTGATCTAACAGTTTTATTTCATGGTGTCAACATGAAATTGGAATCAGATCATAAAGCATTATGGTGCTTATACAGAGATGAACAGCAGTGTAAATCAGCAAAGTGCACTTCTGGCTCAGGTAGAATTTAAATCTATTGTGAATTTTTAGTACATATGTATTTAGTGGTTGGGACGAGCGTCAGTGATGACGGTAATGATCATAACAGGCAATGTACCATGTATTCATCTGTTTGTTTTAAGACCTCAATTTGGCACACCTGCCTGTGAGACATTTTGCTGTGCATGAGAAGCAGCAGACGAATAAGAGAGGATCCTGTGTCTTATGCAATTTGGAAATGTAGGCCACCTGGTTGGTATAGGGGTAAATGTGGGTCTTCTTTTGTTCCTGCCATGAGTGGGTCTTGCTCTGATGATGTCATGTGTAGTTGTTTCTATAGCGGGATCCACTGTGGGCGGCTGAGCCTGGCACAGAGGTACAGGGGGGATTTGGTAAGTGTCATGATTTCACTGAGATTCAGCAAAGCCCTAAATACAGGCTGACATAAGCTATGTGTCAGAACACAAAGTGAAGAAAATCTGGAGACAATAAATATGCAGAAATTTAGAAACAGAGAAAAAAATGCAGGAAAAGAAATCATAAGTGTGGGTTTATATATGATATAGATGGGATATAGATGGGATATGCAACAAGACCCCCTACACGGAAGTCCTCAGTACCTTTGGACAATGTTTATTAAGAGATAGTAAAATAAAAAAATAAGACAGGTTGTATGTGATATGCATTTGAGTAGTTTAGGGAGGAGGGGGGTATTTTCAACACACGCCTGGCACGTACAGCTCAGCCGAGCAAAGGAGCTTTGTATCCTCCTCACCAGGGGAAATAAAGAGAAGGTGAGACAAAAAAACTTTTCCATTGCTCCAGGCTACTGTTACCTGGCAGCCGCCAAGGAATTTAAAATATCATTCTGCCGCTGCATATTTTCTAGAAATCTGTGACAGACACACTTCTCTCTTAAATGTTTTCTCTCTCACACACACACAAACACAGATTGCCAAACCTTCACGCACAACCTAGAGTGGGGAGAGAGGGAGACTCCCTGGCCTCAGGCAGCAGGAGGTGGTGGCTTTTGTTTTGGACGTCGCTCCTGTCGATGTCTAAAAAATTATGATGTTGGTTTCTCACTGTCAAATAAGCTGCTTCTTTGACTCCCAGCCATTTGCATAGGTAGCGTTATTCCACCAGGAAATATGGGGCAGCTTCAAGAAAACTCCACTTTGGAGAAGCGGGTGGAATAAAGGCGGGTGGAGGAGAGTAAGTGATAGTGATGGACGGTGTGATATAAATAGAAGTGGTGATGGCAGGATAATGCATGGCTCTTTCTGCTGGGCCGAGGTTTAGGCCTGTCAGTGAGACAAGGAAGAAGGGAGGAGGTGAGGTGAGAGAAAGAGAGAGGGAGAGAGAGAGAGGAAAAATGGGGGAAAGGAGGTCTGGGTGTCTTTTCCAGGTCACCGTTGGCTCCTAGAGGTGCGGAAGAGCCCTTGATTAATTATGATCATTATTATTATCATCTTGGCCAGTGGCATTAATCACCGCCATGTCAGAGTGAGAACTGGACAGGGGGCAAGGGGAGAGTAGGAGTGGGGCATTTTGGACATAGATTGTTGAGATGCTAGACACACCTCTATCCCAGTGCCTCTCACGTGTCGGTGCTCAGCATCCATATGTCGACTGTCAGTGCAGCATCTATCAAGGTAGGCCTGTTGTCAATCCCACAGCTCCAAAGCAAACTGACTAAACGCAGGGTGATCAATGGCGGCTCTTTACTTGAACCAGATGCCAATAAAGTCAGCCAAGTATGAATTGACTGCTAACCTGACAGCCAGCCATCCAACTGAAAAGACTGTTTGCGAGGTCATCCATGGTTGAACTGTAATGAGTGGCTATGACAAGCTGTGTTAGTGTCAGCACACAGAGATTTGCAATAAAGCAGTTTATCTCAAATGAGTGCTGGGTTCAGGTATTGTCATCAAAAATCATCTCGAAATAGAAGCTTTGATCCCACCTCCTTATTGGTACTTTGTAGGCTTGCAGACTTTGTAAGCTTTTAAACAAATTTCATTTGTGCGTTTGATTTCTTTTAAATAAGTTTGTAATGAAATCATTCTAACCGTCTTTTGGATGTTGTCAGTATTGTGATAGCTTAATACAGATGCAAATGCTTCATCATATTTAGCCTTTCACTTTCTTCATCAATTTTCTTTAACGGACTATGTTGTCTATTTTTCACCTTCACATCTCCCCTGCCCTCCATGTGTGCTACACGTAATGATAGACAGCTCCACGCAGCCGTGACAACATGAGCTGGGTGTTCGTTGCCAGCCAGCCGGCAATACTGGGCACTCCACTCTATCGAGACGTCTCCCTGAGTTTTATGAATACATGTACACAGCTCAGAGTGGCGGTGGATTTGTCTTTATAAGTCTGGGTGACACGTCCGCAGCGGCCCCACTTCATTTATTCCACTTGCGTAGATTAAGGCTGGCATTACAAGTAAGGTCACACCATGCATCAATGTTACCGCGACACCACAGCGCTGCTGAGCATGCTCAGGCGTTGCCATTACTCCGCCCCAGTTTCTCCACAGGAAATTTCTATTAATTGCTTGTTTTTTTCATCTTCCTCATACTCTGATTTTCCTTATCCTCGACCCTCATATTTCTCCCCATCACAGTGTGTTGCTCTGAAGTTTGAACAGGTGTAAACATTGCTCAAGGAATGGCTTTGAGCCTCATACTGTGTCAGAACAGGTGCGCTTCTGGACAGGAGGTGTGAGGCAGGTGTTAGATGAAGCCTCGGCTCACGAGTGTAACTGTCAAAATGTCTGTGTTCCCCCTTCTGTGATGACATGTTAATCCCTAACACTTGGTCTCTGTTGGGAGCTTCTGCATCACTAAGTTTGAAAATAAACAGCAAGACGAGAAACATCCTTCACTGACACCTGAAAACTCACTCGTTTTAATTAATTCCAAATATCGTGCCCCACAATCACCCCCCCCCCCTTTTTTTTTTGAACCATTTCACTTCTTCTGTCTAAAAAAGCCCCTAGATGTTAAAAAACCTGAATGATGCTACATTGTAAAGTAGGATATCTCAAGCTAGAAACACATTCTTGGTTAGATTTCTCATGAGAGGAGAAGTTTGACTTTGTAAATGCAGCTCATTGGTAGCTGGTGGGCCGAGGTCCTCTCAACCTTAACCTGGCCTCTTTTAGCGCGGGGACTCAGGGACAGCAACAGGGACGGTCATTTGTCCTTGCAGGTCTGAGTCCTTGTGAGGCAGAGAGGAGCTCTTAGCTGTGTTGGTATTTATATCAGCCTGCTCCTTGTTTATCCAGGACTTTACACGAGCTCCCTTGGCCTCTTAAGTAGGGACTATCTCCTTGAAACATAAACTTGACAAAGTGGAGGGTGGCAGTTGTCAAGGGCTACTCTTTGCCTGTTTTCAGTGCTGTGGGTAAAATATAAAAGTCTGCGGAGAAAAAAAAAAAAGCTGAAGTGGCATAGCAGTTTGATGTGTATTGTTTTGTTGTTTACTATATCTATCTTATCTTGTATACTATATCTGGTGCTGATTTGTGGTTAGATGTCCTGGCATACTGTATGTGTGTCAGATGCCAGTGTCTCAGTCTTCTGCCTGTTGTCTTGTGTGAGTCTCTATCACAAGCCCGCAGTTGTATTTTTTTTTTCACAGGCTGTTGGGAGGATTTATTCATCTTTTACTACTTCACTGAAACAGACTCGTAACTCACGAATGAACTCCATTCCACTCCAACGCCCTGGCTTGCTGTGCTTCGAGCTCCATCCTTAGCATCTTATAGCCGTCAATCAGGCTAATCTGCTCCTGCTCACGTAGCCACAAAAGGCTTTGACATCAAAGAATGGCAGGCCTGCCGTCGAACCGTACTCCCCAGCTCTAAGCTGTCCACACAACATCTGCTCAGTCTAACACAGTCCCAAAGAAGGGTCACAGGCAATTTACAAGCAGATATAACTAAATATGATATCCTCAGTTTAATATGTTGTTGGAAGAGGTGTTTGTAAATAGTAACAGATAGGTTGTTATCATCGTTAAATAAAAGCTCCTGCTTTTTAGCGCGTGTCAAAAGAGTTTTTCATTATTACGGTTGGCTTGTTCGCGAATGTTTACAAAGAACACTCGCTTCATATTTTATAGGCTCTATTGATTGTCTTGTCACCAAGCTTTTTCCTTTCGTAGTCACTCAGGTGATAAGATTTCTCCGTCGCCAGCCTTTTGTGTCTTGATGGTGGGAGTTTATATGAAGTAAGGGCCATCACTGTCACCCCCGCATATCTAAAGATGACACATGGATGGCTGCATCATGTAAAGGTGGCATTTGAAGTGACACAGACATGTTACATTACCAATGCAATGTTTGCGGTATTGAGATGACCTCCTCTGCTCTCATCCCAGCTCTTATCCTGCCTGCCTCACCTTTGCCAAACGCCAGAGCTGTTTGTCATGGATGATTTGGTAATAAAATGAGAAAGGTGTTGAGTCAGCGACAGAAGTCTCCGTTCCACCTGGCCCTCTGTCATCCTTTTCCCCTTTCTCACACACATGCTCATTCAAGCACGCACAAGCGCGCTCACACAAACTCTCCTCCCATATCCGTTGCACAACTTGCGCGTGTGCGCATTGGCCTTGACGTCTTTCTCTCACACATACAAGCACAGAAGCAACAAAATACGTGTAAAGGTATACATGTATCTTAAGCACCATAAAAACCGTACCTTCCTCTTTTATATCCCCTGTTCTCTTTTCTAATACCAGATGTTTCATCTTCCCTCGCGTAAAGTTGGCCCCAAAGACATTTGGTAGTGCTGATTATAGCACACATTAATTTGCTGTTAAACAGTTTTATACAGCCAAATTATAGCGTGTTACATGCTATGCTAAGTGCTGGTGTCTGCCAAGTGCAGAAATACATACTGATATTAAAAATCACAGTGCTGTGTAACCCGATCTGCATTTATCATAACTCACATGACTGGGCTGGGTCAAATGACTCAGCAAGGCAAATAATTGGTCTAATGAAGTGCAAAAAGGAGTCTGTCAGAGTCCTTTTTCTGTGCCAGACACACATAACTTCACCTTATTGTAGCTACCGTTACTGACTGATGAAGAGGAGAGGATGGTAATAGAGAACCCAGGCTTGATGGGCTCTTGGGAGCTTCAGCCAACACAAAAGGGCTTCTTGTCATTGTTCTGGCAACTTAAATATTTATAAGAGAGAAATTTTGTTGTGCAGGAATAGTTTGAGTACAGTTACTATGCATGAACTTTGTATGGAATACATTAGATACTGCTTACTAAGCTGTTTCTGATTTAAATTTGAATAGTAGATACTTTTGAGTGATATAGTACTGTTAATCTTGTGGTATTCAGAGCTTGTTGTTACATAGTGGACTGACAAAAAGTGGTGACCTAATGATGTTTTGGCTTCAGCTACACAGCAGAATATAGAGAGCTTTATGATAATCTGCACCATTGTAGTAGTTGAGGATCATGCATTATGCAGACTTTATGCTGTAAAGCACCGTTGTAGGATTCTCTGTGGACCTAACCACCGTCTGTTTCTTATACACCCTTCATGGACACACACACAAATGCATTCAAAATCCTGCTTATTCACATTACTCATATTGCACTTACTGTACCATCCCGCTGTCTTACCTAAGCAGTGCTGATTTTATCCAAGCACAGAGAGCAAGTAAACAACAGTTACCAAGCAGCAGCTCCTCAGATGAATATTGTATACACCTAGTCTGGCTAAGCGTTGTTGTTTATGTCAGGGACAGTGTTTATGGTGCTTGGTGGGCCTCTTAGTGCAGTTAAGCTTCTACAGCATCCCACTATGGCCATCAATTTCTGTACAAGATCGTCTGGGTTTGTGGGGGTTTTTTTTCCTCCCCTTCTCCTCCTCCCTTCTTCCGTGCTCGGCTGGTGTTGCCTGCCTTCTCCCTCGTCTCTGCTTGCCCATCTCACCTTCCTTCCTTCCAGATGGTGCATTTCACAACCTGCTAGGCACGATCAATCAAGCCCAGATGCAGACTGGGCTATTAAGGTCAGTAATGATCGGCCTTTGAGCGTTATGGGCCCGGCTCCTGTTGTAAAGCCATGCATCAAACTCTGTTCCAGCGCTCAGCTCGCCTGCCCTTAACAAGCCAGCTTAAAATATCGGCCGGAGGATACAAAATGAAAAGGGTACAACCTTATCTCTCCAAAGACAGGCCGCTGTAGCCCCAAGGTGTAATAAAACTACAGAACTTGGCCGTCGCCTGGAGTCATCTCTTTTATAAGCAATATCTTTCAAAGATCAGCTAAGCGGTGGGCTATGGGTGCTGGGTAGCGAAATGTAATGCATCACACCATGTTCCCCTTCACAGGAAAACCCTCTGCTCACTATTCAAACCTCTTCAGGAGAGGTAAGTTCTTCCATCCTTGTCTCACACATCACATGGGATTTATATTTAATAGTGTGAGAAACCCTGGAATTGAGAGGGATTTGACAGGCCCTAAACCCTGCCTCCTCTGACCAGGTACAAATGCATGACAAGAACCAGAACTAAATCACACACCAAGGAAGGAGGTGTTTTGAGGTCCTGGAAAACAGCTGCTTTGTGAGACACAAAACCCCAGTTATTTACTTTTAAAGGCTTTAAAACCTCCTTGTCTAACATACGTTGCAGCTATACTTGTATTTAGACCAATTTATTCTTATTTTACAGTCTTTTGGTCTATGTAATGATTTGAATAGTATCCATGAGGTGCCAAGAAGCATCAACCAAGGCTCCATCTGGGGAAGATGGGTGATTGTGGGATTTTTGGATGATGGATGTTTATGTGAGGAAAGATTCGTTTTTTATTTGGTCTACAATATCCTCATTAACATTTCTAGTCCACATGACATTCATTGATATAGATAATTTAGGGTGGAAAAAACTACAGAGGCAATGACAAAATTGTATAACTCACAGTAATGGCATTGAATAAGGTCTCATTAGTTCCCATGAGAAATATACAACTAAATAATACCTCAATTATATGTCAGTGTTGCAAAGAATAGCCATTTGGTTATAAATATCTATCCAAGATTAAGCCCAAAAAACCACAAAAGCTGTTTTATCTGTCCTTTATTGTTAGAAGTTCAGAATAAAGTAGACCTGGGCGACTCCAGGAGCCTACATTTTCTGACTGTACAATAGCCACGGCTTACTTATTCCATCCATCTGTCTGTACAGGTAATTACCAGTTTTGAGCCTGATTTAGAAGTGAATTTCATTTCCCTTTCAGATTTGCATAACCCATTTTTGTAGGAACTGGAACAAAAATAAAGACCAGCTAAGACTCTGTGATTGTGCCAGTGAAAATCTAGTTTTTGTACGGAGCAAAGGATGGATCTCATAAAAAGCAGTAATATCTTGGACAAAAGCAACAGTCACCTCAGCCAGTGTGTTATGATTAGTCTTTGTATGCAAGAGCGCTGCATGTGCTGCCAGCGTGTGTAAACATGATGCCTTACTGTGTATCAGCGAATGGGGGGTCAGGGTGTTTTGTGGTTGGCTGAAGATGCCACGGGACCCTGTCCCTGGTTGGCCAGTGGCCTTGATGTCACCCTAACCACAACACACGCACCAACGGGCAGGGAGTCCAGGTCAGCCCAGCCAGTCAGTCTGGAACCTTTGCACAGGCTCATAAAACACAGAAGCACAGAGCAGAAAATTGAAAGCATCACTGAGGTGCCATGCCTGTGCTGGGGAGGAAGATAAAAGTCTTTGGCCAGGGTTGGAAGCATCTTAGCTGGAGATGCATGCTGGGGGCTATAGGATTTAATAACCTAAGACCAGGGGTTGTGGGGCTGCAAGCACACAGTTGCAGAGCACAGTAATAGTTTACAGTTGTATGACAGTAAACTGCAAACCCCTATGATTAATAATATAGCTGTAAGGCATGACATGGCTGCAGTGTCCTCTGTATCTGTTACTATTCTGTGTTATATTTTTTTATAGATAGTTTGCAAACTGCATCTTGTCATTCACTGTCTTGGACATGAGACAAGTTGTCATGTTACAGCCTGTCATGAGTCTGTCTCCCAAGATCAAATAATGCCTACCCAGAGAGACACGGGTGTTTGTCGTATTGTGTGTGTGTGTGACATTTGGATGAAGTCATCACAGCTCCTGTTTGATCGCCACAGCCCTTTGTGGACATCACTATGACTAAAGCTGTCATAGAAGCAGAGGGAACATGATTTATCCTCAGAGCCACTCCTTCATGCCACCTTTGGCATTCTGTTATAACATAACTAGGCAATAAGCTGATGGATTTTTTTCCAGTTTGGTCCAGGTGTAGCTCCTGTTTATCTTCCTTTCTCTGTTCCCTGCAAATTATTTTCTTCCATGCTGTGCTGTCCACCACTCCCCACACCACACACCTCTGTCTTACCAGTATCTGTTATTCTCCATTTTTTAACTGCGTGTACTCATAAAGCTGATGTGGATTTTATCAGCAGAATAAAAGTGAATGTTAGCCTTAGTGCAGTGAGCCATTTCTTTAACTCCCAGCTTGACAAATGAGTTGTGACCTTGAGTAATAGTTGCCTATTATTCACAAGGCACCTGAGCAGATATAAAGATAGCTTTCCTTTCACAAAGTGGAAGGTATATACAGTATGCATTCACATAACAAAAGTTAGAGGTGGAAAAATAATGCGCAGCTTGCATTTATAAATGAACTTTATTCAAACCAAATTAAACTCAAATCAAATAAATGTTCCAGCATAACCTGCCCCAGTTCTTCTGTGGATTTCAGCTGTCATTATCTCGTTTGCTTCTTATGCAGAATTTCTTCTTCTTCTTATCAATGAAAATAATTCTTTATGACTGTGCCTATGTGATTGCATTTGTTGTCAAGCTTCAGGATAAATCTTTTGCACAGTTCTCGACAAAATTCTTTCCTTCTTTCACCTAAAATCGATTCATATGTAGCAAACCTACAGTGCCAGGCAAATCCCCCCACCCCGTTTTCATCATCAGCTATGTGAACAAAGCTTCAGTACCTTGATACCCACATACAGCCTCTAAATCAAATGCAGAAAATGTGATCTTAGAGTGCTGTGTCATTTAAAAGTAAAATACAGCCCATGTTAGGAACCAGTTTTACTGTAGCACTTGGTTTTCATTTAGTTTTAGGTTTAATACTGCAGTATATTCAAGAGAATATTGGTTCAACCATTTCATTTTTCAAGTTTTAATCTGGTCATGGTTTATTTGAAAACTGGAAAATGCAGTCTAGTCATTAGGATTTTTTTTTTTATCACACTTAAAGCTCCCTACAGACTTATAGAAGCTATACAACTTTTTCAATATATATACAGATATATATACCTTATATGTAAGCTAAACATATAATGTAGTTAATGGAATGCGACTAATTAATTTCTGTGAAATTATACTATTTGAAATGCGTAATCACTTCACTTTCTCACACTCACAGTCTGAAGTATAAACAGTCATTCTTTTGCTTTTGTTTTCAACTTACACACATACACAATCTAGTGTGCACTAAATTTGTTGGGTGCTATGAATAGCTACAGCCATGGAAAATGGTCTGCTTTCCTCATTTGAACTGATGAGCTTTTTTGCCTTTCTTTGTATTTTCAAAATATCGCTTTTTTTTTCTTGTCTTTTCTTTTTCTTTTTTTTTTCTTACCTCTGCCGGGGTCTTTTGAACTTGCAGAGTTTCCTTCACTAGTTTTTCTTCTGTTCATGATTCCAGAATTTCAGACCATCAAAAAATGTTGCTCCACCTCCCCAGTTAGTGTCTCACTTCCATTTGCTCTTTGTTTTTGATGTTGCCTTAATTGCCATGTCTAATAACTTGTGGTGCAGACACAGATTTTATATGCAAATGGTGAATTAGGGAATGTAGATATCAATTCATGGATTAAAATGGTAGTGCATATCAGGCTTTAGCGTTATAGATCTGATATAAAGAATGTGTATACACAATTCAGTCTTTGTGCATACTCACAGTTTTATGAATCTGGCCCACATGGTCAATACACAAGGCGAAGAAAAAACCTAAAGCCAAGGAAAGCTAAAGGAGAAGGCTGTCAAAGCTATGTATTTTATTGACAATGCATGAATAAATTCATTTCTACAGCTTGCATTTATAAATGAACTTTATTCAAACCAACCTACAGCGGCAAGTTTGTTTGGATGAGAGGCCTAATTCAGAGTGAATTTTGTAAAGGAAGAATGAATGAAATTCTAAAGTTATGCGCATACAACAAATGAAGCAGCAAAGAGAAAACCAACATTGATTTTGAGAAGAACTGGATCTATGAATAAATAGAGGAAAATGTGTTTTTCATTATTTAAATACAGGTCTGTTTCTATGTAATGCAACCTTAGTGTAAACAGTGGAACTAGAATTCATTTGACTTCTGCATCATTCTAGATTAACCTCTGCTGTTATCAAAACAGTTCAAGCTCTTTCTCCTGGGTTCGTTCGTAGGGAGATGGGGTGCCCGCTACAGAAGTCAGCATGAAATTGTAATCAATGAATCTCTTAATGTTGACTTCAGTGGCTTCAGTATTTACTTCTGTACAACAGCAGAATACATATGATGGTATTAGGTTCAAGGTTCTTTATTTGTCACATGCATAGTTATACAAGTATAACACACAGTGAAATGTAGCCTGACACGCTCCTCGACATGTGCAAAATTATTGTTCACCTGCACTGTGTTGACGGTGATCTGTACACCCTGGAATCTGATATGGGCCATATGGGAATAGTATGACCAGACAAAAAAACAAAAAAAAGCAGTAAATCTGAATTGAGCACTAAGGTTTCATAGCCTAAATCTCCACCATGTAACCCCGACTTGTTTCTGTGACAGTATTACAGGTTCCAAAAACCTTTATTTTTCCCACTATCCTGTCTACCCATCCTCCTGCTCTGTCACCTCTACCCTTCAGCCCACAGAGGGCTCTTTAACTTCCCAGGGGCCAGAGCATGACCGCTTGACCACTCTGCTGAAAGGCATGATGGGTAATAAGTGGAAATGGCAGTGATCCGGCTCACAGCTCTCGCTACTACTGCTCCCGAGCTCACAAATGCCAGTGAGTGAAGATGGATCCATCCATGGTGTGACCCCAGTAAGGGCTTTGCTGACACACCCTGTCTATCTCCCTCTTTATTGCTCACTCCCACTCTCTTATTCTGACCCTAAAAGACCACCTTACTCTCTCTCCCACTTTTGTTCCTAACCTTATCTCCTTCTTATCACATATCCTCTCTTGTCCTCTTCCCTTACTTTTCCTGCACAGTTCCACATAGCACTGTCGGGCTCTCATTTCCATCTCTATTATATTTTTTTCGGCCACTCCCTCCCTCATTCCGTAGCTTATTACCTGCTATACCTTGCCTGTCCTTTTTGTGTTTTCACTCCCTCCATCTCCTGTTTTCTTTTACCAATGCAAGCGCAGTTTCCTCTCACTCTTACTTTCCTTCTCCCAAGCTTTTTCTTTTCTCTTTCTGTTACTTTTCTATTACTTTTATTCTATAACCCATCTCACCCTTCCCGCACCCTGACCCGCTCTTTTTCTCCCTCCCATTCTCCCCCTTCTCTCGGAGCTGGGTGTGCAGGCAGCTCCTGAGTGGCAAGGTGACATTGTGTGTCATATCAGCATTCCACGGCAGTCCCCTTTCTCTCCAGAGAGTAATTATTTCTTTCAGAGTGAAAGGTTCAATTTGCTATAAAAGAACAAGAGCCTCAGGTATAGAGGGAGTGAGGGTGGCAGTGCGAGGAGGGGAAGGAGGGAGGAGGAAGTGATAGGGTGGCAGAGAAAAGTGGGGGAGAAATCGGACGAAAGCTGGGAGTGGAAAAGAATTAGAGGGTGGGACAAGGAAGCAATGAAAGAGAGGAAAAGAAAAAATAGTGAGGAGGACAAGCCAAAATCTACCCTTTGCGTAATGGACACACTGCTCTCAGACGAGAGCTTGCGTGTGTAATCTAGAGATGAAAGAGAGGTTCTATGAGGTCCTGGGTGACGTCATAGCTCCCTTGTACTTCTGTCTCGTCCAAGATTACGTCACCCAGCTGGAACTGAGCGAGGCTCACAGCACAGCCTGGCACAGACACAGAGGCCAGAGTGCACGAGTAGTGTCCAGAAAAAGAAACTGAACAGTGATTGAAAGCAAAGACATTTGGGCCTTGATGCTCTCTTCTGAGCTCTGTGCTGCTCGCTTCAGCCCTTTTTATTTTCACCAGCTTCATTTTTAGAATTAGAATTTGTGCTCTGGAGCCCCTAAAGGATGTATTTTAAGAGGTTGTGGGTGCAGGCACTGAGGTATTTGTAGGTAAGCTGTCTCATTTCCCATCCATGTAAATTCCCTTTCCACTTCTCGATACCCCCCACATGCTCTTTTTGCCTCTCCCTCTATCTCGCCCTGCCGGTGAATCCTGCTTCCCACAGTTACCTGCTGTAAATTGTTCCACTCTCTCTGGTGCAGGAGTGTTTTTTCACCCCAGTGTCTTCCTGTTGGAGTGTCTCTCACCACTGGGATTAAGGAGCCTCTCCAGACAGGCTGAGGCGCTTATTTAAAGCAGCAGGCTTGTCACCAGGACTATTTTAAGTGGGAGCTTGAAAGCAATTGCTGCCGTGTTCCAGCACAATGTTGGCTATGAGTTATTATGCACTGCTTCAGTGGTAAGGAGCAGTAGAACCAAAAAGGCTTACCCTGTTGCTCTGACTGGAGCCTATAGATGAACAGGAGAATGGGGAAATGGGAAATGGTTGAAGAAGACTTTAAGACAAATGTTGCAATTTGTCAGTCTTTGTAATACGACCGGTAGAAGTTTTTGCTTTGTTTTTTCCATATAAATGCAATGACTATCACTTTTAACCTGTTCCGTCAAGTCATTTTCCTTGGGAACAGCAAGAGGCGTTCTAAATTGGTTAGCTGATAATTTCATTTTATGATTTCTAAAAAAAATTACACTGATTGCTCATAAGTACCATGCCCTCAGGCAAGTAACCTTTATATCCTATCCAAAAGCCGTTAATATTCTGTCCATATTAAATATTGTCCACCACCAAATAAATTGCATAGACTTTCCTCTGAAAGGAGCTTTTTTGCCTGCTGAATCTTTGGAGTCAGTCCCATCAACAGAAGAAGGAGATTCTTTCTAGGGAAAAGAGCTGCTGGATGCAGCTGCGTCTTGCTCTGTTGACTGAAGCGATTTTAATGTTTTATTGATTTTTTGATTTATTTTTTTCTGCTCCAGCCTCCATATACACACTCTCACTCTGTCTTTGTCATGAGGAACAGCCAAACAAGCGAAAACCTCCAGCAAGCTTTGATCTTGGTCCCCGTGTACTCACATCTGCCTTTTCCAAAACAACAACGCTCAGTCATTTTCAGACGTGCTTGATTTTGACTCACCTCCAGTGGTTCTGAATGATTATTAGTTCTCACTTTTATAGCAACAGGTATCCAAAACATCCTAGCATGACCATATAGTGTTTCGCTCCCACTCTGCATGAACATAAATTGTCAAATTAATAGGAAAATAAACCAGTATACCGGTGGAACAGAATGACAGAAAGGGGAGATAAAGCTAATCTGCATGCCCCCACCCAGAGGTATCGGAGAAAGTGGGAGGCAGGGATAAAAGAAGATGAAGAGCGTGTGAGGAGTGGAGGGCAAGAACAGAGTGTTTATGAGGCAGCTAAAGCAGCATCTGACACCACTGAATGCAGACTGTTCTCTCACAGGCATTGGAGCAAACTACACCACTCCATCTCTCATACACGCATGCAACAACATCTCCAAGGTTGTATAAATCACACCACTCTTGTTACTGAACCAGCATATCCTGCCCACCACGAACAATTACCACCCCACCCCTTGCTCGGATAACAAAGCAGCCTATCTTAATAAGCATCCACCATGGGGAGCTAATGGTCTCACTGCTCCTTTTAATTTTATTCATACCTAACTATGAGATATTAATAATGAATGCAGAGTAAACAACAGTTTAAGATGCTGGCCATGCCATTGTGGACTAATTGGCTCATTAAATGTAACATTAGGTGGGAGAGGGCCCCTTGATTGGGAGCTGTAGGCCCCAGTCAATGCTAACACTCAAAGATCATTGATCTTTACCCAGCCTGCAATGCTCTGATTAAAGAGCAATAAAGATGGGGCTGGTTCCCTTTGGCTCCATAACATTGCCACGATTCCCTGAAAGTGCCTTTAGACACTGCCCAAATGCAGACTAATATTTTGTCTTTCATGATCCTCCCACTAAACATGGCAGGGTGAAACTGGTGCTGTAGGACCACACAGACACATCTGTGGCTACAGACCCCTGAGTAACAGAGGTGCTAAATGGTCTGAGGAAGAGATCGATGAGAAAGGGACTAGCTGCGTCCATCAGGTCCTAAGCACCCAGCATTTCACCTGACTCCCCAGGTCTTGACGTGACATGTGTGCATGATTGTGTCTGAGTGTTTCAGCTAGTCTCCTCTCTCACGCAGCTGCCGAGGTCTCTAAAGTGCTTCTGGTCAGTGCTCTACTTCCCATTTAAAAATTAAAGAAGTCCAAAATAGACAGGGGAGAAAATCCCACAATTATGCACTGCCTACCCTGCCAAGCACTGTATTTGTTGTAGTCAGTTGCTTCTGAATTTGGAGCTGGCAAACAGCCAATATACTTCTGTGTCCTTGCTAATGCATGGCATGCACAGATGTTTATGTACTATATGGTATAATCATTCATTGCTATCTGTATATACTGGTAGAGCTCACATATTACAGTAAACAACACAGACACCCCCTCTGTGTGCATGACTCCTACACCTTTCCAGAACAACCTGGTGGTAATGGTCATTAGGGGACAGAAGTGCTCCTAGCAGCCCAGTGGCATCTGGCCTGAACAGGCTAGCAAAGCAGTTCGCTGCCTCTACTGGCCAGCTATAGAGGGCAGTTTTATAGCAGCGCTCTGGCCCGGGCATTGACTCCAGGTCTAATAAACATCCAATATGTTATCCCACCCTCACACAACAAGCAGAGATGATGCTCTGTAAAAACACAACAAGGCCTTAGATTGGCCTGCAATAAAAACCTTTTTACAAACTTTGTGAACCTATATAAAGGACTTAGATAGCACAGGCAAACAGACCTTGACCAGCTGTATAGGGACTTAAGGTGTTGCCAGTAAGAGACTGTGAAACGCCTCTCAGTTTCCGTTCCAATTCAGCAAATTTTTCTACAAGCAATAATGTCGTAGTGCTAAATTATATTATCACCCAGCTTAAACTTTAGATCATGCAACAGGTCACCGTTGTCTTTTTCACTCAGAGTAAAATTAAGAAAAAAGCAGAGTTAAGATCATTCTCACCTTTGCTATCTGATGTGAAGGTTTTCTTCCATAAAACACAAGGTCACTATGCTATTATGTACAGTAAGCATCGTGTTGGTCTTTTATCTTCCTGCTGAAACGTTATTAGTTTTGTAAATGCTGAACGGTGACCAGATCTGGTTAAAGAAAAGGACTTGATGGTGTTTTTTCCCCTAGTTTTGTCAGTCCTGTTAAAATGTTGAGATTTACTGATCATAGCTTTTCATATTGGGAAGGCCATCAAGTCACTTTTTATTTCCATTTGCTCATGCTGCAGATATCTTTTTTTTTAATGCGCAGAATAGTTTCCCTCGGGGAGTACTATTTTCCTGTTGCCTTGGATGTTCATTTTGATAAAAATGCTAAAAGCCCAGCACTTGAAAATAAACGTTTTTCCTTCTTTAAATGGCTAATCCTTTTGACTTGCAGCTGCCACGTCCATGTTCACACCCAACAGCCATTACAATGAGCAAAGTATCTGGAGCAGCATAGCAAGAAATCAAACCTTGATAACGAGTGCCTCGAGTCTGGTTAAAGGCATGGGCTGATATCTTCTGTGCACAGCCTTCTTCCTTCCCATCTCTCGTCTGCACCCCCATCTGCCTCTCTTCCCGCTTCAAGCATGCCTGTGCTGCACCCTTCCTTTGCCCTCCACTGCCCCACCTTCCTGATCTCATCTGGAGACAGAGCAGGTGCTATGGAGAGATAGAGAAAGGCTAAGAAAGGCATCTCCACCCAGGCTAATGACGCCTGCTTCTTTCTGAGCTCACTATACTGAAACAGTTTCACTGCAGCAGCCAAGCTGAAGCCAGACGGGAACAGGAAACATCACAGAAGTTGAGGCAGACTGTAGATGGTCTCCTGCAGATGAGAATGAGATTGTTACCAGTGTATGTGATATGAGAAGCTCTCCTCACATCTGCCTACTTGTAGAGTCAATGGTGCTACACATGATTTAGATATGAATATGTGTGCCTCAAAACAATCATACTGCATACTCCAACACAGGCTCCTAATTAATTGCATATAAGACACAGTTATATCACACCTCATATAGTATTACTCAAACATAGAATTTTTTTTTCTATTTCTTTCTATCTTTGTCGCTCAGACTCTAGTGGACATGCAACATATACTCTGGACCACACTATTATTGTGAAAAGGTGGCATTTTTCAGTGACCCTTGTGCTGCCAGACTGTGATATTCAGCCAAGGTCAGCAGCCATCAGCAGGAGGCTTGGAGAAGG
Organism: Aulonocara sp. 'chitande type north' Nkhata Bay; assembly: GCF_057382095.1. Lineage (NCBI taxonomy): Eukaryota > Metazoa > Chordata > Actinopteri > Cichliformes > Cichlidae > Aulonocara > Aulonocara sp. 'chitande type north' Nkhata Bay. The sequence goes on from NC_141363.1 coordinate 35,432,388, forward strand.
AGAGGCAGTTGAAAAGTTCAACCAGCATTTGGACTTACATGCACAAACTCAAATACGGGTTATAATAGCCTACGCTCTGAATTAAAAACACTAGGCCACAGTGAGTCATAAAACACACCTTGTGATTCACTCTTCCGAAAAGTCAGCAGCACACACATGCCAGTATAATAAGATGAAATCTAATATGGAATCTAATATGATTTGCAATGTCCCGTATTGAAATATAGGCACGGAAACTATAGATGTGAAATATTTAAATTACTGTGCTTGCTGAGCACGGTTAAACTAACTTTGCATACTTTTTCAAAATTGTGGACACACACATACTTCCCATCAAATGAAATACAAAAAGGGGACGGTGGGATTAACGGATCAGTTCCCAATTTCCCTCAGCCGCCCAGCAGTAATCAGATCATCTTGCACCTGACGTGAGGCCTGAATTCCATTAGGCTTTATTAGCAGTAATTATCCCTTGCCTCCACCCCATGCTGTTCTCTCACTCCCCATCCTCCATCATTCCTTGAGATCCTGACATGCCCTCTTCTCCCTACATCCTCTTTACTCCTCCCCCATTTTTTCCAGTTGTTTTCCACCTGTACCCTCACTGTGAGTGTCATAATTCTTGTGTGTTGGGCTCTTTGGCCATTGGCCACATGTTAAACCACGTATTTCTGCTCAAGGTCACATGCATTCATGCACGTGCACGTACATTATGCTTTTACTCTTAGTGGAGCTAAAGATAAGGCCTCTACTATCCAATCAACACTCCTCACCACCCCAGTGGTATTGAGGGGCCCAAAGATGAGGTGGACAATGGTGTGCTCTTTCAGATAGTGTTTCTCACTCAAGCAGGAAGGAGCATGAGGACTACAGAAAAGGCAAAATCCTCCTGGGAACAGCTTTTTACTCCCAGTTTGTGTTCATTTGTCCCTCCGCTCCCCTCGGCTGCCTTTGGGAACGAGTCAGCACTTGTTTTATTGGCCGTTACTGTGTGTCAGGGAGCAAATCGGTTTTTACTCACAGGTGTGAGTGGAGGACAAGTGTGAGTGTTCCATTACTTTTTGTATCAGGTTGGAATTATCTGGGTGTGAATAGGTTTGCCTCTACCTTGCTGTGTTAGTGCAAAAGTTTACGTTAATAAAAGATGTGGATTTGTCACCAAGCAAGAACAGATTTTATATTTACTTGTTTTTACATGAAAAAATTAGTATATGTGTGTATATATATATATATATATATGAGGTGTAGCAAAGTAGATGATGGAGCTGATTCCCTCTGTGCTGTTTATTATCACATTTTGTGTAATTATATAATTACTGCTAATCACCCACCTGAGGTGGCAGTGCTCTGCGGCAACACACTATTACAGAACAAACACAGCGACCTCAGCACATCTCACACTCATTAACACACTCCTCCCTCCCTCATTCTCTTCGCCACTCTCCTTTTCTCTCGCTCTCTCTTGCTCCCTTTCTCTACGCTCATTATCTCTTGTCTTTATTTACATGCATGAAAACACACATGCGCACACATGCTTGTGCACACTTTCTAATGTAATGAGGATCCCAATCACCGTAATGAGATGAATAGCATTTCAGCAGCAGATAGGGGAAATTTATAGAGAGAAAATCTTCCCAGCAGGTATGTTTCTGATGTGAAACAGAAAAAAGAAGAAAGCATCCCCAAATCACACCCGATGTTCTATCCCTTCGACAGGCAGTTGGGAGAATGGGGTAATAGTGTAGCGCTGCCATATACTGCACATTAGTTAACTGAATGTGCCAGTCTCCAAATGAGAGAGAATGAGGGTGGGGGGGGGTGAGCGATTCAGAGGCAAAAGACAAATCTCACATTTCAGACTCCATTTCAAAGAACATGAAATTCAATATACCACTCCAATCTAGTGCACGCTGTCATTGCTTATGCCAGTAATAGCAATCAGAGATATTGTATTCACTCCTCTCAGCCTCCCAGTGTCAATTTATGTTTATGTTTGCCAGTAAATATATTAAATGTCATTTAAGCCTTTTCAAGAAGCTGATTGTTTTGCTTTTGTTTTGTTCTGTCTGGTTCTCACTGTTTGTCATCCCGCAGATCTTTGCGCAGGCTTTTATTAATCTGCAGGCTGGATGGCAACTCTCACTAGCACTCCCCAATGCCCCATTGTCATCTGGTTGTGTAAATATCCCTACTAAATTAAATTTTACCCTCTGCAATGGGAACAAATTGGAAAGACACATATACAAATCTAGGTATTGTATTTATACCCGTCAGTTGAAAATTGAGTGACATTTGAGTCGTGCATTAGTGCGGACACCCTCTACATTGTAATGACCACCCCTGTCTGTCCCTTGTTTTTTGAGCTATGTGAGGAGAATTCAGCAGTAGAGAAATGAATTCTTTGGATTAGAAGACCATGCTGACACACATACTGAAAGGCACACAAACAGAAACAAACTGTGTGCTGCAGTAGCTAGGCGCCCACTGAGAGGCATTATGCTAGCTGACAGTACGACAGGATGGCACAGAGAGACCCCCAAACATCTCGCCCACATAATGAGACAGGGCAGGAGCACTGGGGCTCCTTCATAAAGAGGAGGGGTGTTTATGTTGGGAGGAGCTATTGGAATGTGACAGTCCTGCGTGCATCCCACAGAGGACATTCTGGACCCCTCTGTCACTAAGTGTATCTGAAGGATGCCAGCTGCAGACAGAGGCTGACATACACAGATCAACTGGCTCATATCTGCCAGGCAGAATGAATTTATCACAAGACAGAGACAGACAACACAGCCCAACCATGAACATCAGATGGAAAAGGAACTTTAATTAAGTCTGTGTGTGTCTGTGGTGTGTATGTGACAGATAACAACCTCTGTTAGGCTTAAAAAAGGCTTGAGACAGAGATTCCACTTTGCACATATTTTTTTCCCCTTTTTCTCCCATATTCCCCTTTATGAACTCTGTAGCACTGCAATTCTATCCACTTTAAAAGTGCAGGTGCAGCACTTTACTCACCAAAGTCTATTACTGTAAAGCACAACTACTGCTGGAGGCCTGTTTGTAGGTACAGTATACACAGATATATAGCCATCTTCATTCTCATCAAGTATCACTTAGGGATACACCATGTTTTCAATGAGCTAATGCGGTGTAACAACGGCTTTCAAACAGTGCCGTCTTTAGAGTAACTTATACATCTAGAAGGAGACGGTCACTGCCATAAGAAACCAGATGAATCTTCATCTGTAACACTGGCTCCTGTATTCATTCAGGCTCGTAAAATCAGCAGGTGGGTAAATTTTAGTGCAAATCTCTTGATTCTAGATTCTCTGTTTTTTAGTATTCCTCTTTGTGGGTATCTTACTGATCACTGTATCTCGCCACAATGTCTGTGACTGGGCTTCCTTTTGGAAGAGCAAGGGAATGTGTGCACACAGAGATGAGGGAGACTCCAATCCAATCTCATTTAGGCAGGAGAGGGCAGAGTGCCACCAGGAACCTCCACTCAGTTACACCTGAGGGGCCTCAGCTATGGAAGGAGGATATGCAGCTTTGCATACAAATTGCTGCCGGGAGCCATTCTCCTGCCCACCTTACACAGGGGTACAGAAACGCTGGTGCCTGATTAACATGAAGGGTATCAACTCTGCTCTGCAAACATGTGTTAAAGCTTGTGATTTTCTCTTTGAGAATTGTATCCATCGCGTGGGCTCGGGTGTCTAGAAACATAGACATGGCATTCCATGACATTTTATGCGATCCATGTGTCATAAAGCTGACATAAAGGTTGACATACAGCTTACTTGACGATGGATTGGCTGTCATAAACATTGATGGCACTACATAACAAATGATCCTAAATTTTCATGGCACTGTTGTGACATTGAACAATGTCGTCTCTGCAATCGAATCCGGAGCTCATTTTCCAAGCACTGACCTAAATCTTAGTAATGTCACTTCGACCAACATGTTATGATTGAATGACTCTGTGATCGTACGCTATTTGTCATAAGAAGTCATTATACAGCGTAAATATCATAATCAAACTGTTATTTGGGAAGCCTGAGGAAATCAACATCTTTCGGTGCCTTTGGGATCCAATTCTGCAGCATAACTGTACATTATGTTTTACTTTAAGACAAAGACACAATAGTCTTTTTGTTTTTGAAAAGGAAAATCTCCTCTCTTTCAAATTGTGCAGCAACAGCCCTTTTGCTATTTTCCCTCAATAACCTTTTTGACATATGGTAATCAGTAAACACAAATCTATATTCTGTTGTGTCCCGAAACCTTTTCCAAATTGTTCTGAAATAATAGCCTTCTTTCGCTGAGAAAGATGACATTAGACATCTCAAAATAAGAAACTAAAGCAGTTTTTGTATGCCCGGCCTTCTTCTATTTGTTCATGTGCGTGTCTGTAAGCATGTGCATATGTGTATGTGTACTCACAGGACAGCCTAGAAACTTAGGGTGAGCCAAGGAGATTGGTAGATTGGTCCCATCCTCATCCGTATGCATGGCCAGGCATCCTCTAGAACTCTTTTGCTTTTAATGATAACTGGTCCCATGCATTGTTTACTAAGATGACAGGTCTATTTTCCTCTGATTTATAGCACTGTGGCATTCAAGGAGATACTGTACTTATTACTTTAAATGCAGTATGCAAAAACAAGTCAAAGAGACAGGCAGAGGGAGGAAGAAGGGAGGGTGTGGACATAAATTAAGGGTCATTGTTTCCCTTCTGCTCCAGACCGAGCAGCTGTTTGTTGAGGTCTAGACAGAGAGTTGAGAGCCGATCACCTTAGGAGGTCATTGCTGCGCTCAGCCCTGACTCACTTGGCTGCCAGGACTCTAGTGGAGGTGGTGGCATTGTCAAACTACCCTGTCAACAACATCTCTATATTTTTTGTTTGTGTATTTGGGCAAGTGGCCGGGCTTCCTCTCTGGATACTTACATAATAACAGAGGAGGGAAACTCCCTCTGGTGGTTGAACAACAGCCTCCCACTCTTTACTGTGATGCAACATGGATCCATCTAGCCCTGACCCTTTCCATCCCCACCTCTGCTACCAAGCAATAGGAAGGAGAGAGTTAAAGAGAAGGAGGTGGGATGTCATTGTTTTGACGGATTTAGTTACAGTAGCACAAAGATCAATTATTCAGCAGAGGCATGCATGGTTGCAGGATTAATGGTGCATGCAGCAGATAAATCAACCATTGGTCTCGAACCTTTCAGGGAGAGGGGAAACAGTACAAGACAAACATAGAAACGTGTTTGACGTTGGCATTTTATATCCATCCTTTAGTATTAGTAACCTTGAGATTTCAGGATAGAATGGGAACGGAGAACACATCCTGCCACAAATAACCGTCCAGATTTTAGGATATAATGTCAAAAAATGTCCACATTATATCATCCTCAATGCCGATTTGGCTCAGAAGGACAGAAGTGTCTCTCCGTCCTCAGACTGTGGAAGGATATGAAAAAGGAGGGCTGTAGTTGCTGTTGAGAGATTGAAACGCTGCTATATATTACAACCTCTGGAGACCTGTCAGCACTCCAACTTACCACCACCACCACCCCCACCACCATCCCCGTGTCTGTCTCTGTCTCTCTCTCTCTCTCTCTCGTTTTCACTTTGACTTTGCTCAGGGTCCTTTTCCCTTTCTGTTTTACTGTTACATTTCACATCACACCCCCTTTTTGTATTCATACAATGCATCTATCCATGTTCTTGTCTGGCTGGTTGTACTTGTATTTGTATATGTGTGCACACATCTCTCTACCTGATTGAATTTGCTACATTCAGACCCCCTCCTCCATCCTTGTCTGTTTTGGCTGCCAGGTTGTACCTGTCTGGTATTTCAGGTACGTTTTAGCCCATCTGAGTGTACCTATAATTCCCTTCCTCTATTTGTCTGCCTCCTTTATCTGTCTGTCTCTTTTATCTGTCTGCTCCCTAGCTGCTGCCCCAGCCCAATACAGCCCTCATGGCCTTTCTTCTCCTACAGTTGAAATCACATACCCTGGTCAGGCTTCTATCTTCAGACACTAAGCTTCACCCAGCCAGAATGTCAAATCATTTCAGTCTCAGTCATATTTTTTTCTCAACATAATTGTTACAGTGGGACTCTCATTCTGGCCCTGCCACTATTTCAGATTTCTTCACTTTTTAGTTTTGTCCAGAGTGTTTCCAAGAGTTTGCATGAAGCCAAAGTTAACCATTGATGTCCAGATTAGAATTTCAGATAATTAAAAGCGGAGGGAATACGGATGCCTTTGGCCATATCAAAGGGCCTTCGCTCCGCAGAAAGACATTTTGCATATGAGCAATGGTGGAGGAGTGAATAAAGGAGGGAGGAAAAGGGGGAGGAAGTCAGGGAGCCATGCTAGAAGTGGGAGGATCAAAGGAGAGATGGTGGCAGAGTGCTGTCCCCTGCTGTGCAGCTCTGATAAAGACAGGTTAGCGCCACAGGTCTCCTCACTGAGAAGGAGCCAGGCACAAGGCCAGGGGAGATGCATGAACAAGCCAGCTTACAAACATCTCATAATAACTCAGGCAGAAGAAGCCCTCTGAATTAAAATGTCACTTTTCATTTGCTTTCCTTTCCCTCATTTTGGCTCACTGGCTGATTTTTTCCTTCGCTCTCATTCTCTTACGCACTCTCTCTTGTCTGCCTTACCTCACCCCCTTAACCAACCAGCTCCCCCACTCACCAGCCACACATAATATGGACCCCTTCCATTGCATTCCCCACTGTCTTCATCACAGGGCTGCCTTGGGGCTCGCAGGCCCTTCCATCTGCCTGCTGTGAATCTGCAGCTCTCCCTGTCTTTCTTTGCCTGTCTATCTGTCTGTTGTTGCAGTCCTCATTTCTCTGAATCTGAGCTCTCCCAACACACACACAGTCACATTTATGATCACTGGCAAAGTAAAAAAAAATTGCCTATTAGATCAATTACTCACCGATTACTATTACACAAAATAAATGGAATGTTTTGTCAGTGTTAAATGTGCCTCACAATGTCAGTATGGTTATCTTTTAGCTGATGGCTCTATAATATACTTTTGTTTTCAGTATGATGCTGTTGACCTTTATTTAAACCTGAAAGTGCCAAACTCAAGGGTATTTGCATTAGCAGAGAAACAACTTCATGTCAAGTGTTATTATTATCATTTTAAATTCAGTTTGTTGGTTTATTATTACAATTCCAGGGGATCTAACGCAGCGGATATAACATAGGAGGCAGCCTATACAGTCAGAACAAGATTGCTGCTGGTTTTATAGCACCTCAATGATCGATGTCATTACTGTCTTTGTTCTCGATCCTTTTAATCCTGCTGTTGAGTCTGGCTGTCCAAATTAGGTGTGCTGCCTTCTGCAGGGACTAAAGAGGGGTGAAGAGACTATAGTTGTAAAAGAAGCACACAGAAGCTGATGAAGGTGGTTTCTATGCTCTGAAGTAGACCACCATCTTACCCAGAGTGTAGGGAATGGAGGGGGCAGCTATCAATCTTTAATTGGGCACTGTGGGCCATAATAAAAACTTGTCAAAGTATGGTGGAACAAAATGAGGGAGAATGAAAGAGACCTACTGAGTGATATGGAAGGCCAAAAAAAACAACAAAAAACCCTGGTGAGCCTAGTGCGCTTTAATGCAGTGCATATTGGCAGGTGTCACTCTGCCTAATTTCACGCCTCCGTAAACCAGTGTGCACACAGACGATCGCCACTTCCAAGTCCCCTCACTTCCTCCCTCTAGCTAACCCCATCTCAGTCTCTGCGCTTTAATATATAATTGGTTGCATTGGCATGTTCCTCTTTCCACGTGAGAAACAGCTGTGGCTTGGCCCTTGCAGAACCTTTTGTCTCCCTGAAAGCTGGAGGTGCATGCCTGTATGCTCCATGTCAGGCAAAATGTGCAGCTTAAGCACTAAATAGGAGTCTGGTGACAGTTAAGGAAGCACACGGGCCCGTCCGTTCCATCTGTTACACCAGCGTCGTTTGATGTCGACTGATTTGCTTGTTCTTTTGCCTCTGTCATTTGTCCAGCCTGCTGGACTTTAGGCCAGTAGAGATGATGACAAGGGGTGAGCAGTTCAGCCAGCGGTGTGTGTACATATATGTGTGTGTTTGTATGTGACACAGTGGGACTTCCAGAGTTTGACACGAGGACATCCTGTGGCATCAGAGACAGAAACGAGTTCTGATTCTCGATGCCCTCCTGCGACCCTGTGCTGCTCCACAAACCTCTCCTTCCATCCTCACCCTCTTACCCCCCAACTTTCCTTCCTTCTCGTCCTTTACCCGACCCGACCCCCCCCCCCCCCCCCCCCCCCCCCCCCATCCCTACTCACCCTTTCTCGCCCCTCATTCCTGTAGTCTGTGTTTGTGTTGGGAAGATTAAGCTGCTCTGACAAAGCTGTGTTTACAAATATGCAGGCAGAGAAACAGGCCAAGCGACGCTGAATAGGAATAGAATACAAATTGCTTTTTTATCTCTCTTAGGGCCAGGGCGAGAGAAAATGTGTTTGCGATTGTTGCTCCTCCGCCTGTGAAGGATAAAGCCTCAGTACTGGGTTTGGGCTCCCTGTTAGCATTCATTCTATCCTCTCCTCTCTCTGTCTCTCTCTCGGTGTCTCTCTCTGTCCTCCCACTCCCTTTCTTCCCCCCATGCTCTTTCTCCTCTTTGTCTACTCCACACACTCTGTCTCTTTCTCCCCGGCAAAAAGATTTTTTCTTGCTGTTTCCTTGGTAATCATATCTCCTCTTCTCTCCTTTCTTCTCTCCTCCCTAACTCTCTCATGCCTCCTTGATCTGTGCTCCTCTCTCCCCTACATGTGCACTAGTCCCTCTCCTCTCACCTCATTCCCTTAATAATTTTCTCCATTCCTCTCTACCCCCTTCATGTTTTCATACACGCTGAATATTTTTCTCTGTCACTCACGCTCTCTGTCTTTCTCTCCATTCATCTATCCCCTTTTTTCTCCTTCAGTCAGTAGGACTCGTGATTTACAGTCTGTCTCAGCTCTTCCTTGCTCACACCGGAGATATTAGAAATTTTGAGTGCCTATAGATCACAGCAGGGGGAGAAGGCGTGAGCCTCTGCTAATCAGCCCTAACAGAAGTGTGCAGCATTACAAATCTGGGCTCTCTCTTACAATCAGGCAGCATGTCTGGCTGGCATAACCCACAGCAGGGAATCAGAGGTCTGTGATGTCATCTTCAGCAGGTCTCCATTGTGTGTGCATTTAGGGGCAAACAGTGGGTTGGATGTTTGCTCTTATTAATGCAGAGGACACAGTCCCCTTTTCTATGCTGTGGTACTTTTATCCTTACCTCAGCTAACATAAGCGAAGGTTAATAGACGGTCACAGAGATTCAAACAATGCCATCTATGCTTAATAAGAGGCATCAGTCTCATACTGTGATTCTGCCATTAATTTGTTATTTAAATAAGGACATGTCAGCTTTTAAGGACATTGTTGAATTTGAGATCTGTTTTGCTTGTATGCTTGCTGCAGCTAAATCTTTACCTGTAATCTTCTTCAGCTTTTCCCTCAAAGTATATGTGAATATATATTCATGTTCTGGCTTAATATCTCTTTGGCCAGTCTCCAGCACATGCATTTGTGTTTGACTAAGCGCAATTGAGAGACAGGGTACGGGAAAGGCTTCTTAGACTCAGCTGTTTCCTACCCACTAAAAATGACAGCTAAAACGTGACCTCCAACCTCGTGTCTTTAAGCTGTGGCTTGATAACCTGGCTGCTGTATGCATTACTCCAGTTTTAATGGAATGAAGTGTCTGTCATCATTGAAAGGGCCAGGCATGTAATGCAAACAGTTCCTCATTAGTCTTTTTGCTTTGTGACGTTTTTTCATTTCTATTCAACACCGGCAATCTCGAGGTCAGCTCAAAGGTTAGAGTGATAAGAAAGTGGTGTCTTGAGATAATGACCAGTTTCCATTTACCTTTTCACCTTTTACACATATACTTAGTATCCATTTGTAACCTGCCATCCCCCACGTTTGTATAATTTGCTAACCTCACGCAGACTTCTAACTAAAGCTATTTTGCTTTGTTAAGATGTTCTGGGTTCAAACAGAGATTTTGAGGACAGACCATTAGCACTTCAAAAACAAAGACATTACTTGAGGTACAGTTATAATTTAATATGTAATAGATCTCCAAAGTAAGGCCTCTTTCTGGAGAAAAGTCAGCCTAAGGGAGCGAAAAGATATGAAAAAAAAAAACCGTGGAGAGAAAAGTGGACAGAGAAAGTTTGTTACCCTTGCATATGTAGGCTTCTTCTTATATTGTGGCTACTATAGAAACACAGTTTGACTTTTGAGAATCTGACAGAAGAGCTGCAAGGTTTATAGAGCTTTCTTTTGTTGACAGCCATCAATGACTTGACTGCTGTCGTAGGCTGAGGTCAAGGCAAGATGTCAGTTGGCTCTTTGTGAAATGTAAAAAAAAAAACAAAACTGCCCAGTATATCCACTTGTCCAGTCATTTCACCTCTTTTTGTGAAAAGGTTTTCAGCATTTCTGTTTGGCTTACTTTAAGTGAATTGGCCTTTATCCAGTGCTGCAATCAGAAAATATATAGCTACAGTAACAAAACTGATCAGGGTTTGTTTATTTGATTCAATTCAATTCAATTCAATTCAATTTTATTTATATAGCGCCAAATCACAACAAAAGTCGCCTCAAGGCACTTCATAGATACAGAGAAAAACCCAACAATCATATTTGATGTGTTTATATGTATGTTCCTCCATCTGCAGCATGACCGTGTCAACTGAAATGCCACAGTAAGTGCAGACCTAAAGAGTTAAGTCATGGGCATTTACTACATCCCCCCTTTCTCTTTATATTGATATGTCAAGGCACTTACCATCTAAAAGGCAAAACCAACAACTACCTATTTAAACACAAGCATGAATGTGAGTCTTTTACTGTAGATTTTATTTACTTAGCTACCTCTGTTATAAAGAATTTCCCTTGATGATTCTATAAGAAATATTTCCTTTGGCTGCATTTTTAAGGCTGGTCTGAATGTGTTCCACTAACACAAGCTGCATTTTCTTTATAACTGTACGTAGAACGCAACTGGGAAAAACTGTATTTTGCCTCCTGTACGGGCAGTGCAGGTGTAACTTGATATACTTGTGTCTTTGTGTGTTGGAATGTGGTGGCATGCCGTAGGGCCCATGCCACCCCTCCATCCCATTAGCTGAGCCCAGCCCCTGCCTGTCTCTGCTTTAACCTTGGCCAGCAGGCTGGAGGAGAGGGAAAGTAATTCTAACCTTAAAAACCTGCTGATTAAAGCTAGTTTGGTGGAATTCGATTCCACTTAATACCTTTGGCTGTGAGCCCAGCTGGCTAGCATTAGCATCAACAGACACAGTGTCTTCAGTCAGGGAGACTGACGTGCATGGGCATGAGCGTGAGCTTCCTCTCGCATGTGTGGAAACGTATCTATAAATCCTATATCCTCTCGTCTGTCTTTTTACCTCTGTATTCTTCTTCCCGTCTCTGATCCTACTATTATTTCTCCCCCAACTCAATATGTAATTCTTGTATTCCAACTTCACTGCCAAGGTTTTTCTCCGGAAAATGTCTTTCCTCGGTTTGGTCTTGAATTTCTAGTTTTCCTCAGCCTCAGGAATGAAGCTAGACAGAGTAAAGGTATTCAGTGTTGCAAGTGGTCAGGGGTTTCTCTCTAACTGCCTCAGTCCTGTTATTGTTTTTCTCTTGAACTTGATGTATAGCTGTGTTTACACGTCCAGCGTGGCTAATTAATTCTCCTCTTCGGGGCCTGTTTATCAACTGTTTGTGTTTATTTTACAATGAGTATGCTATTTTTAGAGACAGTCATTTCCATAACATTTTTCCAGAGCATCATTTGTTTTGCTTTGTTGAGGAATTTAGGTTTGTTTTCCATTTTTCTCCTCAGCTCAGGCGCAGTCTGCCAATTCATTTTGTAGCTCGCTCAGTTTTGACTGATTTAGAAGCAGCAGCTGGTCTAGTGGAGAAGACTGGAGAGATAAATCTAAGCCTCTTTTGATTTATTATGTATAATGTCTCATCAGCCGTTGCTAAGGTCTTCAGATGCACTGAAGAATTATACCGTTACATCTTTACAAGTTGTGGCTTATTTAAAGGCGTATAAAGAAGAAAAACCTAATAAAGAAAACATAGCAGGGATAAAAAACCACTGCCATAGTGCCAGTGCCATACCAGAGCTCTGCATTTTCCCTCTCTCATTTCTTTACAGGCATCTACTGTGTATTATGGGCATTCTGGGCATAGTGCCACCTTACCAGACACTATAGATAATTTGATTCCCACTGAACGATTGGGAGAGAGCAGAGCGGGGAGGCTGACTGTAAAGAAAGCAGGTGAAATGCAGAGCATTACGGTATCAGTCGAAAATGAGCTCATCCTCCAAACTGGAAGTGGCACTTTTCAGCCCTAAGTCATCTAATCACATCTGTATAGAGCCAGAAATCGTTGGTTGATCAATAGTCATCATGGATGCTGTCAATGGCCAGGGTAGTTTGAATTTTGCATGGTCCATGAATCTCTATTGAGTATGGATTTTGTGTTCCCTCCATGGATGGGGTTGTATAGTACTGCCTGATTGGCTGCAGTGTGAGCTCTATTTATGCTGTTGTGCCCCAGGCTGAATCACCTGCCCCAGGCATCCATATGAACAGACATATGCAAACATGCACACAAACAGAAGTACACACACACAAAATGATACATTCCCGCTAATGAAGCAGTGAGCCAGAAGTGGCTTCACTAGGTGGATATCCATGTCAACAACTGTTTAATAGTGCAAAGCAAGTCATTCAATACAGCCAGGCCTAAAAAAAATTACACAAAATCCAACAGTAGGTTATGCTCATCCGGAGCAATGATAGAGTATGTGCGAACAAATGGTGAGAAGGAAATATTAGAGGATACATGAGTCTTACATAAAAAGATAGAACAATTCTACTTGAAAGAGTTGGCCTGACGTTATAAAAGGGAGCTGGGTGGAGGGAAGAAATCATAAACAACAGGGTATTATTTTACGAAAATGCCAGGCAAGTTATCCATGTACGTGCACATTCCTGTGTGCCACTAAGTGAATGTGTATGCATGTGCGCTCTTCACAGTGGGACTAACAATCTCACAGAAAGACAAATGTGTGGCAGCTTCTGACAGTAACACGTTTGCATCACGGCAGGAAAACAGCAAATTGCCAACATAAATAAGGTGCCACGCTCTGATTAGGACTGTCTTCACACATCATTATGGTCTAATGAGAGAGTTTCCCCTCTCTCTCAGTCTCTTTATAGCTGCATGTCTGCTTGCCGTATTGCCTTCACAGACTTTGCATTTTACTAGCTCCTCTCTTGCTGCGCTTGACACCTGTCAGACATGATGGATGAATGTAAGTGAGGTGTCGCCAGGGCAACAGGCAGGCCAGGGGCAGTGGTGGCCTCCAGAGGCAAGACAGGTAGCCAGTGGTGGCTCTGCTTTTATATCTGAAGGCTTTATTTAAGACAAACTGTCTGGCCTGATTGCCCCGTGTGAACTGCGGTCCTGCCCTACTTCAGATGACACCCCAATTGGGAGGGGTTTTAGGGGGCGAGGGGGTCGACGGGTGTTTGGGGAGGGGTTCAGTCCTATAATACCCTCTCATTGGGTCATGCCAGCATTTCATTGCCTTGGCCGCTTGCTTGAGTGACAACACCAAATGAATTTGCTGCATCAGTGTCTGACTTTGGAGGACACACGTCGCTGTAACTCTTTTTTCTTGCTGTCCGCAGTGACAGCACATGAATACATTATGGACACACTACTTGTGAATTCTTCTATAAACTGCTCTGTGTCATTCTTCCGCTGTGCCTCATATTCGCACACGACGCCACACTAATAATAGATCCACATTTGCGTGGCCGTGTTTGTGAGCACGTATGCAATTATGTGGGGGGGGGTTCGATGTTTTTGTATCAGTGTGCAAACGCTCTTCAAAATTACACATTGGGAAACTACTTTTTATGCGAGGACATGTGTGTATGTGTCTATAATTATGGTTTAATTGCTTGCCCTGCGATGTGCTGTCATCTGTCACAGCTCAAAGACAGCAAATAATGGTTCTGCTGCCATCACTTTGTCACCCAGACACTCAGCATGCAGAAAGCAGCAGAAACACCAGTAACTGATATGCGTCTTGAATTACTGATAAGCGCTCAAGTATGATGAGCTTTGTGTGTATGGGCGTGCTCGTGCTCTCAACATTTTCTTGGTATGCCTTTGTGTCGGGGTCTGTTGTGATTTCTTCTGTAAGTATGCATAAAGCTGTGTGCATGAGTGTCAAAGCCTGTGGTGTGTGAAAATGTATGATTCTGAGTGGGTGTCGTTTTGTGCTTGAGAACTCAATGTCTAATTTTGTGAGTTTGTGTGTGTGTGCAAATGTGTGTGTTTGTAAGAGTGAATTGGTGTTTATGTTACAGTAGAGTAAGGGTTCGCAGGCTTATGGATGTGTGTGTGTGTGGGGAAAATGTGTTTGATGCCTTGTGTATATCGGCAATGACAGGTGCAACAGTTGTGTTATGCTTTAAGCTGCTTGTTTGTCTGGCACGCTGCTTTGTGTGGTTGAGAAATGGAGTAAACAGAGGGAAAGGAAAGCAGCCTGGGGGCTAATTTATTCACTCCCCAGTCGCCCTAGTCACAGAGGCCTGTTGCACCGGCCCACCTGTCAATCCAGAGGAGCATGCCATACCGTTATACCATCCAACTGTACACTGCCACACCACACTCTCAGTGGGCCAAGCGCTTTAGGCTATAGCAGTATTAACCATGATATATTAATAAACGCTCTGTAATCAGAATGAACAAGACAGCAAGTTTTGGGTTTTTTTGAGCGACATCCAGAAGTTTGCAATTTTCTGTGTGCTGTGAAAGTGCAAAGTCGTATCAGTGCTGGCACTGAAATTTAAAGTCAAGCGTTACACAAACAGAAATTTGGCATTTCTGTTTGTAAGCACCTTTCACAGAACTTTCAACACATGACTGTAGTGAAATGCATAAACAGTTTAATGCCATATAGACCAGTGTCCTTTGTTGCATCACTAATCTCATGAAAAGGGTCCAAAGTAGAGTTTGTGACATAAATGCTCACGAAACTGCACAGGAGAAATGTGCGAGACGATAGCTGTTGTAGTCGACTGTAGTAATGTGATGTTCAGTTCACTGTGGGTGTGGGAGGAAGTGTCTGCCCATTGCCAGCGTAGAGTAATGGATGGCAGAGCTATGGGAGTGGGAGGAGGCATACATCCTTTTCAGACAGCTGTAATGGATGAGAGTACAGCAAAAAATAAGAACAGGAGGCAGTCTGCATGCATTCACCCTCTCAAACTCTCACATGCAGAGTTCAGTAGTATTGAAATGAGTTCACAAAAGATGTGAATGGAACAATGGAACACCTGGTGAAACAGTCAAGGCTAATTTGACTCTTGTTAATTGGTCATAAGACTCCTATGGGTGAACATTCTGGATATACGCAGCCTCACACATGAGTTTGTACTTGTGTGTGATGTATTTGTGTTTTAACTGTGTAATGTGCCTTTTTTTATCCATTTGCCCAGTCTGTGTTGCTGTACAGTGCTAGCTGTAATTAACAAGGCAGTTTGATGTTGGCAAGCTACTTTCTATATATACAGGCAAATTTCTTCTGTAGGCCATGCATAGTTAACCAGGTTAAAGAAGACAAACACATAGCACACTTCAAGGTGCCTATTTATCATTAAATAATGTAGTCCTCTTTCTGCCCATTCACAGCTCCCCAGGAAACCTCCCTTTACTTACTCAACAAGTGTTGAATGATGATGCTGTACCTTCCTGTGAACATGTGCATATGTGCATGTGCACTTTGACTAACAGTGTATGTATCACCACAGCTGGTAGCTCTCCTAATTTCTCATCAAACATTTATACCAAAGAGGACTTGGATGAAGCTCAGCCCTCTCAGCCTTCTCCTCTGCCTTATTCCTCTGGGAACCAGGCTTCATGTCTAAAGAACAATCCATTTTACCCTTGCCTTTTCTAAATATTGTATCACACAAAATCACAGCCTGTGTCCTAGCTGGTGAGGGTTATGGAAGGAAGGAGTTTTGTAGACTTTTTTGTTGCTGCTGTAAACAAGCAAAAGCCCTGCCATCCCTTTAGGTCACCTGGGAGCCACGGCCATGAGTCTCCCAGAGAAGGATTGGGAAGGAGTGGGGATGGAAGGAGGTTAAGTGCTGCCTTGCTGCTGTTCCTCAGTGCGTGGTGCTTCGTTGCGTTTGCCTCTGCTGCCGGCTGGTGAAAAATGTCTCCTGGCCCCTCCGCCAGATATCAGGATGCGTTATCAGCCCCGCCTAGCTCTTTTCACTGTAACGAGCCCCCAGGCACAGTATTATCTGTTTACGATAAGGATATTAATAACACTGTGCTTTAGTTATGTGCAGGGTTGCCCCACGGGGTGATGGGGGGGTTGAAGTAAGAAACACCTGAATCATTCTGTCAAAGGTACTTTCCAAGGAGGACAGGATATAAGTGGAAAAGAGGGAGAGGGAACCGGGGGAGAAGTCATATGGTTATGTAGGGACAGTGATGAAATGCTGGTTAACCCATCCAGTTTCTCCCATCAGCTCACTGTCTTTGTTTTCAAGAACAATAGCTTGGCCATCTGCCAGCAGGTCCTTGTGGGAGTTATCATACGGAGAGAAGAGGTCAGGGTTTCAAAGGTCACAGCTGCCATGGTTAGCTGAGAGGTCGGTCTATTTCCTGGACTTTACTGTTGTGTAATGTGCTCTTTTTGTCTCCCTTTTCTGTCTTTCTCTGCTATCTCACTTCTGTCCAGTGTCTATATGGCTGCTACGTCCACTCCTCCATCATCCCCACCTTCCACCGTAGGTGCTACTGGCTTCTCCAGGTAAGAACTCCCCTTTGCCTCTTTTACAGTTCACCACGCTTCAGTTTACTGAAGACTCTAACTGCCAATTCACAAGAACTTGAATGAGTTGCGTGATATCACTTTCTATTTAACCGGAGCATTTTCTCGTGACAGCCAGCAGGGACACATCAACCTATCCCTCCACTACCCCCTCTCGGCCTTCTCTTTTCTCTTCCCAGCTTCCATTTTCCTTATCTTTCCCAGTCATTCAGTTTTCTGATGGCATTGCCCATACACGCCGTCCAGCACGGCCGGTATCTCAGTCAGCTAAAAGCTTTGCCATCTCCCCTGTCTAACAGCTGCAGTGATGGGCAGTAAAAGCATGATGGAAGAGGTTCCCTGTACAGTATAGTGTGCTTATTGTGGGTCGTCAAGTCTGCAGGCTGAGAGTGGTTGTAAATAGTAGTCCTTTGATCACCTACCCAATACGTCTCATCATTCTCGTTTAGCATGGCAGCTATTATTGTTGGAAGGTGTCTGATACAGCCATTCACACACCAACACACACACACACACTGTTTTAAGGGAGCATAAAGCATACACACAGAGGAAAGGAGGTTGTGGAGACTGTGTCTGTTTGTCTGTCTGTCTATCGATCAATCCATCTCTGTGTACAAGAAGAAAAAAACATCTGTGGGATAAATATACTTTGGCTAATGTGCCTCAGTTTAAAATTAAATGTGTGTACTGACTAGACTGAGAAAACATCATCACGTGCCATCGAGCCAATATCCCTTCCTCCCACAAACCTTACAACCATCCCTCCCCTCCCACATAAAATGACTGATAGTAAAACAGGAGAGCAGACCAGTGGGGGCAAAAGACAAAAGAGGAAAAACTAGGCTGAAAAATTGCTTAAATACTCTGGGAACGCTTAAAATAATTTGAGCGTTCCCACAGTAAATAAAAGCGTTCACACAAAAACTGTTTGTTTTTCTATTGCTTTATGTTGGCAGTGTGTGTGACAGATGGAAATAATTACTCTAGAAGATAAAAACATGACTCCACCTTCCTATTGGGATTTGAGCAAGCAAACCCACTTTGGTTGACTTCAGCCTAAATAATCTGGTGTTCATCGGATTACTTGCGGTGACAACCACATACTGGAAGTCTTTCATATCGCACGCAATAACCCTCTCTGTTCTCTCACGATAACAGTTTATTTTACCCTGCACTGTCCCTCACGAGACAAAATGAACATTAAGCAACTTTATTGAACTGCTCTGGCCTCTACTACCTCATCCATTGCACGGTGGTATGAGCAGCACCTCTTAAGGAAATCTTCAAGAAATCTTCAAATATTTTCTCTTACAGCTTTTTTTCAAATGTTTTGCTACATTTCGTGAAACATTGATTAAAGTTCTGCACACTGAACATCAAAAACAGCTCAAAAATGCAGCAAACCACTGTAGTTATTTCACAAAAAGCTGTAACTCACCCAAGATGTTTAACTCAAAGCGTCAAGATGAAGTTATTGTGTCAATGAATAAGTCGTTGCCAGCAAAACGAGAGCTTCTTTTTTTTCAATTGTGCAAAAACAGCGTGGTCAAAATGTTTAGCTATCTCATTAGAATGACTGGAATTTTTTTGCTCATCTTATAATGTCACTGACATTGAAAGCCTACTGCACCAGTCTATTATTATTCTCATGATAACTGGCTGCTTTTGTGTCAGAGTGAATACTCTTCAGATGTTGATTTCAAGAGCACAAGGTTTTACATTCTACTTTGTGAACCAAGAGAGCACTTACATTTGCATATAATGTGAAGAAAAACAGTTTTCTTTTCCCACAACAGCCACACAAGACAGACCGGTGCAGTAAACATGCAGCGCTGCTATAGATTATCGATACCCAAAAACTAATAAAAAAGTAAAATAATTATGGGAAGAGTAGACGTCCTGTCATGCCCATCTCATTCACCTCCCACCAAATGCGGTGCCTTGCAGTGGATCAGAAGAAGTGCTGTGTGTATGTGTATTTCACCTTCCTATATTGTGTTTTCTTGTCTTGGCTACACTCTCACACATCCTTATTCCTCTTCCACTTCCACGGCAGCCCCAACAGTGTTCACAAATTGTTGTAACTCTGTTGTGCTCAAGCACTATAAATACAGTATGTTTTACAATACTCATACTAATGACTTGCTCCTGTGTACTCAGCAGAATTTGACATTTAGAGTGGCTATTCTGCATGTGATGAGCTACACAATGAAATAATATTAGCATATTTAGGGGATGGCCTCATGATGGACCCCACCTCTCGCCCACACTCTGCTGGGATAGACGCCAACGGTCACTTATGAATTTATTATATTGCCATATGCATATGCGAGTAGTTACTGGCTGTTGGTATGCTTTTTTCATTTGTGTAATGGCTGAGATCCCCCTTTGGCCATTTTAGTTTAAGTGATTGGGGACAAAACCCACAGTCCTTGTTCTATGCAAAAATACTTTAATATCAAAACAATAGAATCAAATCATCCAAACCTACATTGTTTTTGGTCTTAAATCACCTTTGTGTGGTTCTACTGTTTCCCTTGTGTAGTGGAGGGATAGTAAGAGGGGATTTCATACTGAAGACTGTATAACTTTGGAAGACACCACTTGATTTGACTAATTCAGACTGCTGAATCTTCAGATTTTGTTCAGCTGAATTTCAGAATGAATATTAGCACCGAAGGAGAACTGTGGATTTCATCTTCCATCACCGACATGGCAATGCAGTAGTAAGGAATCTCTGTGGGGCCAGTTTAGAGAGGAAGAATTTTTCAGTGATGACAACACCCTTAACTTACATATGGGTATAATGGCATTGTTTTCAGACAGGCCTAGAATGTGAACATGCTCTTTTTTCTATCCTCTCTAGCCGAAGTCAATTTCAGAGCTAGAGGAGCATGACTCGAGGATGAAAAATAGCCACATTTCCAGGGAAAGTCAGGGGAAAGTTGCGCTTGACACATACACAACACAAGGACACATGCAGACTTTCAGAAACATGTACACACCGAACTGAAAGTGAATAACACAGAGCTGAGGTCAAACTGGGTCACTCGCTTTTCAAAACTGCAACCTTCATTTTAAACCTCGCTTTCTGCCAGCTACAAGATAGACGCACATAATCACTCATGAAATTTTGAGAAGTTCACTGACTCTGCCTTTCTTTCCTTTAACTGTAGAGCATCAGTTAAGAACAACTGGTTAGTGAATCCTTGGCCCCCATCTCTTACACTGCTCAGCAGTTCTTGTTACACCCACGGCTCGAGCTGCGTGTGTGCAGCTAACACATCCACTTGTTCAAAGGAATAAGCACCTTCTGCTGCCGGATAAAAAGCATTTATTTACAAACGTGCATTTTCTTTGGCACTAAGCATTTCTGGAACCCCAGATTTACATCTCTTTTCAGGCAGTTTATTGCAGACCATCTGGGCTGACAAGAAACCACAGTCACAGTGATACAGTGATACCAGAGGTAAAGGATTACACTTCAGGCCATATCTCTGCAGATGCAGATAGACCTTCAGCACCTCTGTCTTTTCTTGCCACTTTCATTCAGACAACTGACAGTCAGCCTGGTTACAGTCTCTTTCGTATTCTCTTTCTCTCTTTTTCCACCTTCCTCTAGTCTCTGAACTCTCTGTCCCTGACTCCCTGTGTACCATTTGCTGTGTCCATATGAGATTTGCAGGCAGTAGTCTGTCAACAGCAGAGCAGCAAGGAGACTGGAGCTCCCAGAGCGGCAACAGGGAAAGGTCACCAGTGAGTGAAAAATGTAAATATTCAGCCATCCAGCAGCCACAGTCACGGAGAGACAGGGATGAAAATAACTCCTATTACACACCACCGACAGGGAGGGAACACAGAGGACAGAGAGGGTAGAGACAGACTGTGAATGAGAGAGTGAGATGGACACAACTTTTAAAAAGTTGAGCTGAAAAAAAACACACTGCAGGGCGAGTTGGAGAAAAAGATGCATTTAAAGATTTTAAGGAAGAAAAAACCTATAGTAGTATAGAGCGAAAGAGGACAGTGTGTCAGTATTTTTGGATATGTGTGTAACAGTGCAAGAAATCCAGAAGGCGAGAAATGAGAATGACAGACGGAGTGAGGTTAGTGAAAGGTGTTTTAGGTAGGGGGTGGAGGGGGTTAACCAGTGGGTGTGTGCCTCTTTATCCACTCTTTATCCACTCTTTATTGAGTCAAAGCCTGGGTAATGAGACAGGGGACAGGAATAAAGACCTGCGAGGGGGGTCTTCTCTCATTCCATTCATTTTCATTTGTTCTTTTCACCTCTCACTCTCAATCTGCTCATTCCTGCCACACTACCTCCACCTCTCTATGGCATTAGACCACTTAAGAATGTCTGGCCCATCCCCGCAAATGGCTGAGACTGAAGGAAAGTACCACCACAGTTATCTGGGGTTGCAAACAATGAATCCAAATTGCTGCTGAGACAGATAGCTGCTCAGAGCGGACTGTGTGGGTTTTTACTCCGAAAAAAGTTCCCATTTCAGTGGATTTGTTAAAAAAAAAAGAAATGATATTAAAACTGGGCTCTGTGTGATACTGTGGTGTGTTTTCAACATTGCTAACAAAAAATAGGCGCACAATTCTCCATAAATATCCTGGGAATGTCTGGCCACTCTTTAAATGCTGTTAGTTTTTCCCAAAAGTGTGCATAATTAGATAATTAGATACACCTTACACAGAGTCTTTCTAGGTACAACGTGTCATGGCACACACATACACACACTCAGTAACACAAAGGATCTTGCCTGTCCTGGTGGCACTGATTGATTCTATTGCTCCGTGTCCCCTTCTCTTGTTTAGTGCTAATCGAATGTAATTCCCTGCTTGTGCCTCTCCATCAAATCAGACAGTGGAGTTTGTGCTGGCCGGCGGGGGCACAGAGGTGGGGATAATTATGATATTAATACGGAGGGGGTCTGAGGGGAAACTTCATTTGTCCCGCTGCCTGCCACGAACACAGAGAGGGGTCAATAGCCTCTCCCGCTTTTCCTACTTTAAAGAGGAGGAGAGAGGAATGAGATAATGAAATGACTAGTAAGGCAGGAGGGAATGCTGACGACCTTGTTTCTTCACAGCTATCACTTTCTCTCTCTTACCTTCCTCAGCTTAGGCCACTCTGCTCTAGTCTCTGTCTCACATGAATACATTATTAATATCATCATTCACTGCAGTTACATTTTTCTTATTACATTAGTCCTTCAGAGTATAATGACTTTGGAACCACTTGAATTAGTGTTATGTAGGAAAATGAGTTGTCACTGTTGTCCCTGTGATCATTCCAGCACTATTAGAAAGTATTTCAGGTATTTTAATTTATGTAATAATTCAAAGGTTACCTAATTGGACAGGCAGAGTGATAACTTTGTGATTAAAGAGAACTCTTAGCGATGTAGGCTCTGTGGTGCTGTCCATGGTGCTGAATCCTACCCTCTTCTTCTTTTAATCTTTTCTAACTGTTCAACACATCAGAGCCCCCCCCCCCCCCCTTTTCTTTCTTTTTCTTTTTTTTTTTTTTTACACTTTTTTCCCCCCTTTTTGCTCTGTTGATGTATCAAAACCACCCGGTGCTTTTGAACTCCCAAGGTATTCACTTCCTATGACAAGCTCGCCAATCTCTTCAGATCGATACATCTGGGCCAGTTCTGTCAGCACATCATGTTCACGGGCCAACACCTACTCATCAGGCCTCATGCCTCATACTCAGCAGCAGTGAAGACAGAGGCCTTTTCCCAACCTAGTTAACTGAATGGGAAATGTTGAGCAGCTCCTTTGCTGTGCTGATCCGTCGGTTGGTGTGTAAGCAGGATACAGTAGCTCCAGAGTGGACATGCCTGCAGGCTAAAGGCAGACAGATGGATTCTTTATATCTACCAGAGTCTTCTATTCATTCGGATCAGTTTAGTTGCCTCTGCGTTGAGCACTGGGAGACAGGTGCCGGATTCGTAGTGGCTCAGGTGATGTGTGATGACGGAGCAGAGCTGTCAGGTCCAGATTCACATCAGATACGTCCAGACTACGCAAAGCTACATAATGAATATTTCACTGAGATAAATCATGGATGAGCCTGGGCATCGTTCTGTTGATTTCACTCAGAGGGTAGAGAGTCAGAAAAACCTGGTGAGGCTTTGACTGGCTGTCTACAACCTCAGGGCAAATGGAGGCAGTAAAAATATAATTGCCTTTAGCTATGCAGTCTGTTGTTTGTATCAAATGGAAATGCACCTCTACAGAGTATTAGCTCAGATTTATAGCATATGAATTTGACTGCAACACCTGACATTACTGTTCAATTCCAAACCTCAACGCCGGACTGGCAGGAGAACAGGTGGCAGAATGTGCTATGGGAGCGCACATCAGTGTCTGCACATGCTTGTCTTTCTAGGTATGTGTGTGTGTGTGTGTGTGTGTGTCTCTGTGCAACAGACTTTGCTACTCTGTTACTGCACTATGGTGGGAAACCATGGTGCTCTCGGCAGGATGCTGCTGCTGGCAGGCCCCTACTCTTGCAGCCATGAGGAGAACAGCTGCTTCACGAGCATGTCAGGGTGTGAGCCATGTCCCTGTGGCTCCCCTCATTTTCCTCACTTCTCCTCCTCCCGATGTGCAGTCACACAGACACAGTTCTTTTGACGCTAACCTTCTCTTTTTACAATACTCATAAACATTCAAATAAGTTTCTCCCCCTGCTATCAACTCTGCTTCTTGACCTCTGAGCACATCTGCTGCTCCCTGTTTCTACTCAGTGAGAAAATAGTTCGAAGTTTGTCTCTGCCCAGAACAGTAACACTGGGGCTTCTGACCTCTAAACAAATTGAAGGTTATACTGGTGCTTAATTAATGGCCCCTACTGGAGCACAATCTCTCCATATGATGAAAGGGAGAAGTTGAGCTAAACCCTAGAGGCACCGGGCACCTCCTTTGCTCCTGGCAGACTGATCTGTTCCTCAGTGCCTGCGACCTTTTCTCTAGGCCCGTCGCCTAGCCCACCAGCACCGCCAATTATCACAAATCCCCCGCTGCATTTGTCTTGCCATTTTCACTCTGCAGCCAAAGAGGCGTGCGTGACCATAGACTCATGCAGCCTCCTAACCATTCTGAATCCACACAGAGAAACAGAGGCCCACAACAGGTATGTGGTGCTTAAATAATTCAGTTATCCTGAAAGGTTAAGGCTCCGCCAGTAAAGCGAATTGACATTCATCTTGCTCAAGAGTCATGCACCCGATTTCGGGTAAAGTACCCATCGACATGTTTACATTTCGAGACTTCAAGATTGATATTGACACCAGTATTTTACGTTATTCTGCTCTGTTCACTGTCCAGTGTGAGCTAAAACAACTACAAAGTCCTGCAACCAGAGCCGAAAGCAAATATCTGAGTCTGAGTTAGCGAGTGCAACAAACCCTGCTCCTGATTTGATAATATCTTCTGTTCCTCTGTAATGAACATTCTCTTCAGCAACCATTTGCTGCCTCTACCATATTAGATAATAAGAAATCTCTGGGAATTGTGTCACCAGGCAGTCTTATTTGTGTTTACTTTCTGCCTGTGCGTGTGAGAAAGCACAGAACATCAGTGGATTCACAATAAATCTGTGCTGGGCCTATCTCATGTCAAGCCATGCGTCTGCCTTTGTCACTTTGCAGGCTCAGGCGTGATGGCAGAAGTGTGCACGCATCTCCCAGCTTCCCAGAGAACACTGGTCACAGCTAATGACCAGAACTGTCTGATTTGTCCTGCCCTGATTACTCCTCTGAGCCCCAATTAGCCGTGGATGAGGGCTGACATCCCGACACGATCACTTGGACGTGTCATAGTGGGAAAGATGAGCCAGGGAAAGAAAGGAGAGAGGTAAGGGGGGAAGACAGGGAAAGTGAATGTTACAAACAAAGAGTAGCAAGAGAAGTCAGCGTAAAAGCTCTGGTAGGGCCAGAGTCATTCATTCTGCATTCAGTCAGATATTGATCTCAATTCCCCTTTAACCAGCTACCACTCATCAATGTACAAACCAACAGCTCTGATTGCAATTTCTATAATTGGCAATTTTCATTGTAAAAATCAGTCTCTGTGAGAGTGTTAGCTGTATCTATTCTGAGACAGGTTGATTTCTCTGTGGGTTAGGGATGAAGAGACTAAGGACTGTTTGTGGAAAGGATATAAGACAAAGTATTAGGTCAGTGTGGTCGAATCAATTTACTAGCTAAAGTGAACACTGAAGTCCTGAGAGCCTCAACCATGTTTTATAATGAATTAAAAACAATGCAATTTCTTTTCCTAATTGTCAGTAACAAACTCTGTCATGAGCATTGCCATACAGTATCTGTTGCTTCCAATAAATATTCCTCTTCTTCTTTTCACTCCTGCCATCTTTCCCCGTCCCCTCTTTATTTTTGTGTCTTTATTTTTGTCTGCCACTGCGTCTCCCCAGGATTGCTGAGCTATTGCCCCTCTGCATGTTTTGAGAAAAATCTCTTTTTTGGCCTCCACTCTCTCCCTCTCAGTAGGGGGCAGTGCAGAAGTAACTACAAGGGCATGTAAGCCTTCAGAGTCAAACCAGACTTCTTTTAGTCTTTTTTGATCTGAGTAGATGTCATATTGAACACACACGCACACACACACCCTTCAATGGAACGGCTCTGCTCCTATCCCTGTCTGCTCTCCCATCTCAAAACACACCCACGCAAACCTGAGAAGACACAGAGAATGAGAGGAGGAGGAGGAGGGAAGAAGAGGACGACGAAAGCAAATTGCGGAAGGGAAAGAGAGGCGCAAGAAACAAGAGGTGGGAGGGGTGGCGGTGCTTTGAGAATGGGGATTAGAGTTAGGAGATTAGAGGTAGAAGATGATATCATTTGGTAGAGATGAGCGGGAGCAAACGAGCAGTGCAAATCACCTAACGTTAACGAGCTGCCTCATAAATTACTTCAGCCAAGTGTATGCTTCAAGCTGAATCTGGAGAGGGCTGCATAGTGCAAAGGAGGCATATTGCATGTACTAGTCCCTTCCAATACATAAAGGTGTTTTTTTCCCACACAACCCATAGTCAAATCTTGGCTTCCTGGTTTAAGTCAGACTGTGTATCCATTATGTGGCATCCAAACCATCATACAACTTCCATGATATTACTTTATCGTGATCTTTGTGGTTGTTTGTCCTTCAGGCAGTCCACACATAACGTGTGTTGATTCTGTTCTTGTGAACGTTATATATCAGGGATGCCTTAAAGAATGCTAAAACGTTCACTAGATCTAGATCTGATAGTGGTGATCAAAACTTAGGTCAGTGTCACTGTGATTTCATATCGGTCCTATTTTTGGTAACACAAATATCAATGTCTAGATAGAGCTCAAGAATGCATGCACTAACTTTGACTTCTTCACAAAGACATCATAATTCTCTGCTTAAAACAGGAGAACATCGCAGCTCGGGATCATGAGACTATGACATCCCTTAGAAATCACAGGCTATGAAAAGGGTTTCCGTGTTTAGTGACTTGTCTTTTAGGAATAAGTCCACTTTCTTCACTTTCACTCTCTGGAAGACAACCAGGACAGCTGGCCTTCTGTCCCTGCACCACAAGTTCATTATTTTGCTGATACAGAGCTTCAGGTGAATGTCCTTGCATCATTTGGTGAAGCTCTTTATCAGCCTTTTTCACCCTATGAGCATATCCTCCACCATAGCAAGTTTTATACTGGAATCATATATGTCAGTGATACCCAAATAAAATAAATTAAACACTTTATGTTATCTAAGTTTCACATATGGGTTTGAGCAAATATTATGTAAACTGCATAATACTTGATCAGCATAGGAATGTACCACAATGTAATTTTAGTGTTCAAATTCCTTAAACCAAGTCATTTGACATGAAAATGTATATAAACCTGCATTTTTAGAGAAGGAAGACAGGCAGAGTAGGGATATAGATGGATGACAACGACTTTTTCTGTTGTCATGTTATTAGGGGGGGTGAGGTTGTGTAGGTTAGAAGGGGAAATATACATTTCTATTTTAGCCAGGAGCAGAATGACTTTCACTGGCTCGATTCTAAATATTACATGACTTCCTGACGGCAGTGTGCTGTCTGAGGCTCTGTTTGGCCTGGTATTAACCTGTCCGGATAAATCAGCCGTTTACAAAACTCTATGCCTCTATCCAAAGTACTGTTTCTTCCCTCTTGCTTCCCTTATTTCAGTGGCCCTCTAGCTGCTTCACCTGTTTCTTATGCACCATTTCTGCCTTTAGACGGCTTGCTATGGTGCAACCCATTTTGTCTGTGTGCAGTGTGTATATGTGGAGTTACTCTGTGGTCCTCTGCCAAGGCCCCTAACGTCATATGCAACCTGGCAGGTGACAAATAGTTTTTTAATTGCTTGCACCAGGAAAATCATTAGTCTCTTCCCTTTCCTTGGTGGGACCGGGCAGGACGTGTGTGCAATAATAATAGCCTCAGTCCGGTTTCCAGTGTGCTATTTTTGGAGCGAGTATTTTAAGGGCCGTCTCTGTATATGCCTCTGAACGTGTGTACGTATAGTACGTCTGTGTGACTGTTTATGTGCTTATGTGCAGCTGTGTAAGTGCGTGAATGTACACACACCTAGTAAGGGTGGGCTAAATGGTCCTGAGGTGCTTTTCCTTGGTTGTGAGAGAGGAGAGTGTGTTTGTCAACCCTGTTCCTGCCTCATGAGAGTTTTTCTCATTGCTGTTGCTATTCCCTAGGAGCGTGCTGTTTGTCTCTGTGTATGTGCGTTTTTCTGTCTGCGAGTGTGTGTACCTCTGCGTCTGGCAGACTCTGGCCTAGGCCATTGTGCTATAGTGCATTACAGTAGCAATCCACCGACACAGTGGCCGGCCAGATGAAGCCGTCCAGTTTATGGAGCAACCTGCAAACTCCAGCTGCTTTTGGTTGGGATTGTGCTTAGTGCTGAGATATAGTATTGATTTTCTCTCCTCGGTGCCCTTGCCATCCCTGCGTAGATATGCACCAGTGCTCAGCATCCATTCACTGAGAAAGGGGGGGGGGGGGAGGGGGAGAGAGCAGAGGATGATGTTTATGTGGCGATACTGACCCCATTCGTTCACACAGAAAAGGCGTGGAACGTGAAGTGGCTAGACAGCAGAGGGGAATTGAGTTTGTGAGGCTCAGATTGCAAGATGAACCCTGAATTTGATTTCTCTGTTATACAAGCATTTGTTATTATATAGCTCAACGTCTGAGGGTGTTTGTGTGTCTGGTGTCTTGTATGGGTCTATTACATGTGTGGGTTTGTTTGGATTTATGGGTCTAGAAGGATGCTGGTGTGCGTGCACATGGGTTTTAGCAAGCAGGGTACATCTGTGTGGTTGATCTTCTGCATTTTTGTCTTTGCTTTGAATCTCCCATCCTCATCCTCCATTCCTTCAACAACACGGTAAAACCAAAAATCAAAAACACGTTTAGACATTATTTGAAATTTTTCTGTGGAACCCCCCACCTCTCCCCGGCCGCACTGCAGCGTTTTAAGTAATGGCAGTGGCTCGTCTCGCAAAATATTTCATAGATAAATGATTCAACTTAAAAATCCTATCAGGTATTTTATAAAAATAACAGTGTGTGACCTTTCTATGAATTTTAATCTGGCGCATAAAAAAAATCTTTAAGCAATGAAAACCGAATTGAGCCTTTAGACTGCTAGTGTTAATGATACCTTTAGGTGTAAAGTACGTCAAGCATAAAAGTTCCAGTAACCACAGTGCTCTTGTCTTTGTCTCACATACGCGGGTCACATACACTGTTTTTCAAACCATATGAGAAATGCTAGACAGCCAGTACAGAAAACATTCCTCCCATTCAGTCTTTTTAGCTGTCTTTTACTAAAGGACAGTTTTTGTTCTCATGTCTGATAAATTGTATAGTTAGAAGTATCTAAGTATAAGACTATAGTGCTTGTTATGAGTACTATACATACACTGTTCATACTATACATCCTCCTGTGACTGCTAGTGGATAGTTTCTCTGTAATTCTGTCTGGCTTTTAACTAATAATATAGGTACAAGTGCATTAAGATGACTATTGTTTGACTATTGTTGTGAATTGGCATAATTGGGTACTAATATTTTTATGTTCTATCAACAAAAGGTTTAAGACCCTTTACTACAGTAGTCCTGAATCAAATATATTTTTTATATTCTTCTTTTTAATTTTTTGCATGAAGAATTTATATTTTGCAGATTCCACCAATCTTTCTTCAGAGTGAAAAAAATTAAGCCCATTAGAAAATTACAAAATCTGTGTCCTGTTTCACAGTTTATCATAGTGTTATATGGTGGCCCACACAAGAAGAGTCACAAATTTTGGGGGTGACTAGCCAAACAGCTGAAAGCCGTTATTCTGTATATGTATGTGTGTGTGTCTATAATCAGCCTGTGTTATCCAAGCCAAGCAGCCCTACCCTGGCAGAGCTGAGACTGGGGAGACCCGGTCTCTTTCCAGATTCATCTCTCCAGCTTTGTTTGACTAAGTAGTGCCATGGTGTTGGTGTTGGAGAGGGCTGGAGTGGTAACAGCAGCAGCAGTGCAGCGTATGCGTGGGTTGCCTGAGCCAGTGGGGCTTGGCACGGGGAGGCAGCATATGTTCATGGCCAGCTTCCTTCCTCCTCTCCCATACTTATCTGTCTCTCTCGTCTCTTCTGTTTTCCCCCTCTCTCTCTATAGCTCACTTCTGTTAAACCCCACCTCCACTTTTGGCTTTGAGTGTCTTGGTATCACCTGTGGGAGACAGCACAGAACAGAGATCAAAGGGCACTGGGGATCCCAGTACCCCACCATGTCTGACTAATACCACAGCCCTTTCTTCTAACAGAGACACAGACTTACACACTCCTCTTTGTCATCTTTTCATCTGGCATGGGATCAGAGAATATTTGGTGGAGAAGCTAATATGTTGTGCCTGTAATGGGACTCTCTGGTTCATTTTTAATGCCTTTCCAATGGTTGGTCACTCACACCTTGGCCCATCTCTGCCCTACATAAACACTGGCTGTTAGCCAAGCATGTCAGAGGCAACCATATCTGAATTCTGCCAACTACCTGCTAGATATGGACCACCATCCTGCTGCATAGCAGACTTAACTGTGTCCCAGATACCCGCAACCAGCTGCTTCAGCCTTTACACCTTCACTTTTGCTTCCTGCTCTCCTCCTTGCCTCTTGGACCAGTAAATGAACGCTCATTTGCAAGTTAGATAAATCCTTTGAATGTATTATTGATGCAAACAAATTAGCCTGTGGGCCCTAGACAATACCTAATGGAGCCTTGGCTTATGGGTGAAGTAGTTTCCAGCGAGGGCACTGTCGGTGTTCCAGGATTGATGCCTGCTCTTCTGCCCCGTAATTATTTCTCCTACAAATTATTCAGCTGTTCTGATGCAGTTTGGGGTTTAAAGCAGTGCTTCTTATTGCTGGCTATGTATTTCCAGGCCTTAACCCAGCTCCATTCATTAGTTTATTAAAGAAAAAAGACATGAGCAATTAGATAACTGGGATAAAGCCACCTAAATGAGGGGATGTGTTATTATTCAAGTTTATGCATGCTACTCATAGAATTCACTGGGGTTTATGTTGGTGCTGCTTTTTCAAGGATATTCTCTTATCTTGTTGTACACAGACACATTCACACATTTTAACAGTCTCGTATAAGCCTATTCACATATTTACAGAGATTCAAACTGGCTCGCTTTTGCAAATATGCATAGAAACACTGTCAGAATATGTGTTCCTAATATAGGAAAAGTGGGGACACATCTGGACGCGTTCATCCTTGATACAAACTCACAGAGAAAAAGCAAGTGCGCATAATTTATGCTAGAAATAGAGGCAGAGGTTGAAAAAGAATGAGAAGAAAAACTCAGAGAGGAGATGAGAGAAAGAGAGGACTGCCATACTGTCCTCAGTGATTAGGACCCAGTATTGATCAGAGGAGGTAAGGGGAAGGCAGGCTGAGAAAGGGTGGGAAAAAACAGGCCCCGGGGCTCAGACCCCAACTCTCTGGTGGCCTCTGCTCTGTTCCGCTTCTGCAAGCTGGCCAGGGCCAGTGGGAAATTCATCAAAGGGTCTTATCCCCCTATCTGTCCCACATGCACACACAAATACACATATCCATGCATAACACTGGCCTTTGAAAAACATTCTATTTGATGACATCGTTTCCCTTTTTTTTTCCACTGTTAGAGATGGTAAATTAAACCTGATATGTTATTGCCACTGTGGTGAAAAGAGACAGGGTGTCCTATTCTCCCAGTTGTCTGCACAGTGCTAGTCACATCACAAGGATCACATCAGCACTCTAAAACTTTGTGCCACGTGTGCCATAGATCAAACACAGACACATGTGCATTCACGGATACAGCATCAGTCAGCTGCTCATGATGGGGGATCCATATTCTCCCCAAGTATTCAGTATGTGTACAGGAAGTATTCGATACTCCGTGCTCTCCCAGGGCTAGACCTGTGTTAATGCATTTTCTCCTTTAAGTCTCTCTTTTTTTCCTCCCCCTCTGCTCCCTCTGCCGGCTTTTCAGCTGACTCTGGGCTTTGGCAATCTTATTTGCCTTTCGATCCAGATCAATCTTTGTCTTATCTACAGCTCTTGAATCATAAACATTTGATAGGCTCAACCTTGACACTGACAAACATGGAGTGGTGAGGGTTTGGGGTAAGGTGCCTTTGGAAGACTTTATGCGATCCCTAAAGACTATTGAACTTTGCCGCTAAGTACAACCCCCCCAAACACAGATATACGCTCATGTTTTGTGCGCATCTCATCACATAGACACGTATACAAAGTTTGTTCCAGATATATTTATGTATACGTGTGTGATGTATTATTCATAAGAAGAAGCATTCATCGCAGTGACACACCTTGAACAATTTGAAGACGTGGTGTGCTTAACAGCTTATTGTAGTTTCTGCAATTTGGCTCACCTCCGGCTGATTAACACTGCCCTCGAGTCCTCACTGTGCTTTATCTTATGATGAATTAGCTGCTATAAGAAACATGGCCTCCAAGGGAATTAATGAATATTTACCTGACATTTTTTAATTTTTTACAGTGCTTTTTGCTACTTTATAAACCCTACATTTGTTATGTTATGTTATGTTATTTTATGCATTTCTAAGAGTCAGAAGATCAAAATCACACAAAACACAGTGTGTTACTTGAAACACAGACTAATAGAATTAGCCCTGCGATATTATACAAATGATTATGTGCAGTGTTGTTTCTGTCACTCATCAGGTGCATTTGTTTTTCATGAGACAAATTGGGTTGAAGTATTTTGAAGCTGTCCAAATATAGGTTACTGACAAATGGCATGTCCATTCTCTTTCATGTTATAAATCTGGATTTTTGGGGGGATCCAAGCTAGTGATTGCTTGAAGGGACCCAGCTGGCTCAGTAGATGAACTAGAAGTTGGACACGAAGGTGTGAGATGGTGGTGCACCTTGAAGATGGGGACCCCATCCAGTTTTCACATCTGATTATCTTTGGTGAATCCAGGGTCACATCTGGTCCTGCGCTGAAAGAGATGTGACGTGTTATGTGCTTCCAGGAGCTGGTTTTCTACTCTTTGTGGGTGTGCTACTGATTTGATCCTACAATATTCGTTTTGTTGTCAAAGCAAAACAAAAGATTTTGGTGAAGTAATTCTTTCATTTGCAGGGTTGATACTATAATTGAGCATATTTGAACCCAAAACATTGTCTATTCCTAAAACGAATTGAATATTTTTTGGCATCTAAACCAAACCAGTAAGGATAAGTGAACTCCCAAAACCCAAACATGGTCTCTCTGGCAAACAACATTTCAACTTACTCCACCACCAGCCCTCCAGCCTCCTAATGTGGACTTTGTAACCGTTCAAAAGAGAAGCACTATCTGTTGCCGTCCAATACCTTGGACCACCACCAAAGGACACCTTGTGCATATCTCTGTGACACCAGCGGGATTTGACAGAATAGCACTGTTTGACGCTCTGGGGCATTCTGGTCCCACTCTCTCTTCTTGTGTTTTAATGGGACTTTCTTTCCCTCATTTTCTTTTTCTCTCTACCTCTCTTTTTGTTCCCACCTACATTTTTTGCAAAACAGCAGATCAAACTTTTACTTTTAAGTGTGTATGTGAGTGCTGCCAACAGCAGAGCAGTCAGCAAAGTGCCACCTCAGCACCTGTTCTTTAATGATTAATACCATATTGATGGTCTCAATTAATTTCCTATTACACCACCAGAAGGTTGCGGTCGCTCTGTCTCTGTCACGGCCCTGCACTTGTTTTTTGAAGCCTCTTTGTGGCAGCTGCTGGATGGAGATAGTATGCCTTTCTCTAGCTCACACGCACAATTTTACAGACAGACATACGACACATGCACGTACACAATCACACGCAGAGTAGTATCTTGTGGAAACACACACACACACTATTACACGCTGCTTTGCGCCTCACATTTCATATGCTAGCACATAGATAAACAAATAAAATGTAACTCTGGTTTTTTGTTGTTGTTGTTGTTGTTGTTTAATCATTTTTAAAAGGGACTTGTGTTTTGGTTACAATGTTGTTCAGCAGTGGTTGGAAAACGAGATTCATCTGTTTCTCTGTGCAGTGCTCTGTAGCAATTTTATAAACCACTACTCTCACCTGATTGTGTGACTTTGGTACAGCACAACCCCCTGTGTTTTACATTTAAACATGGCGCACTGCATTTTAGGCCATTTCCTGAAGGCATTGCTTTGGTTTGTGCATAATCCCCTTCCCTGCAGTGTTACATATTTGTAACAGTCTGTAAGCTACTGATTTATTCCCATGATGCAATCTTTTTGAACTGTGATTCGACATCACACTACCATGACCTTAACTGTCTGCAGACTTGTTCCTTGGATCAACTCGCAGTCAACACTGCCCCTGTTGAGATACTGGGGAAATGCTGTTTGTCGATTAGAGTGGCAGGTCCCTGATGCAGCTTTTTTTTCCCCCTTTTTTGTTCTTTTCATTACCTTTTCTTATTCAATGCACAATGTCTCATCTCTGTACTTCAGTCCAAAAACACCTCTATATCTTTCTAATGTGCACTGTTAATCTGAACCTTATTTTTTCATTCTGTCTCACACACACACACAAGTACCCATTCACACACTGTCTTTATTTTTCATTTTTCATGTGGACCCAGTACACACCATTGGTTGCTAGGAAACCATTTGAGCATTTTTTTTCCCCCATTGGTAGACATTTGATTACCCATTTGTATGTTTTGTGTGTGTGTGTGTTTGCTCATGTGCATGTGCAGAGGTTTCTGCGTATATCTCCAGAGAGAGGTCTTGCCAAGCTGAGTTCAGGGACTGCTCCACTATCCAGCCCAGTAATAACAATGAACCCCTCACCCTGTTTGACAGAGGACACAGGCTCAGCAGTCCTGTGGCTACTGTTGTCAATGTGTGAAAGGCTCCTGATGCTTTGTGGTGTAAGTACATATCTACATATGTGTGCATTCATGTTCACAACACTTTGTGCCTGACTGGGTCAGTTCTGTGATACAACCCCAGCAGTTGTTTCTGATGCTGACCAGTGGCGTTATCTATTGTTCTTCAGCGAGCTATTGCGAAGGAAGATAGTGGCCAGGTTGGACCGTCTTGCAGCTGGGCACACATCAGTCCTCCCTGTGACTCCCTGTTTAGAAATGCACCAGCACATCTCACTCCCCTGGCTGCTCCTGTGAAGTCCTGATTCGCTTACAGACATGGGCAGAGGCACATAAATAGTACGCCTTGTCGACTGGCACAGAGAGAAAGACAACACACGCGCACAAACAAATCAGACTCAGCACTGATATGAAAGAGAGCAAGAGCCAAAGAGAGGGAGTAAAGAGAGATGGCATTAGCAATGTTTCTTCCTCCAAATGAATTGCAGTATGCCCTAAGAGGAAGAGATGAAAATAAGAGAGCGAGGTGATGAAAAAGACTCAGAGAAAGCCAGGGGTTGTGAGGTTATTGTGAGGTGGAAACAAAAGAAAAGAACCATAAAGAGAGAGAACACATGGTTAAAGCCCCACTATGTCTGAGAGGGCTCACTAACTTTCTCTCCCTGCTTTTACTCCCATGTTACTTGGTGTCACCTGCTTGGCCACTGAATTTTAGGATAACTGCCATGGGCTCTGCTAAGGCCATTATGGCAGTCAGTTGGGCTCCGGTTGGCCCTTTCCCAGCTCGCCCCTGTGTAGCATTGACTCTCACTTGGGACCACCGCAGCTAATGGAGAGGGTAGTGTGTTCTGTAAGGGCCTTAGGAAGAATAAGTGGGCTGTAAACTGTGAGTTGTGTTGTGGCAGCTAAAGGAGCTTCGATGCCTCACTGCCTGGCTTACTGCCTGACTTACTGCCTGCTTGGCATCCAGAATGCTGCTCCATATTCAAGCTCTGAATACTGGCCTTTTGCACTTTTATTGTAATGCATGCAGATACTTGGCAAGGCAACAAACACACTCCACCTTTTACTGTGGTGCATTGCACAAATAAAATATTTCAAAGCGGGGAGGAGCCACACACAAAAATAGTGGAGCACTCTCTTGGATTCTCGCAGACGTGTAGAATTGCAAAATGCACTCACATATCTCCACAATTACACACACAAGTGCACATACGCGCACACGCATACACACAAACTTGCATTCCCCCACCCAGAGTGAAGCCATTCTGCCCCTCTAAGCTGAGTTATTTAAAGCCCCGCTCTCAACTCCATCGGAGTGATTATGTGCTACTGAATTAAACATCACAGGCTTCAGCCCCTGGCTTCCTCTGAAACACACTCAAACATGCTGGCCTCTTCCTGGTCCTCAAAAGTTCCAAGTTCTGCCTTTCATATCTCCCAGCCAGTACACTAGGTAGTGGAAGTAAAGAGGTGGAGTATGAATCTTCCCTAAATCAGGATCTCCTGCTGTGCCCCCTGCTCTGCCATTCCTCTCGCATACCTTGGACACAGGCATTTGATGCAGTTCACATTAAGAAAGCCCCCTGTAAACTGACTCTTACCCTGGATTGATACTCACCCCAGGCATCATTTTAGCTTGGCACTCAGGCAGTGCTGTAATTGATGGAGAGCTAGATGCAGTAGAAGGTGAACTGTAGCAGTTAAGTTGTGCTTTGACTCTAGACACCCCAATTAGAGTGTCTGTATTCTAAACTGGGAACATTTAAACAAAGAGGTTGTCATAGATAACCCAGAGAGAAGCAGGTTCAGATAGGGGTTTGCTCTGCTAGCTCGACAGGAGCTTCGGGCTGTTTGCTACCTATTTGGGAGGGTTTGACATAGGGTTTTGTTTACCTCAGTGTGTGTTTGTGAGTGTGAGTTTGCGTGTGTGCTGATGAACTGCGTGCGCATGTCTGTGCTTCTGTGTGCCGGCATGAGGCAAGGCACCAGCCAGCCACCCCCGCATTCCAAAACACACCCTTTGGCAGGGAACGATAAAGGTTCCAAACAAAAGGAAGAAGTCTTGTGACTTGTGAAGGTGAACTTATATCACCACAGAGGCAGTTGACCTTGAAATGAGCGGTGGTGTTTGGGGATGGGCGGGGGAGGGCAGTGTTTAAGAGTGCAACCTCAGTGCCAGAGGCCAGGAGGCTGCCTAATGACTGGCACCCGATGCTATCCATCACCATGCCACTGCCAGGGCAGCTGCCCCCGCATAGCCAAGTGAAGAGAGCCTTAATCACCCCTCGTACTTATTCTGCAGACTGTGAGCACATGACATGCAAGACATACATCCGGTGCACAGGTGTTCCATATTCACATGAAACCGCACAGGCAAATGCAACGATGCAAACAACAAATTCTAATATGCACTGCACATACAGACAGCATGAATATGCAGTCAGTGGACTCAATTCAGACTCACAGCTCATTGCACTCATTCTGCACGCATACTGATGTACATACACCAACTAACATACAGAAATCTGCCTCTAGACGCTCATTCAAATGCTATTTATAATCTAATGTAGGCAGACTCCGATACAAAGGCAGAGACATCCTCACCCATCCCTGCTGTATTTATGCCTTGATGCTGAATGTTTGTGACAAAACAATTGACTGCTTCTGCTTTCTTGATATTTTGTATTGAAATGGATATCCTATAGCCTGCTGGTTCAATTCTTCCACACTGAACTGCCTCAGTTTTTTTTAGTGTTTTGCTTATTTCCCTGAAAGTGGAAAGAGGGGCTTTTCCCATACCTAATTTCCTGTCTGCTCTGCACTTTCCTTCAGTATGACAGACTTTGAATCCCCCCACTTTTTCAGTGTCGGTTATTTTATCAGAGTGGAACAAGGTTTCCCTCCTTCACTCCCTGGCTCATCCTTGTTCCATGAAGCATCCCCTCTCAATTAAGATTCTTTCATGTTAATGGTGTTCTTATCGCTCCTGTGCACGAGTTGTGAAAGCGAGGCCTACTATGGTGGAGTACAATCATGGAGCAGAGCTGCCTGAATGACAATATAAGAGCTGTTACCCTCATTCTTCTTTCTCTCTTCCTCTGTCTTTCCATGTATCTCTGTCTCAAATTCTCTCTTTCCCTTGCCTTTTTTGTCTCTTAATGAGCTATGGTGGACTGTTGGAGGAGCAGCTACATGGAAGAACTCCAAGAGAGCGGCACACTTGTGGCAAGGTCACAGAGACTTAACGAGACAGCCGACACATCACTTGACCACTCACACCAGATTTTACCAACAGATGTAATTTGTGCTCGAGTCTCAGTTCGTTATATCTCTGTGCAGTTATACACGCACATTCACTATTATACATTCAGCACAAAGTAGAAGGTCATTGTATCTGTCTCCACCAACATCTAACTCCGTCTTCAGCTCCATCAGCGAATCTCTCTCCCTTTCTCTCCCTCCTTGTCTTTTGGAGTAGAGCAGGGTGTATGACTTCAGGAGGGGGTAGGCATTCACTGAGAGATCGTAGGAGCACTGGCTGCCTCTAAGTGCGTGGGTGCCAGAGAAACCTGTTGCCTGGCTACAACAGCACCTTTATCCTTTGGTTGCGATGGCGATGTCTTGCATATGCATGTGTGTGCGCGTGAGTGTTGGCACTACACCTTTTTCATGCTTGTCTCGTGCGTTGTATATTAGACTGTAATTGTCTGTGTGTGCGTGACTGTATTATTTTATATGTGCATTCATTCCGTTGTATGTTGGTGTTTTTCACTGTGTTTTTGAGAGAGATCGGTGAAAGGAGGGGCAGGAAGGAGCTCCACCACACAGCAGGCCTTCCGCCCCCATGGCTGACTCCCCAAGACTCCTCTAGTAATTAGCTCAACATCTATCCATCTGTTCTAGGGAGGCGCAGTAAACATTAACACAACACAGCATCATCAAAATACTAGCTACACATGTTATATTTTATGCATACATGATAAATTCATGGATTAATACACATGAGTGATTGGCACAGATGCTGACAAGCAATGTCCGGCTCATGTAAGAATATAATAATATACAAATACACAGTTGCGTATTGGTCAACGGGCATACAAGGACAAATCCCAGTGAGCCACTGCATGGGTGGAACTGTCAAAAAACCCATTAAGTTTTTACTGCCCGTCTGTCTCTTTACTGGCCAGTTCTCCGTGCTTCCATTCAGAGTGTGCATGAAAGTGTGCTGCGTGCACATGTAATCAATCCTCCGACCTAACCTGACCCGAGCAGCCCCTTTTTAGTCTGTTTTACTTTTTCTGTCTTCCCTTATATAATCCCAGACTAATTTAATGATCTTCAGGACAGAACTCTGTGAGGTCAATACATCTGATGTAGGAATCTGTTTTCTAGTTGCCTGTCTCTAGTTGTTTACAATGAATCCAGTTCATCCATGGCGGTGTTGTCTAAAATGCCTAAAATGTTTGCACATGCAAATGCACACCACAGGTTCCTGTAACTCTGTTCTAGTCTTCCCCACCGCTGCAGAGCAGAGGCTGGAGCTCTGCCTTGAGACTTGCATGAGAAATAAGAGGAAAAAAACAACCAAAGACTACATTACACAATTAATCAATAAGTTAATGAGATCTCATTTTCTCTGAAAAAGACTATCCAGGCAAAAAGTCACCCTCAGCCTTTTCCCCCTACACTTGGAAAACCAACTCACTGATATTACACTGTGGAAAAAGAAAGCAGCCAGCAGGAAATTAAATTAAATTACCATCCTGATAGATTTATGTGACGCTTTACACTTTCATTGTGTTGTTTTCCTCTTTGAGTGGAGGTAGGCCTGAGTTGAGAGAGAACTGTTAAATATGTTCTAAAGTAAGAGGAGAGAAAGAAGTAAAACAAGACTGAAAAAAGAGTGAAAGTTCCAGACGTTATATGCCTCTGGCTCTCTTCTTGGTTTACAATGGGTAGCAAATTCCTAATAGTAAAACGCAAACATAAAGATTACTTATATTTGGATGAGCTATAAGACTACCTCATGGTCTCTTCCTTTGTGTTGATCGTGTTATACGTGTGTGTGCATATTTGTGTAGCTATGTGTGAAAAGGTAGGAAACAGCTGGGAGTGTGGGCGTTGGAGGAAGGAGATTGTGCGTATCCACGTGTATGATTGTGTTCAACTAAGCCTTATGTGTCTTGTGAGTACATGTGTGTCTGTTACACTATGCTAATTAGTTTGTCCTTGCTCAGTCTGTTTTCGTGTGCGCTTGTGTGTTTGCGCACACTTCTACATGTGCTCTATTTCTGTGCACATTCACTCCCGACTGTGCCCATAGAGCCACATACATTTATGTACGTTCATAATTGAATGAAGCTGTCTACATTCTGCGCTTTCATTCCAAGTAAAGATTGAGGGCATCTCTTGGCTATTGACACAGCTGGTGATGCCATCTGGGGGCATTGCACACCGCCTGTGCCATCTCCATCCAAACAGGGCAGCAGTCATCACCTAGTGTCCATGCCAATGACAGGGGACAAGGAAAGCAGTACGATAACACAAAGCAATGTCTAGATCCAGCTTCTGCTGCTAGTGGTGAGGGAAGGTCATCTGTCTTCCATAGATTGCATTATGTACTGCTGAACCGTGAGTGCCCAAACACATCAGAGATGGTAGTTGTTCGCATGTTGGGACGTTTTCACAGAAGTAACTGGTTCTGTGTATCTGTGTGTCCCTCCAACCACACCCCTGCCTGATGTAAAAGGAAAATCAGAGTGGGAGGCGGTGGAAGAGATTGTGGTTGGGGATGGAGGGGGGCATAGTCACAGATTAATGGTTCACAGTGAGAGGGAGCACAGACCTACAGTAGCAGCACCTTGATTTATTTGCCACTTAGTACTGATGAAGCCTCAAACTGCAGTCACGCACGTGTTGTCACAGCATTTTTCTCGATCAAGGTCTCAGTCGGTTTGTCCATTCTTGCATCTTATTTAGCTGCAATTGCATGCACACATGTAAGTGTGATTTTGTGTGATTTACTTCTGTAAAAGACAAATAAATCTCCTTCTGTTTCTTTCAACCAACAGGAACACTCCAAGGCCAAACATTCAGAAAAGATTAACAAGCATACCCAGAGACCATGTAATGAGAGCATCTCTTCCTGTGGTTGTACCCATATGTGTGTTTGCACATTTAGCTGTGTATGGGTCAGGTGTATGTGTCAGTATGGGGATATTTTACCTTGTTTGTCTTTGTTGGTTTTAGTGGCAATCAGATGTTGACAGTGAAACAGAAATGATAAAGACTGAAATAAGAACATTCCTTGTGAGAGCTGGGTAATCAAAGCTTTTTATGAATACAGAAGTGAATGGATGTTATTCACACCTGCACAACATTCCTTTAAACGCTACCTATTATTCATAAGCTGTCAATTTAGAGAATTTGCAGAGGTAACCCAGTAACAATTTGCAGGCGGAAAATTATTGAGTTTTGACTTGGTAAATACGGGCAGAGTTAATTGAGGGCATCATCTCACCATGTGGGAGGACTTGACAAAATGCCATACGTGTGTTACACAAGCACACATTGTAATTAACACACATATGCACGTACAAATACACACATTAATGAGCACACGCACTAGTATACGCATCCAATC
Source organism: Aulonocara sp. 'chitande type north' Nkhata Bay (assembly GCF_057382095.1). NCBI lineage: Eukaryota > Metazoa > Chordata > Actinopteri > Cichliformes > Cichlidae > Aulonocara > Aulonocara sp. 'chitande type north' Nkhata Bay. The sequence goes on from NC_141363.1 coordinate 35,473,522, forward strand.
ACACATTTGGAGATGCAGAGATACAGTCTCATAATGAGTGAGATTATTGCAGATTTCTGATCCCAGATTTGTTCTGCTGCCTGGCTATGTTTTGGATTGTGCATTTCCTCTTCTGTTCTTGGGCTTTGTTGTCTGTGTGAGGGATACCATGCAGGGTTTCTAATTCAGCAACATTTACTTCTCACCAACCAGCTGGCTTGTTCCACATAAAAGCCCTCTCATCTGAGACACAGTAGCTACGAGTACTGCATGTGTCACTATCACTCCATTATATCCTTAAGAAACCATGGAACAGATTATCCACTATGCACTGCAAAAAAATCCTAATCTAACCAAGCCTTGTGATTGTATGTCTAATTGATCTATTTTGAGAATAATATATTATGTAAGAACAGAAAAATGTGTAAGAATGTTCAGAAGATTATGTAAATATGGGTCTTTTTTTATCTTAACAAATTGTACACTATAAAGGTAATTATAGAAGCTGGTTGCGTTGCATGCACATCACACAGCATGTGGATGTTTGAAGCCCTCTTGTGTCCGTCAAGACTGTTATTAGCTGTGCTAACTTGTTTCAAGACTGCCCAGTAATCACACTGGATTTGTTAAGTGAAATTATTACAAATATGTGTGTTTTATCAACATTTGTTTTTTCAAAGCAGTAACAACTCATTTTAATAATCATTATTAACACTCTACCCTATCGAACCTTATCAACTATCATTATTCATTTCTGTTTTTAAGTGCAATTGCATAATCAGGTCTATTTGTTGGCAAAACACAAACTGATTTTGAAATTGTTAACATGCTGTCTGTGTGAGATTAGTCTGATGAAGACAGGGACCAGCCTATTTGCTTTGAAAGTCCAAAGACAGGTGCTGTCTCACCACTGGTGATTATCGAGGACTTGTTTAGCACTTGTTACAGTTTACTGCATGATGTGTACTATCAATCCCCAAAGTCTCAATTTTTTCCTGCACTATGCTGAATATCTGTCATTTATGAGACAGGCCCAATTCCCTCTCATGTACAGAAAACTGCTGAAGTTGTGAATGTGAGATTGTGTATTATTATCTTGTTTGGTAGCTTTGGTTTTGAGAATTTTTCACTAAAATTAAGAATTAAATAAAGAGTGTAAGAAAAATTGACAAGCTGGTTTTGAGTTTATTTGACTCAATACAATGCTTGAGCTGAATTTTTTTTTTTTTTACCACTTATTTCAAAAGAATACTCACTTTTTTAGAAGGACTGAATATCTCACTTCAACAAATCTTCTAACTGTCCTTGCAGATAAATTGACTTGTTTCTAGTCTTCATCTTTGCAAATCAAGCTTTTATTTCTTGCATTTGTGTAACCATCCTGCTCCCTCTGATTTCCCCACAGAACCCTGATATTGTGCTCGTCCACTATTTGAATGTTCCAGCGATCGAGGATTGTGGGAAACCATGTGGACCTATTCTGTGTTCCATCAATACAGACAAGAAAGAGTGGGCCAAGTGGACCAAGGAGGAACTGATCGGCCAGCTCAAACCCATGTGTGAGTTGAGGAATTTTGAAGCAGGGCAGCTTGTTTGACGGAAACACGCACACTTTTAAAATTTAAAATGACTTCTTTACAAACAAGGAAATAGCTTTTTAATCATGTCATGCAGAAGAGCAGCCTCATTGGGCAGCTTTTTGTGTCCATTAATCTCAAAATGAACAACAGTAGTCCATGTGTGAGAACTTGAGTAATACTGTTTTGGGCTATGCATGCATTAGCTTTTATTCATAGCCTTTAATATGAGCAGAGGCTGTAACAGCAAATTAGGCCTTAATAGTCTCTATGCACACCTGCATGTGCATGCATGGAAAGACTACTGGCACCTGTTTTTGCCTGATTATTTATGTTCCAGTCCTATTATCTTATAGCTGGTACACTAAGTGCCCTCAGCACCTCAGTCAGAGAACATCTTTGGCTAGTATTCCTGCAATTTTAAATGAGTGCTTGTGCTCTTCCTGGAGCTGTCTCTTACTTGGAGGTCAAAGTTCAGCTCTTCCCCTAGACCTCTGGCACCACTCCGGCCAGACTGAGAGAGTACATCTCCCCTCTGGTCCATGAAGGAAGTCAAAGCAGAGGAGGGCAGCAAGCTGGTTATTGATTCATTTTAGTGCGTGGGAGCAAGAATGTCTGACTCACCAGAAATCCCCCTTCACCCCTTATCTGGCTCTTTCTGTCTCTCTCCCCCCTCAGTGGATTGATCTCTGTTGTTAATCAGCTTTACTAATGCTCTGTGAGTTGCATTATGTGTTTTTATGAGTCTCTCGACCTGCTCAAAGATCGAGGCAATGTTTTGGAAAAAAAAAAAAGTCAGGGTTTGTCTGCTGATGATAATAGCCAAAAGGGGACCTTGTGGGGGCATTGAAAATCTTTCAGAGAGCTGTTAAGATACCTTTAACAACCACACTCTAATTCGGGCGTATCTGGCAGGGGCCAGCAGAGCTGTGACTGATATTCCAATGGCCAATTATTGGTGATGTGGCTAGGTAAAGAGGAAGGTGTCAGCAGCTTTACAAGCACACACACACACACACACACACACACGTGCTGGCTGCATACTGAATAGGCAGTCCAGGCCATCATCACTGGGGTCTAGGCTGTATTGTTACCCTCATCACAGCATTAGTTTTAGGTCATTTTAACATAAAGCCTTACCTCAGGACAGTCGCTGAGCAACAACAGCCTACTGTATTCATTACATCTGTGGCTTAATGTAAAAATCAAGCACCATTTGCAGTAATGCGTAAAGTCATTAACTTTGGGAGTTGTTGGGACAAAGAGAGTGAGTGTGAGATGCCTTCTAGCTGCCAGGCTACACGAGGGGCTACATAAAGAGCAAAAAAAAAAATCCCTCTCCTTCTTTCTGTCTCTGCTTTCTGTCTTTCTTCTCCTCTCCATCCTTCTCTCTTTCTCCTGGAGCACAAGACATGTCAACATGAACTCAATGATAGAGCAACATTGCCATCTAGTGGCCATGTGAGATAGCAACCTTAATCTCAACACAGGGAGCAGAAGCTAAAACTTGTGATGAAGTTGGCCTCTGTGAATCATGCTTTATTTATATCATAAATTAGCTCCCCAAATATAGTCATTTTTCTATTTTGTTGTGTTTGTTTCAAGATGTTGGGTTCAAATGTGTGTGTAGTTTTAAGACTCCCCCTTCGTATATAACAGAACGTAGCAGAACTTATATGTGCCATTTAGGTTGTATAGTGAAACTATCGGGACAAAATGCATGGGTAACCAGCTGAACAATTTTATTTTCTCACTTTATCAGGAATGTACAAAATCTAAATTTAAACTTTAGAGTTTGAGCATCAAATGCAAAGCGCAAAATTTCCACAGTACACATTTCAGTGTTTTCATGTCTGGCTTATGTTTGGAAATTGTTCTTGTTTTCTTTCTTAGAAACTGATGATGGTTCCAATTTCACAAGCTGAATTTTGTCAGCACAATCTTAGTTTTAAATCAAATCGTTATTTTTTTCCAGATCAATGCCAATTTTTCCAAAATAATTGCCCCCCTTTGTCTTGCTCTTCCCTTTTTGTTGTGCTTTTCACAAAATTTCACTGCACAAACCATTTGACATGTCTAATGATACAAAAAAAACAACAACAAAGGAAAAATGTGGATTTCATGGATCAGTTGAGCTTATTCTGTCTCTCCACAACAAAACACACACACACATTCTTGCTCTCAGTCACAAAACCTTTCACATGCACGAATGCTCACACACAGTAGTTCAAATATAAGCCCTGTGAAACATGGCCTTGTCTGACCTCGTCATCCTTAACACCCCGCGGTGTTTGATGAGAAAGAGAAGTAGCAAGAAGATGGGGGGGGGGGCTGAGGGTGGGGGTAAGAGAGGGGCATCGGTACACAGTCACGCTACAGTTCCATAGACAAGGCAGCCAGCTTGATTCACTCTTTTGGTCTAATGCAATAAACACGCAGCACTCTGCAGCTATGCCCCAAGCCTGCTGACAGATAGCGCATGAGCAGTTTTAACAAACACTCAGACAGACAGAAGGCTTGTCTCCAGGCTAGACAGACAGGGCCAGAGTAGAACAGACCAAGGCAAGACAGACAGCACTGGCCATCATATAAACTGTTGTACTCTGCTGTCCCATATAATGTCCAGTGGTGCAGAGACAACCGAGTGGGAGATGCCCAGCATCAACTGCTTTTGTCATTAGGCCTGTATGATGCTGCTCATGACAGGATCCAATCATCAGAATGATCATATGAATAGGTCGCCGTTTGGTGCCTGGGCTGTTGCTTCCACTGGGATTAAACCTAGTGGCAGTGCTCCTGTCATGTCTGCTTTATAATATAACCCTCAGTGAGAAGAGCAGACAGGCAGACACGGTGGTAACTGTACGTCAACAACTCAGAGCCTTCAGGGGTGACACCCGTCTAGATGAACAGGGCTGTGGCAATCTGGCATGAGGGATCAGGGCAGAGGGGAAACAAGATTGTTTGGACAAATAGGATAGGCATGGCGCTGCATGGTGGATGTAAGTTGTTGCATTACGCTCTCACTCTTGCTCTGTCACCCTCTCTGAGTTTGATCATCAGCACAGACATTCATCTGTCCTGAAGCTTCCATGTTGCTTTGCTATGGACGGAAATTCACGACACCATTTTGCCTTGTTATCTTTATTAGCATCATTTCATTAGTACTATTTTGTATATTTACATAATACAAAGTCAAGAGGTTAAAGTGGTTTAACCTCCAAACACAATTTGTGCAATAATTGTAATAACGTTAGCTGAAACTTGCCCCTCACATTTGTTATCTGCTTTTTTTCCTTTTTTCTCTCTTTTTTTTTTAGCTCACCCACAGTAGATTAATGGCTGAATAAATCTGACTTTATTATACATCAAACTGAATCCTATTCATGTTTCTATAACCTGCCACAGTTAGTTTTCTGTGGAGCGTATGATCTTAGCTTGATCACTACAGCTCTGCTGACATCTGCTGGTGACCAGCCTGTAATCTACCAAAGGAATGTAGAGCTTTCAAGTTTGATCCTTATCACAGTCATGCAATCATGTTTCCCAGCTTTTTTCACTTCAATTTAACTAGCTCTGTCTTTAATCTCCATTACCCTCACCCTCTTACGCTGTTTTCATCTCCTTTTATCTCAAGTGCAAACAGACATGCACTAAGCAAATCCTCAGCTTTTTTCATACATGCTCTGAACCTCATTCTCTTTATGTATCTCACTTGCATATTTAACCAAAGGAGGTACTAGAGTGTAGAGAACTTGAATTAAAGCTGGCTTGATTTTGTTTGATAGTCTAAATATGCCTCACTTCTGAAATATTACCTTTTTCCCCAGTTGAGAGCCTGAGCTCTGCAGCACTCAGTGATGTCTCCTACCACCTTACAGCCACTGAAACCACTATCTGTCTCATCAGAAGTGGTGGCTGCTTGACAAGTGGAGCGATGAAAAGTATTAGGAGGTGCTAGTGAGGTGTGACTGAGGCAAGCGAGTGGAGCCTTACAGGAGAAAACCTCCCTTTTTCCCTTGGTGCAGCAGCCGATCCGGCAGCAGCAGATTGGTGATGTTCTTTCCCAGAAGCTTTTCCCGTCAGAACAGAGTCATAGGTCAGGGTAAGGGTGGCGAGCGGAAAGATTGAGCTTGCTGTCACCTTCATCAGCACTCACAGAGGAGACGCCATGGAGTAGCAGCGGGCACCGACATATAGGAGAAAAAGAAGCACAACAAAAACAAGCAGTCCAATACAAAAGGCTTGACATTATGTTGAAGTGATACGAGGGGAAAGCAACCGATCAATGCTGCACTAAGAAAGGAAACAGGGGGTTTAGGGTAAGGGGGGAAATTTAGAGCTGTTTCAGTCTAATAGGGAAGAAATGATAGAGACTGAACAAATAATCAAAGGTACTGCCATTTAGATTCTTTATTGAAACTAGTCTGTCTGAGTCGGTGGATTGTTTTATCTTTAGGGAAAACCAGAAATACTAACTGTTTTTATGTGGAAACTTTTTTTGGGAGAGGTGACCAGCATGAGGTGTTCTAGTAGGTAGACAGGGAGGGCAGTGGGTGGGGCGGGGGGTTGGCGTGGCTGGTGGTCTGTTGGGCTGGCTGACATCTCTGTCTCCTCCTCTCTCCCGGCAGTTCATGGCATCAAGTGGACTTGCAGCAATGGGAACAGCAGCTCTGGCTTCTCAGTGGAGCAGCTAGTGCAACAGATTCTGGACAGCCACCAAACTAAGCCACCTCCCCGGACTCACAACTGCCTCTGCACGGGCACCCTGGGTAAGGGCTAGTGGGTGGGAAGGAGTTTATTCTATAAAAGAGAGAACTCAAAAATTCAGCGAGAGGACATAAAGATAATGTTTAGTATGTTGTAAATCAGAGAAGGTTGTTCTTTTATGGGTTGGTGATTTAATAGTGAAATCAAATGTAGGGCCCTATTATCTTTTAAAGTTCCTAATATCTGTGTCAGGGGCATATCTGAAATAGCCTTGTGCTTTTCAAATTTTATGCTAATCTCAATAGCATATTTTCAGCTGTGTTATTTCACTGACTTTTTTAATCAGAAAAAGAATGTAGAGAGTGAAGGTTTTCTAATTTAGAGAACAAATTACTCTAAGTAACCCCCACTTCCATTGTTATTTTTAAGATAACAAGGCGTGCAGAGCGTCCCATACACTTACATCGCCTTATGCCTATGAGAGGATTTATCACATGAAGAAGATTATGTTGCACAAAATTATAAATACAAAAACAAACTAATAATCCATCTTTGCCTCAGTTCATTGAATAGTAGATTTGCCTAATTTTTAAGCACTTGGAAATCAATAGAATAAATTTGCCTGTTTTACTCCCTCACACAGCTAAATCCCAAACCTCTTTTGCTCTGTTTGCCCTTGTATAGGTGCAGGAAGCAGTGTGCACCACAAATGCAACAGTGCCAAACACCGCATTATCTCCCCAAAAGTGGACCCCCGCTCAGGGGGATACAGCAGTGCCCACTCAGAGGTACAGAACAACGATGTGTCTGAGGGGAAAACAGAGCACAGTGCCCATGGTGGAGGAAAAAGCTCTGGGGGAGGGACTGGAGGGGGTAGCACCAGGGAGAAACGTAATGGAAAAGTCCACAAGCCTGTCCTGCTACACCAGAACAGCACAGAGGTGTCATCTACAAACCAGGTTGAGGTCCCTGACACCACTCAGAACTCACCTGTCTCCATCAGCAGTGGCCTCAACAGCGATCCGGACATGGCTGATAGCCCTGTGGTGACAGGGATGAGTCATGTGGCCTCTGTCATGTCTGGCCTGTCTCAGAGTGTCTTTATGTCTGAGGTCCCTGGAGACCCTGTCTACAGCATGTCTCCTACTGGGGGTCCAAATACTCACCTCATGGGTGCAGATGCCACTTCACAGGGCCTGGTGCTGTCTGTGACCTCTGATCGTCACAAATTTGCTTTCCCCAGTGGAGGTGTAGGAGAACCTGGGACTACCACTGCAGGAGACAGTCTTTCCATGTTGTCTACAGCTGGGGTGTCTGAGGAACTGGTGCTCTCCAGCAGTCTGGACTCGGGAACCATCAAGATCCCAGAAACTAATATGAACTTTGATCCCGACTGCTTCCTGAACAACCCCAAACAAGGCCAGACCTATGGAGGCAGCGCAATGAAGACAGAGGGAAACTCCTCCTCCACCTCGTCTTCCTCTGGTGGCAGTGCTAGCACCAATGGCAGTCTACAACGCTCCCCCACCATGCCAGATAATACCTACACTTTCAACTCAGCTCTCATAAAGAACATCAAAACAGAAGATACATCATTTGAGCAGCAGCTGGCCAAGGAGAGTGGCTACCAGGTGGGGGCAGTAGTGAACTGTGGGAGTGGCGTATCTGTGTCATCTGGTGCTGGTTCAGGTCAGGGCAGCCTCAGTCTGACAGCCACAGGCTCCCTGCTTCCATCTGGAGGTGGTTTGAGTCCCAGCACTACCTTGGAGCAAATGGATTTCAGTGCCATCGATGCCAAGCAAGACTATACGTCCAGCACTACCACAGTGAGCTATGGTCAAGCCATGTCCAGTCCTCACATGCAACATCAGAATCGTTCCCCCAGCTTCTTCCTCCAGGATGCATCTCAGACCAACCAGACTCAGCAGGGGAGGCCCAGCATGGGCCAGAAAACACATTTGATGGAGCACAACTCCCATGACTCTGGAGCTTATATGGGGTTACAAGTTGTAAAAACAGACTCACCTGGCAGTAATGGCCACCTTCATCACCACCATCAGACCCATCAGACCCATCAGACCCAGCACAGAACCAACTGCAATGGAGGCTCACCCACAGAAGGGCCTGGCCAGGCTGGCTCTCTCCAGCTGCTACAATACCAGGGGGCCTTTCCTGGGCTGGGCACTGAGCACGAGGAGGTGGTTGGTCTAGAGCAACCTGGGAATGTGAATTCAGGTCAGACTGGAGCCACCGAGAATGGAGCTGAAAATCTGCTCAAAGCTGGTGATCACATCCAGGGATGTGGGGCAGGAAATGGAGAGAGAGGAGGAACAGAACGTTACCTGCAGCAGGCTTCAGATGGCGGCGATGGAGGGACAGGAGGTGTGGGTGAAGGGGTAGCAATTCATAATGGAAACAACGCCAGTGATAGCAACAACCACCCCCAACAGCAACAGCAGCTGCAGCCTCTTCTCCAAGGCACGGGCATGGTGCAGGGACTCTACAATGCTGTAGGAACCCACCAGGGTCTGGGTGGAGCAGCCAGTAACGGAGGAGCTGGAGGGACAGGCATGGAGATAAGTCTGGATCACTTTGACATCTCTTTTGGAAACCAGTTTTCTGACCTGATTAATGACTTCATCTCTGTGGATGGTAGTGGAACAGCCATGTCAGCTGGAGGGACCTTATATGCTCACCAGCTTGTCACATCTCACAACTCAGATAACCAGACCACAGCTGGTGGGCCCCCACAGCAGGGCCAGGAAGATGGAGGAGCCAGGGGCTCTGGTTACAGCCCCTCAGAGCTCTGCCTCCAACCCTGCTGCAGCCCCCAGTCTTTAAGTGGAGGGGCCAGTGCAGGAGGAGGCACAGGAGAGACCGGCTCATTGTCCTACATGAATGTAGCAGAGGTGGTTTCTGCAGCTGTAGCCCAGGGTGCTCTGGGGATGCTTCAGGCTACAGGCCGTCTTTTCATGGTCACTGACTACTCGCCTGAGTGGTCCTACCCTGAGGTGAGTTTTTTTCTTTTTGGTCATTTATATACCAGCCTAATTGTTGAAAGAGATTAGAAGGACTCACAATAGTCATATTTGTAATAGTCACTTCTGCACAAGAACACTCTAACATTTTTTAGAGTAGCCCACTCATCTAAAGTGCTGTCTGAGGTGTTGTTTTTTTTATACAAAAAATTTAGAAAATTAAAAAATACAATGTTAGGTATGTAAATTAATAATTGACTGAGGATTGATTATTAGAAAAAAATTAATTGAATTTATTGAATCTGAGTAACAAGCTATTTGGTGATTTGACTCCTATAAAGGAACATGGCAAAGCTGATATGGTAGAAGGTAGGACAGTACCCCTGGAGTCCATGTGCTGGTGATGGTGAAAATAAAGCAGACATAGACTTGAAAGAAGCTCTCTGAATGACCAGAATGAGGTGGAGATATGGAGCAAATGGGACATGAATGAGAATCTGGAAACAAAAATGCAGAACAGCACTGAGATTTAAAACACAGGCAACAGAAGCTGATTGGCTCACATAAGGTAAAAAATGTTGAGTTTTGAATGTTTGGCAAAGAAACCAAAAGAATAGAACAGCAGCCCAAATGCACAGGAATTCAGACAGGACAGTGAACAAAGACCCTTCTTATTTAACTTAAGCAGACGCTTCATATAAGAATAGGCTATCCTTATAAATACCCATTAGATTGACAAATTTATTGTTTAAATTGTATATTTTTGGGGGCCTGTTCATCATGTTCACTTCAAACTAAATTATCTGAATTATCCACAGCAAGATCTGGCCAGCACAACAACTAATGTGAAATCATAGCAAACCAAAGGTTTTATGTCAGAAATTTGAATACCTGTAAAGCAACACACATGATAACACGACAAATATAACAACAGTAACAATAGTAAAAAATGAAGTTGTCAAATTTTAATTAAACACTCACATGCATTATATTAGAAAAGACTTTGCTGTCTTTGCTGATGCAGACCCATAGAAAACAAAAGTCCTATTATCTATGTGTTATTGCTCCAACATATTCAAAAAAACAACAGCAAAACATACTCTGACCTTTTCTGTGACCCATAATAAAAAACAGTATTATATAGTACAAGCTAAGCTCTGTGTGTCTGAAACTAAATGGAATTTTCTATGCAGAATTAATAAAGGAGTTAATATAACTAAAGAATGACAACCAGTTTCATCATATTAAATTTATGTAATACTTTGTTTTATTTATACATTTTATAAATAAATTGCACATAACAGCTTTCACGTGCATCTTTAATGTATCCCCTATTTCTATCCCAATAGTAGATTTTACCACAAGAAAATGAAAATGAAATATGAAAATCAGAAAATGTACATTAAAGTTTTTCTGATCCGCAAACAAGGAATGATAGATATCTCTATAAATACATAGATTTATTGCTGTTTCAGACATGACTGGAAATGGCTAAATTTAAATAATTACTCGATACAGATGTGGTCAAAAGTTTAGATACATTAATTATGAGCATGAAGGCCATGGTAATTTTAAGCTTTTAATTATTTCTTTGAACAGTTTTACAGGGTGGAATGACTGTACAGCATACATCCTTAATTACTTTAAAAAACAAGAATTGGTTGAATTGGTGCAGTTTTAAAACACAAAGTGTCAAAAATATGCATATAGCTTCAAAGGTATACATACATACCCACTAATATTTAATTAAATGTCCCTTAGTTAGTAGTACTTACACCAGATGCTTTTGGTTGCCATGAAAAAGCATAATTCTGGCTGGATATTTAACCACTTTTCTTGGAGGAATTTGTAGAGTTCATTTGAATTAGTTGGTTTCCTTGCACAGACCCAGGTTTTAAGCATACTTAATGGCCTATTTCTAAACAACTGCAGATTTCAGTTTAAACAATTGTACTTATGCACAAGTTAGAATTTGTTGGGATGTTCAGGAATAACCTAGGAACCAACAAGGCTCATGTGTCAGTGTGACTGTCCACAGTGAAGCAAGTTTATCATGACTGTGGATTTAGAGGGTGCAATCACAATGCATCCTACAGCGACAAGAGGTGTGGTAGAGGAGTAGAACTGAGGCTTTCATACATAAGAACGCTATACAGAATGTTAAGTATGGTGTAAGGAGTCTGGGGCTGTTTTGCTATGGTACGTTAAAATAATCAAGAAGGAAGACAACTTCCAAATTCTTCAACTTCACCTCAACTGAACAGCTACATGATTGAAACAGGACAATGATCCCAAACACACATCAGAACTGGTTTTGGAATGAATAAAGCAAGCTAAGTCTGTGCTTTTAGGGAAATCAGCCAATTTAACCTCCTAGGACCTGGCGTCCACATATGTGGACATCACATTTTGGGACGTCTAGACCAAAATACTTAATTTTTCTCTACAAGGGCCTGATATCCACTTACGAGGGCATTATACTGCCACTGTTCTATCAAAATTTGGAACAAATGTCCTCATATGTGGATCTCATTTTTCTCAAAAACAAAAATTAGCTAAAAAAAAAAAAAAAAATCAGGTAATTCTTCGTTTTTATATTCTTTAGGTCCCAATCAACCCAAATAGCAAAGAAAAAATAAAAATGCATGCCATGAAAGAGTTCGGGTCTTAGGAGGTTAAATGAACTCTACCAGTTCTGCCAGGAAAAGTGGTCAAATATGCAGCCATAGTCTTGCCAGAAGCTTTTTGACGACTACCAAAAGTGTCTGGTCGGGGTGCAACTTGCCAAGAGACATTTCACCAAATACTAGTGTAGTTTTATGTATATATTTAAACCTGCATGTATACCACTGACCCTGTGTCGATTGGAGAAAATCCAAAATAAAGTCAAACCTATGCACACAATTCTTGATTTTATTTTCAACTTACCGTGATGCCTGTGATGAGCGTATGTAAACTTTGACCACAACTGTGTTTTTCTGTTATAAAACTGACATAATTAGAATTAAGACATTATGTCAGCTTTTTGTTTGTTTGTTTGTTTTTTACTAAAGAAGGAAATATCAAGGTTTATAGAGCCACATCACATCTCTAAAACCAAGGGAAGTGAATGAAGAAAGGATTGGATGATTGCAAAAAGTAATGTTATAACTGATGATAATCGATTGATTAAATATGTTTTAATATGTTTTTTTTATTGAGTAGGCAATATGGTAATAAGAAAGCGCTTTCCATTATCACCTAGTAATTACAGTCACGCAAGACAGAGTGGTATGATTAGCATTAGTGTTGAGGACTAAGCATTTGTACTGCTTAAATTCCAAATATATATCAGAAAGTACTGAAAACTAGTAAGTAAAAGTAAGTTTATACCCATAATCGCATAATCGCATGATTATGGGTATACACATACCAATACCCACTTAATTTCATGCAGCTTTCATGAAATTAGCCTTTAACGTTGTCTTCTAAAATAGTAAGTTAAAAAAAAATTAAATATAGATTAAACAAAAATAGCTGCATCCATCCTCATGAATTGACCAAAGATATGCACACTAATATTTACTTTTCTTATTTGCACAAATCATGAGGTCATGATTATCCAATGACTCTGTGCTGTTAATCTTTAGTTATTTCTGTCAGCAGCAATGGTCTACTTCAGCCTCTGGAGGGCAGCAACATACTTAAACTCAGTGTGGGGTTTTTAATATGTATTTTTAAGAAAATTGGTGTGGGAGGGCGAAATGACAGCTTTCCACATGGTGGCAGCAGAGATTAGTGTTAGGATTGTGTTTGCTTTACCTTGGTGTCATTCTCATCTTTCCACTCTAGGTGGCAGAATAACAATATATATGATATTCAGTAATCAGGAATGCCGACTTTGAATGTGTTATGAGTTTATCCATTTGTCTTGTTTTTTCAGGGTGGAGTTAAGGTGCTGATCACTGGGCCATGGCAAGAGGCCACCTCAAATTACAGCTGTTTGTTTGACCAGATCTCAGTTCCAGCTTCTCTTATCCAGCCAGGGGTGCTGCGTTGTTACTGCCCAGGTAAGACAGGAGAAAGCTTACATATATACATATAATATATATAATATTTCTTTGGTGAAGGGGCAGTATCATCATATGATTCATGAGCCAAAAACAAACAAAACAAATGGTCTGTGTTTTTTTTTTTTTTACTTTTTGGCTAATTTATGAATAAAATATCACTTTTTCATTTTACTGAGATTCATTTTACAATTTTGTAGTGAACTCAACAATGCTAAGTGAGCCACTGTTTACCTCTGCTGTTTTCTCTTTCATTTTGATATTTACTGTATGACAACAGTTGCATTGTAAGATGATCCCTAAGTGTTATTTTCGTTTACACTGAGAGAAGAAACCCATGGAAAGTTGAACTCATAAGCAAATCTGTCACATAACCGTGACACCTGTGTGTATTTTATATGCCCGGATGTCTCATTCCTTTCACCCTCTCCAGCTCATGATACAGGTCTGGTGACGCTACAGGTGGCTGTCAGTAACCAGATCATCTCTAATTCAGTGGTGTTTGAGTATAAGGCCCGCGCACTTCCTTCACTGCCATCATCTCAGCACGACTGGCTTTCTTTGGATGGTACGTTTCCTCTTGTATTGTCCTTGGCTCGTTTATGATGACTGCATCTGTTGCTTTTCACATTTTGCTTTCTGTTTTCTTCACTCTATCATTTTGTTACATAATCCCTCCCCATTTTTACTTATTCTATTTGAGCACCATCCACTATGACTTTAAGAATTTTGTCAGTTTTGATTAATGGTTCATCAAGCAGCTCAAATAATTTCTTTTTCTTGGCTTTTAACAATTTCTTTACTACCTACACATTTATTTTCTTTAACTCACTGGAGCCAAACAACTGTGCAGGAAATTCATTGTGATTTCACACAAATTGAATCCAGATACTCATAACTGTTATATACGGTATTTTCACAGAGCTATTGGCATTTTAAGTGACATATTTTTGGTTGTTCTTAAACGTTTTATTTTCACATGTATCATGCTGGATCAATATTCCCCTTGGAATCAAATCAGGGTGTGATTAACAGTGTTTTTAGAGCTTGTTCTTGAGAATAACATGCAGGTTATTTGATCTTTGAAGGTAAATGTCACCAAAAATCTCCGTATTGGCTGCTTTTAATCATTATTTCAGCTATTGCATAATCTTTAGAATCTTACTGTTCCTGGTTTTGAAAACGTAACTTTACTGGCAATAAAGTTGTATGGTAATTTGATATTTTAGTAGCTCAGCTACAGTTCCTGAGTGATTAGGGATTATTTTATTGTTTGTTTGTTTGCCTTTGCTATACAAATTTAACTAAGATGAATTATAAGTCTCTACTGTTGTAATTGGCATAATGTTTATATATTCATTGATATATATAAAGTTTTTTTTAATAGCCTTTTTGATTGTGCTTTCATACTGCTCAGTACCATTTTGATTTTACTGTGTCTGTCATGCTAAGAAAACTGGAGTTCAACATTTCCACTTTGACTTTGTAGTCTGCCTATCTGATATGCAAATTAAACACCACAACAGATGTGTCAGGGCACATTTTATTTTAAGGTCAGCTGGGTGACAAAATACTGTCTACATTGTCTCATCTTGTCTATATTAAATTTGGCCACTAATGAGGCTATTTGTTTAAACCTTAACAGCAATGTACTTAAAGTCCAGATGCCTTCTTTTCAAGCTCCTTAGACTACATGACCTGGATGACTGATAACCTACACAGACTTAAAAACAATGTGAATTCAGTAATAAATTTGGGTTTGTTTTTATAAGCGTTTGCAAAAGATGGTCAATTGTGAATGCTATGTGTGAGCTCCTTGCAGCAAACAGGACTTTTGAGCACCGTGTAACTAAAACTGCTGCAGGGATGACAAATTTTCATTCTGTTTAAAGTCCAGTCCAGTCTGTGAGTCAGAAGACCTGCTGTACAGTAAGAGTATTTACCAGATTGTAATGAGTATGTGAGTCATTTATGTTTGTTTGTGCATGTGTCTGCTGGGAGACGTATTGCTGCAGTGGTTGAGCATTGACAGGATAAAGTAGGGCATGGTGAAGCACAGGCTCACAGGACAGCTGCAATGCAGACGGCCCTTGAGGGAGTGGGAGTGAGCTGGCAGCTCCCATACATGGCAGAACCAGTGAATCCCTCCGCCATTCATACCCTACTGCCTCACTGGCCCATTCACAGAACCAGTTAAGGAGGAGCTGACTGTCTCAGAGAAAACACAGCCCACCCTATTACCTTACTTAAATTAACCCCTTTCTTGTCTTTATTTAGTGGTTGTCTGTAGTCGATTTTTAAAGAGGACAAAGAAATGAGCACTGGGTGCACTGGAATTTTCAGTTTTTGGTTGGATGTCATCTTTTTAGCTTCCTTGCATGATCGATCATTCCTTTTAGAAATTAGTAGAGCGATTAAGCTCATGCAGAACAAAGCATTTGTGTCATGCAGCATGTACAGTACACCTTAGTGGTCGTTGTTCCATGTGTCCAAATCATATATGACCGTTTCTGTGCGTATCTCACTGTGGCAGGGAGCGGGGACAGAAAAGGAAAGGATTGTTTGTGCCATTCGCTGTTGGTTACTCCAAGAAAATGTTGTGCTATGAATTAGTGTTCAAGACTGAGTCGATGCTTTTGGCGAAAGCCTGTGTGACAAAGAGCTGCGGGGTCTGTGTGGACAGCGACTTTGACGCAAAGTGCACTTTAACATCCACGAGGGTTAACGTGAAGATTTTTAAGAAATGTTTTACATTTGTCTAACATCGTTCTCCTCTACAATCACATTAAAAAAATCCATCACACTTTTAGCAACTTATTTCAGAAGTAGGGCAGCGTTTAATTATGTGCGCTCATCACTTGTCCGGTGTCGTGAAGCGCAACAGAGTAAACAAGAAGCGCTGCGCATATACGCGAAACAGTAATAACTAGACACGCTTTATTACCCACTTTCCAAACGTTAATGTGGTAAGATTTATTTTTCATTGTGCAGCTTGGGGGTGAGTCGCCTGATTAACTAGAACTGCTATAGGCTGCTGCCATTAGCATACGTGCCATACGTGCAGCATTTTGTCTGAATACGCAGCGGTGTGCTGTACAGCGTTCTGAGTTTGTTCTCCCGTGGAAGACTAACTGTGCTATGATGTGCTAATGGCACAGCTGCCTGCCTGCCTTGATTTGTCATAATGCAGAGTGGGGGAAGGGGCGCGCTTTTCTCTGCAGCACTGCAGGTACGGAGCCATGGGCAGGACAGAAAAGCTGTCGGAGATGCAGAACTCTCGTCGTCGCCCCACTAAAGTCCCTGAGCTCAGACCCCACGAACCGAGCCGGAAGAGGTTCGCTAGGCACAGACAAAATTACAGCCCCGCATAGCAGCACCTAGTGACTGTTAGTGTTTAAGGGAGCGTATTGACAGTACTGACTCTGAGCCCGACTACACCGGCAAGACAAACGGCAGATCGTGTACACACAATGCAGGAACGGAGAAGTGGGCGTGTTTGGGTAAACATGGTAAACTGTAGTTTGAGACGGCAGTTAGGGTTGGGAGAAGGCGAAACCCGACCGGATTTGGAGTATTGCGCGGACTCGTCTATATCTGCTTAAATCTCATTATTATTATTATTATTATTATTATTATTATTTTTATTATTGTTATTATTATTGGGAAATATAATAATAACAGTAATAATAATAATAATAATAAGAGGAGCAAGATTTTATGCGCAGGATCGCGGCGCGCGCAAGAGGCGACAAGCGGGAATTAGGGCGTCTGTTTACCGGCGGCACGTGCGTACAACGTTTCCTCGCTGTGGTATTTGTCATTTTACTGCAGGCTGGGATAGCAAAGGCTACTAGAAACACTAGGAAAGTGTGCATGTGTTTGAGGTGAAACAAGTGTAGAGGAGGAGGAGGGGGCTATTAGAGGAAGAAGAGTAGTGAGTGGTCTCTCTCTCTCTCCCCCCTCTCTCTCCCCACGTCGCTCTCTTCCCTCACTTTGTTCTATTGTTGACGAGTGCACTGTTGAGATTGAGATTCAGTCTACACCAAGGATTTATGAATATTTTTTTTATTATTTTTTTTTATTCCTCCGTGTTACACCATGCAGTAGCCTGACTGCCAGACTGTCGGGGCAAAACTGCAGTTTGAGTGAAATGCAGCTTTGGTTGGACTTCTTTGGGTCAGGATGCCAGTGAATGATACCTGCATTTCCTAAAAAGACAAAGGGGCTGTATTTTTTGGCTTTGAGGTGGACTTTACCAATGGAAAATAAAATAGAAGGTTAGAAGTGTTAAGCTCAACCTTTGGCTGTAGTGCTGTGCTGTGCTGTGGTTGTGATGTGTTTGGGCTGCTTTTTTATATTCTGTACGTTTCTTGTGTTTGCCCGAAGAAGTTCCACGTTTCTTTGAACACCCCGCATGCAGAGTTATTGAATGTCACTGTGGTCATCGGTGTGTGTGCTGTAACAGAGTTTTACAGAAACTGCCTCTTTTGGCCACATGCTTCCAGGTGTTTCATGCAATTGTGCCTCATTGCAGGGCACTGGAGAGTTGACGCTAATAGTAGCCAACTCCTGACTCACGACTTGTGCTTGGACGTGTTAGACAACTCCAGACACCTTCAGAGACAGTAACAGCATTTGCTTTTGCTCACATTTTGAGGAACAAGGGAAGTTAAGTAGTAGCAGCGACTGTTTTCCAAGCCCTGATGCTTTAAGCATACATGGGCTTTCAGTTTGCACTCTTTCCTGACAGTTTTAGTCAGTTATGTCTGAACTGTGGGATCATTGTGTTTTAAACTGGTACAAGCACTGTTTCGTGAGTTAGGCTGTTAAACACGGTGTAGTTGCTTTAGTCTAGCGCATTAATGGGGTTGTTGCATGTGTGAGTTCTGCTGAGGTTACCGGGGCCAGTGTGTAGCTGGTGAAAATCATTATTCTGATGTTTCACAATTTGAATTGCATTCAAAGACAATATCAACGCCATGGACACATGAACATACCTTACTACAGCAGCCTAGTCTATCATTCAGCACCACAGTTTAGGTGGACAGCGACTTCATTTAGTCTTCCAACTTTGCTGTAGCTTAGAGCTCTCCAGACTATTTAAACTGAGAGAATTCCAGGCATGGGGTACATTTATCGACCTGTTGCTCCTCTGTGAAGTTCCTGTTTTCAATGCATAGCACAGTGTGCAGTGCCCAAACTTTATCCAATTTTAAAAAGCAGTGACAGATACAAGAAAAAAGTTGCAAAGTCTTAGGATGAGTCACCAAAGTGCTTTTTCATGTTTTACACAAGACCTTATGCATATGCATATAGTGTTAATATATTCCAGAAATTTTATTTCCCACTACAATTTTTTTCTTCATAACAAAACAATGTTATGTTGTTTACAGTTTTAGAAAACTCATATTCACTGTTGCTTTAACACAAACATTGATTTTCTTGAATAAATGTGTTCTGAAAATCATGCTGAATAACTGCTTTTTTTAAGTAGGGAAACTAATGCATTTTTGAGGGCACTCTAGTTTTTGGTGGTTTCTGGTTGGCAGCAGTAAGGACAGACTGAATCTTAGTATAAATGCACTAATCCATGTGTTAAGTATACCAGTGTTAGTGGGGAAGCTGAAGCTATGAGGCTGTAGCAGGAGTGGTAATTTAATTATTAGTTACTTTGTCAGGAGTTTGGTTCCTTTTATCATCAGTCTGTCTTATTATTATAATGTGTGGAACTATGAGTAAATATAAACAGTGATATTAAAGTAGCAAATGTTGTTTAATTCCTAATATTTTGCCCTGTAAACAGCAAAATTGCAGCAATTTTAATGCTAAACATTTTACTGCAGCCCTTGTACAGGAGGTGTACCTGTAGTATTAACGAAAAGAAGAATAGCATTAGCAGTTCTAGTAACAGGAGTGGTGTGGGAATGCTTACACCTGGAGGTGAGAGATCAGCAAGGACAAGCCATTTTAAACAGATAAGAATGTTTAACTAGAAACAGTCATTTTACCAGAGAACATAATTCCCGGATGTTCATGTGCTTCAGTTCAAGTTGCACAAATAACTGGGAATGACCTCAATTAAGACACTTTCACTGTCATTGACTGTTATTGACTTTTCTATAACAATATAATTGCTAGAATGCTTTTTCTTAAAGCACTGACACTAAATTTAGTTAGTCTATGCCTGAGATATAGTGGGGAGATGATAAAACAGTAACGCCTATCTAGTCTGATGCAATCCAGAATAACAGTTATGCAATGAGGTCTACCTCTGTGAAGCTTTCCATGTGTAGTTTCTTGTGATTGCCATCGTGTTCAGTAAAGTCTAGTTGTATTTTGAATCTGTACATTGTATTTTCCTGTAGGCTGCTTTATGTTATTAATGGATGAAACATTAGCAGTGATCTGTTAATTATTTATTTGTGTTTTTATCTAGTTGTGTTTTAAATTCCACGTTAAAATTGATTGGTTTGGCTCTCTGTCAGCTTTATTTATAAATCATTAAGGATCACATGAATTTAAGTCTGCTCACTCTGCTGTCTGTCAACAGTTGTAACAGCTGACAGAAGACTTAACTATGACTTCAACTACAGTGTTGGATAAGGATTCAGGGAAAGTGCAGAACAGGCTGAGAGTCTCTGTTGAGTGCATTCAGCCAAACTCTGTTGTCTTACTATTAATGGAAAGCTTTGGAGAAGTCTTGTCCCTTGGGCTTTGGTGTTTCATAGCAGATTGATTTATCTTTGAAATTATTTCCCCCACTCATCTCTCATTTGCGTTTCTGCCTGCAGTGGATGTGTCAAACAGTATGTAGTTGTTTATGCAAATAGGAACCTAATGAAATGTACTTGTTAGTGTATCAACTGAACATGTTGAAAAAAAAAATCAAACTATCCTGCTTTCCGAGACATAAAACCAATACTCTATCACTCTATTAGTGGGATAGCAGGTGACAGTAAATTTCAAGGGGTGTGCACTCTTGGCATTTTACCTCCATTGTGGCACAAAGTATCTATTCTTTGTCCAGACTGTACTCGTATTGACCTGTCTATATATCTGGATGAATGCCAGAATCCTGAGAGCTGTGTTGAAGCACTGTGACCTGAAAAATTAGTTTTTGTTTTAAGACTCAGAATTGCCAGGGGATAATAATTGAAAATAATGCCATTGTTGTCAGCTGTTACTACTTGTAGTTTTTTATGTACTAAAGTACATAAAAAAGTAGAGTTTTATGTACTTTTATGTACAGGTATGCCAGTGATGTAGACTTCTGGTTACCTTCACTTTGGTATTTAGTCTTGAAATTAAAAGTGTGACATTAGAGCTTATCGGCTTGTCTGTGAAGAAATTCAACAGTTTTCTGCAACTGATGTATCCAAGAGGAACATTTGTTTACTTAAAGGAAATTCAAAAGTATATCTTACCCATCTGAGAGGTTTCAGTCAGTTGATTCAGCTTTTCATAGCAGTAAACACTTACATATTAAGAACATTTAAACGTTAGATCACTCTGAAAGCTCATTTGTTGTTTTTGTACATTAGCCTTGTGACTGATTCATGAATTGGCCAGGGTATGCTCTGTCTCTCACTCTGCCCCATGGCCTTTTACAGGCTGAGGATTATAGCAGATGGATGGATTCTCAAATCCTAGTGCTAAAGTAACATAATCTTAAAAGCAAGCTTGTTTCTGTTGCTTTAAGTCTTATGCTTTGCACATTTAAACTGTATGTTATCACTCTTCTAACAGCAGTTTAAAGCAAGGCAAAAATATAGAACAAATCCGAAACCGGTCAATACACTAAGTCAAAGTAAAGTCTGTCTTTGATCAATGCATACCCATGTGTTCCAGCTGTGAGGGCTGTTGCCAGATGGCCTGGCTCCCTTGCTTTGCATGGGCACAAATACTAGCTCCTGTCAATCAGTTCACACAGAGACCTTGGGGGAGGCTAGCCTCTGGTCTTTCCACTGGGTTACATGTGAGAATCTGACTGGCTGCAGAGGGATAATGAGGTCCAGCATTTAAACTGAGCGGCATGAACAGAACCCTGAGTTAAAAAGTGAAAATTAAAGGTCTCCTCCTGCAGTTTGTCCAAAGCTCACTAAATGAATAACCCTGTAAACCCTGTAGTATTATCTCAATAGGCACATTATTCTTGAACTGTGTATTTTCGGTTCCAAGGGTGAAATAAAGGTTGTTTTAGTGTGAGCACAAACATTACGGTGCCTCCAAGACACTAAAGCTCTATTAATAGTCTTGCCCTCACCCTCGATATCTCTGACAAGCTGCTTTTCACTTGTCACCCTTCCCTGCCCTCTCATCTCCCTTCACCCTTGTCCTGTCCTTACTGTAATCTCCCCCAGCTGTTTTATTCCTCCCTCAAGCCTGTTCTCACTTTCGTTGTGCTCCAGTGTGCCTCCATAAGCAGCCCTGTCCTTCCTTCCCACATGCCCGTGTATATCAAACTATCTCTTGAGGAGCTCTGCCATGTCCCAAAGATGAAATAGATTGAATTAGGCAGGACTTTGATGTTGTGTGGATTCAAACCCAGTGCAGATTTTACAGGTCTGCTGCTCTTTGCTTGTCTCCAAAGATGTGTCCTTTGAGAGAAGCTAATGCAAAGTCACAGTAGAGCCACATTGACACACAACTTTCATAACACACAAAGGGACACTGTAGACTCTGCAAAGATCAATTTTAACATGGAGAAAGTATACTACACTACTCTTGCAGTGCCTTTTATGAATAAAAGATACTTGAAACTGTCCTTGTGGAACAAGACAGCCACAGTCAAAGTCTGAAGTCTAGAAATGTATTGAGTGAGTACCGGTCCCAAAGTTGACCTGCTGTTCACCATTCTCATTGCTTAACAAGTAAGGAAACGATCACATCTAAAGACATTTAGTGTCTTTAGATTTTCCCATCCTCTTCAGGCATTCATCCCAAAGGTGATAGGTTTTCCTCTTAGTTCTAACAGGAGACAAGTCAGATCATCACTTGGCAGCAAATTCACTATAATTTCGAAAAGCACTCTGTTGTGTTATGTAACGGACTGTAAAGGGAGAAAAAAGAAAAGGTTCACTCTAACTGTGTTAGCTAGAGTCATTAAAATAACTCTTATTGAATAACACTTAATATGGCACAGGATAACCAACACCAGAAATGAGTTTAGATGCATAGAAGTGTGAAACAGAGCATAAAAATGTATTCAGAAAAGTGAAGAGGTCTCTGTAGTTTTGTCATTTTTATCTCCAGTTTGGAAAGGAGAGGTTAGCCAGGGTCCAATTCCAGCAGGGGATTACAGTACCAATTTCTAATACGTCAAAAGAGAGAAAATCTGATTCACTCACAGAAACTTAACCTGGAGTTCTTGTCTTTATAGCTTTAAGTTTACACTTCAATAGACTAAACACCATTCATTCAAGTTCTCTAATTAAAAAGGTTGTCTGCCTGGTTTTTGTACCCAGTTATATTATAAAATAGCACGTCACAGTCTGCCCTAAATATGTGAGAGTGACCACGTCTGCTGCCACACAGCGTCACAAGGGAGTAAACCAGCGAGAGGGAGGCCGTTAACAACGTCACCGTGTTGTTAAACTGCTGTTTGGCTGCTCACCTTCCCTGTCTCCTCCTTCTCCCCTCCCACTCGTGTCTACCCCCATCCTCCCTCTGCAGTGGACGTGCATCGCATTTGGAGCAGCAGGCAGCAGGTGGAGATGACATCATCTGCACTGCAGCACACTGCAGCACTGGGTCTGAACAAAGACATGTCAGCCCACTGCTAACTAACCCCCTCCCTCTCCATCTATCCATGTCTCTCCTAACATGTCAGACAGTAGCAAAAGGCAGAGCAGCCCCCTTACCAAGGAAGGTTATGGTGCTGTGACTTATCTCAACCTCTGACTCCCCCTTCTGACACAGCCACTCCAGAGTCCTGAACAGGCTTGTAACTATTAACCTTACTAGGCTCAACAAGCCCCCATGTGAATAGGTTGACATGGATCTCCAGTTTACATAGAGAATAGGTAAGCATAGACCCTAAAAATAAGCTCTGTTAAAACTCCTGTTTGATATGACTGTTCTGGTCACTGTTCACTTAGGTAGTCTGCAGCACACAGAGGAAAAAACGAAGACCTTATTGTTGTCCTTTCAGTTCATTATTCTCAGTGCAGTATAATGTTACTGCGAGCAGCCATTTACCATCTAGTGACATTCGTTTCTGTTCAGCGATAGGAGTTACTTGACCTCTTTTACAGTGGCTTATAGGAGGTCCCACTGTGACATTAGCTTTCAGTGGAGCCTTGAGCCATGACTGCCAAGATACCGTAAAACGCAAATGTCATCAGGTCGTGCTGTGAAGGCTTCCCACTTAGAGTCATTAGGTCCTTACCTACGGCATCAACACTGAGAGTAGGCCAAGTACACAAGAAAAAGAGGCAAACAATTTTTTCATTGTTCGCCTCTCTCCCCATTTTTTTTGCCGGTGTTCTGAGTCCTTATCCTCCCCTTCATCAATAAGCCAATAGCACACAGGCAGACCATATACACACAGCCATGTTCCTGTCGCCTAGTTACCAGTCGGCAGCAGGTTGCCACAGAAACGGCCTCATAGTGGCTAAATGGGGAATGCTAATGCAGTCTTCTATACTCCCTGCTGCAGTGGGCTCTCTGTGCACATCCCAATCCACTGTCTGTACCCAACATGCTATGTTAGTGTGTGTGTGTGCGCGTGTGCATGTATGTGTGTACAAGCACTTGCTGTTAGTTGGCATGTGAGTTAGTGAGTTTTAGCAACGAGTGTGTCTTTTAATCTTGAAGTAACATATGGCACCAGGTTCCAATTCCAGTGGGTTGGCTTTTTATTAATAACTACTGAGATGCATTTTTTGCAGTGATCAAAACCAACCTGACAATATTACAGTCAACTTAACTTTCCAATTACGCTCTGTTTTATCTTTTGGGTTTGCTTCAGTTTAAATAGTCCTTATAAGTCATTCGCTCTGTCCTTTCCTGTCTTAGCTCTTGAATTATACAGTGTGTTTCTGACATAGAAAGTATCTTGTTGCAAGCCTGAAAATATGCACAGGACAACCACGCCATAACAACCAGCCTGTATCAGAAACAGTCTCTAAAAAAGCCTGTAAACATTCTCAAGTCTAAAGCACCTCTGTCCATTCAGATTTATGGGATATTTGTCTTTTAAAGGACTCTGTGCATGGGTGCAAGTTGTGATTGATTCTATACTGTCATTTTCTTAGTTCTCCTGCCATACAAGCTGATGGTAGAGGGGAAGGCTGGGACTTCAGGGCCATAATGGGCTATACTTAATCAGCTGTTGAATGCCAGCTGTACACCCCCCCCCCCCCCCCCCCCCCCTCCTTGTCTGAATCCCTCTGAGGAAGAGTGGTTCAAATTTAAAATGGCCCTGCTCTCTGGCCAATCTTTCAACCTGTTTTAGTTTGCTGGAGTGGTGTTTGAGTGATGTGAGAAAGATGGCAGCAGGAGTTTAGTGATGGAAGCCATTAAGGAGTGATTGATAGGCTTTACAGATTATTTTAGTAAAGCCAATTGTTTTGATGAAGTGAATGATGGATGCACTTGTTTTCACTTACATTCCGGAGTGATAAATAATGATCCTAAGGTCTTGCATTATAGCTGAAAGTAATTACCTTTCCCTCAGCTTTACAGCACCTCAAAAGTAGGCATTAGTGCATTCGTTTTTAAATGGTTGATTGTATGCCTGACGATGATTAGCCCCAAGTCACTGCGACAGTTCTAGTGCTCCTCAGAGTAACATACTGGTGCAGCTGTGGTGCATACTGTGCGATCGTTTGTCTTATCAGGATACAGGGTTGTTTGTGCTTGTACGAGCAAACACAAGACATCTTTTTCTTTTTCTCACACCAGATCCTCATTGTATGCCAATGTGTTTTTCTGTGTCTTTCTCTTTGCCCAGATAACCAGTTCAGAATGTCTATCCTGGAGCGCTTGGAGCAGATGGAGAGGAGGATGGCAGAGATGGCCAGCCACCAGCAAACGAGCGGTGCAGGGAGTGGTGGAGCTGGGGGAGGAACCGGGGGAGGAGGGGGAGGGGGAGGAGGAGGTGGTGGTGGAGGAGGTGGTGGAGGAGCTGGCGGTGGAGGCAACAATAACCAGTCACAGGTAAAGAGCCACATCATACCCCTTGTGTTGTGCTGAATGACAGTCACTGTGCTTGTCACCATGGACAGCAACCGTACAAACAGTATATGCAGCAACCAATAACGATCTGCTGTTTTGTGTCTTTGAGTGTGTATCTGGCCAAACGCAAGCCAGCAGCTCCTTTGAGAGCCGTGTTGTGGTGGTCTGCGAGAAGATGATGAGCAGAGCTTGCTGGGCCAAGTCCAAGCATTTAATCCACTCCAAGACCTTCAGAGGCATGACACTTCTTCATCTGGCTGCAGGCCAGGGCTACGCCACCCTCATCCAGACACTCATCAAGTGGCGGTAAGAACATAATTCTCTAGTACTGGGCAATGGCACTTTGTTCTGTAATTGATGTGCACATTAAAACAGAAGTGAGATGCTAATTGTTTCCTTTTTTACCAACCAGTACAAAGCATGCTGATAGCATTGATTTGGAGTTAGAAGTGGACCCTCTCAATGTGGATCACTTCTCGTGCACACCTCTGGTAAGGGAACTGAATTTAACATAAGACAATGCAAACAAAAATGAAGATAACCCTGGCTTGTGGTACAGATTAGCTCATTTTTGCTTTTTCTGCTTTTTTGTGTCCATCTGTATTTTATCTAGATGTGGGCCTGTGCGCTGGGTCACCTGGAGGCAGCGGTGGTACTGTACAAATGGGACAGACGTGCCCTAGCTATCCCAGATTCTCTGGGCCGCTTACCCCTGTCAATCGCCCGCTCACGTGGCCATACCAAATTGGCAGAGTGTCTGGAGCAGTTACAGAGGGAAGAGCAGCAACCGCCAGCCCCTCTACCACCTACAACTCGCATGTCTTTTTCCCCAGCCCCTGATGCCCCCACCACAGACAGCTGGATGGTCAGCTGGGCAAACACCAGTGTAGTAGCACCAAGTGGCAAGAAAGGATGTCCTGCTACCACAACAACCACACCCAGCACTACCAGCCTCAATCCAGGTTAGCAGAATGGAAGAAAAGTCACTGACTGTGAGATGCTTTATTTTCTGATATTCTGTTGCCATTTTCACACATTAATCAGATCAGAGCATTGTCCAAAGTTGCCCCGTCTCAATATAGCTGAGAACAGGAAACAGTCTGCTTGAGATACGTTCTCGCTGTCGGACATACTTTGCTTGATTTAGTTCGTAGTGATTCCTGGATAGAGTGTGCAGGAGTCAGAAAATATGTTGCCCACTTACTCTTCACTTAGCATCACACTGACTTTTTACCAGCGAGCTGCAGTGCATGTGTGAAAACAGCTTATAACAAACAAAATGTTTATTAGTGTGCTCTGCAGCTAATTGTTACGTGTTGTGTGTTTTTCTTTTCTTTTTTTTGCAGACTTGAGAAGACCAAGGTCAGAACCCTCCAACTACTACAGCAGCGAGGGCCAAAGAGACCTCCCACTAGCTAAAAAACATAAACCCAACCCAGAACTGTTTCAAACTCGGCCTGACAAGGCCATGTCTGTTCCTTTGAGCCTGGAGCAGCAACAGCTGCACAAGCTATCCTCGAGCACTAAGAGCCTGTCCTCAGAAGTCCTGAGCTCAGACAAAGGACTGTCTACTGGAGGCAGCACAGGGACAACAAGATGGACCTCCAGAGAGAGTTTCTCCAGCAGCAGCAACTTGGGAAGGAAGGCGCTGGGTGTCAGTGGAGGCAGCAGCTTGGGGAAGGAGAAACTGGCCAATCGGTTACGGCAGCGGGAACAGTTAGGGATGCTAGTGATGTCAGAAAGTGAAATGGCTGATTCAGAGCTGCTATCATATCGGGAGGATCTAGAGAACCAGGACTGCCTCACACAGATGGATGACCTGCAGGTGAGAGTAATAATTAAAAAAAAAAACATTCAATGTGGTCAGCTGATTGTGTAGAGCATGGCAAGTATTACCAGTCAATTGGTATGAGCCAATTGATGGTGCTGCTAAAGATTCTACAGCAGAAATGATGTACCATCTGATACAATATCAAATACAAGGCACATCACATTTAGTAAGTAACATTTGGCAGAAAAGTTTCAGTTCTAGCAGATCTTATGAATTCAGAAAACATTTTAAAATAAAATTTCAAATAAAAGTAAAAAGAACATTTGCAAACTTGCGTAAAACCACGTGTCAGGGTGTGGCACCACTTTGATAGGGTGACATACAAGACAGCTACACAATCATCATTAAAGAAAGCTTTGCAGCATTATAACCTACCACTAACAACCACCATTTTCTTTTTGTAAGTTTTTTTTTCTGGCCTCCTGCATTCAGCAGGCAGAATACACCAGGCCTGGCATTCTGTCGATGCCCGTCACTGCATAATAAACTCTCTTTATTGATCCACTTCAATAGCCAAGGAATTGTTCCAGGGATTCAGTCTAACTACTCCTCTTACAAATGAAGTGTTATTTTTACCCTCCAGAAATATCACTGTCATCATTTTTATCCCTCTCTCCTTTCTGTTTCCCCTCTCGAATCCGCATTATTGTCGCAGCACCAAACAATTAAATTTGCATGACTACACCATAGTAAAACATAATAGGTAGTCTCTCAAACTGTATATATAGTAAAAAATACACTGACTCCTCACGGGTTTTCTTTTTTTTTTCTTAATAAAACAGGTAAATATGATGACTCTGGCTGAGCACATAATTGAAGCAACGCCAGAGAGAATCAAAAGGGAGAACTTCACCGCTGCAGACTCTGTGCCCTTAGACACATCAGGGGTCAGCAACACCATGAACTGGCTGGCCAACTACCTGGGAGACGTAGAACAGCTGCCAAGCATCATACATCTACGGTAAGATTCACCGTGGTGCAAGGAATAGATATAAATATAGCCAACTGGATATGCAGTATCCAGTATATTGCATATCTAGTATGCCCTCCCACCTGTTTGAATATTTTCTCTTTTTTTCTGTGCTTTGTCTAAAGGTACCTGATTTAATGTGCTTTAATAGATAGACAGCTCAAGAGAACACATTTGTACATATATGGCTTTTAGAATAACTTTAAGTTTAAGTTTAATGTACTAGCTTTAAACATAATACTATAAAGGATTAACCGAAAGTGTAAAGGAATGGGATGTCAAGCTAAAGAGAGGCACTGTCTGATTTGAAAGGTGCAGTGTCAGATGTTTGTGTACTGGCTGTGAGTTTGCAAGGAGTTATATTGTTAGTTGTCAAATTGCTTTATAAAGCTGCAAGCTGTAACGCAGTGTAAAAATGGTAAATATTTTCCTTTCTTTTAGACTTAATGTAAACTGTAGAATATATAGAATTGAAGAGAAGATATGTGTCATTATCCTTCCTCAGATCTCTGTATAATGAACCCCTGACCCCATCATCTAACCCCAGTTTGAGCCCCGGAGGGTCTCCGTTGAGAGAGGGCCCCCTGGAAAGGTCAACACTTCCTTCCCCAGCTGACTGGAGTGAGTTCATCAATGCCTCCAACAGCAAAGTGGAGCGAGACCTGGCCCAGCTGACTCTGTCGGATCCAGAGCAGAGAGAGCTATATGAGGCGGCCCGCCTAGTCCAAACTGCCTTCCGCAAGTACAAGGTACAGGCCCCGGTGCTCTGGTGCCATAAGCTGTGGACTGGTGTGAAATAGATGAAACTGTTTTTGGTTTCAGGCCAGATGTTGAAGAGTTCACTTTGTTTTTGTTTGACTCCATATGGTACTTTGTTGTAGTAAAGGGCAAGATTTTTGATGTGGTTAATTTCATGTATTTTTTTTTCTTGAGATGTACTGTTTCTAATCATGGTTAATATCTATCTTTGTGTCATTCTCTGTTCTTCTGCTAATATACGCATTACAACATATACAGAAAAATATACAAATATGTCCCTGTGGTTTCAGCATGGGAAAGGTGTGGCTTGAGCAGAGCATGGCCTTGCTTAGAAGAACGACTGCACTGTCCCTTGTGTCCCTGCTGCACTTAGACACAATTACGCTAATGCTCTCCTACTTCCTCTTTGTCTCTGTCTCTCTCTCTAAGTTAGACGTATGGAGCCTGCTACTGCCTGTTTTAAACTAGCTATCAAAACACCAGTCCTTTTCCCCTTGCCCGATCCCATTCCTCAACTCCTTACCCTCCCCATAGCTACTTTTAATAAGTTTTCGTATGACAAACTGTTCACTGTCGTTCACAGTCGTCTGTTGTGCCCATCTGCCAGCTGATGCAGAGGTGGACCTTTGTCTCTCTGTCTCCCTCTCTCTCTCTTTCTCGAAAACCTCCCCAATTTTCACGTGGGTCTGGTCCACCAGGCGTGGATTTATTCCAGGGTGGCATTCACATGCTAGTGAACCATGTCACCAGGAGACCTCAGGGACACAGAGCCACTAATATCCTCTGTGGCAAAAATGGGCTCTGTTTAAACTTCTGACCTATACCACTTTACTCTCCAACAGGGGCGGCCGCTCAGAGAGCAACAAGAGGTAGCTGCTGCTGTTATACAACGTTGTTACAAGAAGTACAAACAGGTAGGCACCATAGTGCGTAATGTCTGAAGTTTTCAAAACATAGCCAAATCTACATCAGCGTTTACGTCTCAGTACTTCATTCATTATCTTTCCCTTTTCCCATCTACAAGCTAACATGGATAGCCTTGAAGGTAAAATGTTCTCATTGCCATCAGCTGATGTAATCGCCACACTTGTTGGTTGTGTTCTTCCACAGTGTGAAGCCATAGCACTGTTCGTCAGCAGTAACGTATTGCTTTGTTCATGTCGGCAGTATGCACTTTATAAGAAGATGACGCAGGCCGCCATCCTTATCCAGAGTAAATTCCGCAGCTACCACGAACAGAAGAAGTTCCAGCAGAGCAAGAGGGCTGCCGTGCTCATTCAGCAATACTACCGCAGCTACAAGGAGTTTGGCAGGCTGAAGCCACACCACCGCGGGGCTGCTGCTGCTCTGGTGCAGCACAAACTAAGGTAGACGTTCATCCACGTACTGAATTAACTGAATCACTCGAATCTATTCATTCTGAAGCTGAGACATTATATTAATGAAGCGACCGCTTTGTTAAACTACATTATACAAAATGATGTTCTTGATTTATTGGACTTGACTTTGTGAAAATACCCTTTTAATGAGAGAAGTCTAAGCACTTTGGAGATGACTCATAGTCATTTTCAGTTTATTAATTGTAGTGTGTTTTAAATGGGCACCTTTTAGAGTTTCAGTGAAAGATAAAAGTTAAACTATGGCTCTGCAAAAGATGCTTTTCCGGACAGTGAGACGCTGTTGTCTGTCTGGTGTTTCATAGAAGTAGTCTGCTCACAAAGAGGCAGGATCAGGCTGCCAGGAAGATTATGAGGTTCCTACGACGTTGTCGCCACAGGTAGGCTCTGTCACTGTCTCAAACACACGATAACATACTCATTTATACATAGGCTAGATAGAGTTCACTGTCAGATTTACTGCAGCGGTTGGCCTAAAAGATTAATATCTCATTGAGATGATCAGTTAGTCATTGTAGAAATTGCTGCCATGTTTTCATCCATCTCTAGATTATTTTTTTAACTCTGTGTAATGATTTTATTTTTGTGGAAAATAAATGGGTAGTTAGAAATGTCCCCAACACCTAAGCTCCACCTCCCTTCCCCTCACTATACCTGGCCCCCACCCGTTCTCGCCCCCTCCTTCACAGTACCTACTGTGTGCTAATAGCTGTCTGGTATTGTTTTGCTGTTTATGCCAAGCCCCTTGATGGACCATAGACTGTTCAAGCGGGTGAGTGCAGCCTCAGCAACTCAGTTCGTGCCTCTCTTTCTCTCTCTCTCTCTCTCTCTCTCTCTCGCTTTCTCTCCTTCTCGCTGTTTATTCCGTATGCCTCTTTCTCTCTTACTTCCTGTTATGTCTCACTCTTTAATAATACAATTATCTCCTCCTGAGGTCTCAGCATTCGCATTCTCTCCCTCCTTTCCTCGCCCATTTTCTCTTTTGCTCTTTCTCTCCCACCACCTTACCCACCCTTCCTCATTATCCATCACTATTGCTTGATGCCTGCTTGCATGAAGGCTGCCGACTGGAGCCACAGGTGGACTGAGAAGCTCAGATTTAGAGCAGAACATATCAAACTAACAACTTGCTTATGAATGACAAAATCACAGAAACACTTAACAGATACTACTTTGACTCTCTTTATCTCTGTCTTTCTCTCCTTGGAAATTACTTTTTGTTTATGTTTTTTTTCTTTTCAGCTTTTTGTGGTTATGCAGTTTGAGAGAACAGGAGGCTTTTTCTCAACCATCTTTTATTCTGCTGCATGACAAGTGGTGACAACTATGGGCCTTGCTTTTATACCTTTAGGCATGCTATGGGCCTGGTGTTTCTCAAGTAGCTGTCTGTCTGGCTGGCTGACTGTGTGCAATGTTTCTAGCCACTCGACAGACCGCGAGGGGATTTAACCCCTCTCTAACTTCTGTTTACTAAAACTGTGTGAAGCTGTGTTATGCCCACTGAATCATCAAGACAAACCAATAAATAAGCCAATAGTGTACTAAAAGATTCACCTAAATGGGGAAATGGTGCAAATATTGTATGCATAACTTAACCTCTGATTCTGAGACATTAAGATTACATGTGTTTACTCTTTTTTGGATTAGTTGTATGTTGTTCAAAACTAGGTTACCATGCTTTTAGAGCAGATTAGATTGTTAATGTTACCACCTGTTATTGCAAGTGTGTCCTCTGTACTGTGATATAGGTTTGAAGCCGTTACAGAAAACAAAAAACCCCCACACATATAATATAAAATAGTTTATTTCTAACACCAGGACAACAACACAAAGCTTTAATGGATCCATACCTCCAGGCAGTATACCAGCTCAGCATGACAAGATCCACCACTGCATCTAATCATGCAGCATCACAGTCTGCTTCTCTTCAATACATACATGTTGTAGTATTGGTCTTCTCAGAGCTAGTCTAAATCCATTACAAAGTGGTGGTTGTTTACCATAAAGTTAGCCTTTACGGTAAAGCTAATTGTTGTAACAGGCACTACTTGACTGATAATGAATCAGTCCTTTGTGGAAAGTTTAACTTTGTTTAATCTGCTATTGTTCATAAAATCTAGTGTAATAATGCATGGATTTTAGGCATAATGATACTGAGCAATAATTCTATCTGTCAGAATACCATATACTGGTAGATTAGCTGAGAAAAACTGTAATTATTATTAACAATATTGTGATAATACTGTTTATGTATCTGTATTTATTTTGTCACATTTAATCCCACTTCTAAATATTTTGTTTTTACTAGTAATGACTCTGTAATTATGCTATAACAGTTCCTTTTGTTCATTACAAAGTGAAAGCATTCTGACCAGCATTTCCTTTCACAGATGGGCTGTACTTCCTACTACTGGGCTGGTTTGATATTTTTATGTGTATGTGACTTAGTAAACTCAAATCATGGCTGTTGCATTCATGGACACTTTGTTTTTTTCTGTGTTCCAGGGTGAAAGAATTGAAAAGGGCCAGGGAACATGAGACCCCTCAGAAGAGCTCCCTTGCGATGTGACATCACTCTCCTGACTCCTCTTTTCTTTTTTGTTTGTACCCGAGACATTTTACAAGAGAAACTGAGAGAAAAAAAAAAAAAAGAAACACCACCAATGCAAGCACTGCAATTATTACTACTACTGCAGTGTTACTGGTTCAACTGCGATTACATATACAACAGCATTTTTTTCACATATCTATTCTTTCCACTGACTTGATTTTGGTTGGAGAGTGGCAACTTCTACAGGATTATAAACTAAAAGGGTAGGGGTGGGGGTGCAGAACATTAGCTTCTTGGCATTTTTTGCACTTTTTCATGGATTGCTTTGTCTTTTTTTGAATATGAAGAGGATTTGGACAGTGAAGGAAGCAAACGCGGGACAAGAGGTGTAAACTGTGGCTGCTGCAGAAGATCTCAGAGGACAGAGAGACCATGCCGAAATACTCTGAGCTCTAATTGTATTTCATAATTTTTTAAGTGACCAAACAATTCATTTGAAGAAGGGATTTTTTTTACCAAATATATTAATAACCCACACGCCCACTTCTATCCACTGCTGTAGATTAATATTCAGCTTAGCCCAACAATTCCTCCTGTCCCACTGTGCTCTACCCCACCAGTCTACCCACACAGGTGGAGCTACAAATGAATGTAGTTGGGGGCTTACCATACTGAAGCAGATGGGGGATCAAATATTTGTTTTAAGATTTCTTTAAAAAAAAACAACTATGCTTTATCATATATATATTGTCACTTTATTACTTGAATTGTTCCACACTGTCCAATGTATTTCTTCCATCATGTCCAATGTATTGGTGATCTGTATCTTCAGGCTATATGTTGTTAAATCCTACCAAGAAAAAAAATGCATGACTTCTTGGCAAGAAAAGTCTTTGCTTGTGTGCTTTGGTCTAGTCTTTCAGCCTATCCTCTGGTTTTGGTTTTGTTTCCACTCTATTGGTCCACATATCTGTACTCTTCTCTATGAATTCCAACATTTCATTGATGAAGCTATCCCTGTATTGTCTGATTTCTTTGTATTTCATTTTGGTTTGCCTTGTTGGTTTGATTGCTTCTTCGAAACCTACAAAGTGGAAAAAAACCTGGCTTATTTTGTGTTGTAATGGTTATGGTCATGCAGGTTATTACTGTTTTTTTGAAGTGAACTTCAGAGCCTGTGAAGGTTTTTGAGGGGAAGATCACATACATTGCCTTGACGTCTTAGAGATTCTTTGAGGGGTCCCTAAGCTTGTCCCAAAATAGGGGTTTGACAAATCCATATTTTTGACAATTGAGCGATTTCTGTATATAAAGAAGGCTGAAAGTACGTAGGGATTTAAAAAAAAACATGTACCCAAGGGGGATTGTATTTTAGAAATATATTATTTTATTCATTAAAATGGGTCAAAAACAGGTAAGAGACAAAAACAGAATATTTGTATAGTTTCGTTTGAATGCCTAAGAAGTATGGTTGTATTGTTTGTATATAGTGTAAATACCTGGGATAAAAATGAGCTATGTGCATGAAAAGTATGAACAGAGTCAAAAGGGAAAAAAACAACAAAAGCAGTAGTGGCTATGCTCTGTAAAATTAAAACTATTTCACTATTAGAGTATTTTATTTTATTTTGATTGTTCTTGAGAAGAACATTTTGCTAAAGCATGATATTATTGCAATATGAAAAAATAAAAAATACTGTATTTAGTGTTAGGAGAAGTCTTCAAAATTATCTTAAAACAAGTATGGTTGTGTTTATTTTATTTTATTTTCATTTCTTTCTTTTGGGCTACCAAGAACCTTTTGCCAATGGTGCCAAGGTATGTGAATGCTATATAGCTTAAGAAGAAAATTAAGTTAATTTTTGCAGAACAGATAATCATCCAGTGAAATACACACTAGCACTGAAGATCATCACATCAAAACTGGCAGAGGATCGCAAAAACGTTAAGGTACACAGTTTGCAAAGAAAGTCATATTCGTGCTGAAAGCATTTAAGTCTGTCACGCGTGCACCATTTCTACAGATAAATAGAGCATTTATCAATCACCGAACACACCGTAACAAAGTTGAGTTACTTTTTTTGTTGTCATTGCAAATGGAATGTGCTGATTTCTCATTGCTGAGGTATTATCTGATCTTTAAGATTGTAAATGGCAGCCTTGCCCGTGGTGGACATATAAAACAATTCACATTGTTACTCTGTCCCTGAAAAAGATGGGAGTAAACATGCAAACTTTAATTTACAATTTGCTGCATCGACCGACACTTGGAGAATTCAGAGTTGTTCCTCGTAGTCGAGTAGTGACGGGTGTTTCTCTGTACGGTGTTTCGGTTAAAAGCACTGGATCAAGGCTGCCAGAGTCTAAATGTATATGTTGTATTCCATGTCAGAAAAACGCGTTTAGTTAAAAACCACATGTAGCATTATGTCCATGACCACATTTCTTTGCCAAGCAGCTGAAAACAAGTTTGCAAAATGAACTGTGCCAGCAGTCAAAGGTGCTAAAATGATTCTAAACAGAAGGATGGCACTGAAAGTAGTCACTGTCCTCACTACAGAGTCCAAACAACTGCAGAAACTAAAGTGCAAACCAGTGCACTAGTGCCATTTGTAATTATGAAAGATAAGATGCATTTTGTGCATCGGGTTATTTATAAAATGACAGTATAGCAGAGAAAATGTAATTGGGATGGAGGAACAATTTGAGAGATAACAACAGTAAAGCTGCTGGTTCAGAGGTGCCTGTTGGCTGCTGTTTAATCCCTATTATATATTACCACCATAAAGTCTATCCTGTATCCAAGTATTGATACGTGATTATTCAGCCAAGTGCCACTGGAAAACTTGAGTTTTGTTTAGTGAACTGTTGTCATGTTTGTTAAATTATAATTAAGCCAAATGTGTATTTTTCCAATTTATTTACTTGAGTCACTGTTTTTTTAATTGTTTGTTTTTTGCTGTTGTTTTTCCAGTCACCTGATATGTAAACGTAATTTCCAGAGTGTTTATGTAGGAAGTGCCTATATTCATATCCTAAAAACAGTAATCCAGTTTCAGAATACTTGCATTGTATCTGAGGTTGATGTGAGAGAACGCGGTCACCCACAGACAGTGTTCTATCTTCCACATAAATACACACGATCGCCACTGTTATACCATTCCACTCACCAAAGCCACAATTATATGCCTGCACACAACACTTATAATACAGCACTCAAGCTTGTCAACATGCTAGCTTTTTTCTTTCTTTGTTTTTGTCTTCTTTTCCATTTTTTGTTGGAACAGCTTGTTAAAAACCACATTTAGAAATGCCACTACTGGAGTTTGTTGCCTTGCATTCATCCTCTAGTCTGTGGTTAGAATGCGTAGCCAATGCAATGTTGCGGCAAAAAGGAGAAGGATTTATTATGCTTGCATGGGTAAAATAGTTAACTGGGTGACAGAAGTGCACCTAAAGCATGCTTATTTTCCTAGAATCGGTAGTCAGATAGACTTGTTAAAGGACTTACTGTTCTGTAAAGCAATGAACATTGGTTTGAGGTGTC
Source organism: Aulonocara sp. 'chitande type north' Nkhata Bay (assembly GCF_057382095.1). Classification (NCBI taxonomy): domain Eukaryota; kingdom Metazoa; phylum Chordata; class Actinopteri; order Cichliformes; family Cichlidae; genus Aulonocara; species Aulonocara sp. 'chitande type north' Nkhata Bay. Next base: position 35,510,047 of record NC_141363.1, read on the forward strand.
ACAGAACTCAGAAAGACAGAGGGCATGTGACTGAAGGGCAAACCTACTAATTGAGCCAGTGATCAATACTCAGTAGCTACTGATGATTTCATGGCAAAGCATGAGGACGGGATTGTTTTTAGACAAGCTCTAACTTTTTGTTTTGTTTTTGTTTTTTAAAATCCTTTTTAATCAGTAGATTCCCAACTTCAAATAAGACAAAAGGACAAGGGTAGAGACATTGTGACAGTATATATAGCAACTAAGTGACACACGGTACACACAAACACACGCACAAGACACCGCACAGCACACATGCTGACATGTCAGGTGTCAATTTCACTTGTACATTGAGTGGTGAAGGCAGCATTGTTATTATTTATTTATTTTTACCCAGACTGAGGGACTGGTTCACCTCCCTTCTGTATTTTACTCAGGGTGCCAAAACGGGGAGGAGGAAACAGAGCAGGACATGTGATTCACAGCAAGAGAAGCTGAAATTCAAAACCCCTTCTAGCAGACAAACAGGTTCAACAGTGCAAGAGTGAAATCTTTAACACGGCTTGCTGTAGTGTATGAACAGTTTCCTCAAAATAACCTCAGTACACACAGTACTAGAGCCCTGAAATGATGGTTGTTTATGTATATGTCTTTAAGATAAATGATTTGACGCTTTTTCGTAGAAAGCTGTCATATTATTGTGTAACTTTGGCCACTTCTTTAGGCCTTTATAATTCATTTAGGTGACAGTGTAGAGGGTATTTATGATTAAGAGTGTAGCTGTATGAAAAGCTTAAATCTTGTTTTTACTGCCATTTGTGAATGGGACGGCAGGTTAGCTGACAGTATTACTAATTTCGAGATGTTCTGTGAATTGACCTGAGAATCTGCCTTTCCTCCTCTTCTTTTTCCGAAGCACCCCAACCAGAGAAAGGTAGGCACATCAGGACAACAGAACACAAACAGATTTACAGTATATTCCACTTGTTGACACAGAGCAATAAAGAACTATTTTGTGGAGACCTTATAGACCTAGCAAAGTTTAAAATGATTGGACACATGTAGTCGACTTACTCTTATGCAAATGCCAGTATTGCAAGACAAGCATTCAGTAGTTTATGGACAGCAATTATATGGCACCCTTTACCGAACTGCACGTTTTCATCAATTCCAAACTGAGAAGAAAAAAAAAAGGCCCTGCTTTGATAGAAAGCCATGGGTCCTCGACACTTTGCATGTGAACTAGTGTTAGATCTATTTTCCTCTCCTCTATAGCTGTCTTTCTCTCTGTCTTTCCCTGTTATGTGACCCAATTTTTCTCCGCTCCCAACCCCTATCTTTAAAAGTTTCATGTCCTCTTGGTTCTCCTAATGTGTTTTGCTTTCCTCCTTTTTCTCCCCTTCTCTTGTTTGTAAGTTTTATTTTTGTAATTGTGCATGTACAAGCGTCACTGACTCGATGGATATGTTAAAAAAAAAAAAAAAAAAAAGAGATTTCAGCTGCTGAAGCCATGCAAAACGTTTTGAATTGCCCTTAAAATATGGAAGATGTTTTCTGAATGCTTTATATTCTTTCTGCTGTAAAATAATAAAAAAAGGAAAAAATGAAGAAAACTCGAGAACCAACTTTGCAAAGTCTTTTTGTTTCCTTTTTCTTAATTTACGGAAGGCATAGTGGGTTCACCTTTTACCAAGAAAAGACAAATACATGATTTATTTACAATATTTTTTTATTTCTGTTCAACGAACAGTGCTATATAATCTTTGACTTTCACGTCTAAAAGAAATTTAGCCATACATTGGACAACCAATGACTTTATATGTGGATTTCACAGTTCTAACTAAACCCTAATAAATCATCTTAAAGCCTCTTAGCAATATGTTTCAATCACAGATGGGGCATTTTGTGTATGTCTGTATGCGCGTGTGAGGGTGTGCGACTGCACATGCGCTTTATGCATGTGAGGTATTTCTTATTTATTTTGGCTGCATGTGCCAGTGTGAGTGTAAGATGTTTGATTTTTTTTTTCTTTCAGTGCAAGCCCTGCCTCGTGCCTGTTTTCAGTCACTGTTTTAGACACAGTACTTCCAGAAACACTCTGAATTCCCTCCTCTCTTCCTGAACTGTTTCCGGATGCCCAGCGCATGGCTGAAAGGATTTAGGAGACTTTGTTTCTCCAACAGGACCTGAAAGACAAGATAAAGCGATTTAGTGAATTAGTCACAGGGTGTTGCTCACATTACTTTGATGTTTTAGGAATAGCATTCACTGAAAACCTACCTCTCTTTTGAGCCCCCTAGGAAGCAGACCTGTTGTTCTGACACCTGAGAGAAAAGGAAACATGGTAAACATATGCTGATAGCTTAGCTGTGTTTCTGGGAATGTCAGTAGAGTTCATTTAAAACAGATGTACTGTACTTTTTCTACTCTTATGATGATGGTTGCTAACGTTAGACACGGCCATGGTTTGTATGTGCTATGTAAGTTTAGGCCCTGTGTGCTCATTGTCAGACTATTTTTTCTGCTCTTAGATCTGCATGATGTGAAAAAAGGGGATCTCATAAAAGTACATAGATATGTTCATTTGGTTATCTCAGGCACTCGTCTCTGTTTGAAAGGGGCAGCGACTCAGAAGAAAGTGGGCCTAAATGAGGAAGAGGAGTTAAAGTTGGGGGGTTTTCAGGCAGTAGATAAATGAAGGGGCTGTACCAAGTGTAAGATTTTTAAACTGTAACTAATGCAAAGCTACTCTAGCAGAACACAGCATATGAAGTATATGAAGCTCAAAATGTGCAAATGAGCTTTAAAAGTAAGTAGTGCTCTAGTAAGCATATTACTATGTAACTGTGTATGAATCCACATCTAAAGCACACTCTTTTCTGCAAAATTAAGTCATGTAAAGTCACGTTTGGTCAATGCACGTTTCTTACCATCTCTGTTGATCTCATCAGATATTAGAGTGGAATATCTAGGGCCTGTACCGTCCTGCTCAGAGAGAGGCAGGTCATCCAGACTGCTGATTCCTCGGTCCTCCGCTGATACTGAGGAGAACCAAACAAGCCCACACAGTTGGTAGGAACACCATTGAGAGGTACGGATTCGTGCTGTGAACATTTTGTAATCTAATTCTCACTGGTAATCACAATAAAGCATTCGAAATAATTGAACAAAAACTCAATCTCCTCTCTGATGGCAGAACTTTGGCATGTGAACTTTGGCAGAGCAATCATTGTTCAACACTGCAGCTCTAAAGTAATTACTTCAAGGCCCCAGGACATGACTAGCTTGCCATTAATCGTTGCAAATTATGTTTTATTACTAAAAATGCTAATCAAGGGACTGACACAGGGAATTACTTTGTATAACAGCTATAATAAAGATATTACTTTCCACTCACCAGGTCCTGGATACGGCATCTCAGCAGATTCTGTAATGGGGTGGGCCAGCAGTGGGCTTGAGGCCACAAGCACAAAGGCCCAGGAGAGAAGATGGTTACACTTCATCAGTGCTGATGGAAGTGGCTCTGATTTGCACAGAGGGTGAAAAGGAGAAATCTACGTGCTCTGCTGATCCTAACGGTGTTATATAGTTGAAGCTGTAGCCTAACCCCTTCCCACCCACTTCCTGCATGATGCACAGCAGACACAGACCTTTTCTTGCTGCTACGGACGACAACATCATCCAGAGTCGCACTCTTGTGATAAATCAACAGGTGACTTATAGTCTCAATAAAAAAAAAGATGTGAGTTGGCCCATTCTTCAAGGGCATAGTCATATTTTACCTGCTCTTAAGGTTGATTGAATGTTTTTTTACTGACTTTGTAAAAGGTATCGAGGCAGGTGTTTAAGATGTCACGTCAGTGTAATCCCACGAGGGAGCAGATGGAGAAACAGGGCAGACAAATGACTAATATTTTTATACTACTAGTTCATTAAACTCTTGGACCATTTGAATCCTCTGGCTGTATCTCTGCAAACAAAGCCCAGCAAACCCCTAATAAATCTGTAATTATTTAGAGAGGTGGAGTGGACATGTTAAAATGTTGAGGGCCATGTTGTCTATAAGCCGTCTGACATTTTAAGACAACAAGAAAATGCTTCCATGGACCACTGAATCAGACTGATTGATGCATTTTATTTAGAAGCCTGGCGGTTTTAAGCTTTTATATCTGTGCTTTCACGTCTTAGTCATGCAGTAAAACGAAACTTTATGAGTACACCAAGCATCACTGCTCAGCCTAACAGAGGCTTGGCTATTGAGTATGAGATGGGTGATGGGAGGGGGGAGTTATTTACAAAGTCATATTTTGCACCTCTCTGTGTAATTTGTATATTTATTAGATGTATGACATCAGCGTTCAGTCCCTGATAATGAGAGCCAATGAAGCAACAGTGACATTTTATTTTATGCTTTGCATGCCAGACACTCCATTAGGTGTTGCTATATATCATGAAATGCAATTAAAATTTATATTCTGAATTAGTCGAGGCCAGTGTGCCAATTCCAAGTTATTTCAGCATCTATAATAGACTATGGCTCCCCCAAACTTGATGTTTTTCCTACTCTATGCAGTCCTTTTGACAATTTAATCAAGAATTTCCTCCAGGCATCGGTGTTTTTGGGAAAACATTTTTAATTGCATTTTATAATAGCATTTTTAATGCAGTGTCGCCTGATCGCCATATTCACGAAATCTTTGAATGATATTATGTACTGTAGATGGTGAGATATTCAAAATCTTTCCAACTTTACATTGAGGAACATTACTCTCAAAGTTTTCCACAATTTTTAGATGCAGTTTTTGTTTTTCGCAGATTGGTGAACTTCTGCCCATCTTTACTTCCCAGATACTCTCCCTCTTTAAGATGCTCTTTTTATGTCTATTCATGTTACTGACCTGTTTCCAGTTCAGAATGTTTGTCCAGTTGCTTCTTTTTAATACCACTGACCTTTTCAGACTTTTTTTAGCCTTCTTCCAACTTTTTTCAGACATGTTGTGGCCATCAATTGCAAAATGAGCTATAAAATTTTCATAAATCAGTAAAATGTGTCTGTTTACACATTTTTATGTTCTGGTGTGAATAAAATATGAATTTATAAGATGTGCAAAAGTGATGTTTGGTTTATTCACATTTTACACAGCATCACAACTTTTGGAAATTGAGATTGTACTAAAGTTTATTTGAAGCATGTATAAGATTTTATCTGGCTGAATTAGACAACTGAAATTTCTCAGTAAATCACATGATAGGGTTGGGCTGGTTTCTCTGTGGGTTCACCCGAAACCTTGGCTGATTGTGACCCACACCCGTTTTCACACCTTGGCTCTCGTGATTAGGTAGAGGATCAACAGGGGGTCGACAACCCTCCCATGCGGCTTAAAATCTGGGAAAAAAGACTCAAACTCTTTCATGGCATGCATTTTTAATTTCTCTTTGTTATTTGGGCTGATTGGGCAAAATTTTGTATTGTGCTCTAGACAACCCAAAATGTGATGTCTACACACCAGGTCCTAGGAGGTTAAAGAAGTCCAGACGCTTTTCTTTCCAAGCTCCTTAGACTACGATGACCTGGATGACTGAGAACCTTTAAGATAAGATAAGAGATAAGATAAGATAAAACTTTATTAATCCCTCGGGTGGGTTCCTCTGGGAAATTCGGTTTCCAAAAGCACAGCACCGACAGAAGTTACAGTTACAGAATATTATATATATATACACACACACACACATATATAAATACAGAGACATATATAAATAAAATATATGAAGGGGATAAATAGAATAAATAGGAATAAAAATAAAAATACAAGTGAATTGCACATTTCAAGTATTTAGGTCTATTGCACCATTGACTATTAACAAAAGTATTGCACAAAAGCTATTGCACAGTGAGGTGAAGAGGCACTACAGCTTAGTTGTTCCCCCCTCCTTTGTCCACCTGTTCCCCCCTCCCTCCAGAGAGGAGTTAAACAGTTTGATGGCGTGTGGGACAAAGGAGTTTTTAAGTCTGTTAGTTCTTGTCTTGGGGAGAAGCAACCTGTCACTGAACAGACTCTTCTGGTTGTTAATGGCCGTGTGCAGAGGATGCCCAGCATTGTCCATAATGTCCAGCAGTTTTTTTAGTGTCCTTTTCTCTGCCACTGTCACCAGAGTGTCCAGCTTCATGCCGACCACAGAGCCAGCCTTCCTGATCAGTTTCTCCAGCCTGCATGAGTCCTTCTTTGCTGTGCTGCTCCCCCAGCACACCACAGCTTAGAAAAGTACTCCAGCAACCACCGACTGGTAAAACATCCTCAGGAGCTTCCTGCAGATGTTAAAAGACCTCAGCCTCCTGAGGAAGTACAGTCGGCTTTGGGCTTTTTTATACAGGTGCTCTGTGTTGCATGACCAGTCCAGTTTATTGTCCACCCACAGCCCGAGGTACTTGTACTTGTTGACCACCTCCACCTCCTCCCCCTCTATCTGAACCGGCAGTGGACCTTCTCTGGACCTCCCGAAGTCCACAATCAGTTCCTTAGTCTTTGAGGTGTTGAGTTGCAGGTGGTTTGTGTGACTCCATGCGACAAAGTTCCTCACCAGACTTCTGTACTCCTCTTCCTGATCATCCCAGATACACCCCATGATGGCTGTGTCATCTGCAAACTTCTGAATGTGGCATAATTCAGAGTTGTAGCAGAAGTCAGAGGTGTACAGGGTGAAGAGAAGAGGGGACAGCACAGTTCCCTGTGGTGCTCCTGTGCTGCTGACCACAGTGTCAGACGTGATGTCCTTCAGCCTGACAGACACAACTGAAAGTTCCATCTCTCCATCTCAGCTCCATAATAAAATACTGAGCAGGAAAACACAAAGAAGGAATTTCATATTTGGACATTGTTAGGTGTGGTATAACAAGGCCATTCATAGTCTTGGCGATGCATACAGAGAAAGAGGCTCGTAGACACAAGTGACGCCTTTTATTTCATGGTATGGGAATAGCCTCGGGTGACTACTTTTCATGCACCACACAAAGTCTAGAAAGATGCTTTTCGCTGGCTTAACACCTGCTAAAAATGTGGTCACCACCAGGTGGAAACGCCATGTGCTAGTTGAATTGAATGAGACCCCCTCCAGCCCAATCTCTTTCTCTCCATCTGTTTATTTCTTTGATACTCTCAAGTTGAATTCTTCTTCTTCTTGATCTGATTCCCATGCTTGTTTGTTTTTTGGTTAATATGCCCTTATTTACCAACCTTTATCCCTGAAAACATCGGACTGTCTAAACCTCCTGAAAATCATGCATCTTAAAACTACGCCTCACATCAACAAGTTATAACAATCCAAACATTGCCATCCTTTTCAACTACGAGACCAGAGATTTCTTTCTAACTTGCCAATATTTCAGCGGCACAAACGCAGCCAGCAGAGGGCATCGTTACGTTTAGAAACGTTACGTTTAATAGTTGTCATTTTACACATTACCAGTAAATTGGGTTTAAATGTATTTCTAAGGGGGGAATCGTATTCTTAGTCAGAGCTGTCTCTCTCCAATATTATCAGTCTTAAAACTGTCAGTCTGGCTTATTATCTGTACACTGCAGGAAATGTTAGTTCTGCCTATTATTTCTGCACAAATCTAGTTTTTTTTTTTTCTTGAAGCAGATGTTGAGTGAAATTAATTATCAGCTTTGAATTCGACAGATAGATTCCTTCCTCAGCTCCCTCTCTCAAATGTCTTTCCGTTCTTTCCCATCTCCATGCTTTGCAATGAAACCAATAAACACAGCCTACTATATTCAAACTACAGCAATAAAAAGAATACATAGTAAAGTATAGCCTATGCCGCTCTGGAAAATGTGAGCAATTGGAACATTTGAGATGCCTTCAAGGACTGTTGAAAAATACATATTCACTCGCTGAACAACTATGTATGCTTAGGCCTGGACAGCATTACTGGAGCTTTAATAGTATACAAGATGGGTGTCACCAACTTCAGTGTCCTGCTACCACGTGTCCCATCTGAATTCATAATCACCTTTGGCCTGAATTGAGCTCTTCTTTCCTTACAGTATTATTATTATTATTATTTTCTATACCGACCTTTTATCCTGCCTCTGCCTCTGCCACCGAAGAAAACGGGCTTTTCCTGGAATGAAAGAGCTGGTAAAACATTTGGCAATACATTTGAATTTTTATTAAGATACCGTGGCTCGTGATAGACGAGAGCCCGAGTTTCGGTTTGCACGTAAAGGCAGCATCTTTTAACCGCCCACACTGTTGCCGAACAGGAGCTGCGAAGAAGCAGCAGCCGGAGCGACAGACTGTGGGCTAAGTTTGTCCGCCCTGGCTTACCATCACGAGTCTACGGGTCTTTGTTTCTGTGATGAACAAGTACCTCTGCTTTCGCTTAAAATTCACACCCAAAGTAGAGGCGTTAGAAACGGTCAAGTGTGCTCGTGACATTTTGCATAGTTTGTAGCACAGACAGAGAAACAGGAAAGGAGAGAGGGAGGGAGAAGTGCGAGCGACTCCAAAGTTGACACTTCGCTGTCATGTTTGGTACTTGTTGAATAGGCTGTGTACAAACACAACACTGCAGTGTGTGCGTGGGCGGCTGCGTGCTGGGAACAGGTAGGGCTGCTGTTATTTTACTTTGTTCTGCAAGTGGCCTTCAAATTATGTTTACATTACATTCTAACCTTTAGTTAATGGCAACAGTAGCGTTGCTCCTGGTAGCCATTGATCTCAGCTAGTTAGTGAGTAATCAGCTCTGTGGGCGAATATTAGTGGGTTAATATCTGTTCAGTATGTTTATTACCAAATGTTTTATTTGAGGTTCGAGTTCACTATGGTTGTCTGGCGTGGAAACTCATTGCTTCTTAATTTTGCTGTATGTTAATTAAGAACCAATTTCTTTCTGTTGCCAGAGTCTTCTGTATCATCATGAGGCTTTAAGGGCACAGGGAGGACAGTGATGGCAGAGCTGGAGATTGACCAATCCAACCTTCCACGTGTCCAAGAAGGTAGGCTTATACACTCCCACACAGACCCAACTTTAGCAGCTATAGAAAGTTCAAGAGAAAAGTGGTTCTTTGTATGTCTGGAGAAAAGCTTTGTGTGTGTGCGTGTTTAGCCTCTATACATGCAGGTTAGAGATCATGGGCACTTACTGAGCTACAGACATGGAGCCCGTAAGAGTTTTTATTGACACTCTAGCTAAGAGCAGACTTGTCTACCCTTCTGTTTGAGAGAGAATGAGAGCGACCACTTTGTATCCTCTCATTTTTGTGTTATGACTAACTTAAATCAGTGCTCTGTATCTACATCGGATAAGAAGTGTCTTGTTGTGTGTTGTGGCTGATGCAGCAGACAGTGCAGATTTAAGTGCTGTGCTGCATGGTAACAGGAATAAAGCTGGTACCGAATTGTCTGTTAGGAAATCTAAAAAACTCTAGTCTATTTATTGCAGTCAAATTGAATTGCTTTGTATGAAGTCACGAGAAAAAAATAAACACACAGTGATCTGATGATATTTCAATCAAGTTTAATAATTGTTCAAATGTACTAAGCATCTAAAAAGAACTGATCGTCTTTTATGAATCACTATCTAACAAAGGAAACGTGCGCATCATTAACGCTGTTCAAACAACTGAAGTATGAGCAGGGTTTTTCCCTGCAACAGGTTGGTCTGGCCTTTCACCAAAGGAAAATCACCAGGACAAAAATATTTTTAACCAGCATTTTCTAAGTAGGGGTTAGTTTGCCCAATCTTAAAAACAAAACCATTTTTAATTATTGCACGGCCAGAAATAACAAGCAAATGCAAGCATTATAAAAGGTAACAAAACCTCTTTGTCCAAGCTTTATTTGAACCAGTCATTTTTATGTGCGCAGTCAATCCCCCAAAAGGCTGAGCGTATAGAGTTTGGGAGAGCAACCACACAGGAAAGACTAAAGCCAGGTAAAATAAGGCTGGAGTACAAAGTTGTTGTGTACAAAGGGTCATGTTGCATTGCTTTACAGAGATTGATCTCATGAGTGACAGAACTGGCATGCTGGATGCAGATAAGAGCAAAGAATGAGATAGCCGGGATATGTGAATCCATGGGAAAGAAATGGGAATTCAGCTCAGATGAAGGTGCTCTGCAAAATACTCACAATTATGTGCTTGTTTTTTTTAGCTTCTCTAACTATACTGAATATGCTAGACAATAAATTCATATTTGTTTAAAACATTTTAAATGTATTGTGCTGAATAATTTTCAATCTATAGCTTAAAATGACTCTGAAGAAAATGACGCTAAATTGATTTTTATCTGCTTGCATGTAAGTGTGGAAACATTCACAGGTTAGGAACTTGTAAGCTGTCGCCTCAGTGAAGACTCATTCTTTGGCATGTCCAAGCTAATGAATGGGATAGAAGTAGGTCTGCGAGTCTTTTTATCAAGGGAGATAATTCAGCACTCCACTCTTGTTTCCACACACAAAGGGCACACTGTGCAGCTTAGCATTTTTATGCTTTATTGAGCAGGGGCCAGTGCACAAACAAAGCCAGTAATAGCACCTATAAACTTGTCAATGAGGCAATTGCAGTATGTAAATCATCTGTCTGGTCACTGATTTTTTTTTTCTTTATCCATTATCTTTTTTACCAGAGAGACATTTTCTCTTTTTAGTTCTGCGATGGTTTACTTTGTGTTCTTTTGTGCATGCATATGCTTCCTTTTTCCTAAGAGCCAAAGTTTCCCTTGTCCCTTTCCACCTTCACTTTCCTCACCATTTAAGAGCCCCGGCAAAGTCAGCTTTCTTTGTTTCCACTGCACCCCTTATCAGTTCCTGTTTTTTCCCTCCTCTCCTGCTCCTGATATAGCCTGATGTGCTGAGGGAATGCAGCTCCCAGAGGAATTCCCCCCCCACCTCCCCCTCATTCCTAATTTCACTCTCACCAACTGACCCAGAGTCCCAATACCCTCACCTCTCTTTGTTCTCCCTGACAAACTGGTCTAGTTCAGGAGTTATTTGGCCCAGTATGCTGCGTTTATAGCACAACACAAAGATCTGTGGGATGGCCAGGCACTTCGTGGTGGAATCTTGTGCAGAAAAAGCAGTGAGGAGGAGAGCAGAACAGTCCAGAGAGGAAGGGAGCGAGAGGAGAGAGCATGTGGGCGGTCAGTGGGGGATTTTGGCTGAAAATAGAACCCTTGTCATTTCTCCTTTAGCCGGTTTCTTTGTTTGGCAGGCATTTGCAACTGCTGCTATCCAAGTAGCTGTGAAGATGAAAGTGAAATATCTCTGTCTGTGTTTGAGCGGCTGTTCCTGCGCGCTGGATCATAGACATGATCTGCATAATTTTGTTTTGGAAGATCGGCTGTTAGTGCGCTAATAAAAATACATTCACCTATGTGTTTCTGTATTATGAGTGAAGGTTGCAGTTGAAAAAAATGCATTTAAATGTATGGAAAACAGACTTTTCCATACGACTGTCTAGGCTTTAAGGTCATAGCCGTGGTAGGTTCTTGCTTAAAAATTGGATATTACAAAAGTCAAACTAGTGGGGAGCTCTGTGCTATACAGTGATGCTGACTCAGGCTTTTTTTTGTTTATTTTTTTGCTTTTTTTACATTATGTTTTTGCTTTGTACTCTTTCTCACTCTCAGTGGATCTTATCCTTGTTTTTTCCAAACGTAGCATTAATTTTTTTTCCCTGCTGGATCTTTGATTCACTATCCTCTTAGAAAACAGACACAACCCCATTAAGGACCTTCATTAAGAAGCTTACAGTTGGATTGCCTGCAGTCACACTGAGCATATGTTTTTTGGGGGGGATTGGTGGCTCTGAGTGTCTCACACCTTGTTTCACAAAACCTGTTTAGAAGTAACAATTGTGAAGTCTCTGTTTCCAACCCCTATAGCAGTGCTGTGGAAAAACAAGTTCGCCCACAATGCAGACACACCCACATGCACATCCATGCTCATGCCAGAGAAGACTGTCATTTCTTTCATTTTCCCCTCATTTTCCGCTTTGCTCTTCTTTCTTCGTTGGATTCGAAGAGTAAATTGTTTGGACTTGTCATTTTGTACCGTCGGATAAAATCAATCCTTCGACTTAAACCCTCCTCACCGGCAGACTGGACCCATAAGGGCAGGTTAGAGATCCATTTAGCGGATAGTCTCTTAAGCTCAGCGACAGGTGTAAGTGGTAATGCATGTCTGTTTTGGTAAAATTCTCAGTGTAGGCTTGTAGGGTCGTTCGTGTTGTAAAGAGGCTTCCTTTGGGGCTTTGTGCTGTCTGGGTGATTTTCATGGCCTGTGACAGTTGAGCCTCTCTAGATTGAAACCTACTCCTCAGAGACTTCTTCTTAGCAGGTTGTTTTTTTTTGTTGTTGTTTTTTTTTTACTGTCCTATTGTCAAACAAGGAAGAGCCTTTGATTGTCTATAAAACGTTGGATACAATTGTGTTTTGTATAAATGAAGAAAATTGTTATAAGCATTATAGGATTAGGCGTTAGTGGTCAAGATAAAGTTCAACAAAATGCGAGAGGAATGCATATTTAGATAGGTATGAGTTAGATATGAATGAATGTCTTGAAACATTCTTCAAGCTTGGAATGGATCAAACACCTGATGTTATATTTGTATTCACCTGCTGTCCTGTAATCCTAATATATCCCTATTAGAATGAATGTCGACTCCACCAACTTGTTGTCGTCATCAGTATTACCATCTAATACATCTCCAGATAGTAAGTACATTTCAGAGATCTGTCTGCCTTTTATTTAAAACCTTTTTTTTTTTTTTTTTTTTTTGGGGTAAATGTGTACTTCATTTGTCTATACACCTTTAATAATAACACGCTGCTCTCCATTAAGCATCCTCAAGCAAGTGGCAACCTGACCCCTGAACAATCCAGTGCAATTTAACACAACAGCCCTGGCACAAATTCTTTTTTTTTTTTTTTTTATACCCGCTCATATTAATAATTTTTTGTTGACAGTTATGTGTTTATTTTGAGGCTGTGGTTAAAGGTAACATTTTCCTGGACATCTGTCCATCCACTTATTCAACTTATGGTCACAGCTGCCTGGGTACAGACTTTACCAATCTGTCACAGGGCTAGAAGGAAGAGCATTAGAAGTGTCTCTCAGTCTAAAAACTTACAAGCATCAGAAATTGAGTAGCTTTGATAGTATGTAAGCTCATGCTGGTGTACCCAATTGTCCAAGCAGTATATATCACTACTAGGTTTTCCTGAAAGTTTAGAAATATTATCTGTCTATATATCCTAAAAAAGGCTAAAAGAATAAAAAAAAACAAAAAACAACAATATCAATGTAAAATGTGTTATAGCCTGCATATAAATTTTAAGCTTTCACAAGCTAATCAGGTTATCTTAAACAACTGAAAGCATGTGTGCAACATTTGTGGAGCCATTGTCTCCACAACCGTTACACAGCCCGCTGTGTTGGGCTCAGTGGATGGATTAGCAGAAGGACAGGTGTTTTTAATTGGCCCAGTCTCTGGCTCAGCATGAAAGGTTTTCAGCAGTGAGCTAAATCTCCTCTTAGACACTGTCCTCTGTCGTTCTTTTGCTATTTAGAAGCCTCCATTGTACGAAAAAGCAACTCTCTGGGTTCCCTGATGAAAATCTATTAGGTAGCTACCGGTAAGCGGTTTTGGCGGGGTCACTGTAAGCTGTGTGAGTGGAGAAATGGAAGAGTTGGAGAAACATCTAAGCCACAATGCTGCTGTCTGTGTTCATTTTCTCCTGAGTAACGTTTGAGTTTGTTTGCGAGATCTTTAAATACCGATAAGAAGCTACTGTGCCTCATTAAGGACTACAGTAAGCACTTAATATGTTTATAGTTTAGATTAGAATAACAATTGTATAATTCTTATGTTCTTAAGTCTATGTTAAAGTGCTAGTCTTTGCAGCATTCTCTGGTGAGAGTTCACTAATGACATATCTAGCAGCAGGTGGCCAGACTATTGGATCACAGGATATGAAAGACTTGTGGCTTGATATGGAGTACCAGACAGAGTTGTAATACAGCAAGCTTGTAGTTAAAGCCTTTGGATTTATGTCAGCCTTACAGCTTTCATTCGACACACTGTACATTTGTACCATCTGCAATAACTTAAAGGTTTGCAGTCAGCTGCTCTTAAACTTTGCATATTCATTTGGTAGGCATAGTGAGCACATAAGTGAAAGAAAAGCATGCATCTCGGCATCTCTTAGCATCCTTTTAACAATGAGCGAATGACTTTGTGTGTTGTACTGCTGTTACTGTTAAAAGCTGCTCACACACACGTGTAGCACATGAGCATCGCTCAGGACGGTGGAGCTGCTATTTTGCTCTAAAAGTCTGTGACTGCTAATTTTGGGCACTTGAATCTTTCTCTGAAATGCAGCTACCCTGCTATAAACATTTTATAAGATCCTTTCATGTATTTAACAGTGATGCCAGAGTGGTGGACGGTTGCTTTTTCCAGTTTAAAGGGACACTCCTCTGCTTTTGTCTGTGTCGTGTAAACATCCATCATAACACACAGCACTTGTATCCTATTGTTTCCCTTTGGACAGACTGTTGGACCAAAAGCAGCACAGTTCATCCAAAGGCTTAGCTTTTGTTTTTCGATGGAGCCATTGACATCCATTCCTGACTGCTGTCGGTTTTCTGTTGTTTTAGTAATCGTCAGCCTCTGAGAACTCCTCACTTTATTAAACACTTGTATCCCACCCCTTCATTCATTTGTGAGCACTTTGTAACTGTTTGTAAATGTTGCTGTTGTCTATTGTTTCAGTGTGCCAGTGTTTTGCTGTGCTGGAGGATGGAGCGCTGGCACACAACCTGCAAGAGCAGGAGAGTAAGTACAAAGTTAAGCAGCTATTTGACAGCTGCATACTGTGCAAGCGTCTACTAACTTCTATTATGTGAGCTGCACTCCATTCTGTCTCAGTGAACCACCACTGTATGTTGGGTTCATCTTTTCCTGAAGTATTCACAACCGCAGTGTTATGCTGCAGACTTGCCAAGGACTTTAGAATTGCACTGGTGTGCCAAATAATGCAATCCAAAACAACAGCTCCCTCGAGTATTTTAATTACGCAACCAAAATTTTATGAACACTTTTCAATAAGTGTCAACTCTCGCACAGATGTATATGTACTACATAACATATACATATGTATTTCCATGAAAGCCTTTTTGGTTGCTGCTGTGGTGTCTCTGTACATCTTTGTAAAAAAAAAAAAAAAGCCATACAATTTGGTATGTATTTTTAAGATTCCTCGAAAGTGTCATCACTGAAGAGCTGGCATGCAGCAAACCATGTTTCAGATAATCAAAACATTCATAATGATTTAAAATGAAAACAGATTTAAAGTTCAAATGCAATATAGTAAATATTAATTCATATGTAATAGATCAAATACGGTCCCTTTTGATACTTGCATTGCACGTTGCCTTACTATCTCCCCTTTTCTCTGCCTTGCACTTACAGTCGAGCAATACTATACCACCAACATTCAGAAGAACCAGCTTGTGCAGAATGACATCCGTGTAGCCAAGAAGCTGCAGGATGAAGAGGAGGAGCAGCAGGCCCAGCAGAGTGCCCTTCAGAGACAGGCCTCCAGACAACTGTAGGTGACTCCTCAAAGCACACTCCTGCAATAACCACACTGTGCTACATGCAACCCTTACGCGACTGCATGGAAATTTATTGCACAAATTTATGTCTTCTTTTACTTTGCTGCATGTTATGTTGATTATTGTATCCATAAATCACAAATATGAGAAGTAATTTTCTTCTGCGACTGCTTTGTAGAGAGGAGCAGGACTTTGAGTACGCCCGTGTGATTCAGGAAGAACTCCAGAGATGTGCTGAGGAGGCTCAGAGGAGGGAGCTGGATGATGAGGTGAGCTTTTACTCACATCTCTTTGCTTACATAGCATATTTTATTACCAACCTGTGCATAAATATTTTTTTTTTAAAAAGCAATGTGTATTTAATCTTCTTTTACAGTACCCAACATTCAAAAAAATAAATCTACCTTTATGGAGATAAGAAGAGTCTGGTTGGACCCCTTTGAAATGAGATGATGCATACATCTCAAAGGGTTTACCCAAATATTGGAACTTTATCATAACCTTAAATGGGTTATTTACCTTAGCACCCATGCTCGCTATAGCCTAGGTTAACTGGGGAGCTTAACCATGAGCTGTCATGCATTTAACCAAATAGGGAGAAACCTGTTAGGTTTGGTAACTTTGAACATATTTGATTTTAAAAAAAAATCTTATCTTTAGCTCAGTTGACTTTGATGGAAAGTGTACTAGTGTTATAATACTACATGGCTGGTAAGCTCATCTTACTATAATATACAAAATCTCTCTCTGTCTTTCTGCATGTTCATTTTTTATGTGTGTGTGACCGCCAACACCTCCCTAGATGATCAGGAGAGCATCCAAACTTGGCACACAGGTACATCTTAGGCCCATGAAGGTTCTTATCTATATCAGATATTGTGATGTTGTAACTAGCAACGGGATAAAATAATCTGTTTTCAGCATTACTGTCCCTATAACACTTTATGAAAGTATTTTATCATTTTTATGATAGTTTTCATGACAGTAGTATCTGATTTATATCCACAAATTTTCAGTTATATTTATCCTGATGTCATCATAATATATTACCTGGCAGCGACCTGCTAATGTTCTAAAAGAACCTGTTTTTTTTTACCTGTTTTCTGTTATTTCAGTTTCAAAATAATTATATCTCATTCATATACATAAAAGCTGAATTATACATGATCTCTCGTGTCTTCATGTTGCCTAGTAATCAATCAGCAGTAGGCTAAAATTACCCTTTTTTGCATTTATTCACCTTAAACGCCTTATAATATCATCATTTTAATGTCACAGCGCACACAGGTCAAACAATACAGTAGCATGAGCATGCATTTGTATTTTAAATGTATTTCTTAATGTGTATCTCTTTCTTGTGCAAATCTATAGTTTTAAAGTCAAGTCAAGTTCAAACCACTATAGACTATTCTAGAAGATATAGACGTGATCCTTGAATGAAAGATGTGCAAAGTAGAAAATTAGTTTTCCTCTACCAGCCACTCATTTTTGTCATTTTTAATTTAAAAGCTCCATGGTATTAACTCCGAACTGAACGGTTCCCCTGATAATAAGATAAAAAACCTTGACAGCAAACTTTGCAAAGTAAAATATTGTGAGGGATTTGTTCCTGAAAGAGGAACAAATCCTTTTCCATGGGCATCAAGTTGCTGGCAGTAACCAGAGCAGAACAGGATACTGTATGAACAAGTTTACCTTCAGCACAAACTAATACTTGGAGAGATACTCGTTTCCCGTCTGTCCTTGGAAGTATGAGCATTTCTTTCTTTTGTTAAAAGGGATAGCACAAATATATATTTTTTTAACTTTTTTTGTATGATATGCATACAAACTTACAAAACAATGTGAAAAAAATCAGGTGAAAAGTAAGGAAAAATCTTTTTTTTTATAGGATTTAGTGATGGTAAAAGGTAAATTAATACCACTGGCATTCCCCTTTTAAAGTCAGTGAATTCACACACAGCACAGGGACTCATAGGCATTTATGGCACTTAGGATGTATTTATATATCATTTAATTATGCGCCTGTTACAGGGAGTATCATATGGCTCATTCTGCTCACACTTAGGACTAACTGAGTAAATAATGAATCCCACTGGCAGCAAAGTGCTGCTCTGGGCCTCGGGTGCATCCATCGCTCCAAAAGAGGGCTTTAAAAGCACGGTCAGCTGTTTAGCACAGTCGTTCAAGCGATGATGGCTCAAGCAGTTTCACCGGTGCTTAGCTCCAGACATGGACCAGCAAGCGCTTTATCCAGAATGCATTCATATGTGCGCATTTAGTCATGCAAAACTTGCACACTGTCGTATTCTCAATTTTGTTGTTTAATATTTTAATCTCTAAATAAATCATTTAGATTCTAATAAACTCTATTACAGAATGATGGCTTGAATGTTTTAGCCCCATTAGCTCTATGTATAGGAATATTACTTCTGACTGAAAATATTTCAACAGAAATGTATTGCTATGAAACTTTGTACTTACATTTATGATCTTGGGAAAAAGAAACCTATGACATCAGCGATCTCCTGATCATTTCGTTAGCGTTGCCATGAAATTAACAACTAACTAATACTATGATCAAGTTCAGTTCCTTAGTTTATCAACTGATATTTGCAAAATTAGTGCCATGTCTATTATCCATAGCTGCACTTTGCTTTTAGTGCTTATTGGTTTAACAAATTATGCATTTTATGACGTGTCGATGTGAACTCGATAGCATGATGACATTATCATTTAGATGAATCACTATTTGACCTGAGTATAGCCTCAAAGATGTACAAGGTGTATCTGTTCATAAAATACGGTATTATGCAAAAGGCTCGACCCTCATTTCTTTACATTTTCCTGGGAAATAGATGCTGCAATTTAAGCATATTTTTGAAATGCAGTGTATAAGGCAAAAACAGATTTTGTGCAGTTTTAAGAAGCTTAAAAGTCAGTTTTTGGTATGACCACCTTTTTTTCAACACATCCTTAACTCTCTTAGGCGAGCTTTCTTGTAATTTCTGTAAGTAGTCTTCAGGAATAGTTCTCCATTGAAGGACATTTAAAGCCCTTCTTTGGATGTTGGCTTCCTCTTGTTCCGTTTTCTGCCACAATGTTTTAATAATGTTGAGATCTGGGTTCTGAGACGCTATTGTCTGTTTTTCAATCTAGCTATGCTTTTATGCACTGTGATTGGCATCAGTGTCATGATTTTAAAAAATAAATAAAGCTATTCCCATTCAGATGCTTTCCAGATGGTGTTGCATGCTGGATCAAAAACGAACAGTAATTTTCTGCATTCATAATTACATCAAAACTCTAACCATGACAGCGCATCCACTGTGTTTTAGACACTGTAGACACTCACTGTTATCCTTCTGTCCTGATCTCCTGTAGAACCAAAATATTAAGATTTGGTTTATCTCTCCATAGGACTTCCTGCCACTCATTTTATTTTAGTCTAGTTCTTGTGTAATTTGGCATTCTTAAGCCTTTTCCCTTTCTTTATGAATGGCTTTTTGACAGCCACGCTTCCACTGAGACCATTTCTAGGTGGCCTCAGTGAACACTACACGGATCAACTGAAGGGCCATGCATCAAAGTCATGTGTCAGGTTTTTGCTGGATTTTTTTCCCCCTATTTCTTGAAGACATGTCTTTCAGCTTTTCAGATCAAAGTAGCAGATGTGTAACTTCTCTTGTCTCCACTTTAGTTTTCTCAGTGTGTTTTTTTTAAGGACACTTTGCACACCATCCCAAGATACTCCGTGCCCTTGGTAATCAGTACAAAAATATTATTTTATGCTATCAAACTTTGTTATCTTTGACATTTTTTTATCATGCTAACAAAATGGCAACAGTTGATGTGCTTTTGTGACAGGCTGCTAGTAACAAAGTGCCTAAAGATTCAAATTAAAATAAGCTCTTTATTCCTCCCTTCACTTTGGTCTCTTTTTTATGCTTCAGTGATTTACAAGTAAATGTTAAATGGCTTAACAAACAAAAAACATTCCTCTGAAATTGCTCGTGTGAAGTTTGTCTCCTTAGACACAAGCTATAAAAGAAATCAGCCGTGGCTCAAGATGCTTACACAGTGCTGTACATCTAGTTTTAATATAAACAAACATGAGCATGACCATCTGGTTACAAATCCAAGTTTGCAATATAAATATAATGCTTGGATAGCTGTTTTTACATGTATCTATCTCCTGTTTATGGTATGGAAGTGAACCTCTACAGAGCTGTAAATACAAAAACAATTCATCTTGCAGCCAAAACATGGTTGTCCAACCAGATGGTTCTCATCAATCACCACTCCCACGGTGTTTGAATGTTCACACACAAGGCAAATCCTGCCCTCCTCAATGATGCTGTCTTGATGCATTTTGTATAACTTGCTTTACCAAAAAGAAATTCATCTGATTCTTTGAATAACATGAATGGTGTCACTGAGAAACGAGAAGTCTATTGTGCTGGAAAAAGTCATCGACTCAGCCATGAAAACTCTCCAGCTGGCCTGGTTGTCTGTTTCACATGGCTACTACAGCAAAATATTTTCTCTACATGGCAGTTTCCTTTTTGGAGAAGGCTGTGTACAAAAGCTCCTTGTTTGGAGGGTGTGAGGTCATAGAGGGCTATAAAATTCCTTGATCATTAGTAAAGGGGTTGGGTTTGAACTCTGTGGTTTACACTTTACATTAAATGTAAACCCTAGTTTACTTTTTTGGCTCTGCAGTATTTTCTTTTTATGAGTGTTGACGTGGGGATCAAATGATGGACTATTAGCGCACACGTTAGCTTGCTTTCCATAATGACAGGGAGATCAGAGGTGTTGATTAAATATTTGCCTCCCTGTAGATCGTGTCTTTAATTAAGGAACAGAAGGCATCAGGCTGTGCACTTTTAAATGCCAGATCCCTGTGGCACTGCACGCCTAACCTGCCATGGCAAGCTGCTGATTGTCTGCTGATGCTGGCAAAGTGGCTCACACAAATGTCCTGATTGCAAGGCAAAAGCAGCTGTGCTTGCTTTTGCTTATGATTTATGTTGTAAATGCTGCCCACAGAGGGAAATCTCATAGAATTCACTGGTTGAATTTTGATGATTTATTGGTAGCACAAAAAAGTAGCACTCAGATACATTGAAGCTGGACCGTAGAGACACACAGCTGCTCTGGTAAGACCAGACAATCCCCTGTGACAGTGTTACTTCAAGTGGAGCAGTGGCATTGATCTGCTTCTGCTGTAAAAGTTTACTTTTTCTTAATTTTTTCTTACAGGTTCTATTCAGTCAGAGTTCTAAATCCTGTGGTGTCTCTGGCCACCCAGAACAGAATTAGTTAAATGACTGCTATTAAGATGTCACATCACCTCACAGCAGTATCAGATCCCCCAACATAACTCTGCATGTCCAATCTAGTAAGATTCCTGTCTTCATGTAAAAATGTGGTCTAAGGTTTTGGTCCATTTTGGTTGTTACCTCACCAATGAGAGCAAATCTAAAGGAGCTACGCGAGTTTAAAGAGTGGTGTGAGGTTTAAACCGACGAAGGAATATCTGGAGCCCAAGACAGCTCTCTGCTACATTATGAACAAAAGCAAAATCATCCATATGGGATATATTAATTCATGGATAAGATTTTCCTTCATTGTCAAATTGCAGCTGTTGATTTTATCTATGTTATATTGCCCTCTGTTGGTGGAAAAGGGTACAATGTATGTGGAGCCTCATTCTTGCAGTTATGTCGACTCATAGTTCCACATCAGTGTAACCCGACCATTTATTGTGTCATTCTTTTAATCGGGGAAGCTCAGTTTTTTTGTTTTTTGTTTTATAATTTAGTCTTTTATTTGCTCTTGGTTTTTTTTGTTTGTTTTTTTTACTATGTCATACACTAAAAGATTCTGTCATTCTTCACATTATTTTATAGAAATGCCTTACATGTTGTTGGTGAATCTTGTTGAAAACTAAACTGGAAAATAGAAAAATATCTTTGATTAAGTGCTTATTTGATGGAAGAGATCATTTTATCTGCTGAAAGTCATATTTGTGTACACACTGGCCTTGTTTCCACAGGAAATTGCCAAACGGTTGCAAGAAGAGGAAGAGGAGAGTATCAGGAGACGAAGTAGAGGGTCAGGGAGCCATAGTGAAGGTAAAGCTTTATTGTATATAGTTATGAAGGTTGTTTAGAAATTTTCACATTGTTTAAATAAAATGTTTTGGGGTTTTTTGATATTTTTAGTGGTTTGCAGAAGGCTTTGTTATACTATAGGACACAACCTGGCATTATTTAGCTTCTTACTAAACATTCTTGGCTCTGCTTGTGATCATTACTGCAGCTGTATTTAAATCACTCACCACAGATACTACAAGGCCATGAACAAAAAAGTTGCTCATTTGTTCATGAATATCTTCATGGTTTTTTTTTTCTTACTTGCTCTCATGTTTGTTTTGATATTGTCTTTAACGCATGGAATTACATTTACAGCATTTGCAGGGCTCATTCTTGTATGTAAATGCATGGAAATATGTCAGTTATATTTCATCCATTTATACTAATTGTAGATTGTATTGCTGTGTTACCTCATCATTAATAATAATCACTAACAGACTCACCCACCCACCCTTTTTTGTTTGCATGTTTGGCATTGCCAAAGGCAGCACAAGTGACCCTGCACTGCTATCCCTACAACAGCACACACACAACAGCGTTTGCCAGGGGGAAGAGCAGTACCCCAGCACCACCACCAGGTGGCGATCATCTACTTCTCACTCAGACATAACTGGGCCTCAGACTAACTCCCCAAGGGGGTTAGCAGCTCAGAAAAATACAACTTCATGGTCAAATCAAGGACACCCCAATTCCATTAGGCAAATTAGGAGTGAATTGAGAGAGCCTTTGTGTGAAAATTCAGATGACTCGGACACAGTTTTCTCTGAACAGCTCTCTGTTTGGTCCCAGAGGCTGAATGAAAGATTCAACACTGCACCTGCTCGACAGCGGGCATCTTTACATCAGCCACAAGAGAGAAATTGCAGAAGAGTTTACTCTCGTAGAACATTCTCAGACGAGTTCAGGGAGGAGAGAGAAGAGTGGGACGAGGACTTTTATGAAAATGGTGATCTGAATGAAGGGAGGCCTAGGAATCAGGATAAAGAGAGGAAGTACAGAGCTGAGTATGATATCAGAGGTCAGGATCCAGGCTCTCAGTTAGTCGAGTTTAGAGAAAAGCGACGCAGTCAGAGTGAATCTGTTCGGCTGCATGACAGGGATACACACAGCAACAGAGACTTTGCAAAGACCTGGAGCTACAAGGACAGCCCTGACAAACACGTCCGTTTTCGAGATGATAAGAGGAGCTCTCGCAGGGAGCAGAGTGAAAGCAGCCAAGTGTGGAAGATGCTGGCCCGTGTCCTCAAAGAGAGGGGTGTGCCTGTGAAGCTTGGTGGCAATGGGGCGCCACTGCAAATAAGGCCTCAAAGCAGAGACAGCCAGGTGTTTCATGGGAGTGAGGTCTCCTGCGGCGACTCCCAACCACATCAGAGAGCCTTCCACAGAGCTGCTTCCACGAGGCACAGTTTCCATGGAGATATTAGGGAGAGGAAGAGATTGTCATACCGAGAGAACAGTGGGAGAGATCACAGAGAAGACCGAGACAGGCATCATGATAATGGAGAGATTTATGAGATTAGGAGAAGGGACTCAGACCTTTCTAAAAGAGAAAGACAAGGCAGTAGAAGGTGGAGTAACAATGATGAGAGGGGAGAGAGGAATGTAAATAATTATAGAGTCAGGAGGGCAGCAAGCGAGCGGAGGCATTTACACAGGACCGCAGAAGAAAGCTTAAGCTCAGAGGAGGAGCAAGACGTGGAGAGGAGAATAAATGTACCCCGCCGAAGAGCCCCAGGACGTAGCCAAAGTCTCAGCACCAGCAGCAGGGCTTCAACCAGGGATAGGTCAAGGCGCACAGCAGCAGGTAACACTTAGACCTGCAGCCAACTCTAATCTGCAGAGGGAAAGCTTCCAGCATGGTGCTGTCCCTCTCTGTGTACATCTGCTCCTCTCATCTTCCCTTAATCATCCCCTTATCTGGACTTGGGCTTTAGTGGTGTCTTGATTCCTTACTGAAGTGGGACGTTTCCCTGTTTCATATCTACAAAATCAGTGGTCTAAAATAGTCTTTGCTTTGTACTTTAATTCTCTACTTTTCCTTCTTCTAATTCTTTTTTTTTTCTTTTCATCTTGAGGGTTGTAAGATAATTAATTCCAGGGAGTTGCTTTCATTTTGCATCTTTTCACCTTGTGCTGTCATTTCAAATGTCATTGTAAATAACCTTTCCCCGACTCTTTCGGTAAACTTGAATGATTAATGGGTGATGGTTTTTTTTTTTTTTTTTTTTTAACAAATCATGTGCTCATCATCATCACAGTTGCTCAATTTTCTGTGAATTTGACACTGTCAAACTTCATCTTTAGGAGCACCACTTCAACCAGAGCTGAGTGAAACTAATCTGAGCCTGGGGGAGCTGCAGCAGGTTTTAGAAGATGAAGAACTGGCCCTCAAGCTACAGGAGGAAGAGGAAAAGCTGTTTGGGAGGGTAACTGATCCAAGAATTTAACATGAAACACTGTAGTTTAGAAGGTTAGCAGAAAAACAGAAGTTTGGTTTGTTGATCTGAACATTTACTTTCTGTTTCCTCACAGAACTCTCAGCCATCTCAACGTTGTCCTTATCCAGACGGGGACTTCAGAGTAGCACAAGTGGCACAGGATGAGGTGGAATGATAAACTGACATGTCATCAGTATCCGTTTATTTAACATCCAACTGATTAGTAAGATCATGCCTTTTTTTGTGTAGGAAATTGCACGATTCATGCAGAAACAAGAAATTAAATCAAAGCGTAGATCTCGTGAGCTGGAAGGACCTGAGTCTTGGCGTGAGCATAGGGCGATGATAAATCATCATGACAGACGAGCTGCAAGAGAGAGACAGGTTTGTTTGAACATGTGGTTAGGAATTCAAGACAAAGACAAACATATACACAGACCTGTTATGCATATGTGTGAAAGGTCTTTATTGGGTGCTTCTGCCAGCAGAGGTTTTAAACAAGCTGAGAAACCTCTTTGTTCATTTCAGGTCCAACGAGAGAGACTTGACTCAGAGGGCTTTCCTTCCCCGACTGAGGACTGCTCTCCAGAGAACCTTCCGCCAAGTCCCACCACCACTACACCGTAATTAACAAGTTAAATCTCTTAATTAATGCTGTATGTCTGATATTTCAAAAATATGGTGACTTATAGCTGCTACATTTATAGATCAGCCCAGCAGATTAGAAACATTGCAGAGGAATTGGATCCAACCTTCCAGGCGAGGAGGCAAGGCACAATGAGCCTCCAAATGGGACAAATGGGTATTTGAACTGAACTGAAATAAAACCACTGTTGAAACTGTTGAAACAATAACTTGACAGTTCCTTTTCCTCCATTGTAGGTCCAGCTACTCAGCCCCTTCCTGTGCCACAGTCAGGTCTAAATGAAATGCTTGAGGAGCCTACATTTATTCCGCCAACAAAGCGTCAAACAGACAAATCAGGACGAAGTAAATCCAAAGAGAAGAAGGAGAACTGCAAGCAACAGTGATCTCCAACACTGTGTTCTGCTGTAGGCCATACACCGTTTCTTTTAAAACACTTAATCAGTTCAGCTAGAGTTCTCATTGCTTATTATTTTAGGGTTAAAACTGACACGAATAGCATTCACTCAGCTGCCCCTACTAGCACTTTTTTTTAGAGCAGTGGAATAAGGAGACTTTTTAGATTCTCGATTGAGTAAAGACAACATTTTAAAATCATGGCTTTTATAAATGCTAAAGGGAAATGTTGGGTTTGTTATTGTATTGTATTTTATATGTAGTTAACCAGTATACTGTCAGCTGGATCTCTCAGTCCTCCCCAAGTTGTGCCTACACTTTATTTACATTACAAATACACTAAACCATCCAAGTAGACTTCTATGTTCTGCCACCTAGTATATAACTTCATCCCATTGTCTGAATCAGAATACTTTAATAATCCCTAAAGAAATTATGTCTAAACTAGGTATAATGTGGGAAAAATAATTATTTGAACCCATGGTGAATTTGTAAGTTTGCTCACTTATGAAGATATGAACAGTTTTTATTTTATGGTAATTTTATTTTAATGGAGTGAAACAAAATATTAACAAAAATCCAGAAAAAACACATTATATAAAAGTTATAAAATGCTTTGCAACTTGAAGCTTCAGTTCCCTCCCTCCCTCCACAGATTGGATTGAGGTCTGGAGACTTGTTAGGCCACTCCATGACCTTAATATGCTTCTTCTTTAACCACCCCTTTGTTGCCTTGGCGATATGTTTTGAGTGCTTGTCAAATTGGTAGATCCATTCACAACCCCTCTTCAGTGTTCTAGCTGAGGGAAAGAGGTTCTCATCCAAAACCTTCACAGTACTTGGCCCTGTCCATTTCCCTGTTATTGCAGTCAAGTTGTCTGTACTTTTAGCAGGAAAACAGCCCCAAAGCATAATATTTACACCTCCATACTTGTTGTAAGTATGGTGTTCTTTGGATCACACTCAGTTTCTTTACCTCCAAACACAGTTGGTCAAGTTGATGCCAAAGAATTTGATTTTGGCTTCATCTGACCGCAGCACTTTCTCCCATGTCATTTTATTCCACTTCTGAATAGTCGCACAACTGTTTTTACCTTCTCACTAAGCTTCTTGCTGATAGTCTTGTAGTCCATTCCAGCCTTGTGTTAGGTCTACAGTCTGGTCAGTAACTTCCTCTGACAGCTCTTTGGTCTTGTCCATGGTGGTGAAAACTTTGAAATTGATTCTGTGGACAGGTTTGTTTTATACACATCAGATTGCCAGTGTCTGTAATTGATTGACGGATTGTAATTGCCTGTATGTGCGGGGATATAGGCAATCTGTGGGAGCCAGAATTCTGGATTGGTTGTAGAGGATCAACCGATCCTCTGTATTTTTGGTTGAGATTCTGTTGCTCTCCATTAAAATGAAGCTACCATAAAAATTAGAGACTGTTAATTTCCTCTTAAGTGAGTAAATGTACAAATTCAGCAGGGGAGCAAATAATTATTTCCTCCACTCTATTTCTTGGGGGAATCTCCAGAAGCATGTGAACGTTAATCTTTACAAAGAAATAGTGACAAAGTAATCTTGTTTCAAAGCAGTTCTTGTCATGTTTGCTGTTATCCAACGACAATCAAACTAACTTTGTTTACTTTTTATAGATGGAAATCCCAGAAGTTGTAAAACTGGATCACATTAACATAGTGGTAGTGAAAGAAGTCAAAATTAAATGTAATTATTTCCCACTCGAACGAGGAAGTTCATTATACTCTTGCTGACAGCTCATGGAATAAATAAAACTATAGCTCTATGCTATAGCTACATGAAGCTTAGCTGCTACTATTACCTTTTGGAGCTTACAACTACATTTCGCAATCTCTGAAATCCAACACCAAAGACAGACTTTGAACTAAAACACTTGCATGTTTTACCAGGTCACTTTAACACTATTCCTAATGCCAAACAGGAATCTAACAGAAGTGACTGGAAATAATTTTGATGCATGTATTACTAT
Source organism: Aulonocara sp. 'chitande type north' Nkhata Bay (assembly GCF_057382095.1). Classification (NCBI taxonomy): domain Eukaryota; kingdom Metazoa; phylum Chordata; class Actinopteri; order Cichliformes; family Cichlidae; genus Aulonocara; species Aulonocara sp. 'chitande type north' Nkhata Bay. The sequence continues at coordinate 35,537,289 of NC_141363.1, forward strand.
TTATTGGTCTCTCTTTTTGTTTTGTGTATGTTGTTCTTGCTGCCACATTTAAACTCTTTTCTTTACACAACTGAAATACGACACCATGACTGCAACTATTCTGTACATAATAAATACAATCTTTATTGCTTGTTCAAAAATGAGATGTAAGTACAGTGTAAAAATACATATAATCAGTTTTATACAGTACTTTAGACAGCTGAAGACATTTTATAGGAAACCACCGTGAGACAAAATTATACATTCAAACCAAAAGTACATGACATTCATCAGGTAATATTCAGCAGGTATAATAAAGTGCTGCAGTCGTATTAAAATGTCACTGTATGACTGTACTGTAATGTTAACACTTTTTCACTGCGCCACCTGTGAACTTTGAAGTCTTTAACTGATTTTGCTTTGTTGGAGAGGTGACTCATACGCTGCTCTATTACTATAGGCGTGGGTAAACGTTTTCAGGCAAAGCCCACACAGTATATTTCTCAAATGTTCCATGAAGAAACACTTGCCTTTTACAGACCAGGGGAGCAATAGAATTAAAAAACAAAACAAAAAAACGTTTGGTCTAATCTTGCTGCCCACTCTGCTGTTCTAGAAGAAACTAAAAGTAACGCACTCTACTCTACTCTCTCTGGGGGGTTTCCGCTTGGCCCCTGGGTTTAGCTTGCATGTCATTTACATTAGTCAAGCATATTTGTTCACAGGATTTCCCAAGACATTCAAGAGTTACAGCGATAATTGGTGGATTTCCCATGTGGCACTCGTGAGGAATACTGAAAGATTTTCGCAATTGTGTTACTAAGCTTTAGAGCATTTCATTTTTGTTTTTATTCTGACCTGTTGAACGCATACTTGATCTGATAAACACTTAGTCATACAGCGTGCCTTAACATGCTCAGTGATTGTCACAGCTGAACGATTTTTACCTTTCATTTGTGAACCATTCTGTACACTCAGTATTTCACTAATAGGTCTCCCTAGTGCTTCATCTTGAATCGTAGCTTTATCTACTTAAAATAGGGAAGTCCCTTCACTGGGCTTTTTTTGACCAGTTAAGCAACAGTTGGAAAGTCCATATAGTTCCTGGTAAAGTTCAGTGGAGTGGAAGAGGCTACGTGCAATAATGAGTCTAGCTACCTATTTTCACAATTTAACAAATAATAATTATAAAAAAAAAAAAAGACAAACTGTAAATGACCAACAGATAAAACAATTAAAACAACAAAACTGCCATAAACAGCAGGTAGGTTGCTATGTTATGTTGAGGCTTTGAGCATATGTAAAACCATACTACTGGGAGGTAATATAAAGGCTCAGAAAGTAATATGACTAAAATCAGTCTGTTACACCCACTTGCACACTCACCCACGTCGTATTTTCAAACTGAGCAATACTTGGCAGTTTTACCACTCAGGCGTCCAAATAACAGATTAATGACTGTCTATCATACTCTTACTGACTACAGCTGTTTTACAGTGTACTGGGGCAAGTAGACTGAACTTTGAATGCAGTTTAAAAACGTAATGGCAAAAAGGCTAGCTTTTGTTGATTGTTATTTCATGACTGTGTTCACATTTCAAGATGGCAAAAAACCAGCCTGCTGTTAGAATTTACATGGTGAATAACCTATTGTTAAGTCCACTTTCTTCTTTCCCCTCTCAGAATTCCCCTTCCTCTTGTTTCAACAGACTGTGTTATTGAAGGATCACTGAAACTGTATCCAGTTGTTAAAACTGAGCATGATGTTACAGTTTGTTTTGTCCTCTTAGGCCTTTTTACACAGTAGCTTATGCTGTTCTAAAATAAAGACAGCTGGCCTAAGCAACTTGGTATAACAAAGACATTTAAAAAAACAAAAAGTGGCTCAGTATGAAGAACGAAGAATCCCATTTTAGCTGTAAAATCCTGTTTCCTTAAAGGAAAAAGCTACTTCCATGCGGCTTTCTAGCCCAGGGCATTCCATTCATGCAATCAGCTGCTCTGAAGAGTCCTTAGAGTCCAGTGACTCTGAGCTGCAAGTGCTGCCCTGTTCCTGCTGAGCCTCATGGAAACTGCACTCTATTGCAATTAATGTCCTGGGATCATCTGAAGGAGAAAAAGAGGGAAAAAGTAAGCAATTAAAATAGTTAATCACTATGATTCAGGTGATATATTACCTAATCATGAAATGCAAGAGAAATTACCTGTAGGATTTACAATGATTTTTTCATGAATTCTCTTTTTTGTCTTCTTTCTTTTCTGGAGGTTTTTCACAGCTACGATCATGATAATGATGATGGTGACGGGGAACAAGACAAGTATGCCAATGATAACAAACAGTGGCCATATCGGGTCTTGAGCATCTGTTTCAAAACAGCACTGTTATAGTCAACTTTAGATCAGAACTGAAGCAGTATGATAAGAGGAAAAAAAATCATGACTTACCAGAGTCAGGTTTAACTTCTTGGCCACGTGTTGCCTTAGGTATAACTGGAACACACTTAATGTCATTTAATGCATCTCCTTTGACCACAATCTGCTCATTTGGATTGGAGCACCTGGGAGAAACAAGCGTGACAAAAGATTCCCTGTGACTTTTCTGGGATTTATCAAGTGTTTTATTACTGTAAAACATGGTGGTGTTTAGTAAAGGGTATTATCTTACTTGGTACTCCAGGGTTTGCACTTCTGGTGAACTTTGTCGTTATATGTTCCATTTGGACATTTTCTGCAGTCACCTGTGGAGACAGTCAGTGTGTTGATTTGCCATTTAAGCCAACATGTGTAGTGTCTGGACTAAAGTTAAAAGCTTATTATTTGTACTTTTACTTACGATTAACTGTAGGTTCGAAGCCTTTTTCACACGTCTTCACACAGAAGGAACAACGTTCATCACCACAAGTAAGTCCTTCTCTACAGCCACACTTGGTATCAGTTGTGGCAGTGCAGGCTTGTAGAAGGACCTGAGCACCTAAACATACAAAAAGATTAAAAGCTCTTGTAGTACTACAGAAATCTATATTAGCCCAGAATTTAATACACTGCTGATGAAATGCTCTTATATGGTTGTGACTTAATTAATGCACCAACATACCTACACACTGTGTACAAGGGTTACAGCTGTATTTTTTAGGGTGCACTGTATAGGTCCCGGGCTCACAGGGTTTACAAAGTTCTTTTGGGGTTTTACCACACTCCTCGACTAGGTGATTTCCTGCAAAAATAAGCAAGGGAGTAAAATACACATAAATTTCAGTGACACTGGCTCCATCAAAGCTATAATGCATCTTAATAAATGACAAAAGATTTCCTTTTTAAGGTTCATAAGTTATAAGATTGGGGTTTCTAGAAAACTTTGAACTCTAATAACTATATTTACTGCTCTTACACTGGATGTACAGGAATGAAACTGACAAATTCTGTCAGTGACATTTCCCAATGATTGGATATATCAGCTGCATCATCCTTGCCTTTGTTGTGGATTAGGTGAAAAACCACTGAAACTATCTTTGGTTGCATGTGGCCACCGCAGAGGAACTCCTCAAAGGTTGGAAAACAGTCTCAACTTTTTTTTTTCAACATCCAAAGATAATAGCTGGGTTTAATAATGTGGAAGAAAAGACTTCTTTTATCTCACTCGTGAATATACAGTAGGCTAAACTGTAAATGTAGTTTAATTCAAAAGAGCGCCGTTAAAAACAAACAAACAAAAAAGCTGCACATCTGTAAAAAAAACTAATAAATGTAGAGTCTATCTGCAAACTTTTATGAGATTCTGGATCTTTTTTTTTCTTTATTACCTGGGTGACAGCTGTTACAGCAAACATCGTTCCCCTTTAGCGCCCATTCCTTGCAGCCCATCTCCACAACACTGCACTGGATGCGGATGCCCAAAAAGAGAACGATCAGCCAGGCGATTGCAGCCATACTTCAGCTTCCCAGCCTTGAAGATGATACAGCCACTCCAGGAGAGAGTTGATTTAATCCAATCGAAGAATTATTCCAGGTATCTCTTCCACGCGGCACTAATTCGGCTTTTCTCTTTACCTAAATCTGTGTGAGCATCGTTCTGCGCTCTGCACTCATATTAAGCAGACTGTATAGTTGCGACTTCAGCAGTCAGAAAGGTTTTTAACCCTCTTGCCAGCTGAGCGCTTATAAAAAGTGTTGTCGCGGGGGACGGGGGGGGGGCGTGTCACAACGGTGTGACTCAGCATGGTACAATTCATCTACATGCATAGACAGTTTTTTGTCTTTATACAACTACGATGTATTTATTAAAAATAAATGAATTCATTCAAAATACACAAAGAGATACCAAGATATAAAGTTGTCGCTGGCTGTAGGAAAAAGAAAAGCGAAACTTTGCTCAGTCAGATTACAATATTCGTTTCTTTTCCTCTACCAGTAACCAAATAAAGCCGTGATAATGTCGTGTTATGCATGCCTTCAAACTTGAACGACCGTTCAAATCTGTTCTGTTCTTCATAGAAATGTCTGAACTAGGGCTAAACTAGATTTCCTGGAACTTAGATGCAATCGCCGCAATGTGTTTACAACAGCACAGTCAAGTTCTCCACCTGCAAATGTGAAGTTAATTCAAATAGCAGCTTTACTTTCTAGAAGCTTTTGCTTCTATTTGAGTGCATTTACGCAGTATATTGTCTCACAATAAAGCATTAGACTTAACTACCTGTCGTGGAAAGGCTTTGTTATCACGCTACAATAGAAATAAAAGGGATTTTATCTTCATCGTAACTTTTCTGTTTTGTCTCTAACGGGGAAACAGTCATAAAGGGGGATTTTTTTTATTTTTTTATTTTTACTTAATCTCCTGGACTTTATTTTGTCTATACGGTTTTATAAACAAAGCTTAAGGATGCCAATACCATTGTCTTCCTCGTGGGAGTCATGGCATCATAGTATACATACAATATACACTGAAGAAATGCAAAATTGAGGTGAAATTAAAGAAAATGTACAGCATAAAACTTTTTTTTAATTTAAGTAAACAATTGTTAAAATACGATTTTATTCACAACAGAGAACGCGTCATTGTTATTTAACAGATGAGTCATAGGACAAGACATCATGCCCAGAATCACAAGTTTATTTAAAGGGCATTGAAAATGTCTCGAAATTCCCCCCCTCACGGACTCTTCAGAAGATCATTATGTGTCTGGTGGCTAACACTTGTATTAGACAACACACGTGGCAAATATTCAGGTAGAAAATGAAATTAAAAGTGTTGTAAGAATATTTCTTCTAAAATGAAAGTGGTGCTTTTAAAAGTGACCTTTGTTTTCAGGTGCCTTTGTTCAATTGTGTATAGCGATTCCCAAACTCAGCAGGACTTACTTCCTTTGAAAAAGGAACCGTTTCCTTACAGTAAGTGGTGTGAGTTTGGGAAAACACTGGGAATTTGCTGACAAATGATGAGGTGTCAGGTGATTACATATCTGGGGATCTTCTAGCTCATCTTCATGCTTAAATTCAAACTAACAATTTAAGTGCGAAGGGGGAAAAACGAACCAAATAAATACACGCACATAACGTTTGTCTGCTGAGTCATGACTGTAACATCTCACTATCATATGATACTTCGTGACATTCGCAGACGAGGCCTTTGACTTTCTAATGCATCACACTCGAGCGATAGCGTCGTCACGTCAAAGTGCGCGCGTGGTGTGAGACTGCGTATGTACCTCATCTGCCAACGCACCCTAAGAAACCCTTCCCACATTTACTCCTCAACCTCCTCTTTAAAAAAATTCAGCAATGAAGCACAGTAAAACCCCGTCCCAAATTTACATAGCGGCTCGGGAAATACTTCAGGGCTGTTCGGTAAGGAGTTTAGCAACACAATCTGCTGGTAAATGAGTGTGCGCTCATATTTGCATGTAGGCTGACATAAGCTTCAGAGTCAGTCAACCTGGAACTGTCATGGCAGAAGGCTTTGTTAATGTGGGACTACACGTTTTCACTTTACCCGTTGGCCTGTATTTCAAACAGCACGAAGGCGATTACAGGTCATTGCGCTCTTCTGGGGGCTGCTGTTCTAGTAGAGTAACTTATTCTGCCTACACAGCACTTCCTTCCTGACGAGCATTTTTATTACACACCCACCATAGATGTAGGTGTGTGACGTCACTCAGCAACCGCGGCTGTGGTTGTGGGTCAAGTAGATGGGGGTCTGTACTATACAGTCGGCTTGTTGTTGTATAGCCGTTTTACAAGTAACACCAGCCCACTGGGAAAGTACACGTAATTGGTGTACTGGAAACTCCACTCAGGGGTGTTAACTGTCAAGTGTCAAAACCAACATTAAAACTTTGTTGCAACATATTAACCCATCTCGGCTATAATTGTAAATGGTTGTCTATTCTTCAGGCGACTGTTTTGTTGACCACAGGCCGGTCATGAACACCAACCACCCACGAGATTGTGTCATACATTTGAAATGCATGATACTGCTTTCGAATTAAAACAGGCAACGGCACCTTAAGCACATTTTCAAATCGCATTTTTATCATTTTATCAGTCAAATGTATAGTTTGTACAATAATATACACAAAACAATGTCTCCACCTAGTGGCATTTCACTCAGTCTCCAGGTGAGGTGAAAAATGAAGACAGTGTTTTGAACATATATATTTTTATTCATATATATATAATAAATTTCTATTTACAATTTATTCTTTTTTTAGAGAAAATTAAAGAGAAAGCTTTGATTGCAAACAGTGCTTCATACTAAAGGGAGGGAAGGACAAAATGGGAAAGTGCTCATAAAACTAGTGTGTGTGTTATTTCCCTCTTGTAACTATATTTTAGGTAGATACAACAGGGATTTGCCATTGTTTTGCAAGGAGATCACCATCTGAAAGCCAGGATTCCCCTTGAAGTCACTCTGAACACAACAACTAGAAGTGACAGCTTCAACAGTATGAAGAGCCATGTCCACCAAACAATGTGAGGCTTTGGCTTTTATCACACTGACTTTTCAACAAAGTCCACAACTGAAGGAGACAAACCTGATGCTTTTGTCAAACTACTTTATCTAATCAACCTTTGAGTTTGCTTTCACAGTTTGCTGTTGTGAGTGTCCAAAGTTTGCAATCCTGCTGATCTTTAAACATGTTTAAACTAAGTGTTATGGGTGTCAGGGTTTAATCACTGACAGAAATAATGATACATTCGACAAAGCACACCTAGGACATTGAGAAATGGCCACCGTTTCATAAAGAGTGATGCCTGATTGTCGGTCAGTCATTCGTAGTAGACAAAGTATGACACCATCAATGCAAAAGGATCACATAAATAACATCACGAAAATGTTCCAGTGTATGGATTCTTCCTTTAGAACATAGGAAAGAGGTAACCTCCTCCCCCAATAACGGTAATACTTTAAACAAAATGAATGAATACGTTTTCTTTAAAGCAGGTGAGACAGTCATGCAATATGCAGCCTAGTCGAACTAAAGGCTGGCTACAGGGTCTCCCTTATGGAAATCCTCGGATTGTGAACTGATCAAGGTTAGCGTTATTAGTAGTTGGCAGGTAAGAGCTTAAATACGCCAGTGGCAGCGCCTTGACATAAGGGGAGTGGGGCCAGAGTAATGTGCTAAACTGTAGCATTATACACAAATATGAGTTAGGTGTTCCAGTCCGAGTTTTATGTCCAGAAAAAGATTCGTAGGCCATAGTTATTGGCCTGGGTCTGGGGGATTGAGATCCAGGCCCAGCCAGCTTAAAGGCGCAGAACAGAAAATATCCTAGGTAGAGTACACACTCCCAAAAATGTCTGCATGGCATCTTTACAGAAATCAGTACACTGAATACCACTCACGTTTCACAAACTGTACACGTCACGTCAATACAAAAGAGGGTTTTCAGCCAGAGGACCCCTGCTTGTGTGCGAGAGGACTACTCCTGTTGTGCTCTTGCTGCCTGTATTCCTTTGCTTGGACATCAGAGGGACAGACAGCAGGGGGCTGTGGAGAGGGCCAGTCAGTGTCTACATTCTGAAGTAGAGAGATGGTCAAAAGACTGAGAGGAAAAAGGAGAACAGGGTTGAAAGGGATCAGGGAGAGCGGTTTTGTGCTCACTGAGTTAAAAAGGCACTGTTCTGTCACATGATGTCAACAAAGAACTCACAGGGATTGCCCATAGCATGCTGGAAGGACTGGCGACTGGCGGTGAGCTCAGGAGGAACGGCTGCTAACTCTCTCCCAGGTGGGGCTCCAGGAGGCGTGCTACTGTTGAATGAGGTCTTGGGGGCCAGACGGGCCAGACAATAAGGGGGAGGCAAGCCTGGGGGGCCGTAGGAGGAGGCATGGCTTCGCTCGCTCTGGGCACAGGAGCCTGGAGCTGGCTGAGTAAAGGCGGCGTGGCTGTAGGTGAACGGGGGGTGGTTGTTCTGTGTGACAGGGTGGCTCCTGTGTGAATGACTGTGGCTGAGACTTGACCTTGCGTGACTTTGGCTAGAGATGGCGTGGCTGTGATGGCTCATTTGACTGGCAGATCTGTCACCACGCCGCCCTCCGCGGATTCCTGGCTCTGATTCACTGCATGTTGACCTTTGACCCTTTTCCTGTGGGGATGAACGTCTACCTTTGCCTGCGCTGGGGTTGGATCCACTGCTTCGGCTTCCTGTTGATTTGGGGGGGGAAAAAAAAAAAAAAAAAAAAAAAGAAACAGAGATTAACAGGTTAAGACTTCAATAGAATATAAACACCCACAAATACACAGTGAGCAGCTGCAAGTCATCAGCTACTGATGATTCACGACCGGCTACCGATAAACAAAGACAAAAGGTCACACATTAAACATCAGCTTAATAAAGACTTCTTGAACTCCACCAGAATTAAGCATAACATGAAAAGGTGCTCGTGTTTGAAACACAGTAAAATGTGTCAATGTTAATAAATACATTACTGCACTTTGTTTAAGGTGTGACCACATTTTTTGTTATGCAGTCTAACAAAAGTCAGTCAAGGGCAAACATGATTATCTCAGTGATTTCTGCCCCAAATTCTGATGCAGCAACTGATATTAAGGCTTTTTCTTATATTCATACAAACACTGAAACAGTCAAAGATCATAAATATAAAGATGACACACCTGCATCAGAAAGATTACCACAAAGCACTTGATGAACAACGCAGAATGACGTATTTGTCGTGTTGTCAATTTCTCAGTAATAATACGTGTCACAACTCTCAATGCTGTTAATAAACACTGCTGGCATCAGACTAATGGAGGTGTATCACACTGTTGCAAAATCAAACATTCCACGCCTCCCCTTCCACAGTGAGCCCAACAGCACTGGGTAAAGTGGTGCATGATTGCCCCCTATCAGCAAGAATGATAGCACAAGCCTCAGAGTGCTCATCCTGCATCATGCACCTCCCAGCACAGTACGAATGCATGCCTAGAGGCACAGAGAGGGAGAATCGGACGTCAGGAGAGTCACAGACAGGATACACATGGACCAAAGAAAAATTATGGGACGGGCAGAGAGAGAAAAAACAAAAAACCCAACAAAAACCTTAAAGCTACAGTATGAGACGTGGAGAACGTTGAGCACAAGAGAAAGAGAGGAGTGGCAGAATAAGATTGAATGGTAAAATAGAGAGAGCAGCAGAGGAGGAGAGGGGGTTAGCAGGCTTACCGGTTCCCCCAGTGTCCGGGGACTACCTCCTCCTTCAGTCTACCGTTGCCCAGCAGAAACAGAGGGAACAACAGAATTACACACACCTCCCAGCCCAGTCGTTCCTCTACTACCTGTCGTGTCCTAGTGCACTTTCCCCCGTTAGCTCCAAACCAACGTAACGCCGGTGGCTGTTACTGATCCTTTATATGCAAATATGCAGAAACTGTCCCCAAGATTTCACACATGCACTCATTACCATGAATGCTTGCTCTTTTCTGAACGCTCCCAAAGAAAGAAAACCATGACATTTATTTGTCACTTGTCTTCCCAAAATTTGCTGATAAACGAAACCAAAACTAACCGAAAGAATGGCAACTGGGCGAAATTAAAATATGGATGAGCCACTCAAAACAATGAAAATAAGACAGAGAGATGGTAATATATAGTTTCACATCTTTTGTCTGGGCTACGTAGTAAAAAATATACAGCAACATTACCCCTGCCAGCTACTTATACGTACCGCCCCAGCGCAGACAACAAAAACCATGCAGCACCATCACATTTTGATTCAAAAATCAAAACAAAAGATCATTCAAGAACTAATGGAGACACATGGACTTAGTGTTGATCATTTCAAGCTGGTGATTGATAATCACATGGTTGATCAGATCTGTTTTGTGTACACACCCAGTACTGCAGAGCTGTCCGCTGCATGACTCAAGATGCTCATGATTGACCTTGACAATACAGGACGCATTTTAGAACACAGATATTTATATTGTATTGAATAATGCAATCCAATGTCCACTTCCTGCCCAGAGAGCCAGTAAAGCTAACATTAGCATGAGCCAGACATTCGTTAATATGCCAGAAAGACTTCATTAATGTCGTGTTGCATGTTGAGCGAATATATTATATTAATCAACGATAGGCTGATGGAAAACTCGTCTTGCCCCTCCTTATTGCTTACCCTCACTGTGTTGGCTGCCTGCGCTCCCACTGTGGAAACTGTGGCATGGGTCTGAGTATCCTGGCGGAAAGCTCGGGGGTGCAGTGGGGAAAGGAGGGTAGGGGAATGGCTGCCCGCCCAGAGGCCAGGGGTTGCTAGTGGGAGGTAGTGGTGCCAAAGTGTCCTGCTCAGAACCTCCACCACTGGATCCTTCATTCAAATTGAGTGAGGCCATGTCTTGAGGAGAGAGGGAAAAAAAGCAGCAGAGAGGGACAGAGTTAGTATAATCCTTCTATTTAAAAAGAAAATGCCATAAATGTGTGAGCTGCTTAATTAATGTAGGTGTGAAAAGTGGATGTACTTTGGCAGAGGTCCCCAAAGGTATAGTAGCACTGTTCAGAGAAGGTGATCTTATTGACAGTGTGTCTCAAGTAACCGTGCTTCAACAGACTGCTCGCGTACTTCCTCGCATCGCGCCTATCCTTGAATCCTTCCACTCTGGAGTACAGCCAGTCCACTACATCAGCACCTAGCATGGCAAAGAATGCACACGTGGACATGAAGTTCAGTTCCCTGATGCGTGGAACAGATGCTAAAAATACCACTTATATGCAGCAACCACACATCAACCACAACTGCAATAGTTAGGGCAAGCAGCACAATGCTGCAAAACCTTTGAATGAAGTTAGTGGAGCTAATGCTAGAACTACGATGCTAATGCTTTTCAGAAAAAAACCAAAAAAAAAAAAGAGTCTACATGACTTGAAAAAAAATACTTATATGATGTTGTTTGTTGTGTTTAGAAAGAGTAAACTACCTAAAAAATTATATTTTTAGATACCATGCATTTGAATTGATTTCAGTCTTGTAATTTAATATTGTGCTCTCTAGGAAACCTACTGATTTCTTTATTTCCCTTTTTTAAAGAAAAAAAAAGCCTTACTGAGTTATTTTTATTGCCCACACTCAGCACAGAGGTTTCGATCACTATGCATGCAATGCATGTCTGCACATTTCCAAGTAACCAGCATTGTTTACAGTAATACAGCCACTGTTTCTATATAAATTTCTGCATTGGGTAGATTTTCTCACCTATAACAGCATTTGCAATGGTGATCTTCAACCACATCCTGTCTCGAATCTCTAGGCCAGAATCAGGCAACTGCATCACTTTGACAATAGTTGCCATATCTGTTTTACTTACAGACAGAGGCAAGTCATCAAACTCTGAGATGGAAAAAGAGAAACAATTTTGATCATTGTGACCTCATTATTTATAGTTCAGTTACTGAGAAGTGACCTTTTATACTGGAACAAAGCAGCAGGTAACCTTTACCATAGTGAGGGTAAGGTGCAGTTAGGGCTGTGGTGTGTGAAATCCAGGCTGCAGGATCAATGGGTCTCACTGGCTCAGCTGAGAAAATAAAACAAAACGAGAAACTTTTTATAAATAGGACAAAGTGAACACGGTATGGTTTAAACATTATCAGGTCATCATTTGCGTTGCTCCAAATATTACACCACACTGTCTGTCTTACCACGAGGAATGGTGAAGTAGCTTCGGGGAGATGGGTCCCAACATTTGGCAACAGTAAGACTAATGGGACTGGATATACATAGAAAATAAATGTTACTCTTAGAAAAATCATACACAGAAATATGCTGTACTTGTTCCCTTTTTTAAAAACACCAAAGCTGAATAATCTACTGCGCATTGTCATTCTACTGCGAATAACTTTACGTAACATAATCAAACTTGTCAAATGTGAAAGCCGTCGATGGCTTTCATTTCCTATAAATCCTTTAATGTCAGCTACTCATTCTACTGATGAGCAGTCGACACCGACTAAGAAAGACGAAAGGTCAACTTCCAGGAAAAGTTGCAACAGTGTCCAACGGTCAAGCAGCATTATCAACTAGCTTTTCCTATTTATTTAGATCCTTTGATTTTCTATACAGCCCCATGACTCACCAGCACATTGGTTCTGATATTAATTAAATTTCATCTGATTTCAATAATCTTCCAAGAAAGAGTCCTTACCCAGTTTTGGAAACAATCTCTCTCAGGATCCTCACAGCGTCATCATTGCTCATGTTCTCAAAGTTGACGTCATTCACCTGATTGACAGACAAAACCAACAATGTAATTTCTTTACATTTCTCGACCATGTTTTACTAACTAAAATATTATTTTGAAGTTCTGAAGAGAACTTCGATGCGTTTATGCATTTATACTGTGCACGTATTAATCTCTGCTGTTCTTTTAGGGGTTCACATGGCTGCAAATCCTAAGGTCCTTTTGATGGAATAAACCCCCACAATCATAAAACAACCTATACTGTTTGTATCGGGGCCACAACAAATTGGAAGCGTCCATCGCAAACAGAACAAAGGATGGGGAAGGAAAAGAGAGGCAGGATTCCAAGTTTTACATAAGAGTTTAACAAGGGAACTAAATACAACCGTCATTATTAACATGCAGCAAAACCTCAGAGAGATGTTGTCACTGCAACAGCAAATTCGAGGCACAATTATTACCAGTTCAAATATCTCGTTATGGAAGCGTACCTGTAGTAGCATGTCTCCAGGTTCTATTCTGCCATCAGCAGCTACAGCTCCTCCCTTCATGATAGAGCCGATGTAAATACCACCGTCCCCCCGGTCATTACTCTGACCGACAATACTGATACCAAGGAAGTTGTATTTTTCTGTTGAGATTAAAGCAGGGGATGAATACAGTTACAAAGACTCGCTTTGGTATTGATATGAATTCTACATTAAATTCTATGACGTTAAAAAATAGGCATGGATGCAACAGGTTTACCCATGTTTAGTGTGACGGTGATAATGTTTAGGCTCATCGTGGAGTCTGTGATACTGCTGAAAGACGATGACTGGTAAAGGAAGAAGAGGTTACAGTGAGCATATTGTGAATAAAAGTGGCAAAAAGCCCATTTCAAACAATTTATTCATGTGTTTCAAGCACTCAGTGTCAATGTCACTTTCAGCAGGGGCACTGATGTGTTTTAAGAGGTGCATACCCGGTCGATCTTTGCCACTTTGTGCCTCCGTCTGCGCCGTTTGTGTCTGCGCATCAGCTGTGAAGACGAACTCTGTTCTGTGGAACTACTGAGCCTGAAGAAGAAAGTGAAATCAAGGAAAAGATGGAATATTAAATAGGGTATATGAATAAGGCCAGAGTGAGCAATTTAAGCTATTTAGTATATTCATTGGGAATTTTCCTTAAAACTCTGTGAAGGTCTATGTACACACATACAGTTTCAACAAAATAATAAATTGTTAGCCTTGCTATTCCTATTTAAATGAATTTCTAACACACGCACTATATCTGATTGTAGTTTAAGTTTAAGTCTGATTTATTGTTGCAAATTCTTCACTGTTTTTGCAGCTTTTATGAAAAGAAAAACAACAAATCACATCAGAAAGAAGACAAAGCGACCAAGTTAAGTGTTTCAATGGCAAAACTGGAGAAGAACTTACCTGCTAGCATCCTCATCTTCTTCACTGTCGACAAATGAGCTGGACTCCAGCTCACTGCTCATTACTGAGGCACTGTCGTAACCCATGGCTGAGTCCCTTGCAGTGCGCTCTGATTTGGAGTGACCATTGATGCGAGGGACTGTAGAGAAAAAGTGCACAGCAGCAGTAAGTCAGATGGAGAGGGGGGGGGTCATCATTGCAGGGTGAAGTGAGAATAAGAGAGCAACCAGAAGGCGAGGAAGGAAGGAGTTAATGAGAGTGGCTGGAATACAAAACAAAAATCATCTGCAACAAGCATTAAACTGTGATCTCAGGAAGATGTGGACATTGAACTGAAATATATCTTCAATTAGACCCTCCTGCAGGTGGAATAACATGAATTAAAAAAAAAGTAGCAATAAAAATGAAAAATAAACGCATTTTTTTAATACAGTACACGGATTTGTAGACTTTGCAGAAAACCAAGAAAAAGTAGTGCCCTCCCATCTAGGGTTGCCAACTCCCTGAAAAATAAATAAGGGACACCTCGTGGCCAGGGCCGGGCGACCCAGTTGTCTTCACCCTTCCCAGTGTGGTGAATTTTCTAGCTCTTTTTTTGTGTGTGAAATTATTTTTTTAACCATTTCACTTGAATTTGATTTAAGTAGATGTGTATTCTTTGTGATATGAACACATGTGAAACAAATGATCATTTAGCCATTTATTTTTTAGCTCAAAATGACAACATTAACACAATAAAACAGGTCTCCTTCTTAAACAGAAGCCTGTCATGCTTAACTTTTGAGAATATAAGTAAATCTTTCTTTAAAAGAACTCTGTCCTGCTTAACTTAAAATAATAGAAAACAATAGAAAGAAAAACATTCTTGTAACAGTGCTCATTTAGTGCATTTAGTACAATTGGCTTAATGCTAATCAGCTGCTCCTGTTTGTAAACCCGCTTGTTCCCATGATTACGCATCTTAACTCATCATCATTATTCATCTATGTATTACTTTTATGTATTAGTCATCTATTTGTTGTAATCATCTATCCTTACAGTTGTTTATTACACAAAATAAATTATATTATCACACTTCTGGCCACATAGCGCTGATATTCACTGCACATGCCCATATTAACTTTTTCCAGCCAGGTGTTTTCCTTTTCCCATTTTTCCCTTTCTCTGAACAAACATTGCTGCTCTAATGCTGGGCTTACACTGTGCGGTTTTAGGCCCATTTTGAGCCGATTTTTGAGTGATCGGACCGATTTTGGCCTTCATCGTGCAGTATACGTGGGGTAACGAGAAGTGATTAACACCTCACGACCAGCTCCCGATCATCAATCGCTCGTGAGGGTCTCACCACAGCCGCTCACACTGCTCGCGCGCAAACACGTAAACGTTGGTGTAAAAGATGGAGCAGCACGGCTGTGCAGCGTGTGATCTGGACACAAGCAATGGAGGCACACAACCGTGAAAATAGTTGGATTTACATTGCTGCTCAGTCACAGCTGCCCGATCAATGTTTTTCATTAGCAATTTAGCAAAGTTGATGGTGGTGGTGTGCGTGTCTGTGTGAGTGAGTGAAAGACGGAGAGAGAGAGCGCGACAGATTTTCTGTTATAACCTTCATTTTATGGAGGCACAGTGTGAGCACTCAGGTCGCATCAGAGCATCGGGCGGTATAGTGTGAGACCCTGCATCGTGACCTACCAACTTCTAACCCCTGCGAGTCAATCGTGCAGTTTGAGCAGGAGCTGAATAACGTGACTGAAAAAAATCGCACAGTGTTTGCCCAGCTTTAGGTGTACTGTCGTCCGAGACTTGCACCGCAGTGTCGGCGTTTGTTTCCCTGTTGGCCATGCTTCTTGTTGTGGTCATCTGTTGTCTTCCGGTATTTTCTCCGTAAGCGACCTTTCCTTGACCAATGAGATGAGCGGTAATCTGAATTGTCATACTCGTAAGTGTGCTGTCAGCTCATTGGTCACAAAGCAGGAGAGGGGCTGGGAATTATGTTTTCAAACAAAGCGTTAATTCCATTAAAAGTTATAGACTACTTTTGATTCTCACTGTATTACGGGACAAAGTGCGTCCCTTATTAGCTCAATACGGGACGTGTACTTTTGTTTCGAAATACGGGACGATTCCGTTTTTTAAGGGACGGTTGGCAACCCTACTCCCATCAGAGGAAAACTACCAGGTCTGTCTCCATACGTACATTGGCAGTGAGGTGGCGCAGTCTCAGGGTAACAGCGGATTGGCTGAAAAGGTCTCACAAGGCGAAGAGGGCGTGGTAGCCAACGTACTCGCCGAGAGCAAGCAAAACATTCCAGCAATGTAGTAGTTCCCATCGCTAGCTCCGCCCACAGGGTGCTCATTTGAAAGACGAGCTACTGCACATAAACACTCAATCAGCAGAGGGACCTGACATCCAGTGTTAAGACTCACTCAAACATATTTCCTCTCGCACTCTGCTGACTGGCGCCAGAGAAAACAAACAAACAAACAAACAAACAAAAAGCAAGTGTGCAGGTTCACCAAGCCAGCCTGAAAAATCTGCGTCTTTGTGCTCTGCTCCGTCTGTGCTAGCTGCTCTCTAAAAAGCCTGAGCCCCAGTCAGTCTATGCCCACCAGCTGGCTGTTGACACACTTCACAGCTTATCTACAATAGAGGAAGTGCCAGAAATAGGGAATACACAAAACGACAAACTATCAAGAGTGACGTGTAGTAAAACAAGAAGCGAGTGCTATGACTCAACAGCAAAGTCACGTTTTGAATGAATATGCGAAACTTTGAACACGGCATTATCGTGACCTTTCCGAAAGCTGTGACACTTCCAGCAATTGACTGTTTTGTGTGAACTCTGATCTTTAAAGAGAGAAACATGCAGTCTAAATAATTCTATAATCAATCGAGCTGCCTTTTGATGAGAATCGCTCATAAACAGAACCAGCCTATAAAAGCTTACACCTATTAAATAAAAATGTCACCTTGCTTCAAAAAACAAGAGCCTCCCTATTTTAACCAACTATCCATAACTCTGGAAAAACAGAAAAATAACACCAGCGTTAAATTAACCACAAAAAACAATAGAAAATATTCCAAAGCCCAACACCATCCCGGGAAATAACACAGCGAATCCCTCTCACCGCAGCTGACAGCACGCCTTCTTCCAATGAACAGAGAAAGTGAGCTGAGAGTGAGGAGAAAGTATTACCTCCTCCCTGACTCTCATGCACGCAACTGTTGAATGACTGTTAATCTGCCTCTGACCAATCAGACAATGGTATCCTCCAAAGCAGAGAGAAAATAATATGTGATTTTATACGATAAGCTGTCTTCTCCCCTCCCTTCCTCAGGTGAAAGCACTGTCGAGTGATTGAAATCACAAAAGCTTTGCAGCCCTAATACAACAAGAACAGGAAAATGAGCTGAAGACACTTTTTCATAACAGAGAGTAGTTTATGTTCACCAGCTGTTTTGCAGGCTTTGTGTAATACTTTAATACAAACATAAGTGCTCAGGCTTAACTGTGTCTTCTCTGACCTCAGCCTTGAAATCCTGACGGCTCTGTACAGCATAACATTTAATGCCACGGGAACGCTCCCCCCCCCCCCCCTTTGTTGGCCACAGTCGTCCTCTAATACAACTGGTTAAGATACAGAACACCTGGCAGCCTTAAAACAGATCATATCCCATAACTCCATGAGGTAGTCTTGCACCTGTTCTCCCTCTTAAATTTTTTAACTGCTCCATTATTCATCCTTGAATGCTACAGCGCAGGAAAGAAAATTGAGAAAGACGAGAGAGAGAGAATAGTTTGACAAGTCTGAACATTTTAACCGATCTTTGTAAAACAGCGAGGAACGCTCGCATGTGTATAAGGTGACAGGGGAATTCCTGCTGCTGCTGCTGATGATGCTGCAGGCAGTGAGGCACAGAGGTGGGAGGAGGTATCTGTCTTTACGCCTCGCTGTGTCACTCGGTGAAATTAAAGCTGAATTACACTTAACTGGACTTTGTTACACAAATTTATGAACCAGTTCCTCTTGGAGTTTCTCCGGGAAAGTATATGTGCTTCTAGATTGGATTGAAGTCAGTAAACACAGACAACGGGGTGGATAACAATGTATATTTCATTGAGTTTGTGATCCTTCTCACATGCAAAAAACAACAGATGTTCAGTTGGCTGTTAGCAGCAGCGGCAGCAGCAATATGTCTGTGCCAAGTCAAAAGCATCATCATGGAGTGCACCAGCGTGATCACGATGAAATCACTGGCTATGCTCATGTGCAGATAGTCTGCTAAGATAAATCTGTTCCCCATCTACAGCCCTCCATACAACCCCAACCTGATGCTGTAATCAGTGATGCTAATTGCACCACATAAATTAATGAGTATTTAGTTAATGAGCCTGGAGCGCAGGATGCAAAGAGCCAGGCTTGCTGTGAAGAGAGGACAAAGGGGAAGGGGGGAGCGAGAGAAAGAAAGCGAGAGAGAAGAGCACAGTGATTTTTGCTGTCAGTGAAAACAATGGCAGACTGCGATTATTTATTACTTGGTGCCAAAAAACCAACTAATTTTGTCAAAAATACCTGTGTGGGACAGAAACCGGATGAAAGCAGGTACCTCTACTGATCGCCAATGTGCTTATGTGGGTAACCACTGCAAAACCTTCCTGTTCTCTGTTGTGGATAGCACAGACAGCCTCCCTTACTGAAAACACTGAGCCTGCAAATAGGAGTTCTTGCGAAGGAGCAGGAAAGTGCTGCGCCTCTCCTACCGAAGAGCTTGTAATAGAAATTGCTGTAGTCAAATGTCAGCACAATAAAGCAAATGCATTTGCACTTGATAACAGTTCTCAGGAGCTTTTAAAGTCAAGATCCAATCAATTTCTTTTCCAGATGGAATGGAGGCATTTTTTATTTCAACAGTGACTGCAACAGACTCCTGTTATAATTCAGACCTGAGAGCCACAGAAGAAACAGAAAAGAAAGACAACTACTGGCCAACTATTCCAAAAACGCTGACATACAGTGAACTTTTTGCTTTAACATAGCTGCAGTTGAACATGTACCACTTGAGCCCCAGGGACCTTTTTTCATACATGTCTACTTCCCGTCCACATTTTTTGGTGATTGACTTGTGCGGAGTATGAGAGTTAAATGAAGAGGTACTGAAAAGTAATAAGTTGGAAATTACAAGATAATTGCGTTTTTGGGATCCATCTGTTCCTGGCTGATAATACTCACGCTCAGTTTCTCGAGCTCTCCTCCGTGCGCGCTCTCTCTCTCGCTCTCTGCGGTGGCTTAGGAGAGACTCTGTACCAGTCTCTGTGTCCAGGCCGTCACGACTGCTCACTGCATTGGCACTGCAATACACGCATCGGAAAACTTCAGTCAGCTTCATAATGATGTACAAAACACAGAGTATCTCAGTCTGCCTCGCAGAAAGTGTTTCAAATGAATTCTCTAGCCAGCCTGAGACCAACACTCCCGAACATAATCCCTAGCTACAGTATACTTCTGTCTGTTATAGTATCTGTATGCCTGCCATCCAACCTTAGGGGAATATGCAACTCATATCATGACTCTGTTTCAAATTCAGTCCCTCTGGCCAAAATAGCAATTTCATTGTTCGGTGGTATGTGATGTGTTTTTCACTAAGTGTCATTAATGACCAGATACTCTGAGAGGGAGCCATTCTGGACAATACTGGCATTAATGAGACCTATTGAAAGCCCAGATGGTGCCTGGAGCATGATTGGGAGAGAGACAGAGAAGAGAATGACAGATCGCATAAAAAGTGAGAAGTGGTAGATCAGGTGTGGGCTGAGCAATAAGCCGGCCTGTGTGTACTTGAGGTCTGGAAGGAGTCTGGGGGCTCTGGAAGAGCTGGCGGGCAGATTGTTATTCTGTCAGAGGGCTGGAGACGCCGTGGCCTCAGGCACGAGGGTTAAGGGACTCACACTGCCACCGGGCTCCTAGGAAACCTGAACCCGATGAGAACTCTACTCAACCCTGTCAGTCAGTCACACGCACTTAGGCACGTATGCAACATGTATCTGACACCTGAATACCTAAATAATCACACCTGCGTAAATGTCAGTGCACGCGCACAAACAGTCAAAATCAAAGTGTATAAACAGAAAAAAGAGGCATAAAAAACCAAACCTGTGAGCAAACATCATTCCTCGTTTGAAAACAATGTTCTCGCACACCTCAGTGCCTACGTGTGGCTGACCAATGCAAATGAAAATCTCAGGAGCAGACAGGATGCCGTGTCTGCCGTGTTCACTCAGCGGGATGAAGCGCTCAATTGAGCATGCTTACATGCGCGTGCTACAGAGTACTAATGGGTGCACCTGGGCCCGGCTTCACCAGCACAGGTCAGTGCATGTATGCAAAAATCAGTGAAGATGCACACTTCAGGTGCATTTCTAGTGGAACTGATTAGAAAGCTATGTGATGATCGATGCGGTGGCCACTGCCTCGCTGTTAGCCCTGTCAAAACCTGTCAAAGGGCGCTCACCAGCCAGCCGACGGATCTGCTATTCTGGTGGGAGATTATCCGAGGCGCTAGGCTCCAGCTGTGAACAAATGCCACCCCCTTTCAATCCCCACACCTACCACCCCCTCTCCCTGTTGCCAATAGCCCCCCCCCCCCCCTCCCATTGGGAAATGGAGATGGGTGCTTTTAATGTCTGCTAATCCGGATTACCGAGCAGAAGCACATCAGTGTGTCCATTCTCAGACCAAAACACCTATTCTGTGTGTGCTCATCAAATAGAGCCATTCACGCCGACAAACACGAGATGCATGAATAAAGCACAAAGAGAAAATGATGTGGTAATAATATTCTAGCTATTTGCAGACAGCGGTACAGGGGGGAAGGCTGGATTCATTTCAGAAAGAGGGGAGGTTCGCGATAGGGAATTCACCATGCTGTAAAAAGGCCTGGCTGTCTGACTCAAAGAGCGAAAGAGAAAGAGAGAGCGAGGCACGGAGGGGGCGGGTAAAGGGGCCGGCAGACAGTTTGCTGTTTTTTCCACAAGGTGGCGGTAGTCAAAGCTGGCTGGGAACAATAACATCATCAGGCCAGATGACAGCCAAACAGGAGTGAGCAGCCCATAGAGGGCAAAAGAGAGCTGAGATGTCAAACAGTAGATAAAGAGATACACTGAGACATGACAGATTGCATGTTCTCAATATAGAGCCTCAGCTATATTGCTCTAGTGCTGTAATGGCAATGACTCTTGGCCTCCACTGCCCCCAGCCCTTTTGGCTATATTTAGGAAGGGACTTCTCCTTAGTGATTACAGTTATATTTTTTAAATCTGCTGGTTTTAAGGCAAAGTCTGGACTCAGGTAGCCATAACGTTGAGAAAATCTCAATTTTTGAGTGCTTAAGCAATAATATGATTCAGGCCACATGTGCTTTTTTTTTTAAGAGTATGGATGAATGCTCTTAGTGACTGAATACAATGAGCCTCACTTGAGTGCCAGTATTTGCCTGAAGAGGTTTATGCTGTCAAGGCTATTTCAAGAATCAGCCGCCCAAGCAGCATGCGCATCGTGTTTACATAGACGAGCGGAGTAACGCCTTACTCCATGGCTGTGTGGGCGGGAATATATACCCAAGTGGGAAAAATACTCACGCCTATGCATATTCCCACACTGTAGTGTTAGCACATACTTCATGCTATATTCACACAGCGGCGGAGCGACCGTCTACACTCCCCATGTGAGCCTGTGACGATAAATCTCTCTGTGGCACGTTCCACGTTCTGATTAGCACATATAGCGTGCTGTGAAATGAAAAGGTCAACCGGTACGCAGGGCTGCGTGCTTGAATACATCTGCCTACACGAGTGTGTGTAATTGTGCATACATGACGAGCGGCAATCATCCTACTCACTGGAAGGACGGGGGCCGTGAGTCCCCGATGCCCCCTGTTCTCTCGAGGGGTGGGGGAAGTTCTGGATGGCTCTCCGTGCATTGAGATCCTCCATCAGAGTGTGCACTCTCTGCCAGGACCAACTGAAAAAGACAGGTTGGAGGAAACAAAATTATTCATTACAGATTAGACATATTCAGGTCAAAGACAAGAACACGTTATACTGTGCATATTTTATTGTATTCTATAGGCTGCATAGTGTGGACACAGAACTAGAAGAAAGAAACTCTGTAACCACGCAAACTCAAAGATAAACTCAGAGACAGACGTCTCTTAAGCGCGAGTCCACTCAGGGGAGGCTGTGAAATTGAGATGTGGCAAAAAGGCCTACCGATGACTTCTGGCTATGCTTATACAACTTGAGAAACACTGCAACCTACTTAGAAACTTAAAAGACTTCTGTTCTTTTACTCAGCTGAGTGTCGGTACAAAGGATGATGTACAATGACCCATCCTTTCATCTGAGCCAGAATAATGAAAGTTAAAGCAGACAGGCGAGGAAAGCCCAACAACTCTGTGGGCTGTGATTATTCTAATGCAAGCCTGGGGGTTCACAGGCATCGCTATGGTGCCACTCGATTCTCAAATAAAGAGTGGGATACTTTTCTTTTCTCCATTACAACGGATATAAGTGTTACTGCAATTTCCATCACCTTCTGTGCCTGCCGTGTACTGACTTGCTGGCTTTCTTCTCGAAACATCCTAAGAAGGAGCAGATTTCTCTCTGGTCCTTGGATCTCCAGTTTTATAGAAATTTGTTTCTATTTAAAACAGCGGCTGGTGACCAAAATGCTGTAATTCTAAAGAAAAATCAATGACATAAAAACATAGGACAAGCTGACAGAATTGAACAAAGGAAAAATAAAATGAGAAGAAAGAGAAGCCAGAGAATAAAATGTTTTAAACTTCAGGTTTTCAAACAGGTTTTTAAATGTCTAATGTTGGGGGGGGGGGGGGGGGGGGGGGGGGTGTCCTGCTGTGACTGGGCAGTTTGTTCCAGAGTTTAGGAGCAGCCACAGGAAACGCCTGATCTCCGCTATGCTTTAATCTGGACCTCAGGACAGCTAGGAGCTTCTGGTCCGCAGACCTCAGTGAGCTTGAAGGAGTGTATAACTTTAAAAGATCAGAAAGGTACGAAGGCGCTAACCCATGCAGTGCCTTAAAAATAAATAATAAAATCTTAAAATCAATTTAAAAACCGACTGGCAGCCAGTGTAAAGATGCTAGTATAGGACATATATGGTGGATGCATTTATTACATTATTTTCCTTCTGGCTTTGAGAGTTTTTTATGGTAGACCTTGAAGAGAATTCCTGATATATTTTTTCCCAAATACTTTAAAATGTACACACTGGATTATTTTATCTAAGGCCTTAATCAGAATCAGAATCAGAATAATTCCAAAGGAAATGATGTGGTTACAGTTGCTTTAAGAACAACAGTAACAGATTTAACTAAATTAAATAATACAATATATTACAAAGTCACAAAATATAAGAAAAAACTCTAATATACAAACAGCTCAATTATAAATATCCAGAATATTACAGAGATTAAATATATATGATTGAAATTAACTTAATGAACGTAACTAATTTTGGAAACACTGGACTTGCTAATCACACTGACATAAATATGTGGACCAGGTTAATCTTCATATTACAGCCAGAATCTCTGACGGCCCAAATACGGCACATATTCCAAAAAGCACATCAAATAAATTACAGAGTATTTCAATCTAGCCCAATCTGGTTTGCAAGGACCCTCCCTGGGTATGTCTTTAAATTCCATTAAAATCACCAATAAAATAATCAAAAGCACAAACTTCTTCGGCAATTTACATAATAACGTCCCAAAACTGTAGCTTTAAAAATTGTTCTAATATGAGTGTAAAATGATTTCAGCCATGTTCCATCTTAGGTTCTGCAGCTCCCCCAGCATCATAGGCAGTATTCTTAATTATTAATGCATTACGACTGATCTGACATTGCCCCACGAGCAAATGTTTATCTTTTCATTTTATACTAAGTTTAATAGCACAGAAATTTTCCTTCCTTTTGAAATGTTTAAACATGCAAGAAAAATAAGTCTACATCAACCTCACCGTATATGTAGTCTAGTTAGTGGAATCTAATATATTTTTAATTGATTTATTGTCTGAATAACTATTAGAATAATAAGTCCAGTTAGCATGTGTGGCTAACCTACGGTGTGCAGGTGTTTTAATCACAAGAATTTTTTAACAAGGAAGAAATAATGACTGCAGAGGAAATGCTGTGCAGCGACACCACAAATTGTGATTTTCTTTCTAAAACGAATACATCAGTCACTTCACCTGCAAAGTTTAACATTAAAATGATAAACGAGAAAGAAAGAAAACATAATAAAGTGTAAAATCATCAAATCAGTCTGCTGAGAGCTCTTTGAATAGCAACACATATTTGTGAAAACGGGAGCTGGACTTAAATAAAATGTGGCGCAATCATGAGGAAACATGTACATATTAGGACTAACTGTTATATAACAGTTGACTAACTGTGACCACACTTAATCACAAGTGGAGGCTATTGTGAGAGAGTATCGACAACAATTAAGTGTTATTGAGCAAGACAGTCGCTAACAAGTACACAAACACCACCATGTGGCTCTCTCTGACCTCTGACCTCCCCAAGCGGAAAGAAAAATAATGAGTTTCCCCATAGGGATCAATAAAGTACGATCTATACAAGACATTGTTAAAAAAAACAAAAAGACACTGAGCAAATTAAATTACAGACCTTCAAACTAATTTATAAATCTTTGCTGCTACTTTTGGATCAATATTTAGAGACAGACGTTCTTTGTCCTATATATATATATATGACTGATTAAGGTGTAAATCCTTCTCTAATAAAGATAGACTGATTTAATTTGGCATAGCCTATTGTCTCTGTAGACATGGGTTCACGGTGCTGTTTGTCTTCAGTAATTAAAAACACTAGAAATACACAGTGTATGTGGCCAAAGGATTGCAGCAGATTAGGGCTATCAAACTCATATAGTTCATAAAGAAGTACAAGTAACTGTAAATTACCATCCATGTACAAAAGAGATGAATAACTTCAGAAAAACCAAAGCAATTCCAACAATATGTCTCATATTCTTTCACATTTAGTTACTGTTACTATCATTACATGTGAATGACAACATATTGATCGCCATGCATCTACAAAGGCACCAAAGCTAAACTAAACAACGCTTTTATCATTCAAACAGCTTGTGATCTACAAATGAGCTAAAATAATAACAAATTTCCACTCCAGTAGCATCATCAGCTCTATTCACAATGCTGAGATTTCATTGTAAAACTATAATTATTAATAACTTCTATGCAATTTTTACACTTTGCAAAGACACCCAGCTTGACTGCACCACTGAATGGATTTCATGGGTGTATGTTTGACCCCCCCTGAAGTAAATGGTCATTTTAATGGTCAACCTAAACCAGCTCTTTTGTTACCAGGGCCTGGTTTAATATCTAATGGATTCACTCACACCTTTATAGCACAGATGAACAATAGCTTAAGGTGAAGAGTGTTTGATAACTTATGTGGAGGCGTTGCATTTTAATATGTACATGATCTATGGGTGCTCCACATATCTTTGCATAGAGCTGAGACTACACAGCCAGGTGAACAGGGGCAACACGGATGAGCCATCCATCTCACTTACCCAGGACACTACTCTCCCGTTGAAGCATGGCAGCTTGGCGTTGTCATCAGAGATTTCTTCTTTGACGACCCTAGGGAGCAGGCAGACAGATACAGTCAGGCTCACTAACCAGTGGTCGGACACAGAGTTGGCTCAACAACACAGCATGGGTCGACCTGCAATGTTGCCCCACGCTGAGTGACATTCACGCACTGAAAGCCACGTTTTCAACATTGTTTTCGATCAGCTTTGCACCCTTTGTAGCATGAAGCAAGCTCATAGAGTAGCGGTGGTGCTGCATTCAGTTTCTATCCTTGATTTATAAATATCATGGCTATCAGACCACTTACCCTGAGCACAACAATGTAAGAACAGCTCTGCCTACAAGGGAGAGAACTATAAATCAGATAGATAGATAGATAGATAGATAGATAGATAGATAGATAGATAGATAGATAGATAGATAGATAGATAGATAGATAGATAGATAGATAGATAGATAGATAGATAGATAGATAGATAGATAGATAGAGTAGGAAATGCCTCATAACTGCGACAACGAGGCGTCAAGCGTGTATTAATAGGGTGATCCTGTGCGAGCGCCTCCTTCAGTTTGGCTGTAAATTCCCAACAAAAATACCTCCCAGTTACCCTTTGACCCTCTGGGAAACAGTTCAGCAGCAAGCCGTCACCACACCTGCTCAGCTTGTGTCACACAGATCAGGCCTGGAGCTTGCTGAGGGGCAGGAGACGATCTGGCAAAACACACTCTGACACAAGTCACGGGGCTCTAACATCCTAATATATTTACCAGATTCCACTGTAACTCCCTGGATGACTTTATGTGTTGTATGTTGATTGTTTTTTGAGAAGGATTTTCCTGGAAAGGCAGCAACTAAGCATTTCTGAGTCTGTGGAGATCTCACGTAAGCTTCTTGGCTTTGAACATGAAAAAGGGAGAGGCATGACTTGAGAGCAGCAGGAAATCCAAAGACGATTTTATGCAGCGGTGTCTCTGACAGCGACTTTACAGCTTTTTTTTCTCGTCCTGTTTTGCCAGAACGTCCCTGCAACTGAAATGATTAGCCAAGCTAGTTGTGTTTTTGTGTGCACTGCCGCTGTGGGAGCTGCATTGCTGGGAGTGGTGGACAGAGATAACGTAGCCTTGTGGCTGGAACTGACGACCACAGAGTCTGCTGCTGTGGCATGTTCCACCTCAGGGAGGAAAAGGGAGGGCGGTGAGGGCCGAGTCTGCCGGCCACTCGTTAGGTAGGAAGTGTTTGCATCCTCTCTCTCAAGCTGCATGACCAGCTGTACAGTGACTTGTGAGGATGTGGGAGTGGCCTGTATAAATAAAATAGGAATGATTGCTTCTTCCTAAAGTTTGACAAAAATAAGGATTTCCATTCACACATTTGACCTGTGCAAGTGTAGTTTATGCTTTTTGGCGTGCAAAATACTTTCGCTTTGTGTTGTAAGATATGAGCTGAGACGCAATTCCAATGATAACAGCTGATGACTTTAACATCTTCCATCTGATATCAGGACCTGCTTTAGTTTCACTTCTGAACCCTAAGCACAGACGCACAAATGTACGCACAAACACACACACACCGTAAACCCTGTTTAGAAAGCAATGTGTCTGGTGTGGGCTGCTGTCAAAGATCTGACTTCTTAGGGCTGACAGCTTAAATAGGTCTTAACAGATTTCACAGGATAATGACTAGATTTACCCCGGTGATCGTGGAATATTCCGCCGCTGGTGATATTTGTGTAGCTGGGAAAGATTAGATGTGTTTGTTTATGCTTTGAAAGACAGAGGAGGGCTAGGTTAACTTGCAGCCTAGAACAGAAACCAGAGGTGGGAGAATCCAGCCACCTCAGACCAGCCATCCAATGACTTTGGTGGGCTCATGCTAATGACACTTCAATATGCCTCCGGGTCTCACTCAGTAAACACCTCAATTCAAGTTTAACCATGTGTAAAGCTGGTAATAATAGCAAGTGTACTGTCAATGGCGCGTGACGCTTAAAATCACAAAGTTCATACGTTTCAGTTCAGTATGTGATTGTTATCATTGCAGTTGATGCTATGACATCAGATTCTGGTATCACCTTCAAATCTGTCACAATCTGTAAATGATAAAAGCAAGCAAGGAGTGACGGGAGTGCGTTTGTGCAAAAAGCTGCAGATTTTTGTCCTCTAACTACAGCAGGAGAAAGATCCCCTTACCAGCCCCCTATTTTCTGAGGCACAAACAAGACTGTTTCTTTCAGACCTTCAGCTTGGCTGCTTCCTCAGCTCCAGAGCGCCTCTGTGACTTGCATTATAGTGAGGTTTCAAACCCACTCACCACCAGTGGCAATGACAAAACGCCATATCATCACCTTGAAGTCTCCAAAAAAACCAAGTGGGTTGCTTCAAAACAACCCAGCCAATTAGCTTCCTGTCTTATGAATATGGATGAGCGAATGAATATTACTGACAAAACAAACAAACAAACAAAACAACTGAAGTATGAAATGTGTACACGAAATGTTCATCGCTTAATTTGCTGTGCTCTGTTCTGTGGATGGAAATGCCACATCCCCTAGTTACACGTTTTCCATGCAATTCCAAAGGGACCTGAAACGGCACGTTCACCGCGGTAAGCCGAAGCGGCCGGGGCGCAAACCGTTTATCAAATTTGTGTGGCCATTCCTTAAAGAGCTGATATGGCCAACACAAATGTAGTTCAGCAATCCCATAAGAAAATGGCAGTTTTCTCCCCTGCGCACCAGGGGGTCTACTACAGAGAACCTTGCACTGACTGCTCATTTACATTTCAAACACTGTCTATAACTGCAAGGGATTTGATGTTTTCCCTCTCTGCTCAGCAGTCTTATTCCTCCCTTGCTAATTCTCCAGCAGCCATACTGTCTGTGTGTATGCAGTGCAGCCAGCACGGCTACCACAAAGCGCTGCTTTCCTCTGTGCCTTTGACTGAGTTTGCTTCCATACTGTGCCAGTACCATACGGCACTGGACTCACAGAGCCTGAATATCCAAGCGTAACTCAAAGGCAGGAATGCTTGTAGAAATGCCTTTGTAATATCTACATGGAACTCGACCCTGTCCAGTTCACAGTGTAATATGACTGTGTGCTTTATGCTTTGTAATGCATATGCAGGAAAAGAATCTACGAGGCTGTGAGTTTAGCAACTTGGAGTCATGTCTCTATGTGGAGAGAGCAAACACGCTTTGTTTGTTTCCATAATCTGCTTGTCGATCACCTGAGGCCCAGTGAGCAGCCCGGCCTGCAGCGCAAGACAGGCAGGAAGCCAGGCCTGGGGACAAAGCGGCGCACCAAGACTAGCCTGCAACCAGGAAGAGCCAGTTTCCCTCACAAGGTCAGGCTGCAGTGGAAATGCATGACGTTCGGCTCTGTAGACACTGCCTGCCTCTGCATTTCCTCAAATCATTTTTGCGATTACGCTGCTAGATACAAATGTACATAGGCCCGTGTATGACTCCTCAGATTGGAATGAGAACAGTCACTGACACAAATATGTCATCCTCAGCAGAGGCCTGACACAAGTTGATCTTGCTGACCGAGAGAACTGGAGAGCTTTGTAGACCTCGTGTAACGCCTGAAAACCAGGATGGGTTGACAAAAAGAGGGGCAGAAAAAAAAAAGAAAGACAAGACTAAAACATGGAGGAAATATTTCTGTTCTGACATTCAGTGAAGGAAGTGAAGGTAACTACATTTTTAGGGTAGGATAAATAACAAAATATTCACATTTAAATCTTTTGCGTACACCGTTATTTTACCCAGCATGCTGTCCCCATCAACACCCCCTATTTTGCTTCTACAGACAATCTACATCATAATTACCATTAGTAAATTAAATTACCCATGTCTCTCTCATAATAACATTAAATGATAAAAGCCAGTGAATTGTAGGATATAACTAGATGGCAGACAACTGCACCACCAGCACGCATTATTTAACTTTGATGTTTTCCTTAGGAGCTCTGTAATAACACAATATATTACAATGCTGATCAGAAAATTTAGCGAGACAACTACTTTAAGGACTGAATGCTGTTAGAAGAATTATTCAGAAAGGTGATAAGATGATGCACAGTCACCATCACTGCCATGTGGTTCCCAAATTGCCTTGGGATCCACCTGCAGTGCACAATATGTGTTAGTAAACAAATACAACCATATAATTCATTAATAAATAAATATTTTTAATGGTTATTTCGAACCCTGCTAAAATTATAACCAGGTACTGGGAAATAGACCATTACGAAATCTGAGAAGTTGAATATTGAGACCTCGCCAGCATTGCTCTGACAGTCATATTCCACATGGTTAATATATTGAGGTTAATATGAGAAGCAGTGGTCTGGCTCTGTGTAATGCACGCAGGTCTGCGTCATTAGGGCTCTGGACAGATCTGGTACAACTTCAAACCCTCAAGTGTCTCCTCCGCTGAGCACAGGGTAGCCTGTAATAATGAGCAGGTGCCAAGAGCAGACATGGAAACAGACACGGTTCTATATAGTTTTGCGCACATGTAGCAATCTGGCAGTCGGGATCGTTTGATGTTGCCTATAATGATAGCTGTAATAAAAGGTGTAAATACACACCGCAGCAAATAGCAAATGAGCCACACGAACAGGCTAATAATAATAATGATCGCCGACAGTAGCCACTTACCCAAAATCCTGGTCCATGGATTTGAAGAAGAATTTGTAGCTGTTGACCGGCCGATTGTTGAGGACATTTTTAAAATCCGCTAATGTGACTTTCTCCGGAGGAACAGACAGTTTGACCAGATAAGGAGTCTCCTCCTCGTCAATGTGATAAATTATTTTAGTCTCCGCCATGAGAGTGTGAAAAGGGGAGGACAATCATGGGAAAGCAAAAAGGGTTGGCAGCGCAATAAACAGGCCTGCTATGTTACCAGCTACCCGGAGAATAACATAGCAGCGTTCCCTAATATATAACCCTGTATAGCCCGCGACGGAAAATACAACTCCGTGCCTTTGACAAACACAGCGAAAATCCAGGCATAATCGCGTTATGAGTGCCTGTATTCCTGCTCCAGTGTGAGTCGGTACGGTGGCTCTCTCGGCACTAAAACAGGAAGGGACAGTCCACATCCTTGCGATATGGAGTTGGGAATATTGCTATTTTTCACAAGCTAATTGGTTAGACAGTGCTGTCATCTAGCGGTGTATCTGGGGTGTGCGCAGGCCACCTTATACAACACACTCACACAGCTTCCTCCACAGTAGCCTACAGTCATGACATAGAACAAAGGAGGATGTGCAGCGGCCCAATGAAGCATGGATACTGCTTTCCTGTTATTATAATTGACTTTATACTGCAGTTCTTATTGCGTAAAGCAGCGTCACTTAAATTCAAGCTTTCATCCGATATTTATTCATCAGTTATTTTTATTCTTATGAAAATAAAGGGAAGCCCAAAATATATGAGGCCAAAATTGTCTTATTAGTATATTGTAGAAATAACATACTCATGCAGATTTTTCTTTTACTTATTCATCACAAGTTTCTTGGTCATCCGTTCACCAGATTAAGTGGGCTAATGTCTTTGGACTCTAGAATGACCAGGTGTCCCACTTGTGGTCCCCATCTCATATACCAAGACAAATACCCAATATTTTGATTAGCTCTTGTTAACTTTGATTTCACAAGAACAGATGTGGAATGATAAGGGGTGGATGCACACCTACTGAAAAACTAACAATTGTGAGAGAAAAGGAGAGTACAGGAGTCTTTCAAGTTAGCAGAACTTGTAACGTGCATAGTTTGGGTGCATACATTTCTAGGTTAGACATGTCAAAATTTAAGGTCTAAGATAAATTGACTAATTGGCTCACGTGTGGTTTCTTGGGAAACTAAGGAAGCCACTTGAAGCAAATGTAGTGTTTGCTGTTGTGAGCAGAAGAAATCTTTATTAGAGGAGAGGAACATTAAAGTGTGCAGGTGAGCCAGAGAGAAATGCAAGAAATAGTTTAAAAAAAAGGCTAATCTACATTTTACAATTTAGCATTACTGATATAGTAGACACTATTTTTCCTCACAGAAGTACAGCTACACAGTTGATAACAGATTCCTGTATCACTAACCAGAAGATTCATTCACGAAAATTCAGTGTTTTACAAACCAGGGTACATTATTGTTGTTTGATGCAAACAAGAATGGTTCGAGAATTTTCCTGAGTTTGCACAGACTGAGCCTATAGTCCATTGTCATAAAAGTAACAACATTACTTTTCACCTGATAAATTTTCAGTGAACCAGGTAACTGTACACAATGTCAGTTTGGGTAACTTATGGGGAGGAGAATTTTAATCTGCCTTTCTGTAAGAAAAATCCACAAAACAGGGTAGTCCCTTTGTCACCACTGTTGAGATCTGTTTTTGTGTAGCTAGAATAAAGTCATACTCGTTTCCAAACAACATTTGAAAATGTCTACAACATACAGTAAATTGAATTATGAAACATTATGATTTATGTGCTTTACACTACAGCAGAATTTATGCAAAAAAAGAAAAGGAAATATCCAGATTTCAACAATTAAAAAGAGCCGTAAGCTTGTAGCTCCATAAGCATGTGCAGTACATAATAAAACATACCGGTACCTCAATAAAGAGCATGCATATAGTTAAAAAACATATTTTAAAAACATTATATAAGAAAATGCTTTGTATTTAATATAAACAAAACACTGAATGCAAAGAGGAAGGATCAAATATAAGTTTAACCATATGGTTATAACAGCTGGTGAGAAGGAAAAAAATATCTATACATATACACACATATATATATGTGTGTGTGTGTGTGTGTGTGTGTGTGTGTGTGTGTGTGTGTGTGTGTGTATTAATTTTGAAATCGGGTAAAAAAAAGAAAAAAGAAAAAAAAAGAAAGATGATATCCTTTACTGAAAAAGCTTTGTGTGCTAGGGTTACAGCAGAGGGAGCATTCCTCCTGTCCTCTCCTGGGTTTCCTGATTTTCTCCTTTTTCTCCATGGTCCTGTATTTCTTCCCGTGTTTGCCCTGGACCTGCCAGCGGCGTCTCAGAAATATCACATTCACTTCCACATCTTCCCATCAAATTCTGCATGAGGAGGTGAGAAAGGGAAATTGTAACACCAAAATCTGCTGAAAAGATGCTAATTGTTGTGTTTACTCACTGAAATACACAGTTTCTGCTCACCCTTATTGCAGTCTTTAGCCATATCGCGCTCTTTCATTATGTTGTTTTTGTACTCTGTCGATTAAAGTAGACACACAGAAAATGAGCTGTGGATGGAAAGCGAAGTGTGCGTATTTAATGCGTTTGGGTGAAGTTTACTGCACCTGAATTCAAAGGCTCTTGGTTACAGCAATTCAGCTCTGTGCAGTCTAAAGCTACTTCACCTCCAGCGATTGCGGTTCCCCTGTGAAGAAGTTAATGTTAGATTTAATGTAAAGTTAAAGCAGCATAACATTAACCACATGATAATGCATTACCGTTGGGATCGACCCAGCTCATACTCCAGCCCTGTAAAAAACAGAAAAAAAAACTCAAGCGCACACAATAATAACAAAATGTAACTCTGATAAATATGCTTTTTATGATGCTAAGAAACACAATCAGGTTGCAATATACAAGTAACAACCAAGCAGGAATGTTGTAATAAAAAATACCTCTCTTTTTGCGCCGTCGAGTCAGCATAATAAGAGCAATGACGATAAACCCCAGCAGTAAGAATGTTGCCAGGAAGTAGCCCAAATGTTGCATGAAATAACTTCGATGCTCGGGGATAAAGACATTAACCACACGTGGAGGCTCGACCCCTTCGCCTGAGAAAAGAAACGGAATAAAATAAAATTCCTTCTTCAATAACCTAATTAACTCTCCAAGAATTACTGAATATTACACATGCTAAATATTGAGTGAACTCAATAAACCCTAAAACCAAACAATGCAATGTATCCTGGGGATTTCATGCTCATATTTTAAATGAGATTTATTGTATTGCTGCATTGGATTAAACTAATGGCAATAAACAAGGATCAAAATGAAATGTAGTTCCACACAAGTAGAGGTTTTCATTCCTCCAGAGGCTCTTTTTCATTTGTTCCCAAAAGCAAAACACTGGAGCAGGGAGAGCAGAGAGTTAAATGTCAAGATGCTGTTTGGCAGTAATGACTTCCAGACCTGATGTCATGCAGCTGTTATTTTTTTCTCCCCAGAAAAACACAGGCTGACCAGTAAAGTGGAGAAGTGTGAGGGAAGGGAGACAAAGTCTGTAATGTGGTCTGTCTGCATGTCTGAATTACTTTTTCATTTTAAAAGTGCTCTTCTAACAAACACAGAAGCTTGGTTTGAGCATGTATGGAAAATAAATCTGTGACACCTTCAGCAGAGTTTAGCAGTGAAGTCTACCATCTGGCAGGCCGCTCTAAACATGGCAGGCAGCAAAGGGTTTCACAGTGACCTGAACTGTCCCAATGCACCACATTTATACATCTACATAGTTACACATAATTTCAAAAACATAACAAATAGAGAACTGTTTATATTTTCTTTAATCATTATTTCAAACCATAATGTGTTATATCACGACTACTTCTGCAAAAAGTACGCTTATAGATGTGTTGCTAATATACACCAGTAATTGGTCATAAATTAAAAAGCAGTTTAATCACAGAAAATACTAAAATTGTTTAATCTCTAGTCTTTCATTAGCAGCTCAAAAGAACAGTCTAAACTAACAAAGAACTAATGAGGAAAACATGCAATGGTGTATCTGTTGTTATGCATTAAAAACCAGCCAGTCAACATAAAAAATATTTATTCTAACTTAATTACCAACATCCTCTAAGGGGGTCTATGTATACACTGATGGCAAATAAAGCTGTCATTGCATAATGTGCCTAATATGCATGAAAATGCAAAGACATACCCAAGGTCATTGTCTCTACAGCACAACTGCTGAGAGGAGATCTCCAGCCATGCTGTAGCAGTGGTCTATTACCATTTTCTTAACAGATCAAGTGTGTATGCTTTAATGGCTTTTTTTTTTTTCAAATGGTGGGATACACATCATTTGCAAGTCAATGAAATAAAAGGAATCATCTTCTTTTCAGAGGCTGATATCTCTCTTGAACTGGTGACAGCTCACAAAATGCTTCCCTCATGATTACAAGGAATAACTTCTTTTTATTTTTGTTTCATGTCATCAATAACTACGACAACAAAGTGAAAAGCTGTGAAAAGTTCCCATGATGCTTGTAATGTAATGTGGGTGAATAGAAATAGTTGTTTTTTTTGTCTAACAAGCTCAGCGAGGTGCAGATAAGAGCTAAGTGGGCAGGAAAAAATGCATCACACATGCATTTCTTTCTAGCATAAATTTTAAATTGGCTGTCATTTCTTTAAAGGGGAGGAGAATCTATAGTCTAACACGTACTTTCATACCCTCCCCTTACTTTGCTCTTTCATGTCGCAGCTGGCCCAGATGTTGAACAGATGGGCCAGACTTCCTGTAACTGCTGATAAATATGCCTCTACCAGAGAAACGAAGGAGAGACTGGAAAAAAAACAAAACAAAAGTGGAGAAGCAGTATAACAGGTCTAGATGCCTGGTTTAGACTTCTGGAAAAATGAGGAACAAAAAACCAAAAACACAGGATGTGACCATCCACTCCAAAAAGTACTGGATGCTGAAACCCATTCCTCTGCTCAGTCTAGCTAAAATATGTCTAGATAAACAAATAAAAAAAAGCTCTAAATGAAGCAGTTTGTGAGGAAAATGAGAGCACTTCCATTACAGTCGATTAAAAACTGTAGACAGCTTTTTAAGCAAAAGATGCAAATAGATATCTCTATTCTATCCAATCTGCAAAACCAAATAAACAAGTATATGAAAGAATTTCTTTCTTTCGTTCTTTCTTTCTTTCTCTCTCAACTAGCTCCTGCATTCCTTGGCTCCTCCCTCTTCAGCTCAAACACAAAAACAGGGAGGACTGAGGAGAAAGTTGGCAGGAGGAAGAACTGATTTAACTGACCAACTATGCCTATAAATATAACAAAAAAACCCAGGAGCGGTCTTATTTCTCTGTGCACAGTTCAGCCAAAAAAAACATAGAGGAAAAACCATTTACCATGACTATGTTGTGGGAAAACAAATTTCTAAGGATTTTTGTTACTTACTTGGATCTGGTTCATCATTCTGGAAAATTCTGGGTGCTGGAGTGGAATCAGGCATGAGTGGAGGTCCCACAGTTAGTCTGAAGATGCGCCTCTCATGGAGACCACAGTAGTGATGGTGCAGGTGGCAGGAGTAAAGGCCTTTATCAGCGGGCCTCAGGTCGGAGATGAACAGTGAGAAGTCTCCTAGTGTAAAAGCATCCTCTGCCACACTCATCTTGCTCTGGGCAAAGAGAGGTCCGTAATCCCTACGCTCTCCGGAGGCGTACAGGTCCACCAGTCGGTCGGCCTTATCAGGACGCACTCCAGGAGGCTGGAAGTCCCAGTGGGCCACCTGCTGCTGGTCCTCCTGAAGACCCTCTCGCCACAGGGGGCGCCGGTTCACACAAGGCAATACCACTGAGCTGCCCAACAGGACCACAAACACAGTCTTCTCTCCATCCAAGTACCGCTTCTCTTTACGAGCTGGAAACACATTCAGGTGTAATACATTTTTAGGTGTAATTAAATACACAATTAAATGTAATTAAATGTAATTATACATCACAATTCAAGAAACAAATATAGTATTTTAGATCAGATAGCCTCACCTGACTTAGTGACATCAACATGGATTTGCATAGACTGGTGAATCTGACAGTAGTGATGGTGTAAATTACAAGTATAAACTCCTTTGTCGGTTGCTGCCACATCTGAAAATAAATAAATATTATTAAAATAAAATTAACTTAATTATATTAAAATTATAACTCAGCACGAACAACAAGACCCTTATGAAAAGGACACCGAGGGAACAGTTTACCCTGCCCGGGATAGGGTTACCGGGGCCCCGCCCTGGAGCCAGGCCCGGGGAGGGTGCCCGAGGGCGAGCGTCTGGTGGCCGGGCCTTAGTTCATGGGGCCTGGCCGGGCACAGCCCGAAGAGGAGACATGGGCCCATCCTCCCGCAGGCCCACCACCCGCAGGAGGCGCCATAGGGGTCGGGTGCATTGTGTGCTGGGTGGCGGCCAGGAGCGGAGGCCCTGGCGGACTGACCCCCGGTTGCCAAGACTGGCAATAGGGACATGGAATGTCACCTCTCTGGTGGGGAAGGAGCCTGAGTTAGTGCTTGAGGTTGAGAGGTACCGGCTAGATATAGTCGGGCTCACCTCTACACATGGCTTGGGCTCTGGAACCAGTCTCCTGGAGAGGGGCTGGACTCTGTCTCAGTCTGGAGTTGCCCCTGGTGAGAGGCGGCGGGCTGGGGTGGGTATTCTAATATCCCCTCGGCTTGCTGCCGGTACGTTGGGGTTTTTTCCGGTGGACGAGAGGGTTTGTTCCCTGCGCCTTAGGGTCGGGGAACGGGTCCTGACTGTCATCTGCGCTTATGCGCCGAGTGGCAGTTCAGAGTACCCAGCCTTCTTAGAGTCCCTGGGGGGGGGGTGCTGGAGGGTGCTCCACCTGGAGACTCTGTTGTCCTGCTGGGAGACTTCAATGCTCACGTGGGTAACAACAGCGAGACCTGGAGGGGCGTGATTGGGAGGAACGGCCTCCCTGATCTGAACCCGAGCGGTGCTTTGTTATTGGACTTCTGTGCTAATCACAGTTTGGCCATAACGAACACCCTGTTCGAACAGCGTCCTGGTGCACGTGGCACCAGGACGCTCTAGGCCGTAGGTCGATGATCGATTTTGTAATCGTATCAGCAGACCTGCGACCATA
The DNA here is from genome assembly GCF_057382095.1 of Aulonocara sp. 'chitande type north' Nkhata Bay. Lineage (NCBI taxonomy): Eukaryota > Metazoa > Chordata > Actinopteri > Cichliformes > Cichlidae > Aulonocara > Aulonocara sp. 'chitande type north' Nkhata Bay. The sequence continues at coordinate 35,574,919 of NC_141363.1, forward strand.
TGTTCTGGACACTCGGGTAAAGAGAGGGGCTGAGCTGTCAACTGATCACCACCTGGTGGTGAGTTGGATCAGGTGGCTGCATTGAGCTGCGGCCGCAAGGTGGTTTGTGCCTGCCGTGGTGGTAATCCCCGAACCAAATGGTGGACACCAGGGGTGAAGGGAGCCACCAGGCTGAAGAAGGAGTCCTATCGGGCTTGGTTAGCCTGTGGGACTCCGGAGGCAGCCAACAGGTATTGACAGGCCAAGCGGAATGCGGCTCGGGCAGTGGCTGAAGCAAAAACTCGGGTGTGGGAGGAGTTCGGAGAGGCCATGGAAAAAGACTTTCGGACTGCCTCGAAGAGATTCTAGCAAACCGTCAGGCGTCTCAGGAGGGGAAAGCGGTGCTCTACCTGCACTGTGTATAGTGCTGGCGGAGCGCTACTGACGTCGACTGAGAAAATTGTCAGGCGGTGGAAGGAATACTTCGAGGACCTCCTTAATCCCACTGACACGTCTTCCGAGGAGGAAGCAGAGTCTGGGGATGAGGGGAACGACCCGCCAATTTCCGGGGGCGAGGTCACTGAGGCAGTTAAACAACTCCTTGGTGGCAGAGCCCCTGGTGTTGATGAGGTCCGCCCCGAGTTCCTGAAGGCTCTGGACGTTGTAGGGCTGTCCTGGTTGACACGCCTCTGCAATGTTGCGTGGAGATCAGGGGCAGTACCTGTGGACTGGCAGACCGGGGTGGTGGTCCCCATCTTTAAGAAAGGGGACCGGAGGGTGTGTTCCAACTACAGGGGGATCACACTCCTCAGCCTCCCTGGGAAAGTCTATGCCAGGGTGCTGGAAAGGAGAGTTCGTCCGCTAGTCGAACCTCGGATACAGGAGGAACAATGCGGTTTTCGTCCTGGTCGCGGAACACTGGACCAGCTCTTTATCCTCTCCAGGATACTTGAGGGTGCATGGGAGTTTGCCCAACCAGTCTACATGTGTTTTGTGGACTTGGAGAAGGCATTCGACCGTGTCCCTCGGGGTGTCCTGTGGGAGGTGTTGCGGGAGTATGGGGTGTCTGGCCCATTGCTACGGGCCATTCGATCCCTATACAACCGTTGCAAGAGCTTGGTTCGCATTGCCGGCAATAAGTCGGACTCGTTCCCGGTGGGTGATGGGCTCCGCCAGGCTGCCCTTTGTCTCCGGTTCTGTTCATAATTTTTATGGACAGGATTTCTAGGCGCAGCCAAGTGGCGGAGGCTTTCGCTTTGGTGGCCTCAGAATCTCATCTCTGATTTTTGCAGATGATGTGGTTCTGTTGGCTTCATCGGGTGAGGGCCTCCAGCTTGCACTGGAACGGTTCGCAGCCGAGTGTGAAGCAGCGGGAATGAGGATCAGCACCTCCAAATCTGAGGCCATGGTTCTCAGCCGGAAAAGGGTGGAGTGCCCACTCCGGGTCGGGGATGAGTTCCTGCCCCAAGTGGAGGAGTTCAAGTATCTCGGGGTCTTGTTCGCGAGTGATGGGAGAAGGGAGCCGGAGATCGACAGACGGATTGGGGCTGCGGCTGCAGTAATGCAGACGCTGCACCGGTCCGTCGTGGTGAAGAGGGAGCTGAGTGTAAAAGCGAAGCTCTCAATTTACCGGTCGATCTACGTCCCTACCCTCACCTATGGCCACGAGCTGTGGGTAGTGACCGAAAGAACGAGATCGCGGATACAAGCGGCAGAAATGAGCTTCCTCCGAAGGGTGGCTGGCCTCTCCCTTAGAGATAGGGTGAGAAGTTTGGCCATCCGGGAGGGGCTCAGAGTAGAGCAGCTGCTGCTCCACATCGAAAGGAGCCAGCTGAGGTGGTTCGGGCATCTGACAAGGATGCCCCCTGGGCGCCTCCTGGGTGAGGTGTTCCAGGCATGTCCCAACGGGAGGAGGCCCCGGGGCAGACCCAGGACACGCTGGAGAGATTATATCTCTCGGCTGGCCTGGGAACGCCTTGGTATTCCCCCGGATAAGCTGGAGGACGTGGCTGGGGAGAGGGAGGTCTGGGCCTCTTTGCTTAGGCTGCTGCCCCCGCGACCCGGCCCCGGATAAAGCGGATGAAGATGGATGGATGGATGGATGGAACAACGTTCATAGTGCTACTGCAAAAAAGAATGAAAAGTCTCACTGTTGATAGTAAGGGAGAAGTTGCCATCACTGAATGCAGAGTCTGGGATGAAAACGCGGCCCTTGTTGAAGGCGTTGTAGACCCTCTGGTTGGCCCCAGGTGACATGTCCAAGACTCGTTCCACAGAATTTTCCGGGCTGCTGCGGACCAAGTCCCAGTGCACTACCCTCTGACGGTCCTTCAGTCTGTCCCGGATCCACACCATGCGGGGGCTGTGACAGGGCAGGATGGCCTTAGATCCCGCGGGAAGAGTGATGTTCTTCGCCTCCACCACTACACCAAGCCTGCTGCTGCTGCTCTGTCCCCAAGCTGACACAGAATATAAACACATGTAGTCACAAATTCAGTGCAGCAAAGATGTAAATATAAATAATCCAAAATAATATGCTGTGCCTAAAAAAAAAAAGTCTCTTACCTCCCGGCAGGAAGAGCACAGCAAGAACTGAAAAAAACAAAATCCAGGATGATTAGAGTTTTATCCTACTGATGATTTTAATTCACACAGCCTGCTGATGCTGCGTTATATACCGTAGATTTGTCTCCACATATTTCCACTGATTAATTCTTGAGAAACACTTCAAGCGCTTCCACCCACAAATTGGTTGAAGTGCCTGGAGAGTTTAGCTTTGATCTCGTACTGACCCAACACTGAAAACTTTCAGAGTCTGAGCAGATGTGGGTTCAGTGAGAGGACAATTTAAAAGAGATAGAGTGAAGCTGAAGAAACAAGCACGCGGTGAAAAGGTAACGCTTTAAAACAGAAGTTCAGCAAAGGAAGACAAAAGTAGACAAACACACCAGATGTCAACAACACACTCTGGAAATACATTTCGCTGTTTGTGTTTGCTCACTCTAGGGATTTTCCGACAGCACATTTGCTATTTCTAATGCATTTTTCCCACAGTGCTATTTCCCGTCTGTTTACTGAAAGGCGGGCAGAGATGTATGCAGCCAAAGCATACAGAGCCCCCATTCATCTCGGCTGCTGCTGGCTTGTCGCAAGGCCGTGATCCTGAGGGGATGAAGCACCAGGCTGTTATTCGGCGCACTCCAGTCAAACTCCCAAGTGTCAAAAGTCTCGGAACCAGACCAAACACCTGTTTGTTTTCACCATACCGGTACTTGTTATTATAAACTATAGAGACAAGATTTATTTCAGTAATGCAGTGAATCTTCTTTCAAGCTTTGAAATGTTTCATGCAAGTACGGTGGCAAATCAATAAATCGTCACGAGCTCGTCAGCTTTTAAAATCACAGTGATAAAAAAGATAAAAGTAAGAGAACATTGGGTTCCATTTTAAGATGAGATGACTGACTTCCTCTGTGCAGGTCATTTCAGAGGCCGGAGGCACTAACTGTAGAAGCTCTGCCCCCTCTTGTCTTAAACTGGGCCTCTGGAAGAGTTACAAGACCTCAGCCTGGGGATTTTAAGGTATGCTTATACTAAGAGGTCAGAAATATCTCAAGAAATTACACCACGAAGCACTTTCAAAATGTGACGAATAACACTTTAAATATACTGGGAGCCAGTGTTAGTGAGATAACACTGGTATGAACTGGCTCTGGTCATTTTTAAACTGTGTAAAGTATTTAGATTTACTGAATGTTATCCAGAGGAGCAAATAATGAGTGGAAACTTGCAACAATTATTGCATTGTATTGTTTTTTTGTATGCATGGTTAAATGCAGGGTTTGACATACAACACAAGTCAGTAACTGGTTTAGCAGTTTTAGCTATGTTGGCTATCTTCACCATTAGACTATGAGAATACCTCTGCTACTGTTCTTCGATGCAGTAAACTAAATAACACTTCAAGCTGGACAAAATGACTTCAGCACACACACTGGCATCAGAGAGGAGACCTCATCCTGGAAAACTTTCCTGGCTTTTCTACAGTAGGGCAAAAACTTTCCTGCAGATGGTAAAAACAAAGCGTCTCAGCCCCTTTAATTGTCTGTCATCAGACACACACAGGCTGTTGACTCGTGAGGCTGTTTTAACAGTAAGACTTAACAAGGGGCTATTGAATTACTAGTGATAATAACAGACATTTGCCAAATAGAGTGCAAAATCACTGCTGTCATTTTACTCCCCAAACTCACACACGTTGAATCGCTCATTAAAATCTCAACCTGAAGGTAAAATAGCAAAACGTTTTAAGTATGATTTAAACATAAAGAATGAGTTTACTCAGCATAAAGTCTGTGATTCACCGATGTTGTTCAAGTGTGAAGTTTGCTCACAGCCCCGTCACAGGTTGAAAATAAATCAGACAAATCTGTGCAGCTGCAGACTCAGCTAAACATACAAAGATACATTCAGAGGCCTGGAGGGCTTATTGACCGTCCTGTGGAAACAGCGTGTTAGCACTGATTACGTTCACTAATTACATTCTAAACCACTGCAAACATGCTGGATTATTTGTGTATGGATTGCTTTCTGCAGATTTACATGAGTTTCATCTTCACGTGGAATAATTAGGTGACGTCTGTAATTTTGAGGTCATTTATCATGTTCAGATGATCTGATGGCGCCCAAATGTCATAGCTGCCAAAGCAACATCTCAGTGTGTGGGCATCTTCTCTAACCTTATGGAGGACAAATTGAGCTCAAAATTTCAGGGGATTGCCTGCAAGGATTTTCCAGAGCATAAATATGCTACCTTATCGTGACCTTGTCATTTTCTGAGTAGCTACATGTTTACAAACTTGTTTGAGTCAAAACAGCACTTCGAATCTTTTCCATGCCCTGTTGCTTTGTGGCCGTTCATTAAGTTGAATCCAACCATCATAAACTGTGTTTATGATGGTTGGATCCCCCTCCTGCTCCCTCTCCTCCACGCCGTCTGGACTCCAAAAGACCCACTCGTGGTGAAACACTCATTACTGACACATATAATGACTGGCTGCTGGATTGTGCTGACTCCTCCACTCAGACCGCAGTTAACTGGAAACACATTGGGTTGAAGCCATAAAAAATCCCAGAGTCACAAACTATGGCCTGTCTACTGTATCAACATGCCGGGCCCAATCTGATTGCATTTGATCTATTTTATTGAATAGATCACTTTGAACAAAAAAAGTTAGAAAGTGTACAGGGCCGTAGTTTGAGATTAGATGTTCATACCTACAAGGGGCTTTAAATGTAAAAATAACATAAAAAAGGTTAAAATGATGAAGATCATTGGTTATCAATACAAAGCATGAAAACACATTACATTAATCTTGCATCGGTTAACTGAGTTTGGAAAAATGCGTGTACAGCAAAAGCAAAAACCCAAAAAGCAGTGAAAAATACAGATGCAAGATATTTACAGTTACATATAATAGCTTACAGAGACTCTGTGAGCGAAGAATAATGAAAAGGATCAGAAAAGTATTTAGCTGAGGCAAAGCAAACCTGGCAAAGGAGTCTGCTTTTGTTACCGACTGACCTGGATGCAATTATGGCACAAAGAAAAATTTAGCAAGCGTCTTTTTTTTTTCTTTTAAAAGTGAGACGACTTAAGAGGACTTCACTTACTCTGAAGGAGAGCCATGTCGAGGAGGAACTATTTATCAAAATTGTCAGATGTTAAAAGCCCGTCAGAGGAGGTTCTTGCAAGAACTGATAAAGGAGCGCCTGAAGTTCACCCAGCAGCAGCAGGACTTTGTGTTCATGCAGACTGAGTCTACACAAGTCCCACCCTCCGCTAGCCAATGAAATCCAACACTGCAATAGTGCTAAACACTTCACAAATATCCGCACTAAATTGCACAATTGCATTTTGTTATAGAACACTGGTATCTTAACTGCATTTCGGATAACTGCACCCAAAAACACAAATCTCCGTTAAACCAAACACTTTACAATAATCCCAAAATTTTAGTGCGACTGACAGCTGCTAGAAAATCATCTTATAATGAAACAGATGATTTGCAGCTTTTAAATTAAATATTAAGTGATAGCTACAATGTATGTGGTTACGTTGGCATTTTATTTTGTTCTACGTGTCCCACATGAAGAGTTTTTTCATGTTGGAAACTTCCACACCACTTTCTTCCTTTGTGAGTTATTTGCAGCATAAACTTCAGTTAGCATTATTTGCACAATACTGCCATCTACAGTACAACAAGAAAAAGAACAATTGCTGAAGTAGCTGACACTGAAAGTCAGCCTGGAGGTGAAAAAAACAAAAATAGAAATTCAGACACATCACACCTTGAGCTTCACAGAGGGAGTTCTTTATTAGACTATCTACACCATTATTTAGCTCATCACTCAAATATGCTTTAATTAAAGTGAAAAGCACACACGGCAGGTTGATTGTTAGAACAGTGTGATGTGTGGAGAGTCATCCAGGGTAAACGTTGGGACGCAGACTTTAATCAGAATTTTTCAGTTCCTTCTGTTTCCATGCTGTTTAATGAAGATCCTAGGTGTGCTCCATCCCTCTGGAGCCTTCTTCAGTCCCGCTCGCATCCAAATCTTCTTCAGATCCTCCTCAAAGCGTTTCTGTATATAATAAAGACACAAAGCTGGCTGTTTTATATTCATCTAGCTTTGGAAAACTGTAACTAGTGCAAATCAGACACACAATGATGAATTGGAAGGAATAAAACAATGATTGCATTTTTTATCAAACCTCAAGACATCATAGTGGGAAAAAAAAGAAATGGTCTGATAGATGTGAAAGAAAAGTCCCACCTGCTTCTTCTTTCCTCGGCCCTCCAGCACCCTCTTTCTCAAGAACTTAGTCCGTTTTTGCAGCTTCTTGTATTTATGCCGGTTCATCTTCCGCCGCCGTATCTCTAGAACATTCTTACATCTGAGTGGTGTTACTGTACCCTCCCCGTCTTCCAAAACGGGGACGGAGATAGGCGGCAGCACCTTCTCCTCCAGCAGCTCTACATCCTCCTGTGGCTGAGTGGACTCCAGCAGCGGAGGGAGGGAGTAGCGTAGTGAGAGCCAGCTCTCCAGGGGACTTACTGACAGTTTACGTGGTATGAGAGCCTCGTCCAGCTCCGGCTCAAGCTGGACCCATCGCGGAGGGGACCTGTTGTCTGCCGCTGTTGAGTAGTTTCTCAGTTTTTGATGACGTGAAGGGCAGTAAGCAGAAGCAGCTGGTTGTAGACATCCATTCAAAGTTTCTCCATGAGCTTGAAGTGCACCTTGTCATTAAGGGGAAGAAAAAAAGTCAGATTTTAATGAAATAGAAAACATAGTATTGAATGTAGGCAGACAGATATTTGGCTATTTGTTCTTACTCACAAGTTGCTTTGTGTAATAGGCTGAGACGAGGGATGATCTTTGAGGCAAACATTGTCAGTGGTTATCCAAACAAGGTCATCAGGAATGAGCTCACTGGTCCCTGGTCCTGTGGCAATAAAAAAAGACAAAGTATGGTCTTACTCTGCTCTGTCACAGCAATCAAACTAGTAATGTAACAGTAACTTCAGACTAGGGCTGGACGATATGGCCTAAAATCCATATCACGGTATATGAAGCATGCGGGGTAACGATATATATCGCGATATATTCTTTTCTTCTGTATGACGTATTTTACACACTATAAGGCGCACTTAAAATCCTTTAATTTTATCAAAAATCAACAGTGTGCCTTATGTATGAATTCTGGTTGTGCTTACTGACCTCGAACCGATTTTATGTGGTGCACAGAAATCTATCAAAAAATGTTTTAGTGTGGCTTTGGTAAGCCCACCGCTTGATGGATTGCCGGAGCATTACGGCTGCCGTAGTCAGGAGCCTTGCGGAGTGATCCAAAACTGGGTCCAAAACTCCGACACCTTTCAGGTCCCAAAGTCAAACGAACACTGCGGCATCACTGAGAGTTAAAAACTAGTAAAGTTGTGGAGTTGTATTTTGTCTTGCAGAAATTATATCGTCAGTTATATTGTTATCGCAAATTTTCAAATATATATCGTGATATATATTTTTGACCATATCGCCCTGCCCTACTATTTAGTCTATAAAACAGGGTTCACTAAAGCACCAGTCACACATGCCTAGAGACTAGACTGTGACCCCCTGGTAACAGTGCAACTACTGGTCACTTATCCATGTGCCAGCCACCTAGTGAAAATTTGTAATTTCAGCCTTTTGGCGGTTTCTTGCCATCTGCAAAGATTGCGGGTTGCTGAATGAAGTCTACGTTCATCTGACCGAGATTTTAGGTTCCAGAGTTTTCAGCAAAACTCGCTGCTGATGAAGACTGATAGAGGCACCTGAGAGCCCCACAAAAAAACCCCAACATTTAACTTTATGTAAACTGTCTTGTCCAACCAAGCTGTCTAATATATCACATTTCATAGAAAATATTGTTCAAATTGCTGCAGATGAATATTATGTTATTCTAGATGCAGAGTAGCTGATTTATGCTAATTTAAGACATGTTTATGAAAGAATGCTGAGAGTAATGCCAACTATTTTCTGGCCCTTTTCTTGTTTACTAATTTTGTGACTTGTTCCAGAGATAAAAACAACAACAACAACAAACATTTGTTTTAGTTCTCCAACCATAGAAATATTAGGTAAAAGCACTTCAGAATCACTTAATCTATTAAGTTCATACATGGAACTAACAAAACAAATTTACTTTTCCTCTGGCATTACACTCATACATAAATACAGTAAAATAACTATTTGCCGTCACATGCATAAAATAATGCAGAAAAAAAAAGATTAATAATACCTTTTTAATATATGTTACCGGATGTTAAAATTTGAATTGGATTTCACTGCAAAAATGTGAAACATTTTGACCCTTGAGCTGGGAACTGGCTGTTCTCAGGTTCTTAACCTGTAGGTCTCACTGGTTTCCACTGTAGCAAATTATGTTTCCAGTAATTAATGTTTTGGCTAGTAAAGCTGCGTGAAAACTGCCTTTAGCCATCTCTACTTTAAGAGTTACCCTAAGTGCTGGGACACTGTGAAAGGCTTATATAATGACTGTTATCAAAACCCAGAAATAGTGGATGCTAACCTCCCTCCAGGTTTAAATCAGCGGATAATCAGGCGCCCAACAGCGGGTGATTTAAAAATGAAAATAAAAAGTCCAAACGGTAAGATAGTAAGTAAATAAATAAATAAATGAAATAACAGAGACCGAAGGAAATTAAAGAATTATGTAATTGCCAACTGGCTCATCATGGCTAAACAGGCGCGTTAACCAGCAGCTCCACTTTGGACGAGAAAGCCGCCAAAACGCTCAAATATTAAAAGCTAAGGATAGAATTTTTCTGCCTTTAACTACTTGGTGGCATGTTTATAACAACTTCGTTTAATTAAAGAAAGAGTTGGGTTACCTAGTATTACTATGACCCGAGGTTCCGTCTTCAATGTGACTTCAACTAACTACTTCCGCTCCGTGCGACACACATTTAAGTCGCTTCCGCTTTCTCCGTGCTGAGAAAGGTTCCGCCGAGTAGATTTTTATTCCTTAAGGCTTTGTTTTGAAACAAAATGCCCATTCTTCTTCTTCTTCTTCTTCTTCTTCTTCTTCTTCTTCTTCTTATTATTATTATTATTATTATTATTATTATTATTATTATTATTATTATTATTATTATTATTATTATTATTATTATTATTATTATTATCAGTAGTAGTAGTGGTAGTAGTAGCAGTAGTATTACAAATCTATCCCTTAAAAGCCAGGACCATGAGAGCACAATAGTTCACTCGATGGATAAAGTAGAGGAGGAGCTGGAGGTCTTTTATCCTGATATTACCAGGGATTTTGTTGGTGTAATTTTTTCATACCATCCCTGACCAAACAAAGAGAATTTAACATCACTGGTACTTTTGTAATTTTCTTGTCGGGCATTTTCTTAATTTCTATTTCAAGGTCTTTATATTTGAAGAGTTTTTCTCTAACATTCAGAGTGAATGTTTCTTTCAGTAGGGATAGAAATGTCTGTTGGTCTGGATTTCTTTATCACTTTGCATTGTCATGCTCCACAGTGTTTCATCGCTTTTATAATTTTATTAGTAGTATTAGTGGTACGAGTAGTATTAATATTAATATGTATTTATTTATTTTTAAGATTAGTTCAAGAAGGGCTCAAATTCTTATACATATGGTGTGGTAGGCTGACAAATCCAGTGCATCGCTCAGGTCTCCACCCAGCCACTTTTCTTTTGCTAGCGCACATGGTGTCTGCATGCTGCAGCTCACAGTTAGCTCCACACATGGAGAAAATATAGTTTAAAGAGTGGAAATAATTGACAAAGAAGGTGGAAGATAAGGCAATAAGGCCATAAAGGACTATTTAGCACCTCCTGGATGTCAGCTCACGAGGTTTGTGTATTTTAAATGTTTTATTTTCTGTAATTAAGGATTTTTGATTGATTGAAACAGTATGCAGCTGGAGTATTTCTGGATCTCAAGAAAGCATTCGACACAATCAATCATGACATATTAATTAATAAACTGGAACGGTATGGGATCAGGGGGGTTGTACTGCAATGGGTGAAAAATTATTTAAGTGACAGGAAACAATTTGTGAAGCTGGGTGTCCATTCCTCATCATGCTTGGACATTGCTTGTGGTGTTCCACAAGGCTCTGTACTGGGTCCAAAATTATTTATTATCTATATAAATGATATTTGTAAGGCATCTGATATATTAAAATTAGTATTATTTGCAGATGACACAAATATTTTTTGTTCTGGGGGGAATCTAAAGGAGCTGTTGGATACAATTACTTCAGAAATGTGCAAAATTAAAAAATGGTTTAACAGGAACAAACTATTGCTAAATCTAAGTAAAACTAAAATTATCTTATTTGGGAATTCCCTTAGAAATGCACAAGTGCAGATTCATTTAGATGGTGTGGAAATTGAAAGAGTACTTGAACATAAGTTTCTTGGTGTGATTATAGATGATAAATTAAACTGGAAGTCTCATATAAATCTTATAAAAATAACAAAATTTCAAGAAGTGTCTCAATCTTGAGTAAAGTAAAACACATTCTGGACCACAAATCACTCCACATTCTCTATTGTTCCCTGATTGCACCGTATTTGAATTACTGTGCAGAGGTTTGGGGCAATACTTACAAATGTTCGCTATCATCAATCTTTATATTACAAAAAAGGGCCATAAGGATAATCCATAAAACTGGTTACAGAGATCATACAAATCCACTATTCTTAAAATCAAAAATTCTAAAATTCACAGATCTGGTTCATTTTCTCACAGCACAAATATAAAGCAATAAATAACTTTAATATTAAAAAAAATATAAAAAAAATATATTAAAAAAAAATACACATGACATATAATGTAATTGCAAGGAGGTATTTCTGTAGTCTATTGATACTAGATAGTGGAAAAGGGGTGGGATTAAATAAGCTTATACTTCTTTCTGCTCCTTTTTGAACAAGAACGTTATTTGGAGTTGTGGTTGCTCGTTTTCCTTTTGTTTTGCTTTGTTCATTTGTCTCTTTTAATTCTATTTTGTTGTACTTTTTCAACATGTTCAAAATAAAGATTCAATCAATCAAAAATTGACACTACGTACAAGAGCGCATTTTGATGTGATGTTTTGTTTTATTGTTTTATCCGTGAGCAGTTCTCACGGGTTGCCAAGACCAGAAAAAACCCTGTTCTATACTACATCGTGCGTACTTCAATCCTAGAGGGTGCTACACTTACTTATTAGCGTGTTGTTGTTTTTTTTTAAATTAACTAATTAGTATTTTATGCTACTACTAATGTGATGAATCTTCAGGCAATTATCAGTATATAAAACTGAAACATTGAGCATGTTCAAAACTTGGATTTTCCTATTTCTCTTGCAAGTCTGTACATTTCTAAAACGCCTGTGGCCGGCACTTATGTGGCTTGCAATTGTTGGGAAAAATTCGAAAACTAGTTTCGGTTATGGCTCAGTTTTATTTCCCTTTAACTCATTAAATCTGAATATGTGTCTTTCCTCCATGTGGCACAGTTGCATAACCAGGGAATTCTCCACTTTTAGATCGCTCTAGTTTTGAAAGCTTGTGGGCAGCCACATCGAATCATTTATTCATGGGGGTTTCTCGCTCAGCTTTCATTAAGTTTGTGGGAAATGGAACACCTACAGTATGAAGGCATTTCTCCATATGATTTCTACTATCAGGCATTGAGACAAATAGTATTTGCGTGAGAAGAAAAGGATGGAAAGATGCTACAGCTAAGTAGCTTTCACTAAATGTTGTAATGCAACACAAGGAAAGAAATATGCAATAGATGGTAAAGTTCTCAGGGTATTTATTTACAAAAACCAAAAATAACATCAAAGACAAAACATTCATTTCACTGTAAATCCTGCTGCCCATAACTTGTTTGCTTCACTAGCTATGCTTACACCATCAGTGTGCAACATAAGGCAACTGAAATGATCAGCTGGATGTACTGTGAGATTTCCCTTTAACAGAACAGTCTCTGAAATTATCTTAATTTATAAAATCCTCTCAAAATATTTCAAATTTGAGGTTATGGAAAAACAAAATAAAAAATGCAAAAAAATTAACTTGGCAGTAATTGGTCAATCCTATTTTGAATTATCTGCCTATACATTACACATACAGTCCTCAAACTTAACATCTATTTACAAAATCAGTAGTGGTATTTAGCGTTTTTGTCTTGCTTTAAAAGCAAATAAAGGTTCACTGTTTCATTATATATCTGCATTGCAAATTTACTGCACTCAATGAAATCCCAACCCCTGAAATAGACAGAGCTTTACAGATGACAACAATATAGTTCACACCAAAACAACACAGACAGTACAAGCATATGACTGGCTGTTTGTAGTCTTTGTAGTCACCATAGAGGTACAGCATAAATACTACTTTAAAAGGAACCAAATCAATAAATAAAAAAGTACATTAGAGAGAGAAAAAAAAAACAGCATAATGTTGAGAGCTATCTCCATATCAACATTTAAGACGGACAAATCAGTTAAATCACTCATTGATTGGTACAGTATGTTTATACATTAGCAGATTTTAAAGATTTATGCCACAAATTTTTAAACTAGTGTGCTTAAAATTATTCTAAATGTATTAGTTTCACATTTAATCTAATACTGCTTTCCCGTTATTGGCTGCAGAACACGTGAGTGAAAAAAAGTGAGGTAAAAAAAACTGAAGGCCAGGGAAATTGTTTAAATTATAAGGCCATTTCAAGGTATTTACAATACAATGCTATCTTTACCACAAACTATGATGTTAAGTTTGGTAGGTAAGAGTGGGCCCTGGAGCAAAGAACACAGTTATTTGCTGCAGTTACACTTGTATTTTACCCAGAAAATAATCACATTAACAGCAATGTTAGAACTTTTTATCACATTGGATATTTTGTGACAAAATACTCAAATCTGATGCCAAATATTTTGTATAACACGTACACTGGAAATCTTCATTAAGCCAATATCGTGGTTGATTTGGTAAAACCATCCAGGCAGTTCACTTGTTGCATCAACAGTCCTTCACTCAGTCTCAACAGAGAGCACAATGGCACTGTCTTTACCGTGTATAACCAGCACACCTCGGCTTTAACGAGACAACTCAGACAAGGTAATATCTCATACAAATAAAACAATTATATTTGTGCATTTTGGAACAAAGGTCAGGTTATAAAAAAAGAGGCAAAGAACAGAGTGGAAGGAAAGAACACTGTGCAAAAGCTGAGCCCCTCTGTGCATCATCCACTCCAGTGTCCTCCAGGTTTCTCTAGATATGCTGAACTCTGGCCTCACCGAGCAGCGGACTGGCCAGGCTTTTTCTCTTTTTTTCATCTTCTTTCTCATTTTCCTTCTCATCACTGGTCATGGCGAATGCCTGCACTTGTCTCATCTCCCAGAAGGATTGTGACTTATGGGAATGCTTTTGGAAGAGAAGAAAATTCTGGTCAAAACTTTAATACAAGTGTAAGAATGTATAGTATTCATATAATTAGTGATATTTAAAAAATAAATCCAGTTTTGCCAAAACACAGATTTGCTTTCTTTTTGTTTATTCCTCAGTACTGTTGACGAGGATTATGTATAAAACTAAGACAGAAGACTGTTGTATAACAAATGCTCACAAGCAGCATTTTGGTTTAGTGCATGTGGATACTGTGTTTCGGAACCATCTGTAAATAGTAAACCTGTGGATTAAAGCCATAAGTGTGCAGAGAGGAATTCCAACCTGAAGATGGAGATCCAGGACACTACCAGGTGAGTTGAGCTAACAGTTCTGCACACGGAGCAGTGAAAATAAAAAGAACGGTATCAGTAACAAGTCACAGAAATTAGTGCAGCACTGCAGAACAGTAAAGCAGAGAGTGTATTGGTCTATAGGAACTGGTCAGTCTTACAGAAGAGCATACATTTGTTGTGACTGCAAATTAAAAGAAAAAAGTGCAATGAACACAAATGAAAGCACAAGATCTTAGTATAGAGCTGGCTGATTACTCACTGATGAGGACTGCTGATTGTGTGATCGTTCCAGTTTCATCCCCTTTGCTCGATCAGGTTTACCAGGCCCTGAAGGATAGGTTAGCAATGTGTGAAAAGACTCATACCTGATATAGACAGTTATATAAATATTAAATGATACAATATGAATCATTTATGTTTTGGAAAAAAAAGAAAGCTTTTACTTGTTTTGCAGAAGAAATAGAAAGTCAACTTTATTACACGTTAAAGAGGTTAGATAAAAGACTATACTTGCTAATTAATATTCTGAAAAGATAGTTGCATATCAATTTCTCATTATATATTACACTTGTAAAAAATATTATTTTTTATTATATGTTAACATCCTCATTACAATCACAAAGCTACATGATTATTTATTAGCTTCTTATTACAATAAGTCATGAATTGAATGCATTAATTATGCATTGCTTAACCATGGGCTTTCTTCACTTTAACCCTTCCCTTTAAACTTTTAATACGCTGGACCTTGTTCACAAAGCTGTCTCTCTCACCTGGGGAGCTCCCACGACTGGTGGTAGTAGTGTTACTGTTGTTGTCCTCCAGCCAAGTGTTGTAGGGGAAGGAGTCTCGCTTATGTGGTGTTCCAGCAGATGACAGACTCTCCTGGAGAATATGGCAAGGTGACCAAGAAAACCAGATTATGTAGATTATAGTGAAAAAACAAAAATGTGATAGCTTAAATACAATTTATAATTTGTGTTTCTACATGTAGTACATATACAGGATACACTGCTTACCATGCCTGTGTCGTATTCCTCTGTTGCCTCTGTCTCATTCTCCTCCACCACACTAGCAAAGCTGCTGGCATTGGAGGACGAGCGGGAAAGGTCGTGGGCCTCAGGGATGGATGCGGCCCTGCCAACAAGATAAGAACTACACCCTGGGTTAACAACTCCAACCTGATTTTATCTTATGTATAGTGATACTACATGTTAACCTAAGGGAGGATTACCCAGCAGTTACACAAATACAGGAATGGCAAAACATGCTATTTAAAATTTTCAGTGAGTGTCCAGGGGATATGGTAGGAGCCTGTTTATTATATATACCTGTTCTTGGTAGTTGTGAGCACCTCAGGAGAGCTCTGATTGGATGAATTGTCAGATTTGGGATCTTGAGAGGCGTGGCCACTGTCAGGTGTCTTCTGAGTGTTTGGGGAGTTATCTCTACTGCTACAAGTTAAAAAAATAGTGTGAAAAATAGGAAAAAAAAGTTATTTTATGTAGACGATGGTCTACAGGTATATGCTATGTAAATGATCACAGGAATCTTCTCCCACCTCTTCTCCTGGACTTCTTGAATGTTTTCAATGCCGATGGCACTGCTTCGCCGGGAGCTGAAAGGGCCAGACTTTTTCCTGGTTGGGCTTTTCCCTGGGATTATCAGAGACTGACAGGGAAAGAGGAAAACCGTTCAGGGACAATGCCAAAATATTTCCAATACCTTGTATAATAAACTAGGTTCGTTTCAAGAGCTTATCACTTTAGGTATTTATGACTGAGGAGAGCTAATGGTTACTTTGACCACTGAACCATTCATTTGTCGTGTACTGTATCATAGAGAACAGTTTGGCAAAATTTCAAAAACATATCATCCTGAATTACCAGGCTGAAGAGTAACACTGCTCCCTCCGAGCTGTCAGTATGATGAAAAAAATGTTAAAATATGCTTTTAGCAGCTTAATGACAAGCCCTGGTGGCAGTCTTTCAGCCAGAACAGAGCACACTAAGGCGGGAGATGAAAGATGGGTTTAAAAGCTCCAGAGCCTAACACTAAATATGCTTTCTCAGCATCTGCTTTGTTCGTTCAATCTCCCTTTTAATGCTCTCGAAATGAGAACTTTAAAAAAAAGAGGCTTTTATTTAATGTGGCTTCAAAGAGCAGTGGGGGTGCAGGGGGCGTTTTTCACAATTTCTCTGTAAGGGGCTTATTAAATTATAAATATTCATTATTTTTTAACAAATACAGAATTAAGCACACTGGAATGAAACTATAGAGTAAAACTGTAGCAGGTGTGCACATACTGCAGTAAAGCAGAGAAGAGAATAAGAGTAGAAGCAAATACTCTTAACAGTTCACACATATATTAGTCTAGAAAATATAAAAGATTGGACTTGCTAAAGCAACTAATTCACTGGAAAATGGGCAGGACTATGTTCACAGACTAAAATGATGATGCCTTTTAAATAATATATCCTGTCTGTAGCACACAGTTTCTGATATACACATTAGGGAGCTGAAATGTGCAGAGAAACATGTTTGGCTATGATGCAAAGGAGCCATGCAAACAAGAAAAGGAAACAAAGACGGAAAGCAAGTAGTTGGAGAGTAGTTAGAATTAGACATGAACCTCTTCTACTGTTCCTATCCCTATGGCACTGCCTCGGCGTCCATATTTACTCGGACTTTTGCCTGGGACAAGCAATGACTGATAAAAACAGTGAGAAAGAAAGAGACAGAAAAAGAGAGAAGAGAGAGTGGTGATGACATATGAAAAAACAAGGAGAGGTGGGAAAAAGGGGGAGGAGGGGAGAGAAAACATGAGATATATACAAATACATATGAGATATCATGCAGTAAGTCATGTTGTCCAAACAAACTACGAAAGGCGTGTTAGCTGGAGAATACAGGGGGAGATATTTTGGTTCCATGGGTGCGACTCAGGCAGCTGAATGGGAGAGAGTTATGTGAGCTGTATGTCTGAAAAAGGAAAAGGAAGGTAAATTCAGCGGAGGAGGGCACACAGCATGTTATACATTAGGAATCAAATCAAGACTGGCTTATGAACAAACAGTAAGCTCATCAGTCATACTCACTGATGAAAGATATTATATAAAAGTCTAATATGTCTAACACAGAGAGAATTAACTTAATCAGTTTATATAAGATACACAGTATCTCTCAACATATACCCTACATATAACAGACAGGCCACCATATGTAGTCACTACTGATGGAAAACTTGTAACTGTAACTAAGGTAACAGTCATATTTTACTTTCAACTGTGAAAAAAAAAGAAAAATAAGTGTCCAAACACAGACTGTATACAAAAGCTAAACCTAGTTTTCAAGGCTTTTTGATTACAAAAAGAAGCTCACTTTCATCAAAGTGTACAAGAAAACAATCCTTGACTCCCTCCATGTACCCACTAAGCATGTTCTGAGTTAGTTTTTGATCTGTGTGTTAGGTTTTTAATCATCGCTTTCAGGTGTTATTGAATACAAATTTATGTTTATTTTGCAAATTATAGCTTCCATGGTTCTCTGGGAAAAATATAGAGCAGGGTGGGCCTTTCAGATTGGGCTTATCTTATAATTGCCAAGCTACTGAGTGCCCCCCAGTTTCATAATGGGAGTTAGTCCATGCTCATGAAATCCAGTTTTTTAAAAAAAAACAACTCAAGGCTTTAAGAAAAAGGGGCACCAACCTCATGGTGGCTGTGTCTGTCTTATATATGCAGCATATATGTGCACAAGTTTAGTTACAGCAGTATTTCTGAATAAATTATTTAAACTGAAAAACACCTGAAAAGATTTACAACTTTTCCTCTTGATGACATAAATATCAATTTCCCCAAAAAATGAATTTAAAATCATTGCGTGATTATTAAAAGAAAAAATGTAAGCATACCCACACATTATACACACTATCACACAAAGACAACTCCAACCCATGTTAGAAATGAAGTGATCGCTCATTAACAATGCAGATGCATGGGCATTTAAATCACGTGAACACAATTAGAAAAAAATGTTTTAACCCATTCAGCTTGTGTCCTAAACATATCCACTTTCATGACTGTTAAGTCAATCCGTTTTGGTAGTGGTAGACAATGTGCAACCTTTGCAAAGTGACAGTCAAGTTTAAGACTCAGGCATAATTGCTTCCCGTGTCCAAGTGTGCAGTCGCTCTCTCGCTGTGAGAAGTTAGTGCTGCAGGCAAGTGAAAGAGAAGGGGGTATGAACTCTGTTAGATCTGCAGAGGGGGAGGCAGAAGCAGCGAGGCTCACCTCGCCGTAGGTACTGGAGGAGTGGGACTGTACTTACTATCCCTGGGAATTTAGGGCTCTCTGCGGGGTTGTGGTTAAAGTTGCCGCTCAGGCTAGTGGAGACTGTGTGCGGCTTCTTGAAAGTAAGACCCATGGCATCCATAGACTGGCTTCTGCTGCGCATCACCCTCTACAGAGAGACGAGGAGGAGGAGATACATTCAGATGGTGCTGACCTCTCTGACCCCTCGGTATCACTGAACAGGCCAAGAGGAGCCTGGGGGCTGTCCCTGAACACTGACCACTACAGGCAGAGAGCACTGGCCAGATTCTAATTCTAACAGACAAGAAAGCGACAGAGAACACTAGTATGCTTTAGTGCCTGAAGGAGGTTCAGATGAGTCATTTTTATTTAGGTAGGTGATAAGAGAAGAGAGTGGGAAGTAGAAGGGCCAAGTGGCTCAAAGATGTCTGACCACACTGAGTCTAATCAGAGCCAGAAGAAGTTTAAAGCCCAGTGCACCTTTTTACGAGCATGAAATAATGTGGAGAGGCAGAGGCGTCTGATGATGAAAGGAAATTATCCGTTCCATCCACATTCCCCAAATTATGACACATGAAGATGATAGGACCATATAGATACGTGAGCGGTGGCACTGAAACGTGGCGAATCACAAAACAACTATAAAGCATGAAGAAGAAAAGCTGGGAAGCAGAGAGCGGTATGTTCCAGGAGGACAGAGCAGCAGAGCTTCTCTTCATTCAGATACAGATTAAGAAAAACCTTCTACAGCTCAGTCTGCATATAGACAAGAACAGAAGAGAAATACTGCCAGAGAGAAGTCGCGCTCATGTTCACATAAAAAAAACATCTCTCAACAGGTAACAATGAATACTAATTAGAGATGCCACTTTACAAGCTAATATTAAAATGTAATTTAATACTAAAAGTTTGACATTTTTGAGAAATATACTGATTCCTGTTGGGAGTTAGATCAGAAAATCAGTCTCAAATCTGTCTGCAGTATAAAGTCACAGCTAGCAGTGGGTTATCTCAGATCAGCATAAAGGCTAGAAACAAAGAGCATACTGGCACCTCTAAAACTTACTAATTAATACATTATCCAAGGGCAGAAATCGCTGGTTTTGTATGGAATAAAACGACTGAGTTGTCTGAGAACACTGTTTGCCTCTGAGGCAGGTGGAGCTTCTCTCTTTTATCAGTGTTTTTGCTAAGCTAAGCTGCTGAGCTTGAATTTAAATGATGTAAATAAGAAAGCTCCTTTTGTTTTGCTTGTGCAAGTAAAACATAAAACCCTAGTTTCTAAAACAAGACTTTGAATATGCAAACTAGCTTCAACTTTTTCTTTCTGAGAGTTCCAGTGAAGCTGTCGACCTGAAGCTCCAGCCTCTGCTTTTCCAGTTACCTTAAAAGACTCAAAGAAGCCTCCTCCTCCAGCATTCCCATTTTCCAGCTTATCGTCCTCTCCTCCAACACCCATTATGGCCTGGCTGTTTAAGTGGAGCTCCTCATAAAGAGTCTCCAACAAGGCCGATCGTGTTCTCTCCTGTCGCGCGCACACACACACACACACACACACACACACACACACACACACACACACACACACACACACACACACACACACACACACACACACACACACACACACACACACACACACACAGAGAAATGAGGCAGAGGGAAGTAAATAAAATTTTTAAGGCTGTCAAAAGACGTAAAATGTTTTAAGTCTTTCTTAGAAACTTACCTCCAATTTGGCAAATTTCTCAGCTTTGTAGCAGGCATATTCTGCATTGATTAGCTTAGTAAAAAGGAATTCATGGAATTCGGGGCCCTGCAAAAAAGGATTAGTGAGGTAAGGCATCTTCTCGGAAACTAAAAGATGATCAGTGAGGTCAAAGATCTTCATCTTCTTACTTTTTTAAAGATGGCAGGGTTTGGGAGGGCGGGGCCAAAGAAAGGTACATCATCCCGTGCTGTAACTGACACCTAGAAAGGAAGATAAAGATGAAGTGCAATAAATGCTTTCAGGAGAAAACGTCATAAATGAGAGGAAGCGGGTTACCTTGTAGAGAACATTGTCGGAGCAGGGGTTGACCACTTGGACTACAATGTAAGCGTGGAGAAAGTTGGAGGCGATCATGTCTGGTACAAAGGGAGTATTTTCTTCTTGGAAAACGATGGCGACAATGTCATTTCCTATGTG
The DNA here is from genome assembly GCF_057382095.1 of Aulonocara sp. 'chitande type north' Nkhata Bay. Taxonomy (NCBI): domain Eukaryota; kingdom Metazoa; phylum Chordata; class Actinopteri; order Cichliformes; family Cichlidae; genus Aulonocara; species Aulonocara sp. 'chitande type north' Nkhata Bay. The sequence continues at coordinate 35,595,741 of NC_141363.1, forward strand.
CCTTTTTCTCTGCAACTGCAACATAACAGCCCAACAGCAACTTAGTTTTATACATAAATATATATACATATTTTATATAAAAGGGTGTAAATGATTATTTTCTCATGTAACAATTGACATAATGAAAGGAGACAAATGCCAAGCATTAGATGAAATGTATGAACAAAGTTAATGCTCCCTGGAACTCCCTCCCTGGAAAAACAACTGGTTTTTCTACTGATTACTGTTAGTATCATATTACTGATAACACAAAGCTAGCTAACCAGGAATATTTCCAACTGAAAACATCTAAAAGGATTAAGTGGGATGACAATTACACAGCATTTGCGTTAAAAAAGAAAAGACTACACAAATGTCTTTAATTTCTAGCACCAAATAAAGGCAAAGTCTGAATCTTTACACTACTAAGTCTATGAAACACCACCAGGGGGTGCTGTTTCCTCGATGACAACCTCCACAGAAACAGTTTGCTCAAAGTAGCCCATATGTAGCACTCACTGCTGCAGGAGAGGCTGAACATACAGGCATTGGTCTTATCTCTGTTTGTGGATGGCTTGATAGTAAATGATAGCATTTTTCATCTTGCGATCCTCAGTTTTTGTGTGAATGTGTGAGATAAAAGAGAAAAAAAAGTTGCTGCGTGAGCAATGCAGTGCTACATCTCAGCTTTAAATCACTTCGAGGAATGAGTGCTGCTCACAGACACAGACACCAAAGCATTCGCTGAAGTAATATATCTCAAATGCCAGGGAGTTGTTGTTTTGGGTTCTTTTTGTAATTTTATACTGCAGGCTTTTTGCACAACAGGGATGCACATATGCAAAATATGGTTCTGTGATGCCCAGAGGGAACCTGCCTAACCATCCTTTGAATCATAAAAGGTGTGTTAGTCTGGTATTGCATTACAGTACCTGCTGGGTGTCCCCCTCTGTGTAAGGCAGCTTTGTGGACACATGAAACATGACCTCTTTGTTGCGGTAGTTGCAGTAGACAGATTCTGTGCCAGTCTGCCCGTGAGTCACATCTAACCCTCCGCGGAAACTGCAAGCACACAGAACCATGTCTAGGAGGATATTCTCCACCATCACTGCAGCAGCGTCACCACCTTTCATGAAGCTAGTCTGATGTAAATTGTAGTGGCATTATGTTATGAAATATTAGATGGGGGATATCGAATGCATTCAAACCACTGTGAGGACTTTACCCTTTAAAGTTATGCAGCTCAATTTTCTCTCCGAGAAACTCCAGGAATTCTACAAAGGCATGGCTCTCTTTGTTGTTGCCAAACAGCTCTTCCTCTGAAGTCTGTAACAAATAAAATTAATTTTAAAAATAAATAAGCGAGCGAGCTTTTTGCAGAACGATGAGAACAGTTTGTATGAGTACTGCATAGTTTGCAGATAGGTTCCTAATGACAGTGACGATATCTGAGAAGAAAAGGGAAAACTAATTATGGTAAGGTAAAATTGTTTTTGCTAAATAGTCAGCAGTGGCACAGTGAGAGCTGTATGTTGCAAGTGTTATTTTTTTCTGGAACAGATCACTGGGGTCAGTAACTAGAAGCGAGACAACGTGTATCCAGTGTGTGTTTTGCACTTTTGTTCAGACACGGTGCATTTGCATTTGAGATAGCAGAGGTTGTTCCAATTAATTACAAAAGTAGGTAGAACATTTGAAATAAGGCTTTAGGAAACATTATGATTGTGATGGACTGCTGATTATCAATTGTCAGTAACTAGAGCGATGATCTGAATAAAAATGCCTCCTTTAAAACAAAGGGATGCTAACAATACCTGGGACAAGGTCCCACGGCTCATTTCACTATTTATGATTTGCTTTCTCTGTGCAGTGAGCCTATTTGATCATGCCTGAACATCCCTCCTGAATGTAAGAGGGTCTTTTCTATCTTTGTGAGAAGGCCAATTAGATCATTTAACATGTTTAACAATACATTTCAATTTCTGTAGTATTTGCAAAATCAAAAGAAAAGATTTCTACACAGTGATGTCTCGATTTAAAGGTAGAAAAGCACTCAACACCTCTTTTGCCACCCCACATAGTAAACAAGAGGGCTGTGATTGCCTCAGAAAATGAGAGGGTGTGCTGAAGGCAGCCACAATGACTGGGCTTAAGTGAAAGCCATAATTAAGACCACAGAGGACCAAGTATAATAAGCTTCCTTAAAAATGGATGCAAGTACTTCTACAACACTGCTTTTGCACCTCCAGGCTTTATTGCTTACCTGTCCAAACTTTTGATAGATGACTCCAAACTTAAAATTGTTGCTTATCACATGTTCATCGAAAGTAACAATAAGTCTTGAAGCCTGCAAAAATCACAGATATAACGTTAAAGAAGATGTATATGGCTATATCTAATTATATTTATCTGCATATATGATTTATTTCTCCTGTGTATACAAGATGTTTTTTTCCTTTTCTTTTCTCTCTCTCATTTTTCTTTTGCTAACATGCTTCAGTGCAAAGGTTGATAAAAACCTCAATCCCATTCAAAGATGTACTGAAGGTAATATGAGGCTTGCAGTATATTATTAAATATGAAATTCCATCATTTCCCCTTCAACTGTAGGATATTGCTTAAAGCAGCTGTGAAAAAATCTAACCAGATGCTGAAAGCTCATACTTCTGGGCCTAGAAAGAAAACCCTGAAAATCTGTGATCCAGAACTTACTTTGGGATAAAGGACAGGATAAAAGCGGTCCACGTTGACCTCTTCGCAGACAAGCTTGAATTTAAAAAAGCCGTGGGAAATAATGTCAGAATGTGCTGGAAGTGTCACAGCAGCTTATCTTTAGACAAAAAATATAAAAATGGCTTCTTACCTTGGCCATTTGGACCACATTTGGAAACTCTGTCAGACAGGAAATGGGGATCACATCGTGGTAGGTTTTCAGCTTGGTCCTGATGAAGCCATAAAGTAATTAGTGTGGGTTTTATAGCCATATAACACGAAGCAGCGTTTCTCAGAATCTATCAGTTGGTGCAGAGATGATCCGGTATGGACCATGATCAAAGTTCCCCGCCCTTGCCTCTCTTTGCCTTCTCTCCCTTTCACCATCCCCACCCACTAACTGGCCAAAATAGTCCATCTGTTACTCTTCTGTGGAAATGACAGAGCTGTTGACACTCTTGCTGGCTTTACGACTCTTATGATAACACCCCAGGCGGATGTGTGTGTCCGGTCAATGCTGGGCAATTTAGGGGGTAAAAAATTACTCTGTAGCTAGAGCTTGTTGTTCACAAAAGAGGCAAAATCTTACACATTAATTACTTCAGATTATGAAGTAACCAGGCAGACTTAAATTGTTGATTTTCTCAGACAATTGGGCAACATTGTACTGAACCCTGCATGAAAATTAAGTGTTACCTGAGCATTAGACGCAGATGTTCCTGGTCACCGATCACCTCGTATTTTAGGGAGAACACCAGATGTCCAAGGACACTGTCCACTGAATAGTAATTAAAGTGTTCCTAAGGGCACAGCATACATTAGTACCACCATTAGTATCTGTCATAAAGAGGCACACATGTGCACAACACGGGTAAATGTGCTCCAGTTCATTCATTTCCTGTCTGAGTTCCTTTGTTTACTCGTCCTCTGCTACATGTAACCAATTTTGTTTGCTGGTATTATGTGTTTGCAAGAACACTTGCAAAGTGTAATGCATCTTCATTAGCCACAGTGTGTGAGGTGCCTAATTGTGAGGCAGGCTTACTGTTTGTACTTTATTATGCAGAGATTTGCTTATTTCCTATTTGTCCCATTACTGTAATGAAGAAGAAGTAATGCAAAATATTTCATGACAGCAATGAGACTCATTTGAAGAGGAAGGAAGCTGTTATAATGAGAACATGACGTGAATATGACTTTGGCAATATCACTGTGGAAGAAAACAAATCTCTGAAAAAATTGTAGTAATTTAACTAACTTAGTACAGTTATTAATATTCTCATTAACTGTAATTTTAACCATGAAATAGAAGAGAATTTGACAAATATAATGGGGGAGCAATGGGGGAGATATTTAAAATGCATCCAGCTAAATATAATCTATCAGGGACATCGAAATGTCACAGATGATATGGTTAAAAACTATGCTAAATATGGTAACTTACTCAGTTAAGTAGGTTTAAAATAGAGCTGCAGAAGAGGCAATACAAGGGGAGCCCTTAGCCAGGACTGCAAATCAGCAAATGCAAAGCTGATTTAACTTAATATGCAAACTACAGTTTACTTGTCAGCAGCTCCATGTGTTTCTGTCATGTGCAGAGTAGCGAACCTTGCCCAGGAAATGTTTCCTGAAGAGCGTAGCCAGGGTGTTACATTCCAGCTTGGTCCGAGTGTTCGGGGACAGAGGCTGGAGAGGCTCCGTGTCTCCAGCCTGGCTCAGCTCATGGTTGGTCCCTTCAATCCAGTAGCCCCCAAACTGTGGCAGGAGGATAAGAGGAAAGGGGCTCGTTCTCCCCAGCACCTGTTTCAATAAAAAATAGCAATGAAACACAAGGTTACTTCTCAGAGATAGACAATGAACTAAAAATTTGACTTGAGAAAAAATTAAAAAATTTTAAAAAATTAAATTAAAATGAGATTCGATTAGCCTGAGTATTTACTAGTTTAATAAGAATGCTCGTAAAATTTCTGATCACAGCTAGTCTTTTGAGGCTTAAATGAACATTTTATTGAGACTTTGGATGTCTACAACACTGAGTCAACTGCTTTCAATATTTCTATGCTTTTATTGGAATAAAATAATAATAGTAACAATAATACTGCAACACAGCTTCGTACCTCATGGACACTTGGGTACGGTATGTAATCCTCCTCAGTCTGGAAAAAAAAAGAAAAATGCTTTGTTTCCTCATCGAAGAAGGACAATAACAACAAAATAATAACGACTTTACATTCCCAAAGGACACTGTTTCAGAGTAATTGCATAACAGTTATGCAATGAAAATCTGTTTAGCAATGACACAGAAATCAGCCAGCAATGCACACCTTAATGAAAGTAAGACTATTTGGCACACTGGTGATATAAAATGCTTCATCACTTTATAATTATGTGTTCAAAAGCCCCTTTCAGAACTTTAGTCTACAGAGCTTAGCATCCCACTTGCTTGTTCCTGTATGGAACATGGGCGTTTCAGTGCATTATGAAGAACACGTTGTAATACTGAATGCTGAAATAATTGCCATGTCTGTCAGAGTAAGATAAGGTGGAGCAGCCGTGGACAGTGAGAATGAATAATTTGTGTTGCTACATGAAGAGTTATACCTTAAGAGGCGGAGGAAAGGTGCACCTCTGCTCATCCATCCTGTTCCCCTGTAAGAGAAGCAGGTTACAAAAGGACAGGAGGGTCACACAAAGTGGCATGGAAGTCCACAAATACCTAAAGTCAAGCACAAAACCAATCTATGAACACAAACTGTGACATAAACAAAAGGCAAAAAAAAAAGATCAAACTCATTATGTAACAGCTCAGTTTTCCCCAGAGATGTGCAGCAGGCAACAAAGCAAAGTCAAAAAAGGGACAGATGGAAAAATACAGAAAGAGATCCATTATGGTCCTCAGAGTGAGGAGAGTGAAAGACGTTACAGACGTGAGTCTGGAAGTGACAGAGAACTTTATTAAACACACTGCAGAAAAGTGTGAATAAGAGTCTTGGGGTTAAAAAGATTTATAAGTGACAGTCGTACAACTGCACATGGGGTGTGTCTACGTGAAAAGAGAGTGAGGAGGATCGATGCAGAAAAAGAGATGCAGCGTTACTAAATCAAGGCTAGATGATGGCGCCGACCATCATGGAAGACGATGCAGTCATCAATACACTGTCCATCAATACATTGCCAGTGGAAATAGACAATCCTGCGTCACGTCCCATGCAAAAGAAGAATTACTGCCAAACATGAAAGAATAGTGTAGTGAATAGTGAAGCACCATTGTGACTGCAATTCATATTTTTTAAAAAGAAGATAAATGTGCATTTAAAAAAAATAATGCACAGATGTTCTATTATAAAACACATGTCTTGTCATTGGGAAAGCATGAATACAGAAAACATCCTTCCAGAGTCGTCAGAAACCAGGAAATAGATTCTGAGGTGAGATAATGAGCTTACAGTTCGGCAAGCTAAAGTTTCAACCAGAACGTTAACAAAGACACCGAGACAAACACATTGACAACACTCCTCTGAAAATACTCAAAATCCCTCTCATGTTCAGAGAGATTATGAGTACTGCAGCAAAGGAGAGCCAAAGTGTTGCAGAATTAGGAAGAGACACTGGCTGGTTAGTTGCTTATTGAGCACAGCTTAGAGAGCCAAGACAAAATACAGAGATGCGATCTTTTATCATCTTACCTGCATCTTTTCAATCATTTCAAATAAATCTGGGGTCTGGAGAGAGGAGAATAAGATTCAATGTTTAGGCTTCTTTGTCTTGAGTGCAGAGGTTAGTTTGCCTTTGACAGGCGTTAGTGAAGGTTCGCTGAGTTCAACACTTTAAAATCATCACACTCCATCCAGTGACAGAAAAAAACATCTCTGGAACACCGCCTTTACATGGTTATTGTTAGGGTGTCAGATCTCACTGCTATATTTGCAATACTGCATGATGGGATTACATTAATTCAAGATAATGTGTGTGCAACATTCTATGCACTGCTTATTAGACATGAAAAAAATCCCAGTATGTGCATTTGTGTCAGTGATGCTCTTTATGTTTCAGAGAGCTCTATTCACTCTTTACAACTGTTAATAACCCAACATCTTGCAAAACAAAATTCCAAATAGACTTTTTAAAACTTTTAGAGGGCAAGAGGTCTATATAGTCAACATTTTACGTCTACAGTTAAGGTCTCTGAAAACCCCTCAAAAAGTATAATAATGCAACATTTTCTGTAGAAGTCTTCTGAAAGATGCCAGAAATGCCTTAAAATTAACTAATTAGGTGTTATTTGATACAAACCTGACATGGTTAGGAATGTGTTTGAGCTGTTAAAAGCATGAGGACAAACTGACCTTAAAAGAAGCGGTAAAGTTTACATTTAGGAAAGCCTACAGTAGAGCAGATGTCGTAAAGCTGGTAAATTACACATTCTTAGCCAGATGTTCCCACCACTTTTAAAACAGCCAACGTCTAAGCTCATATTTATTTTAATAAACATGTTACCTTATTGCAGAACATGATCTTGTCACATCTCACCGTCACGTGTGACCGACAGGAAAATGAAAAATCGACCCCTTTCTTTAGAACGACATCACATTCCAAATCGCATATGTCATGTGAGCATAATGACAATAAATATTGCAAAAAATGATGAAAAACAATTGTCCGTGGACATATTGGTTTTCGGTAATTAAGTAAAAGGCTGAAAAGTTCAGCCAGTAAAGCCTGACAAAGTCAAACACTTTGTGTACAGAGCAATCGTGTCTTGGCTTTAGTGTGACTGTGAGTAAAGTCCTCCACCATGTGCAAACAATAGTCCGCCACAAACCCTGAAAGTAAATAGCTCTGGGTTTAGCCAGAGATTCCCATATGGAAAACAAATGCAAATATTATGTCTAATAAGACTTATAAATTTACTATGATTTATTCATAAAAGTGGGAGCTTTCGCATTATACTCACGGAACATAACAATAAGTATAACTTGAATATGAATTGTGTTACTTTCAATAAATAGTATGAGAAGTAAGTGTTATAAGACTCATAAATCTATACACATAAGATGGATTATGAGTATGAGAACTGCTTTGCTAGATATTATCTTTGGGCTTGAACAAAAACAAGTGTGCTATAAATGTCTCTCTCTCTCATATATATATATATATATATATATATATATATATATATATATATATATATATATATATATATATATATATATATATATATATATATATATATATATATATATATATATATATATATATATATATATATATAGATATAGATAGATATAGATATAGATAGATATAGATATATAGATAGATATGTCATTAGTTTGGAGTGACTGTCTGTGCCTTAACTTAAAGGCGTCCTCTCCACTTTGTCTGTCATTTGTTGATGTTTTGTATGCAGCATGTTCCTAAAATAAAGCTACTTACATTGCTGGGTTTCTTCCAGTGTGTCTTTGTCACCATTGGAGCATAGTTGTGTTTGTCAATATTTTTAGCCATTTTTAATTCTCCTTGACAAAAAGTCCTGCAGCTTCAAAGATGTCCCAGTGTCACTGACTTCAGCAGATTTGGATTAAACGCTCCATGACTGCTGTGCCTTTCTGAAATGGCAAAATCCTAGCTGCATCGCCGCTGTTTGCAAGCATCACTGACAAAGTGTTGGATCAGACAAAGTTGGTGACAAGATCCACAGACTCTCCCAGTGTGTGCTCTGAGCATACAAGATTATCTGCAAGTTTATGTCTCAGGTTGCAGGCAAACCTGCTATTGCTTAAAGCTGAGAAGTAATCCTCTGACTGAAGCTGGAGGTGTCTAGCCTTCTGCTGATCCCTCTTTGTCGCTCTCTATCTCTCAAAAGCATTGCAGGAAGAACTCCAAATTTTATACCAACCACCTCTGTCTTTACTACTATCTGTATCCTGGCTTAGGCTGACAGGTGGCAAGAGGTGGAGTCCAACCGTTCTACGGTCACAGACAACAGCTGCAACTATGTCCTGTTTACAGATCACCTATTACACTAGAATCAGGATATAGCATAAAGTAGATATTAGAAAACTATGCAAACCAATGGTAGAATGAAAGTAATAAAAAGGAACAATCTTTTGATGAAAAACAAGACATCTCATTTTTGCAGAAATTGACAAAGAGAAGGCGATGAGGGGATCCCCAGGGAGCCAAGCTAGCACACACAGTGCAGGTGTAGAGCTCAGACCTTTCATTATGAGAGCTAATAGGATCGCCATTATGACAAGAGACAAATTAAAGAGGCTTCCTCTTGCTCCTCTTGACTTATCAGCTGCAACGCCGTACATCCTCGCAGAGCTCATTAAAACTTCAACCAGCTCCATGAAGTGGATCAGATGGATACACGTGAATGTGAAATTCACATGAAGTCTGGTTCTTTGTTCTGCATTTTCATTCCAGGGCCATTAAAGATATTTCCTGACATCTCAAATTTACAGAGCTCTGTAAAAAGTCACCCTGACTGGTGTAACAAATCAGTAAAAAAAGGTTGTAAATGACATAAACATGTTTTCATTAGAAAGCTCACCCATAATTACTCATGCAACCCTTTCCAAGAGCAGTGGACAACAGTTCATGATTATTTCAACTCTTGGTTTTGGTATACTAATACACTTATTTCTTTAAGCACTACGGTTCTGGTGAGTAGGATGTTTCAGTTAGTTGTTTTTTTTAGTTTTTTTTTTTATCTCGGCCGTTTCTGCCACCAAAATTTGAAAACTATCACTTTTAGAGTTTTGCATTACATCTCTAAGAAATCTGCAAGATTATTAATAGGACAGTTCAGTTTGAATCAGGCAATGGCCATAAGAGCTGATGGGGTTAATTGCAGATTGACCTGCTTTTCGCAGGGCTCTAATTAAAGTGATACACTCCTCGGAGTCTTGCTCCACTGAGCCCTTGTTGTACTACAGCACACCACATTACCACGCTGTCCCTAAAACTCTTTCCATGCTTTCCCTTTTTCTACTTTCTCCTCAATTAAAATGTGCAAAAAGGGAGTTGCTATCCTTAAATGTGTAAGTGTCAAACAAAATGTTCGACTAACTGGTAAGTCTGTTTTACCTACAGATGGTGCATGCTGCAAGGATCAGGAATGATGGTTTCAGCAATCCAATCTCTGAATTCCTGAATTCTTAATCCCTTTCTCTTCCTACTCTCCCTGCTTTCCCCAGATGAAGGCAGATTGTGAAAACTGTAAGCCCGTTCCAAAGTGCGAGGGATCTTTTGAAAGCAATCCGACACGAGTGACACTGTTCCTGTCGTTTAATCACCGAGGAGCTAGGAGCTATTCAGTTTCTAAGATCCCAAAATATCTCTGCCAGGTTTTCACATCAATCACAGAAGTGCTAAAGGTAAGCATAAAGATTCTGACAGCAAAATAGATTTGCTACGGACGTGACAGTCTAAACAGATTTATTGAAATTATTTCCTCCTATTTCATTTTCACTTTTGGCCCTTTTTCCTACACCTTCAATAACAGCAATTTAGTATTTCCTCAAACCATTTTTGCTGAAAGAAAGAATATCAGTTCTAGTATAGCTGATTCATAAAGGCAAAAAAATGCTTTAGTGAACAGGAGGCAAGCTGAATGTGATGAATCTGAAAATGACATGACAGCTAATAAACCGCAGGCATTAAAGAAATGGAAGAGCACAAATCTTCACACTGAAGCTTAGCCTTATGAAAACCCAGAGGAAAATAAGCAAGGCTCAGGAAAGCATAAAACAACTGTGTAATAATTGAGCCCCACTCAGTGTTATCATGCATAATTGACATTCCAATTAGGTTACACCTCATGGATGATGATGGACGTGAAGAAGCTAGTGTTTTGATTTAAAAATGACTCATTCAGGCTTTGATTTGTTTGCTCTGATGGAATCAGGCTTGTTAGGCTTCAATTTAAAAATGGTCAGCATCCGGCTGACAATTTCCTTCTAAAAATAGATTTCTATTAATTGAATCAGTCAAACATAATCATCCAGACACAGAGCTCTGTGTGCTTTAATACCACAAGTTACACAAAAGAAAGCAAGGATAGAAATCAAAGTAACACGCCATGAAACTGGGTCTAACACATCACAAGAACACTGAGCAAGTGCATCCAGACAAAAGCAAGTGTGGAGACAAGATCAGCTGAGACACGTTAAAAAGATCAAAGAATGAGGGGGTCACACAGAGGTCTTTAATATAGGTCAGCGGTCAAAGTGCAAACTCAATTTCCCCAGTCCTACCTTTTGAAATGGTGAGGTGGTGAATGGGAGCTTAGGCTGGAGCAGCTGGGGCTCTAGAGTTGCAGAAATTCGGGGGTCACTCCCATCTTGTTTCCTAAAATCAGACAGATGGAAGAGAACATTCGGTCAGAAAAGGTCACCCAGTTTGAGATCAAGCAAGAGGACAACAAAAGGTAATGCCTCAGGAAATGTTGTTGATCTCTTTAGGCAAGAAAAAAAAGTCGTATGGAGTGTACGAGGTACTTGTAGTGGTGTAAAGTCACCTTTTTGAAATTAGGTTACTGTTACATCGCTCTTTAAGTGAAGCACATTCCAACCTGACAACAAAATAAGGTCTAATTTACATCAGGAAGTAATAATACATCAGTTTTTAATTGATATTAAATTTCAAAATCCTGTTTTCCAACTGGTTTGTTTGATCTGCAGCGTCATAGTCATCGCGGTTGAAATCTGTTGAACAGTATCAAATTTTATAGCTAAGTTACATCTGACACAAACCCCATGATTTCTTTGCTGTTTATGGTATAAGAAACAATAACTTCCAAAAGATTTCACCTTTTCTTTTATCACACAATCTACCTCACAGACACCTCAGGGGTCTCAGGGAACAAGACCAATACTTTCACATTTATCAAAACAAAAGCATCTCTAATCCAGAAGAACGACACACTGAACAATACTAATGTGACACATCTTTTGTTCTAAACTCAATATCTCTACCAGAACAGCTTTCTCTCAGCATGATGACTGATCAATACCTCTGATGAATATGGTGCTGTATTGACACCGACAACTGGTCAGTTTCCACAGCAGCCTTTTAATTTCTGCAATTTATTTCAGTCTCTTTCATATGCGTACAGCGATTAATCATCACAGAAGAAAATCTGAACTGATCACGAATCAGCGATAATATCATGAATTATGTGTATGTCTGCCGGCGATTATTAAAGTAGGATACGGCAGCTACGATGAAATATGTTCAGGGTGCGGCGTACCCCAGCAGCCGAAAGGCACGACACTCCGCAAGCAGAGAAGTATTACTCTACGCCCTCAACAACTCCAGGGGACAAAATGGAACACTCTTTAAAAAAATTGTCATTTCTCAAAGAGATAATGTGGCTGACTGTGCTGACAAAGTATTCAGTTATCTGAGTGAATGTATGGAGCTGCAGTGGATGGTCGGATGCTGAGGTCGGAGCTGCTCAAGAGGGACACTGGCTGAGATGGAAATCGGGTTTCACATGCCCTGAGAGCACTCACATTCAAATTTAGGTGAAGAAAACAGAGCATGAATCATTAGTACACCCTGCTGCCACCCTGCTATTACACAACAAGTGAGTCTTCAATCAAGAAAAGTCCTGCAGCAAATGAAACTGGAATATTTCTAAGCTCTTTCTCAACAGGCTCACACGAAGAGCTCTCCCAAGGGAGAACAATATAGGAAAAGGCATCAGCTGTCCTGAACTCTTAATTAGAACTAATGCTCAATAGATCGTCAGGACACACACACACACACACACACACACACACACACACACACACACACACACACACACACACACACACACACACACACACACACACACACACACATATTTAATTATACAAAATGAATGAATGGTTTAAGCAAAATGTATAGTCCCAAAAAAAATCTAGGTAATACTAGAAGCATATGTCTCCCTATAGGAGTCATATTGTGCACACCTTATTATTCTACAAAAGACAGTGTACTGGGAATTTATAATATGCATACACCACTCCAGAAAAGTATCACAATAACATGCATGAGGGTAAAGTCCAACAAATGTCCAGCACGAACTTGTCCTTCATCATAAGCATGTGGGGCAGCACAAATAACATGCTGCTGCTCGCGGACACCTGCTCGGTTCTATGTAGGACTACCATGTAAGCCGTCCTGCGGATCAGTTTGCAGCATAAAGCCACAGCCTTATCCCAACACCACAACAAATTACATAACACACCCCAGCTGGTTGGCAATGCAGCACAAAAATCAGCCGTGTGAAGAAGTCCCTGTGTGTCATCTGAGCAAACTGATGTCCTGCATGGAGCAGAGCAGGAAACTTACTCACACAGTGGTGTGGCAGCTGTACACTTGGCGCTCCCCGGGAAGTCAAGCCAGTGACCGGCACTCGGACGGATAACTCACCGTCCACGCTCCTTCCAGAGTTAAGCTTCTCTCTCCCTCGTACTTTTCTCACTCTCTCGCTCTCTCGCTCTTATTATTCTTAATTCTCCAGCTCCAGCCCGATCACTCGCTGATTCTCATCAGTCGTTCACCTGCTGGCCTCACGCTCAGCTCTTTAGACTATCGCACACTCCCAGTGAGCATCCTCTCCGATTCTCCTCCCTCACTCTCCCTCCTCCCACCCAGTCACACACACACGTGCACGCTTTAGTTGCCACTTCCTCCATCTCCACCCTCTTTGTCCGCTCTGCAGCTCTCACACACAACCCGATACTCCAAAACCTACACTCGACACTAACACCCACCAACCCCCCAACCAATACCACTTACAATCTCCCTTATCCCCCTTCCAAAGAAGGAGACCCCCCCCTCCCATTCAACTGAGAACTACTGAAGTCTGCAGTCAAAAAGAGAAAGCATAGATTGTTAGGGTAAAGGGGGTTGTCTTCTATCCCCACACTGCCTCACAAGCCTGCTCGGGCTGTTGCTGTGGCAACCAACGTAAGCTACACATGAAAAAAAAAACCCACCCACATGCACATTCATGTTCATTATCATAGGACTTGAACAAGGTGATTATGTTCAACATTAAGCACCCAGAGATGAGCAGACATCGTAGCCTCCCCCAACACTCATTGTGCAGGATGAGAAAACATGTGTGGAAAGGTTTTTAATTACTGTAATGAGTCTCATTTAATCCCCAGATACATGTGTGTTTCCATCACTTAGCTGACATCCACAGTTCCCAGCAGACCTCCGACTAATGTCATCAATAGACAGATAAATCCCTGCTAAATAATACTTTAATGCAGAGGAGTGTCAATCTATTGTTCCATTACTTAGCTTTTCAAAGTGTAAACCTGAACTACCAAACGGTGTGTGCGTGTGTGTGTGTGTGTCAGACATGAAGAGATAATAAAGGATTACAGCACATTCATCATACTGTGAACCATTAAGAGCTGTGTATTGTGATAAAAACAAATAATCCTCTCAACTCGAAAAGCTTCTTGGGTTAAAAAAAGAGAAAAGAGCGAAGTCTATTATATCATTAATACAAACTTTGAAAAATGTCCAGATTACCAATAATCTGCTGAGATGCTCTTTCGAACTGTGACACTAATATCTCTTTCTCTTCTTAACGCTTAAGTGAAGAAAATCTGGTTCTTTTTTTTTTTAAAGGTCCCAGTGACCTGGGGTGTAGGTAAAAAAAAAATGAAAATGTGGAATGTGACAGCTTTGTTGCGAATTATCCGATAAGAGCAGATACTGCTTAAATGCCCCGCTTAAAATCTGATTACCATGAAGTTAACACAGATTATTCGATCAGATTTCAATCAGATGAAGGGCATATGCATTTACAATGACAGCTTGAGACATAATTGAACACCAAATACTGACAAAGAAAATAGTAGAACTGGAAAAAATTTATAGCCACAAAGAGCTTTTTTTTTTTTTTTTTTTAAATCTGCTGTGGACAGTGATAGTTGTTTTTAAATTGACTGCATCTTTTCTGCTTCAGCATCCTCAGCAGAATCAGTAAATACCCTGTAAGTGACCCAAACTGCAATAGATTCCCATCCCATTAGCCGCTGAAATGGCCTGTGGTCACTGCTCTCCTACCCCCATATCATATCCTCTGAGAATTGCTGCTGCGCTAAAAAATGTCCTCATCTTCCACGCCCTCTCTCTTCCAATCTCACTTTGAGCTATTTTTCAACCAAGAAGAGTTTGATAATAATCCAAAATCCTTTGAGACATAAAATCAAATAATCCCAGAGCTAAGTGAATCCTGTAAATCCCACAGGATGTTCATTATTCCTGATGCAGGTTTCATTATTCTATTAATATTTCTATTTATACAACAAAATATTAAACTTCTTATAATTTAAATGTGCATCACCATGCTTAGCAAAGTATGCCCTGCAAGCAGCTAAGAATGTAATCTGTATGATGTGTGTGGGAGGCAACGTGTGACCTGCTAGTGACCTAAAAGGCTAGCTAAAGGTTTAATCACAGAAGCATTTCACATCAGTTACACGTCTGAGGTCTCCAGCAGGCAAGATGGCTGCTCTTCGGAAATTTGAATTAATTGTTATTTATGCATAACAAGTATGTCTCCCACAGGTTGCGATTTAATTAGTGGTGGTCGACCTCAGGGGGGTAGAACAGGAGGGCGGGCAGGGACTGTAAACAGCACTGAGCTGTAAGAAGTACAGCACTGAACGAATAACTGAAGGCATATCTCCAACAGACTGTCTACATAGATATTAATATTAAATATATAATACAGTTCAGTGTGTTCAGTGGTGAATTATGTCAAATGTTTTACTCCATCAGCTGTGTTAACTGGTAAAACAGAAGCGGGCAATGAATTTTCCCAAGTGGCCACATGAGAAACTGGGACTGTTATGGAGGGCTGCAAAGAAATATATTATAATGGTGCGCACCTCCACAATAGTCCTAGTCTCCCATGTGGCGTCTTGTAAGAATCAGTTGTTGTGATATAATATTAAATCCAAAAGCTGAGAATCAAAGTCTATCAGAAATCCTTCATCAGAGTTCCTGCGGCACAATGTCGGATGTGTTCTCGTGCTGTTTTTGGATATGTTAAACCCTGCCTCCCATCACTCTTAAACAAATTGGCTGTTTAATCAAGCACATAATTTGTTTGCAAGGCAAAGTAGGAGTGCCAAGTGCAACTCAACTTTGAGGAAACTTTCCATCGCTATAATGATATCTCTGCAGTATACCTCTACAGAACCCTACTGTGACTATGATTGTGATGTGGTTCAATAATTATACAGCATTTTAAGTGGGTAATGAGGTTATATTAGAGGGTGGGGGAATAAAGCTGCTATGAGATGTAAGCTTATTCAAGTTGTTATTCTCCCCTGACATGAAACTCTTTGTGCTTAAGTGTCCCAGTTAGATGCAGAGTAAACAGTAAATATGACCTAATTATAATAATAACATAGTCTTTCTTAAAGGTGATGTACGTATACAACATTCAGAGCTGGATGTTTCATTAGAGCACTCCCGTCTTCGGCCAGCGTGAGCCACACCTCCTTACTTCATTTGCAACTCACAAAAAAGGGCAAGGGCTAATAGCTGTTTTTCTTTTTTTGTTTTTTGAGTGACAAATGAAGTAGGGAGGTGTTTTTTTGTTTGTTTTTTTTGTCAAGTATTAGGTTGTTTCCTTTTAGATTATTATTATTGACATCATAAATCATGCTTGTTGAGAAGTATTTTCACTGCACTTCTTAACTTCAACCTTGCCTTAACTTCCACACTAGAGGGGTATACTACAAACAAAGTTCAGCTCAGCCAGGCTTTCTCTGTGTTAGCTTGCTCAACAAAACTTATAACAACAGTTGGAGAACGTGGTTAGCAGAACGGTAGCTAACGACTTTGTCTGTTAAGCCGGGCTTTCTGCTTCAGGCTCACAAAAACCACGGGCCCTTTGCAAGGTCGTGTGACTCTTCCACATGAAACGATCCCCGTGAGCGCAGCCTGCTCCAATCAGACATTATCAGATGATGATGATAAGATTAATGCTGCAGAAAATTGTTAATCTTGCACCTTATTGCACAGAGTGGTAAAATAAACATTCTAATTCAAGTTAACAGCTTTATTGCCAAGTTTGGCTCTCTGTGCTGCTGTTTATTTCTAAGGTCTAGATGCACATTAGAGCTCTGAAACATTACATGTTACTGTACCATAGCCTAATGTTTGAGCCTAAGGACACGTAGAAATTGCTTTAGTTTGTTGTCAAAGTGAAGTTTTGGGCATTTTGTTGCTTGAACAGGTGATTTTGGTGTGTTGTGTTCTGCAACTCTAGCAGTGTAAAAGAGAATTAGCAGCAGATTAGAATTAGGAATAATGATAGCTATCCATTTTCTGCTTCATTAAATTAATACATGCAAACTCCTATGATGATGTTTATATAAAATATATTGCCCCAGGAGATAATATATGTTGCAATTAAAACATGCTGTAAATGAAAGAATCTGCTAAAAGGTTTTCCAGCTGTTTTTAGATTTAAACACATGTTCAGCATAAGTTACCGCAGCGATATAGTCAGATAAAAGGAAAGCTACTTTCGTGACACAGGAAACTCTGACTTTAAGCTCAACATAGCCCTCTAAGCCAATAATCTGGTTTCATAATACATCCCTAGGATGGAACAGAGAGCAGAGAATAACAAAACAACAGCAGAAACTCTCACACTAAGCTTTGCTGTTTTACTTTCCAAATGTGCTGTAAGAGGTCAACCTTAGTATCTTTATAAATTTGATGAATGCCAACACATTTCCAGGTACTCACATTAACTCAGATCCACTAACATGCACATATGGATGAGTCGGCCATAAAAACGTAAAACAGCAAAAAAAACCAGAACAGTGTGACATCATTTTCTGTGAAAGATGCTCCATTAAGTATCTAATGAGCAAATAGCTGCTTGCTGCTATATTAATGTTGGATTCAGATATCATAGTATCTTTGAACCAACACAGAGCATACTGTGTTATAAAAAATACTGAGCATGTAAAAAAAAAAAAACATCCTATTCTAAATGTATTTCAAGACAAACAGATTTTCTCATGAATTACATTTGTTTGTGATGGTTGACAAAAACATTTCTAGTCAAATTGTCTCATGTGTCATTAACTGTGTGGACGAGTCATCCTGTTAACCCAGAAAATGAAGGAGAATCTTCTAATGTGGTTAATGTTGTAAAAAGCTCTACTGTAACCCAAACCACAACTGTTTCTGGGATATAACGAAGTAGTTTGGGGGTACTCAGACTGAAATAAAACTAAAGATATAAAAGTCAAAACCTAAAAGTTAAAGGTCACAAATGAACACAAAAATAAGCGAAGAGAAAACACAGGAGTTACACTCTGTTCCTGAGGCATAATCCTGTACGTGGTCCTTAAGTCCTTACGCAGCTCTGCAATTTTATCCTTATGCAATTATAAGTTGTCTTGTTAAAGGACTATATTTTTGGTATTTGCAAAAAGCTTGAGGGAAACATAAGCTCAGTTCATTTTGATTATATATTCCTGTATCTTCACAAGTTTGCTGAACTGCTGCTTGGTACACAGCAGATAATATACAACGTGTCTTTTTGTGATGACAATAGTTAAAGCCAGAGGTTTGATCTCATTTAATTTGTGCACACAGTTTACAATCTCACAGCACAAGTCATTTATCAACTGCACCATACGTCTTTGTAAATTTATATCCATATAAATGTATGACACAGACCCAACAACCACATTCTGCCGTGATATATTGTTTCTCATATATCAATATAACACTGATGATAAAGAAGAGTAGTACAGCACAGAAGTAACTTGACCTGCTCAAATGCACACACAAGTCCTCCAACAGCCAGAGACACAAGGAATTACAACAGAAACAGTCCTTGGAAATGGCTGTGTTCCTAAGGACACCCTCCCCTACCCCCTTAAACTGATTTGAACTACTCAAACAAATGGCAGGATGATTATCTCTGGTGTAAAGTCATTTCTCACTCAGAGGCAATTTTTCCAGATGAAAAGATCTGACTTTCTGACTTGCTTGGAAAAAAATATGTTATTTTGCTGGAGGTTATGTTAAAAAAATATGTAACATAATTCAAACGATCTTATGAGTCAGCTTTGTGTCTTAATCTGTGTGCCAGAAGGAAGTAACAAAAATAAACATATGAATTTCCCTAATCTGTTTTGCGAACCGGTTTCTGGTGCCAAGCAAATACTGGGCAAAATTTAAAAAGCAGATAAGTCTGAGAAGCTTTCCATTCCCCAGGGAACTGTTCCTCTAAAAGACCTTTTATACAGAAAGGCAGATAAGGAAATCCTAATCAGCAGTTCCTAATAAGAAACTAGAACACAAATGGTGGTAAAAAAAAAAAAAAAAATATATATATATATATATATATATATATATATATATATATATATATATATATATATGCTGAAAACTTCAAAAGGTTCAAATCCTTTGTTAAATCAAAAGCTACAGACGAAATAAATCTGTTAAGATGTCTGTGGAATCTGATGCACGAGGAGGCTCTTTCTCTTGAGTCTACACTTTCCCTCATAGCTAGCCCTATTCAGTTGGCAATAAAAGGCCAGGTATAGCAGTTGGTATTGAATAAAGGATGTTCTCTCTACCAATGAGTCCTGATTTTCAGCTTCCTTATCTCTAACAATGTCACTGTGCAGATTTCCTTAGAAACAAGCCCTCTGGGAAATCACAATCAGGCAGATGTGCCTTTTCTACAACAGAAGGTCACTCTAGTGTCCTTTTATGCTCTTTTGTGCTTGACATATTGGACTTACTAGTGTAGTCCATGACACCTAACTTCATACGGTTTTATCTGTGTACAAATATCCTATCAATCAGGAATTTGTTCGCAAAACTTCCGATCATGCAAGAGTTGTTAGGCCTGGGAAAGAAAAGAAAGAAGGAAGGAAGAGAATAGAAAAGCCTTGAGTCAGCCTCCTCCTCCCACTGGCTTAGCTCATCATTTCTGCATGACATCTGTCAATAAACAGGCCCCACATCTTTAAAACCTTTCCTGCCATTTTCATACCTAAACTCCTGTCTTATGCAGTGTGACTGCAGCAAAGCAACTTGCAAGCAAATAAGTGAACTTTAAAATCGCTGGAGGAATAACTAAGTACTGAAAATCTCAACGAATCAGATAAAGCAAAATGGGAAATGTCAAGTCAAAGTTGCCTGGGACTCGTCTCAACCTTCAGCAGCCAGCTGCGTTCTGAGCTTTATGTTTTTATAAGACATCTTCTGCTGGGCCTGGATGGTGGATGACATTTTAGGAATTGGATTGGATTGAGGTGGTTCGAAACAGGGGTGAGGTTGTCACTTTGGTGCTATATTAGGTCAGACAGAAGGAGACACACAGAGAAACAGTCAGGTCTGATCGGCCTTGACAGTTTGCTCTCCCAGTATGTCTGCTTTTCCAGACGACTCGGCTTGACATACATGGATGAGCGTGCACAAGCAAGCTGACACCGAGACCGTTTTCACAATGCAGCGGTGAGCGCATGTGCAAAGGAGACAGTCAGACGATGATGAGGAGCGACATCTCTTGGGAAATCAGTGTACACAAACAGAGGAGTGTTTACAATGACACATCTTAACTGTTTACAAGCTAACCTCCCCCAAAAAGACAGCAGGGATGAAATAGGCCTAGGATTTAGAAAGCATCATAAAAATAGAATAGGAACTCACATCAAACAATTGGAAATATATAGCACGGTTATTCAGCAGAAAGGAAGAAATGAATAAAACAGTAAAAAGCAGATTTGATCACCGTGGCGGAAAACATCCACAGATGCCCATCAAGTACACTTGTTTACCTGACTTACGGGCTCATTAAGTGCCAAAACTATGCACTACTAACTTTGGCCACCAGAGGGCTAACAATAAGGGAACCAAAAGACAACAAACACACAACAAGGCTCCATCGTTTTGTTAAATATGCATATGAAATACTCATATTGAAATGATAATTTAAGTCTAATATAGTTTGCTTACAAGGTAACTTCAACAAACAGGTCAAAAAATACAGAGCATTAAATTATTATATAAAAATCCTCAAGCTCGAGAATCATACTTCTGCAAGTTGCATATCATGTTTCACATACTGAAAAAAATCATCTTATACATTTCAAGAGGGCAGCTTGAAATCAAATATATACATTTTTCCTATCTTTAATTCATGTTATTTATTGATCTAGACTGTTTTAGATTAAGTTGCCCCTTTTTATAAAATGTTTTATTTTATAAAAAACTCAAAATCATCTTGAAACCTTGTTGCAAGTAGTCTCATGTAGGCATTACTTTATGTCTCCTGAACTACATTATAATTTATCGGAGACTGTTTACATCCCCTCACCCAATGACTACCATGAGCCTCCCATCACATGTACATTTGCACACTGATACAGCTCGCAATTGTAGTACAGGATAGAGAAAATAGTAGTTCCTACATGGAACTGCTTACAACAAGGTTTATAGATATTTTTTTTTTAGGAACTGGGTCATAAGACATGGCTGCTGAGTTGTTATTGTTGTTGTTTTTTTATTCTGTATTTTGTTCTCTTGGTGCAATATAAGGGAGGGATGGAAAATGCCATTTAGTTTTACTATATTCAGAGAAGACAGACATCTTTATGGCTAATAGCTCTCACACTGAAACAATCTATATGAATAAACGGCACTGCAAGCCGGAGCAAAAATATGTAAATGTAATTTTATCCCTTTCATGTTCATGTTAAATTCAGATTTATAGAGAATGCAGATAAAGCTTTGCCCTATAGCTGATGAGTGTGAAAAGCTTATCAATCTAAGAGATGCATTTAAAGACTGTTTTTGCAAGAAACAAAGCTTGTTTAATGGGCAAGAATAAAAGACTCATTTTGTTTCTTTCCACGTTTCAAGCAAAGACCAGTGCTCTCTAGCTTGATTTTTTTTTTCTTGCTAGTAAAAGTGGCACCTAAGGGTGGTTCAAAAGTGCAGACCTGTCCAGCATGAAGGTCAGGTGAGCTGAAGCATGGATGAGAGAGTGGGATCTGTGGTTTGTTTTAAAGAATGGGCAGCGAGTTATACAACCCACAGCCTGCTACAATAATCCATGCTGCTCCAGGGATAGGAGAGCAGAGTGCACTTTTTACTTGGATGTATGTTCACATGTGCTCAGTCGAGAGAGGAGAGATACTCTTATACAACATCTCAGTATAGCCATTATCCACACTAACCCTTCTCTCCCATTGCGTCCCATCGAGGGAGCTTAGCAAGGCAGGATTATCACCAATTACAAGCCTCCCCCGCAGAGTGTGGAAACTGGGTTTGAGGATCATGAGCTTATTGTGTATGACCCACAATGACCAGATGAAAGATGATCATTTAAGATTTAATCAGCAGCAAGTGTGGAAAGACTTCATCTTAAGACTTAGTGATATTAAATGCATCCGGTCAGCTCTCCTGTCATGAATTACAGAATATTCTACCTAATCATTGGATCTATATTGTAAACAGTATGAATACAACAGAAGGATAATAAAGATAATCCTGTGTATGTATATTAAAATCTGTTTCCCCAATCGGCTGGGGAGTCATGCAGTTCTTATCAGCATTATCTAAAGTCAAGTCAATCAGAAACTCACCAGAGTTTTCTTGGCCTTCCGATTCGGAAAGGTGAGCACGGCATTTTGCTGAGTTCTGTTAAAGTTTTGCTGCCAGTTTTTTTTTTACAGTTTACAGTTCAGATTTCCAGCCATGTCCAACATACAGTTGGATGCATGAACTGTCAGTGCTTGTTGATTTCAAAAAAAAGATTGTCAGATGGCACTTTCACAGTTGCTTTATCCAGGCAACGCCAATGTTGCTGATAAAAGATGATCTGCCCCGCTGGGTATAACCAGCGATCTTAATGTAAAGTAGCTTTAAACACTGCACCAAATTTTTCAAGCAGTGCTGAATTATTCCCTGATTTGAAGAAGATTGCCAAAAAACGAGTATGACTGATGAACTTGTATTATCGTATCTTGGCTTTCTAATGCAGGCCCCACATTTTCTATTTGCAGCGTCACCTCATCCAGTCAGTTGCTTCCCCCTCCTTCCCTCCTCTTCACACCCAGAAGTCTTTTATCTCCAGTGCTGCTTTTGTGTCCTGTTTTAGATCCTCCTCTTCATCTTTATTTTGGTCCGGAGTTTACTCTTCTTCTTTACAAAGAGGTGCAATCATTCTGTCTCAGGCAGCAGCAGCTGATGGCCGGACGACAGCCTGTGCAAACAAGCTCAGCCACTGCTGAGTAATGCAGGCCTGGCTGGTAAAAGATATCCTCCTGCATTTGTATTCCAGAGGGAAGGCAGGATGATACTATGGTGGAGCACGGTTTAATGTGCTGCATTCAGACAGAGGGGGACGAGGGCCAGACACTCATGCCACCACACCTAAAAGCTTTCAGAAATGGTGTCGTGTATCTGCAGTGGCAGGAGGTGTGCATGCTCAGATCCCTGCCTCTCTCCATGTGCCATTCGCAGCAGCACTCCAACCTTGCCAGCACTGCAGAGATGGCAGGGCGGACTGGGTATCTGTTTCCCCGCTGCTGCCCATCTGCTCTAACTTTTACAGGCTCATTCATCTTACTTAACTCTACTCACTGCATTGATTCGCACATTTAAAAATTACAAAGCTGGTGTGAGTCAATGACATTGATCATCAACAGAAGAAAGCTTTAAGATTTCTAACTTTAATTGGCTGTGTTTGCTTATTGAAACAAAAGGAATGTCATTTATTACAGAAGGAACACGTACCATAAGCTTCTGGCCTTGGAGAATGTCTTGTCCACTCTGAAAAACAAAAACAAACAGCAGCTGTTACAGTCCCAAATAAATATGTTTAATTTAATGTGCTTATGTCGGCATTTCCTAAAAACAAGTACATTTGATATATTTTTTTAACTTTATATCAAATAATTATAAATTATAAATGTTTTTAGACTTAATAATTAAGTCTAAAAACAAAGAGGAATATAACACCTAGTAACAGGTACATGTAGTTTCCATTCATTTGCCTTCCTGCAAGTTTACTCAGATTAATTTAAAGTGCACTTAAAAAAAAAGTTCAATGAAGTGAAAGAGGTTGATTATGCATCAAGATGGGTTACCCTGAAATAACTCCTGCCATCTGTTAAAGCATCATTTCCCAGAATGAAGGAATGATTATTAGTCTGGTGTTTTCTGAGACAAAGTGAATCATGTTTCAGTTTAAGTCGACACTTTCAGGCTCAGTGCACATTGTCACTCCAAAATAAACTATCATCTGTCCTTACATACTCTGGATAAACAGATTTAAGCAGGAGTAATCACTGGAAACAATAACCAGATGACGCAGGGTTGGGAACTCCGGGGATGAGAATGTAGAAACCCGTTTTTGCCAAAAGATGGCACTGTGCGTGCAGCAGAAGGTTAATCCTAACGTGCAATTAATAACAAACTGGGCTTGCTCTGCTCATCAGACAGAAAGATATTCATCATGATAATCAAGGCCATGTGGCAAGATTTAAATCACAAGACACACACAAAAAAGACCAATTACTTCTACTCTGAAAACATCACAAACAAAAAACTACAGCTTTTCTCGGGCTGCAGCGTTTAAGTGTCTAAAAGGTGAATATTTGGTTCTGGTGAGTAAGCTGCAGATATTCCTCTTGTGTGGTTAGAAAAGAGTAAGAAAGAATACCTTTTTTATATAATATGTTATCTTACATGCTTTCCTGAGCAGTGCTAAAGATGCACCACCTGACGGTGTAAATTAAATACAAATGAGCCAATAATGCGATTGATTTCCCCCTCCTTTCTGACTGTGTCTCTCATGACATAGAAAGGAGACATCCCGAAACCCCAAGCTGGGTCTCTGCCTGCTCTCACTCTGTATCTGCCAATAAGGCCACCATGGTTTAGAACTCTTACTCATCCTTCCGTGGAGATGATTAGTGTGCATGGCACAGCAACACCCGGAGGAGCGAGCATTTCTGGAAAGTGACTCTTGCTCTCTGAAAAACAGAAAAGCACACAGAAAACGACCATGCCACAGTAGCTACCCTTGTGAAGCTGTAGATGGGCATTTTTAGCATTTTGACCATGTTCGCTCTGATAATGTGTAATGCTTCAGGTTGCCACTTAGCATTTAACACTAACTACAAACTTCAGCTGAAGGTGAGGAGAATATTAGAGCTGTAGCAGATATTGTTGAATAGCATTAGAAATATACACATTTTGACCAGATGGTGGCACTGTAAAGTCAAACTCATTACATGCGCTATATTAGTTAAACTGTTATATTACTAGATAAGTGCATACATATTACTAGTTTTATTCTTCATATTTAGGAAAAAATGAATGGCTCAGTACAGTATCATAACCATTCAGCAGCATATAGACATGTTGCACTAACAGTAAATTTATGACAATCCATCAGTTTGAGATATTTAAGTCTTGTAAAAAGGGAAAAGACTGATTAAACATGTCATACTAAGAGTCATAGGCCAAAAATCACAAGCATAGAGCTCAGAAATCATTCTGGGGAAGGAAGTCCAGTTTCCATTCATATAAAAAGATGTCTTCATTTCATTGATTACCAAAAAATCCCCAATGAGGTAACTTAAGGACCAAGGGTTTAAAAAGAAAAATCTTACTTCTTCTTTTGTTTATGAGAAGTTCTCAAAAACTAAATGAAAGCCTAAAGCTTCCTCCTTCTTAGAAAACTGCCTTACTGAGAGGAAACAAGCCCTGGGGGGGTTTGTTTGTTCATTGCACTGTGGAGTCACGAATCAACAGACTTGTGTTGTTACAGTAGGTTCTCGCCTGATTCCCCTCAGTGCAGAAGATCACTCATCATTTTCAGCCCCAGGCCTTCAAGTGACGGATAATGGCACCCAGATGGAATTTGTGGTGCCGTTTTATCTCAAATCTACCACCAGTGTTGATTTCACCGAGCCTAACAGACACGTGTCTGTAGATAAATCAGCGCTCCATCTTAAATGGAATTCATACTGGTTCTTAGGAGAGAAGAATAGGGCTCATGAGCCATCGGCTGTGCTCTTGTGAAGCGGCTAAAGTTGTTTTCGTATGTGCTGCATCACTAAGAATAACATTTTCCTCAACCTCATCCTGTGTTGCTCACCCAGGTTCTCAGGTTTCATGGAATTCCCATAAAATGAAATCAACCAGGGTGTGTCGAGATTATTGGAAAAAGGTTCCGAACCAGAGAGTCCAAAACAAATACAGAACATTTGAAAATCAAACTTCACCTTAGCTCGACCACAAAACATGGCACCCAGCAGCTTAGACCTCCTACAGACGAACCGGGACAGAGGAATGACAGACACGTCAAACCAACTGATTATGAAATTAACATGTTTTTGCTGTACTGTGCTGGAAAGAATATGATGGGATAGATTCTGTAGGGATTTTGCTTTACACCAAAGACTCTGAGCTGTTAGGGTTTAGACAGGAAACAAGGAAAACTGAATCTGATCTTCATAAGTCTCCAACTGACTGAACATACTAACATTATTACACTCATAGCAATTCGAAATGCTATTATTTGTTATGCATAAGGTATAACACTATTGAAAATCACATTTCTATTAACTGTACAAGACTGTGTGTAAATAAAATAAAGTAAAGATGTACCGGGCAAGACAACAGTCAGTGGTGAAAAAAATCCCAGCCGTAACAGCAAAACAAAAAATATTCTGTCACCGTTAGAGAGGACAAAAGTGGACTATAATAAATATGGCTGCGCTAATGCATTTTTGTATCATGAGTCATATTTTGCACATTCAAATCTCACTGTGAAAAGACTGTGGATAGCCTTGTTTTGATTTGATTTTCTAAAAAAAAAAAAAAGAGAGAGAGATTAACTAGTGAATTTCACAGCCCATCACAGCACAGACAGGAATTAAAGCTCAGGTCAGAGCCAGATACAAGCAAATATATATTTTTAATGTTTCCTGTATGCTTTCAGCTAGGTATCATACACACAAATGGGTTACCATGGAAACAAACATCAAGGAGGGATGAAGGAGTCTCAAGGCGGGTCTCAGAAACCCGAGGTCATCACTATGTCAGCGGCTGTCACACTCAACAATTGGTTAATTCAACTTAATCTGAGTTTAACTACAGCTTGCAATTTCTTCTCATCTCTGGCTAAACTTTTAAACATTTCCTTCACTTCTTTACAAAGAATTAACTTAAGCCAGTGGTGTATGTATGTATAGAAAAGTCAGCAACACTGCTGGTGGCAAGTAGGTCAGCAGACAAGGCTCAGGAGTTAGACTGGAGGAAATCCAGCTTAAAGCAAAGAAGTTTGTTGTTCAGCTACAAATCTGCTGCATTAGCATGTTCTTCCCATTTTAATTCTGTATCTTAAATATGAGATTCACTGTAAATTTAACATAATCAAGATAGGGGTCAAGCACAAACATCCTAACAGTAGTTGTCACCAGCAGAAAAACAACAACAACAACATACTGATAGAAAAGAAACTGGAAAATAGCCCTGGGATTAATGTTCTAAGGGAATGAACGCATAATGATAAAGAATAAGGCCAGTGCTGTTAGTCAGTACCTTCAAACGCACATTTTAAACAAGAGTCATTTGTAGGAACAGATGTTGTTTCAACTAATGCTAAAAAACATGATCCCAGTGATTCCAGCTTACACAGAAATTATTCTAATTCCCTATGGCTGCAGTAAATTCTAATGGAGTCATGGGCAGTGTTACGCCCAGTTCACCCTGCAGGAGTTGGGAATAACTGAAGTCCTTGACAGTATTCGCTTAATATTCTCCAATTAAAACAGAAGTGAAAAGGTCACAAATCTTAACCATCTTAACTTATTATCTGTTGAATAAAGACGACACCTTGCTAACGTGATTGCAGGGTAACATTTGATTAGTTGCAGTAAATACTGAGCATAACCACAGACTGTACTAAATAGTTGATATCCACTGTGATTAATGTGCTGCTGTTTGACAGTTGCACTCTTGATACTTTGAAACCCAAAGTGATTAGTCAGGTGTGGGTGTGACTAAGTAACCCAGGACTACTGTTTGCTCATGTGGTAGCAAAAAAAACAACCCAAAACTTGCTTTTTAAAAGAAAGTCTTGCTATTTGGTTCATTGTGATTCTGACAGGGACCATAGTGATGTAGCTGTATTAAATGAATCTTGCAATTGAAACTCATGAGGACAGAGCTTAGCAAGGTTTTATTATCACACAGACTTTTACATAAGCAGATTTCATTTGTATCTAGAAAAATCAGCCTCTTCAGGCCACTGGGAAGAATACATGTTTACAGCACTTCTGCACTAGCTTCACTTTTCAAATGCCCTTTTAGATAAAGTCAGCGAATATAACTAAGGCTATATTCGATTAACATTATTTCAGAGAGGAGATTACACCTGGCTACACAGCCATCTGCAGACATGAGGGGCCTGAAGCAGGGAGAGCAGCTGGAGAGTTACTATTAAAGTGCAGCGACTGGAAGGACTCTAAAGCAACTTAAATAGCGCACTCTATATGAGATTTACCAGTTGGAAGGGTGTCAGCTGAGCAATTGGCTGATTAGGGCTGGTATTGAGGTTAACTGCCATCAGCTGATGTTAACATAAATACTATTCATCCTGAAGGTGTAGCAAATTTCATTTCATTCCTTTGTTGCCAAGATAAAAAATAAAAAGCTGGGGGCTTACCAAAGGCTTCATAAATAACATGAATGTCTTTTCAAAACTTTGGGAAAATCCATCAAAAAGTTTTGGAGAGATTTCAGTCTGTAGCAAAGTGTGTTCCACTTAAGCAAAATGCCCCTATTTATCCACCAAAACTAAAGAAACGTGGATGACTGGATGAATGCAGAATGTGAGCCGATTCACTTTATTCTGAATAAGGTCTTTCTGCCCTTAAAACCTACACAAGGACATACAGTATTCTTATATCCAACTGAAGTGGAAGTATGAAGTGGACTCAAAAATATACTCAGTGAGATGCACAAGGCCTTAAGCAGAAATAACAGCTAGGGTAGTGATGGGAAACACTGTCAAACAATGATGAACGTGACCAGATCTAGACACTGTACTGTATCTCAGCCCCGCGTGGGCTGAATGAGCTCATGTCAATGGGCTCATTCAGCCCACGTTAATCAGCACAAAGTGTGGCTGAATGTCCCCATTTAGCTACAGTACAGTTAGATACAGTGTATGTGAAAACAGACACATTGGTAGCGAAATATTTAGCACATCTACCACACAAACAAAACACATGACAAGCCTTTTATTTACCAGTCAAGTATAGCAGACTTGTTCAGTTATCTTTAATTTCACATAGTTGTAGTGTGGTGTTCTGTGTTTCTCTCAGTTATATTTTAGTTACATCAAGTTGGAGTAGCTGTACTGATTACATAAAGAGCGCATAATTATCTATGCCAAAAATCACAACAATCAGATTTGGTCAACTCTTGTAGCCCTGCATGTACTTCAGATAACCTTTAGGTTCAGATTTAACACGATTAACAGAAAAATTAGATCCTTTCCAGCTGTTTCTTTAATCGACCAGTACATGCCTGATGTTACAGGTTCTTTTTTTAAGCTTATAAAAATTAATTATGTTCCGAGGTGGTTGTCAGGCAACATAATGGTGTCATAATATATGACATATAATCCAAGTTTTAAGGATATGAATCAGATGTCATTTTCATGAAATGAAAATGGTGCATCAACGGTACACATGGGTCATTTTAGCCCATTTGCAGCTGGTTGTTAGGCAACATAAGGATGTCATAATATCTGATATAGATAAGAACCTTCAGTGGGCTAAGATGCAGCAGCATACCTGTTTGAACTTGGTCTTTTAATAAGTTGAAGTTTGATGGTAACGTTGTGAACATTAGTTAATTAACACTGCTTCTGTCAGTCTCTTCCCTCCCACTTGTTCTCCGCAGATGGCTCGTCATTGTGGATGTGAATGAGAATGTCAGAGTAAATATGCAAGGTGATATGAGAACACAGGCACTGAAGAGCCCTCTGGTTGCCTTGCAGCTCCTATTTGTTTTGCCACTGCCCTTTCGGTACTTGAATGGCCTCCTGCTCTCAAGTATCTCTATCTTGCAGTGTAATCATCTTTTTTCATCAAACAAAATCAGCTCCTCTACACTGTCTTCTCATTGTTCACGGTTAAAATTGAAATAACATGCTTTAGACAATTGATCATCAAAAATCAGAGATAAAAGCCGCTGTTTCTTTCTTTTAAGAAGCACAAAGTATGAAAAACAGCTACTTTCATTAAAATAAACCCTTTTTATGTTAAAGCTGAAACAGGAAGAGAAAACAAGATGAGCGGGGAGATCAGCACATGATCAGCCGACACATCTGCATTATTATACTTTACACTGTTTACCTGTTGTTTTTAGAAAAGACATGACTGCTCAACGTTTTCACTCACAGACTAGATCTTCTAAGAACTAAAAACTGACCCCAGATGAGGTGCAGCTGTCTACTTCCCTCTCAGACCACTTCAATAACAATATGCTTGAAGGTTATGGTAGATTCTTTGATGATGCCAGCTCTAGCTTCATCTGCTGAACCAGAACTGATTGCTAATCATGCTGTTATTGTCACGGCTGGCGGAGTGAGCCGTGTGGAGTGGAGGAAAACACAAGCTCCAGCAAACCGAGAGAATTGTCCAAAACAAAAACACACATGCTGGAGCACGAGAACAAAACACAGTTCAGGAGGCCGGCCCGGAGGCTGACAACTCAGAAGTCCAGGACAGTTCATCTTCTGAGGCCGGCCACGTCGGCGACGTAGATCCATAAGCCGACCGAGCGGAAGGCAGCGGTGGCGGAGTGGAGGCAGTTCAGGGGGCCGACCGTGCACACGGCAGCGGCGGCGACGGAGAAACCGTTCAGGCGGCCGACCGTGCGGACAGCAACGGCGGCGACGAGGAAACCGTTCAGGCGGCCGACCGTGCGGACAGCAATGGCGACGATGACACAAGTCTGGAGGCCGACCGCGCGGAAGGCAGCGGCGGCGTCTAGGAGGTCGTCCATATTGACGATGACGCTCCACCAGCGGCCTGGTAGATGACCGCTGATGTCGAGGCGGCAGTTCGGGACCCGAAGGTGGCGTGGCCGTCGCAGCACCAGACGAGACCGAAGCAGCGGCTGGTCCAGGCGCGGCTGAAGCTGAAGCGGAGGCCGGTCCAGGCGCGGCTGAAGCAGATGCCGCAGCCGGGCCAGGCGAGGCAGATGACGATGCCCCAGCCGGGCCAGGCGAGGCAGATGACGATGCCGCAGCCGGGCCAGGCGAGGCAGATGACGATGCTGCACCGGGCGAGGATGAAGGCTCGGAGGCTGCAGCTGGCGAGGATGATGAGGCTGCAGCAGGCGACGGCGTGGAAGCCGGAGACTGTAGCGCTGCAGGCGTGGAAGAAGCTGCTGCTGCCCGTGGCGTGGATGAAGCTGCAGCTGACGAGGCAGGAGGCTGGACGGGCTCCTCGGGCCCCCCCAGCAGGCGAAACAGGAGGCTGGACGGGCTCCTCGGGCCTCCCAGCGAAAACAGTCTCTGGACCAGTGGGCACCGGGGCCCCTGGAACACACAGGTCAGAACCAGTAGGCGCACGGGCCTCTGGCAGGCACAGTTCAGAACCAGCAGGCGCACGGGCCTCTGGCAGGCACAGTTCAGAACCAGCAGGCGCACGGGCCTCTGGCAGGCACAAGGCAGACTGCAGCTGCACAGAGCATTGACCCAGCTCGGGCAGCGACAGCCGGATACAGCCTCAGCTGGCTTCTTAATCTCCAGGGGTCCAGAGTCGGCCGGGGGCTGGGACCCAGCCTCTGGGGAGGCCCTGGAGTGTGTCACAGTCTCTGGGCTGGCCAGCTTTTGAGGACTGATTACAATATTATGTGGTGTGTCTCTCTGCTTGACATGAACAGGTGAAAAATAGTTCTTTCCGGGTTGGATGGACTTAACTTGTTGTGCAGGAGGAGTTGGTGACAACGATGGCTGAATAGGTGATAATAAGGCGGATGAGTCTCTTGTCAACTGAGCTATTGACTGAGCTATGGATTGTAACCAAGTGTCTAATAGGTCTGGCTGTGACTGTAATGGGGGTGACGGTTGAGTGGCTAACTGAGCTAGTGGCTGCTGGGCAGCTAACTGAGCTACCGGCAGGGCAGCCGACTCAAAAAACACAGCCCCGGAATAAACAGACACACAGTCCAAAACAGAAAAAGGGTCCTCTTCACTCACCACAGCTGGCAGTTCCAAAGTCCTAGTCTTCGGCTGTGGGGTGATGCGCCGTCGGCGCGATCGTCGCTTCCTCCCGGGCAAAACCTCCGGCGGGCCGGGCAAAACTCTTCGCCGGCGGGCCGGGCAAAATCTTCGCCGGCGGGCCGGGCAAAATCTTCGCCGGCGGGCCGGGCAAAATCTTCGCCGGCGGGCCGGGCAAAATCTTCGCCGGCGGGCCGGGCAAAATCTTCGCCGCCGGGCTGAGTTGGGAAGCGGTAGCGGCTGGTGGGTGAAGGTGCAGTTCGTTGAGTATGAAGTCCTGTGCGAGCGGGTGAAGAGAGTCCAGCAGCCAGGAGTGAGCAGAGATGAGCTGCTGTAGCCTGGCTTCTACAGCGCGGAGACACTCTTCCCCCTCATGCTCGAGCCATAGGTTAACCAACCTGGAAACAGAGTCAATTAGTTCCTCCCGAAGCTCCTCGGGAGGTGCGGATGCCGCTGGGTCCATGTTTGGTCGGCTCGTACTGTCACGGCTGGCGGAGTGAGCCGTGTGGAGTGGAGGAAAAGGAGGACCCAAAATGCAGCAAACTGATGATACGAGTGAAGTTTATTTACATTGCATTGCAGTGGCAAAAACAGGCAATGAAGCATGAGTAATGACAAACCTAAACTGGGAGAAACTAAAAAGCAAACCTGAAATCTTACAAAACGGAGAGCGGAGCAGAGAGACGCAGACCAAGGACCAGGATACCAAGAAACACAGACCGACACCCACTATATATACACACACACACAAGGTAATCGGGTAATCGCACACAGGAGGGAAGAACAGCTGATCTGAATACACATGATGACTGGAGGACACAAGCTGAACACAATGACAACAGACACAGACTTTCAGAACAAAACAGGAAATCTAGAACCCGAACCGGACACAAGGGGGGAGGACACAGAATAACTAGAACAGAGGGAAATAATCACAAAACGCTGGGTCAACGACCCAGGACCATGACAGTTATTGTGAAGTATTTTATCTCACACTGTGAAACAACATTTTTTCCAAAGGGTATGTGGGCTTGTTTAATTGAAGAAATGGCAGTTTCAAATCAGCTGACCAGAGAATATGTACTGCAACTGAGGCCTGCTCAGATTACAAAACAGTGCCTGTCTTTCCATTCAGCTGTTTTTGAACAGGATTGAGAAGTATTCTTCCAGTCTTTCAATGGGACACTTCCACATACAGCATCATTGTTTAGGCTGCCTAAAGCTGTCAATGGGTTTATTGGTAGAGCATTCAGTTCATTTAACAAGTCACGGCTCTGTGTTTATCTCTGTGAGATACACACAGAAACATATGTATATGTAACATATAACATATGTCCTGTGTGTAACAGTACTAAGGAATACTTCCAAAAACTCACATTAAAGGTCACATTAAAGCATATGAAAGTCTGGTAATTTCTGTATTCAGTAAAAGAAATTTAGAGAAAGAAAGTGGGTTCCATAACCTACCGAAGGTAAATAATCACACCTAAATTAAGTGGCCCCGCCATTTTCTTTCTAAAATTATGAGCATGCTGTGTCAAAGAAAGAATAATCTGCTGAAAACTGAGGGATCATGTTCACCTAAGTGAATGTCGACGGGATGCAGGGATGAGAGTGTCTTACATATTACTCCCTAATGTTAGCAATCACCCTGACCTATTGAAATGCCAGTGCATTCAAAGACAACGCTAACCAGAAAAAGCACACGCTTCGCTTTATACCAAGAGCAGGTCTACATTTCTCACTGCCTTCAATCCATGCTCCACTCTATGAGTGTGACAAACTGGGGAAAACGAGTGCAAACATATCAGCCTACTTGTTAAGAACCAGAACTCCTTACAGCAAAAGGTTAGTGTAAACGGTTTGACTTTGTAATGTTTTATTTTGTACACATGTAGAATGATATATAGACACATTTCACATCTTTATAGGTTTATCTGACCAGCTGTGCGCTCCCTCAAAAACTAACTACACTAGCTATTAACTGAAAATAACAAGAGATGCACCAATTAGGGAACAGTTAGATGTCCTCTAATGGAGTGGGCAGGGCTACAATTATGCTTTAACACTTAATGAAATATATAGACTAGAATTTGCGAATTTACTCCTATATGAGGTTTTGTTATATTACATTAGGTCTCTCTTTTGAAAATGAAAAACAGAGAGTGAAAAGACTTAGAATAAGGCATAATCTTCACTTCTGTGCTGCTTTTCTACCCCATTACCTTCTCACTGGGATGTGTCAAATCTTAATGTGCTCATTACTGAACACACTAGTGATACTTGACAGTTGGTAAGAACAGCTCTAAACAGCAGCAGTAGCAGACCGTGATGCATAAACGCAAAAACATGAGATTTCTGTTTTATGAGGAGTGTTTTCTAACATTAAAATTAAAATTTGTGTGAAAATTTAAACGAAACTAACTTGTTGGTTTGACAAATACACTGCAAATCGGGCTAACCTCCCCACATCATATCATGTAGCTGAAATTTGTCACGGTCCTGGGTCGGGTCAACCCAGCATTTTGAGTTTCTTATGTTTTGGTTTATTTTTGCATTATGGATTGGTTATTCTCTGGTGATACTGTTTTGATTACAATTATATTCTGATTCTTTAGTTATCTGATGATGATGTTGATGACGATGATGATTATGTCTGGTTTAGGTTTTGTTATCTTGCCCTTATGTTTGGTTTAGGTTGCCTGTGCTTGGTCTTCTCTGCCCGTATGTCCCTCTGTTTGTCCATGACGTCATTATGCCTGTTTACGAGTCTGTCTCTGTCTGGCGTGTGCTTCCTGTCTTATTTTGTAGGTCTGTGTCCTTTGTCAGTGCGTTCAGCTTTGTGCTCTCCCTGTCTCGTCAGTGTAATCAACGTCAGCCGTGTCTCCCAGCTGTTTCCTCTTTGCTCCGTTCACCTCTTGTATTTAGTGTCTGTGTCTTCCCCCACTCGGTGTCGCATCGTTAACGTCTGTTCACCCTCACTTGCTGCGTGTTTAGGATTTCCAGTCCTCCTGCATCTCTGTTTAGAGTTTTGTTTGCTTTTGTGAGTTTTATTTTATCTTGATGTTCTGCTCCAGCAATAAAGCTGCATTTTCTGTCTAAACCTCGTGTCCTGAGAATCCTGCATTTTGGGTCCACCACTCCTGCCTGCCAGCCACACAGCCGACCATGACAAAATTGAAGAAAAAAAACAAAACTACAGCTAGTTTAAATATTTACAACTGGTAATATGATATGGGTGTGTGGATCAACACGTTTGACCCTTCCACTAGTAACAGCTCACTTAGAGGAAAATCACAGCTTGCAACTCACTGAACATTCAAATTCAGCAAAAAGCAGTGCTAAGCTACAAAGTATAGGACACCTGGAGACTGCAGTCCTTGGGGCTCCTGGAGGCCGAGATAAGGCCCTGAAAACATACCTCCTCTGAATGGCCAACAGCCAAACATGCTGATGTTGTCATTGCAGCCACTCGCTAAAATTGATACATTGCTCAGCCTAGCAGCAACTGTCCCAGCTAGTTTTCTACTTTCTTGAAGATACTCAAAACACACACAAAAAACACACATGCACACACACACAACGCTTTCACTGTCAGGCATCCAGTTGCACTGGGGCACCTGCTCTTTGACCATTAAAAACATTCTTGGCTGACTCTAATGCCCAGTGTCCTGTAAAAGCTCAAGTGGGCCAAATAAATACACTGCGGACATAAGTGCCCAGTGACAAACACTCAAGTGTACTGCACATATTTCTTTCCTCATAGACAAACAATAAAATATCACATCAAAGGCGAACATGACAATAAATCAGTCTCATACAGAAAAAAACATAGTGCACAATTACAACAGCATGGATTCACAGGAATAGATAGAATTAGTAACTTGAATCTTAACATATTGATTTTGTCACCTTATAGCTTTTGTCACCTGATTTTACCTCGCCATTACTGTGAACAGTTACCCTAATACCTTAACAAATGACCACGAAACAACAACAGCATTAGTATCGGATGGAATAGAAAGATATCAAACTAATAAGCAGGACATTTATGACAAAAGCTGTTTTTTGTTTGCTTTTTTTAAATGACAGGATTCCAGAGCACCAGCAGCACAGACGTGCAAGCACCAATACAGACACAGAATGTGCAGAGTCATCAAAGCAGGTGCTAGAAACAGACACACAAGCACACATACATTCACACTTGATATCCATCTCTGTGAAGATGAATGAGTGATCTAGGAATCAATAGGATTTTCATTCTTACCCCCCATAGGCTCCAAAAGTGAAACTCCTCTTTCTATGCGGCATGCTGGCTAATGGATAGCTGTGAGTCAGTCTACTCAGTGCTGAATGGAGCCAGCACTTGTGTCACTTACGCTGACTGAGCATGTGTGCGTGTGCATGTCAATGTGTGTGTTTGTATTCTTTGCCTGCCGTCTGAGTTCCACTCCCACAGCTGATGTGCCCTGCCTCTTCCTTGCTCACTCGCACTCCTCCTTCGCAAGCAGGGTAGAAACGGCAAGAGGATGCGGGAGGACGAGTGGGAGGGGGCTAGAGGGAGGGCTGCTGACCATGCCAGTCACCTCTGGGAACCAGGGGAAGAGACTCAGTTTTGCTGACTTACTGTCTGTATCTGTATTCCTTCTCTTTAGCATCAAGAACATAGACAAGACACTTCATGTCTATTTTTACTTAAAATTTGTGTAGTTATAAGCACACAGCTCTGACAGCAGTGAGTCCACACGTAAACCTGGGAATAATACTGTATATGATGTCAGCAAGGCAGAGGTGCTCTTGGCATTGTGAAACAAGTCAAGCAACAGTTGTTCTCCCACCTCTTATGTCACTGGAAAAAGAGCTGGTCAAGCAAGTACATCGAAAGATAATTCATCATTTTTCACAGATGTCCTATTCTAAGAGTCTTGTCACACCTGCGTGAAAACTCTAAACAGGTTTCTTATCTGTTACTTCATCTCATCTCTTGCACACCCATCACCTGCGGTATGCACGCAAAATGAGGGTTAATGAAACACACAGTTCTCCTGCTTTACTATTAAGTGAGTCAATCAAATGACGTGAAAGGCTGGACACAAAAGGAGACTGTCTGTAGACTCTCCTTTGGCAGGCTGCTGCATCTGATAAACTGGCAGGAGTGACAACAATGCTGTCATGGATTACTGAATAAAGAAGGATTGCAGTCACAAGAGTCACCCAGCTACCTGACATAGATTCACTTCCAAAGCATTTGTATTATGCCTGATGAGCACAACAGATGTTTTCATGATTTCTGTTAGGCGGTACATATGTAGCTGTGTTTATGGGAAAAGCAGTGTTTTTAGCTGGCAACAGCTGATTTGAAATGAAACGGTGTAAAATGGAAACTAAGTCAAATCTACCAAACCAGACTTTAATCTCCCAAAGGACCAATGATGTCTTCATTACATTAACTGCAATGCACTCCCAGTAACTGACCAGAGAAGCACGTAATGAATCAACGGGTGCACTAAACAAGCGCAATGAAGCTGTTAGACAATTGCATCATCTCTCCAAAATTACATCACCACTTTCCTCTGCAACAGCAATCACCTAAAAAACAATGTACCGCAGTCCTTGGCTGACTTTGTTGGTAGTAGGCTTCACCTTGTCTCTTGGCCATGTGCGAGACAATCTAACTTTATCTTACTGAATAGATCTTTGGCTGATAAAGACTTGATTGAATAATATTGATTGTTGCTGTAATTGATTTTTTTGACAGTCAGACACAGAGTCTCACTCACGGTAAACCCTCTGGGTCTCTAAGGTGGTTGGTCTCTGAAAAATCTCCAAAACAGCTGGACGGCAGTTTGCACAATTAAGGCTACTTAAACCTGGTTGATCCCGACACTTCATCTCTAGTGCCACCTTGAGGCTGATATTAATTGTTTTGTGTGGCTACAATCATGCCAGGGTTTCCTCCAGAAAACCAGAAAACCATAACACCAACAATTTATCGTTGCGCTGATTTGCTCTAGTGATATCAACTATAGCTAACTGTGAAGTGCAGACAAAACATCAAAGCTCTGTTGGTGTAGGTGCATCTCTGGACACTGAGTGGGTGACCAGGGAGCAAAAAGCTGCTTATTAACACATTTTGAGTGCTTTCCAATAGCCCCACACAACAAGGTATTCAGCTTCAGAGTGGCACTATGACTGATACGTAATCTTGCTTATCTTAAAGTGAAGTGATATGCATTTCTTTTCTCTCTCTTTTTTTAACTGTATTTATCAGGAAATCAGAATCAGAATCAGAATCAGAATACTTTATTGATCCCTGGAGGAAATTATTTTTTGTTACAGTGCTCCATTTTAAACCAACATTAAGACAAGACAGACAATACGCTAACTAAGAATAGTACAATATATACATATATATATACATACATACATACATACATAAGTCACTTATAAATAAATGAAACTCTGGAAATGAATGATATCGTTTTTTGTGGCTCTTGGCTCAAAATAAGGCACGATTAACCTTGTTAACCTCATATTATTGTAGAGTGTTTACCTTACAGGCAACTGTTGTTATGATTTGATTCTGTGTAAGTAAAACTGAATTGAATTGAATAATATGTTTTTCAAAGACATGGGATAACACAGAGCGATAGACAACCTTCCGCACTGACATTCACACCTATGGGCTATTTAGAATCACCAGTTAACCTAATCCCACTAACTGCATCTCTTTGGACCACAGGGGGAAGAGAGGGAAACCATAGAGAACCCTCGCAGACACCGGGCGAAGATGCGAACTCCACCCGTAAGAAGTGGTTTGGAAAAAGTTCCACAGTAAGGTCCTCTGAGTGAGCCCACAGTGTTAACCACCAAGACACTGTGTGGCCATTCTTCAGCTGTTACCTACAGAAGGGAGCGTTTTTGCTCCTAATGTGTTGGAATCTTATTTAACGTGGCTGAAATAAGTGCATGGCTATCAGATAAGCAGGTAAAAAAAAAATTTAAGCTTAACTTATGCTTCTTTATATGTTTTTATATATTATTTTGTTTCATGGCAACATTAGGCCAACAACAGAAACACTGCTGCCTTTAACCAGCCCAGTGACACACACTCACATATACACACCCACCTCAGCTTTTGTCAGGTTAAAACTTGTGTTTTGTGTAATGCTCACCCAAAGGATAATATGACATTACCTGCCAAACAGCAAAGTCTTGGAACATCATTGATCACAGAACAAGGAAACTGCTCTGTGATCAATTAACAGATCATGGACAGATGTTAAAAAGGCAAATCTGTTACAGTAGCTGATAAAACAATAAAGCCCATTTTAAAATGTAATAAAGTAAAACAAACCCAAACAAAAATAAGAAAAATACAGTAAAAATCTGCAAATACAGAACATGAGAGCAGCACAATATTGCATCAATGAGTAGTGAGCTAAAGGACTGATGAATGTGTTTTACATCCTGAAAATCTTTATATCACGTGAAACATAAACATCTACAATCAAATCATTAGTTCAATTACAAACAAACATCTTTATAATAGTACCGCCACAGCCCAAGTCTATTTAAGTACCACTCTATTGATTTAGCCTGTCAGTCTTGTTGCTACCTTCAGTCTCCTGCCCTGACAATTCAATTAAGTACAGCAGCTGTGGTGTGTGTGATGCATTTGAATGAATGCAGCCCAGACAGAAGCCTTTAATCACATCACCTCAGGAACAAGGCCCAGAGCTCTGAGAAGCACTGGCTCCTCTTTTGTCTTAAAGGAAGTGGAGGGGCAGGAAGACAGGCAGGAAAACTCTTGGGAGAACAGAAAAAAAACAAGGAGATCCTTTCCCGATAGCTTTGTCGTCGCACTTAGAGAAACTACAGACACAGCACCGTCAGCAAAAACAGCTTGCAAAGGACCCTTGGTGTCCCAAAGATGTAGATTTTCTCATTTAGGGCTGAAAAATCTAAATATCCATTATTACCTTGTTCAAATCAGAGTCCTTGTTATTTTAATAAATGACAATGATGAATGTTACTAGTACTGCAGGTGAAAATGTAGGTTGCATGCTCCCTCTTGCAGTCATTCAGCCCCATAATCTCAATAATTTATTTTCAGTCTGGGCGGTTGAAAGGGTTGCAGCAGTAGGGCAGATGTTGATGTCAAGTTGGTGTGTGGTATAAGAGGGGGTGAGGAGTGGACAGAACAGAGGTAAAGATCGCTCATTCATTTTTATGTGTTTTATGTGTCAGGAAATTTGCTCCCGAATAAATGCTGAGCCCGTCTGAAGAGAAGCAGATGCTGATTAAACAAGCAACACATGCAAAGGCTTTTGTTCAGTGGGTCATCATTTTTTATTTGATTTCCTTTAATGTATGGGTTTGTTTAAAGCCGAATAAACATTACTAATCTAATCTATTACATACTAGCATGTGGTTTAAGGCGAAGCATATCACTGCTGGCTCAACAAAAATTTTGTTCAAATAAAAAACAAGAACGCAAACTGTTTATTCGAATGACCTTTTATGGAATTGAAATGTCTCACAATCTACAAGGCATACTTACTTTTAAATTATCTTTTTTTTAATTGATTCAAGGTTGATAAAATTATTAATGTTTTGGGTGAGAAGGACTAACCAGTAGATGCTAAAGAGCAAACAGCCCCTGAAAGAACGAGGTTAATCATTCCACAATATTTATACTTCACTGGGATGAACAAACTGCCTATGGCGGCTGTATACATTGTAAATATTTTTCCGTTACTTGGCTTTACAAAGAGCACACATATACGTGGATCTCTGGAGAGGGTGAGTTTGAGGAGGAAATGGGGTACCATACAAATATTTGAAGGAAGTGAATATTTAAAGGGCAGCTTTTGCGCCTTGAGGCGACTTTTGTTGTGATTTGGCGCTATATAAATAAAATTGAATTGAATTGAAATTTCTTTGAAGAATAAGAGGTGCTTTATATCTGAGTGTTTCATTTTTACTACAGTTTATTTGCTTCACTTAATGAGTCTAAGAGTGCACGGCTCTCAAGTCGCACTGGCCAGAAGACAGAAGAAGGTTTATGACTCCAATTCACTTTGTCATAATTTCAAGAAACTTTAAGTAGTATTTAATATTATGTTTCACTTTTAATTCAGCTCTCCATCTCACTTCTTCTTCACTTTCTAAAGATCAGTTTCACATCCTGTGTTCAATATCTGGACATACTTGGCCTCCTCTAGCACGCATTCAAAAATAACAAGAAGTTACAGTAATGATTGCAGACCGTCTGACTGGAAGGAATAGAGCGAGCCCACTGACCCATCCTCCTCCCACTGAGGTCATGTGCCCCTCGGGCCTCTGGGAGCGGCTGCAAACAGCCTCACGCGCACACTGTGGCCTTTCATAGCCTTGCTGTTTGGGGGCCAGGATATTATGGTGGAAGGGGCTAAAGAAAAGAGGTGCTGTTGTAGTGTGCTTAAAGTGAATGGGCCCCATATGTTCCACCCTTTATGTGCAGCTCTTTGGTCTGGTTCCACTTCTATTAATTTCATTAGCAGGAGACTGACCATTATCTTTGGTAACAGGAGTCATTATGCGACTTTATCCCACGAAATGGTATTATCTCAAATTTTAAAAGGGATTACCAATAGCTAATATCATGAGATCAATAAATCATGGCAATGTGTCTTCTTTAGACAATTATAATCTTATAGAGGAAGAGCACAACAGCCCCAGGGACATGTTGCTCATTGATCTTTTTTTTTATTATTATTTTT
Organism: Aulonocara sp. 'chitande type north' Nkhata Bay; assembly: GCF_057382095.1. NCBI lineage: Eukaryota > Metazoa > Chordata > Actinopteri > Cichliformes > Cichlidae > Aulonocara > Aulonocara sp. 'chitande type north' Nkhata Bay. The sequence goes on from NC_141363.1 coordinate 35,637,531, forward strand.
GCCGAGAAAGATTTATTTCACTTAAATTGGTACATATTCAGGGCCGTGCTATCTCTCCACTGTGTCTGGGGCAGCTCTGTGATGGATGGTTCCTTGCGACTGAGAAGGACTTTGCCTTCATGCCAGGTGATCAATACATGACTCGCCACAGCAGAGATAGACTCGGCCCAGCTCCAGTCGGCTTTAAATCCCACAGTCGGTAGATAAATGTCAAAAAGCTAAAGGGTAATTTTTAATCCTGTTTCTCTCACGCTGGGAGTAAATTTGATGCCTCACATTTCCACCGGAAACTATTGCGAAATTGACCAGTGTAATATTAGCTGTTTGTATTCAGATAAGGTGGCAATGAAAGGCTCAATAAAAAAGTTGGATAAGACACAGAGTACCTCTACACTGGGGTGACTTCAAGTGTCTACATGAGCATATATTCATTTCTAAGTGGTGCTTAAGAGAAAGCAAAGTCACAGTGCCCTCTGCTGGAAACCGAAAAGGTTCACATTAATATGAGATATGCCGCACAATAAATCAAGTATTTATTGGAATACATATTCAAATCAAAATTTTTCATCCAAAAAGACAAATTTGAATTTATTTTAACAGAAAATGTCTGATTTTAATCAGTTATTACTAAGTAATTTTCTCATAAAACATTTTTGATAAATGGAAGTTTTATTCATAAACTTTTCTATGAAAAAAAGCAAAATAAAGGGTTTGATGCCACCATTTGGCTGCAGCCTTTCTGTGTGGAGGATGCATGTTCTCCTTGGGTCTGCATGGGTTAAAATTCTGTCACAGACTTTAAGCTGTTGTGATAGCTGGCACGTAGCGTGCATTAATGTCATCAAACCTACCTATTTTAATCATTGAACCTTTCTCCTTCTCTGCATGATTTTGTTGCAATTTTTAGGTCAAACAAATTTGAGGCATTCTTAGCGATAAGGGGAAGACTGCAAAATCGTGTGCAATCTGTAAAAAAGACACTTCAAGTAACTGCACTAACGGGTCTTGAGAGAAATTTCCCTGATTAAGGACTTGCATACAAAGATCCATCAGAGTTTTTTGGGTTAAATGTGAATAAAGACATCTTAATTGTTATTTAAAAAGAGATTGCCTTGGAGATTTTTTTAAAATAATAATTATTTTTAAGTCTATTTAAGGCCCTTCCAAAGAATACTTCAAATAATTTGAATCTAGGTAGTTGACCCACTTGAAAATTTTCATCTGTTCTCTAATACACCAGATAGTCAAAATCAAACCAAATCAGATCCTCGGGTTTAGCGTCTATTTTTGTTAAGAGCTCAATAAAAGCCTAAAGGAACTGGGTGGAGGGTCAGAGCTTCTGCAGTGAAACAGCAGGTGTCTCCAAAAATAGAGGTGAACTTCTGCATGTGTCACCTAGAAAACCTTACACTGTGGTGTCACAGAGGGCAGATGTGTTGATGAGTCAGGAAATGTGCTCCCCAGATACAATCTGGTGTGTGGAGTCTTCATAGCAGCTCGCTGGTGCAGAAACAATATTACATGATCAAAGCGAGGAACAGTACATACTATTCATTATTTATGCTGGCTTCATGCTTCAGTGAGAATTACCGTTTCATGCAGACATATCAACATTTATAATTTCTAAAGAAGGATACCAGTTTGTTACAGATAATGAGTGAGATACAGAATAAATTATAGAATTGAATGCCTTAACTTATAATATCGAAGCCCTTGTGGTGGTAGAGTTGTTAGCATTTAACTGTTTTGTACCCGATAAAAGACTTACTGTTAGTCGCACATGTTAAATTCCAGCACAAAGATAATCGGGTTACACAGTTTCATCATCCACAGTAAATGCAGTTACATTATTTACTGAAGCTAATCAGAGCTAGCAGGATGAATCAATAGATATCATATGTACCCTGCACTGCAGCAATACTGGAATACAGTGTGCCTGCTTTTTACTGCATTCTGCACCATTTAAAATGCATCAATTCTATAAAATTCTGCAGTAATTCATTTTATCTCAATGACTTTACAGATGACATATGGCACATGATTAAAGACCTTTATTTAAAGGTTTAGCTTCTTGTTGTTGGACTGGATCTGTGCAGTAGCGAGGTTAGGCACTTTGAAAATAACCTGTCAGAACTCGTTCTTTACAAGATTACTATTTCTCTAGTCACCTCCATCACGCAGGGGAAGGACAATAAGGATTTTCCCAAAAGACTTTAAAAAGAAAAGAAGGCCTAAGCCACTGAGCCACAGACTCAAAGTGATGACGGACGCTCCTCTGAATGTTAATGAGGCTGACTTCAAAGAGTGTGACTGTTCAGAACAGCACAGAGTAAACTAATTCAAGTAAAACTCTGTGATTATGGCCATGCACTTTGGCAGGTAATGAAAATGCTGAATTAGAAACAGTGCAAAGGCAACTTGTGATGAAAATCAAGAATAAATATAGATGCAGGGCAACAGTGACTCATTTAAATCCCTTCAAAGAGAGACTATACTTTCAGTCTAATAAGCTGTTTGCACTGGTCCAACTGACATCTTCCTCTGAGTGGAGAATGCACATAAATACAGTATGCAGATGAATAATTCAGCAGGCAGGGAAATTATCCATCCAGCCTCTTTAAAAAAAGAAAGGCTTTTATGCATCAGCATGAAGATTTAAATATTCTTTGGTTGTGGTTGCAACAGCACTAGGACAGGTTTATAATTAGGATATCTGATTTCAAAGCACAACACAGTGACTTTTAATGAAGAAAGGTGGAAAATCTATGAAAAAAAAACCCCCAAACATTCAGAATGCCTTTTCTGCTTTTTCATCACATTAACTATCCCTCCCCCATGTTCTCAGAATGAAACAGCACGCCCTCTAATGCATCTTCTCATCCCCTCAGAAATGTTAACGACAAAAGGCTTGTATTTCATACATCACGGGCGGGGCTGTGATTTACAAAAGGGTTCGATAATATACTGGACATCAAACATTAAAAGGGCAAGAGCACAGGAGAGAGAAAAAATGTGCTGTCACAGAGAGCAACTTCACAGAGCTGCATGTGTATATGTCTGACACGGTGCCAACGGGGCTTCTTACATGTATGATGAAAGAATGTCTCAGGAGCAGCCAGTGGCCTCACATGAACCAGCATATAAATAATACACATATAATCTAGCAAAACCTGTGTGGAAACTGACTGAAGGAACAATAAAGAAGAAAAAAGCCAATGACTTTAAGTTTACAAGGTTACTATGAGTCAGACATTTAGCAAGTCTGAATATAGGGACAGATAAAAAGAGCTCTGTTGACACAGTAATGGATCAGACAGATAATTATAGACCGACAAGTACAGTTTCAATTAAACTTTCAAAACAGTCACTTACAAAACAGATACGTAATAAAGAGGCATAAAAAGAGACGCGTTCTCGTGCTTTACAGCCTCGCTGTAGCCTTTTATGATCAGTAAAGCTGAGATAACGCTTTACAAAACACAGCAGTCAAGGTGAGAATAGATAAGCATGAATATAATCTGTTTTATGTCACTGAAATGGAAGTTGTTTTTATTTTTGGCAATGTTCCATAGATGGAGAAAGCGTAAGTGATGTCCCTTCATTTTCACTAAAATGAAATAAAATGTACACTTTGTCAAAAACATTTTTTGCAATAGTGACACAAGAAGAGACCCAGAATGACTTGTGTCCCCCCAATTTCTTTGATTATAACTAAAGATGTCACAGTGGTACATGCAGTTATTAAAAAATGCATTATCAGTGATAAGAAAATGGGGGGGGAAAGATATTAATTAAATGTTCCACTTAAGACAAAATAGCTACAAAACAATTTGTTCCAACTGTGATTTAACCTCACAGACTCTCTGCTTGCAATGCAAGATTTGATTAAAGATTACACAACAGTGATTTCAAACTTCCCCACCCCGGGACGCTGCCAGGCCCAATTAGGTTGTTACCTTGAGGTCTCCTCCCTTTGCTCATCATCCCATTTTCTTTTTTTTCTTTTTCTTTTGAAAGAGAAACCAGTAAATCTAAATGTAGTTCCATTCTTTTATATCGTGCAGACCTCGTGAATTAACAAATATATTGCGGTTTTATTATGCATGTGCTGAATGAGAATGAAAATACAGGAAAGCAAGTAAGTCTGTTTTCTCTGTGGGGCTTCAGGGTTTCTTTTTCTGTTGATTTACTTGCTGGAACATCATCTGTGCTGGGAAATCTTTCTACAGTGAGATCTTAAGCTGTGAAAGTAAAGGTCCTGTTACATTTAATGTTACATTTAATAATAGAAAAGGCTGCTGCACGGTGGGACTGGCTGCCAGAGCACACTACTTGAGTGCACAGCTTCCCATGGCCACTGTAGTGACAGACAGAGAGGCACTCAGCTGAGAGCAAAGAAAAAGATTCAATGCAAGGTAGGTGTGAACATGGAAGTGAATGGAAAGAGTTGCAGGTGAGAAGATGTTGCATAGAAAGATAAAAGAAAAAAGGATGAAAAGATGGTGCTGCAAATGGAATGACTGGTGTAGCTAGAAAAATGCGTGATGGAGGCACTGAAGGATGAAGGGATGCAAGGACAGAGCAGGTGAAGCTGATCTGATCTGAAATCTGTGCACCCATTTAATTTTAAATATTGTTATACAGAGGCTTTTCTACCTGTTAAACCACATCTATTTATTAGCATGCGATAATTCTCCAAAATGGATTACTCCCATTGAAACTATATTGCATCACTCCAAACACATCCCAAGTAGAAGAGGTGAGCGCCAACAAAAATACAGAGAAAATTCCTCTGCTCAGATGCAGAATTATTCACTGAAGGCACAGAGCCATGAAATAGACTAAAACATCAGTCAGCCCCGCGGAAACACAGATCACATGAGGTATTCAGTGCAATGCAGCATTTATAGCTGCAGCATGTCACTTGTCTTTATGATGTATTTATGTGTTTCTGTCAGTAAACCAGGTGGTTCCAGTCTTTACTGGTCTTCCATGCAGTCCACAAAGTTTAGAGATCAAAGCCATTATCAATCCATCCCTTAAAGCTATGAATTGTCACTTATTCTTAGTTTAATTTTACACACTCTAAAGTAGGTCACATGCGGTGCTTCGTGAAGCGAAAGTGACACTATTGCAGTCTTCCAAAAAGGGTACACAAAGGAGTAAACCATCATGCCTTGTAGTCTAGCACTCACGATTCACAAATATGCCAAGCGCCAACACACACAGCAAAAAGTGTGTTCAATCCACACACACAAAACACCCAAAGAGACTGAACACTGAATTTAATATGCAGCCTCCAACAAGCAGTCAGCCAAATGAGGTGGTGATGTGCAAGAAGATGTAGTCCATTACTCATGCTGGAGGGTCAGACAACACACACTCAGGACTTCTCCGACAGGAAAAAAGAAGTTAAATGGATCAAGAGAAAATGTCATTTTCCATCAAATGCCTCAAAGATCTATAAACAGAAAAGAACAGAAAAGGTGCTTAAAAATGCATCGTAACTGAAGATACAGCAGCAACAACCCAGAAGAAAGTGATAATAACACATAAAATTCTCTCATACTAACAAAATCAAAGCCTGACTCCTGCTAGGACGGATGATCACATAAACGCTGAACCCCTGCTTGTGTATTCCACATTTTGTTATTACAATTTTACATTTTACTTATTCGTGTTGCACACAGTGTTTTGAGTCTCTTAAAATTAGTTTTATGCTGTAAATACAGAACATGTATTACTCACACAAACGTACAATGCAGATCCACGCTAAGTGTCGGCAGTTACACAGCTGATTCCAGGACGGGACAGCGTGACAAAACTTGAACAAGGACCGCTATACTAGCCCTGACTATATGCTATACTAGCCCGGCTGTTTGATATCGGCTATAAGTGTCCTGCACCTCGGCCACACGCTAACGACAGAAACGTGGGGAGTAGCATATCAGAGCACAGTACCTTTGCTGTTGTCTTCTGGCAGACGGCTGGAAGTGAATGAATGTGTGATGCGGACTACACTGAAGATGAATGGATGGTGCGCTGCCTAGCAACCAAACGACCAATGGGCTATTTGGTGCAAGAAAATTTGTAGGAGAAAATACACTCACGGCACACTTTACCTACAAGTACACCTTGTAGGTACTGCCTTAATTCACTCCTCAGAGATTTTGGTGCACACTGAATCTCTTCCAGAGTTTCACCACATGCCAAGTGTCCTTTGTTGGATTGAGATCCGGTCATTTGAGCACATCGAACAACTTAACCCGATTTTAGTTGATTGAGTTTTGTGGCATAGTGTGTTTGTCCTGCTGGAAACAGCCATCAAAGAATGGGTACACTTTGTCATCGTTAAAATCACATCTAAACCCTTTCCACCTTCATGACACCAGCATACAGCATGTATCCTGCTCCTTGTCGGTCTGTAGGACACACCCCGAAGTCTATATAACTCCACCTCTTTCGCCTGGTAGACCTCTTACCTCGTTACCACAAGGCTGAGAAGAAAGAGCCTGTAAGTTAAGGAGACTGCTGAACCTTTTAAGTGATTACCGTGCAATGTAAAGAGATAGTTTCTCACTTGAATGCATGGTTGTGTTACACTGGATCACCGTACTGTTAATTAAAAAAAACTGAATGCATTTGTGGCATAAATGTTCCTCATTTACTGAATCACTTCAGTAGCAGTGATAGCACTTCTTAGTTGTCATTTTCTGTTTCATTCTTGTTTGAATCAATAGAAAGAATCCATCTATTTGTTAAATCTACCAAATTATAATCTTTGGAACTGCCTTCTGTGTTTAAATGGGCACACTACATTGAATGTTTTCCGTGCCAGCACAACCAACTTCAATGTTTTTTCATTCATAAAGGGGTGGACATGCTCAGCAGCTGCACTCAGGTAGGCTGTGTAATTCAAATGACACTCAGGGCCCAAAAAATGTGCAAAAAAATAAAAATAATAATCCCCCACACCACTAGCACCAGCTTGAACTTTTACAAGGGAGGATTGAGCCAAGTTTCATGTTTGTGTTTTTTTTTATACCAAATTCTGATCCTAGCATCTAAATATTCTATTTCTTCTATTGTCCAATTTTGGTGAGCAGCTATAGCCTATTTTCTTCAAGGCTGGATACTTTAAGTGTTCAGAAATGCTTCTCTGCATACTTTGAGTGGAGTAAGTTGTTATCTGAGTTACTGTTACCTTTCGTTCGACGCAGTTTAGGATTTCTTCTCTGACGTCTGACATCAAAAAGCCTTCCTCTGTCAGAGACCTGCCGCTCACTGGATATTTTCCTCTATCGTTCTCTGCAAACCCTGGACATGGTTGTGTGGGAAATTCCTAGTAACAGTTTCTAAAATAATCAAACTTTTCTTTTCTGGCACCAACAATCATTCAACAGTCACTTAAATCGTTTTTCTTCCTTCTTCTGATGCTTGGTTTGAACTTCAGCGAGTCATCTCTTTTTAATAGCTATGCATTATTATTACAATATACAAATTGCACAAAAAGTTCAAAATCAGTAGTTCATTTTCCATGTCTACCTATTAAAAAAAGTAAATTCATGCAGTTGCAATAGAGTGGAATTTATGCGAGCATGATACATCAAAGGCGCAATGACGAGCTTAATAGAGAAAGAACTGTTACTTTCATATAGAGCCAACCACCACCGGGCAACCCAACCTTAATAAAACAGTAAAGAGTGCTGAACCTGCATCGGACACAGCAGGAGCATTTGTTGGATTATAGGAAAGTATCTGACAAAGTGAATGCAACAAGGAGCTTTTAAGTCCACACATGGTGAATGTGCTGTCAAAAGTGTTTTGTATGACAAAAGAGTGAAGAACAAGTCACATGACAGAGTGCTTTGTGTAGAGATAAATACAGGAGTGCTTTGAACTTCTGATTTGCCCCTTTGTGTCCGAAACAAAGCTCGAAACCCACTGGTAGAGAATACAAAGAGCTTAATAAAATAACACCATCAATAAAACTTGTAGTTCTTTATTTGTTTAAATTGTGCGGCGTAGCATTGTATTGAAAGACTTCCACAGTTAGCTACAGGAAGAAACCACAGTGTCTGTTGATCTTTTAACGCAAGGTATTTAAATGCTCTCTGGACATGAGCTACATACACGGCACCCTCCAGGGGATTTACGGGGAAAGTGCTCACTATTTTGAACAAAAGAACTGTGCCCTTCGGAGTGAGCTGTGCAGCCTCTCCTTAGATTAAAAGGAAACCCTGCTAGGTAAGACATCCTCAGGCTAAGTGTTTGCCAGGCTTTAAAAAACATAAAATCTTATCAGTCACTTATGAGATTCTGGCTCTCATCGGATGTGAGACATCTCCTCTAGGAAAGGGGTTTTCATGCAGCCTGTGCACAGCTGGTCCATCCACAGAGGAGCTTCATGCTGCAGAGGGGTGCGGCGGGGGTAGAAAGTGTACGAGAGGTCATAATTCAAAAGACAGCTCAGTGACGTCATGTAGAGGTCTGAGAAGCGACACAGGCGTCTGGAGAAGTAGGTGGGGTTGTGACACGTTCTGAAGATGCTGCCAAACTGAGGGTTGAACAGGTTCTTCGTCATCACCCTAGCATGTAAAAAAAGTGTGATAAAAGTTATGACATTGTACATGTATGAATATGTCAAAGTTGTGAAATAACAAGAAGTGGTAGAAGCAAGGAGAAGTGAAAACTCCTCAAAAAAGTAACTCTAGCTCAAGCGCTGTCATATCAAATGTTATTATCATATCTGTTCACATTTAAGGTAGGTAGAACTAATATACTTGGATGCTTTAACTGAGATATATAGTACAGCAAAAACTGAAATTTTCCATTTGAGCCAGTGTTTGTACTGTGCAGACTTGTTAAACAACATCACTGGGAACACTGGGAGGTGCTTTTAAAGATTAAGACCGTGATTAAGATGATAAGACTCACCTGAGTTCCTCTCTTTCCTTCTGCCATTCCAGAAAAACTTGTTTAGACACGGGATCTCTGTGTGTCTAGGACATTAAAGAACAATATGAATAAATTTAGCTCTTCAAAAACATAAATATGGAGAAGAAACAATAAATTTTGTCCCTTAGATAAGTTGAGTCTGAGTTCAACAGTAGGGACAAACAACAACTAAAGTTCAAAAGTTGTCTTAACTGCAGTTTTTTTGTCTCGTTTAAGCTCATACAAAGAATCCAATAACACGTTAACAGGATTGTAAGCACGTGGACTCTCACGCTGGAATCTGAACAGTTTGGGTTTTTTTCTTTTAACATTGTGTTCTGTCAACATGTTATCATGTGTTATCATTTCAGGTATGTGAGTGTTTGCCATGCGTGAGTGCAAGCAGAATATAATGTCCCAACAGCTCAAGGATTAACTCTCACCTGCAGGCGCTCCATCAAGCCAGTTAAAGCCTGCATCCAGGTGAGGTTCATTCCATACCGGTCTGTGCTCACCACTTTGGTTTCCTGCTCCAGTTCAGGTACGATGGCTGCTGTGCGCCAGCCATGTCTCAACATGAGGTCCTGCAACAAAAGACAAAAGCGTATTGAGAAAATATGCAGCAATTTATTCTTTTTTTTTCTTCCCCTTAGAAAAACATTTGATATTTAGCGGGATGCTCAACAACTGTGAGCCAACACCAACATAATTAAAGGACTTTATAACTGAAACAACAACAGCGTTTTAAAGTGCCCTGAGCATGGCAGCGCCACCCACCCACTGGTAAAACCTGCTGTTTGTGAGAGGCTGCCTATCAAAAAGACAACTGGCCAAAAGAAAGAAGCTAAAATTGCTCATTTTAAATGGAAAAGGGAACAAGAGCCCCAGATATTATAAATATTATAAATAAGCATTGTTGTAAACTATGAACAGGCAGAATAAATGTGTGGAGCTGGAAATGAGCACAATAACTCTCTTTTAATCACTTTGACTGTCTTCTGTTTGGAAGATCCAACAAATGTTGCCATGTTTTACTCTCTTATTTATTAGATACATGATTACAGACATATTCGCTGTTAATATGTTTATACAGTGTGCCTTTACTTTGCACAGTAACACAAAACAGTCCTCAATTTCTGACGAAAAATTGTGGCGCTCATACTGCCATCTAGTGTTTCAGATTTTCACTGCACAGTCTGCTCTGACCCCACCCAAATGCTCTCAGGACTTTCAGAGTCGTGCAATACGTGGAGACAGATGGCATCTGGCACCGTGCGCATCTCTGCACATACTCTGTACTTGTGTATCTTTCAAATGATGTGAACCATCAAAGCTAAAAAAAAAAAAAAAAAAAATCTCACTTTGCTAAATCGCACACCAAGGACGTCAAATGAAGCCACACAGGAAAATTCCTGCTGATCCCTATACCACAAAAGGTTAGTCACCATGCAGAACACTGACTCGGCAATTCATCATGATGAGATCACCGTGCTCGGATACTCACAGCCAAGTCGCTATAAAGATGATCTCCAAAGTACAGAACTTTTGATCCTCGCCACCCTGTCAGTCTGAGGAAGTCAAATAGGTTTCCCTGAAACAATAAAATCAACCACATACACTCATTAGACACTCAGAACACAACAAGTAAAAACATGCAGACTTTTCAATGTGTAAAAACCACAGCAGTTAAATAAATCAAATGCCACAAAGGCCAATGAACATTTTTTTCATTACAGACCTGTTTGTAAATCTGTCCTTTGTCCAAACTCTTGATTTTTTCCCACCGAAGGTCACCGTTACCATCCAAGCGCCTGAAAGGTCTGTAAGAGCAACAGTTTTGGAGATTGTTAAACAGGAGCACTGAAATGACTGCGCCTCATCTCATGAGAAGGATGCCGGCGCACATTCGCCACACTGAAAGACTACAAGGAGTTACTCACTTGATACAGTCGGTGAAGAAGTGAGGTTTGTCTGCCTGCACGATGACCACATCAAAAAAGTCTCTCCAGTTTTTCCCCACCATGTGCGTCATTCCTCTATCGCTGCACACAGACAAGAAGCATAAATGTAACAGAGCTCCGAGGTGTTTATCTTTGCATTAGGACAGAGTGCACTACTGCAGACGTGGACTCCATCAAGTCGCTCACACTTACACAAAGCTGAAGGGACTGTTGGTTATGAGGAAAAGTTTCTTTCCGTTGCTGGCCAATCGATGCAAAACAGCATCCGTCTCGTCCCCTCTGAGAATGAATTTATCTGTAAAGCGAAGAAAAACAAAAATTAATTGAACTGCTGGTGTTTTTGTAGCAGGGCGCAGACAAAACCGAAAGACGTGAAAGGAAGTCTTACCGAGATCTTCCATAATCCATTTGTACATGTATCCTTTGAGGTGAACCATGCCGACTGCTTCCTGTGGATTAAACGCCAATGAATGTTTTTCACAATATGTTCAGAACATTTCTTTGATCCCTACTATGAGATAAGTTTGAATTACAGTCACTTGGGAAGAAAGACCCCAATTATTTGGAAATGATTAATGACCTGTCAGTTTGCTTATTTTCAGAGGAGAAATTATGATGAAGTAGTGGGCGTGCTGTATAATTGAAAACCTTCCACCCCAGAACCAAGAGGAAAAGCTGTTATTGTTCTTCGCTCTACCAGAGAGAGTCCATTGCAAACGTTTCCGGAGCTCAGCAAATTCCTGAGCGTGCAGCCGATGAAGCACGCAACACAGATATAGTCAAAAATCCAATCTCCCTATGCTCCCTTGGTATGAGCTACAGAGTGAGGCCAGACTTTGAAACGGACATTAAAACATATCATAACTCACAGAGACGTCTTTGAAGAGGTGAACGGGATCATACTCGATGTCGTTTGTGATGAAGAAGTCATTTGCTACAGCCAAGAGAGTCATCTCAGGAATGGAGAAGATATCCATGAACTGCTTCACCTTTGGTCCCTGTGGGGGGAAAAAAAAAAAAAAAAATGCAAGTTAATGTTTGATTCTCACAAGATGACATTTTAACTTTATTTTGTTTAAAACAAAGCTAACAAACATTTCATGTGCCTTTTACTGTGTTTTGAACAACTTAAAAACTAAATTAAGAGCAGTTTTCAATACGAGCACTACCCAATGATGCTAAATTTATCGTCCTGTGTTTGTGTCCATTTGCGCAAGAGTTTGGCAATGCAGCAGAGTCACACAGCTAGCAGCAAGAAACCCACCAGCAATGACAATGCAGAGAGAATACTGATTGTTGAGAGGCTGGCTTACACAGGAAAGGGAAGAACAGCAGAGTCTCTCAAAAAGAGGAAGACACACACACAAAAAAAAAGTATGCATAAGAAGAACACAATGTCTGTACAGGACAATTTGCACTGTTTAATGCTCTGTTTCACTTCATTGCAGAGTTCTTCCTCATTATGACGTCTGTCCTAAGCTATTGTACGATTAACATAACAAATGAGTACAGCCCATGTTACTGGTTGTCCCACATTTTTGACACTGTCCCTAAGCGACAAACATCTACTCATTTCAGTCAATCTATAAATCTCATAAACGCACATTTCATTCACAGGAGAACGCAGAAAACATAGCCAAAAATTGCCATTAAAAGAAAGCAAAAGATTTAGTTCATTTTGAATTTGATGACACCAAACGTCTCAAAAATGTCAAGACAGGGCTGTGTTTACTTCTGCGTAACATCTGGGAACTGACAAGACCAGTTGCTGGATTTTTGCTGTTTCATTCTTGTCTGATATAGATATAAATATAAATATCTGATATAAAGTCCTGGGTCTGTGGTGTTTTATTTTTCTTATGATGGTAAGTCAAATGTTTTCAGATGGTAAAAAGTCTGGACTGCAGGTAGGCCAGTTCAGCTCCCAGAGTCTTCTACTACAAAGCCATGCTGGTAAATTGATGAAGTATACATCTTGCTGAATAATGCAAGAATTCAAAATTTTGATTCATCTGACCCCAGAACAGTTTGGCCCGGAAAGGACAGCAATGATTCTGGATCATGTTCACATATGGCTTCTTTTCTTTGCATGACAAAGCTTTAACCTGCATTTGTGGATGGTACAGTGAACTTTGTTAACCGACAATGATTTCTGGAAGTGTTCACGAGTCCATGCACTGATTTCCAATTATAGAATCATGCCTGTTTTTAATGCAGTGCCGCCTGAGGCTGAACATCATGGGCATCCAATATTGATTTTTAGCCTCGTCCCTCATGCACAAAGACGTATCCATATTCTTTGAATCTTTGGTTGTCATGCACTGTAGATGAAATTGTTACCGACCTGTTGAAAGTTAACCTAATTAACTGCAAAACACTCCTCTAGCTGTTCCTCCTCTAGTTTTTCAGCTTTTTGAGATGTGGTGCTGCTATTAAATTCAAAAGGAGACAATTTTTATTTCTTAAAATGGTACATTTTATCAGTTTAAACACTGGATATCATTCTATATTGAAACAAATATGGGTTTAAAAGTCCTGTGTAGGACCAACTAACTTAGTAACAAGCTGGTACCTTAAGAGAGTCCAGCTGCACCAAATGAGATTAGAGACCTACTTTGGACAGGATTGTTACAGATGGAAAGAGGCACCGTTCCTGCTGCAGGAGACCACTTAAAAGGTTCAATCGGGCGAAAATGATTCGAGTCTGATTCAAAACATTCAGAGCCCAAATTGCTCCTAATGGGCAAACATGTCAGTTTAAAGCTTGGTGACTCCCAGACCCAGCAGAGCTTTCTAATTTCCCTGCCTTAACGAGTACAGAACTAAAAAAACAAAACAAAGTGCAGACACAGAGTTCTCATAATCAGCTCTTTTGGGACTGGAACATTGCCTTCCAACCGATTCATGACAACAAAGGAAGAAATGAGATTACAAAATTCACCATTTGGTTCTTATGTAATGCTAAAGCCGTACAAAACCCCAACATTTGGTAAATCTGTGTACAGCAACAGATTAAATCCCAAATTCCTTGTTTGAGGAGGTCCAAATAAAACTGTAATATTTTGCTGATCCGGCAGTACTTAGGCTTTCACGTCTGTGCCGAAACAAACCCATGTTCCACAGAGAGTAAATGTACAAAAACAAATCTGGAGGCAAAGTGCAAGAACTGTGGTAAATGTAAAACAGTTCTCCACTAAACTCTGATTTAAAGTTATTGGACTACTGAACTAATGTGATTAATAGGGAGTGTCTAGTTGGAGTGTTTTAACTTTAAAATCAATATATCTTCCTTAATCTCCTGAAACCCAAGCTGTTGTTTTGAGTGCTTTTTAAATTCTCCTAGCTATTTCGGATTAGTTTGACATGATAAGGATCAAAAATAAGCATCAACTTTGAACAGAAAGTCACCAAAAAAAAAAAAAACATGTCCTGATTTGGCTTCATTTTACATTTTTTTAGGTTTCTTCTGCAAATTAAAATTTAAAAAAAAAAAAAAGAAGAAGAAGAAATTTTTACCTTTCCATAGAAGCCACTGTCCTGCTGCAGGGGGACATGATAGGTCCCACCAAAGAGCTGAAGGACCTCCTCATCTGGCACTGGGCTCAGACCCCTGGGAACATCAAACACAAATGAATGTATTGGGGTCTAATAACACTATCCCGCAATTCACTTAAACCATCTTTCATTTCTTACCGGTACACTGTCCCCGGCTCAATGTAATGGAAGGCGTCTATCTTCATTAAAAGACCCTACAGAGGAGCAAAAATAACTGAGTTTCACTTCATGAGCTGCACAGAGAAAATGCACAATTGTGCTCCTGCAATGGTTAAAGTGTAGTTTAAAAGATTTTACCTTCTGGATGTCATAGTGAAGGCCCCGAACAGCAAAGTTAGAAAGGTAGTCGTACTTGCGAATGCCCTCGGGGTACTGTCAAACAGGACAACCAGCAGGTTAAATAAGCCTGTGTTTAAAAATCAGTTTCAAAGCAAACACGTTTGACACAACTGATGCAAAGCACACCTTGAAGTGTTCAATTAGGAATTCTCTGGCTTTGTTGTAGATCATTGCGTTGAGCGCATTGGAATACTGCGCCAGAGTGTAGTCATAATCGAAGCCATAGATGTCCACTTCAGCCAAGTCGACCTCGTTGTTCGCGTAAATGGTGGAGGAGTTGAGGAGGTTGCACGCACCCGGCGGGATCAGGTCTGGTGCAGGAAAGACAAACGGGGAAAGACTCATTTAAATTTGAGAATCACAGATCAAATTAACCAAACAACAATGAATAAGCAAGATTTAAGAGCGCGATATGACGGCTCATTACAGCTGACTCATGTTTTAATTTAAAGGGAATGTGTAAACGACCCTTTCTGTAATGAAACTTGATGATTGTGCGCTTCTGCAGAGGAGAAAGAAGTAACTGCTGTTTTCGGTCCAGTTTAGCTGGCAAGCTCACGAGGTTGTGCAACGTGCATTTCTAAGACTAGCCCTTTACTTGACTGAGCTCAGGCCGTCCCAAAAGCACATTTTGTACAATTATACCTTCTGCCAACTTAACCTGGAAAACATAACGGGCAGCACAGCATTCACTGCGCCTTTGAAAATATTCCCATATTATCTGCACACTATCTCGAGTACGGTCACACAGCTAACACATGCGCACAGATTAAACACACAGTTTACATTTTGTTGCAGAGACGGACTCCAGCGCTGGCTGCAGCAGGAGCACAGGACTGAGTCACACATGACCTAAAAGTGGGGCATGGCCCCTCTGACAGAGTTCAATGAGGGCTGCTGCTGGGAGCAGACAAAATACCTTTCTTTCTATGCCGAGTCACATTTCAAAAGACTGCATCTGACAAATTGCATTTCCAATTGAGAATGCGTGACCAGCTTTAATTAAAACCCACCATGTGGAGAACAAAAAATGTGGTTTAAACAGAGTATGTTAGAAAAAACTTATATATACACACACATGTATATAAAAAGGCTCCTGGTCTTAAACACTTTTGAGTGTTTTCATTTTACACTACTTCATGTTTCTACTCCAGAACACTTCAGAGGGAGATGCTGTGTTTTGTTATTACACTACAATTATTTGGCAGCTATACTTACTTTGTAAATCAAGATAACATTTGCAGTTAAATCGTGACGCATATTTATAGAATAAACACTCGAGAAATATAGAAAAGTACTTTAAATAAACCAAACTGTGCCCACACGCAGCATTACATTGCTGTTTACATCGCTATAACAAGGCTGCATAAGAGTTCCTTTACTTTTAATACTTTATTTTGCTCATGTACTCTCCCTTCAAATGCACAGCTTCCAGGTTTGCTGCAGACTGACAGTTATTCTGATTATTATTATTATTATGTTCTGCACATGCAAAGCAGGGCTGGCCCACGTGAACTAAATAAACAAAAACCAAAAAGCAATAATATGGAGCTAACGTGCATGTCAGTGCATTTGATAACATCACAACAACTTGTACCGACCCTAAATCCCCAAGTTCGTTTTCTCTGTTTCTTTCTTTTTTTTCCATAAAGTATTTTTCCATGCCTCATTTGCAGGGACCTGTTTAAACGCCCACTTGTGCCTCCTGCATGCCAAAACCGCTAATATAAATAGGACATAGATCATTTACAGAATGCATCCGATGACATACAATCAAGCTAAGAATTGTGGTTAACCGGCCCTAACCCTAAATAATGGTGAGTGCACATTTGGCTGGATAGCGGGATGCTTAGCGCAAACACATGTTTCAGAAGGACACACAAACGCACAGTGTACGTGCAGCGTTCACCAACAGCCGCTTGAGTTGTTTTCAAGAACAAATCTTGCCAAACAGAGGAACTGACGCGTGAGCACAAATGCATCTTAAACAGGTTGCTGTGCAAAACTTTCTCCTGCATGCGTGTTACACATGGCATTAATGTGCCATCTGTGGCTAAATTGGAAAGAGGATGAACGAAATCCCTAAAAGAACAAAATGTCTTCGGCGTCAACAGAGAACCATAGCGGCTGCCACGGTGACGTGCGGGATAACCGCGATATGGGGGGCCCAAGTTAGGACAAATAAAAGGAGGGGTGGTGGGCTGGGGGGGCCCTCTGCTTACCGTGAACCAGCCGTTTCATGTCATTGTAGCGAGTCCACAGGTACGAGATCTGATCCATTGGAGCTGCGGTGGACGTGAAAGAGCGTCTCCTCACACCACAGACACCAGGAGCACCCAGCGGCTCCTTGGCTCGCTTCTTGTCCCCAGCCGTGCATCTGTGAAGTGGATCGCTGGGTGACGGAGCGTTGCCAGTTGGTCTGTCCGAATCTGAGCCGCAACTTTCCTCTTTTGTCCCGTCGCGGCCCTGCTTTTTTCCTCCAGAGATCCTGCATGTGGTACAAAGTCTGTTCACTCTGGGGGATCTGGCCAGAGGAGGGGTCTTGTTTCCTCTTGCCCATAATGTACGTGTTAATGTGCCCACTGTTTTAAAAGACATTTTTACGACGCGTTATAATTACCATTCCTAAAAACCTCTGCCAGCTTGCCACTGGAAGCTGAAGCTAGCAAACAGATAAACATATACCCTCGTTTTCACTGTGGCCACGCCCCGGGGCGAGAGGCCCTCCATTTAAAGGGGAGGTACTCCGATTCCTGCAGCCAATCAGAAGCGCGGAACTCTCTGTATCTGTGATCAAATTCACATGAGAAAACATGTCGTCAGCGTGACTTATGTGTGTTTTCTTTAAGTTGCAGTCACATCTTGTTCTTTCGTTTGTGCTTTGCATATATGAGGTAAATGGGTGTTCTGCCACATCCGCCCTGAGAGCTGGGTATTGTTTTTGGACAGTGTGCATTTTAAACTAAACGAGGTTTTGTTGTCTTGGCGGAAATTTTTACAAAAAAACAACTAAGTAAAAACCCTGCAGGACAACGTTTTTCCGCACAAGCGTGCAGCTCTATGAGTATTTGGTGTATTTTAGTTTCGTGGTGTGCGGGGATATGCGTCAATTGCATGTGCAAATGCCTCATTTATGCTCTTCGAGGGAAGAAAATGTGAGAAACTTTAGTAAAACAAACACAAAAAAATTGCAATACATAGTATTGGATAAATGCGGCATTTATATGTTTTCTTGAAGTTTCCCCCGGACAGTCAACTGCAAAAACAAAATGCATATTTGATTTTTAAAATGCAAACTTTCTCTTCAAAACCAGAGCATTATAACTAATTTTTTCCAAAGTCTTACATTTTAAAGAAACTTGCAACTGAAGCAATAGGATAAACATGGATACGTGTGAATATTTCCTTCTGTTCTGTTCTAGAGTTCACAGAGACTTTTAGTGGAGCACAAAAAAGGGAAAAAAAAAGAGGGGGAGGCCCCTCTTGTGCTTGGACTATGATGAGTCACTCTTGGACAAGTATACAGAGGCCTGCTGTAGCTTCTGTAAAGAGTGCTGTAGACCAAAAGGCACAAACGTGAGTTAAACAGTGATGCAGAGCTGATGCAGATGGTTCAGAGCTAAGCCGGAAAAGAAAAAAGAAAAAAGGTTGGTGAGGAGCCTTAAGGAAAATTACAGGTTTAGCGCGATAGCGAGAGAGGTTTAGTGATTGTAGATGACAGCTTCTGTCATCAACTTCAAACATAAAGACCTCAAGTACACTGACAACTTGCCAAATGACCTTAATGTGTTCTGTTATTAGTTTGAAAAACCAAAAAGGCAGTCTTGGCACCACCCTCTGTGACACCCACCATTCTCTCAAGCCCGGCTGCCGTTAATCTGCGCAACTCAGAGGCCCTTCCTCCCCTATCACAATAAAGACTTTCTTCATTCTTATGAGTGACAAGAGCCAGTTCAAAAGGTTAGAACCCCTGTAAATACCATAAAGAGACAAGCAGTCTCTGCCTCCAGCTTATGTTGACCTGAACACTACGGTGTAGAGTCATGTGCAATACCTCACCAGCGCAAGGCCTCTACTATCAACCCCAATCCCCAAAAAACAAAGATCACAAGACTACACCCTGACATCTAGATCAGGGTGTAACTGGAGACCTGCATATCCTTGGCTGTGTTGAGAAGGTGATAGGCTGCAATCTGCCACCGCTGCTTGACCTGTGAGCGCCCAGGACCCCGAGGCAAACAGGAAGGATTGCTGTTTTCCACTCCCACCTTAACATACACTTTCTAAAGACTTCTGCATTCCATCCAGATAAAAACGGCACACTGTTCACACATAAGCTGATTTACTGTGCTCATTACTTTTTACTTTAATGCAAAATGGTAACTGAACACCACAAAAACCAGAACGCAACCCAAAAAACAGTTCATGTGTAGTTTAAAGACACTGTTGTTCCAAAACCAGAGGAATTTCAAAAAAGGGCCACAAAAATGAAGAGAAGCAAAAGCCATTTTGACAACAAGAGAAATCTTGGGAAGCACTTGGATTAAGCAAGTGCAGAAAGTGACAGGATTAAATTTGCGTTCTCTCATTCCTCTATTACATAACCTCTGTGTGTGAGCTTAAGTACTGACATCCTGGACCCTGTTTATCATTTAATCTCTATATTTATTTGTCTTATTTCTCTCTCAGAACACATGCGCTGCCTGCTTTCCTGTATAGATTTTCTATATAAACAGCCTCTTTATTTGTCCTAACTTCTCACACAGAGTTCTGGAAACTTGTTCTGTGGGTGGGCCTTGAATACACACTCCAGCTGAAAATACTGGAAAGTCTGCTGCCAAATATGCATCTCCATCCTTGAGGAAATCATCTGTAAGAGATTAGGAAACTTAATTGTCTGTTGTTTCTAATTAGTTCTGATGAGTTCTAGATTTAAATCTGACTTACGTAACTACAGGACTACAGGTTATTCGAGTCCAAGATACATATAGTTAACTAAAACTAACTTGAGGAGAAGAAACAACATTGTATACTTACAAAACTAATCAAAATATAATGGAAGCATAAATGGAAAATGTGTTTAGGTTTTGTCTTTTTCAGTTTGGTCAAATTTGTCAATATGACAAATATATTTGTGCTGTAATTTCTCTTCAGAACCTCTTAAATCTTACCCTATATATTATGATCCCCCCCCACACTTACTTATCTACTTTACAGTCTAAGGGGCGCTGGAGCCTATCGTAGATCTCACAGGGTGAGAGGAAGGGTAGGCACAGAGTGAACAAATCACCAGTCTGTCGCAGGGCTAACACAGAAAGGCAATCATTTACACCTACTGAAGAATCACCAATTAATCTAACATGCATGTCCTCATGTCTGTGGAGAAATCCTGAGTACCTGAAGGGATGGGCTCTCTCCAGGTGCAGGTACACGGAGAACACGCAAACTCCACACATGAAGGTACCTCATATATGCAAAGCTTGCCGATGGATTGAAACTCACGGCTTTCTCTCTGTGAGGAAACCTTGCAAACCACTAGATAATCAAACCTATAGAAAAATAGCTACAATAGCTGTGGGTGAGATATATTAAGTTAAATGTGTACATTTTAATTCTTTGCTTTAGTTTTAATATAATTTATGTACTATTGTGTTTTTTTAATTGCTCTTTTCTTGAAGATGGCTTTCATTCTAATATCTTGCTATTTTTATTAGTTTGTGTTTTCATGAAGTTGGTGTGTTTGTACTGTGGAGTTTCTGAACAAGCTGCAGAAAAAATCTGCACAAAAGAATCATGTCCAGACCAATCCCACCACCCCCTCCTTTCTAGTCAAACTAGCCAGAAGAGCTTTGTGACTCTATGACCAAACTTTATTGCGCAGCATGCTGCATTATTCAGCTGTCTAGGCTTAGATTTTCAAATGAGAACTTACTGGGAATACCACCTACAAAACCACAAAAATTAACCACAAACCAGTATCCTGCTGTATTTACAATGTAATAAACTGACAGGATATACGTGCATGCAGGCATGTGAAAAAGAACACTTTTACAAGACTATGGAAAGTCCTGTGAAAAGCTATGTGGGGCATGCTCCTGTTTCCATAGGAATTGAAAGACTTGAATTAAAAGAAAGAATTGAAAACAGCTGCAAGGCACTGTTAATGAGATACACACAATTAATCACCAACAAGTGTGACCATCTCTATAAAAGCAGAAGTTATGGCAGTTTGCAGGACTGAGCATTACACAGATCATCAGACTGTGCACTTCTCAGAGAAACTGCAAAAAAACCCCAAGAGCGACAGCTTTGACCCTACAGAGTGTTAGCAATGACTTACTGCATGACAGCTTAATTAGGGAAAGACTGAACAGGTATGACTTGTTTGGAAGGACTGCCAAAAGAATGCATCTTCTCTCTAATTAGAACAAAGCAGTATGGGTTAGGTTTGTAAAGTTACATCTGAAAAAAACAAGACTTTTGGAGCAATCTACTGTAGATGGACACCAAAATGGAGACATCTGGCCACAATGCCCAGCATCACATATCAGCACAAACATCTCATACCATGACATGGTAGTGTCAATTCACAATTCAACTACAAACTATTGAATTGTGGGGTGTACTTCGTTTTTCACAGGACTGCACAGACTCCTTTTCCCCATAAGTGCAGTATAAGAAAAATACCAAAGTCACTCACTCAAAACCACGAGCACTATACGGTGTTGGCTTGTTTTTATTCTTCATGACAAAAGTGGATAGAAGGTCAATGAAAGGTCAACGTTGCATACACAAAAAGTTGAGGACCTCAAATGTGTTATGTGGAGTGTGTGCTTGTCAACAATTTACACAGAATGCAGACCACATAAATACAGTTAAAATATTATACAAGAGTGGCAATTAAATTATACACACATCTGCACAGAGTGACTTAAATCAATGTACAACCTTCAGTGTGAAAATGACATTATGTTAAAGTATTTTCACTTTTTAGCCAGAGTGTGTGGACATAACTTCAATAAATAAATGGAGGAGCTAACCCGGCAGTCTACAATCTTTGATACATTAGGTCCAAATGTATTCAGAATATTAAAAGAAAGTTCAGTAGTTGTAACAGTTGTCTAAAATATCAATCAGCTAATTTTGATTCATTTAAGTTATTACTTAATCCTTAATGAGGTAACATGATTAATAAATACAAGGCATGCCAGCTAAAAAGTGAAAATATTTTACCAAAATGAGATATCACTTTTTTCAGTACTAACACTGCTCAGTGAGTTTATTTAAAATAATTAAAACATTAAAAAAAAATACAACTACAGTGTTGAACTTTAGCCTCTATTTAGAAAATGTGACTTTCTGAAACAGCAGACAAGACCAAAATCAAGGCACAAAAAACCAAAACAAAACACCAGCTAACCAAAAATAAAACCTCATCAGCAGGATGCGGCTTCTTCTAGTAAAGAGGAAAGTTGAGTTTTAGTAAGTGTCAACATTTTCTAGTATTAATTTCTCCGTTTTCAAACAGCTTTTCCCAAATGCAATTGAAAGGACCACGATTGGTCGTGTTAAGTCAGTTTAATACATTGTAAGTTGCCTTCAGTGAAAAAAAAAGGTGAGGTTACAGTGCCAATGTCAACCTGTGCAATGCTGTCTTCAAGTCAAAGTCCATATATCATACTGCTCTTTAAGCAGTCCCTTTAGAGGTATCAAGTGACACATGTACATTTACATGCTATTCTTCATTGCAAACCTTTAGCAAAGCAGTGTCATGTCTGAGTTCCCACACACTTTAAATGAAGCAGCTTTTTCAGATTTATTTATTCTTGATTCTAAGCCATAATGTGCAAATAGATGCAAACTTCAATGTAATGCTTTTTAAATGATCGGGTATCAGTATTTATTTCTACTTTCTATAAGCAGCAACCCCAGCAATACCTGGTATTAGCATTTCAAACTGAAAACAACACATGCTGTAGAGAAGCAGCCTGCTTGCTGTGGATGATACTAGGTTATTACTATTCATTTATTTTGGTGGCACAAAAAGCATGATGACATTATGCTATGAAATACAAAACACGAATATTGTTGATTAGCTGTTCAAAGGAGCAAAGAGAAAGCAGATATCGAATGGAAAATGTTGTCACAGTAATGAAGAGAAATGACAATGGAGGATTTTACTAAAAGGTTTAGGGGAAACCAGGCCACTTTGTTCTAATGATGTAAGACAGTGACTTCCAAAATCTTCTTATATTAAGAGATGCAAATATCTGTTGTAAAATAGCTGCAGCCAGCCATTGGTAACGGAAAATGAGGCTAGGTTTCAAAGCCCAAAGCCTTAAACAGTAGATTGTATACAGGCACTGTCCTGACTTGGTCTGCATAGTTTGCGAAGATGCACATTACAGATTTCCCAAATCATGCATCTCACCACTCAGTGTCTGAACTGAGGTGATGAATGTATGGCTGATATTTTCCATATGAAATGTCATGTTTACTGACCTCTCTTTAAAGGGTGTGCCTGAAATCTAAGAACCAGAAATGGCGTAATAGAAAGAGCATGTAACTGCACCACCAGTAAAAGGAAGAATCTCAAGACAACAATAAGCTCTACTTTTAAGGTAAGACTATTGGTAAGGCTGCAGTGTTCTATAAAAAACTACCTGGGAGAGCTACCACAGATCATCTAATGGTTTACCAACACTAAAGACGCCAGATGGGCCTGATACATCAAGCCAGACTAAAGGCAAGAATGTAAGACATAGAGCCTTCAGAGAACAGATCATAGCCTTGAATCAAAGTCTGAGGACAGTAAATATTGTACAAGGAGAGTCTCTGAAATAAATACTGCCAATGGTTCAGTACAACACAAAGCCTTGAACAGGACCAGATGGAAGTTGGAACCACTTTGGACAACACAGGTAATGACTTCACAAAGAAATGAGCAGCACATTTGTCTCTTCATCCTTCTTCGGGCTGCATGCAGGCTTCTCCACTCCAAGCAGAGAAGACCAAAAGGGTGGGATGAGAGTTTTTTTTTTTTTTGTTTTGTTTTTTTTAAATACTTTTTTTTCCTGTCCATGGTTCTGTTAGGTAGAGTGGGGAATGTAGCATCATATCTGGGATGGACAGGATGTCTCAGGTCAGGGAAGGAGGAGGGAGCCAAGGAGTCAACATGAAGACAGGTCCTTATGGAGAAGAAGGGTTTTGGAGTAATGGGAGGAGTGTTTCAGCGCTACAAAGACAAGGTGAGACAGAGACAAAAAGGAAAAAAATATTTAGTCTGACTTAAGAACTTTAAAAAGTTTAGTGGAAAATGGTAAGGGTAAATTATAAGGATAAACAGATCAATACAACATAGAGCACAAAAGGTTAGCAATTTAGGGGTGATCAGTTAAAATAAGCAAAAATCTTAACCAAACTTAACCAAGCTGTGCAAAAACAAGATTGTTCAAGATAAAAGCAAGCACTGAGAAGGTATTTGATCAAAGTTGTTTGTTTGGTCTGTTATGCAAACAGCATAACAATTCACATGTTAGGAAATATGAAGATAATAATAATAATAATAATAATGGATACTTTATTGATCCCCATGGGGAAATTACTTGTTTTTCTCTGCATTTGACCCATTCACTCAGTGAAGCAGTGGGCAGCCCACTAAGCAGGCGCCCGGGGAGCAGTGTGTAGGGACGGTACCTTGCTCAGGGGTACCTCAGGGTAGCCGTTAAGTGGATTCGAACCGCCGACCTTCCGATCATGGGGCGACCACTTTACCTACTGAGCTATCCCTGCCCCGAAGATGAAGTCTTGGCACTGTAAGTACGCTTTCAATTTTGGAAAAGCCTTTTTAAAAACTGCTAACGTTGAAGCATGTGTTCTTTCAGTGCCCTCTAGTTCATTACTAGCACTGTCAGTGCGCCCCAGGGTGGCTGTGGCTACAATGTAGCTTGCCATCACCAGTGTGTGAATGTGTGTGTGAATGGGTGGATGACTGGATATGTAAAGCGCTTTGGGGTCCTTAGGGACTAGTAAAGCGCTATATAAATACAGGCCATTTACCATTTCATTGATATCAATGATAGTTTATTAGTCTCTTATTTAAAACTTGTTATAGAGAAACACTATATGGACAAAAGAACTGGGCTCTGCACACACTGGACTTACAGGAGCTGCTCAGTAATGGAAACCATTGGCATGATGATCCCAGTACACAGTTATTTTGCTGAGGTTAATGCCAGAAGAGGTTTGGAGCTCGTCAGTTACTGAGTCAACAGAGCATTGGTGACTTTTGTATGCTGTGCTGCTCAGCACTCAGTGACACCACATTTACGTGGTCAACCACTTTGTGACTGAGTTGCTTTGGTTCCTAAAAACTTCCACTTTGCAAAAATACCACTTACAGCTAATTGTGGAATATTTAGGAGAAAGGAAATTCCATGAACTCACTTGTTCCAACAGTAGCAACTCATCACAGTTTCTCAAATGTTTGAAAAGGCAGACTGCATGGTTGGGCTGGAATTTACACTCCTGTGGCAATGGGACTGAAAACACCTGAATTCAGTGTGGGTCCAATACTTTTGTCAATATAGTGTGCAAACCAGTTCGATAGCTTAGATCTGCTGGCTAATTTACGTTTATTTTTTTATTGTCTCCTTGATGATTTAGAGTGTGAGCTCCGAGCCCTAGAAGATGTAGCTTTATTACCAGAGCTCTTACTGGCATTAGTGTACAACTCCTCTGTGTTTCTACTTGTAGATGTAAATGATCTTTGTCTAGACTCTCTACAGATTCCGGTCATCCTGGTTCTACTTGCTGAATTGTTAACAGAGTGTGATGTGACTGCCTGGGCCCTTGACGGACTTGAATTGAACTGTGCAGAGTCTGACAGATACGTGTTATGGCATGCTGCTGCTGCTTGTACAGAATTAGACCTGCGACCTGACTGCTTTCTCCTCACAGAAACATCTGATTTAGGGTTTAGAGCATGATTTTGTTGGCTTTCACCCCATGCTTCACTGGTGTTAGCATACACACACACCGTTTTAGAAGAGGTTAGTTTATCTATAGAAGAAGAAAACAAAGAAGACTTCAATCTGGCAGAAGAGGCAGGTACAACGCGAGTTGTGATGAAAGTGTCCTGACGTAAAGGGACAGAAGCTCTCCGGACTGATGCTCCCTTTTTTGATTCACTTACAGGATACATTTTAGAGCTTAAATCACTGTTCACAGAACTGGTGGAGCCTTTATAGGTCAGGGAAAAACCACGATTCAACTCTGTGTTACAAACATCACTGACACTATGACTTCTAATAAAAGTGGCATCTCTTTGGAGACCCTTGCTTCCGCGTGAGCGGCTGCTGGTTTGGCTGGAGTTGTCAGGATAAAGAGAAAGAGGGGTTCTTACAGGGCTTGTGTGGAGGCTTCTAGTTAGAGATCGCAGGTGGTGAGTAGCAGGAACGGGGCTAGACCGTGGACTGCTCCTCAATGGAGGCCGGGCGGGACTGCTTCTGGGGCTCCGAGGGGCACGGCCTGACTTGGTAGCAAGCTCTTTGGCCCGAGAGCGACGGGGGCTGCTGTTTAAGCTGTGTGGAGACATAGGGGCCTCCAGGTCCTCCAAACGTTGAGTAAGAGCCAGCTTCTGCTGGATGGCCATACGCAGAAGAGAATTCAGTGTCTTCTTCTCATCCTCAGCAGCAGCTAGCTGCCTCTGCATCTCATCCAGCTGGGTCACATACTGATCACACCTGAGAGATGCAACATGCAGCAAGAAATAAAGACAGAGGCATAGAAATACATGCTTCACACTAGGGCTGCTCGATTATGGCAAAAATGATAATCACGATTATTTTCACTGAAATTGAGATCACGATTATTTGACGATATTTATTTAACCCTTTAAGACCTACTATAGAACCAAGTCCACCAGAGCTTATATTATTTTTTTTACATGCTGTAGTGCCATTTGTGGGAGCACTTCAAGTTGCTATACATCAATACAACTGTTATAGCCCATATTTTAATAATATGTATGCATTAAGTCCATAGTAATTACATAAATTGCAAAAAAGTGCAATAAACTACAAAAAAAATTGAAAATTGCTTTTGTTTTGTTTACTTCTACTTGGAGAAATTTAAGAGGTTTATCCCTCAAAACTTTAAATACAATAAAGTTGCAAAAAATAGTTTACAACAACAGGAAATTTATTTTGAGTGTCTTCATAGTTTTATTTTGGAGATACAGCAATTTTTATATACTGCAGGAAAAACAAAAAACAATCCTATGATGCAAATTTGCAAAGAAAACAGCAGGTGCATCATTTCACTGTGGGAAGTGTTACGAACAGCTGATAGGAACGGCGAAGCGTGTTTCTGGAATATTATGTTTTTGTTCCTGCAAGCGCTTTTTATGCAATTTTTGCAAAGCTATATGTGGAACGAAACCGTGACCGAGGACAAGCTGATGGCATCAGATGTAAGTACAACTCCTCCGGTTTCATATGCAAAACAAATTATTACGCTAGCTTACACGGTTCAGGTTCTACAGGGATTTAAAAATAGTTACGCAAAACGGAGCGTGCTGCTCTGACCGGCTTTAAAGGGTTAACAATGACTTTTAAAAAATAATATAAAATAGTGTGCAACATCACTGAAGTTTTTTTTTTTTTAAACTCTCTTTTCAACCAACGGCAGTCACTCTCCAAATAACTTCTGCTTAGCTTTCCGAGCTTCCCTCGGGTCCTCTTAATCAGTGGTCTCCAACCTTTTTTGCGCCACGGACGGTTTATGCCCGACAATATTTTCACGGACCGGCCTTTAAGGTGTCGCGGATAAATGAGGGAGGGGCTAATAATCGGCTCAGTCATTTTTAATGATCGTTGAAAGCCCAGATCGTAATCGTGATTAAAATTCGATTAATTGAGCAGCCCTACTTCACACGACTTATAGTGTGTTAAATGCAAACATCAAACACCAGCAGGGATTGCAACTGAAGATTATTGTTATTATTGGTTAATTTTACAGGCTAACAAATCATTAAAAATATCACAAGCTATCACAAGTTACAAAAGCAAAACTTTTTTCCCACGGATTATTTTTTGTAGTTAAAATAAATAAATTAACATTGATATCAAACTGAGATAAATAATGTTGTAAAAGCTTCAATTCATTCATTCACTGGCAACCGGGAACGATGCTAACTGGAAAATGTAAGTAAAAATATGTTTAAAATGAGTACGGTAATACACCCTTATTTTCATATATTGTAGAGATGCACTCATACTAGCTATCCACATGATGGCTCCACTGAACCTGATTCTAAGCAAATATCTTTTTATAAAGCTGTAATCTCTATCCTATTGGAACAGACAGTAGCAGCCCTTCATTACTGGCTCTTCTTCAATCCTTCTTAGGGATAACAACTGTCTGGAAAGGGCCTAGACGGTCTAATACATGGCCAAGAACCTTCTCAGGGCACTTTGGCAACACATAACACAATCACCAAAAACAGAAAAATAATCATTAGTGCACTCATACAAATCCCAAATAAAAACACCGCAAAGAAGAGGTTAGTGAGTCAAGTGTTATGATCTGTATGTTTAACTCTTAACATCTTCCCCTCGATAGTATGGTGGTGTTTATAGTCAAACCCATGTCCTACAAACGTTAAAAGTCTTTCTTAAAGGTGACCTTGCTTGATCACCCATCAGCACAGGGCAAAGCATGTGGTTTGTAATCTTCACGTGAACTAGTGGATTGCCCATAGGTGTAATAAGCATGGTAAGCTCATTACACGAGTGAAAGCAAAAGCTGTACCTTAGCAAGAGCACAACTAATAAGCCTTAAAACTACTAGTACAGAGCCAAATACAATCCAGTTTTAAGACATTTTAAAGCAGTTTTTTAAATGTTTGTTTCTTCTAACTTTATTAAATATATGATTGTGTTATATTTGTCCTCCCTGAGTCAGTAATATGTTTTGCTTCAAATCACATGAAATGAAAGCTTACCGGCTGGCGAACATGACTCGAAGAGAAGAGAAGGTGGCAGCGTCCTCCTTCAGGGCTTTGAGCTCATTTCGGAGCTTCATCATGGTCTCTGACACCATACTCTTCTCCGTCTCATACTTTGTTTTCAAATTGGATAAGGCCAACTCTGCAGTCTGCAATAACAAAAATATTATTTAGTATCAAAATGGGGTTTTAAAAACACATTATGATCTGTTGCTGGTATGAAAACACATTATTTAAAATTATGCACTTCTTTCAAAACTAGGAATACTCTGGAGACACTTGCATGCGATAATAAATGCCGGCCAAGAATTTAGGGTCAAATTCCTTAGATTTGAGTAGCTTCAGTGACAGCTCAACTGTTCCTGTCCTATGTGACTACAAAATTTCCTGTTAAACAGCAATCTCGGTCAGAGTTTTAAAGATCAATGAAAAGAAAAATCACTATTATGAAGAAGGCACAAAATCAACAATATGACTCTATAGTTTAAACACGCTGTATCTTAAGCAAATAGTTTGTTCTAAATCACGTTTGCCCCACTAATGGGATTGCTTTTTACTTATCTGTTCTCCAAATACAAATATCAGTGTAACAATCTCATGTGTAAATGGTTTGATTACATCAGAGGCACCAGTGGACAGCTAACGTCAACAGACTTGAGAAGGAAAACTATTGTCAGTGACCACTGGCCCATCAAACAGATTACCTTAAGTGTGCGTATGTGTATACAGGACTGACTGTTCAGGTAATGACAGAAACAGGTCATGCAATGCTGAACATAGCACATCAGAGGAGAGGTTGAACTCTCTTTCCCTCTTCCCTTTGTGCTATGTCACATCAGAGGAGAGGCTGATGTACTCAAGGTGCACAATCATGTGGGTCCAGGGGACTGTCTAGACAAGACATTGATGAGACAGGTCACCCATACTGCTTATGTGAGATTATGGATGGATAATACTCCTGCAAAGTGAGTTATATAACAAGCACGTATGGCGTCTCCAGTTGGACTGGTCAGTGCTTTCAGCAACATGCTCTCTCACTTGACCTAATTCTCAGTGAGCAGACAATTTCCTGAAGTACTTTTATATGGGGAAATGCACAACATCAATATAGTTACAGGATTATTTTATTATTGTTGGCTGTATCTGTGAATAGCAATTGTTTTCCCAACTTTTTTACTTACTCAACCTAACAGGAAGTGCTATGTCAAACATTTTTTAATGTTATGTTTGCTTTAAATTTACTTGGAGTTGGCACCAAAGTAACAGACAAAAGTAAAAGCAATAGTTACTGCGGCTGTGTGTTATTATAAACGAGGATAAAAATAGTGCGCATGAACTTTGCAAAAAGCAGCTTGCACATCAAAGCTCAGCAATCAACTCAACACTGAAATCTTTTCACAGCAAACTTTTACTTTAAGTGTCATGTTTACTGTCACCAGCAACTTTGAAGTTGCTGGTGACAGTAAACACAAAACCAGCAGCTTTGTCATAATAAGAAAATGGTGTGTTAGAATGAATTTATTTTGCATAATCAATGATAGCAGCAATGCTTGTCTGGCTGCTTACTGATACTTAAGTGATGGTGTGTCTGGTACGGTTATTGGGATTTACTGCCAGTCTCCGGTACCAATCCCTGCTTATTATAATAAGGCTAAGCAGAATGCACTCAGTGGACTGTGGCCAGTTTTAGTTAATCTAAGGATTTGTTGAAAAGCAGATAAAATTTCACTCAAGATTTTCATTGGTTGACTAGAGGCCTATTAAAGGCTCCAACATACTTCTATGGTGATCCTACACATAACGTATAATTGCATTCCAGAATTTCCAGTTGAAGTCAGAAATCTGAATTCCTGAGTTCCCAGTCACAATTTTTCAAAGTCTGAGCATCCCCACCAAGCTTGACTGAACAATCCAAGATGACAGCAATAAATGTAAAGTTAAAAGGTAAAATTGTATAACTTGCAATTTGTTCTGTCACTGCTGTGTATTCATGACTTGCTAATGAAGCCATATGCATAGCTCTGACACAGCACAGCGCAAAGAAAAAAAAAAGTTAGTGATGCATGAATGACTCGATCTTGCTAAGAAGCAAAACAAATTCAGCAAAGCAATGAGAAACACCGAGTATTACTGGAACACACTTGACTAAGGAGTTACGTCATCCCCAGCTTTGACGTCTGACTTCTGAGATAAACAGAACACAGCATTAGGACAGCTGTGCAGACCAAGCCCTACATGTCGTAACTCTTTACTGTCACCAGGGGGCAGTGTCAGAAACAACTAAGTGAATTTATAAAATATAAAGAGTTGAAGCAAAACAAAGTGTTAAAAAAACAAACAAAAACAAAAAAATGTGTCCACTGCAGTCACTGTCTCTGATTCTTGAGCTGAATTTGTTGATCACAAATTTTTTGTCCTCTCACACTTCTCTTGCTTGTGGCAAAAGCAACTCTCAGACACATAACTAGTTGTACCATAAATTACCCCTAACAAGAGATGACAACTCTTTTATCTTATAACTTATATCTAACACAGACTAATGGTTAAATATTAGCAAGGTTAATTTTCAGACAATCTGTGTAAACCAAGGTAGCTATTCTCAAAATTATGTTCATATAACAAAACAAAAACAATGAAGCCTGCCTTCTATGAGTGAAAGTGGGAAAGTATAGGAAAGCTTGATTTTAATATCAAGCAGCAAAACTACAAACACTGACCTTAGACACAAAAGAATTAAAGATCAAATGACATTAGTTGGCCTCAATTCTAAACAAGGCACATTCCAAGAGACCTTTAAGCCCTTTTTCCTTTAGTACTTACTTGGATCGGCTCAACTTGGCTTGATTTGTTTTCATTACAATCGAGTACCACCTAATATGTGTGGGGTCATTATACCAACATAGCCAATGTCCTGTGATGCCACTGACTAACAAATTGGTGGCATGCAGTCTGTTGACGTCACATTTTAGAAATGACTCTGATCGCTTGGAACCCCAGCCAAGTAGATAGTAAAAAAAAGTCCCTGGAAACACTTACTATGACCTAATGGAAAACCCTAAAAACTGCATCAAGCCGTGACAATCAACCCGAATAGGTACTAACTGATAGGGGCCATTACTTATTCATAAATGGGACATACGACTTGTTTCGGACAGTGAATGAGCTACGGTGTATATCAAGGTGCTTTACAGGTGAGGTTAGTATAACTGTCAGTGGTGACAATCCTGCTAAATGAGTTTTTCTTCTGTTAAACAAATAAATTATTTAAATTATTTCTTTTAACATGTATCAACAACCTGACATACACAGGGAGGATGAGATGAAGGCGAAAAAACAGAAAGAAAATGCTTATACAAATGGCATTTGTGTAGATTTAAAGACAAATAGTTTTTCAATATTTGGCATGGTGTTTGTAAAAACAGGTTTGTCAGAGTAACAGTGGTAAGTGTGGAAGTTATGTCAATGCTGTACATGAGAATAAACATGACTGGTGACATAACACCATCTACATATATATGAATGGGGCAGTAATTGTAAAGACTGTAGCAAAGGGCTGGTGCCAAACAGCCGATACACTCACAACTTCAGCTCCTTCTCAAGTAACACTATACTTCCCTTCACTGAAGATAAAGACAAACATTACAACACAGATACTTGCTTACTGTGACCTACCTGTTTGTTAGCCTTGAGAACAGTCCTGAGGGTAGCAATCTGTTCTCTCTTGGTACTCAGAAGAGACTTGAGTTTTAACACTTCCTCCAAGAGGTTTTCATTGTCCCGCTCTGCCTCTCCACTGCTGCTTAGCCCTGAGTAGGGCACTGCACCCCTCTGACGACAAAGGTCCACTGCCACCTGAGAGAACAGAGACAGATATTTATAAGGGTTAGCACAGTTAGTCTGGCAAATAACATTTCTTATATAACGGGAACAACATTTTGATTTAAAAAATAAAAAATAAAAAAATCTTTATCACGAAATGATCACATTTCTTAACAATAACACTGAAGTGGCAGGAATAAATCTTCAAACATGTAAAAGAGGATTTATTTTTTGTTTGAGAATATGCACTTCTCTAGTTAATGAACTTGTTACCACCCTGTCTTTTCTTTCGGTGTAATGGAGGTTACAGTTCTACTCTGACCCCTGATAAGCCGCTACATTCACGCCCACACGTGTCACTGTAGCCCATGCCAGGCACTGGATTTGTGCAGACATGGGACCAGCTGAACTCTGTTAACAGGCTGAGCAGATTATTAGGTTCAGTGAAACATTTGTAAAGGAGTTAAGGATTTTACCCAGAATAAAAGTTTGTTTTTCAGCATTAGGGTTACAGCAAAAAAGTTTGAGAATTTGCACTGGTTACAAGTTTTAGTTCACAAAGAACTAAGTAGTGTTGGAGTACTACATTAATAAATGTCACAAGAACTACACTTTTTGTCTTACCCGAAGATGTTTTATCTGGCAACGGATGACTGCTACTAAGTTGCGAACATTGGAAGGGTCCCTGAAATCTAGGGTGGGGGATCCAGGGCAGGTAGGAGAGTCTCCACTGGTTACAGCACTGTCAACTTCTCCCATAAACTGCAACGCTGCAGCTTTCGAAATGAACATGTCATTGGCTCGAGTCTTCTTTTGGACGCTGTGCTGGGAATAGAGGTGTGATCTTCTGGCGCTGCCTCCTGACCTGGCACCATCACGATAATAGTCCAGGGTGACCCGTTTGGGAGTAAGGTTGTTGCATACACAGATGTGGTGATACAGGTTGGACAGCTCCTCAGAGAAGGCCAGCAGCTCTTCCTGAGCAACACTTAAGTGCCCTTCAGAATCACTTGCCACTTTCCGTGTTGCTCCAATCTCCTTCTCCAGCTCACTGATGCGCTC
Organism: Aulonocara sp. 'chitande type north' Nkhata Bay; assembly: GCF_057382095.1. Classification (NCBI taxonomy): domain Eukaryota; kingdom Metazoa; phylum Chordata; class Actinopteri; order Cichliformes; family Cichlidae; genus Aulonocara; species Aulonocara sp. 'chitande type north' Nkhata Bay. Next base: position 35,671,212 of record NC_141363.1, read on the forward strand.
TTGATCTTGCTTGCTGGACTTGATACACTGACGGATTTTGTCAGCCAGCTCCTGGGCCTCAGCCCTCCAACGCTCCTTCTCTTGCTTGTATCTCTGCTCCAGGGTGTTATAACGTGTTCCTGCCTGAGACAGTTCATCTCGCAGCTTTAGAAGCTCTTCGCTAGCCGCGCGCATACGCGCTTCCAGCACCTCCTTGCTCTTGGTGTCTACCTCATAGTCAAATACAGCATTGCCACCATCTTTTTCTGTCTCATTATCTCCTTTGTCATCCACCTCTTGGCTTTGTTGTCGACTACTCTGCACAGCTTCCAGCTGCTGGGTGAGAGAGCCAACCTTGTCTTCTTGCTGACTGAGTGCCTGTCTGGACATTACCAGCTGCATCTGCAGTTCCTCCACCTTGCTAGTCAAGCTGGACTTCTCTCGCTCTGCCTGGATGTACACACAAACATAACATGAGAAGTCTGTAATTATTAACATCAGTTCACAGAACAAGAACAATACTGAATGTTGATTAATTTCAAAACAAAAAGGGAGGTTATAAATGTCTGTGACACACATTTCTCCCCCACCACCTTTACTCATTATAAATTTTTAATGTCAAATAGCGACATCTGTTCAGTAGGAACTTTCAAACCCAGCCTCCTGATTTAAGTGCACCATGAATAATATATTTACATTACATAGAGAGCAATGACAGCTCAAGACATTCTTCATTTCCTGAAGTACCCTTTGGTTTATGAAGCTTTATCAGGTGGGAGCTGGAGAAAGTGCTTGATGGAATACACAATATATATTAATGCTCCTCCTCCATCACAAAACGGATGTGGTCTAGAGCAGGAAGTGGCAGAGAGCCCTGCTAACAGCTTAGCGCACAGACTAAATTGTATATCCTCCTTACTTAGCCAAGCCAGATAACAGCTTTCTATTTTACATATCTACAGTAAATAAACTGTCTAAACCTTTTAAAGGCTTTTAAATTCATATATAAAAGGTCATAAGAAAGCAACATAGGGTAAATGCTTAAGTAATTATCAAATTATTGTGTGTTATTTTTCTTAACTCTGTTAAGACTATTAATGGGCACCCAAGCATCTGAGAAACAATGATACCCTAAACCCTAATTCTACTTTTAGTGATACTTGAAACTGACTGTGATGGCTATAGAATTACCACACTAAACTAATGATACTTCCATACCCAAACGTTTGCAAATTCTCGTTACCTCTGTACACAATCCATAAAATGACTTCATTCTCTTAATAACATGTAGGATTGAAGTTACTTTTTTTAGTTCCTTTTAATCATTTGTCCTCAGTGGGATACCACAAAGAAGCATTTGAAAAAAAGGTAAGTGTTTTTCTGTTGCTCACCTGTAGGAGCTGCTGCTTTAGTTTCTGACTGTCTGAAAAGTGTAGCTCACTCAGCAGGTCTGCGACCAGTCCAGAAGCAGGAGCACGAAGTACATCACTGTGGCGTGGGGTGGAGTAGCGATGGATGAGGCCGTTACTTTTGGAGCCACCCAAGTGAGGAGGGTTAGCAGAACTGGAAGAAGATCCAGGACCGTTATTAAAACCGCTGTCCTGATTCTCATCCCCATCCTCCCCTTCACCCTCTCCACCCTGGCCCTCTTCCTGGCTGTCATCCAGCTGCTCCAAGTGGAGCTCCAGGTTCCCCACAGAATCAAAGGGGTTAAGGGTCAAGGCAGAGAGCTCCCGCCGCAGACTGTTTTTCTGCTCCCTTTCCTCCTTCAGTGCTTCAAGGGCCTCATCCAGCTGCCTCTCTGCAATCTCCCTCAGTCTTCCAGCTTCCTCCAGCTGTCCTCGCAGCTCCTCCTGCTCCTCGTTCTTCTGGGTCAGCTCCAGCTTAATTGATTCAAACTCAACCTGAAATAAGATTAGAAGCAGGACAAGAAGACTTTCTTTGTTACTTTATTCAGCTCATTTAGTATGAATGGAAATTGTATCCCTAACATGCAAATACACTTATCACTGCATTTAGCAAAGTTACACTCACAACCAGACAGCTTCAGTAGGCAAATGAAAACTACACTGTCTGACTTCATAGTCACCCAAACCAATAATTTTATTATTGCTATAGCATAGTTTCTTCCCCTCTGCTGTTGGACACATGAACAATAACCATATGACTGTTCCCGCTACTAACACATGACCCTACGCTGTGTTCACTGCATCATTCCATGTTTGGCACTGATCACCACCTGCACTCATGTATATATCTTTCAACGTAGCACTCTTAATTCTTATTCTCATGTATATATCTCATGTATAGCTCATGCACATATCTTTCTATGTAGCACTTTTAATTCTTATCCCTACTTTTATTTTTTTTCATGTCTATTTAAGTGCTATTTATGACACTATTTAAGTGCTATTTATTACACTATGTTTGCACTGAAGCACCGCAGCAATTTCCTAATGTTGTAAACCTGCTCAACATTTGGCAATAAACCCCTTTCTGATTCTGATTCTGATTCATAAATGAACAGTCAAAATAAAGTGGATAAAAATGTATCCATTTAGGAATTCTAATAACAATGTTTGCTGGGCTCTTGCTAGAAACACAGTAGCTTTTAGAAGCTTAACTTAAGCTTAATTTATAACAGTATTTATAACAGTATGTTTGCACTGAAGCACCACAGCAATTTCCTAATGTTGTAAACCCGCTCAACATTTGGCAATAAAACCCTTTCTGATTCTGATTCTTTCTGATTCTGACATAAAGTACACATAAAATAATGCATGTTTCTTATAAATAGCTATAATATAACATTGAAATTGTCCTTCTATGATTGATAGGCTAAAGATCAGTTAGGGTACATGTGTTAACATCAAAGGGCCAAATCTGTACAGTCATGGACAATTTTTAGTCTGGCATGGATATCATTTTAGGTTATTGAGAAATTCTGGTCTGCCAGGCTGTAGCTGTGGTCTCTGCAGGTTAAAAGCTTGCTAACACAGAATGCAACAAAATGAAAGAAGAAAAAAAAAGAAAAGTTTATACTGAGGGCAGACAATTTCAACCAAAGCAAGAAACTGGACAGCTTATGCTTTTACCAAGTGTAAAGAAAGGCCAGTGTATCTTTCTCAAGAGACATAAAATGTCTCTTGAGAAAAAACATAATTTGCAGCATTGCACTAATGTTTGAATTAAAATGAATTATTAAAAGCCAAGCTAACACTAGTTCTCAAGTTCAGGCTGTTAAAAAAGGTACTTATTTGGCTATATGGTAGCTTACTACAATAGTAAGACTAATAATTGGCTAGCTTTTATGTGGACCACATTATGTGTGAAAAGGCCAAATGAGACATACATTTTGGACTCAAAGCATGTCCATCTGTCCCTTCATGTGATTCTCATTTTCCAGTGTGTCCCTCAAATGAAAATGAATGTGGTTTCATTTAAAAATTATATTCCAGACAGAGAGATACAGATGACAAAATATTTTCTTTCAAAGTCAACTCACAGGTCACATACATTTTTCCCAAATCTAGTACTGACAGAGATGTGTATGCACATCAAGCAGACTTGGAATAACTGCTTAATACAACAACCAACATGAAAAATTTACATATAAGTACAGTGTCTATGGAGCATTTTCCAAAGCTGTGCTTATATTTACAAAATATTCTCACATAAAATTATTAAAACAAAAATATCTAAATTCTCAGAGCACATAATGTCCTCTAGAATGTGAAAAAATAAATAAAAAACACAACATCCCGAAATATCTTGAGAAACATGAAATAGTTACACTGAAACATGGTTGCCATGGTGCAACACACAGCTATAATTACACACTTTCAATCACACTGCATTACAAATGTTAAACTGGCTTTGGTATTCGGCTTTCAGTGGAAGCAGGTTTTATGGGAATATACTGTCTAATGAAAAACACAGGTAGTTATGAGATGAATAGCATGTCCTCTGCTGTGGGAGCTGCTTCATTTGGTGAAAAGAACAACACTATTCACCCGGCAACTAGACTGTCCAGTCTGTTCACCAGCAGCTTTTTTGTTACCGTCCTTTGAAGTTTTGACAACAAACATGTTGTGTGGTATAGTGTATTTGTTTACCTTCCTCCTCATGTGTGAAGGTGGAGGAACAAAACCTTACTGAATTATTTCTCTTCATTTCTCCATACGGTTGGAGATTAGGGTTATTGATAGAGGAGAGAGATGGGCAGAGCAAGCGAGCTCTGGCTTTGGGCATTATCAGGTTTAGCTAAAACCCTCGCAGTTACCCCACCACACTAGTCTACTTCAGGTAATTCAGAAACTCTGTAACAAAGGTAACCTGCTTTTCTGTGTCACCATGCTCTCTGGCCCTAGAAATTCTGAACACTACTGTTTCACACATCCATGTCTCCTCGTCAGCCCCTTCCTGCCCCTTGCCAATTTTTTAAAAAAATGTTTCAAATTTATGCAGCAGATGGGACTCAGGACATATAGAGTGGAGATGGGGGTTGTTTATCGATTTATTTCATATTCTTTCAATAATAAAATCAATAAATATAATGTTATACAAAAATGATTGTGTGAAGGAAGGTGACAACTGACCTGGTTTTCCTTGAGCACAGACACCTGCTTTTGCAGAGATATGTTCTCTTCCTCTAGCTCCCCATTGTCCTGCAACTGGCGCAGCTCACGCACTTTATATTCCTTTATTTCATCCCTCAGGTGGCCTTTCTCTGCCTCAAGACACTCACACTCCTGTGGAAGAAAATCCACAGTAAAATCAGTACAAAGCACAGCTTAACATGCTTAACTGTCAATTACATATCATATACTGTTAATTCTAGGCTAGAGAACTAATATTTTCTCCAAAGGGATTTAATTTTTATTTGCATTTATCACGAGAAGAGGGAGTACTGAATGAGTACACCATACCTTCTTCAGCTGGGTGGAGAGCCCCCCAAGTCTATCAATCTCTGCGTGGGCATTGCCCAGAGCAAGGCGTGCTTGCTTCAGCTCTGTCTGAACTTCCTCTATGCGCGTTGCCATGGCAGCCTCTTTACTGGCAGTCTCCTGTAGCAGGCTCTCCTCCCGGCACTCTCCATCAGCAGCTGCACGTTTCTGGCTGCTCACAGAATCTGCAAATGCCTTAACACAAACAAAAACTGATAAGGACAGCTCTAAAACACTATTTGACACACTATTGTGTTACACATAAGGGGGGAAACAATAACATTTGACCCATATCATTATAAAGATAAGAAATGTAAACAATGTAAACAAAGGAGAGGAAATTGCACTTCTCTGTCAGTTTTCAGTGGACATTAATCACCTGAGACCTGACTGCAATGAGGAAATAGCTGATATGGTTCTGTAACCTTGGACCTTAACAGCAATTTCCACATCATTTTTGCAGTTCTGTTTGTCTTGCCTTATACTATGACCCTAATAGATTACAGTTATCTAGCAATAACATGCATTTTTTCACAGCGTGCCACAACCACAGACCTTGACACACACTATGCACCAATAAGTGCTAATGAAAGAAAGATCACATAAGGGTTTTAATGAAACAAACAAGCTACTAAACATGCCTAAATGATCACTAATAATATGGTTACATAATGACCAGCACAGGAGCTCAACCCTGCCAAAACCTAAATGGGTAAATAGCCAAAAATAAAAAAGGAGGTTTACACTGATTTTAAAAATAGCTGAAATCAGAAACAGTACAGCACTTAAATTTATATGGCATTATAAAGCATCCCAGCTGACCACTTTTACTGTTATTCTTACAGATAAATTGATTAATATCAGTAACTACCCGTAAGAAGGATTTTTTTTTTTTTTTTAATTTCTCCCCTTTTAATTTGAACAGGCAGATGGAATAACTGCAAAATCAGAAATCTGCCCACATGACCGGACTTAGTTTTATAGGATTAATTTCTTACATAAATCAGTATTTAAAAACCTGTTCCAGTAATACCAAATACCTTTGTGGGTCTATAAGTATTTGTGACAAAATTTACATTAGGAAACACTTGTTAAAACATTCTTAATGTGCTAATTATTCTTCAGTTTTCTGTATGGAAACAACACTGCATTAATCAGTTATTTTAGCAGAAATTCAGTGGCAATATGAAAACGGAGTCTAATACAGTTTTTGTACCTTTAAAATTGAGATTCAAACGATCTAGTAAATATGGTCAAGTCAGTGTTACTATACAATGGTTATTTACTTAACCCCCCCCCCCCCCCCACAATGGTGGAAAGTGCATTGTTTATAATATGAAAAGCCTATGCATTATTTCAATGTATCTATGAAAGGCATGGTTTAAACATAATCAGAGCTTTGCTGTATTGGCCTGATCTTTTATCTTGAATATCCTGCTCTGACCATATTAAATCCTTAATGCTTTAACATAACGAATCAAAATCAGCTAAATTTAGACATCCAAATTAACATATGTTAATAGCAACATGCTGACTAACTGGATGCAAAAACGTCATAATCAGTTAACACTCTTCTCCTGCCAACATCAAATGACATGTGAGGCAAACCTGACTCAACATGATCACAAGACAAGACATTCAAAGTATAATATTAGGTCACAACTGTAACAGAGCTGTTATTGTTTTATCAGAAAGTGAGAGCTACAAAAAGACAATGACAGAATGAACAGGCAAATTCATGACATAGTCCACTGGCACGTGTAAAAAAAACAAAACAAAAAAAACCCTCAACCATGGTATCTTTAAAGGACTGCAAGACCGCAAGGCAGCTCCTCAACTATGAACTATAAAATGAATAAACTTAGAGAGATTGTGCTTATATATAATAGCAGCAATTATGGTGTTGATGGCATTTAAATTATGCCTACCAATAATGTAAACCCGTTAAACCTGATAATTATAAAATACAATTTTTGTATGGTGTCCATTGTTTCATGATTTTAATACCCTGCAAAATACAAGAGTTCTGTTTATTAGACCATTACTGTGAAAGCTTACAACGGGAAATGCATTTCATTGCGCACATTTTATTATATAAACAAAAGATCACACAGCAAGTATGTGATATAGGAAAACTACCTGGAAACCAGTGGAATGATGACCTCACAAGCTTACAAGGTAAATATGGTAAATGGACTGGTGTTTTTTTAGTGCTTTTCCCAATCACACAAGCACTTTTTTCTATGCTTTCCCTATGTAAGTGCTTTCTATCTAACGTTCACACAGATTCATACTCTGATGAATGCATCAGAGAGCGAGTTGGAGTTAGTATCTTGCCCAAGGATATTTGGCATGCAGACTAGAGAAGATGAGGATCGAACCACCAACCTTCCAATTAGTACGTGACCTGCTCTACATCCTGACCTACAGCCACCCCAAATATATAAATAAACAATCTAAAAAAATAACATATGCCTTAGGTGCTCCTACCTCTTTGAGCTGTTGTAGCTCCAGTTTGAGAGATTCATGCTCTTCTTCCAGCTGTGTGTGTTTCATCTTGAGGGAAGCACTTTCCTCCAGCACCACCAGACCGTAGCGGGCTGCCTGTAGCTTTTCCTCTGTGGCCTCTTGAAGCTCGAGAGTCAGCCGCATCACTTCAGCCTTCAAATCCCTGCTCCCCATCTCCGCTTCCTCTTCTCCCTCGGCCATTGCACCTGCTGGGTCTGCACCCGCCTCCAGCATCCTTACTTAGTCTCCTGCTTGTCTGCAAATGTTTTACTGAGACAATTGCCTCCTTCACTCCTCTGCTTTCATTACGCCACACCACTACGGCAAAAGACAAAGAACATGGTTACATAAAATACTTGGAGATAGAAGTTTTTGCATAAATTGTAGTGTGACACTAATGGAGTAAACTGTAAGGTTTAACTTTGGGATTAGTTTAATGGGATAAAAGTTTTACTAAAGCTTTAAAGACCAGGAGAAAAATCTAAGAGATTAAATTAAGATCTAGTGCTGAAAGGGCTGCATTATCAGCTAGAGTGCTTTCTGATTTTTATTTTATTTTTTTGCATGATTGTCATACGTGATGTTTCAGATCATCAGTTTCTAATACTAAGAAAGATAACACAATAAAAATAAAATGCCCCTTTTGGTAAATCATATGTATTATTATTAAAATAATAATACATAAAATAATCACTTGAACAGAACATGTCTGACAAAGTGAATTAGGAAAAGAGATCTGGTGAACCTTCCCCCAGGAGTGGTCATCCTACCAAAATTACTCCAAGAGTGCATCAAGAACAACATCTGAAGAACAGCAGGTCTGGAGGGGGGGGGGGGGGGGGGGGGGGGGGGGGGGCGGCAGTTTTCAACAATAAGAAAGAGGCTGGGCAAAGCTGGCATCCACAGGAGGGTTCCAGGATAAAAAAAAACTCATCACTGACTAAAAAGAACACAATGGTTCATTTTCAATTTGATCGAACCATGAATTCTGCTTACTACCACAAAATTCTGAAGGACAATATCTGACCATTAGTTCATAATAGTCCACTTAAGTATGGGAAGGTTTTTGAGTGGCCAAAGTCCAGTCTTAAATCTGATTAAGATGTTTTGGCATAACTTTAAACAGGCCACTCATGCTTGAAAATTACTCATTGTAGCTGAATTAAACGATTTCTGCAAAGAAGAATGACCCAAAATCCCTCCACAATGATGTGAAAGACTCATTGCCAGTTACTGCAAATGCCTGATTGCAGTTCTTGCTGCTAAGTGTGGCACAACCAGTTATTAGGTTTAGGGGGCAATTACTTTTTCACACAGGGACAGATAGGTTTGGATAGCTTTTCATAGCTACTGGTCCTTAATAAGCTAAATCATCATTTAAGAACTCCACTTTACATTTGCTCAGATTTTTTTTTTTTTTTTTTTTTGGGGGGGGGGGGGTCTAATACTAAAATGTGTTTGATCTGAAACATATAAGTCTGACAAATATGCAAAAACATAAATCAAGAAACCGTTTTTCACCGTCTAAGAAATGATTTAGACCTAAAACAAACAAATTGATTACTGAGGTTTCCTCACATCCCCATAATTAACAAAAACAGGCTTAAACTTAAATGCAAGAGGATGCTGATGCTATTTAGTATTTTTTAGTATTTATTTATTTATTGTCATTGTCAAGAACAATGAAATTGCGTTTGGGGCTTCCATACAACCCAAAAAAAAGAAGAAAATAATAAATACCCCTTAAAACCCAAGTGTACATATTTAACCCAGTGTGACTCCAATGCAATAAGACAATCCTTAGCAATAATGTTCGTAGAAATTCAGACAAAGACCTGAGAAACATGACAAAATACAACAATGCAACCCATTCAATATTATTGTACTGTGAGATATGATATCAGATATGATAGTTATCTATTTAAGAAAGAGGGGGGGGGGGGGGGGCAGGAGGGGGAAGAGAATAAAGATATGATGCACCAATGCAGACCAGTTCATTGCTATTAAGAAGTTGGATATGGTTATTGTCCGTGAGAGGGGGGCAGAGAGTTCAGGAGCCTCACAGCCTGTGGATACAGGCTGTTGGCCAGTCTGGATGTTCTGGCCTGTATAGACCTGTACCTTCTCCCTGAGGGCAGCAGATGGAAAAGGTGGCGCGCAGGGTGATGTTGGTCCCGCAGGATACTGTGCACCCTCCTCAGACAGCGAGTGGGGAAGATATTACTGATCTCTGGCAGACTTGTTCCAATAATTCTGCCAGCTTCTTTCACCACCCGCTGGAGTGCTTGCTGATCGGCCTTGGTGCAGCTGGGGAACCACACTAGAAATCCATACGTCAGAACGCTGCTGATGGCACAGTTGTAGAAGTTCAACATCAGAGATCTGGGAATGTGTGCGCTCCGCAGTCTCCTCAGGTAGTAGAGGCGCTGTTGGGCCTTCTGTACAACTGAGGTGATATGGTTGCCCCAGGACAGGTCCTCGGTCACAGTTACCCCCAAGAATTTAAAACTGCTCACCCTCTCCACCGCCTCACTGCCAATGAAGAGAGGCAGATGGTTGTTATGGCCCCTCTTCCGGAAATCTACAATGATCTCCTTGGTCTTTTTGGTGTTTAAGACCAAGTTATTGTCGTGGCACCATGACTCTAGTTGTTGCACCTAGAGTCATGGTGCCACGACAATAACTTGGTCTTAAACACCAAGAGTAGCATCGACCAGTCTTCATCTTTCACACTACGCAAATTACTGCTAAACACTTGAAACAGCTGCTACACGACCAAGGCGCGGAAACAACATATGTTTACTTCGACCGGCCTGGGTGGGGCAGATTCCCACGATTTCCTCGTGTCCTCTTGTCTGACCGAAGATGGAAACACCAGCCGCTGGTCGTCCCGTGCC